>NC_069120.1:8435000-9826250 GCF_025612915.1 Magallana angulata | reverse complement strand
AGGCTTTCAAATAGAAGATGATAAGAATGTTCCAAATATATTACGATTGCATATAGTTGTAATTCGAATATCTTCCGAAATCAACATTTTTTTTTTTCATTTCTACCTGTTGTAAAATTATTTCAATAACCTTGCTTGGGTTTATAATATGAAGAAATCAAACATCTCAATCTTTTGGAACAACTTAGAACTTCTGCACTTCCATGTCGATCATAGGAGGGGAGATTGAAAAATGATTATTTTTTCTTTATTGCAATTCATGTTGATATAGTTTGAATACAGACTTAGGATTATCTAAAATTATTAAAATACAAAGCAAATATTGGGGAAACGAGTTTATTTTAAAATGGGAAAAAAATCTGACAGCAGTTTTATTTTTTCAAATACTTATTCTTACTTTTATCTACCCTCCTGATTTCATTCCATATAGATCTCATCTAAATTTCAGAGTCGGCAAATGAAATTACATAAACGATAAACGAGCTCATGAACGCTTCAGTTGTTTTTAACTCTGACATTATTTGATGTTATTGGCATTTGAAAATTGGGAACTTTCAAAATGTTGTATGATAATTAAATTAACACCCCGTCATAAATTATAAAGAATGCCATGATATGACTAACTAAAATTTCTGTGCTTTTTAATAATAATAAGGTACAACCTTACCGTGTAAATTATTTAATCCTTCTCTTCCGTTGTTGGTTACCTTTCTAATATTCTGAAGATTGTATGGTTGATAAATACGATTCTCCTCACGAGACTAATTCTCACGTGTGTGATTTTTTTAACACATTCTCAGATATCTCTTTATCTGACAACGCATTATAGAATATAGATAAAAATATTTTAAAATTCTCGGGCGTTGATTGACGTCATTATGTGATAAAATTGCAACTGATACATTTGATCCAGTCTGATTTTAACAAACATACCTTAAAAAATTAACAAGACTTTTAGACCCTGAAATAAAGATAAGCAGTGGATTTTTTTTCCACCATGTTTCACACAATTTTGTAAGTGTTAACCCCCCCCCCCAAAAAAAAAGTGATCTTCTTTCATAATACCGGTAAAAAAATTGACAACATTTACATAATGCAAAAGGTCATAAAAGTTAAACAAAAATAAACAATAAAAATGTTGGGATTGTTTTGCACGTCTATTTCTTTTTCAAATTTAACTAATCAGGGTAAATAACATGTACTTAGATAATTGGAGTTTAGTACTCTCAGGTATTTAAAGTATTAGCTTATTTCTTCAAAAGGTTTATAACTTTTCATATAAAACAGTAATAAAAGAACGGAAAATATCAAGAAAAATAACCATAAATAGCCTGATCTTTCAGCCAAAAATACACACAAAAAAACCCACCAACAACAAGAACAAAAAACAAACCTCAGCGCGTCTTCTAATGGAACTTATAACACAGGAGAATTAACAATTCATTTCATCTCTCTCAAAACTCCTTACCTTACAAATGGAGGCGGAAAAGCGACGCAAGCAGACACGAGACTTTTCGCCACGTGTTCAGTGTTTAACAGCAGAATCGACTGTATTTCTGCCAACGTTAGCAAGGATGGTGATAATTTCTTTCTTGGGTGAGAAAAACGTTTACAGGTAATATTACATATACGGATTAAACTCAAAGGTCACCTTTCTTAACAAGTATATAACATCGCTTTTTACTCGCAAAATAAGCTGTTCGTAGAATTTCATTTCTGTATCACCAAACTATGCAACAAATTTGCTTGCAAGTTCATAAATGAAAAGAATTATCTGCATCTTGTTTAAACAAAGTAAATGTATTTCTTGTATGGCATCTCAAACGTTGCAATACTTAAAAAGATGTTTATTTGCATTGTATAAATTATCATTTGTATTGAATAATTTTGTATTTGTAATTTTTGTTTATATTGAATAACTGTACATTTTTATTGTAAAATTTCTTTTTGTATTGTAAATTCTTTCATTTGTAAACAATAATTCTAGATGTATTTTATTTTAGGGATAATATATATAGGTTTGAAGGATTTCTTTAATTATTTGAGATGATCACTACTTCAATGACTGCTGGTTTCAAATGTATGCTGCTTCTTCGTATTAGTCCATCGTCCTTAGGCAAGTCAATAATAGTCTGTGTAATCTGATTCTTTTGTTATCCACATGTTGTCAAAGACAGAGGAATTATACATACTTGAAAAGTGTATATTATTTCCCAAAAACCTCAAGAAATTCGTCTATTGATTGCTGAAGAGTAAAAGCTGTGATTTATATGTTATTGTAGTAGTTACTCGGCATTGTTTTGCACTGGCTTACCTTCGAGACTGATGAAAGTCTCTTGGTTTTGTAAAATATGAGACTACAGATTCCTTTGAGTATATCACATTTCCTTACTTTGGTTACAATATAAGACTACGGTTTCTTTTGAGAGCACAACTTTTCATATTTTTAGAAGAACGCTGCTCACGTACCAAGTGATACATTTATCCCTTGCTGCTGCCATGTGAATATGTCACAATCAATGTATAAACCCGTGGGATTCACACTGTTTGCACGGAGAGGGAAAGAGAGAGAGAGAGAGAGAGAGGTGTGCATCATCTACGTTTTTTACACAATGCCTATGTTAGAGGCTTTATGGTTGATGATGCATGTTTTTGCAACGTTCTCGACCATTTTACGAGTACAGGTAAACTAAACGACTATTCTAATTATTGTATCGGGGGTCTCTACAACTAGTTACCTAAGCTGATCGAGCACAGAATTAACCAAGCATTTAGGACTCGATACGTCAAGACTTCGAAGTAAATGTAAAAGCTACATTAACACACATTAACATTAACACACTGTTCTGCTTGGAGGGTAACTATATCATTATTGGCAAAAATTGGATGACTTTATGATTCATGTATTCACCAAAAAACTACTCATTTACGCGTTGTTTACCACCCCCTTTTATTTTAAGGTGGTATGAGACATCTGTCGATATTAAAGTGGATGATAGTATATAACACTGTGTCGGATAATTACCTTTCAAAAAAAATCCCACAGGAAAATAATTTTTCCCATAGGAAAAACAATATTCCAACAGGAAATTTGAAATTTCCCATCGGAATACAAAAGCTTCCTACAGGAATCTCAATTCCGACAGGATTTGATTAAATCCAATAGGAGATATTAGTTTCCTGTAGGAAAATTTGCTTGTTTGAATCAAATTCCTACAGGAAATACCATTATCTTACAGGAAATATAATTCCTCTAGGATTTTTAGAAAATCCTATAGGATTGTCAATATTTCCTGTAGAAATATCATTTCTCCTTTGGGAATTATAACTTTCCTATGGGATATTAATTTTTAAAGGTAAATATCTCACCTGTCAGGTGAAACACACTAAAAACAAAAGTGGTTAAATGCTTTAAGAAAATGGCCGATATTCTAAGCTTTTATGCAAAACAGGCACCCATTATTTTTTTTTAAAATATGGCATTGCACACAACAAGCATCAAACTTGGCTATGGTTTTATTAAGCAACCCAATGTTTATATTTTCAACCACTATACATGTGGTTAAACACGAACGAATTAAGCAACCCAATGTTTATATTTTCAACCACTATACATGTGGTTAAACACGAACGATTAACTCTGTTCTAAATATCATCATTTAATTAAATAGCTGCTAGATGGTAAAATAGAATATACATCTTAAAAGATTTTCACGTTTTAACATAAATCAAAGTAGGGAATGATATGAAAAACGACCAGTACTTACGTATTTTAGGAATATTATTCAAACACTTCCGCTCGAAATTTCACAGGAACTAATCAAATCTCGGTGAAGTCTCGTGAACTTTTATTCGAGTACCTCTGGGTTTATCATATACTTAGCAACGATAAAGAAACAATTCCGAACACATTTGCAGGGGTGATTTTGTTGTGTCTGATATGGCTCAGTGGTAAGAGTACCTGGCATAATCTAACTTTATATATCTAGAGTTTTTTATGTTAATGTTTCGATACCACCAATATTATAGGCAATATTTTTATCTTATCTTTTGTTAAATATATTAAAAACTGAATATAGTTAGAAATTGTGCTTTTACAAACTTGTATTGTAATATATTTGAATAGATTCAATTAGGAAAAATAAATTCAAAATTGTATTTTACGACTAAACCGAATAGGCATTTGCGCCATCTTATTCCTTCATCTTCTTTTAAAATATTTGACCCACCAAAATACGTTAGTATTGAACGCTCAAACCCATTGTGTTACGCTGTTAGATAACACCTCTTGGGTCAGAAAATATTATTTAAATTATACTTGATTTTGTTTTTTATTTCGATAGGAAGTACGTCACAATATAGAGGTGTCCCATACCACCACAATTAATCATGGTGGTATGGGACATCTGTCGATATTGCTTTGGATCAAAATACATGATAATTAAATTACTTTCACCGGTTTGGAATTTAAAAGTTTCACAATATTTCACCCTAAAAAAATACGTTTTAAACTTTTTGGAAATGTGAAAAATCTCTAAAGTCCTCAGCGGGACTCAAATTCATGACTTACAGATTCATAGTGAATGGTCTAACCCATTGAGCTACGCTGTTAGGTGACAATTATGGTAAAGAATTACGCTTAAATTTATTATTTATTTCAATAAATAGTACGTCACAACATGGAGGTTTTCCATACCAGCTTAAGCTCTTTATAGCCTATACGCTATCGGATATGTAACAAAAACCAGTGTGCAACTGGGTGCTTCATCAAAGCGCTACCGATGATTGATCAAAGTATTGAAAGTAAAGAAAACTATTGATGCGTATTTGCTTTTCGAAATACATTTATTATGCAAATTCAAATTTTCATTTATCTTAAGATTGCAATTGTTTTTTTTTAATGATCAGATACAAGCATTTACTGAATCTTGCCAGTGTGGGGTTATGTTACGACCGTTGATTACGACAATCCATTATTTTAACAGTAGTATAGATTGAGAGAAAAACCATTTCCGACAGTTAGTGGCATCATGGTTTTTTGTTATTAAAGGTCATTATTTTCTGTTTCTGTAAGCATTAAAGAGGCACAACAGCTAAGTTTCCTCATATTGGTTATTTCTTTTTGTATACACAGTTGTTATCTATGTACTGAAAATTCGAGTTTTTTTTTTAACTGCAATACTAAGCTCGCAATTGTGTTTTAAAAATATTCCGGAACTTTTGAAATTTTATTTGCGTACAAATTTTGAAACCGAATCGCTCAACATTATCCAGAGTGTACCAAGACTTCGTACATATATATTTTTTAAATACGGCTACATAGTTGAAAATACCTCATGATTGATCTCCTAAAACCTATGAGATCAAAATTGGCAATGTTTAGATTTGGTGTACTTCCCCGTGGGATTGAAACAGGTCGCTACAAAGGAGAACCGGTGGAGGACAGAAGATGTAACTTATGCGACTTGAACGAAATTGAAACTGAAAAGCTTTTTTATTACATTGTGCATTCTTTAAAAAGCAGAAAAGTCATTTATTTCATACAATTGGATATGACGTAAGTTAAAGTAAAAAAATTGCCAATTTCAGTTCTCTATTTGTTGATCAAATATGTCCCTACCACCGCCAAATCTCTTTTTTTATTCATGAAATATACAATCTTAGACAGAAACACTTGACAAACCCATCTTCCTCTTAAAAAATGTAAATTTTGTTCACAATCCAACAATTTTAAAGTGACTTATATGTCCGTTGGAAAATAAGGTGTATTGGTGTCACATCTGAAAAAGAAATTTTGTTATTTTTATGTAATATACACATGTCACTATATTAAACTATTTACTTACTTATTTATTTACTTCACGTGATTTTAAACGACAGCAGTTGTCAGTGGACTTGGAGGTTATTTTATACAAAAAAGGTATTGAAAATTATTCATGTATAGGGTCCTGCAAATAACAAATAAAGGGTCTTAAGGATTACATTTACTCAGGGGCGAAAAAAATTCCACTAATAGGAACGAAAAACTACTTATTCTACATTATAGCCTCTTTCTAAAACTAGGTTGTCTTTCTTGAAAAATCGAACTCTCCTGTGTTATGAGATTGCACTTTGTGAACTTCCGGTAGGTACAAAGTTCCGAGTGATCTCTGGATTCAAGTAGATATATCAGTTTATGATGGGGAAATTATATTGCTGTGCTACAAACTGTCATAATTACAGCGGGAAAAGTGTTAACAACCGAAAGGTGACTTTGCATAGATTTCCTGTCAATAAAAGACACAAAGGTATATGGAAAAATCGTATCTGCCGCAAGAACTGGAAACCAACGAGTTGTTCAAGACTGTGTTCCGAGCATTTCGTCTCTCTCTCTGGTCCCACAAAGGAACACCCATTGCCATCTATCTTTCACCACAAAGTATTTAAGACTACAAACGTGGGTGGTTTTTGTTTTAACATCGCATATGCATATGTTCACAAGTATAAAATAATTATATTACACATGTGTAATTAGGGGCATATAAGTAATGTAGTCTGGGATATAAATTAATCATTACAGAGGTGTACTGGTTGAAATAACAGGTCTCAGAAGTGTGCTTTCAAAGTATAAAAGTATTATTTTCTGCATTCTTGTTTGTGTACCCCCTTATTAGTATATATGGCAGTATTAAATACTATCACAACATGAAATTTCTTAATTTTTTTTCCACTTTAGAGGATGATCTCATGTTATATAATTAGGAGTAGTACAATTTATGGTTATCAGTAATTTATATCACAATTCTTTTGGACAGATTACGTCAGATATTGATATTTAATATGATCATTTACAGTTTGACCACACACCAGAAGTTTTGAAAGAAGTAGTCGATAATCAACAAGAACATATTAAAGATGGGTCAGGTTCAGAGACTTCGCAGTCAGATTCTGCTGAAACATCGAGCTTCAAAGTTAATTCAAACCAATCAGTGTTGGACACATCGATACTATTGCATGATTACTGTGGCTACATTGACACATCAACCTTATCCCAGCCGAAGAATAAATTCACACAAACTGATGTTCTACAGAATAAAAGTGTTGGGATTCAGAAAAGTGAAAGTTACAGTGATGTTTCTGAAAATAATGATGTTTCTTCAAATATTACATGTGATAAAACAACAAGTACAACCTTTATACCCTTTTTAACCATCGAGGACATAAAACAGGACATCTCATTTTACACTGGTTTACCTAACAAAGAAACCTTTTATTTATTGTTTGAACACCTATCCGTCTATTATAAATGTGAAGTTTCTGACGTTCTCGGAGGAAGACCAAGAAAACTAAGAGAAGTTGATGAATTTTTGATGGTTTTAATGCGTTTAAGACTAGGACTCTTAATTCAAGATTTGGCTCAAAGATTCAACATATCTCCATCAACCTGCAGTAAAATATTTAATGAATGGCTAAACTTGATGTATGAACATCTAGAATTTTTAGTAGCATGGCCAGACCGAAATGTCATCAAAGAAAATATGCCCGACAGCTTTAAACGAAGATACCCAAATTGCCGTGTCATAATAGACTGCACGGAGATCTACACGGAAACACCTCAATCATTATCCAACAAAGGAAGAATGTATTCAGACTATTAATCACACACGACTTGGAAAGTCCTTATTGGAATCAGCCTTAATGGTGTTATTACACATGTGTCGGATTTATGGACTGGGAGCACATCTGACAAGCAAGTAACCAAGTTATCAAAACTTATTGAAAAATGTGAACCTGGAGATGCAATAATGGGTGACAAGGGATTCCTTATAGCTGATCTGTGCACTCCAAATGGAATCCATCTCATAATACCTCCTTTAAAGAAACATGGACGGCTAACAAAATGTGAAGTAGAAAAAACCAGAAGGATTGCGAATTTAAGAATTCATGTGGAACGAGCAATAGAGCGAATTAAAAATTTTAGAATTATTCAAGGTGTAGTTCCAATATCACTTCATGACAAGATGTCCAAAATAGTGTTCGTTGTTTGTGCTCTTTGTAATCTCATGCCACCTCTTATTCAATCATAGTACAGGGCAGTCAATCTACATATATCTCATTTGGTTCCTCTATAGTATTATACTAAATGTCATGAATTTTCCTAATCTAAAGAAATCCCGACTCCAAGCAAATATGTAGTGACTGCAATGTTATTATGATTTCACTGTTTTATGAATATGTCTATTCCTTAAGAATATGAAATAAATAATAATTCCATGTATAATTGTTTTATTTTCATCAAACATGATCACAATTTAAAATAATGAATACAATTTGCAAAATTTTGAAATATCTCATTTGCAAGGTAGATTCAATGTTTTATTGCAATTTCTTTAACATACAAATAATATACATTATTACCAGTACATAAATCTTTGATTGTTACATAAATCTTTGATTGTTGTCGTGCTAAGATTTTAGTGTTAACAGAGTTTTTCTTAAAGCTGCTTGGTCCGATTTTTTGTCATTACAGTATCAAATATTTTTTTCATAAAAGCCGTTTATCTTAGAAAGTTATGGACTTTCTCCTATTTACACCAGCAGAATCGGTCTCCTTTCAAAGTTACAAATATTCAAAGTAAATAAAATTAATTTCTTATTGGGCAAACGAAAAAACAAACCGAAATGCATCATGGAATGTTGAGAAAAGGGAACTGTTTGGTTTCGTCCCCAAAATGATTGGAGTTATACAACCCACGTGCTATGCATCGATTGTAAACAAAGCAACCCTTAGAATTATTAGCAAACAAAACGTACACAGGTTTATTTGTAATATCCCTGAACATTATGACCTTTATTTATAGCGATGTCATAGCCGTAATACAACCATACCCGTCCTGACGTCAGGGGTGAATTTTAGCATGAGGCGAAATAACCCGATACCCTTTTATGTCTTATGTTTTGTTAACAAATTTTGTACATATTTTTTTTTCATTGAAATTTGGCTTAATTGACTGGGAAAACTACTGCAATGTGTATTATTATACATATACTTAGCATAACCATCGTTTAAAAACGTGCACAAAATTTGATACAACATCGGACCGAGCAGCTTTAATGCATCATTTGAGAACAGAATTAAAAAATCTTTACCCATCACTATAGTGTTGTATATTAAATGCATTGAAAAAATACACAACACCCAAGAAAAACCTTACTAGCTTGCATATGGGTTAAAAAAATGGATTAACTGTCATGGCCCAGTGTTTACAATTTAAGACCCCGTTTAACTCTGTCTGAAAAAAGTTCAGGTAACACTGCAGAGCAAAAAAAAGTATTCAATTTTGGTAACATAACATTTTCCCAAAGTTCTTCATCATAGAAAATTGTTTCAAATTCTAGACCTTTATTTGTCCATACAATAAAGTGTTTATTTCCAAAAGTTGGTTGCCGACACTTTTTTAAAAATTCAATCAGTTGTTTTTTTGTCATTTTATCAAAAGACTCCATATTCTGTTTTTTGTATACACGTACACTGAATGGCGCCAGCAACTTTACCTACCGGAAGTAAGTACCTCCAATATTGGAGAGTCAAATAGGGGAAGTAACTAGGTTATCGAAAGAGGCTATAGCCCTACTACTGTGGTGCTGTTTCTCACTTTCAAATAACTAGGTCAATGACCTACTTTTTATGCTAGTGACATCAGAATGTTTATTGAAAAAATTGTCAAAATTGTCAATCCATTCTAAGGTTTTCTTTATTTTGCAGTTATTAGAACTAATAAAACAATTTGATGGTTAGAAAATTAAAAAATACGAAGAGTTTTACTAGTTTCATATTTCAATTTATTTAAATTTAACTTAGTCCGAATTTCCTCTATCCATTTTCAAAATTCTACCCATTTTTGATTGAGTTTTACAAAAAAACTAACTAATAGGAGCTCCAAACCATTGATTGCCTATAACTACTTTTATTGTCTTTATATTGTTGACATCAACATTATATAAGGTCAATGATCAAATTTTCGATTGTTCAAGTATTTCTACACTAATTACGAAATCGGAACGTTATTTTAAATGAAACACCTGACGTAGAAAGGAAATAAAAAGTTTTGATAAATGCACCTAAGACGGTATACAAAAATGCCACCCTGGCAGGGGATAAATATCTTGCAATCTAATTAAAATTAGATCTTAAATTCGTTCACTATGATTGCTATACTTATGTGTGTTGTGTGTACACTGAGTGTAGCGATCGTAGTGAGCGAATGTAAGATCTAATTTTAATTAGTTTAAAATATATTGTATAGTGTTCTTGCTTTTCTCGTTAACTTCGGGATCTCCACTTGATTAATTTAAAAAAAGAATAGAATCAGTCTGAAAAAAGGATTCATTTTCCAATAAAAATACAACATGTCATACAGTACGTAGTAATACGACTACCATACAAAATTTACAATCACTCAATGTTTTTGAAGTCACGTTTTCACATGATCACGCTTTTGCGACCACGCTCTGTGGATTATAGCGCTTCAATGTCAAGGACAAATCGATCAAAAGAACATGTGTTTTTAAATCACATTTTTATCACATTTTGTTTTATCTCATAAAAAATATTTATATGTTAAATGTAATTGAAATTTGTTTTAATAAAAAAACAAAATAAGTTCTGATATGATAAAAACTTAATTCACTCATTTTAATTTGTTTGGTTTTTTTTTTTTACTTCGATTTGAAATCCTATATATGATAATGTATACCTGAATAAGAAGTAATTTAGGGTAAGATCTAGTAAATGATTCAAGAGTGTCTTTTTGGTGCTAGAACCATTATAACATCATATTTGATCTGATGAAACTTTTCCCCGTATTTTACGGCTTTTAAGGAATTATGTAGAAAATCAAACAATATTTTGACTTTCTATATTTAATCACGGGAAAAGTAATCCCGGTACCTATCTTAAATTTGACTTCATATTACTTTTATCCTTCATGTTTCATAGAAAATGGTTGTTTAAAACATGATTTTTCATTGTGTCTATCAACAATTTAAGCCCCGGTACACCATATGAAACAAAGATATTGTTATGAAGCATCATTGAAAGAATTTATCATGAATTTCATAAATCTGTAGGCACCTTTCATTTACTAGATCTTGACCTAAAGATCAATTCTATGAAAGAATCAAAATTCGGTGGCCACGCATAGTCACGGATTTTCCAATTTTCCAATTTGATAAACTTTGATGAGTAAAAAAGGCTACGCGATTTATTTGTTGCTGTGGTCCCGTTGCCATGGTAACAGAGTGTAAAGATGTAAAAATGACGTCGACATTTAATGCTTATTTGAGAACATATTGTAAGTAATGTGCACAACTTAGGGACTCTAAGGTAAAATATATTACTAAACAAAATTGTCATTTTTCAAGAAAAGAGGCCAATAGGCCTTAATGGTCACCTGAGTAGCATATAACCCATACACAAACTTGTCGAGGAGTTTCATATATTCATTTAATTGGGTATCATTCTAGAGTAGAAAAATTATAAATTTGTAATCACGACCACCTCTCTGCCTGAAGTCTTTCAAAAAGAACTAAGAAACCTATAATTTTGGCGAAAAACTTAAAGATCTGGTCATGAATTCAGTTTTCCTTTCAGGTGTGTGGGAGTAAAAAAGATATTTTTTAAACATTATATGCATTAACACCTATACATCCTTTTTAGCCATGCCCTAGAGTCAAAACCCATCATCCGGGGGACATGAAATTTAAAATTTTAGTAGAGGACTTCTTGATAAACATAATTATAAAGTCAGTTTTTCAAACAGATGTGTGAGAATAGAGAAGAAGATTTTTAAATATTATATGCATTAACACTATATTGCCATAATGCCCCCCCCCCCCCCCCCCCATGTACTGAACCCCTGACCCAGGGGCCATGAATTACACAAATTTGGTAGAGGGCTTAATGGATACCATAACCATTCAACCAGTTTTTCTCCTCACATGTGTGGGAGTAGAGAAGATTTTTGAAAATTTTGCTATTTTGCATATTTGGCCCCACTTGTGGTGCCCTGGGGTTGGTAGAGCCAAGAATTTCACAATTTAGATTTCTATTACCATAGAGATGCCCAACACCAAAAATGGTAACAGTTAGCCTTGTAGTTTTTAAGAAGAAGTTAAAAATGTAAAATTGTTAACGCACGACGGACGTCGCACGAAAACGGATAGCAAGAGGTCACCTGAGTTTACTCTTTATACAAATATAAATCCGTTTTGAACAACAAACCTTCGTCTATGAATAGACAACAGTTGACCTTACTGTCATTTTTTCTTGAATGTCGAAAAAAAACTACCAAAATATTGTTACTGACCAATTTCAGAGTTAAAGAAACTACTTACTACACTGCTTTTATTAGATTATCTAGCTTTAACAACAATGAAAGGACCAGAATTGTCTTCCATTGTTACATGTAACATCTAATGTTTATTATTTATTGAATTCACCAAGCTAACCCAGCACTATACATTATATTCGCTTGAAAGACACAGAGCCTGGCAACATTCAGGAATTATGAAATAGAACTTAACAATAAATAGTATGAGAAATATTTATTACTCCGCTATTACAAACAATTGGTGGATGTTGGCCGCATAATGATTTTTTGTGGGGTAACTGGGGAGCCGACCAGTGTGCCAGTTTAACTACTGTGGAATCATTAAATTTCGTGGGGGCCAATTTTCGTGGATTGCTTAATTTTTACAGGTTCATGGGGACGTAATTTCGTATATTCTCTGAAACCTACAAAGGAAATATGACTTTATTACCCTAATTTAATAATTCGTGGAGGATGTTAATTCGTGGTTGAGAGGTACCCACGAATTCCACGAAAATTGAGCCACCACGAAATCTAATGATTTCACAGTACCCATGTAGGGACACACTGTGGGCCCGAGTATGAAACATCAGTGCCCGAACCTGAACGATCCCCAGCGTTCTAAGGTGGGTAGTGAGACCTGCCCTTCTCAACCTGTCTCCTGCAGTGCTACCTGGTTTAGAACTTTGCATGACAAAGGCTACTTTATCAACCAATTATTACATGCACAAGCCTGTAGCATCCCCTCACTGGAGTGAGGTGGATGTGGCCCCACATATACCCAGTGTAGGCCCCACTATACAATAAACCCAATTTTACATTGTAACCACATGGCGCAGTTAACTGTAATAACTTTGCCTTTTATAAACCATATTGAATGATTTAATATTTATATACTATCCCCTAGCTTTGAAAGCAACTGGGGGGAGACACCCAGGTTTTGGAGCAGAAAGTGTCAACACATACCACTGCGGACTCCCCAGTCCCCACCCCCCCCCCCCCCCTAAAAGGACCAGAATTGTCTTCCATTGTTAACATCTAATGTTTATTATGTTATAACGTTTCCTTGGTCTTAGTGTACGCCTTGTAAATTTGAACCGCTTTTTTAATGTTTTGTTTATAGTACCTCATGTACCATGAATTAATATTAGTTTTAATTAATAAAATGAATTAGCAGTAATTTTATTTACTTGCATTATAATTAAAAAAAGGCACATTCTTTCAATAAATGTCCTGGTCGTCTTGTAAATCAATCACCGTGCACCAATCAGTGCAGAAACGACAGGCTACCTAATTACTGTGCTCTAATTGATTGTTTACGAGATAATTGCATTCAGCGAGTAGATTGAATAAGGAGAACTGACATACGAACATGTTTTCTCTTGTCAAAGGTCGCCATGATGGTATCGCGGAATGATATACGAGACCACTAAACCAAAACTGTATCAATTAAAACAATATTTATTTAATGAGTACGAAGTTCATTCAACACATTCTACAAAATAATTACATCACATGAAATACGACTTTAATAACTTATTGAGAACCTAGATAAAACATGTAAATAACATTTTATGAGTTATGCATTCGATTGACAAAATATAAACAGCGTGTACAATTATGAGACAGGTATATCCAGGTAGATAATGATCTAATGAGGTGACTGATAATCTGTGTACGATGATTTGGACTCTTGGGCTACTTCCCAAGGACTGGTTCCCAGGGTAACAGGGTTTGGAGGAACGGGCCGCGAAGAGACGGTATGGGGATTTGACTGGGGTAGGACTGGATAGGCACTGGTTAGAATCCCGGCATACAGGCGGGATCTCATCGGCCACTTCTAAAGAGAAGAGGAAATTTATAATATACATGTATATACACATACAATTTTATGATGTGTCGTGGAAAATAATCCTGCATGTGCATACTGTTCGGCATACTGTTCGGTTGGCTTTGTGGAAAAGTTTCTCAATCAAGCAGAAACTTGTCATTTTATAAATAATTATATCATAACATGTCTACGGTTTGCAAAAGACTGACAAAATAACAGTTTATGAGGAGTAAAAACCCAACATTTCAAAAGACCTTTAATGTACAAGTTAACTAAGCCTCTGCCGTATCGTAATGTCGATCAGTAGTCTGATGCCATATTCACCGCGCAATAAACTAAGAAAAATACATGTCTTAATGCAAACATTTTCCACAAGCAATTAAATGTCCATGTTCCGATATAAAGTAACTGTTGCACGAAGTTTCAGTCACCGGATTGGAGGAATTATAAACGATAAGAATTCTTTCATAAGCCCATGTAATACACGCATAAATATATTCAAATTTAAAGCTGCTTGGTCCGATTTTTCGTCATTACAGTATCAAATATTTTTTTTGGTTTGGTTTCGTCCCCCAAATGATTGGAGTTATACAACCCACATGCTATGCATCGAATGTAAACAAAGCAAACCTTAGAATTATTAGCAAACAAAACGTACACAGGTTTATTTGTAATATCCCTGAACATTATGACCTTTATTTATAGCGATGTCAAAGTCGTAATACAACCATACCCGTCTTGACGTCAGGGGTGAATTTTTGCATGAAGTCAAATAACCCGATACCCTGTTATGTCTTATGTTTTTTTAACAAATTTTGTACATATTTTTTTTTTCATTGAAATTTGGCTTAATTGACTGGGAAAACTACTGCAATGTCAATTATCATACATATACTTAGCATAACCATCGTTTTAAAACGTGCACAAAATTTGATATAACATCGGACCGAGCAACTTTAATTTCTGTTTTAAGGAAGAAATGTATTTATTTACTTGTAAAATTTGTAGGATTTTTAATATGCCATTTGACACACTTTATTTTGTATTTATATGCTTCTTATATTGGCTTTTTTGCAATAAAATGATTTTTACATAAATTCAATTTCCAAAATTCCTGAACTCATTTATTTGTGTACATAATAAGAATTTAAGTTTTATAGCCTCCATATCACCAATTTGTTTTTGATATTTTGAAAATGGTCAAAACTGGGTGAGTTGTTTTGATAAACCTAGTTTCTAAGTTTATACATTTCATGTAATATTTTTGTTTAATTTTGAATTTTTTTGTACGGGTTTTGTTTATAATAAGCGTTTTAGTTGAATTTTTATATCCAAATATTTACTTTTACCAGTGTCTTTGTATGTTATAGCACTACAAATCGATTTTGTAAAAAGACATATAACATCAACGACGATTTTAATATTCAATCGTACATTTGTTGAAAATTATCTAGATATAAGTAATATGTAACCATTCGTTAAAGGACTATATATGGTTTGAGCCTAAAATGGCCCCCTTAAATGAACATTGTCATTTTACTGTAATTCTTTGTTTTATTTGTACAAATATACATTTGATTTTTTTTCATAATTTTCATTTTGATTTTAGTGGCCACAATTTAAAAATATGACATCATAAAGTTAACCTTTTCCCACCATTTTCTCATTTTTAGTATAAAACAGTTTGTTTTGAAGCAGTTTTTCTTTCAGGAAACATTGAGCGACTGCTTGAACAAACAAAATATTTTCACCAAAGATGTATCTCTCCAATACTTATAAGTGACAAAAGGTTCGTTCTTGTTCAAAGAGTCGCTCTAAATTTCCCTTTCGAAAACAGATAAGAAAAATGTCCATTTTTGACTGATTTTGAATGAATTATAAAAAAATAGCGTCACTTCTGACGTCATATACTGCCAGTGGGTGCATATGAATCAAATAAATAGGTGAAAAACATATTTCATATCCACTCTTTTATAAAATAACACAACAAATTAATGTACCTGAATCATTTAAAAAATAGCGAATTATGGGGGCCAAATTTGACTAATATCATATATAATTCTTTCATGGGGTGATTAAATACGGTCGGGCGTTATCAAATCTATCTAATAAAGAAAGATTTCTAATGACTTATACGAAATGTTTTACATAATTATCCTTGCATGCAAAACAGAGAAATTTCAACACAGATGATTATTCAGATTTAATGTTATTTGTAACTTAGAAATATAATGGTACAACCACACTATCAAGTTTAAGTAATAAACACAATATATGTTAATTTTTTTTAACCCGAAAACAGTGTGCTTTCTCATTTGAATTTGGCCAAACAAAATGAATGTGCGCAGAATCTTCAGAAAAATGACTACTTAATTCCCATACCTTTACTGGGTGCATTATACCATTGGCCGCGAATAGCTGATTGTCGTCCACCCCCTCATTCAGTGTCCTCATCAGGTGAGCGATGTATGTGGTAGCCAAAACAAGGACGTCTAACTTTGACAATTTTGTATCCGGCGGAACCGCCGGAAGTGTCCGCTGGAGATCCATAAAAGCACTACGCAGCGTCTTTACCCGCGATCTCTCACGAGCCGCGTTCCCGGCAATAATGGGCCGAATTTTTCGGAATCCACGGTCTGGTCCAAATTGACTGTTTTCTGTTGCAAAGGTATAATAGTTATCTGCACTGAACTGATGCATCATTGCATTCTGGGAATCACACATTTTGACAATGTCATTTGAATTTCCAAACTATTACACTTTCAAAACCTTCTCAATGTTTCATTTTAATAATTGCATACTTTTACCATCTGGACTGTCAGTTTATAATTTCTTTCATTTATATATTCACGGGTTTTTCTTTGGCAGGTCGTGTGAAAGGCCAGTTTTAAGCAGAAAGTTCGGGCGAAATACTCTGTTCTGATTGGTCAAAAGTGACACTTACAGCACGCGACATTAATCGATCAAGCGGTTTACTAGACAAGATGGTTACATTTCAATCATGGTAAAAACAAGACAGTGCAATGCGAGTCTAGTTTACGATCAAATAATGACCATCATAAGTATAAATCAGACAATGTCAATACGAGTCGGGGGTGATTGGCAGTTCTGTGGTTTTCAGTTTCCTTGTGAAATCAATTAAGTCCTCTAAATTAAGCAACAAATATTTTCATTCCAAACAAAGCAAATTAGACACTTTGTCTGCAAATCGTTTGATGAGAAAATCTAGAATAGGCAAGGCACCGAACATTTCATTTTAACTGAAGTCTGAAGAAGATAACCAATAAATCTGAAAGATGAAGTAACATGGATATGTTTGTATTGATAACGTTTTATTTTTGTATCAACAGGGGCCACTTTCTGCAAACCCTCTCATCTTCTAGAGGCCAGTATTCTAAAATGTTTTCACGGAATCCTTATCTTGTAGATACGGTAAAACAACAAAGCGCTGAGATTTTTCGAAACAATTGTAATGAGATGCATCTATAATTCAGTCAAAAATTCTGATTGTGATAAAATTGGTCAAACTCGTTTATTAATTCGTCCCACAAATGAAATTAATTAGTAATTTTCGTTGTATTCTATTAATCAGCTGTATTTTATTTCTAATTAACCCAAATCTTTGTAACAATTTGACCACATGGCTATATCTAATAACCAGCAAGAATATTAAAGATAAATGTTAAATCGTGCTTTCTTATGCTTACTAATCTTAACTGAAAGCGGTTGTCAAAGAATTCAGATATAACTGTTTAGCAAGATTTTTTTTATCATTAATAAGGTTTTTATATGCACGAAATAAGGAATAAACGAACGATTCATATAGCTTAGATATGATGGGATGAAATCGGAGAAAACGGAAATACAAAGAGTCCTATGGTGCATACATTTAGTTTGCAAGATAGACGTGATTAAACATGACCTAATGGAATTAGATGACAGTCAAAAAAACATGCAGCGAGTTTTACTTTGCACACATGTATTTCTACTCAAAATTATGGAGATCAAGTTGTGAGGCATTTAATGTATAATCAAAGTAGATGAGACAGTTTTGAATGATTTATGATAGATTTATTCATCTTGTAAAATCATAATGAGATAAAAATAAACTGTTTTCAGTAAACTGTTCTTTATACTGACTAAACTAAATTATTGCTCAGAGAGGTTTCTATCCTTCATAACAATGAGCAAAAAATTTGCGGTAAGTTATAATTTGTGTTGTTTGGGGGGGTTTTGCCTGGAAGGGTGGGGCCGTTGAAGAGCAAAAATGTTAAAAACTTTCTGATAAAAAAAGCTAAATATTTTACTAAGATTAGATAAAACTTCTCTTTTATTCTAAATGGAAGTGTGGTCGTTATAGATTGAACATTAGTAATAAATAAAATACCATAAAACAAACAAACGAGCATCTCAGATTCTCTTCGAACTGGCGGCCTCCACCCACGACTTTCCTCATTTGATGACTTATTCATGATTCATAAAAAAATGCAGTGCTGGTGGACAAAAAACTATCAAGTCATAATTAATATTGGCCTACTATAGCCATAAACGATTAAAGCCCCCAATGAAATGTCCGGACCGGCCCTTCCTGTCGACGCATTGACGAGGCGGCCAGTTAATGACAGCTGGTTGCTGGTCTTCCCGTGGGAAAATAATCATCACCAGTATTTGTAAACAAACAACCTTAAACGTATTTACTTTTAGAAGAGACTCTTTGAGCAAGCTTGAAAAATATTATACTTGATGTGACTCAATCTATACCCAATTATCTTTACAGTCGTGTTTTTTCCAGTATCGATACTTCAGCATAGTAGATGAAATACATTTGAATATTTTTCATTTAAAAATTGTGTTTTAACATAAAATGTATATTGATTAAAATTGCTAAGTCACACACATTTTCACAGTTAATGTCTTGAAAGCACTACAATCAAAAAGCGTCCAAAATAAGCGTACAAATGCAATAAGTTTTAAACAGAGTAAACAATTGTGCACACCTTTTTATTATTTTATGCACTGAGACATGCGATGTGGATTTTATTCATACATACAACTTATTAATGTAAGTTCATCAAAGTTAATTTCATTTCTTATACATTGCGTCAATTACATTTAGTTGTAACAACTACAGGATAAAAACAGTATATACGCTTAAGACCGCGGAATATTAAATGGCAAGATTGGAAATTTACAGCGTACGTCAATTTCACTTGTTGCAGTCAAAACATTCTAGATGGGCGGGAACAAATTGACACGGACGGGATTGAGACTGTACATGTACATGTAGTTATATGAAATGTATTTTCAATCCACCTCGGCATTTCTAACTTGCTATATACATGTAAGTAAAAGCGATCGAAAAACATTATATTTAGTATCAACAAAGTGATTGAAAAAAAATTATTTCACCAAATAAGTATATAATCAGCAAATATAATACGCAAGGCAAGGCATTGTCCGACGACTTCAGAGAATCAGTCGTCACAAGTCTGAAATCAAGTGGGGCCATAGTTGAAACGGGGTTTATTCACAGAGAACAATCAAAGTTCCCATTTATAAGATTAAAATTATATCCAATAATAGAATATATAAGATGTTTCATATAAGAAGTCATCGGACAATGCTTTGCCCTGCGTATGATATCTCCGAAGTGGTATCTTTTCACATTTGCTGATTATTTACTTACTGATGAAATAAAACGTTTTTCAACCGCTTTTCTGGTACTAATTAAAATGTATTTCGATCGCTTTAAATTATTTAGCAAGTTAGAAATGCTGAGGTGGATTGAAAATACATTTCCTATAACTACAGTTTCGATCCAATGTTTTCTCAGACCTCCGTGTCAATTTGTTCCCGCTCATTTCAAATGTTTTGACTGTAACAAGTGAAACTGACTTAAGCTGTATATTTCCAATGTTGTCAGTTAATGTTCCGCGGTCTTAGTTTCAGATTGGTATAACTTTATTTGTATCAGATTCATCAATTTTACAAATAGAGATGAACAGAAACTTTCACTCACATATGAATACATGTAAATATAGACATAGATAAATGATGACATTAAAAGAAAATAAATAAATTTTTACATGTTTGTTTGTAATCAGATTCTGGAGCATTCTCCTTCCAACAAGAAATTTTTCATACCTCATTTTTATTGTGTACGACTTTCTCTTAATCCAATAATATTCATATTTTGTTTATTTTTAGCTCAATTATTTCCAGATCAGCACATTTTATGATTTGAAAAACAGATATTGCTTGATTAATAATATCAGTATCTTAACAATATCATTTTTCACATGTAAATATTTTAATTGTATTTCTTACCGATACGTGCTAATTAAATATCCCGTATTTATATGTATCTGTATGTACATACATCAACTCGGAATCCCATCTGTTGCACCGTTCATTTTTGAGTAATATTATTTCATTACTTTCATATCGTTCCTTGTTATTGTATAAATTAAATCATTCATTCATTGCATACATATCATAGTTATAATTTTCTTTCTTCTTCATTGTTTGTGTTAGATTTACAACTGTAACATTAGATCTAATGCCAAGCATCTATATGCACAAACCTACCAATTTCCATGTGTACATTGTATCTTTTTGTGTGTGTGTGTGGTTTTTTTTTTAAAACCTCTATTTTGTTTTTTAATCCATATAGTCACATATAACATGGAATGTATGGTTAAAAAAAACCCAAAGCTATTTCTCTATTTCAAAAACATATGCACCGCGGGGAGATCATTATGGTATACATTGATTGCATACCCATAGAATTATCAACAATTTTTTGTGGATTGTAATCTTTCGATCCATCATTCGAGGGGATTAAATTACATGGTATCTGCTTGCACCTACAAATAATTAATAAAGTCTGTGCATAAAACGGAATTTGTTTTTTGGATGATAATATTAATGGATAGAGATATATCAATTTAATCCACCAAAACCGAGAAACTACGAATTTTAAGATTGGTGCAGACAGTAAATAATGCATATGAAATATATAGAAAATTTTATAAAGATGTATAATTTCTAATGTATCGTGAAAAAGTCTTTAGAAATAACCCATTACAACAAAATATAATAAGGGATATAATTTATTAACGAACAAAACACCCGACGGTATTCTTGATAGAAAAAATAATAAAGCAATGATTTTGCTAAATGTCAAAACGTTTATTAACTCTTTTCTCCGACATTCTAAAACAATATATTTCAATGTGTTTCCTATTAATATAGAATTGCACAAGCGCACACGTAAACACGCCGGTATACAATATAGGCAATCTTGACTTGACGAATAGGGAGACACCGTTAGGATTAAATGCCACAAGGAATGTTTGTGATGATGTTAAGGAACTTATGAAATGATGAATGGCCGGTTACTCATGCTGGTGACGTAACCGATATTCAAAATCGAAAAAATATTTCTGCAAAACATCTTATCACTAAAGATAGGCTAATTAGTACTACATGAATAAAAAAAAACATTTTTGTCTCAAAATTGTATATGTAAATCTTATTATTTGGAGGATTTCGAAGCTTGTACCAATTCGTTTGATAACGAGTGTACATTATACAATGTATGCATAATATATATCTGGCACTATATCGGGGTTCTCATTCCAAATTTTTGGTTAATGTTTCATTATGCTTAAATGCGATCATGGCGCATGACGAAAATATTGAGCACAATCATACACAGTCTTTAAAATAATACGCATTGCAGTTCTAAGAATGACATTGTTTGAAGATTTTGGTACGTAAACACAACAGGAAGTTTGAATATGTTTCAACTATTGAGTTTGTTTTAAGCGTTAGGCAATTATATAAAGCTGTGCTACGCTGAATATACATATATAAAATCTTTATTTTTTTTATAGCATGTTTGGTCCTCAGTGACTACCACCAACAGATATTTAGGGCATGGATGTACCCAACCCCTTCCATGTATTTCATTTTTTTTTAAATAGAAAATATAATTTGCAAAATATTGTACAAAAAAGTAACACATTCAAGTCAATAAGCTACATTTAAAAATCGAATATTTCGATTTATTTATGAAAACAGCGTTTTATCTTTTTATGCTATTTTTTTCATTTTCAAAATGGTATTGAAAGGGAGAGGGGTATCCTTGTTAGTTGTGCCTGTGGCATTATCCTGATTACTTGGAACGGATTGTGATATAGATACATGTATCTTGTAAGTTGATATTATTGTTCGGGGTTTATTTTGGCATTTTGCTCTCCTACGTACGTCACACATCTTCTTTATAATTATTACACATACAAGTACATATTTTGGAAAAAATTTCAGTTTGTGTTTAGACATTTTAATATATGCCAAATGGGTTATTGTTCTAAGATTATGAAAAAAAAACAATTTAAAGCGGACACATATAAACATAAGAGGCTCTGTAAATGCATTATATAAATATAAATTTTCTTTTTGTTTGATCAAATAATTATTATAAGGATCTGAAATTAAAACATCTCATTACATCTCTAATATAGATAAATCCCAAAATATTGATATAAATACTTCAGCACATAAATATAGATTCACTATCTCTGTAGAAGTATTACCTGTGGTAGTCTTTCTTTACACAGCCACGAGGGTTTTGACTGACAATAAGAATTGTCTCTCCTGTTAAACTGTGCATCCGCAATTACCAATGACCCCTGAAACGTTTAAACAATGATACACAATTATCGTTTATTTGATGAAATCAATATTGTTTTAATGATCGAAAAGAAACATTTTTTCCTCTGTCTAGATACAATTTACACATTGTTTTAGATTTAAATTCGTCTAATGCATTTACCATTCTGATTTCATAATAACTTTCAGTGAAAAAAAAATCTTAAATGCTGTTATGTTTCATAAAAAAAATTATATAATTACAACTTTAGAACTACAATTATACATGTATTCAACTTTAAATTTGGTTTATGTTAAATTAACTAAATAAAAATACACTAGATTTTGCAGAGCACAGACACCCATGTTTTAAGATGAAGGAATGCTTCTCTATTTCAAACTCAATTTTAGACTTGCTCAAGTCTCTACGCTTTCTTTTTTATATTTCTAGCAAATTTCACTGTGTTTTAGAACTTTGATTTCTTGCTCTCTACTATTCTTTAATGTCATCAAACATAGATGTTTGGCAACATCTGAAGGTATTAAAGAGAGCACTGAAATTATTAAACACAGAGACTTAAGAAAGTCTAACTCAATGCAAAAACCTTGATCACCGGAACTCTTAATGGATAAAATGGCTTTCAATCAGAATAATACACTGTTACCCTGGTTTCTTACGTCAAGACAATTGACAGTATTAAGGAATAAGAAATCATTCATTTAGCATCATGACGTTAATAAATATGGTGGGTGTGACCAAATTCAATAAGTTTTATCAGTTTTGATCACCCTCGACCGTATTTGATCACCTTATAGAGGGCGAAGCACTCTCATAGGCCCGATGGACCCGCGAGAGCGAAGATCTCCCTATAGACAACACGTGTATATCTTTAATGAGTAATAAATCCATTCAAACTATCCTTGTGTGTTCTTAAAAATCAATTCCCAATTACAAGAACAACTATTCCAAGGAACTCCGAATGATAAAAAGATTTATCTCCATAAGAAATATGTTTTCCATTCCTGTGAAAATCTCTGGGTAAAAAAAAATTATGACGTTTTAATGAAACTTTCTTTTAGCATATATGTGCATTTGTTTGATAGAACCCGTCAAAATGTAATTGAAGCGATAACTTGAGACATGCTAAACTATATTATATAAGGACTTGAACAAATTTAACAAAGGTCCGATTCTTTTGGACCAACAATAAGATTAGAGTCCATTATATATACATTAGACGCTCAACCGTTATAGAGACTATTCATAGTATGAACCCTATAGTGTATTTTTCTACAAACGGTAAAAAATCCCAGGCTACCAGGAACAAGTTAATTTTGTTATCAGTCTGCTTTAATGTTAATTTCACTGAGGAAATCTAACTTTTTAAAATTATTAAAATTCTGAGAAGTTAAAATGGTGTTGTTTTTTTTAGTTTTGTGAAAAACTTTCCAAAATTGCTTTCTATCGACCAATGCTAGGGTTATTTTTTTTAAATCTCGTGATTTTGTTTTAGATAAGTCAAACGTTTTGTTTTAATCATATGATAAAAATCTCATGAAATTAACATGTTGAATGACCAGCTCACAATTATATCAAAACGAACGAATGTTCCGAATAAAACTTATTAAGGTAAAATTAGTGCATATTATTTTTTTTTACCAATGATATAAATAGCTAAAATTATATTCGGTTTTTCAATCAACAAGTTTGAGCAACATTTTGCTCAAAAGGTGCACGCTAGAAAAATGTCATTCTGCATTAGAAGGAGACTTGAAGATTTTTTTCAATTCCATCAATGAATGTATCTGTTTGAAAGCACGTCCAATGTTAAAATCAAAGTACCGAAGGACTGGCGGGAGTTGATTTATTGATGTTTATTTATTTAAGGAATGAATTCAATATAATTTAAATATTGAATTCATTGCTTATAATTTAATTTTTTTAATCTTCATTGCGGATAAAACCTGTCATTTGACCTTTAAAATGACGTAAAATTGTACAAAATTCAAACGTAACGTCAGGCATATTGATACGTTTTTGACGTTAGTCTTACTATGACGTTGGCAACATTCTTTATACAATATAAAATAATTTTTTAGCCAATCAGAAAGCGCGTCACAACCAGAATTAAATTATTTTAAAATCAATGATACATGTATGTTATTTTGCATGACAAGTACAGGTAGTTTCTAATCTGTATCTGAATTACGCACATTTTTATAATATGAATTTTCGGACCTTTTCGACACAAGCATGTTGATAAAACCCCATATGAATCATGTTAAGTAATATTTAAAGATAGAATAAATTCAATCAAACTATGTATCAGTGATAGAAATATTTCTGGAAAATATATGGATCCAGCTCTCGTCTCGTTCGACCAAACGCTCGGCTATCGCCGTTAATCCCCGACAAGCAAGAGAGACTCTCTGCTTGTCGGAGATTTACGGAGTCAGCCTAGTGTCGAGTTGAACGAAACTATATTGAACTCTGGGGTAAGAATACACACAACTACAAAAAATATCTAAATTGTTCGTACCATTTAAAATCTGACTATTTTCAAGGTATTTACAAATATGTTTCCTTGAAAAACAATGCTTTAGCATACATTATTTCAAATTTATCAATTATTCTCAAGAACTAATTCTTGTCAGCGGCGATGAATTGTGCTTTGGTCCAAACACTGTTTCACTCTCGGTTTGTCATAGTAACTGCATTGAAGAGTTGATTAAAATCAACTCCCAAAAAAACCCAAAACGACCACAATGTTACACTATGAAATGCTTGGCCCTTGCGGTTTCTGCACTGAACGCGCATTTAACATACATGTATCGGATTAACAATGAGTGAAAGCATTATATTGTTTATATTTCCACGTCTCTAGTATCTCTCAGAATCTGTTTTTTAATTATACATGTATATATAAAGTATAAAGTTTGCAAAAATGAAAATCCATAGGTTACCATAGATTGCTTTTCAGTACATTCAGTTCAGGAAGTCTGATGTTGATCGTAAAATAATCCACGCAAAGGTATGAAGTTAGACACGGTTCAATTGTATACACATCGTTTATTGGAGGAATTTGAATAAACTTTATTAATTAATAAACTGAACACTGGTACGTTTGAGACAGTTTTAAATGCTCGAATTATGTACATACTAGTACTAATGATGGATAAATTGCTTATAGCTGATTAGATGGCATCGTGATTATCATTTGATATACAAGGAAATATCAGTTGTTAAAATATATTATGATATAGACAGCAAAGTAAATTTCAAAAAAGAAAAACATAATCTTAAAATATCAATAACAGGCCAAACAAGTTCCTTTGAAGTTTATTTAGCCCTTCAAAATTATATCATACATATATCTTGTACATAAAGAAATATCTACAGCTATGATATAAAACAATTAGTTCAGTATTATTCTAATTACCCAATAATTATACTATGTATTTAAAGAGGCTAAAATCCCTTTTTCAAAAGTGAAAAAAAGACATTCATAACGTTAAACAATGAAATAAAAAATCTATAATGTCTCCGAGAATACTATAACAAAAAATAGATCCGATTTGCAAACCTTTCTAGGTGCAATGATTGATGACTGAATATCATATTTTTTTTTCTCTGACAGATTATTCTGATTACATGGCAGACAGTCTTTTTTAAAACTTAAACTGTTTTTCGCTGTGTTTTGTAAAAGAGTCGTGCATTTTTGTATTACAGTGTCGCCCAGTTAAAACAAAAAGTTCATTTTTATATAGTGAAACAAAAACTCGTCTCTTACGCAATATTCGACTAAAAGTCAACATAGTTATCATTCTTTATTCTTGCGTCAAAAATTATCGGCGGTGTAATATGGAAACAAGATCCCCGTATAGAAAACTTTTGTTTGCGGATAACCTGCACCGAACCACGTATCAGAATTTGTCTAGATACTTGCTTATATTAAATAAATGAAGATTTACATTGGATTATTTATCAATGGCGACGGTGTACATAATTAGTGCACGTGCGTGTAAACTAAGCGACGGAAACGCGATTCACTATCGGTCTGATCAGATATCAGTAGCAGCGGCGGAGGGAACAAGAAATATTTCCATCCTGATTGACAAAATACATCTGTGTAAGGAAAACGGGAGAAACCTTAAAGATAAAGTTGAAACATTTTGTCCGAAATTGCTACAGAAACAGCAGTTTTGCCTACAAACTATGGTACACTGATTCAGAAATACACTACATTAGCTGTTCCAATTGTTTTAATTTATGGAGGAAATCCTTAAAATCACCTCATGTTTTTTTTTATTCTTTCAAACTGTTCTTCCTTTGAATTAGACGTTCTAGGTGCTCTTTTTAAATATCTTACTAAAATCATTAAAAAATGGGTTGCCCATTTATTACAAGATTTCCATCATACATAATTTGACGAGAACTACTTTTATTTATATGTGAGTGACCGTCTCTTCTTTTGTTTTATTTATACTTCCAAGATTAGGGTTCACGATGACCAAGCGACCAAACAAAGGGTAGGGAATACGCACCATTGTATAACTATAGAACATGTCAAAGTGATTATCTAATTAAGAAATATGTGATGTCTGGATTTTGAAATATATTTATACTGTAATTCAGTATATCTGAGCTTCATCTGGATTCCAAATCGTTTCCTTTAATCGTGTCCCACCACCCTTTGACTCAAAAAATTCTTCCGTTTTCCCGATAGTTGGTTCTCAAAGAATGTTAAACAATTGGCGCTGTTTCATAGCATGATATTAGGGAGGGGATATAGACCAAGGAAGTAGTTTGCCTTAATCTTCAAATTTTTTATTTTCATGAATCGCTCGGGGTTTTTTTTCTGTTTTAGATCATCATGATATTGTGTAAACGTTAACAAACTGCATGCATTATCAATTTAGTGTTAGCCTATTTTAAAAGAGAAAATACATGCTGTAGTTTCAGTAATATTCGCGCTCGAGGATACCAGTATTCGGAGATTTATGAAAGACCCATTTTCGAGGATACGTAAATTCTTGGGTAGTTCCTCTTCAAATGGAGATTGTTGACATTTTTCTTAATGTGTTGAAAATTTGGTTTCTTGAATCCGCTAAAAACAACGAAATAAGAAAATAAGTAATCATAAAATAATGATAAAACTACAGTATTTAGCAAAATTTGTCTATAATTACAAATGCATTTATACATGCACGTGATCAATATATGATTTAAAAAAAAATCATATACAAAGGCATCCGCCATTGAATTATTATTCCATTGACTTCTTAAACTCTTGGAACTAAATATAAACAGCGATAGAGGAAGTAGATTTCATGTTAGTAGGTCACCCACACATAGCCCTCAGCACTACATACCCAGCATCACAAATTATTCAAACCAAGACCCTAATACTGCAGACTAGATGCGGCAAAGCCAAATGTAATGCAAATTACAGAAAATGTTCCATAATTAAAAAGTACTTAGCTTCCATCCAAACCTGTTAAGTGGAAATAATATTTTCATCATCGAGTTAGACGGAGGGATATGCGAACAGAGCTGACAAGTGCATGAAGGGTATCTTCGGGCTACCTGACTCATTTTCTACAATATTTATAAGAACTGTTTAGATGCTGTTTTTTTTAATTTATGTTTTCGTGTGTGAATATATAATAGAATAGGCAATGGTGGTGTGTTGAAATGATATGTAAAACTGTGAATTCATCATTGTATTAACACATATAAATGAACAGAACACTTGTTAAGTTTTTGTTCGCGAGTAATTTGTTTAATCGTTTTTTGATGATCTGCAATGTCGGTTTTGTCACTGGGAAACTGCCGCAACTTCTGTTTGATACTACACAGAGTATTTGAAGAATACAGGTGCTTGAAGATGAAAGTGTTTCCACTGCCGGGTGAAGTGAGAGCATCAAATGACCGTTAAGTATAGCCGTGCTGATTTGTGTGTCAAATATTGCAGTTATGCTAACGAGACAAGACTGCAGTGTTTCCTTTCCAATTACTCATATCTAAATCAGCATTAAGTCTGATCAAAGAATAATAACCAAATTCTTCGCATGTTTATCATTCGATAACTTGGTAAATCAACGGGAATATTATCAATGCGATAAATAAACTTTTACAGGGCGTTTGAATGAAAGTTGTGAAAATGAAAGTACTTGACGAATTTGGAGTATCTGAACACAAGGGTTCATATTAATTGCAGGACTGTAACAGAATACCCCTGTAGGGAACAATCGACAATAAAGTTCCGTATAACGCGACAGTTACGATAAGCATATTAATACGACGAGACAAACTTTCGGGCGGTTTGTCCACTGACGAACTATGTTGCTCTCGGGTTATGTTAAAATGAGTTCTTTATCAAATCTGAAAAGAAAATTATCAGTTCTCAGCTAATTAAGTTGGAAAATATACTGGTTTATATGTCAAGGAAGCAACCAATAATTTTTGACGGTCTTCGTCGCGCGTCATATCACGTGACCGTGGGTTCATGGATCAGTCGTCAATTTTGACACACTTTTTTCGCGTTGATGGATACAAATATTCCGTCTAGTTTCTTATAAAATAAACTATGGATCATTCATATTTGCTAAGTTTACACGGAATACTCCGAGCGTTGGCATTTTGCTTACTTTAGCTCACCGCTTATCAAATACACAGCAAACACCGCACGAAACGAAAACGAAGACAACGAGTGAAAGTGGTACATAGAGGAGAACGCGATTGTGACACGAGAGAAGTTTCTTCTCGTAAAACGGGACTGTCCTTAGAATGCCACGACGGAAAAAGGAAGAAATTATCAGTGATGATGAAGAAGACTTTTCAGGTGAAAACAACAGAAAATTTCATAAACCAATTCAAAGGAATGCAGCAAATGCACGAGAACGCGCAAGAATGCGAGTTTTAAGCAAAGCTTTTGTGAAACTAAAAACAACCCTACCTTGGGTACCAGCAGACACAAAATTATCCAAACTAGACACTCTCCGTTTGGCGTCTAGCTACATAGCTCACTTAAGACATGTGCTCACAAATGATGAGGAAGAAACACAACAGCCACCATTCATGCACCCCATGAATTTGGTAAGTTGGAATGTTTGTCTAGTAAACATGTATGGGGAGTTAAATGACATTTTTGTGGAAATGAATATACACTCTATTTATCTTATTCAATACGAGATATTTATATACATGCAGCTTTATAATTGCAAGTTTCATTTCAAGAATTTGTTGTCTGTTGTTTATCTATCATTTAAACATCAAAGAAATAAATCATTTTGAAAATATATTTCAAGATTAGATACATAATAAACTTTAGATATTGTTGAAAAATTTTGAATATTTAGATATTTATATCTTGATAAAATTATAATTTTTTGTTGGTTACATGTAGCCTGTTTTTGTTTATGAATAATAAGGTGAAATAGTTAAAAATAAAGTTATCCAGATGAAGATTATAATTATTATCAGTTATATGTATTTATTTAATATCAATATGCGTCAAAAATGTTGAAAATAACAAAAACAACATTCTGCAAATTGTTTCTTTCATGTTTGAAATAATTGTCTTTGAGTAAGCGATAAACTTTTTAATGAACTCGGCACTTGTAAATATAATCTCAAATATACATGTTCTATTTCTTGTACGATAAAAATGATTAAGCTTTAAGTAACATTTCCCCTTTCTACTCCAGTCTAATTTAACGTGAACAATACATTGAAAATAATCAAAATATATCATAATTAAACAGCTCAAAGAGGAGAAAAATACAAAATAGCCGTCACGATATTTTATAAACATAGCAAAATCTAATAATAAACTGAAGCTGATAATTCTTTATCTAAAAAAAGGAAACAATACAAAAAATACAAAAAATAAAAAAACAAAACAATCAAATCAACAAAAAAATACAACCTCTCTGAAATTTGCTCCTTTTTTTTTAAATTTTAATCTTTAAAATCTGTAAAAGCATGTTTAACAAAATCCCTTGTATTATTTTCTCAAATGCTGAAGACAGCGTTTTGAAAGAAAACTTTTAATCGATTAAATCTGGCCAGTGATTTACTATGAGGATGTTTATATTATGGACGTAAACATTGAGTGTGATAAGGTGTTTGATCACCCCCTCCCTGCTTAGCTGTCATCAACTCACATTCTAACCCTCCATACATAACATCCGAATGATATCGTACCTCATAAACGCGGTTCCGAGTGTTTGTCTAATTCATGTGTATTTTAAATTTCGAAATTGACGGGTTTTTTTTCCTTGAGAATTATTTATTTATACAGTATACATGTATTATGAAACTGAGTTAGTAGTTAGTTTTGCAACAACAAAAAATACTCTGATGTTATGTTTAACCATTAGGGTTTTATCTACTAGCTGTTTTTTTGTGAATTAGCTTTTTTGTGAATTATTGTCGACAATTTACTAGATGATTACGATACAATAACTAGAGACGATGCATAAATTTGCATTGATGTAGATATTGTTTGCTAGGCCATCTAAAATTATCTAAATATTTGACATTTATGAACTTTTCATGTTGATTTTCGTCTTCGAGGAAATTTTCTTGATGCAATTATCAACTAATTGGAAAAATGAATGAAAATTCACCGAAACATAATATACAGTTGGATCCCTTCATGACCTTACTATACTGGGTCTTCATAAATGATAATTGCGCTAAATTCAGAAGATGTGTGGGCGAATTTCCGGCTCTTTCCTGCGACCATTGAAGATGGTACTTCTGCTTCATTAATATTACATAATCAGATGAAATTCATCCGTAAGCTAAACTGCCATGCTTATCGTATATTTAATAAGACATATAATCAATTAATTAGATAAAATGACAAATTTATCTTCGACAATCTTTCCATTAACTGTATTACTTGCAACAGTAGATGTCTTAGGGATTGCTAAATATGCTAAAATGGAGACTTGATAAATTTTGATGTGGAAACTGTTAAATAAAAAAAATGTGGGGGTTATAATTGTTTCAAATAAATTTTTATTTTGTTGATTGAAAGAAAGTAGGGTTAGGAAAAAAATGAATAGCTACTTTAGTTTTTTAATATCTAGAAAATATAAACCACTAACTTTATAGGTTAGATAACTGTTTAGAACAGCTGGAAATGGTGAACTTTCAAAAGGTAAAGTCGTCGCATTCCAAGACTGTCCATTGATTATTTCCTGTAAGTGTTACCATGTGCTATATTTTTTCTTGACTTTTATGAAGACGTCCGCGCTTTGATAGAGTATTCAAAACTATAAAATAAACAACAATGATTAAAAGCTTTGGGTAATTCAAAACATAATACAGTTTCAACTAGATATTTTTAATCTATAATTTTTGGAAAAAAAATTAAACTCATTAGACGAAGCATGTTTTATTTTTAAATCCAAGAAGACGAGTATGCATATTTTTCAAAATAAAAACAGACAAAAATGTCAGTTGATTTTTATCGCTTTTGATGTTGGTATCTTATTCTACCTTGTACTTTATAGATAACGGTTACATTACGTTTATGTACGGCATATCTTTTCTATTTTTTTATTTTCAATAATTTGAAACTTTCGATTGTGAGTGAAATTCATTTGAATGTTTGATAAAAAATTAAAATTTTATCTGACAGTTAGTGCTTTAAAAATGACACTATGCATAGTCAATATAGGGGATTTTTGCTCGGGAAATAAGTTATCATATAAAGGGCATTAGACTAGTTTGAGCTCAAAATTTTCAAATTTTATTTCACCATTTTTAATTACTAGAATAAATTATTGTTGTTTTGGGCATTTTAATGCTTTCTATAATTTTGAATGGCATTAGTCGAATTACAAGCGAAATACAGCAATCAGAATTTTTGAATAGTAAACAAAGCTCGAGCTTTGTTTTTGTTAATAAATTTAAAATTGGTAAAAGCAGGGACGTACATATATATACCCGGTACGTCACTTGTAAAAATTATATCTAAATCTTATGTTTCTGTTTTGAGTTATTTTTTGAAAACAACAAAACTTGTTTGTTTGTCACGAGTCATTTTCTGTAAAGAAGTAATATATTTTATTATTTGTGAACAAAACATGACGATCTTTTTACATAACAAAGCATTCTATTTTCTACATCTCGCTTGTTTCTTAATTTCTTCTTTTTAAATGTTGGTCAAACATTACAGATACTCAAGTTAACTTTTAAGACATTATAAATGGAAAAATAAAACCAGAAAATTTTGAGGTCAAACTGTGTCTTGGTCCCTTTAAAGCAATGTAAGCTATGAATTTCAGACATTTGAGTTGTTATGATAAGAGCCCCTTATTCATTTTATGCATGAACGAATGCATGTAAGAATGTAAGAATCATTAGATTTTGTTATCATTTGAGAAGAAAAATGTTTATTTACTAGATAAAACTTAATGTATTTTTTCTTTATAAAAACTTATTTTCTTATACTTTGGACTGACAGTAACGAATGATCGTCAATGGAATTTTTCCGACACAAACTACAGTAACTTTCAGATATAACCTGTGATGATTAAAATATTAATCTTCAGTTAATGTTACATACAAAAGAAATATTCATAGGAAAGTTTTTGTTAAAAATTGGTTTGAAAGAGTTAATTTTTCCTCAGAAATCATTCTATTTTAAGGTATAAAAATACAACATTTATACATAATCTATTTTTAGTATATTTGTATCAACGCACATTTTAGTCAACCACATTGTATTATTGGAACAAAACTACATAATAAAGCAATCATTTCATTAAAAGACTACTATAAGTTGAATCTTGAACTAGAAAAGTGATATATAATTGCATGATGATGCATAGTAGCGTTGTATTCACAAAGAGTAATTTAAGATTAAACAAAGCGTAATCTTATTTAATGTATTCTATTCCAACGTATTTCCTTTCGAACACCATTAAGAAATAATGCTCTTCCAAAAACAAAAGGTCCGAGACAGAAAAAAATGCAGCCCATATCGCTTATTTCATTTAAACGTGTTTCTTTACGAACACACCATTTTAAGAAGGCCTCAAGTATCACCCTTACAAACGCTTGCAAATACGAAGAGCTGGAGACAGAAAGCCTTTACATAACTTGAAAAAACATTAGATTAAAAAATTAAGAGAGAGTGGAAGAGTTGGAGACGACAGTGTTGTTATGTAGACCGGGATCTCAGCCTTCTCAAATGAGGTGAAGCCAGACAATGGTAAATCTGCACACTGACACAGGGGTCATAAATTTGTATCGGTCTCGTAAACATGACAGGATACATCACATCGCCAGCAAATCCCACCTACAGCGTCACTAAGGCCTGATAATGAGCTCTAACCTGTCCCCCAGAAGTAGCTGTCACTAGAGCTGCTCCTGATCAGCAGGTTTCTTCAAGTGTCCAGTTAAACTTAGGTATCTACTTTACCCGATGAAAAGTTTACTGATACATGTATTCTTGGGTTTCCGGAAGTAAACGCTGTACAGAAAGATATTTTTCTATTGAACAAAGCATCACTGTCCCCAAAAAATAAAGATAAGGTTAACATGATACATGTATAGATATGAAATTATAAATAAATTTTAAACTATTGTCTGGACGATTAGAACACTCTCAAGCTGTACATGAAAAAATAGGTATTCTACTATTTTTAACTTAATACCATATAACTATAGTATGAATTGATGCGATTTTCAACCTTTAATAAATTTAAAGCTGCCTAATAACTTTTGAAGTTAAATGCAAATAGAAAAAATGTTCGTACGCATTGTTATAAGTATAAAAAATAAGATTTTAATATTTTCGCCTTACGTAGAGGTACCTGTTCTGTAAAAAATATTTACGGTGAAAAGAAACCATGTAGGATTCAATATGACTTCCTTTCCTGAGTTTACTTTCCTAAACATTTCATAAGCATAAAAGAGAATCACATATTTCCTTCAAATAAGTTTATATTAAATTATTTACTTACAAACTAAACATGTTGTTTTATATGTCGCCAAAATAAGTCAAAAAGGTTCAATAAATGAGTTTACTTCAAACTCGATCTCTTTTTAAAAAAAATATTTATACAATGTTTGCTTTCAGTGATTACAGTGTCTAAAAATGGATCTTTAGATACAATATCAAACGTTGTTTTCTTTAAGCATCTGGTTACTGTTGTTGACGAAAATTAAGTCAACAAATAGTCTTTCCTACATCGATTCTGTTCCTACACATATCTTCTATATCAGTGCATGTTCTTGGTTTCGGAAAGGATAAAGAATATGACGATGAAGAAATAATGAATATTACACATGTGGAGAGAGCGGATAGAACAACTTTAGATAATTTACTTTAGATAATTTACTTTAGATAATTTACTTTTATCAATTGTTAGACATCTGGAGGTCACTGTGGGAACATATTTTGAAACATCTGCCAAAAACTGCTAGTTGTGACAGGCTATCATATAATTGTAGTATTACAACTCGAATTGCATGACTGAAAAATTGAAATATTATAATAACAAATCATCGTTATTCTTAAAACAAAATAAACTCGTTGGTTAGATAATAGATATTTCTGGATTTAGAATTGTACTTTTTCGATAAAGTTCTGTGACATAATTCTTGAATCGCTTGAAGACAGGAAATGAAATGCAATAGCTCATATAACTTGAACATTTTCGGTTGTATTATTAGTTAACCCTATAAAAAAAACCTCATTTCCCCGAAGCAACTGTAAGTGTTAGACAAACGTATAACTCTACTTTCTGTCACCTTCATAGAATCATTTATACTAACTAACTTTGCTACAAGATCAAATCTGTTTCATCTATAAAACATTTATTACCATATGATAACTGTGGGAAAAAATATCTTGTAAAACATAATTCTTTTTTCTTAACAATTATCATAGGGAGCATAAAAAGCAAAAAAAAAAACAAAAAAAAAAAACAAAAAAAAAAACAAAATACCTAAAAGAAAAACAAAAAACCCCATACAAGTCGGGTTTAAACTTTGACAACATAATTACATTCCAAACTATTTTGATGAATGTTATCAAACTGTAATTGCAACATACGAATAAAAAAGCAAATATATCGTGGGTGAATTCTTCGACAGTAGCAGTTATACCAGGACAAACGTAAAAGTATATCAAGTGTTCATTAAAGGCCTTTGAGGCATTCAGAAGAAAACTATAGAATTCTTAATAAACTTTTCAAAGAAGAAGGTATACAGTTTCTTTTAATATAAGCCCTAAAATTCAGAAGTTGTTTAAAACTCATGAAAATACACATTTACCATATTGAACACATGTGTATACAGAGTACCAACTGGTGCCCTTTAATTCTGCTCTTTAAAGAGAATAATGACTTGAACTTTGTGCCATAGTTTCAAGATGTAGTAAAAAATGATGGTAAATGGCACTTTTTCAGTTTTTTGAAGAGGGAAATGTTCGCTGCCGTCGTCCACAACGAAATTAATATATTTCTTGTGATATAAAATGATAAAGTTATCATATAAATTTCATCATGGGCGACGGCTGCAGACATAGTTTTCTATTAAGAAAAACGATTGAAGAATTGGTGTCTTCTGCTCAGTTTTAAGAAAAATACGGGGAAATGCACTATTTATGACGTCACAATTACCCCTGTGAAATTCTAATAAGGTAACTACTTATAGATTTTTATAATTTCTATGTATTCTTGTGGATATACATGTTAAATTTTAATTTATTGTGATATTTTCAAAAAATATTTTAAAACAGGGCAAATATGACTAAAACTGTACCTAGTTCTTTGAATCAGAAGTAAAAAAAATGTCTGAGTAAAACAAAACTTGGTTACAACTTCTTTATAAGTACAATGTATAGATAATCCTTATCGCACTTATCAATAGCTTTTGTTGGTTGTTTTTATTATAATTTGCTTGTAAAAAGTGTTTTGTGTGAAAAGGCCAAATCATTATAATTCAAATTCATAATGACGTTATAGGGTAATATAAGCGAGTTAAGTTTTTTTCAGTACATTAAAATACTCAATCCAGTAACTTTATTTAGTTGAACCAGTTTAAGACCATCAATCGGTTTTTTCAAGTTGTGTTTTCTTTGGTGTCGCAAATTAAACAATCTTACAGCTAGATTTGCTATAACCTGAAAATACAAAGTAATATAATTATTTTGGCCACATCTTTATATTTTGTGGCACTAGATATACTTTTTAAATTCTTTTACACATTTAATTAATTTAGAACTGTCTTCTCTTTATTTTCTTTAATTTCTGCATTCATTTTAACATGTAAAAATTGTAAATTAATAGGTTGTTACACATATACATGTATATCAATTTAATTTATGGCATTTAGTTTTATGTGCACTAACATGGTAGATTTATTCCTTTCCTTTTTTTTTTTTCATTTTTTTAATTTTTTTCATTTTGGTATTTTTCATTCAAAATTGCATAAAAAATGTCATTGGTATAATGATATGACATATATATACATGTACATAAATCTATATATATTTGTAATTGTAATAAGTGGATATTTTTTGCAATTCTGTTCAAAACAGTTATAATATTATTTTCTTAATACATTAACACCTATCAAAAAAGTTCAAGTTTTCTTCAATGACGTGTCCCCTCTTTTTACTAGGTAAAATTGACAAAAATAAAAACAGATTTGGAAGATTTATAATCGAAAATATTGCGATCTTTAAAAATTTCGAAACTTCTCAGACCGCCTCTCGAAATGTCTTCATCCGGGTATTCCGGTCGTGTGACTCGTGTACGATGCATAATCCCCGAAGATTATATATTTTAAACCTTGGCGTTTATACCAGAAATGTTGAGGTTTTTTCATTCTAGTGAATGAATGGTGTTTTTTTCTTTTTGCGCAAACGAATATCCATTGTTTTATGGCACAGTATTGATCAAAATCACGAAAGCAAACGTACATCGTTCTAAACAACGTTTACTCAGATTGGATTACATGGCAGGCATGTAAAACTGCTTTTCTTTATCTGCAATGTCCGTCTTAATGTCGTAATGTGATGTAAACCTGGCTAGCACTGATCGATATGTTTTATAGATTGTTGTTTGAATTGAATTCAAAAAAGAAAAATGTAAAATAATGTTGTTTTAATTGATTATTTGAACTTCTCAATTTTTAATGAATAGAAAAAAGTACTGATCAATACAGAATTAATAGTCAAATTTTATACTACAAAAAAAACCTTTTTGTTGAAACCATTTATTATCTTAGATAAATGTAAAAAAAAATAAAAGTTTAATTTTTATATTTAGCTCTTCTTATTTGCATTATGTTAATTTTCAAAATAATTAACATAAACTTCATTCAACTTCGAATTTCAAACAGCTGGCAGCCCAATCAATCACCTGATAAGAATAAAATTATATCAGTTTGAAATTAAGCCCGTTTATCATGAGAATTGATTTCGTATACAATAAATTTCACAGTTACAGAAAGTGTTTGTTGAAAGAAAACTAGCAAGCGTTTAGGGGCCAATGATCGCCGAATAAGCCTATTCATTCAACTACAAAAAGGATCACCCCAAGCACTCTCTCTCTCTGTGTTCATGAAAAGAGTGTGTAGTCACGCTGGCGTGGCCCACGACGGTTCCCGGCGCTCGTAAATAAATTTGACACTTTGAGAAATATACTTATGACAGTTGTGACCAAACGATGAATATGATTTTACGAATGTTGTAGCGTAAATTAATATAGAACAGTGTGAGGCCTTATGGGTGGTACAAAAACCTGCACGGCTTCACTATAAATTGTAAACGAATGAGATTGTTTTTCTGTTTATATTTGGCCATGGATCATTTTGCTTGTAATGCAAAGTATTGCACATAGAATGTTGTTACCATCTTTGAATTCCGGTGCAAGATTTTTATTCCTTTTTACAGGTAATAAAAAATCTTGAACTGGTTTCTTGTCCATTATTTGTATGTTAATTATTCTTGTGAGCGAGTTATAAAATCTTGTTTTGCACTTCAGCAAATTAATGTACAATGTTCACGAATCACATGTGCACATTACTGTTGAGAATGAGGTTATGATCAAAGAGTATTTAGAAGCGACATTGTACCGTCGTTATGAAGACTCTAACAATGGGCGTTTTATGCAAAAATATGGCGTTTTTTTCAGTTTCCGATTTATTTTTATTTAAATAATACTTTTAATTTATATATTGAAAGGGATTAGGGAGCAGGCACAGTCTATTCTACCCTTCTCTGTTTATCAAGGTCAAAATGAATATATAATAAACACATTGAAGTATTCGATATACTACTATGGATGGTACTATTTTGACTTTTGTTTTCTAATTCCATCAAAAAAGAAATTTTCTTTGAAATTTGCTTTATTAAAAAAAAATAAGTACGGCATAATGAAATTAGCATAATAGTCTTGAAAGTTTTGAATGTAGGGACGTTTTTCTTACTTTTGGATACCGTACTTTTGAAAATAATATTTTTTATCAAAGCAAAAATTCTTAACATAAAAACTTTGAAAACTGGAAGACATTTGTGTAATAGATATATTCGGGGTTCTAGTTAAATTGTACACCAATAGCTTTCTATATTGATATACTAGTATTTGCATCATGTATGTGTTATATTTTGCTTTAGTGTTTACAAACTAAATGCTTTATAGATCAATCAGCTGGATTGCTAAACAATTTGCCACAAACCAGGTTTTCTTTGTGTTGAGTGTTGGGACCATCCCTAATCAGAACTATCTGGTTGCTGTGAAAGAAATCTAAATATCAAAAACCCATTGGCAATATAATTCAAGGAGCAACGTTCTTGAAAAGCTTTATTTACGAGGTTTGAATGTGAAATACAAGGACAACTTAAATTAGGCTATAACTCAAATGCCTATTTGGGAATTGCAAAGATTACATTAGATTTGGCAGATAAGATAAATTCCGTTTCCTCTATTTTCAGACTTGGCCTTTTACATTTAGCAACAAAGGAAGTGGGTCGGGCTCGGAAAGCAAATCTCCAGAACCAATGAAATTGGACGTTGACCATGAACATTTAATGTCGGCCAATGGCGACGTATGACGTCACAATTTGTAAAAGACTGTATACCCAGAAGAAATCCATATATGTTGTTTCTTGTGTTCCATTATAATTGTTAATTTCGTTTTGTCTTGGCATAAACTATTGCTTGTTCAATATTCCGGTGACTATTTTGCATTATTTGATAGTCGTATTTTACAATTAAAAAGGTGCCATTTACCTTAACTTTTACTTAAGCGATATGAATTTGGCATAATAAGAGGTTTTTTTTAATAATAAAATCCGAATAGTTTAAAACGAAAATGGAAACGGAAAACTTTATTTAAAACCTTTTCTGGGTTGTAATCTTTCTAACCCTGTTCTGGAAATAAAAGGAAAAACTAATATGATTAATGATTAATAATAATTATTTCTCTTTATAATCATTTACTGAACGTTATTCTAGGCAATTGTTTTCCAATAGTTTTAAGAATGTGTACGCCTGTATTAAAAATCGGATATTTTTATAGCATTGGTGCTTTCTCCTCACATTGTAAAATTGTTTTTTTAGGGACAGCGCATGTAAATCTTTTTTTTCTGGTTTTATTCTATATCTGTAGTTAAAAACAAAACTATTTCATTAATTTATTTGCGTGGAAATCTGTCTGTTTATAGAATGTATTTTACTTGTCATGTATTTTGTTACATAGTCATACTTCAATAGACAGGAAAATCCACATTTTGTTAATAAAGGCCCTCCTCAAAGCTTTTTAATCGCAACTCTATAACATGCATGGTTCTTACTTACAATTACCTGGGAAAAACAATAAGTAATTGAAATGAAAAAATTAATATAATATGTTATCATGATTTCACAAACACTCATGATTTTTGAAATTGAACAAACCAAACCCCCTCTCGTTCTGGTGTAATGAAATGGTAACAAGTGTTATATGGAATTGAATGTTTAATCTTGTTTATCAAAACTCCTAGCATTTTTCACAGCTTAAAGAGTACTACTTTAGGGACATTTTACGCCTCATAACGTCATCTTATTCACGCAAAACATTGCTTTTGTGAAGCAGTTAACAATGAAGGAACGGTTATTTGATGATTTACTACTCCATATTTAAAAATAAACTAACCAAAATACGTCCAGCTTTATCAGTTAATTTTTTCGGTTTTTGGACTTAAGATTTTTTTTCCATAATAACTTGTCAAACTCGTAAAGAATCAAATTTCACTCCATAATTGTTTACTAAGGATTTTTCCATTAAAGTCATTTAAGTGAACGCATATGTATTGATTGGACATAAACAATTCATTCATTATGTATTAATTTGATATAAACAATTCATTCAACAACCTACAGGTTTACCAATGAATAAGCTGACCTAATAGCGGATCAGTTGATTGTAATAAGTATTCGTTCGTGTATTTCATTCAGATTTTAATAATTTTACTCAAAATAGTTTTTATTTTTTCCTTTTTCGTAGGAAAATGTGTATGATGTATATCTGTATAAATTGATTCACTGTGCCTTTTCACAACAGACATATTTTGTACTATTTTGTCATGAACATTTCCTTGTCGTCTTCTTAATAAATTAAGAATGTGAAACACGACGTCTGTTATCTTTGTGGTCATTATGGAATGATATAAACAATGTCTGAGCATAGACCGAAAAGTGGGCAATGATTTTAAAGGGTGGTTGTTCAAGCAAAGAAGCTATTTTTAAATCAAAAAAAAAACATTCGAAATACCATGTTTATGTAAAGATTTTTTAAAAAATGATTTGATACTTAATTAGCTTTAAATTTGCATTCAAACCAAAAATCTTTTTAATTTTTTTTTTCTAATTTGTGGAAGGATTTTTTACCCAAAAGTATGAAAAAATTAACACTCCTCCTGTATAGCCATCAAGATTAAACAATATCTATATACACATTTAATATTTAATTACAGATTTAACTTTTGATATATAATCACAATGGAGGAAAATATTAACAGTTACAATAGATCACTTAATGGAGTATTGGGGGAGGGTGTTAAATTAAAAAAAATATATCATTGAAAGTTCAGTATAACAAATCTGTTGCCTGTACTTCACTCTTACACAAGTTTGTCGTCGTGTTTAAAGAGTTTATTTAGATTTTTTCCGATAGAAGAAAATTGTGTCCGAGAATGCATGAATCAAGAAGGCAATGAAAGACGATCTAGTGGGTGAGATGTGAGCATTTGTAAGATGTTTGTCGACACCTCTGAGAAGGAACACCTGACGCGCCATCTGGAGGGGAGATAGGAAGCCGTAGGGCAATAGTCTGCAGTCGAACAGATTAGTTAGGCTTGAGAAGAATATACCCACAAGATAGGTACAAAAATATCTTCTCATTCATAATTTGTTTTAACTGCTTCTGTCAATACTGCCAAATAAATTGAGTTCACATCTTACTTGTACGTTACATTGTACTTGTTTTTTTACTAATTTTTCAATAAAATAAAACTTACTAATGATGGTCTCAATGGAGTTTTGGAGTCCATCAATATAATTGTCATTATTTTGTTGATTATTTTGATTTTGCAATTTTTTATGAATTTTAATCAGTGTGCTTAAAAACAAAGAATAGCAACCTTTCGAGCAATTAGATTTGAATATCTTTCCGGCCCAAGATGTACAATATGATTCAAAATTAAAAACAAATTACTATATCATACGAAGTGAAGCCAGAAAACACGGGAAAAGGATAAATGAAATTTCAAATAATTTCAATCAAGAAATGAATTTAATAATATTTTTATTGATCGACGTATCAAAGAAGAAAAATTGACTGGAAAACTTCATTAATGCGACTGATTGACGTAGATCGAGGGTTTTCTTTCGAAAAAAAATTGCTAGTGTTTTTAAAGGAAGGTGTATATATATATATATATATATATTATTGTATATAGATATGCGATATAAATGCATAAATAAATTGGCTCAACACCTTGCAGATATACGACCAAAAATATGGCAACATGTATACATTGACAGTTTGTTATTGTCATTTTTCATGCATTAAAAACAGAATGAAAGCAAAGTTGGTCAACAAAGAAGGTATAAGACTTTGTGTGGATTTGTGTAGAATCGTATGTAGAATAAATACCAGGAGCATATTAATATAGAAAAGTGAGTATACATTTCCGTTGGCCTTCAACTGTACATGTATTTCGTGATGTGTCTTCCTAAAAAATCTTCTCTGATGTTTATTTGGCAAGCGTTGTTTTCCACATTAAGAAGCCTTCCGTAGCTCAAGACAATTGTGATTGATCATCAACAACCCCAATAAAGGAACTGCATAAATATAATGTAACTTGGTGAATTGTTAAATCATTAGTTTATTAGTCAATTTAACATATATACTATATCAACCGGTTAGTTCTTTTGCTGTCATATATTTCATTACAAGATTTCAATAAATACAGCCTAATCTTCGGGCTACAGTGTATATTGATACTTTTGGTTTCATAGCCCAATTTAAAATACTTTATTGCATCATTAAATGTCCTACATGTTTCGACATGAACTATACATAGCTGCTGCAGTCGACACTTCTATTGAACAGGAGAACATGGTATTTGTTTAACAAGGTTGCGACATCAATAAAACAAAAGAAGCTCGAGAGTATTCAAACCATGAAACATTTAGTGTCCTGAATGGTTTTTTTGTTCGCTTTTCTTTCATTCTTTTTTTGAGTGGTTTTGTTTATTTTTTTTTATTTGATTTGTTGTTGTTGTCTGTTTGCTTTTTGGGGGGGGGGGGTGGGGGTGGGGGGGAAGGGGTTGGCTTAAAGATTTTTTTAACAAAAATTATTGTATTTAGATCAATAAAACAAATGAAGCTCGAGAATATTCAAACCATGAAACATTTAGTGTTCTGCGTGTTGTCTTTTAATTGGTTGGCTTTTTTTTCATTCCTTTTGTTTAAGTGTTTTTGTTTAGGTTTCCCTCCCCCCTTTTTTTATTTGTTATTTTTTGTTGTGGTTGTTTGGGGGTTTTTTTAGGGGTGAGGGGAGGGGGTTAGCTAAAAAATGTTTTAACAAAAAATTATTGTATTTAGTCCAAGGATGATTACGTTAAATGATTTCACATTATACAACATGTTCGTTAAACGTGCCATACGGTCACAATTATCTTAAAGCCGACATGGAAGCGTTTATTTTTATACTACGGAATACTGCGTATTGGTGTCACATTGATATATATTAATTTACCACTTATTTATCTGTAAAATTTACAATTCAATGTGGATAATTCACGCTTTGATATTTAAATTCTCCACTTAAGTCTGTAAAATTTACTCAAAAATCTGTTAAATTCATGCAATGATCTGTAAAATTCTCTGTAAATTAGTGTGTGATATATATATTTCAAAAAAAGTGTGAGTTTGGCACTTATACGCGTCCATACTGTCCCGTTCTATAACTTTATGCGTTACAATTCATATTACATATATCTTTACTTAAATACCTATAAGGAATTCCTAACGCTAAAGATAGGACCATTTTAAGATAAATTCAGTTAGATGCATGTAATAGTGTAATATAATTTTAAATCATATCAAAGAACGTGGTCTCGAGATGAAAAAAAGAATCATTACTTCTTTTTCGTAAATATTGTAATAAATGCTTGTTGTTTATTTTATGAACGAGAGGGAAAGATGGAACAGAAGGAGTATTTTAAAAATCAAATAGGTAAAAAATTCAGGGAATGGTGCCATTTTATTTCATAACTTACACCAACATTGGTATCAAAGATATCTTACTAATTCAGGGAAATAAAAACCAGCATAAATTGGTTTGTACAGAGTGTACTTTAATTCAAGAAAATGTTTCTGAAATAGTTGAAGACCAATGTGCGTATGTAGAAAAGTCTTCTGTAAACAATCTATTTTCTTTGTAACTAGGCTGTAACTGCCATCCAAAGGCCATGGTAAAAGTAGTTCACTGCATATTACCGCAAAAACTAAAGGCACGAGATGAAATCTTCTTAAATCTTTTTAAATTACTTCTGTTCAAGGAATACATTTCCATAAACTCCAGGTTTCGCCTCTTGGTTAATACTGACATTTCGAAACCCGCGTTTTTAGTATTTTAAGCACAGCTTCTTAGGGGTAAGGTTGTTTGCAATACTATAACCACAAGCCTTAGAAGGACCTGATCAATACATCAAAGTAACTAATTTGTAAAAAAGAATATCAAATGTCATGTTTAGCTTAGTTTCTGCTAAAGCAAATAAGATTTTTTCTTCTATTTTTCTTATTTTTATTGCTATAATGCACATGAATCATATCTAAATAGCATGAATTGTGAACTTGTCGAACTTACTATTTTTCTTATATCTTTGCGCTTCACTCAGTGATATTTATGATCTCTGAACAAAAATACGATTATTTTAACGGGTCCCACCCATTGTTTTGATAAAACTACAGCATGTTCGTCTGAGGTATTTCCAGAAAAAAATAATTGCAAGGATGTGTCTTTTGATTTATAAAGTACAAATTAATTCATAAACTGCTACGATCTTCGACGTAATGGGAATCAACATTTACACTGCAATTCGCCGACGCGTGGTATGGATATTTCTCGTGGGAAGAATTTTATGCATTGTCTCCGCGAAAAATTGTACTGATATTTCATTTTATGCACAGGTCTTTTGGTGCAGGTGGGTTTTTATTATTAGCCCAAGTATCGATAAATGGAAATGACTCATTAACTAAAAGAAGGGAACAAAATATATCTTTGTCTTGTTGCAGTAGCATAAACATTTTTTAAAAATAGATGTAACTATTAACTATTAAATACCCTTTGTAGGACCTGATCTTTTCATTATAGATATTATATCATTACAAATCCTGAGCGCATGGCCATTAATATCTTTCTACATCCAGAAGAAATCATGATACACATTTATATGTTTTATAAAGTATGACTATCTTATGTCGAAATGACATTTTTTACACGGTTTACATATTAGAAATACATAGTTCAATATATAATGCAAATGTATTGATTTTATATTGTTTCACTGCAATTTTGATTATTTTACTCATATTGAAATGTTTACAACGTCAATGGTACGATTGCAAGGATGTGTCTTCTGATTTATAAAGTACAAATTAATTCATAAACTTTAGAACGAACTGCTACGATCTTCGACGTAATAGGAATCAACATTTACACTGCAATTCGCCGACGCATGGTATAAATATTTCTCGTGGGAAGAGTTTTATGCATTGTCTCCGCGAAAAATTGTACTGATATTTCATTTTATGCACAGGTCTTTTGGTGCAGGTGGGTTTTATTATTAGCCCAAGTATCGATAAATGCATATGATTCATTATCTAACAGAAGGGAACAAAATGTATCTTTGTCTTGTTGCAGCAGCAAAAACTTTTTTTTAAGTAAATGTAACTATTAACTACTAAATACACTTTGTAGGACCTGATCTTTTCATTATAGATATTATATCATAAGGAATCCTGAGCGTATGGCCATTAATATCTTTTTACATCCAGAAGAAATCATGATACACATTTATATGTTTTATAAAGTATAACTATTTTACGTCAAAATGACATTTTTTAAATAGTTTACATATTAGAAATATATATTTCAATATATAATGCAACTTGATTGATTTTATACTGGTTCACTTCAATTTTGATAATTTTACTCATATGGAAATGTTAACAACGTCAAAGGTACGCTGCGCATAAACAGTAAGGATCTATATCGTGTTTTCACCTACCGGGACTCAGGTCCTCAGATTTTGCTGTCTGTATCTGGTACTTGCAGGATCGTATTGCAAATCATATTTTTCGGGTATGCGATATAGGTTGCTCAACTTCTTTTATCACTTCGTTTATTTTGTTAACAAGACCGTCAATCCTTTTGTTTACGGTAATCATTTCGGTGTTTAAGTGGTCCTTCACCTCTCTTATCTCCTTTTTAATTTTGGACTCCCTTATTTCTGTTATGTTTTCAACAATGTTTTTTCAAGATGTTGATTCCAACTTATCCATTCTTCATAGGCGTCGGAACCGGGGGGGCTAGGGGGGGGGGGGGGGCTTAGCCCCCCCACTTTTTTTGCAAAGTTATACCTAACCATTAGAAACATAGCATGATAGAGGGTTCAGCCCCCCCACTTTTTTTCGCAGGAAAGATTATCGTTCCTAATTTACCTTGAAAGTTAAAAAGTTAGATTCAGAAGCATACTAGCCCCCCCCCCCCCCCCCCCACGGATTAGGAATTTCATGATTTTGAACAAAAAAAATTTGGTTAAGTAATTGTTTTTTTGGAAGTATAGGCCTAATCCCCCCCCCCCCCCCCCCCCCCACACGGATTAGGATTTCCATGATTTTGTGAATTACTTTTTTCTCAATATTTCTGAGGATTAGTCTAGCCCCCCCACTTTCAATTTGCTTCCGACGCCTATGTTCTTACTGTCATGCTTTCGTTCATACTTTTCATTTCTAGGGCTAGTTCGTACAGCAGTCCGCGAATTTCACTATTTTCACCCACCTCTTTGTCATCAGTAGTTTTTAGTCGTTTCAATGGGTAACCTTTTTCTCCTTCCTCGCTTTGAATGGAATTTTTTCTTGCTCTTTTTCTGTCAATTAATTCATAAATTCATTAACGACGTACGGGATTCGAGTTTAGAAGAAAGAGTCTTCTTGCTTAACACTTAATTTATCCGTAGTTGGCGCCATATTGGATCCCGGGATTTCCAATTCGATGATGTTCATAAAAGAAGGCTAGGACTGTACTATGGCCTGTATTCTCTCCTTTTCTGAATCCTGGTTTAATCAAGGATTAATCACAACACTGCTTAACACTTATAGTTTTAATAACTTTGTTTTCTAGCAAATAAATCACTATTATTGTAAGCCAGTAATGTTTGTTTTAATCGAAATAATTATCTTACGATTAATATGACTTCCAGAAATTTTCCCCATTAAACTGACACTAAGTCAGCAATGCTCAGACAGTGGTCAAGCAATTATCCTTAAAAAGATCAACTCCATTTGGTCCATGTAGTTTCACTACTTTAATTTTTTAATTGCACTTTTAAGGCAAACAAATATTACAGACATATTAAAATTAGCATTGATTTATTATATTTTTGGATCAATTATACTTAATTTGTTATATGTATGGCAGTAAGTGTAATGTATAATATTTCTATTCAAGAGAGAGCAATATAAGTTTTCTGGAACTTGTATTTTATTATCTTGGTAAAACTTTGTATTTTAATGGCAGTTTTGATGAAACACAAAGTGTTTTGGCATCACAGAGTAGAAGAGCTATGCATGTACTGTTTATTGTCCAAAATGAAGCTATTGCATTTGAACGTAAATACAAAATTGTCATTGTTTGATACATATAGTATATTATAGTCGTGAATTATGGGGACAACACCCAGCAAGTGATTTAGAGAGCAAACATTTAGATATTTGAAAGAAATTATTGTGTTAAGGATAGAGTTACATGTATGATGGTATATTTTGATTTGGGGCGTAAACTATTGCAGTTGGATAGAAAATATAGAATATTGAAATAGTGGATAAAATGAAAGAATGGTGAGAATTGTATTTTAAGCAATATACGTATACCAAGATATGGTAGATGAATGTGAAAAAGAGCTCTAACTGTTGGCTCTTGTACATAAAACAGTTGATTAACATTTTAGGTTTTGGATACATTTGGAACTGTAAAGAACAATTTAAAGGGACTTGGACACGATTTGAGATCAAATATTTTATTTTTATTTTTTATGTATAAAATGGTTTACTGGTGCATTTTAAATGATTGACCAAAATATTGAATGTTGAAGTCAAGTTACAAGCAAGATACAGGGGTAAGAATTGATTGTTATGTAAACAAAGCTCGAGTCTTATAGTTGTTTACAAAATATGTAATGTAGAGATTAACCATTTCTTAGACAAAATGACATGTAAAAAAACAATTAAAACTAACTCAATATCTTCATAAATACCAGTGTCAACAAAAGAAAGATACATTTGAATGAAATTGCACCAATACAAAACATATTTTTAAAAATGACAATATTCGAGCTTTGTTTACAAAACAAAGAATTATGAACTCTGTATCTTGCTTATAACTTGATATTTGACTTTCAAATTTTGACATAGCATTAAAATCTTCTATATTTATCAGTATAAACATTGAAAATGGAAAAATAAAATTTAAAAATTTTGAGTCAAATCGTGTCCAAGTCCCTTTAATGAACATTTATTCTTATGTTTTAGGTTGACCGATATGTTTATACAAGAAGGTCATAGCTACTTGGAAAATTCCCCAAAATACCAAATGTATAAGCACTAATATAATAATTTTGAAGTAGAAGAATATTTGAAATAAAACAATACCATTATACATGTACAATTTATATGTAAATATCTTTTATCCTCTCATCAACTTGAGATTGAACGTTGCAGATTTTATAATATTAATAGAAATGAGAAAGTTTGTAAATTATATGTATGTTCACTATCTCAGATTGAAGATGAGTTTCATTTTATTCTAATCTGGCCATTTTATAAAGAAATAAGAGAGATGTTTCTGAAAATAATATTATGAAAAGCCTTATGTCTTTAAACTCGTTAAATTACTCGCAACAAAGAATATCAAAGAATTGTGTAATTCGGGCAAATACCTTTATAAATGCTCAAAATTACAATAAAATATATTGTTTTGAGAATATACTATCAATTATTTTTATACTAATCTTATTTCCACTTCGTCACTTTATAAAATATGTACACTGCTATGAACACTGCCTTGTACACTGATAAGTGCACCCATCCGTAGACTAAATTTAAGATTGTAATTAAAAAAAAAAGACTACATATGTTTGTACACTTAACTTATGTATAGATGTTAAACCTCTAAATCGTATCATGGTTTTTGGTAATAAACAATACAATATCGTCCTTTTAACATTTGGTTCTATAAAATGTATGTTTTATTTAAATGGGTGAATTTTAAATGCATAAAAATTAATCGATAACAATACGTTATGCGGCGTTATGCCTCAGTAATAATATTTCACTGAAGTCAGCAGCAAAAAAGTGAATCATTATGATTACACATTATGATTACATTTCACTGACTGTAAGTTCATATGATCAAAAGTAACTTAAATTCAGAAATACTATTCTTTTAAAAACTAAACATAGAACTGTGTTATTTTGATGCAATTCCATGTTAATTTCGATCGGGTATGGCTTATTCTTTTTTTAAATCAACAGTATATTTTATCTTGTCATATCTTTTGGAAATATGATTTTATAATATTTCATTTATCTAATAAACATACTTTTTGAAAATTTTATCTATATATACAAAGTAGTAACAAAAGATGAAAAAAAAGTCATGGTAAATTTTTATATGCTAAATAAATCAAAATAGAACGTCTAAATTCCTGACTTCTGGACGATTATTTGTTATATACAAGTCATTAATGTTAGCAAATTCAAAATTTCAAAATCTCTTGATTTTATCTGCAACTGAAAAAAATGGAACAGCCACGCATTATATTGTTTTTCTCGACAAAACAATCAAAGGTTTACATAAGCCAACGTCTGAACATTACTGATCTAGTGTCAGTTGTGCTTATCTAATGCGGAAGTCTGGAATAGACTGTCTCGTACAGTTTTCCCTATTGCATTTATTTAAACTTCTGTGTTGCTCTATAGTAAAAAAAAAATATCAAGAAAAACAAGTAATTGATCATGAAGACAAATTCGGTTTTTTGGATTTAAAAAAAATCAGCTTGATTGAATTGTTGCCAGCCACACAGAAATTTTGGCCTTATCTAAGTAACCCATTTTGGGATTACATGTATACACACAACTCACACTAACATGTAACAGTTCTTATCTTAGCTTTAATGCAAACAATTCTTTGACTTTGAACAGTATTTTTTCATTCAAGTACGAATGGGCCATGTTGTAAATTAATGATGTCAATATTGATATTTTGTTTCTAACATGTAATTTAAATACATTTTATGCTTTCACTGTATAACTGTAACGATCTTCTAATTTTTTTTTCAAAATTTATTTTATGTTGCGGATTCTTTAATCTAATGAATGCATAGATTCACACTACTGAGCATACATATGCGTAACTTCCAAAATTGCTACAAAAGAGACCCAATGCCTTTAATCATTGCGTTTGCTTCTATCAAATAACCATAACTTTTTAGATATGGTTAGTCTACAAACGTTCATTTAGTAAAGATAAAGATAGATTTCAGATTTTAAAACTGAGCTTTTTCCTATATAATTGTACAGAGATTTCCTTATAAAGTATATCAATAGAGATAAAAATGGTTACGACCTTCCGGCACATTTAGGTAACTTGATGCCTAGTTGCAGATTTGTAGCTACCTGAAAACATTTAAATCCACTACTGGCACAAACGTGATTGCAACAATTATAAGAATGGGAGCCGAGTAGACACTTCTTCTATAACGGAACAAGATCGACGTAGAGCTTTAAGTATACTAAGAGAGGTAACTTCTGCCATCAATGCACAATTTCTTAATCAAAAAGGCATCATTGTTGTTCATTAATCTGGCGTGCTGTTAATTTTGACTTACCGAGTGGCTGTAAATACTGGTACAAAATTTACAACATGACTTTTATTAACCGGTTTTTAAATATTAATTACACAAGATAACAATAACAGTAAAATATAGCAGAGTTACAGGCATATTTTTTTGCCTGTTTGTAAAAAGAAAATGGTATGAAGCTAGCATAGGTGAGTATAAATAACTAAATAGGTAAGATTTTGACGTGGGTCGGATTTCTATATTCCATTCATCGATTTAAACCAGTGTTTCCATTGTTTTCTAAACTATAAGATATCAGGGCAGTGAAAGAAATACTGTTCAGCTTATAATTTTTTGTGTTCTAAAAATTTGAAAATATATAAACTAAGGCGTTACCCTTTTTTTTGTCTTGACTTGCCAAAGCATACTAATTTATCAGGGTAAAGCTTACAAGTATTGCAGAAGTCGACCAAAAATATCGTGGTTTTAGCTGATACTTGCTAGACGCTTGGCAGTTTGGTAGGTATCTGTTGGGCAAGCTTTTAGGTAGCTATTAGGTATTGCGTATCTAAAAGGGACGAATTTACATGTCTAATTTTAATCAAATGAGATAAAGAAATGTATAATTGACAGGCGAAGTTTAATTTTTCCCTGTATGATTGTATCTGCTGTTCACACTTAGTCTTTTACATTATTTTATTACAACTACTTTCTGGGTTCCTTTCTAAGCAATTTAGAAAAGGCATCAAAATAAACATTTTGAGAAGATTTTAAGTTACCTCTCTTTTCGAAGTCAATACGATTTTTTTGTGAATCCAAAACATTGAAATAATGAAAAGAAGGTATATCAATTTGTATATTTTAAAGCAATATGAGCTGTATTTTTTAGAATTTTATTTTGCTGCAAAAACCTGCTAGAATATGATAAGTCTGCATATAGCTTAAACTTTTATGATAAATAAGATTTGAAAAAAATCATTAATTTTTGTCAAAGGAAATATTAATCTATAGCAAATCAATTTTTGTACAGGACGACAATAATTCAATTTTGCTCCAAATAAGGCCTCTTACCGGCCTTTTCCACAAAAATATGGCTAACAGAAATTTAAAAACCATGATTTTTTTGTCATTTAAGTGGAAAAGAACATTTTAGTAAAAAAAAAAAATTCAACATGGACAATGCAGCTCATATTGCTTTTATCAATTTTATTAAAGAAACATCATATATCAGTAGGAGGCCAGTATCCATAAATGTTACAAGAATTAAGCCAATATTTTAGAGCAATGTACACATCGTGACCTGTTTATTTCTAGTTTTGTACTTTAGCTTGATAATAATTGTATTAATATTTGCATGAACCTTAATATTTGGACGATTTCTTAAAAACTTGCTGTATATGTTGCATTTGACCGCGTCATTCATTCCATATGCATAAACTCATTACATTATATGTTAGAATATTATAAAGGTTAATTCGGTCAGGATTCAGCTGTTTGTATTTCGATTGGAGATGTATGGATAAAACGCTGAATGCTCCATAAGTTTAATCCAGGAATGTGGCTGGATCGATTTGATTCCGTGAGGAAACTTCCGTCCCCATCCTTACATATGGATGCTATATTATTGAGCAATAACAAAAACTAAGCAATACTGATCCTACCTAACTATTGGTCGCAACGTATGTTTGTCAAAGCAAGGAAAGATCGACAGTAAAACTTCACCATCTGTAAAATCAATATAAACAACAGTTTTATTTATATGCAGAAAGGTCAAATGTATAGAAAATCGTTATCTATATTTGTTAACCAAAAATACATCATCTTTAATGTTGTTTTTTTTTTTAAAATTAAGCAATGAAATGTTTCAGTGAGCAATCCATTATTTTGAATGATGAGCTATTTCTGTCGTGTGGTGGCGATAGTAAATAAGTTATTCATCTTAAACGATGTGCTGTTCACATTTCATCTGTTTTTTGTTAAGGCGGACCCCTTCTTTCTTCATTACATGCCGTTTAACAGGTTCATTCTGTAGAGGATCTTGTTGTGGAATGGTGGCAGATTCTGGCCAGTAATTACCTCCCCAGAACAATTTTCCATGTTCCAAATATATCGCTAATCATCTTTTCCTGACACTGAGCCAAAGCGAGGCGATTGGAAAATGAAGAATCCCATTTTCTGCGGATCACATCCACTGTAGTCTGAAGAGCTTTTTTCGGGGCAGGGGTTTATGGCGCCTTGCAATTTGTAAACTGACCAGACCAAACAAGCCGGATTCATTCAATTAAGACAGTTTGTCCATTTAGATTTATTTCTATTTTTTCACATGTACATGTGAATTCAATATAGTGATGAATATGCTGTGAAACGGGCGGTTACAAGAGTACTAGCTGGAGTAATGGAATAACGCAGAGAACTAAGGATGATAAATATGAACACACAGAAAAGGTGAGTAGTTTTTACTCAGTTTAACTCTGCCTAGTGAGTACAGAGAACATACATGTAGTCTCTGTTAGCCTTTAACATTCCAGTCTCGCCTCCAGTACTTAGCAAATCGATTTTTTCTGTTGTCACGTTTCGTGAAAATGAGTGTCTTTTCATATGTGTGTTTTAAACCATATCATAGAAAGAAAAACAGGATCGCCCCTAGTCTAATATGTTTGTAAACATGGCTGCATATAATAAGAATTGATCGAGAACTGCAGAAATGCTGTTATCTTCGGATTTGATCAATTTTCCTCCTTACTCGATATTTTCCTTCAAACATTGCCAGATATTTAGATCACAAGAAAGAGAGAAGGCATGAGAGACTTCAGTAAAGAGGTTCAAACCACTTTCAATATTTTGTTTACATACAAAATACGTTATCCATAAATATGGCTTCTGCAATCACCACCTCGTGGAGAGACCACCCAATGAGTGGTTCCGTAGTGCACATACTACTGTTTTCTTTTACTTGACTCACTTCAAACATGACACGAGAAAAAAAAAGTATCGCCAATTGGCTTAGTTTAGTATTGTAGTTCCACTTTTTATTAACAGCTGTGTGAATTTCTCCTGACGTTGGCTGTACTTTGGTCACTCGCGGCAGCAAAACAGAATGTTGCTTTCTAGTGTACTTGTTTTACGAACCAATTCTTATTGATTCAAGAGAAGTGTCTGTGAAAGGAATTCCTGTCATTGATGAGATGTTGAGTTCTATCGCGTCAATGAAATCCCCTGAGATTAGTATATTAGTTCCCCGCCCCGACCCTTGTCCCCTCCCCTGTACCCCCCCCCTTTCCTGATGTTGAAATAACGAACAAGCAGATGATGATTCATTTACTTTTCAGCAAAATTGTCAGACTTTTTTTTAAAACTGGAATTCTTTCTCTCCTTTTAAACGACCTAGACTTGGGTCTGAATGCATCAAACACAAAAATTTAAACGAACAGCGTAAAAAGGGGGTTTTGCATCGCAAAATCCTAACGAACTAGAAACTTATATTTAAGTTGTTTTTTTTTAACTGTTCTGCTTTACAAAAAACTTGAATGTTTATTGGCATACTCTGTTGAAGTCATCCAAAACCTTGAGCACTGACGAAATGGGATGAGACGCGAGGTCTGGGGGTATAGGGTAACTCAGATCGTTTAAAGATGCTGGAGAGATTCCAATGAGTGACAAGGACGGGCTTTATCTCGCGCGTGACGGGCGGCTAATTGTAGAAATCTTCTTCCCTCCAATTGATTCGATGCTATTAAATCAGTCTTCTTATTTCAGAGGATGAGGCCTTGTGAAGGTTTCTTAACCCATAGCTTTGTAGAAGTTGATTAAAACCAGCTCAAACTGTGCGAAAAAACTTCACATTAAATCCTAAGATTGCAATTACGCTCCGTGAGTAATGATGCAAATTCTTCGCAGATATGAGGTCAATGTGGTTAGTAGCTATTGAAAAAAGCTTTTAAAATTGGAAATATGTAGGTCAGCGTGTTATCCAGATCAGCAATGTGTACCCCTACCACAATGTTAACTAAAGCCATTTTAAATAATTTTAGATAAAGAATTTAGAACTACAGTTACTTGGGGTTTTGGCTGCATCTTTGCGTTTGATGCAAGATTAGAATACTGTGTGTGAGTTATGTTCAACTGTACGTAACTCAAGTAGCATTTGTTCTGCAGGGTTTCTTTTGGAAGTAAAGGGTCAATGGTGGAAACCTGGATCATTGAAGACTTTCCGGAACATCACACGGAATCTGAGGACAACTTCTTCAAGAATTTGGTCAACAGTGCAGACATTAAGTAAGTTGTCTTCCAAACCAAAGAAAAGTGATAGAACAACGTACAAGATAACTTCTCTCTCGCACTGCATACATAATCGTCTTATGGCATTTCTGAACTAAACGACTTTATTGGAACAGTATACAATAAAGAAACCAACATCCCAATGAGGTCATAAACTACACGTGCACCGTAAACTCACAAACTTTTACCAACTGCACAATATTGAACCGTAATAATTTTATTTATTATATGATTGATTAATCCTAGATCTTTGATTGGTTAATATTCAATATTCTAGAAAAAATAAAACGTTATATTTACCGCATGTGACCTTCTAGGTGAATTGTTTTTACAATCCTACGATTGGTAATTATCATATTTTTTCCTTCAAATTTTTTAGTCATGTTTAGTTTTTTGTTTGTTTGTTTTTTGGTGGGTTTTTTGCGTTCACTACATCTACGTATGTGAAGCTCGATCCTAAGACGGGATAGAAGGTTATGGGAGGTGATTGTCAGAAACCCTATCAATACATGTATACTTCATCCTCATCATTAACTTGCTAATTATGACCGATCGTTGAACCACTTATTTGGCCCGATTCCACCGTGCACATTCCAACATAAAACTACAGGAGAAGGGGTGGGGTGAAAATCCTCCGACATACACCGCACATATCGGCAGTGACGATTTAATTGATTTGATCAAGGACGAAACTATTCATGTGGAAAAACATGAAAACTTGAAATTAATGTCGTACAAAAGACGAAAATACGTATAGGTTCTCCATGGACAATAAATCGTACATGTGTATACACCTACAAGGCGGTGGAGTCAAGGATCGATCGATCAGCTAAGCATGCATGGCGGGCAAAAGGAAATATGGAATCTCAAGTAATTTTCCTGAAACAATATTGCTAAAACGTCACTTTCTATTTGTCAATGATAAGCAGAATTCTGGCAACAGCTCAGCACCATCTTTCACTAATATTTCAAGACGGGTTTTGACAGCTAGATGAAGTGTTTCATCGTTAACTTTAAAGAGTTCATCAAATAAACCTGGTCCTCTCAATAACTTATTGTTAAATAGATGGTTCATGACATCGTACACAAATCTATTTCTGACATTTTCCATTTATTTTTCTAGAAAGAGTTAGAAGAAAGAGGATCATCATGTTAATACATGTATAGACTTCTATTGTGAACTGAATGAAACCTTAATTGCGGCGCCTGTTCTGGGTTCCCCTTGTAAATGATTTTATGAATAAGCGATTTTATGAAATTACGAACACTGGTATATGTTTTGGGTTCAGATGTGGTGCACGCTAATTTAATTATTGGTTACAGAATAGATTTCATGCAGATTTTCTCGGTGCAGAGCCTTGCAGCATTAGCAAAAAATAATGCATTCTGTTGTATTGAAACTAGAATTGCGAGGTCTCTGTAATAATGCGAACGAGTCGACGCACTTCTTGCATCGATTTCTGAGGATATCAATGCAGATTTAAATTGCTCAATGACAGACATTTATAATAATTTTCCTGATTCTCATTAACAAGAACAAATAAAACTGACATTTTAAATAAAAGTTGCTGCTTCTCTATCTTCCGGGGCAATCTTCCGGTCCAAATCGATTATTACATAATCAGGAGAATATCCCCCATACACATCAATACTTAACGGAGTAAGGCCTGCAGTCACTGACCGCCAATGTATATGCAAGTCACAGGAGAATAAACTTCACTGGCTCGGACTTTTAGCTGTTGAGATAGATATTGTTGTCTCGAGAGTAGACCTGTCGCTTCCGCAGTCATGCTTACACATTAAGGGGAAGACGGTATTTAGGCTGACCTATCGTTGAAGCCAACAATCAATCCGGCATGGGTACGCTCTAAGTGTTGTTGGTGTGTGATTATGCGACTGATCATGTCTCGAATCTTCTTACCTATCAATTAGCTTGAATTGTCAGAAATTTAAGTTAAATTTGCAAGTCGAATTTATATGTGTGCGTGGCCCAGGTAAAATCCATGAGTCATAGCGAACGTTGACGGAAGGCAAATGGAATATTGTGCATTATTTCAGGACTCCGGTGCATTTTGTATTGTACTGAATGTATAGTTGATGTAATCTATTGGAAAAATCATGTCTGTTGAACCCAGTGAGGAGGTCTGTCTTAGTCCGGTCCCTAACCACGTGAATACTTCTGTAAAATCGGTGAAGTTTGCCCCGCTAGAAAGTACGCGAAACGAGGAAGGCTATTATAGTGACAATGCTGACATTAGCGATTTCAATTTCAGGGAACCTTCACCAAAATTCCAGGAGTCTGTACGTATATGTGACCTTGACGATCTAGTGGATGATATACAGATCAAGAAAACATCCCAACCAAGGTAAAAATGTATGCCTGAATTCACCTTAATAACTTCATACATCACCTGCGGAGTCGCCGTGTTGACATTTGTGCTTTCTGTTTACGTTTTATTGTTAGGATCAATATTGTAATCTTTAAAGAGGTTTTGATATCCACGGCCACAAAAGCGCTACTTTTGTAACGTTGTGGCGAAAGTAAGAAAAAAACCAATTACAGCAAAGTCAATCTCTAGCCCCCCGTTAGCTATGTCGTACTTATCAAGATCTATGTACATAATTATATAACTGTATCAAAACTCGACCAAATTGATCAGTTTTGTGGCTTTTCCACACGTGGATGGCGATTTAACGTTGATGTAACGAAACAAATAGTCGTTATTACCTGTGTTATGAATGGCTTTAACCGTGCCTTTTAATTTCTTAGTCAACTGTTATACATACGAATCAAGCCCTCCAAAATTAGCATTACTCAGGTATTAATGAAATCAATTATTGAAATTAAGTCTTCTTAAGGCCCTATTACTTATACATTGATTTTCACAAAACGTTCACACAGCGTGTGTATTTTTCACTGTATACATTAAGGTTAAGTTCGCTGTGTCTAACTTATCTGCAGGTTCCCTCTTTTAATTTGAACGTAATAATTCGGTGGAAGAATTTTCTCGACCAACTTCTTCAAAGAAGCTCTAATCCAATTAAAAGATACAAATTACTAGACTCAGAAAGATAGGGCAGATTCTGAAGTCTCTCAATACACTTGCCAGAAACTTGTTGCTTTTTTTGCGTAGCTACAGAAAAATTTGAATGTAGCAACCGGAAGCACTCGGGGGAATATAAACACATACTTCTGTTTTCTTCTTTCATCTTAGCAACTGCTAAATGTTGAAAAAATGGAGAAATCTGCCGTACTCATATACAGTTACAGTAGGTAATAGAATGGCAGTCTTCTTCTATACCAGTATTAGACAGTTTGTATTCATCTTTATCGTAAAGAGTATTTGCTATTCATTCAGGTGTTTTTGTCTTATTCTATGTAAAAAGAGAGAGAGAGAGAGTTGTATCCTATTAAAATAATCGATGCACGTGGAATTTGCAGCTGTTTCTAGATCATCAAGATTCCATATCTTATATTCTCCAATCAAACTTTGCTTTTTTGACATTCCTATTTCTTTATTAGCTAAATCTTAAACGTTTCGATACGCATATTAAGGTTGCAATTTTTAATACAGGAAGTTTTTTTAAACGATTTTAAAGCTTGTGTAAAATATTGACTTTTCTGTTTTAAACAAAATGACATGCTCAACATCAATATGCAGTGTATGAATTCGATATACAGAGGTTCAGCTGTAGAATATTCCCAAGTTCGACTGCAATTTTACACAAGTTCTTTTAATTAACTGAAAGTAGATGATGTAAGCCCCTGAGGAAGCTACATGCAGATGGTTATGTTTACAATAGAGAAAGAGAGTAAACGTTTCTTCGTTAGAGACGTGTCAATACGTCGAGTCTTATTAAATGAAGGCTCTCCAACGTGTATTTCACCTCATGCAGACTCTCTCTGTGCAGCTCAACAAAGCGCCTATAAATCGTCGAAAATTTCCAGGAAATGAATAAAGCCCTTCCTTATTCAAGAGCAACTTGTTATTAACTCATTTGTCCGAGTAGTAAAAAGGCAAAGAAAGCACGTGTAATGTCATTTATATGTCCTTTATTTTGTATTGAAATTGATTTCCGAATTTTGCTACTAAACAAAACCTTCCCTTATTGCGATAGATATTTATCAAAGCCTTGGTGAATCCGCCAAGGTTGGAACCTCTTTTTTTTGGTTGTTCTTAATCCGAAGAAATGTGTTAGAAGCTCATGAATTTATGAATTCATTGATTTGCGCTCAGTATACTACAGTGTCTTCGACCTTGCCATTGCTTGCTTCTAATCTATTATGAGTCTAGTGTATTTCCATAGCAATATTCTGTAATATTTTTGGAAGGTTTACAAAAATGCCTCTAGGAAGCAGGTATTTTAAGGTTGTAGGCGTTCCGTTTATAATTGTCTCTTACTCATTACTCTAAACACCGCTCGTTTTGTAGTCAAGAAAAAGAGAGTTTCTTCCGAGGACATTATTTTTTCTCTTTGGGATTTGGGGTTCAGAGAAGTTTTCGTTTTACACTAAATCGTCTGCCAATAGTTTGTGCTTCTATAGATACGCCGTGTTGTTTTGAGATCTTGGGATGCCATCGCAATCAGAACAGAATTAGCTTCCGTGTTTCTGCGAGAAATGATTGTTTTCTGAAAATTTTAATTTAGTGCTTCTAGATGTTCTCTTGGAGTCTACTGCTGTACAGTGTTGCTTGTGGCTGTCGTGTCTCATCTACACTTGAAATCTATTGACTTTTTCCATTTTCTTGTGTGTGTGACATATATATTCATATATCAAAGCACAAAATGGCGGATTGATTTTTCTAGATACTTCAACTGACCAAAGGTTTCGATTTTCTTAAAACTGATGGAAAAAGAAAATAATTCGGAAAATAACAACACGGTTGAAGCATGGGAGTTAAATCCGAAAAAGGACGGATGTTGTTTGAACTGTACTTGTAAATGGTATGTAGAAACCAACGGTTTTCTTCTGATTTCTCTGCAGAAAACCTTTTGTAAGATATACAGAAAATTTGCATTTAGAATTCATAAGATCGGAATTAAATTATCATTGTACTTTCATCAGTACTCGGATAAAACATTAAATTTTTTACTACTCCGGATAGTTTATTAATTAGAAAAAAAATTATGATTACAATTATTGATTTTGATAATCCTTCATTGTGTTTTGCCTCGACAAATGAAGCTTATTATTCTTATCAATAATGCTTATAATTTGAGTGTGTAAATAAAGCATCCATAAAACAATAGAAATAGATCTTGGTAGTAAGAAAGTCAGATGCCCATCGGTAAATTACGTTATCTTGACATTTATGTATCGAAGGAAGGTGGACCATAGCAACTATAAATAAGAAATGTGTTTCAAGTTTTGGAATTTTTGTAGTATTAAATTTAGCTCCCTACGATCAAAGCTGTTGTTTGAAGGCGAAAATATTGTTGCCAGTTAGAAATACTTTAAAACGTGATGGGTAACACCTTTGATTATCTGAATATTAAACTTGAGTGTGAAATACAGCTTATCTTCACACCGAACTGATAACTCCACGCCACATGATAAGGCAGATATTTATTATTTGACTTCAGAAACACGTTTTTTGTGGAATCAAACAGTCAATATATTTTACAACCTGCGCTCTATTCTGTAAGGAAAGCAACAGTAGTCCCTGTTGTTTGCACACTTTATTTTGCTGGCAGCAATTTGTTGGTGGTACATGCATTGAACTTTTTTTTTATTCTATCTTACGTCAGTTGGTTTTAGGAATGTGTCAGATCTCCGATGTTCCTTCTGTGTAAGAATCTTGATAGGAAATACTCGCATCAACGGCCTCTGATGAATTATTAAGTGGTTTTAATTTATTGCTCGCGTGCGGTGATTGCAGCTACTTAGTTTTTGTAATGTGTTGATACACGTGTTTTACTCTACGTGAGATAATAGCCAAAAAAGTTCTTGTACATTGTACTCCAAACGAAAAATACATTTTTTATCTCCTATCTTCTTTTTCTATTTTCAACCAAATTATATTAGACAATTGACAAATTGGACAAATTTATAACCATACACCGAGATTTTGCCAGATTTAAAGCGTAATTATTCGATTGGGTTTTTTTCCCCCCTTTTCTCTCTTATTGCAAATGATAAAACTAGATGCTGCCAGATCTGATGCATTGTTAATTAACTTGTTTTTTTCTCTGCCTTGTTATTCAAAATGATGATAAAATGTAAGTGATGAACTAGATACATGTAGCTTTAGAATAGCTATGAATTGAGATAGGTCTTTTGTATAGAGATGGACATCTGACTTCAAACGTGTAATGTTGTATTTTTTATGCTTTGATTAGCCACGAAAAGGCTCGGAACAATAAAGTGACATTCTGTGATACTCCCAATGAAATTGCTTCCGCAACACCAGCGCCGCCTAGCGAGCCAGCCTCCACAGGGACTACAGAAATAGTTGTCCTCTCTGACTCCCCCCTCGGAATCTGGCCTGTCAAGCGCTCGGCCAGGTACGTAAGGCGTTTGGTGTTCTTTGGATGTAGCCCCCACTGCTTGTTGGTTTAGGAATGTGTGAAGCCTTCAAAGACCAACTGGAGGGAACAAAATCCCTCAGCATGCCCCTTTTCCTGTATGAGTTTATGGTATAATAACAAAAAGCACGAATTTCCCTTGTTGTGTTAATATAGAGTGACTGTGGAATGATAGATTGCAGTGTTGTATTTTCCTCGGAATTTCTAATGATGTATAGCTCTATTCCATAAGGCTAATATGTTCTGGTAAAACTATACCCTTTTATCTTGATGAAGAAAATTCTTACTGAACTGAATGTGAAAAATTCGCAGGGCTCGCATGCAGCTGAAGTACATGACAACGATTGCTTTGTCTGGTGCTCAAGTAAAGTACACTCTATCAGACAGAACTAGAAATAACATGACAGGATAAAGCAAAAAGAACAAATGAAGCAAAATCCAATGTAGATAAATGTTGTTAATACATTCTAGATAAATTACTTTTGTACTAGTATTTATCTGTAACATCTGTTGTACAATAACATGATTACATACCATTTATAAAACCCATTTTTAAATCGTTTGCGAGGTTAAACTTTATTCATCAATTTACAACCATATGGCATCTTCGTGTATGTACCCATACCTGGTTGTCCTTTTACATGTACAATAATATAACCATTTCTGTATGATCATTTGGAGAGGAATAAAGGATACGTTGATCTCCATCGGAATGTCAAGGTCACATTTGTTCCTTTGGTGTTCTTGCAAATAGAGACTGATATAATTGGGTCAATGTTGTTCTCCATTTGGAGGTCACTAGTGATTCTTATCAGAGGACATTGTGAATCTTATTGAAGGTCATGGGTAAAATATTTGAATGTGAAGCAGATTTATAGTGTACATACGATATTGTATCAATTTGGTATCCTAGCTGTAGGAAGTATTTCAAATAGAATCTGTATACATGATATGTAAATGTTTCGTTGCTTTATTTTGTCTAAAATTGTTTCTTTCTATCAGTAGTCTATGTTGTCAGTTGTTTCTGTTTAAGGAATCGGGTGGTCATGTACATTTGGGAGGTCAAAGGTCAAAAGCATCAAAGCACCAAGATGCATGATTGTCAAATACTGTAATAGTGACAAAACAATGCATGTCTTTGTCTGTTTATATACTGTGGTGAGTGTCTGGCTTGTCCTAGTTGTTATATAACGTGTCAGTTTTGTGTTGGATAGAATGCATCATCATATTTTTATCTTGCTTCTTGAGTATAGTTTGGATTTTTCATTTTTCGTGCTTAACATTGCATACTGCAGTCTATTTTATTTACTTTCTATAAATTTATTTCACTTGGATCCCTTCCTCTTATTTCATCCTTTCTGTTTCATCGTCAGTGCGAGGTTAATTCTCCTGTCTGACCGTTAACTCGCGTCCCGGCATATCGTACGTCGATCTGGGTTCCTTTTTTATGCTTATTTAATTGTTGAGGTTCCAGACAAGTTCTTTGGTCTCGTTATGATGACAAGGATATGCTTTTAAAGTCAAGCTTGCCAGTCTCCTTGACATAACATTCACAGACGCTTATTTGTAATTTAGTAAATAATGCAGATGAAACCCTCATTTGTCTTATGTACGGTTCGAGAAAATGTTGCTTTACATTTCAATTAGATCAACAAACTTTTATTTTATTAAAACGCTTGTCAAGTCTGAGTATAGCCTTCAAATTTATGCACTTTTCTTTTAATTTTTTAAGCCAAAATCAGAGTTGAGTGATTTGAAAATTTTGGTGACAGTGGAGTCAGAGTATAAATCTATAATAGATATAAAGTTAATTTTTTTTTCTGTCATATTCAGTTATTACCTCTGGAATACTTTCGATGCGATCTTTTACACATTTATGTTATTCCAATAAGTGCTATGATTATCTATCAGTGACGTTGTGTGTTAATGTTAGGGTCTGATACCTATGCTAATATGTTATTATTGGTACAAATAACTTCCTTTGACTAATGCAGACACACAAAAGACGAACAAATGTTTGCACTTCACTTTGAGGCAAGTTACTTTGGTATTAATTACACCAGAATTTCATCTAAATAACAATGCGGTTAATACTGCAGACAATGGACTGTTTTCTCCGGGGGAACTTCTCACCTGGTTTACCTGTATATTACATAACGAATGGATTAACGACTTCTTCCTTGGCAATACAGTGACATGCGTAACAAAGGAAATGAATTAAAAGAATCTTTCATCATTTCATTGTCAGGAAAATACTTAAAGATATAAAAAACCCTTGATAAAATTTAGTGATTCCAAGGACTCAAGAAAATACTTAAAGATATTAAAACCCTTAATAAAATTTAGTGATTCCAAGGACTCTAGTTAATGAAAATATAAAGGATTCCTGCTGTGTAGATATGTTACGGTAGATTACTTGTTTTTGTATATCAAATGACCTGAAAAGTTGTTGCTCCGATGTCACATGCCAAGGAATTTTTTGTTGAGCAATACCATGTGGTGGCGTATTCGCGCCCAGTATAATCGTTTGTTAACGCTTAGTAGAAAGTAGCATATGTGTCTGCTCCTAATTACATGAAAATACATGTACAGCACGTGTTGATACGTACAAAACCAAGGCACTCCGAATTACACAACACGAAATTGATCAGCAGCCGCAGCACGGGGTATAACTTCTCTATTGTTTTCCTCGAGCGCGGGTCATAAAGGTGAGAAGAATAGCGTGCAATTCTCCCAACAGAAAAAAAACCCTCACCAGACCTAGCTTACAGTGAGTGATTAACGCTGATATCGCAGCAGATGAACCGTGTCTGCCGGTGGCTCAAGGCGTAGTGATATTTGGTAGCCAAGAGGAGGAGGAGGAGGCGGCAAAATCTAGCATTGTAAACAACGCGTGCTATCGCTGGTGTCAGGGGATAATTACATTTTATGCAGCGGCTCAATGACAATTGTTGTAGTCTGATATTAGATTATCATAAATTCTGCAGTAACTATAGAAACTAACGGATGCATCTCTAGGTCTGTCTTTGAGTGGCAAAATGGAGGAACCGCGAGAAGGGAGGTAGGTCATCGCGTCTGATGGCGGACAGCAAACGTTACCATTTCTCTAGTCATTGATTAACGCTTGTTTTATGCTTAGTATTGCTCTTGGTTTGTTTATAGGGATATTACGTATCGATCACCTCATTGCATGGAATGTGCCAATTGTAGATACTGTGGTATCTTTGAATGAAAATAACCCATGTCCATTTCATGTTTTGTAAAGAATCTTTACTATTTACATATGTTTTGGGTGCAACTACAGCGAAAATCACGGGCTACTTAAGAACTCTGTTGGAACCTAATTTTAATCGAAATCATATTTTTCTTTGTAAAAATGGCATCTGAGGATAACCTTCTGAATCTTGGCTTATCACGAAATAGCTCTGTTATCAGAACCGGGCGGAAACTTCCTGTCGTGTGAGAAGTTACGACTGATGCCGCACTGTGCCCTGTTCGGGCCATGTAAGAACCGTACTTCAGTTACATCCTAGGAACACGTCAACCTAGTGTTATATAACGAATCCTAGATAATATACTCAAGTTTGCATTATTTAGTTCTTCGTTTATCTTTTCTTAATTAGAAATTACGTGTCGAATTGTAATGCATGTCATACTGAACCCCAGCTAGAATTCTGTAACACGTGTGCATCTTGACTGAAACTTTGAAGTCAGTCGGAATATACATGTATATGAAACAAATAGAAACCAAAAATGTAGAAAATACTGAAAAACCTAAATTATATTTTTCATGTTGGTTTGGATTGATTGGGCATAAAAAAAGGTGTCGTACAATACAAATTAAAGTATCGAATTTAAATTGATAACAACAGGAAGCGACATTTGTGTACACAATAAAATGACAAGTGATGATTAACGCGCTACTAATCGACATTAGTGTTTGTAAAGATGTAAGTAGGCAAGTGATTATATATAAACAGCCCCAAGGTTAGAACTGCTAAACAAACCATTGCTTTCTTGCCGCGACTTATCTGATTACGAAAATTAATACCACTACACAGCAAGTAACAGCAAAAGGGTGTGTGAAAATGTTACAATGGCGGACGAGTCACCTCTCGGCTACATAGCTTCGTAACAGGGGGTTTGTTTGGGCAATTTTCTTTAAAACATAGCACCTATTCCTCAACGGTCCATGGTGCGAGTTTTACTAGATGAGTAACTCCGGGATTTCCATCTCGATGGATGCTAGGTATTGATCCCCCGTCGTTTCTCTGGAATCTCGGGGTTTTGATATTGATTCGTAGATGTAAGCAGAATTCTCCGTAAATTGCTAAGTATCACATACACAAGACAAATACAAACTCCAATGATACCATATACTCTTTTTGTGCGAATTTCGCATCAAAAATAGATTAGTTAGAGCCGCCTGAAGACATATGAGAGACCGTCTGCATTGATTGGGGTCGACAATATGATCCATTTTATGGAACAGTTTTCATCAGCAAACTGATTGCTGAACGTACGTGTAGTTAGGTTACTGTAGGGCGGCCACTTAGGTTAATCCATTCCTTACCATGATTAGGGTGTGCATGTGTGATGGATAAATATTGTATCGCTAATTTACGGTAATTGCTCTTGGTTATGAAGTTTGTGTGTCGTTTTTTCAATAACACGACGACTTCAGATAAAATAATAATCTGTTTAGAAGACAGCTTTCTGCAATTCATTACAACATACTAGTATATATGTACAATTTATAATCTTTTCGTTTTAGCTTGGAGAGCAGGGATAACCCTTTCAAACCAGACGGCGAATTGTGTAAAGAGGCAGAAGACATTTTAAAACGAGCCACAATAATTCGTGATAAGTTCATACTGAACGAAAATCGAGAAAAGGGTGCTTCAAAGACTAGTCTGAAAGACACTGCGAATGGGGACTCGCCTCTACAGGCGGTGCAGGAGGAAAATATATCTCAGACTACTGTGAACCAATCCAAGTCTTCGCCGGTCAGTATTCAGCCCAAGCAAAACGGAGTGGAGGACAAAAAAGTTTCGCCTGATTCTGTTAGAGTGGATGTTGTGGATTCACATGCCATTAATGACGTCAGTTTTAAAGACAAGAAGAAACAGAAGAAGTGTTGCAGTGTTATGTAGCACAATGAGTGTCTTAGTGTTTTTAAAATAGCGGGAATATAGTGCAATGTGGGCTAATAGCCACTCCGGGGTGTATTCAGGATTCGTCCAAAACTTAGCTGTACACGCCATGTAACAGTACCTATCATTGGATGTTGCCCATGTATCGAAATATGTCATTGGTTGTTGCCATTTTCAGCATTCAAACTTGCTTTCTGTGTTAATAGGGTTCAATGCAGACGACACCAGTGTAATAAACATCTGGATGTCAGTTAACTTAATTCTTGGATAGGATAGTAATCCAATGTTCTTCGATGTGAAATCCACTTAACGAATATCAATTTGTTTGAATTCCCTTACAAAGAACGAATATGATAGTGTGTTCTGTGAAAGGATGGTAACTAATGCAAGAAAATCAAAGTCGGTTTGGAGTATAAATTATTATTTCATTAAAGATATATTTTTGTCATTTGTTATTTTGATGTAATATATTTGTGCAAGTTATGGAATACATTGCTTCCTGTTTGACCACGCTTTGTGTTCTGTCCTTTTGAAGGTTCTGTTGGTCGAAAGCCTTGCCGTAAAGCTACATCATCGTTGAAAGGTCGGGCAGATCCGTACGCATCCCAACACAAAGGAATTTTAAGTGTCAGCAAGGCTTATATGTTATCTTGTCTATTATGACCAGATCTCGCGATATTTCTCGCGCCTTCTCCTACTTTACTGATGGTGGGTTGAGTATGCCATACCCCTCTCTCTTCCTCTAGCCTTCATAATTTACCAATGTTAATTATTGTTTGATTTCGTGTACAGACTCTACTCTCATAAACTTTGTTATCTATACATAGGGTATACACTATTTATGGAAAAGAGATGTCAATATTTTGTGATGAAAATTGCCGCTCTTGTGTTCCGGAGATCTCTTGAGATAAGATTTCAAATTTTTAAATTGACTATTATTCACGAAAATGGACTGATGTGATGACGCTTTGGTGTTTTGTAGAGACTTGTTTGAAATTAGTTATGCTCATAGGAAATCAAGAATATTTTAGTGACACTTTTGGTATGCGAGATACAACAATAATATGACAGAGCTGATAGAGAAATAATACAGAATTATCTGAAAGAGCTGCGATATTCTGAGATTCTGCATATGGAACAAATTATTGGAGAGGCATTGTTACGGTTTCTACTAGAAATTTCGTGCCTTCTATCTTTACCACCTTGATTTCAGCACAAGAATCTCACATCACATACAAATTGTGAATGTGTTACTGTACTTACACACGCTCGTAATTAGGCGTGTTCTTCATCTACGATTATGTCAAGATATTTATGACTAGTGCTGTATGAACAAGTATGGAGTTCCTAGCCGAATGTGGTTTGAGTTTCAGGACACTGACCTACAATTCATAGAGCAAACAATTTCAGATCATAATTGTTTAAGAAAAAATTTTTTTAAGAACAAAACATTAAGCACATGATGAAAAACAAAAATAAGAACGTATTTTGAACTTGCAACTGAACAACTTTGTCTCTTGTGCTAAAAGGACTTAATCGTTTAATGGACGATTATTTAATTGAATATATTTATACCTATTTCACTTATCAATATTGCACATCCGAATCTACCTTTCAACTTACTTAATTAAATTGAAAATATAATTGATAAGTTATTGATACATTTTGCATAGAAATTGATATACGCAAAGCATTTGATATTTTCATGAGATATACTTATCATATTAAAAGTTAAAGCTCTAAGTTAGTGTTGGTTTGAATAGTTTGCATTGAAGCACAGTAACACTTCACATCGACACAATTTTAATATGCAAGGAATTTTAAAAAGGTTTTGATTATTTCAACATATATATATTTTCATGTTTTAAATACTGTTTTGATATTTGATTTTTACTTGTAATCGGTCATTTCAGTCAACAACAATTACAGTAAACATCATGTCTTAATTTTCCATGGGTTTCTACATATTTTTCATTTTTATCCCAATAAATTCACTTTTAACACCTAATTCTCTTCGGGATTCCTGCTTTTAAAATTAGAAATTTCTGATTTTGCTGAAAGATCTTGACACGATTTTGTTTTCCGAAATCCCCCGTACCATTTATTTAAGCATTCCATAGTGGTATTTCCTGTCTGAAATCGTTCTGTCCCGCCGCTTTCAACCAACGAGTGAAACTTTCCTACATTATCAGAAGCCCCCTCGGAATTTCCAATCAATTAACGTGCAGATAAAGCCGTCCAAAGACAAGTGTGAGTATAAACCACAGAATGTTACGTCATAGTATCGATTGTCGGTCCTGTTCCGAGGGAGAGTCTCGGTGAGCATTCGGACCCCTCTCGGCCATTTTCATAAAGAGCGACGAATAGGGCGAGGTGATCCGAATGTCGGGGTGAGAGGTTCTCTTGCTGGTGACCATCCCCATTCTGAAGGGGATCGATTTGCGTGACCACTGTAGCAGCTGGAGATGTGGAAAGAAACAAAGTTCTGTGTTATTAAGATAAAGTATGGACGCAAGTGTATTGATTCTTTCTAATCTGGTATTAATACGTGCTAGAAAAAATAGTTTCAAGATAAATGATAGCAAAATTGTGTGTCTTGCTGCAATGCAACGTTTTCTATAGTATAATATCGTCTATTGTGATTTTTTTTTTGCTGATAATATGTAAAACAAGTAATTCATTTATTGTCTTATAAATTGTTTATTTGGATAACATATTTGCACGTGTAACACCCATATAAATCGCTAAAATTTAACAGGAGCGAAAATAAGAGAAATCAGTACGCTCGTGTTGTTGTTTTCATTTTATAGTCCTGAGATGTATTTATCGATTACAGACGCTGAAAAACATTTTACAGAACTAATGACCCGTGCAATACATCAAACAGAATAATTCATATTTTATCCCTATTTTACTGAAAGGCGCAACATCTGCGGACAAAATGTTCGCCATTGTTGTTCAGTAGATCGCTATATATCATTAAAGACAACCCGTCTGCATGTGGTTATAATGAATCGAAGTAAGAGCATTCGTGAAATTTAATGAAACTTCCATCATTTTGCGCTGAAAAATTTTTGTATCAGAAATAAATGATACAAATCGGCGGACAAAAGATCAGTTATCTGCATCTGCAGAAGACATGCTCGGCGTAGTTGAGGGTGCTGCATGGTATACAGCACTAACGACATTCATCGCATACCGTCTCTTCAGCGCCAGTAAATATTCACTTAAAACAGAAAAGAGGAAAGACTGGGAAGAAATATCCAAAATATTCTTTGTAGCGGACATTTAACCGAGAAAGCCGGAATGGAGTGAGATCTATTATTAGATACATGTATCTTTTACTTATTAACAATAACATGTATTCCAGTTATACTTGTTTATTCTGATCAATTGAATTAAGAACAACGCTAGTCACCCCAATGTGTTATCTACAACAACCAGCGGACATCTGTTATTTTGTTTACTTCGTCGTAAATGTGCATGTTCTTTTATTGAAGTTATTAGGGAACCGCCCTAAAGCTTCTATTGCTTTCAGTTACAGCAACACTCCAGATGTACAGACCACGTGTGCGCGTGAGAAATGGCACATGTGCTAAATGGAACTTTCTACAAATCTATAGAATATCAAATATAGAATATTTCAAGCAATATACAGTTTTTTCTTTGTTTGGGATAATACATGACAAATAGGTGTATTGTCATTATTGGTACTGTTATATTTGTAACAACTGAATATTTGCTCCTATTTTTATAAGAAAAGATGCCTTGTTCAGCTATTAAATACGCTTATTTTCCCAGTATAGATCCAGTTAAAAAACTTAATGCATGTAAATAAATTAAAAATTCTAACTGCACGAAATGACCATCAAAGAGGTATACTTGCCCTTTCGTCGATTTCTTATATTGTAGATTAATGTATTAAATGCACGACGAAGGATAATTTTTGAGCAACTTTGAATAACTTAAAATAAGCTGTTTATGGCCATCGTATTTATTTCAATTCAATGGTTTATTGACATCACCATGTTGGCATACAGTTAGTTAAAATGAAATCAAATGACAGACAAAAGAAAATTATAATATAAACGCTATTAATGACATGACAATAAACCAAATTCACCAGACTGCTTGAAGTTATAGCACTTGACTTTTTTGATACCGAGTTATCTATACCACTTGTAAAAATGAGAAAAAATCAGAATCTCTAAACTTTTTATTACATTGTCTGATAAAGAGAAAGTCTTGCATCTTTTACCCAATGCTTTAGAGATAAATGCAGAAATCTGATAAATGTAGAAAATATGCTTTTCCGATAAACTTCAATGAAAAATTCAACGGGCGTGCAATAAATCAATCACAACTGAATCATTTGGCATCCTGATAATTGTAAATGATCAAACCCACTATTTATAAGATATTAAACTGGCCGTTATACTTTGAATACCTTAGGGATATCTGTTTAGTTTTGGGGATTTTATGGCGGTTAGTCGTTTCAAACCACGTGCATTATATTGAATTTAGATACCTAAGACTTTTTAAACCTGGCAGTTGTGCAATTTGCATTTCTTTTAATATATTCTAACTAAGTATCGCACAATATCGAACATGGCTAATGTTTGCTAATGCGCTACATTTAAGGAGAAATAATATGCTATATAAGTAGATAGAAATATTTATTTGGTATAATGTCTTTATACATATAAACATACCTATTCTTATAATACTCTTCAATATTAAATGGTCTTAATTTCATAGGTCTACATGGTATTTGAAAGACATAAAATATATGGTACTAAGATCACCCATAAAAGCTCGAAAGCTTATTTCTAATGGATTAATAAATAACGTGTGAAACATTGCGTTTTTGTTTTAGTTTTTACAGCAGTACTATATTTGGTGGTACATGTAACAAAGATGTTGGCACCATACACAACACTATAAACTATAGTTAATACTGAGTATACATATAGCATTGATAATACCGTATGTGACTTTTAAGAAAAGGGTGTTAAGAAAGTTCGTTCTGTTTGTAAATTGACAAAAATCTTTGGAATATTCTGGACAGCGAGGCCTACAAGGATCCGCGCCCGACATCCATGGACCAATTGCACCGCCGTCTTCAACGAGCATGGAGGGAGATACTTCAGAAACATTTGATTTCTTTAGTTCATTTAATGCCAAACAGATCTAGAATTAAAAATGTACTGAAAAACTAAGGTGGTCTATCTGGTTATTAAAAATTAAAAAAAACTTACACACGAGTTGTTTATTCATGAATCTAGGCTAAAGTAAATCACGGAACGAACTTTCTTAACACCCTTTATATACTTCTTTTCGACAAGGACATATCAAATTTTTGTAATTATAAATTCACAAGTCTTTTAAGATATTACATTACACGTTTATGTATCAGTTTGTACCATGGACCATGGTCTTCTAAGTCATATCAACATGATCAACATCCTCCAACTCTGATTCAAGACTTTTGTACTACATGCATTTTATACTGTTATAACGAATATATACCTCTATTCATTTTGAATACATAGGCGTCGGAACCGGGGGGCTAGGGGGCTTAACTCCCCCTTTCCTTTTTTTTGCAAAGTTAGACCTTACCGTTATACACATAGCATCCGGGAGGGGCCAGCCAGCCCCCCCCCCCCCCCCCCACTTTTTCTCGCAGCAAACGTAATTATTCCCAAACCGTAAAACCTAAAAAAATGAAATAAATTTACATACAACATGACAACAAGTTTTCATGTTGTAAATTTTGTATTTACACCCACCCTGATAATTGTAAATGATCAAACCGACTATTTATAAGATATTAAACTGGCCGTTATACTTTGAATACCTTAGGAATATTTGTTTAGTTTTTTTTTTTTTTTTTTTTGGGGGGGGGGGGGTCCCGATGAATGATGGCGGTTAGTCGTTTCAAACCACGTGCATTATATTGAATTTAGATACCTAGGACTTTTTAAACCTGGTATTTGTGCAATTTGCATTTCTTTTAATATATTCTAACTAAGTATCGCACAATATCGAACATGGCTAATGTTTGCTAATGCACTACATTTAAGGAGAAATAATATGCTATATAAGTAGATAGAAATATTTATTTGGTATAATGCCTTCATACATATAAACATACCTATTCTTACAGTACTCTTCAATATTAAATGGTCTTAATTATAAAATTAAATAGGTCTACATGGTATTTGAAAGACATAAAATATATGGTACTAAGATCACCCATAAAAGCTCGAAAGCTTATTTCTAATGGATTAATAAATAACGTGTGAAACATTGCGTTTTTGGGAGTTGATTTTAATCAACTCTCCTATGCAGTTACTCCGGCAAACCGAAAGTGAAACAGTGTTTGGACCTAAGCACAAATCATCACCACTGAAGGCTTAGTTCTTGAATATAATAGAAAAATTCGATCGAATGTATGCTGAAGCATTGTTTTTGAAGAAAAATTATTTATATAAACCCTTTAAAAATAGTCAGAATTTATATAAACAATTATATAAAATTATATACGAACAACTAAGATATTTTCGTAGGCTCATGTATTCCTACGCCAGAGTTAATATAGTCTCGTTCAACCAAACGCTCGGCTGTCTTCGTAAATCTCCGACAAGCAGAGAGGCTCTCTTGCTTGACGGAGATTAACGGAGTTCGTTCTGTTTGTAAATTGACAAAAATCTCTGGAATATTCTGGACAGTGAGGCCTACAAGGATCCGCGCCCGACATCCATGGACCAATTACGCCGCTGTCCTCAACGAGCATGGATGGAGATACCTCAGAAACATTTGATTTCTTTATTCATTTAGGGTATGCCAAACAGAATTAAAAATGTACTGAAGAACAAAGGTGGTCTATCTGGGTATTAAAAATTAAAAAAAAAAAAATTCACACGAGTTGTTTATTAATGAATCTAGGCTAAAGTAAATCACGGAACTTTCTTAACACCCTATATATACTTCTTTTCGACAAGGATATATCAAATTTTTGTAATTATAAATTCACAAGTCCTTTAAGATATTACATTACACGTTTATGTATCAGTTTGTACCATGGACAATGGTCTTCTCAGTCATATCAACATGATCAACACCCTCCAACTCTGATTCAAGACTTTTGTACTACTTGCATTTTATACCGTTATAACGGATATATACCTCTATTCATTTTGAATACATAGGCGTCGGAACCGGGGGGCTAGGGGGCTTAACTCCCCCTTTCCTTTTTTTTAGTTAATCAAAGTTAGACCTTACCGTTATACACATAGCATCCGGGAGGGGCCAGCCCCCCCCCCCCCCCCACTTTTTCTTGCAGCAAACGTAATTATTCCCAAACCATAAAACCTAAACAAAGAATGAAATATTAATAATGATATTGTCATGTTGTAAATTTTGAATTTACTGGGTGGGTGTAAATACAAAATTTACAACATGACAAGTTGTCATGTTGTAAATTTTGTATTTACACCCACCCAGTAAATTCAAAATTTACAACATGACAATATTGAAAATTGGAAATTATACTAGCGCCCCCCCCCCCCCCCCCCCCCCCCACTGATTAGGAATTTCATGATTTGGGGAATTAATTTTTTTTGGTAAGTAAGATTTTTTTTTTGAGGTATAGATATCCCCCCCCCCCCACGGATTAGGTGGGTTTTTTTTTTTATTTGCTTGTCAAGATTTCTGATGATTAGTCTAGCCCCCCCCCCCCCCCCCTTCAATTTGCTTCCGACGCCACTGGAAAATATGCAAAATATATACTTATACACAGAAATAATTATTTATACATTTTATATAATTTACTTAACACTGATGGTGTTGTAAACCCGGCTATTTGGACGCAGGTTTTCGTGATATTAATTTTAGATAAGCAAAAGTGAACCAACGGGAGATCACTCTGGTACATGCAGATCATCGATCATCTGAGCTCTTTAGTGTGAGAAGGTAACTTTGGATTATGGCTAACATATACTCAGGTTTGTCCACATGGTTTTGTTTACAATGTTGATTTTGTGCATAAGAATACATAAGATTAATAAAATTATCCGCAGATCACTATTGAAACAATTGAATTAACAGTCTGTAATGATTTGAGGTTATTATTTCAAGAATTAACCAAGAAGAAAATGAAGTAAACCGAATTTGCTCTTCCGTTTATATATTTTTTCTCTCAAAAATAAACCCCAGTGATCATTGATCAACTTTAAAGTTGCTATTAAAATAATAGTGCGAATTTTACAAAAATCTACAGAAGATATAGAATATGTTGTTTCGCAGACACATCCGCGTATTTGGACCTTTATACATGATATAAAAAAAGCTGATTTTGCTTGTCAAACTAGTCTGATCACTGGATTCCGATTTTTTTTTTTATCAAGAACAAAGGGAATAAATAACACGGAGAAAACAAATATGTACTGTTGTTTTCTTATGTTAATTCTAATGTCCCCGATTGAAAAAATTCAGACTCATGTGTGGATATTGTAATGATATCTCCTGTTCATCCTTTATGTCTTATGTGTAAAACTTTCTCAATATGACTGCAATAGGATCACACTGATTCAATTTGCCTGACTATAGATATTCAGGCGGTTCAGGTTCAAATCAATGTCTATAGTTCGTTATTATTTCTCCAAGCCTGTTACATTTGCAACCCCTGGAACTGACAGGTTAATTCCTGCCAGGGTAAAGAATTTGGGGATGTTTCTTTGAGAGTGAAGATCACCTTAAGGGTACGTTGGGTAGGAATGTGACAGTCAGACCTGTTTAATCACCAGCACCAGATACTAGTAGTTCAGTTGGTAGTTGGTAGAGCACCTGACTTGAGATTCAGGGGTTCAAAACCCACTCTGCCCTGTTATTATTTCTCCAATCACTTTACATCAGATATTGAGACCTTTACAAAGCTGTCAGCCATTTCATGCAACAAGGTATCATTTTGTGTTAATACATGTTATCTAAGAATTCTGGTGTGTTTTTTTCATTGTACTGTTTGAAGAATCACATTTGGCAGAGGAATAACCACTTTGAGTATCTGTTTTTCAAGTTGATCATATCAAAGTGGTTGGTGATAAAAAAATTTGGTGATGAAGATTTCATTCATATCTACTGTAGAAGCAGAAATATTCTTTAAGGATTTAATTTCGTTATTTATGTTGGCAGTATAAATCAACGAAATTAAATCCACGACTTATTTTTAACTTAAGTATCAATAATTACAGAGTTGAAATGCGATACACTTTAGGGATTACAATATGACGAATTAAATGCCAACATAATTGTATTTGGTTAAAAACAACTCAATTTTAACCCAACAAAAATATGTGCTTCTGCAGTATGTACCTAGTATGTTTACACCTTTTAAACGTCACAAATATATTTTGCCTGAGTGGTAATATGCTGCAAAATATAATGACAACTTTTGTCTTTTTTTTCAGGGATTTATACTAAGCTAAAGGATAGAAATTGTGACATAAAGGACCGATTGAAGCTTGCAAAGTTTGCCTGGTTCTCAGATAAAGTTATATTGCCCAACAAAGAACAGGTTCTCATTGATTTCCTAAGTGGGCTTCTTTTGAATAAGAAAAGGTAAGTTTTCTAAAATCTGATGTAAGCACATTAGGAGGAAAAGTACATGTACCTATGGCAAAGAAGTTCATGTCTTTACAGGGGATATGCTTTTCAATATCAACAACAAAATTTTTTTTAATGTCAGCTAGTTTGTTGGACTAAGATGTTATGACTAAGACTAGTAATGTATACTTTGTGAGTGATATGAAGTACATGTACTTTTAAACAGGAGTAATGTTTCTGAGAATGAAACTTGTCTAGTTTGGAGATGTTTATATGAAGTCCTACAGTCCAAGAAATGTCACAGTCCGGGCAAATCCAGGCAGACCTTGATCATCAAACCCTCCATCTGTCAGGTAAACGGCTCCGCAAGACCTCAGCCATATTGTTTTATTGATTCAATAGTCATGAGAAACAAATTGACACAGTCGTTCAGAGAAAATTCATTTAAGTAGAATTCTTCAAATATTTAAACCTTAATGTAACATAGCAAGGGAATCTTAATTCGTCTCAATATAGTTATTGTATGAAATGTGTTGCAAAATATATTATGCTACATCTTATGAATAAGAAATCTCATTATGTTTTGTTTTTCCATTGAAAAGTATGCACTATTTTATGATAATTGAAATTAAGTAGATAAAAAAAGTATAAAAAATGAATGAATCTTTCAGTATTGCAATCATTGATATATGGGAAATGAAATTCTTCAGCCCAAATCATGACCTACATGTAGTTGGCAGTGTCATACATCATTGAACCAATATTATTATTTTTCTACATCTATGAATTGTATGAACTTATGTGGTTAGTCATTTTTAACAGGTTTTGTGCAATAGCATTTTGCTGGAGTGCAAGAAAAACTCTGGCTGCACAGCAGATATCGTAGGATGTGCATTAGCTATTATACGATCTCCAACACTGTCCTATGTCTTCACATCAAAATATGACTTTCTGGTTTGTATTCTTCAGTGTTTTAGAAGTGTTTATTATGATTAGAATAGTTGTGATTTTTTACAAAATTAAAGTATTAAGCCTCCTTTTAAGATCAATTTTAAATACTAGTTATGGCATGTAAACCTCACCTGGGGCCCAGCAAAGGGCTCACATTCTCAAATTTGGTCCATAATAATTTTTTTTGTGCTGTGGCTATGGAAAGGATATTCATAGAAATGGGTCTCAAAAGTGTTTGCTATGCGCAGATGCATTTTCCTTCTCATACTTCACTACTGCTTATGGTTGCCTAAGCTTAATATTTTTTTGATAAATTGTTTTATTAAAGAATACAACATATATATGTATTAACATGTATTCAAGTTTTGCATCAGTAGACAGTACATGACAAGTAGATCTTTTTTTTGTATTAATCACTTTTAACAAAGATAATCAAAAGTTTATGTTAATATTTTTCGCACTCAGTTCAAGGACAGAAATCACAAGTTACAGAAACAATGTTCTATCTTGATATGTTGCTTCCATAGGTCAGACTCCTGAGTAACGTGTTACAATTGGTTGTACAAACAATCAAAGATGACAGAGTTATCCCTCCTGATTACATCCAGCTGTTACAGAGATGTACTTCAGCTTACTCAGTGTCCCAAAGAGCTCACCCACAGCAGGAAAAAGTAGGTCAAATCTCTTACCAAATTAGGTCACAGCTCCTGACAATGCCATCATTTATAAAATAAGGAAATTTATTTGTGTTTTGTTGAACATTTTACTCTTACAGATACATGTATTCCTGATAGTGACCATTATTTGATTATGAAAGTATTTAAAATGGGCCAGGTCCTTTTATATTTTCTGTTGTCTTATATCATTGAGGGAGATTTTTTGATTTCGTTCAATATGCAACCTTCAGAGAAATTTTTGCTTAATATGTCTAATATTTCATTCATGATTTCTAATTGGTAAATTTAACACTTAAACCTTGCTACATGCATGCATTTCCCCCCATGAATTCATCCTTCTATGACATGAACAAAGAATTTTTGGATATTTAAGAGTTATGAATAATTAATAAAGAAACATTTATCTATTATATTTTAATGAATTCAATGAAATTATGATGAAATAAATAAAAAATTATGTAAGCTTAGTCAAGTGAATCCCACACATTAAGCAAAACGGCAACTTTAATCATGGCTGCTTTAGAGAAGTGGTAATGTACCATAAAACACTCATGTAGGAATGAAACTCAATTAACAATGAACTGTTTAAAATACAAGTGATAAATACTGGTATTGATGCCATGCGTTTCTGTCTTAGCATTTCAGATAGGGACTGGCACTGCAGTCTATTTCCTGAAAACATGTTATATCAATCATTAGTGATACATGTAATTATGAATGTGCATAAGATCAGATCTTCAATGATACTAATATACAACTTATTTATTCAAAAACATACCACAATCCATGTTTACATAAAGAAATCTCTACCCTGTATTTTGCTCCTAGCTTGACAAATGACAAACAATTTTTTGATAAAGCATTAGAAATACCCATGTAAAGCGTTATTGAATTGAGGACCAAAATGAATAAATTATAAATGCAGACATTTATATTATGGTGATGCATTAGATATATTCAAGTTAAGCATTTTAACATTAAAACTATTAATTTAATTTTTAGGTTTTTCAATCGGTGGTTGACTGTTTACTGTCACCAATATTATTGTTGGAAAATGCGACAGAAAAATATCCTGAACTGAAAGATTGTGCTGAAATCTTGACTAATGTTCTTGACCAGGCACTGTTCCACAAGTAAGAGTTATTTTTCTTTCCTAAATGCATTTTTTGAAAAATAATTAAAGCACAAATTTTTACTCATGCAGTCTTGTAATGTGCAACTAATTGGTATTTTTGCGTTTGGAATTTTCAAAGACATTAGAACATTTAAAGGGTTGACACAATACATCTTAAAAATTTATTTTCTTTCCTTTAGAGAACACCACCCTTTTTACGAGAACTTCTTGTCATCAGTGGTCAGAAAAGATGAAGCTAAACATAAAGTTTCCAAGACAATTGAAAGTTTCTTTCATTCATTGTCTAACCTTCTCAGCAAACAGGTGATTGTGGTTTTTTTTAAAAATATGTACATATATAACATGTTTATCCGAATTTGTCCTTTAAATTTGTACTTGTATTTTAGAATTAGTCATTTAACTCAAGCGAATGAACCCTCCTCTTTTTGTCTTATAGAACAAAAGTATAAAAAAAAAAAAGCCAATCACTACTGAAAGAAAATATAGATTAAAAGAGGTACATGGACATGCCAGTTAGTAAACCCTAGTGAAGATTTTTGATAAGCGAGGAAAATTATTTCCAAAAGAGGAGTAGGGAGGTAGGGATTGGTCTGTTAGTCCGTCAATCTGTCTGTCCATCTGACATTGCTAATCCAGAGCATATTTTCATTGACTTATATAAAGCCACTTTATACAATGGGTGACAAAGGGTTAGCACTGAACTTGAACCAAGCTTTATGGTCCAACATTAAGGTTTTCCAGACCTATGTGTAGAATCCTTGTCCAGACCATATATTATATTCTCTTGGCCCAATCTGGCTCATACTTCACCAACAGAGTTTTTGTAGGTAAAAGATGCGCAGTGACATTGAACCAAGTTTCTAGGTTGAAGGTGAATGTCTCTCCTTCTCTGTGTCTAGCCATCTAATTATTTACTCCAGGTGACAACCTAGATTTGGAAATGTAGATCATTTTTTGATATTTCATGCTTATAAGGTTTCTGCTAGACAATTTACAGTAATTAAAACAATAATAATATTAAAACCCCACACAGTTAAATAACAGGTTTTTTGTTTGCTTCACAATGTTAATTGATCACAGGCACATGACCTTATATATTTTTCTCATAATAAATTTTATATACCCCATATCTAGAGTATTTTTTTTTTAACCTTTTATTGTCGTATCACTTAATATAAAGCAATATATTTGGTGCCAGGGTTGGGGCCCTGGGATCACCAACTACTAAGTTACATACAGTTATATATAAATATATAAACTTGTACACTTTCGTGAGAGGTTTTTCTCTTTAACATTTCTACATCATTCATCCAAACACATGCATATGAAAATACATGTATGTAGACAACTATAATTTTACGTTAATCTTGCTTTTGCAATAGATAATTGTATTACATCATCTGTAACTGCATAAAAAATAATTATCCTTTTTCTTAAAACATTATCAGGTTCCATCGCTTATTAAAACTTTCCATGTCACCATTTTTTTTATAGATATGTTTCTCACAGTGAAAGTAATAAACAATTTCCTCTTTGACCCTTTCAAATGAGGGTTTACAATTCTTGCTCCTACTTCTATAAATATGTTTTTTAATTATGCATATTATTAAATTAAATATATTGTAATCCTTGTAGTATTTTCCTAACAAAACATCAACTTTGTTTAGAGATATATCTATTCCAAACTGTTCTTTGAACCAAATCAATGCATTTTCCCAAATATTTTCAACAAATTCACATTCCCAGAAAAGATGACACAGTGTTTCTGGATATATCTTACAAAAAAATTAAAAAAATTCTGCAGTAAAGCTATCTGTTCCAGGTTTTTTGTCATTCTTAAAATTTTTGAGGGCTTGTAGCACCTCTTGTTTTGTAATTTCTGCATCTAAAATTTCTTTTATTATTTATTTTGGGGACCTCTACTTTTTGTAGTAAATCGTCTAGGTTTACATCATCAAGATCTTGATCTTTATTTGCATACAGTTGTTTATAAAACTTTTTTACTTCTTGTAATGTTTCTTCTTGTTTATTTATATGTTTACCCTCGATATCCAATTTGCTAATATTTTTGTTAAGGTGGCTCGACACACCAATGTATTATTTGATGGATCGATGAAGAATTCTCTTTGAGAAATGATTATTCAAAATTGACACCTATATCGGCCTCTGATTATTTTATATGAAATTTTTTGTATTTTTTTTTATAGAAACCGGAAACATCGTTTTAGCTGCGAACAAGATATATTAGAGCTAAAAATTTGTTATCAATTAATGCACAATACAATTATCTAAAAATGCATATCAAAAACGGCCAGATAAACTTTGAAATATTTTTGTAAAAAAAATATTTATGAAAATGATAAAAAAGGATTGTAGATATTTTTTAAATATATGGATAAAAACTGCAGATAAACTGTTACTCGCATTTAACAATTGCTGTACAATCATATTTCAACAAGAAATTGAAACCAAATAGTGAAATTAAAGTATAAATGGAAAATTTTAAAATCGAACCGATCCCGATTGTAATTAAACTGATCCCGAACGAAATCATATAAAGTTAGAATGAATTAGAATTTTTCAAAAATTTCAAGTTGTTTAGCTGTAAAATGGTTTCGTCATTTACTAACTTTATAATTTATATCAATTACTTAGAAAAAAACTGCAGTTTATTTGTAAAATTTCAATTTTAAAATAATTCTGATCGGGATCAGTTTTTTTTCAATCGGGATCGGTTCAAATTTGATAAATAGCAATGTTTCCAAAATTTCGCATTTTCATTTCAATTTCTTTGTAAAATATCTTTGTTTAGTAAATAGTTTATGTGACTATATGTTATTTTTGAAATTTTATCCATGGATTAAAAAGATATTAAAGATTTGCAATTTTGATTTTCAGAAATATTTTTTTCATTAAAAAATTAAACACTTGACCAAACGATCTTTGGCATGAATTTATTTATAATTATATTACACATTAATTGACAACAATTTTTAAGCTCTAATATATTCTGTTTGTCTGCAAAACAGTTTTTCCTATTTCACTGAAAAAATACAAAAAAATTCGTATAAAATAACTGAAAGCCGATATTGATCTCTGTTTTGTGGAATCATGTTTCAAAAAAGTTTCTCTATCGATCCATAAAATAAAATTTTGGTGTGTCGAGGAACCTTAACATAGTTTCGTTTTTCTAAAGCACAAAAATATTTTGTAGGCTTTTCTCCATCTTCTATCCACTTACAATGACTTCTTAGCAAAAGCCCCTTTAGTTCATATTTTCTAATTTCTTCTAGATCTCTCTCAAGGTCGTTTATCATATCTAAATATAGTGGCAAATGGTTAACAGAATACATATCATGTAAAATTTTAAAATTATTACTACCGATAATCTTTACTTTATGTTCTCTCCTTTCTCGCGTTAATTTTTACGACATTTGTATTGCCATATCTCTTATTTTCATCAATAAAACATCTAAAAATAAGTTGTCTGGAATTTCCAGTGTTGATTCATTAATACGATATTCATTATCAGTTTCTTTAATAATTTTTTTAACATTTATTACAAAGTCTTTATTCTTGAGTAGTGAATTATTAAAACGCCAGAATCCCTTTCCCTTTTTATAGTCATTTATAGTGATGTCTAATTCAATAATAGAATGGTCAGTCCTATAACCGGGTAGTATGTGTACATTATCAATAATTGATAGGAGTTCCTCCGACACAAGGAAAATGTCAAGTCTAGCTTGCTTTACAGGATTTTTTCTACTCCATGTATATTTTCTAACATTTGGGTTTTTGATTCTCCAGGGATCAACTAGATTGAATTTTGATTTTAGTTTTTAGCTCAAGTGAGCTTTTCTGATCAAAATTTGTCCCTTCTCTGTCGTCGGCGTTGGCGTTGTTGTTGTTGGCGGCGTTGTCGTTGTAAACTTTTCACATTTTCTTCTTCTTCTCCAGAACCACTGGGTAGATTTCAACCAAATTTGGCACAAAGCATCACTAGGTGAAGGGGATTCAAGTTTGTTCAAATGAAGGGCCACGCCCTCTTTAAAGGGGAGATAATTGAGAATTATTGAAAATTTGTTGGTATTTTTCAAAAATCTTCTTCTCAAAAACTATTTGCCAAGAAAAGCTTAAACTTGTGTGGAGGCATCCTCAGGTAGTGTAGATTCAAGTTTGTTCAAATCATGGTCCCCGGGGGTAGGGTGAGGCCACAATAGGGGGATCAAATTTTACATAGGAATATATAGAGAAAATCTTTAAAAATCTTCTTCTCAAAAACTATCAGGACAGAAAAGCTCAAATTAAAATGGAAGCATCCTCAAGTAGTGTAGATTCAAGTTTGTTCAAATCATGGTCTCGGGGGTAGGGTGGGGCCACAATTGGGGGATCAAGTTTTACATAGGAATATATAGAGAAAATCTTTAAAAATCTTCTTCTCAAAAACTATCAGGCCGAAAAGCTCAAATTAAAATGGAAGCATCCTCAAATAGTGTAGATTCAAGTTTGTTCAAATCTTGGTCCCCGGGGGTAGGGTGGGGCCACAAGAGGGGGATCAAGTTTTACATAGGAATATATAGAGGAAATCTTAAAAAATCTTCTTCTCAAAAACAATTAGGCCAGAAAAGCTCAAATTAAAATGGAAGCATCCTCAGGTAGTGTAGATTCAAGTTTGTTCAAATCATGGTCCCCGGGGGTAGGGTGGGGCCACAAGAGGGGGATCAAGTTTTACATAGGAATATATAGAGGAAATCTTAAAAAATCTTCTTCTCAAAAACAATTAGGCCAGGAAAGCTCAAATTAAAATGGAAGCATCCTCAAGTAGTGTAGATTCAAGTTTGTTCAAATCATGGTACCCGGGGGTAGGATGGGGTCACAAGAGGGGGATCAATTTTTACATGGGAATATATAGAGGAAATCTTTAAAAATCTTCTTCTCAAAAACTATCAGGCCAGAAATGCTCAAATTAAAATGGAAGCATTCTCAGGTAGTGTAGATTCAGGTTTGTTCAAATCATGGACTTGGGGGTAGGGTGGGGCCACAAGAGGGGGGATCAAGTTTTACATAGGAATATATAGAGAAAATCTTTGAAAATCTTCTTCTCAAAAACTATCAGGCCAGAAAAGCTCAAATTAAAATGGAAGCATCCTCAAGTAGTGTAGATTCAAGTTTGCTCAAATCATGGTCTCGGGGGTAGGGTGGGGTCACAAGAGAGGGGATCAAGTTTTACATAGGAATAAATAGAGAAAATCTTTGAAAATCTTCTTCTCAAAAACTATCAGGCCAGAAAAGCTCAAATTAAAATGGAAGCATTCTCAGGTAGTGTAGATTCAGGTTTGTTCAAATCATGGACTTGGGGGTAGGGTGGGGCCACAAGAGGGGGGATCAAGTTTTACATAGGAATATATAGAGGAAATCTTAAAAAATCTTCTTCTCAAAAACTATCAGGCCAGAAAAGCTCAAATTAAATTGGAAGCATCCTCAGGTAGTGTAGATTCAAGTTTGCTCAAATCATGGTCTCGGGGGTAGGGTGGGGTCACAAGAGGGGGATCAAGTTTTACATAGGAATAAATAGAGAAAATCTTTAAAAATCTTCTTCTCAAAAACTATCAGGCCAGAAAAGCTCAAATTAAAATGGAAGCATCCTCAAGTAGTGTAGATTCAAGTTTGTTCAAATCTTGGTCCCCGGGGGTAGGATGGGGCCACAAGAGGGGGATCAAGTTTTACATAGGAATATATAGAGGAAATCTTAAAAAATCTTCTTCTCAAAAACTATAGGCCAGAAAAGCTCAAATTAAAATGGAAGCATCCTCAGGTAGTGTAGATTCAAGTTTGTTCAAATCATAGTCCCTCGGGGTAAGGTGGGGCCACAAGAGAGGGGTGAAGTTTTACATAGGAATATATAGTGAAAATCTTTAAAAATCTTCTTCTCAAAAACTATTAGGCCAGGAAAGCTCAAATTAAAATGGAAGCATCCTCAGGTAGTGTAGATTCAAGTTTGTTCAAATCATGGTCCCCGGGGGTAGGGTGGGGTCACAAGAGGGGGATCAATTTTCACATAGGAATATATAGAGAAAATCTTTAAAAATCTTCTTCTCAAAAAATATCAGGTCAGAAATGCTCAAATTAAAATGGAAGCATTCTCAGGTAGTGTAGATTCAAGTTTGTTCAAATCATGGTCTTTGGGGTAGGGTGGGGCCACAACTGGGGGATCATGTTTTACATAGGAATATATAGAGAAAATCTTTGAAAATCTTCTTCTCAAAAACTATCAGGCCAGAAAAGCTCAAATTAAAATGGATGCAACCTCAAGTAGTGTCAAGTTTGTTCAAATCATTGTCCCTGGGGTAGGGTGGGGCCACAATTGGGGGATCAAGTTTTACATAGGAATATATAGAAAAAAATCTTCTTCTCAAAAACTATTAGGCCAAGAAAGCTCAAATTGGCGTGTAACCATTCTCAGTTAATGTAGATTTAAGTTTGTTCAAATCAAGGGGGGTAGGGCTGGGTCACAATGGGGGATAAATTTTTATATATAGAGGAAAAAAAATCTTCTTCTCAAGAACTATTAGGCCAGGAAAGCCCAAATTTGAGTGGAAGCATCCCCAGATCGTATAGATTTAAGTTTGTTTAAATGATAGTCCAGGGGTAGGGTGAGGCCACAATGGGGGATGAATTTTTACATAGGAATATATAGAGAAAATCTTTAAAAATCTTCTTTTTAAAGACTATTTGGCCAGAAAAGCTTAAACGTGTGTAGAGGCATCCTTGGGTAGTGTAAATTCAAGTTTGCAAAATCACAGTCCCTAGTGGTAGGGCGGGGCCGCGATGGCAGTTTGAATTTTTACATAGGAATATATAGAGGAAATCTTTAAAAATATTCTGGGAAAGTTTTCTGTCCAAAAATCAGTACTTAGTTTGAAAGCACAGGTTATGCAGATTTAAGTTTGAAGAAACCATGAATCCCTATAGAAAAGTGGGGCCATGAAATTGGGGGGGGGGGGGGGGGGTATATAGGAATAGAGAAAAATTTTCTTACAGGTACAACAATAAAAGGGGCTTGGTATTTACCAAAAAAAAAGATGTGGATAAAAATTGGCAGATTTTGAATTTTTTTAGCAAGATCTACTGTACTTAGTTGTTAAGATATTTTGATACTGTACTGCTAATTTGATCAGAGTTAAGGCAATTGTTGCTCAGGTGAGCAATGTGGCCCCTGGGCCTCTTGTTCTATTTCAATTTTATTTTTTGGATTATTTTCTCTAAGATAATTAAAACAATCTAATTGGTAATCTTGCACAATATTCCAATCCCCACACATAATTATAAAGTCAGTATCAAAAAAGTCATTTATTTTATCACTCAACTCAGATAAAAATTAGGATTATCCCTATTGGGCCTGTATAAATTGACTAGCGTAATTGAGTACTTGTTATCTATCATTATATTTGATATAATGAAATTTCCTTCATTATTGCTAAAAACTTTTAAAATATTTATTTCATTTGTGTTATTAAATAAGGTTAATGTTCCTCTTGCATCCGATTTACAGAGCTTATAAGCATCTCATTACCCCATTGAGCATAAACTGAGTTTTTATCTAATTCCGTACAGTGAGTGTCTTGTAAACAATAGATGGATGATTTATAACTTCTTAAATAGTTAAGAACATCTTTTCTTTTCATGGGATCATGTAACCCTCTGCAGTTTACAGAAGTTATTTTACACTTAGTCATTGATAAATTGTAAACTGTATTGCAAGTAAGCACCTATGCATGATACATTCACTCAACCCTTTCACACATGCGTCAAAAAAGACAAATACTTCCTGTATGGTAATGTAACAAAACATGTCATGAAAAAATATATAGTACAGATTTGGGTATCGCTAGTTTAAAGTATGTTATGAAATTCTAAATAAGATAGTAAACCTTATCTTAAATACATTGAAATGAGAAAACCATGTAATTGCTTATATAAACTCATACACAGGGGGACAGAAAAAAAACAAGTGTAAGTCCCCATGCGTCATTACTACATATCAAAGGGTAGGTCACCTTTATTTTAAACAATCATACTTCATTGTCTAGGGCACAGAAAAAAAAACAAATGTTAGTCCCTATGTTTAGTTACATACTACATATCAAAGAGAATACCTGTAAATCTTTTAATAACCAATACCTCGGGACTTATATAAACTCATACACGGGGGACAGGAAAATAACAAGTGTAAGTCCCCATGCGTCATTACTACATATCAAAAGGTATACCTGTAGCCATTATTTTAAACAATCATACTTCTGGGCACAGAAAAAAACAAATATAAGTCCCTATGTCTAGTTACATACTACGTCATATCAAAGAGAATACCTGTAAATCTTAGTTTAATAACCCAATACCTCGGGACTTGGGGGGAAAAAAAAGTATTAGTCCCCATGTGTGATTACTACATCTTAAAATCTTTTCTATCTTAGAAAATTCCTGTAAACTTCATGTATATACAGACCTACGAAAATATCTGTAAATTCATGCTTTGAGGCACAGGACAAAGAGTATACATCATTATAATGAATAAAGCACTTGCAAAAGATTTCTTCTCTTAAATTATTTGGTATTCTCTAATCACATCCATGAACACCGGATTATTACATCACAAAATTATCACGTTTTGTGTAACTAAACAGAAGCCTTGTATACGAGCCATTCTTTTCCATCTCTTGGACGATATTCCATAGTAACGTCATCTTTTGTTTCTCGGATTCTGGTCTTCATTCCCGATTTCCTGAGTTCATATGCCTTTCGAGCCAATTCCCCCTTCTTCTTCTTCAAATGCACCGGTAGATCTGTTCGAACAGCGTAGCCCTTTGGTAAGGTTTTGAATCTTGCTAGGTTTAAGATCATATTTCGGTCCTCCATGCGCATAACAGCCTCTGGTGCATCTGGTTTATAGGTGCTTTTAGGATTCTTTTGTACTCTGTGCGAGTTTTCAATCAGGATCGACTCTGCTGATTTTAATGAAATGCTTAGTTTCTCATGAAGAAATTTTACAATAATCTTATGGGTTACTTCACCTGTTTCTTTTGGAATGCCGTAAAATAATAAATTGTATTTACGTGATCTTGCCTCTTGTTTTATTATTCGATCCTGGAGTTCTTTCAATGCATCCTCCAGCGTGTCCATCTTGTCAACCTGTGGATTAATAACTTCATATCTAGAGAATTATTAGATATAGGGTAGATCTATATATTTTTATCATATTAAGAAAAATATATAAAGCCAGATGCCTGTGTAATTGATGTATTTAAAAAATAAGAAATAAAGTACACATTTTTGTGAATGTTGCAGAATAACTTCAGAGGTCAAGAAAAGTTGTTTAGAAATGCAGCATCTCTTTGATCTTGGCAATAACTGAAGTAGAATTCCAATTAATGTTGTATGATTACATGCATTATTTATGGAGCTTTTGGCTCAGGCAAAATTGTTCAAATATTTCTGTTTGTTGGAGGCATTGGCATTGTCCAGCATTTACTCTTCTTGTTTACATTTTTAAAGATCCAAAACCATAGCACAATGTATCCTCCAATGAAGGACTTTTGAGTTTTTTCAAGTTAAATGCTATGCCCTTTCTCCAATTCATTGGGAATAATGCAGTTGTTTGAAAAATCTTGTTAGGCCTTTTAGGTTTATTTTGTACCACCGTGATGTAGTTTTCATCATCTGTGTCCTTGCCTTCTCCTTTCTGTCATTTTACCACACTGTCTTTAACTTGCATGGTTTTAAAAAAGCTTTTAAAGCTATTTCTCATCAAATCATCAAAAGATACTTACCCCTGGTATTATTAAGACAACTGTATTGTAACATTGACCATTTAAACTGAAAAAGATTTTTTGTATATCAAAGCAATGACATTATAGACAATACATTTAACTAGTGCACTTATAGTGAATGTTATATTCTCCATTTTAGAAAGGTCAAGATTGTAACACAGACACAGATAAGATGGCCAGTCGGTATCTGACTGTCTTCTTTGAGAACTTCTTGTCCTACAAATGGTAAGCAGTAGATTTTTAAGTACAACTAGCTTGAACCAGTGTAATAGGATACATGTACTGTAATGGTGGTCAAGCATTCAGATTTAATTATTGTTCATTGTTTTTTATTAGCTCACCTGAGCCAAAGGCTCAAGTGAGCTTTTCTGATCACAATTTGTCCGTTGTCTGTCGTCGTCGTCGTCGTTGTTAACTTTTCACATTTTCATCTTCTTCTCAAAAACCACTGGGCAGATTTCAACCAAATTTGGCACAAAGCACCACTAGGTGAAGGGGGTTCAAGTTTGTTCAAATGAAGGGCCACGCCCACTTTAAAGGGGAGATAATTGAGAATTATTGAAAATTTGTTGGTATTTTTCAAAAATCTTCTTCTCAAAAACTATTTGGCCTGAAAAGCTGAAACTTGTGTGGAGGCATCCTCAGGTAGTGTAGATTCAAGTTTGTTCAAATCATGGTCCCCGGGGGTAGGGAGGGGCCACAAGAAGGGGATCAAGTTTTACATAGGAATATATAGAGAAAATCTTTAAAAATCTTCTTCTCAAAACCTATTGGGCCAGAAAAGCTCAAATTAAAATGGGAGCATCCACAGGTAGTGTAGATTCAAATTTGTTCAAATCATGGTCCCCGGGGGTAGGGTGGGGCCACAATGGGGGATCAAGTTTTACATAGGAATATAGAGAGAAAATCTTTAAAAATCTTCTTCTCAAAAACTATGAGGCCAGAAAAGCTCAAATTAAAATTGGAGCATCCACAGGTAGTGTAGATTCAAATTTGTTCAAATCATGGTCCCCAGGGGTAGGGTGGGGCAACAATGGGGGATCAAGTTTTACATAGGAATATATAGAGAAAATCTTTAAAAAATTCTTCTCAAAAACTATTGGGCCAGAAAAGCTCAAATTAAAATGGGAGCATCCACAGGTAGTGTAGATTCAAGTTTGTTCAAATCATGGTCCCCAGGGGTAGGGAGGGGCCACAAGAAGGGGATCAAGTTTTACATAGGAATATATAGAGAAAATCTTTAAAAAAATCTTCTCAAAAACTATTGGGCCAGAAAAGCTCAAATTAAAATGGGAGCATCCACAGGTAGTGTAGATTCAAGTTTGTTCAAATCATGGTTCTCAGGGGTAGGGTGGGGCCACAATGGGGGGATCAAGTTTTACATAGGAATATATGGAGAAAAAATTTAAAAATCTTCTTCTCAAAAACTATAAGGCCAGGAAAGCTCAAATTATAATGGAATCATTTTCAGGTAGTGTAGATTCAAGCTTATTCAAATCATGGTCCCCGGGGGTAGGGTAGGGCCAAAATGGAGGGATCAAGTTTTACATAGTAATATATAGAGAAAATGTATAAAAATCTTCATCTCAAAAACAATTAGGCCTGAAAAGATCAAATTAAAATGGAAGCATCCTCAGGTAGTGTAGATTCAAGTTTTTTCAAGTCATAGTCCCTGGGGGTAGGGTGGGGAAAACAATGGGGGGATCAAGTTTTATGTAGGAATATATATTAAAAATCTTCTTCACAAAAAATATTTGACCCGAAAAGCTCAATTGAAATTGGAAGCATCCTCAGGTAGTTTAGATTCAAATTTGTTCAAATCATGGTCCCTAGGGGTAGGGCGGGGCCACAATGGAGGATACATTTTTATACATAAAGAAAATCTCTAAAAAATCTTCTTCTCAAAACTATAAGGCCAGGAAAGCCTAAATCTTAGTGAAAGCATTTCCAAATCGTATAAATTCAAATTTGTTAAAATAATAGTCCAGTGGTAGGGTGAGGCCACAGTGGGGGATGAATTTTTACATAGGAATATTTAGAGAAAATCTTTAAAAATCTTCTTTTTAAAGACCATTTGGCCAGAAAAGCTTTAACTTGTGTTGAGGCATCCTCGGGTAGTGTAAATTCAAAATCACAGTCCCTAGTGGGCAGGGCCGTGATGGCAGTTTGAATTTTTACATAGGAATATATAGAGAAAATCTTTAGAAATATTCTGGGAAAGTTTTTTGGTCCAAAACTCAGTACTTAGTGTGAAAGCACAGGTTATGCAGATATAAGGTTGATGAAACCATGATACCCTAGAGAAAAGTGGGTCAACAAAATGGTGGGGGGGGGGGGGGGTATATAGGAATAGAGAAAAATCATCTTACAGGTACAACTACAAAAGGGGCTTGGTATTTACCAAAAGAAAGAGGTGGATAAAAATTGGCAGATTTTCAATTTTTTTTAGCAAGATCTACTGTACTTAGTTGTTAAGATATTTTGATACTGTAATGCTAATTTGATCAGAATTAAGGCAATTGTTGCTCAGGTGAGCGATGTGGCCCCTGGGCCTCTTGTTAAACTTATGATTAATTTGACCATTTGAAAAAAATCAGTCGAGCATTTCATGTGATATTAAAGAAAAGCATAACCCGTTTTATTATGTTAACAAAATATGCAGTAGATTAAGCTCATGATCGCAATCTGAATCTTTTACATGTAAAGACAATGAAATGTACAACTACACCGAAACATATGCAAACATATAAAGAAAAGATTTTGTAATAAATCATGAGAAATTCCTGGTTTATCTTATTTTGTTAAAATTTTTTAAATGTAATTTGAGTTTAGCTGTTTTTTATCCTACATTCTAATAATGACTTTCAGTGAATCAAACAAAGGGTAGTCAATTTTTCACCTACCGGTACTTATATTTTCCTATTCCTATTTCAACAAATATTTTTAGCCACAGAATTTGAATTAAAGATGCATCAGTAGCAAGCATTGTATATTCTGATTATTTTTTTTCAGCCATAGTGATAAGCCTTTGACAGGTTTTCACCTGTTGGTCCACATCTGTGGCCTGCTAGGGGTCAAGGACGACACTTTGGGGCTGTGTAAACCACCGCTGTCGGAGCAGGATGTGGTAGCCGTGGTGTCTAGTCTGCTGAGAAGTTTACTGAAGCATGACATTTACAGTCAGCCGCAGGATGCCGCAGAGGACAACGTCCAGCTCAAGTTTTACAGCCATGTCCTGGTTGTTGTTTTACAGCACAGACAGTAAGTTCTTGTTTTGAAGTCGGTCTCTGTCACATGTAGAGTTGGTACTTATTGATACAAATCAACTTCAGATGTATCTGTTTATTAAATCAACTATCAGAAAAAAAAACTTTCTTTCTGAGAAACTGATTCCAATGCATAATGTTTAAAAAAAACCCTGGTATTTGCCAGTGTATTTTTCTCAAGGATATTTTATTAAATGTCAAAATGCCAGTCAAATTTACTGAACTATGAATCATATCATATTTCATTTTAAATTTATAGCTTTTGTAGTCCGAGTATTAATTTGACATTTTTAAGATAAATATAACTTTTTAAGTACCAATACTGGTATAACAGAAGATTATATTTTGGTTTGTTTTTTGTTTGAACTTCATTTTAATAGAATAAAATTTATAACCACTGTAATTTGGTAGATCCTCATCCTTCTTTTCCTGCTTGGAAAGTTTGCTTGAACTCAATCACGTTATTCTGGAAGCAAAAATGACAGAGGTGATCCAGATAGCCTGGCTTGAAGAATCTGCCGAAGTAAGTACCGATATTAATCAATTCACAGTGTTAGGGCTAGTGGTTCACTATACAAAGCTGCAGTCTTTTAAATTTTTAATTGATGTAATGCATTTTTTGTTGTTTTTCTTTACAGGAACTAACAGGGAAAAGACTAACATTTTTAGAGAACTTTGTGACCAAACTGTTTAATACATACTCCAAACTACGCCAAATACCAAAGCTTCTTAATCTTTTGTTGACTTCCCTGAATGGGAAAGTTCCTCACAGTCTCAGCCCACTACTATCAGAGAGGATATCTATAGGGTAAGCAAATACAGGTATATGTCTCTCCCTTGATTCAGGTACATCTTATCATTGAATACTGGACCAGGTACCTTATATACAGAAATTTTCATGATGATCTAATTTTAGCTTTTTTGATGATCACTTTTACATCACAAATTATTGAGTATGCAGAAATTAAATCCCATATGATTTTCTTTTAAAAACTTTTGTAAATAGCAAAAAATGACTGATGCAAATAAAAAATGTTCTTCCTTTTCCCCATAAATGCAAATTTTGTGAAATCAGATGTATATGGTATGCTATTATCAAAAATAATTTTCTTTTCTTTTATATTCAAGTTTGAATTATTGAAAATGTAACTCTATTAATAATAAACTGACTTGAAAAAAATTATAATTTATTTTTTTTTTAGTTATAAAGGTTGACGTGATGAAATTTTTTTTTTTCAAAACAATGAATTATCTATATGAATATATAGATATGAACTTAAACATGAGGAATTATCTTTGTAAAATCATGAGAAGCATTCCTCGCAGATTTTAAAATCTCGCTTTTTTTCTGACAATCGTGCACTATATGTAAGATTAGCAAAATTTGTGTACTGTACTGGCAATTTTATTGTTTTGCAAATTGTGAAAAACAGTAGAAACGCGCAATTATGTACTTGCTTAAAATATAAGGAATCTACAGTATGAATTTAAAGAAAACACAATCAAAACAATACATGGTTATGAAAGGATGTTTTAATATTTTTGTAACACAGATTAGGAGAAATAGTGGAGGGTCTTCCCCAAACTGTGGCAGTTGAGGTCTGGAGACTCCTGCTTAAGGCTATAGTGGAGTACCTCCCCAAACTTGGGCGTGAAGGTGGGTACCAATTTATATTTTTCATTTATTCATGCGCATTTGTATCATGCTCTTTTTTTTCTATATTTCATTGCCACCTACCTATTAATTCGCATCTTTTAATGAATTATGAAATACAGTATTGATTCGCTAATCATATGAATCACCCCTTGAAATATAAATCCCTTAGAACCTTCAAAGTTTCTAAAATTTACAATCCACAAAATGTGGCCCCCACAAAACTTAATGATACTACAATGTCTTAATAAATTCATTAAGGGTTATGTCTTTTGAATTGTTTATTCAGTTATATGCACATTTCAGCTGTTTCATAAGGCTTGTTATTATATTTTACCAGAATCTCTGGGATATGACTGGTATTTTCATTTTGCATTGCATTCACCAGGAACAATATTTTTGTACTTTAATAAAATCAATGTTTCAGTTTATTCATTTGTTCTTTTCAGGTAAAAAATTTCTGTTTGTAGCAGAGATCTTTGCTGTCTTTTTGTCAAATGTTAAGATAGCGGATTACACAATTACCCACCTCACAAGGTCAAAGGTCAAAGAAGTAATGGCAGACACTCAATTAAATGTCTTAACTCCACTTGCTGAGATTGTGACATCTGAAAAGGTATAGTTTATGAGCTCATGTAGGTAAATTTAATTAAGAAATAAGGTATTATACATTATCAAATTTCTATGTATAAGACAATATGAATACAGATTGGTCACATGAACAAATCCCTTAAAGCCCTAAGGTCTTGAATATATTTAGACTGCCTCCTCTTGGTTAGGTTTTTCCCTCAGGCAAGGTTAGGCTTCTGAATAGTTATAGGCTGTTCCCACTTTGTTGTATGGTATTGAATTGTTTTAGGTTGTTTCCACTTTGTTGTATGCTACTGAATAGTTATAGGCTGTTTTCACTTTGTTGTATGGTATTGAATTGTTTCAGGCTATTTCCACTTTGTTTTAAGGTATTGAATAGTTATACTCTGTTTCCTTTTTAGCTCACCTGAGCTGAAAGCTCAAGTGAGCTATTCTGATCACATTTTGTCTGTCGTCCGTCTGTCCGTCCGTCCGTCTGTCCGTAAACTTTTCACATTTTCAACATCTTCTCAAGAACTACTTGGCCAATTTCAACCAAACTTGGCACAAATCATCCTTAGGCAAAGGGGATTCAAAGTTGTGAAAATTAAGGGCCACAACCGTTTTCAAGGGGAGATAATTAGAAATAAATGAAAAATTTCGAGAAATTTTCAAAAATCTTCTTCTCAAGAACCAGAAAGCCAGGAAAGCTGAAACTTGTGTGGAAGCATCCTCAGGTAGTGTAGATTCAATCAGCCAGGAAAGCTGAAACTTGTGTGGAAGCATCCTCAGGTAGTGTAGATTCAAAGTTGTGAAAATCATAACCCACGGGGGTAGGGTGGGGCCACAATGGGGGGTCGAAGTTTTACATAGGAATATATAGAGTAAATCTTTAAAAATCTTCTTCTCAGAAACTAATCAGCCAGGAAAGCTGAAACTTGTGTGGAAGCATCCTCAGGTAGTGTAGATTCAAAGTTGTGAAAATCATAACCCCTGGGGTTAGGTTGGGGCCACAATGGGGGGTCGAAGTTTTACATAGGAATATATAGAATAAATCTTTAAAAATCTTCTTCTCAGAAACTAATCAGCCAGGAAAGCTGAAACTTGTGTGGAAGCATCCTCAGGTAGTGTAGATTCAAAGTTGTGAAAATCATAACCCCTGGGGTTAGGTTGGGGCCACAATGGGGGGTCGAAGTTTTACATAGGAATATATAGATTAAATCTTTAAAAATCTTCTTCTCAGAAACTAAACAGCCAGGAAAGCTGAAACTTGTGTGGAAGCATCCTCAGGTAGTGTAGATTCAAAGTTGTGAAAATCATGACCCCCAGGGGTAGGGTGGGGCCACAATGGGGGGTCGAAGTTTTACATAGGAATATATAGAATAAATCTTTAAAAATCTTCTTCTCAGAAACTAATCAGCCAGGAAAGCTGAAACTTGTGTGGAAGCATCCTCAGGTAGTGTAGATTCAAAGTTGTGAAAATCATAACCCCTGGGGTTAGGTTGGGGCCACAATGGGGGGTCAAAGTTTTACATAGGAATATATAGAGTAAATCTTTAAAAATCTTCTTCTCAGTAACTAATCAGCCAGGAATGCTCAAACTTGTGTGGAAGCATCCTCAGGTAGTGTAGATTCAAAGTTGTGAAAATCATGATCCCTGGGGGTAGGGTGAGGCCACATTGGGGGGGGGGTGTTAAAATTTTACATAGGAATATATAGAGTAAATCTTTAAAAATCTTCTTCTCAGAAACTAATCAGCCAGGAAAGCTGAAACTTGTGGGAAGTATCCTCAGGTAGTGTAGATTCAAAGTTGTGAAAATCATGACCCCTGGGGGTAGGGTGAGGCCACATGGGGGGGGGGGGTGTTAAAGTTTTACATAGGAATAAAGAGTAAATCTTTAAAAATCTTCTTCTCAGAAACTAATCAGCAAGATGATTCTTTTTAATTGTTAAGACTTTGGCTCCTGGACAATTCTTCGGCCTCACAAGAAGGTTCAGAGTTTGATGTAGCTAAATATCCCATATATAAACAATTGTAAAGGATCTTTTTGAGAACTGCAATACTCAACATGTGATATGACTATAAAATTGAAGCAGGCAGCTATTTTTTCATTAGAATCTTTTTGTATTACTGTTTTGGGTTATTTATTGCCTTTGATTTATTGATTCTTGAATATTTTAATTAATGCATCCGCTGTTAACCAATTAATGTGATGATTATTTTTATACAATAATAAATATTCAATGTATATAAGTTGTTCTGCATAAGTAGTTTTGGGTTAGGCTGGATTAGTTTGTTTATTTTTGATTTCCAATTTTTAGATACTATGAATTATTTTAGGCTGGCACATATATAGGGACAGTTTCTATTGCATTGCAACGAGTGACTGTTTGGGGTTAAACTTGAACAGGTACGGAGAGATTGAGGGTGTTGACATCCCTGCTTTTTCTAGTCTTCGTGTTTTTCTAACCAACGATACAGAATGTGCGGTCATTTCTGCCCTGTATCGCATTGATACAAGTGTGCGGTCATACCTGCTTGTATTGGTGGTGGTTGCGGCAGAGCACTAGTGTACATGGTCATCCCTGCTGGTGTTCTGGCCTTTCTAGTGCAAGTGTGCGGCACTCCCTGCGTTAGGTTGAGCTGTTGGCGCAAGTTGTTTAATAGATAATAGTACTATATCAAACTTGCATAGTTGATTAAACTGTAATATGAATGAATCACAGAGGAAGCTTCAGATGCAGAGCTTGATCTCCATTATCAAGGATGCTAAAAAATATATCTTAGTTATTACATGTCCTAACTTCACCAAACTTGAATGGATGGTGTGTCATATGATACAGATGCACCTGACAGGCATGGATGTTGAATCTAAGCCAAAGGTTGCGGATGCTGGAGCAGGTAAAGGTTTTAATTGCTAGTGCCCTCTGATGATATCTTAGTTATTACTGGTCTGAACTTCACCAAACTTGCATGGAGATGCGTCTTATGTATACTGATGCACCTGACAGGCTTGAATGCTGAATCTGAGCCATAGGTTTCGGATGCTGGATGAGGTTTAGTTTTTTTGGAACAGGTCACGTGTTTTATAGATGATCGCTTGCATAGTTGATTTTACTATATTATAAATGAAACGCAGAGGTTGCTTCAGATGCAGAGCCTGATCTCCATTATCAAGGATGCTAAAGAAATCTCCTACCTCACTCAAACCTGCTCGATAGATAGATGTGTTTGTTGATAAATGATATAACATGATTCTTATGATATAGTATTGTATGGTATGAAACAATATTGTTAAATATGATACAATATAATATCATATGTAATATTATAAAAAGTTATTTGATATTGTTACATTTTTTTTTAATTTTTTATGTTATGATATTGTATCATGATATCGTTATGCATAGTATTGTAATTTATGATACAATATTGTATAATATTATATTGTATTATTAATTTATTATTTTATCACATGATACTATTACATAAGATATTGCAAAATATATCCTATGATACAATATTGTATATTCTATAATAATGTATCATATGATATTGTATAATATAATATTAGTTTATGTTATATTGAGTTATATCACATGAAATTGTATAATATGTTACTGTAATATTTTATAATATCGTATCATATGATATTATATAATATGATATTGGTTTATATTGTAAAATATATTATTGTATCATATGATACAATATGTATAATATAATATTATATTATATAATATTTTACTTTATCACATAATATTGTATCATTTGATATGATACAATGTTGTATCAAATTATATCGTATCATATGATACAATATCATATAATGTATCAAATATGATACAGTATCATACTATATCATACTATATTATACAAGATAATATCATATGTTTCAATGTTATGATGTATTATGTAATATGATATTGTAATATAATACTATATTGTTTTATATATTATGATATTGTATGATGTGATCAAATACAATAGAGTATAACACAATACAATGTCATATCATATGTTATATCATATCTCATCATTGTTCATTATAGTATTTTATTGTATTATATATGTTGTAAATATGATAGGATGCAATATTTAATTCTATATTATTGGATTGATTAACATATGAACATATGATTATCATACAATTTTTTAACAGATGATATACGATATTGTGTCAAAACAGAATCCATGAATATCCAAGATCATAAAGTATGATTTTCATTTAATATGATAAAGGTGGTCTCATAAAGGTGAAGTCTCATAAGGGTGATGTCTCGTCTCGGTGAGCTTTGTAATCTGTGATTACCTATGTTTATGTATGGTATTGAATTGTTTAGACTGTTTTCTTCTTTGTTGTATGATATTGAATAGTCATAGGCTGTTTCCTTTTTGTTGTATGGTATTGAATTGTTTCAGACTATTTCCACTTTGTTGTATAATATTGAATTGTTTTAGGCTGTTTCCACTTTGTTGGGTGGTATTGGATTGTTTCAGGCTGTTTCCACTTTGTTGTATGGTATTGAATTGTTTCAGGCTGTTTCCACTTTGTTGTATGGTATTGAATTGTTTTAGGCTGTTTCCACTTTGTTGTATGGTATTGAATTGTTTTAGGCTGTTTCCACTTTGTTGGGTGGTATTGGATTGTTTCAGGCTGTTTCCACTTTGTTGTATGGTATTGAATTGTTTTAGGCTGTTTCCACTTTGTTGGGTGGTATTGAATTGTTTCAGGCTGTTTCCACTTTGTTGTATGGTATTGAATTGTGTCAGGCTGTTTCCACTTTGTTGTATGGTATTGAATTGTTTCAGGCTGTTTGCTCTGAGCCCATTGTGTTCTCCACCCTGCTTCTGTCCTACTCCTGGGGAGAGCTCTGCCTACTTTTGGAGGAATTTGTTCCTGAAAGTAAGAGGTCAGGATGTCATCAACAGAATGTTTACAAAGACCTCGAAGCCGTCTTCACCATTAGCAGCAACACTTGGAAGGAGCTGCATACCATAGCAACAAGTACAAACCAGAAACGAGACCTGTACTTATGGGTAAGTACTTTTCTTTGATACTTAAATAGAAGAATTTTTAGCTTTTGAAAAATTCATGTACTGTCCTTCTGATGATAACAATATGATTTCAGAAACTATTGACTACACTAGTTTTGAAGGCTGTTTTAGTTAACAAAGGGATAGAACAGAGCAGTGAATATGTCAGCGAGATTCTTTTAAGACTGTTCTCAGATGTAGACAAAAGTTTTGGAGAAGACGAATGTGTGTCTTATGGAATGGTAAACACTTAGTTTTCATCTTTGTTTGAAAAAAGATTGATAATTTTGATTATAATTTTTGTTTTTAAACGTTTTTGTAGCCCATTTTCGTTTTCTTTCCATTTCAGCTATGGGAAATTTCAGCTCAGAACTACAATATGGCAAGTTTGGATCTTGGTCTAAGTATGGTGCCCCTCTTTGGTACTTTGTTGGCCCATAAAACCACCCAACAGATAACAGATCTAGTGATATACATTATGGTACACAGAAAGACAAAAAGTAGGTGAGTATATACTGGTAAGCAAATGTAGACTAGGATTTGGAAGGTATATACTAGGGTATTAGTCCAAGATTTATTTGATCAGAGACCTTTTGTGTGCAGAAAGGATTACGGTAATTAATCAGGGGGTCATGTGATTTGTATATTCTAATTATTTCTTTCAAAATGAAAAATAAAGTACATTTTGTTACATTATACAATTATTTAATGCTTATCTATTGCCTGAGGCCGAGGGCAATAGATCATACTGAGCTGTTTCCTGCACCAAGGGAAAAAAATCGGGTCTATTGACTGTTCAGGCATTTAATAATTGTTTTATTACCTAATTCCTTTTTTAGTACATGTAGTTTGTGTTCACAATTATAAATTACAGGAGGTTTTCATACCATTATGCATTAAGGTCATTGTTAATCAATACCAAGATGACCTAACAAGTAAATTTTAAGAACAATAGTAAAATAAACATAATAAAGTTTTCTTTTAATCTTGTAGCAGTTAAACTTTATCTAAAATAAGTTATCGGTTCAATAGATCACAGTCTATTGACCAGCAGTTCAATAGATCACTTTTAAACCTGAATACACATACAAAATGGACGAAAATATTTAATCTGTAATAAAACAACAAAATCTCAATGATTAGGTAATAATAAAAAATGTCTCTTGTCAGTTTTAGATACCTTGGTAAGCTTAGTTACAATATATAAGATTCAATCATAACTTTAGAATACATGTGTATGTATGAGTTTTAGATATAGAGACCAGACAGGGTAGGACATAGCGAATGCAGCAAATTTCACACAGTAAAACAAAGGCTGATGGAAACCAACAATGACAATAAAGAAGCAGTGTATCAGACATTTTGTCATGTTCTCTACAGATATCAAAGAATGATGACGGTTCTTTGCTCTCATTGTTCAAACCCATCCTTTTCATATGTTGTAATGTCAACATGTTTTTATTCATTTTAGCAAAATCAAAGATTAAAAGCACAAAGTAATTTTAACCTCAATTTCTGATCCCCAATTAAATAGGATAAATTACGCCCCTGTAAACATTGAATAACTGAATGTGTTTGTTGTTTATGGCTGTTATAGATGTGATGTTCACAGTCAGTTACTGGATAAATGTGAGAGCCCCGAGATACAGGAGAGTTGGTCCTGGCTCACATGTATGATGACATCAGCACTGCAAGCCCTTCCTCACGTAATCCGAGAAAATCAGAAGTGAGTAAGCAAAAACTGTACTTGTTTATTGCTCTCTTTTAAAAGAATTGATGTCAAGATAAATATATTAAACACAAACAAGTTTTTATATAAACCTAAAAATAGTACATTATATATAATATTATATTATATTATGTATTATATTAATATTATAATATATAATAATATGTATCATATGTACTTTAACAGTATTTTTAAAATGATTCAGGATTTTAGTGATGTTTTTTACACACTTTAAATACAATGATTTTCTTCTCTTGACAGCACACCTCGTAAGAAGAGAAGACCCAACCCCAGCAGTTTAGAGGCTGTGATGAATGGTCTGTGTGATTCTGTGTTCACAACAGCTGATAAAAGGTTAGGGGTTTCTCATTTAACCCTCTACTTTTACATTGACTTACTTCATGTCCTGGTTTTTTTCCATTTATTTGTCTATGAATCAATTAAGTTTAATTGATAAAAAAAATTGTCAAATGCAGCAAGAGTAAACTGAAGCTTGAGTGGCTGAAAACGAAAAAATGTCAACCTTTACTGGGAAAAAGAAAAATAGCCCCCTGAAATGTCAGCCAGCCCCAACGATGCATTTTAACAGTAAAATATATACAGCTGATAATTTTATATATAGGTTATTTACTAGAAAAAACAGGTTGAGTTCGAATTTGGTTCAGGTCCAGTGATTTTTGACAGACTTATGCCTTTTGAACTTAAAAGAATATGAGGAATTTTCAATGATTTATAACTTCTTCTGTAATCAAGTAAATGTTAAATACTAAATTTGGTATTTGAAGTTTTGGCCACCTGCGGGAACATTCATGGCATTGGGACACATAGTTAATGTAATGCAAAACCTGATCCTTTCATTTTATTTTTGAAACTTTTTTGGTCAGAAAAACAAATGCTTTGCAGCCTTTCTTTTGATACTCTTTTTTTTATAGATGTCCTAATTTTTTTTTTATTGTCCTTTTGTTTTACAAAATTGATGTTAAAATGTATATTAAGAAATTGTATATCACAAATGCAGTTATGATGCATTGTTATGGTCACATTACTGTATATCCCTTCCTGTTGCTCACACGGCCTACAGAAATGTTATTCCAGCTTTCAAACTAGGTCATGTTGTTAAAAACAGATATAAAAGATAAATACTGTATACAGTGTTATTTTCGCCCCATGTAATTCTCACCCTTCTACACTTGCAAACAGTTTGCCCAGTCTGCAATTCGCCCAGACACAGTTTTGTATAAAGAGAGATAATCTGAGAAATTGGAATTTGCCCAATCTTAAATTTGCCAACTGACAACAAGTGCGAAAGGGGCGAAAATAAAACAAGGGCCAAAATTTCTCTTTATAAAGTATATGTTTCAGAATTGTATTCTATGGTCTTGCAATGAATCCAATTTGTTTATCTGCACATGGAAGTAATAGTTGACTGTGTTAATTAAGATTTGTAATTGAGCTTGCTGTTGCAGTGAACAAATGAAGAAACTGCAGCACATATCTAATCTGGTCAATGAAGGACTGCTCAGTGGTGAGGGGAAATGTCTACAGGAAGTGGAGACTTCTTCATTGGTGAATTGTATACAGGTTAGTGGGGCCCTGAACTATAAAAGTTCTTCATATATAATCATGTAATTATGAGTCATTCAATATAGACTGAAATGAACATTCTTAGGCTAAAAAATTTTTTCACAAAAACTAAATATAACATGTACCCCGGTAAGTGATAACGAAGCAACACTACTTCTTGTTATTCCAATTTTTGACTGAAATTGAATTTAGAAATGTTATAATTTATATAGTAGGTTAAATTTGATTACTGGTATAGATAACATATAACATGAATTTTAAAGAACTTTCTGTATGATTGTACACATACTTGGATGTTCACATTTAGCAATGTACTTTAGATTATTGCGGTCATCCAGCAAAGTGACCACTCCCCAGAAGAGAAGCTTCGTGGGTTCTTGGGAGGATTGGCTCTGTTGTCACAGGGAATATCCTCAGAAGGAAAGACCAAGGAAGAGATGTTGGATAAGATTATAACATTACTCATACAGATTGTGGAGAAAGTGGGACAGGTGCCTGTTTTTCACCTGCTCGACATCAACAGCTATTTCTGTTGGTTAAACTCCATAATACACAGGAAGAAGAAAACGGTTGGTTGATTTGCTGGTTTTTTTCCTTTTAATTTGTAAATGAAGAAACCAGATGCATAGTTTTAATGCTTGTAAATTCAGCCAATGAGGATAGACTCTGATCAAGTTACAGATTCTTATCGTGGGAATTAAAGAGATGCATGGTGACTCACAATCCCACAATTTACCAAATGTGGAATTTTGGATGATTTTCTCGTATTTTATATATGAAAAGAATTTTGATGTCAAAAGTTAATGAAAATGTTGTGTTTTTCACAACTCCCACAAGACACAAGTACTCTGAAAATGTCTACACAGAGAAATCAGACATATTATGATATTGAAGTAATGCTCTTTATTTATTTATTAGTATATTAAATATTATATATAAAGACAATTATTCCAGTGTTTTACACAAATTAAAGCCATATATTGCCCTATATATTTCTATTTCTACAGATTTTACAGTTTTTTAGTTACAAAAAAATATAACCAAACTGTAACTTACCTTTCATTACTTGATTTCCTTTTCAGTTCTCCTGGGGTCTTTGCCGCAAGTTTGAGCTCTTCCTGGAGATGTCCTGTAGAGTGATGGTGACAGATTTTCAGATACTCCCAAAACTGTTGAATATCATCACCAAGGTGTGAAAAACAAAATTTTGATCATAAAGTTCACGGGAACTTTGGCACAGCTTTTCTCATGATATATTCACTTTGATATAAACATATGTTCACACTGACTGCCAAACTGGGAATATACACCTGATATACTTTGAAAGTACTATAATGTATGTTTAATATTCAACATGTTCTACACTTTCAGCTTAACTTGGGATGTGCACCAAGTTTATGATGTTCAAATTTTTTCTTAGAAAATAATTTCTTGCCTTGTCTTCCATTTACTGGGTATATGCTTTAGGTCTGTACACCTGTAAGCTTTTTTGTGTGCAATAGTGAGGCCATCAAACTTTGCTGCTATTTAATGCATTTGGAGGGGGGGTGTCTTGAGATCTAAAGTTGTGTCACCATTTTGATACATATCTTCCAGATCAAGCTAAAATCCAAAAATATGTTATTCATTACAAATCATCTCAATATTTCAGCCAAGGTTTATTGATAAAAGGTTTAAAACGAAAATTGTGTTAGGGTTCCTTTTATGAATTGCAGTAAATGTCAAATGTTAGGGAATGGTGGCCCAAGGTTTTAAAGGTCATATGAAACGATTTTTAACACTATGATTTTCTTTCATGAATATAAAGCTTGGTATAAACAAATGTTAAAATACATGATGTAAGATTTTTTTGCCTTTGCATTACTGAGAAATAACCGTGAAAACTGAGCACCTGAAAAAATTCTTGCCCGCTTATCGTTCTTGATTTTGTGGATTTATGACGTCACAAAGACCCACCGATGTAAACAATGCATTAAAACTAGTGTAATTTTACAGTAGTTTATCGATTAAATTTTAGTAATGTTTGCATATATGAACGTGTCTTTCTTTTCAAATGAGATCATTTGATTTCGTAGTAGCCTACAGATGAGTTAGTTTTAATTGGTCGTTAATGAATAAATCTAATATCAGCTTCTCACAAAAGTAAAATCATGATGAAGATCCCGTACTGGAGTGGAAATTTAACGAAAGAAATGCTCCACCATTTACAGCTGATTAATGAATTATCCTTATCCTTTTGAAATAGAAACATCATTTTCTTCTTCGGTACGTATAATGATTGATCATGAGCTACATTTAAAGGGAATTAAAGCATTTGAATTGATTTGATTTATTTTGTCACATAAAAAAGTATATAAGGCAGGCCAATGAAAATGTTTGAGGCATTGTGTACATAGTTTGTATTTAAGAGCTGATATAAAATGCCGCAAAATTATTCTTAAATTTTATTTCGAAATAATATAAATTTCTGACGTATTGATATATACATGTAGCAATATCTTTAGAAAATACTTTGTGTACACGTGTATTAATGTTTTATTAAATTAGATCGCGGAAATATGGCATTTAAGGATTTAGAAATATATCGGTAAAATAAATCGGTTGTTTGATAAAAATAGTTGTGAACGAATGTGAAGATAATCAACAGATTTTATTAAGAACAAGCATCAATAATGATAAAAAAATCCGAAAGAAAACATTGCGGAAGAAAGTGAGATAAAAGGGATCTGTGAGTAAACACCGCACATACACGTTTTAAAATCAAAACACCACACATTCAAGTACACGTTTCAAAAACAAAACATTTGAAGAAATTTCTCTTAGACTAAAAATAATTAAATGGTAACATATTTGTGAATTTGAAAGTGAAACAAACAATATAACCGTGAAGCGAATGAGGCAAAATGAGGCCTACAAGTTGTTTAGAAAAAAAATCTTAATGAATTGCATGAACGTGCAAATGGGAAAAAACGATCAGACTTATTTTTGAATTTGTCAATTTCATTAAAAAGATCAAAATAAAACATATAAATATGCTTATATTAAAATTATATTATACTTGCATGTGGATCTATGAAGAAAATCATTTATTCTCCCTGCAGTCTCGAAACTGAATATCATTATGTACACGCTATTACATGTAAATAAAAACGCACACGATTTCATTTCTTGAGAGAAAAAATACTGACTTGGTTGATTATTGTATAATTATACAAGTTTTTATATAAAATAGTATTTTTTTCTTTTAAAATGCTGCAAAATGACATGGATATTTGTATTCACAACATAGCTTTATAAGGCGATTGGGTCTTACTGACGTCATAAGCAAGGGAGGTAAGCCGCGTAAGTCAATGTTCCTTTTCCCGATTAAGTAATTTTGATCGACTGTGGCGCTCACATTTTGCATAAAAAATCCAAAAAACAATGTCAGTCTTATTAAATAGGCACTTATGAACTCATTCCCGTACATAACTCAATATGGTCAGGATATCGTTTCATATGACCTTTAAGAGCATATTATTATTTTCCAGGAATTGCAGGATTCACAGGAAGTTCCATGTTTTTTGGCACCAATTCTGAAGGAAATTTCACAGGTACAGTGTTTCTATGAATCTGTTTCTGTTTGTTGCATACATCTGTTATTTCACAATACAGTTAGATCATCTGTGGGTTTCATGTACAGCAAAACTCATTTAATATATGAAAATTACGGTATGAAAAATTGATGAAAGAGATTCAAAGTGAGATGTAAATGTTATAGTAAAATGCTTTGATTGGGGTTTCATATGGGATTTGAAGGTGGCAATTTAATTCTTGAAGAAGAATATTTCAAAAACTGCTTAATATTGAAATGACAGTTTTGAAACAAAAGTTTGGTGGGTTTTTTTTAATGAGATTTTCTGAAATTTATTGCAGTTCATATTTATAATAGAACAAAAGTCTCTATCATAGTTAAACTTGAATCTTACGGTCTTGAGTCTGGTGTTTTATGCATTCAGCTACAAATCTGCTATTATAATTGATACTATTTAATGACTTTAAAGAATGAAACTGGAATGCATTTATAAATGTATAAACATCAAAAGATGTTTGGGCAGTCAAGAGAACAGATAAATTTGCTGAAACAAAATTCAGTTTGTCTGCGAACCTGACAGGCTACTGACAGATAATGACCTATATGAATCATATCTTTCTATACTATTCTTGACATTTACTGTTGAAATTGGTTCTATGAATACCGGTATCTCTAAATCAATATAATTTGCTATTTACATTCTGCATTTTGACATCTGATTTCCGATATCATTTATCTCTTTTCTGCTTACCTGGTCCATTGTCTGTTTTATTGAGGTTTGCATTAAATTTCCACTTTTTTAGCTAACCAAGACTAGTCTGGAAAGCTTATGCAATACCCTTGGCATCAACGTTAGTGTTAATGCTTATTTCACTGAGAAATAAAAAGGATAGAAAATCTCATTTGAAGAAAATTGTAGGATTTTTTAAATTCATGAAAATACTTGGAAACTACTTGGATCTTTAAATTGTGTTCATAAATTTATTATCAACTTTTTAAAGACAATTAAATTTTAATATTGAAATATATGTAACTGAAAACACATATTCTGAAGAACCCTGATTGTTTCAAAAAGGAAGCCTAAACTTTTTATGTGCAGTCTGCATTGAAAAATAACTGTGAGATAATATCAATTGATACACCAAGCAAAAAAAAGTTGATGCTTAAATAATTAAGGTTTAGCACTCATGCATGTAAGACAATCACATTTAATTTCAATAACGCAAATAAAACCAAAATTGTCATTCTGCAGAATCCCACTAAAAATAAATAGTTACATTTGTAGTATTTAAATGAATAATATAATATTAAACTGACATGAAATTCATGTGGATCAAGACATTTTTGCAAATCATTGTATTGGATCTAGTCAAACTAGTAGGATCATAAAAAATATTTGGTCAAAATTTGACATTGTTTCTCAGGTTAGCAATTTGGCCCATGAACCTCTTGAAATTGTTATTTGTATATTTCAGCTTTTAAATAGGTCATATCTAAAAGGAGATGTAATCAGCTTGTGTCAGACAGCTGTCTCACAGGTGTACCTAAACCTGCAGCCTCTCTATGCCACAGACAGGAAATCAGCGGAGACATTAACAGTCAGTCATGTACAGGTGATGTCTGCCATAGTGGGAATCCTACCGAAAGACCAGATACTCCAGGGGAATATCAATTGTGTCTACCAATTCTGTCTGAAAGTCTTGGAAAATCCAGAAGTAAGAACTGAAGAACAGGGGTGTTTGGGACTGTTCAAGTACCAAACTACATGTATGATCACAGTCATGCCAATCATTGACCTGAATTTTCTATTTCATATAGTATATGTATGTATAGTTTCATTTTACAAAGTGAAAAAAACAAGAAACTGCTTCAATATTCTCAATGCATCAATTACATGAAAATTAAATTTGTTTACTTCCCAATCTTGTCTATGAAAAGACCCATAGTTGGGTGATGTCCATGCCATATTTACATAACAAAAACAAATAAATACTTGCATGTATATGAATGTAATAAGGAAGAGAGATCTATGACCTATTCATTTTTTTATGTAAATAATAATTCCAATCATTATAATATTGGTTGTACCAAAATTCTAAAAGAAAATTCATTTTAATTTATCTCAATCTGTTTATCGATAAAAGGTTTTTTTACTATAAGTGAGGTGTCAATTATTTATGGCAGAAGGTGGTATACATGTACTGTGTATGACAATCTATTAACATGCAATGGCTTGGGTGAAGAAAGAAGGAGCCAAAGTACATTATAAACTTTATTAGGTGGAAATCAATTTTTCAACAAGTTAGTGTCGATTTGAACTAGAATATTTCTAAAAGTACCCATCTCACACAAATATGCAAGGTAATTACACTTAATTGATTTAGAGAAAATTGCCTTCCGAGAATAGAAAAAAACCCTATATAGACGCCAATTGTTATACATTTACAGTTTTTAACCAAGGGTATTTACCCATATAGAATAATATTAGCTAAAAGATGGTTTTGAAATCAAATACATTTAGAACTGATATACCGTATATTACAAATAATAAAAATTCATAATTTGAAATTAGTTATATGAGACAAAAGCACAATTTTGTGTAAGTAAAATTGATTCAAGGAGAATCTGATTTTCTTTTAACCTACATCCCTAAAGTATTTGACTACCAGGAAATAAGGCTATTCAAGTGAAATTCACATCGCAACTCAAAACAGAATTATTGTTTGTTTGGAATTGCCTCTCTCCTCATTGAAATACCCCCTGCTGATAAAATCTCCCTTCCTCCTGGGTCTAGAAACCCCCGGGCGGCAATTCCAAACAAACATTTTTTTAAGGATGGCATAGTAGATACTGAATTCTTGATACAATTCATAACATAGCACTGCTGACATGGATTAGTTTGGAATGAATTTTTAAAAAACTATTTGACTCTCATATCTTAAAAGTTATTCTAAAAGCATAAAAATGATGAGTGACTTACTGTTTACAGGAAGATGTTCTGGTTACAAGTGCGTCCTTGGGCTTTTTGGAAAGTTTGTGTTTGTGCATAGACACCAAAAAAGATCTTCTTAGCTCGGAACAAAAAATTATTTTGTGGAGGACTTTGAAGAAGCTTTTCTATGATTTCTTTATCAATGGCAACAGACAGAAGGAAACTGTAGAGAACAGCCATCTTGGAAGAGAAGCAGTGGAAAAGCCTCTGTACTTTATAGATGACCACATTGTGTCACCATTGCAGGATAGAGAGAAAGAACAAAGTTGGCATTGGATGAAGAAGAAAATGATTTTTGATGGATGTTTGTCAGGTGATGGCAGGAAACTGGTTTTCAAGCAGATCCAGAGTACTATTGGAGCCTTGGTGTTTTCTCTGGACACCGATCAGTTTCAGATAGTTATTGAAACACTGCTCTCTGATTGTGTATGTATCTACTGGTTTGTTGACTTGTCCCTTGACATCTAGTTTACCTATTATTAGATGGCAGTATTTTTCTCCATAGAAGCTAAGAAAGTTTTGGAGACTTTGCTGTGAAAAAACACATTTCACTTTGCCTAACAGTTTTGTTATCATTTTACCTTGTAGAGTCTGAGAGAACTCGTAGGGAATGACTTCTGCCATGTGCTAGCCTCTCTCCAACTGTGGAATCAAGTGATACAGAATGAATTAACAGAAGAAAAAGGATCAGTGGTTGTACGGGCGGTAGATGAGGTAAATATCATTCTGATGTCTGTTTAATGAAAGCTGCAATTTAACCATTATGAAAGAGAGCCTGCAACTTAGTTAGCTAAGGATCCTATTTGATTATTCTAATTTTGCTCTGGATGGATTTTGCCTAATTCATTACTGCCATTTAGCAGTTATTCAGTTAACATATGTGAAACAAGATGTTTATGGCTGAAAAAATTCTATTCAAAATGAAATGAGAGTCTGATAGGTAATTACGATAGTTAACCATAGAAACTCCTTGAATATTAAAGTGTTGCACTAGAGTGTATAGTAACATTAAGTTAACTGTTTTAAATGGGTTTAAAGAAAAAGGGTATTAAGAGATAAGATTTCTGGTTTAATTACCCTTTTCAATTTTTTGATAAAATTCCCATATTTTATGTTGATTTTTTTCTTTCAGATGATGATCAACTTTCAGTCGGCCATCATACAACTGAAGGACATCAAAGAGGAGGGCATCTTTCATCATCTTATAGTCCCACTACTAACATGTCAATCAGACATGCTGAATTTTGGTCCTGTAAGAATTATTAAGCTTTTTTTATTAGTCCCCTACCCGTGAAATCTGTTGATATTTTCATACTACATCTTAACATTGCTGTGTTTTTTGATCTTCTCAAATTTTACAAACCTCAACTGATTCTGTCACCTAGCTACAGCATTAGGTACAATAAATGGGGGCGGGCTGAGTGAACATATACCATATATGGAAGAATTGGCTGTTCCTGCAATACAACAAGCTGATCAACAGTAACAATAATTTTGATTACCGTAATTTGCATGGATAATTGAAGATACAATGAATTAGGAAAAAGAAAACTTATTAAACAGTTTAAAGCTTTCTTCAGTGGTTTATATTGGTTAAGAAGGTAGAGATTAAGCACTTGCTTCATACAAACTGGCAACATGAATCATCGAAGAATACATTTTAATTAAATTATTTAAATCTTGTGTAGGTGCATGAAAAACTTGTGCTGTTTCACAGTGTTAACAAAAAACGCCAATCAAGAATATAGGAGACGAATGTCAAGTTACTTTATATAGGTAAAAATTAAGTTGGATGAGTTATATCAGTCTGCCATCACAGAAAATGCCAGACAGTTTGTTAAACAAAAAGCATCTTGATTAACACTCAGAGACTTTCATTCGACATTTCAGTAAAACTTGATATTAAGATTCTACCACTCATTGGTACATGTACTTTACAATGTCGTAAGTGGGTGAGGTGATGATTCAATTCAAATAATCTCTTCTCTGAACATGCATGTAGTCAGCAATTACTTATCAATACCTTATTAGTAATTATTGATAAGGTTGATTGTTAAAGTGTGGGTTTAAGATAACATTTTATTTTTTAGTGTGTGTAAAAATTAAAACAATTTTGTTTGTGTTCATCCAGACTTAATTAGAGAAATAGTCTTGTTAACTTATATACTAGTTGTGGACCAGTTTTTTTTTTTGGCAGGAACAAGTCTGTATTAAACCAAGAGTTTTGAGTTTTCAAATGTGATAATTAAAATACAAGATTTGCAAAATTAAACATCCTCAACAAATTAATAAATGTAAGTTAATTCCCCAGAACGGCAAAAAATATCCAAGTACATTAGTGGTTACTTGGAATATGAAAGTAAATAATAATTTGTTACCTGTTGATTTACTTCCTTTAACTTTCAGGCAGATGTTTATAAATGATGTACAGTACTGTCAATCTGATTAAAATACATATCTCCACATAGCACTCAGTGAGCTGTGTGGAGATATGTATTTTAATCAGATTGTAGTACTGTTCGTAATATTTGAATTTAAACTTCATAGTATATCCCAAAATAAAATTTCAATATAGGGTTTGAACTATGAAAATCCTCTAAAATCTACAGAATGCTAATACATTATGTTATAATTGAATGGTTAAGTTACATACCATTGTGTGTGTAGAATGTATTACTGGTATATACAGTACATGTATATAGTACAGCACCAAATTGTGTGTGTAGAATGTATTACCAATATATACAGTACATGTATATAGTACAGCACCAAACTGATTTGATGAATACCTTAAGGAGGCTGGATGGTCAATAAATTACCAGTAAACCGTCAGATCTTCCTTAAATTATTAGACATGATTCCTTTAGCCATAAACTACATGTAACTATTATCTATAAACAAAAAATTCAAAATTTTTTAAAATTGGAATATTTTCCTATATCTTTCTAGTGAGCTCTTATTCTGAAGGAGATCAATATAGTCTAACAATGGCCGCAATTAACCAGCCCCCTTAACTGCAGTTGACTGATACAGTACTGTTACTGTATAGAGTACAACAATTTATTACACAGCATTCATGAATATATTGATGCATAAATAAATAAAGATTTAAACATTAAGTTACTTTCGCGCTGTTACTGTATACATGCATGTAAAACTTATAACTTGTTCTGTGGTTGGTCACAAAACTCTCCATTGGGAGTTTTTTCAAAGGCACTAGATTCAGTAAAAGTTGTTCTGTATTTTACATTCAAAATGTCATTAAATATACATGTAGCTTGAGAGAAAGAAAGATTAGAAGGTAATGATTTTAACTCTTGACGAATTTTAAACAGAAATATTGACAGGATTGACAGTATTCATGAAACAAATACTGTAAATTGAGTTAGCTGATAACTGGTCTAGAACCAGAATAACTTATTTTGTTTACTGTGTGTAAACAATAAGTATATACTTATGGAACAGACCAGCATACATGTAGAAGGCCAATTCAATACATGTAAAAGAATGATTGTATTTTATAGTGGGATTACACATGTACTTTTAATTAAATGTATGTATGCATATTTTTTTCAGGCATTGATGTCTTCTCAGTGTGCAACAATGGCTCTACAGAGTTGTGGTTATATCCCATCATGCATCTTGTCTCATTACCCAGCATTCCATGCTGTGTGTGGCGTGTTGACATCTTTGATTGTTCATCACACAGAGACCATCTTCAAGGTCATTCCGACCTTCATTAGCTGTGCAAATCATATCCTTTTCACCACAAATGTATTCGATAGAATCTTAATAGGCATTGTGTAAGAAAAAATGTGATTTGAGAGTCTACTTTATCCAATTTGTTAAACATTTATTACTATGATGAATGATCCAATGCAGTCAAGTAAAAGTACTGGCTCAGATATGATATTTCTTGTTGGGAATTAAAAGGCTCTGTTACTTACATAGACTGTTTAATAAAAAATTATCAGCATGTATTATCAAAAGACTGATTCTTTTGATGTTGCAATCATTATAGGTATGAAAGCATTATAAAAAGTCTTGATTTTGGAAGAAAAAATAGAGAGCTTACAAATGTATCCATTATTTGATAGTGGGGAGAAGAGTATAACTTATAATCAAAGTACTGAAGTACTGACGGGAGTTGATTTTATCGATTATTATTAATTTTAAAATCAATGGTGGGGAGTATAACTTATAATCAAAGTACTGAAGTAGTGATGGGAGTTGATTTTATTGATTATTTTTCATTTTAAAATCAACGATATGTTATTTTGCATGGCAAGTAGTTTCTAATCTGTATTTTAATTACACACATTTTTATAATATGAATTCTCGAACTTTTCCGACAAGAATTTCGAGAAAATCCCATATGAATCATGTATCGAAATATTTCTAAAAATTGTACACGTCTTGATCCAATCAATATTGAATATTAGATAATATTATGAATATTAGATATTGATAATAATATAATATAGTCTCGTTTAACCAGACGCTCGGCTGTCTCCGTTAATCTCCAACTACCAAGAGAGACTCTCTGTTGGAAATTTACGGATACAGCCGAGCGTCTGGTTGAAAGAGACTAAATTGAACTCTGGTGTAGGAATACATTCGACTACAAAAATATCTAAATTGTTTGTACTATTTAAAATCTGACTTTTTTCAAGGTATTTATAAATATGTTTCCTTGAAAATTAATGGTTCAGCATACAGTACACCAAATTTATCTGTTATTTTCAAGATCTAAGTCTTGTCAGCGGTGATGATTTGTTCTTGGGTCCAAACACTGTTTCGCTTTTGGTTTGCCAGAGTAACTGCATAGGAGAGTTGATTAAAATCAACTCCCAAAAATGACAGATTTTTTTCTTAACACAAGTACGTTTGATGAAATCTTTGATTACCTTTGGCAACCAGGACACGTTAATTGATAAAGACAGCATCAATGATGCCAAGCAGTGTGCACATCTTTTGAACAAGTAAGTACACGTAGATGATACAGTGTACTGTGTAGTTGTTTCATTTTAACACTTTATTTATTGTGTATTAAAGAGACCTTAACTTGTTGATATATTTTCAATTTGTCATTTGGAGGTAAACTTAATAATTAATGTCTGTACATTAAATCATTCTTGCAGTCTTTAAGATGAATTTTACTTTTCTTATTATTGAATAATTCCTAGTTCTCTAATTGGATTTTTATTTAATCAAATGAAAATAATGAAATGTCCTTTTTCCTTCTGCTGAATATAGCATCCTCATACATCTTCCACACATGAATCACGTTTGTGTACCATAAATGGCAATCTTTAGCACCAAGAAACTGTTAAACAAACAACTCAAAAATAACATGAAGGTTGTATTCGTTGTCAAGGTTGTATGCACTGATGGCTTCTCACAAACCAGAATTCTCAAAGGTAGCTGTGTACATGGTGGCCAATTATGTGACAGAGATTCAGAAAGTCACCTTACATCCAGTCGTCAAGGTATCAGGGAATTAGTTAATGCCTTGGAAAAAAATCTCAGAAAATAAGATCTTAATGAGGCAATCCCTAGAATCTCCTTTTCTATCTATGTCTTTTAGATTTTAATAGTTGTACAAATATTTCATTCAAAAGTCAAATGGATAGTACATAAATTTTGCTTTATAGGTTTTTACAATATACTGTAGATTCCTGATTAAACACAAGGAATCAACATTTGTGTAAAATCACCAAAAACACCCCCATATATTTTTAAATCTTGCTTTTATTTTGTTAGAGTCGAGAACTGTAAGAAATTAGGATGAAAGATCCAAATTCGTGATTTTATGCTCTGGATACTAGTATTTGAAACAAAATGGTAAAATTGCAGAATTAAATACTCATGAAAAATTAGGAATCTACAGTATCTAAATGTTTAACATCTGTTTAGACTTATAGTGTCCTATAGCAGCAATGATGTTATCAAAATAAATTGTACATTTAATCTAATGAATTTGCCTTATTACACATAGAACTTTTGAATTTTCATTATTGTAAGACAGTTTCAGCGTCATGGTCATTCTGTCAACTAAAGACCTATTGTAACTGTTGTATCATTAGTTGGTTGCTGCACTGATATGTGATTGTCCTGTTTTTCAGCGTGCCTTGATTCCCGCTGTCTATGCTGTTCTAGACATATGTGACACCCATGCTGTTTCTCAATTACATGTGGTTCTGAATCAAGGTGTGAAAGAGGTGTTCAAAATGCTGTATGCTGACTACATGAAATATCATCATTATACTGGAAAAGTGTGATATATACTGTGTTCTTAAGTTGCCTGGAGTCAATGTTGTATTCTTATGCATGATATATGCAGTTCAGCTGTTATGGTCATAAATAAAGTTTGATCAAACTGGCGCAATGTGTTTTGCAATCATTATTACTGGTACGCACTAACCTTGAAAAGAGCACATACCAGTTCACTCTGTGTTGTCGCTATGATTTTATGAGTTTCTGAATGCTCTTTATTACGGCCTATATTTTAAAACTCTATGAATCTAACTGTAGATACAAACTTGCTCCAGTACATGTAGTTAGGAGTCACACCCATTTTTGGGTCAAGGTCATTAACAATGTAGGTCTGGAAATCTTGTCTAATGAGAAACATGATGACTTGTGCATTCAGCAATCACAGGAATTGGTTCCTAGTATGATGGAAAGGTAAAAGGAAACGTCATTTTAGGTTCTTCTTACAAAAAAATATAAGCAAAATGAAATTTTTTCCAAAACTAATGAGAATACTGTATCTTTGAGAAATCTTATACCCGCTTACAATATCTTGTGACTGGTGGGGTTACTAAGTAGATAATAAGAGACTGGTTACAATCCAAGTTCCAGGTAGACTACAATCCAAGTTCCAGGTAGACTACAATCCAAGTTCCATGTAGACTACAATCCAAGTTTCAGGTAGTCAGCAAGGTTTCACGGTAGTCTTTGTTGCAGTTAAGAAGATGAGGGAAATACGGCAGGTAAAATGCCAATATTAGGATATATGAAAAAATATTAACAAATGCTTTGAATTTGCAAGATTGTATCTATTTATATCAAAAGATTCTGATTTTTAAAAAAACATTAAATTATATATTGTATTTTACAATTAAACAAGTGGGCATTTGCTCCATCTTATTGTCCGATCTTTTTTAACAGATTTGGTATGTATATAGAATCATTCAATTATCTATACCACCTTGTACTTGCAAAACAATGGGATTTATGGTAATTAGTTATAAAACAGTCCCCAAAATAAGACATATCAAGTTTGATCTGACAATGAAGAAGAACGTTTCCTGCGGTAATTGTGACGACTGAAGCCATTTTAAGCCGAGTGTCCGTGCAATCAGAAGGTGTATTTAAGGAGTGTCAGATTCAAGTCTTCAGTAATCCCTCTAAATGAAGACACCATTGATTTACAATCTACGAAATCTGCACGGGAATTTTTAATTCTGCAGAGGGATGAAACATCATTTGACTTTGCGATGAATCCAATCCGTTTTTCATTGCATGACTGTAATTACAATTAATAATTTCCGACATAAACACGTGGTGACGCACTGCTGACGTTGCTGCCGATGACACCACGAAGAAATAACAAATTTAACCTCAAAACAACTTGTTAGAGTCTGTAAAATCATTGGAAATCACTCTTAATGTGTGCATCTAATGCCATTATCAGTTCATTCCCAGCTTTAGATGTGAGTTGTTACAAAGATGAGCAGCTGATTGTGTTGAGGATCATTGACTGAACAGAAATAGCAGCCACTGGTGGCAGTATATGAAAGAGCTTTGAACCATGAGTTTTCACATTGTTGAACACTTGTTGCAACTGTTGAATAAATAGATGCAAGGTTTTCTGAAACTTTTTATCGCACCAAGGCTGTATTTTGGGGGCAAAACCGTTCATGTATCGCCATGTGACTTAACACTATTTTTGAAAAAAGTAAGCAATTTTTTGACACAGGCTACAAATCTTTTCACTTAGAACGTTGTTGCAGTAATGCTTACTCTAGTTATTTTATTTTTGGTAACATTTTTTATTTAATATAAAATCGTTGTTAAGTGAACTTTTATGGTAATATTAATGCGCGGATCCAGAAGTTTTTTCTATGAGGAGGGGGGAGGGTCTGATACATATAGATATTTGAGTTTGAATTTTCCAATTGGGGGAGGGGGGTTCTGGACTGCCAACCTCCCTCTAGATCCGCATGATATTCATGTACTAATTTCCAGAATATTGTTCCAATGATGCCTTTTTTACTGGTATATGTAAAGTGGTCTGAAGCTTCGAGTTCAACCAGAAGTCTGGCCCGTGAGGCATCGTGTCAGCGCTCTAACCACTGGGCTACTAAAACCTTATACACTGAATGATGACAATCTGGTGTAAAATGCTTTTAGTAAAATTGTTCCTAGTTGTGGGCTCGATTCCCGACCACAACAAAATATACATACAGCGTTTCTCTTGTCCAATAGGAAGGACCATTCTGATAGACCGGTCGTACAGGGAATTCAATCCGTACGAGTTAAATATCCTGAACAGGAAAGGTAGCAGTATATCAATCAATCAAGCGACAAGTTAACTGTAATTGTCCCAGTATCAAGTTTAATGTAATTTTTAGATCTTCGAATATTAAATGTAATTTGCCCCATATCCAGTTCAGTCTAATTGTCTCAGCATCGGGTTCAGTGAATTGTTCCTGTATAAGGCTCTATGAAATTAGTCTCCATAAATTTCTCCAAACAATTCTCTCGGTTTCATTCAAAATAAGCTTCCCAGTATCAGGCTAAATGTATGACGACAACATGTAACTCGGGATCAAACCAACCATATTACCTGTTGCCCCACCGATGGCCATTAGTACCATTCTGATCAATGGTCAGTTAGCTTTTGCGAGACTGGTTGTAGGTTATCGATGATGGAGTAACTTCCGTGTCTATTGATCCTATGATCAACACTATATAATTAACCCCGGTGGTAAATATCAGCTCCTGAAGGACGGTCAGGCCGACCTATTACTGGAATAACTCTACATCATTAATATTTTAATCCTCAGATTGATTATACAATTATGCCAGCCTTTTATTTTTCATCTTTGAAATTGGGTTACAAAAAAGCGTTTTATAAATACACCTTTCTGGCTGCTTTGAGAATGCAAAATGTCGCGTCGATTCATATTGGAGCTATACATGTATTTAATTGATTTTTCCTTTCTAGATGTATTGGTCTTTATTTCAATGGGTCCGTCAGATTTTCCTCTGAAAGAAGTAATTACTAAAGTTAAATGCCTTGAGATATAATTGCAAATATTCAATATTTAACGGGGTATATTGGGCCCATATTTTGTTGGGTGATCATCTGTAGATTTTATTTACGTCCAAATCGCACCGAATCGCACAGAGATTTAAGGTAACATAAAACATACAATCGAAAACAACACAGGTATACGTGATACTTAAATTCTTGACACGGGTTTGGGGTTTTAAAATTCTGCTGCATATGAATCAAAGATAATGGATACGAGTAGAATTAAAATAAAGTTTTTAGCTTACAACAATACAAAAGACCTAAAACCAAATCGGTGTTCAGAGCAAAGGGCGCATTAAACACTTATTCTGAATGCAGCGGTCATTATTGTTAAAACCGACTGGATTGTGTGAGGTGTGATTTGGTTAATCCCGCTGGAAGACTTCAATAGTTGACCTCACGTCTTGTTCCAATTCTACAATATGGAACTAAAAACTTGCTCCAACTCTAAGAAGAGAATTGAATATGAGGGCCCAGTATTTCCCATGGAAAGATGAAACTGTGTGAATTGATATTTAATATCTATCGTTGGATTTGATTTTTTCGATCAGTGCATTGAACTTAAAACAATAGGCAAGGGCGATTAACACGACAGAATTGTGTTTCTATCACTTGGCAGTTTAAACCTTTTGTTTTGTCTCAATATGAGAGGAGATCTTTATCTCAGCAACGAGCAGGATGCTCTTTAAATTATGGCCAGACAGACCCTTGAAAAACGGGTGTTAGGGCGAAGAGAGAGACCATTGGCAATAGCTCGGTAAGTGATTTCTTTATCTGGGTGCGTGAGAAGGGAGCGATGAATTACGATGTTTACTCTCCAGTGTGTACGGCCAGATTTGATGCATTGTCATACCTTTAAATATTTCATTAAGCTCTGTCTTATCGGAAGTGATTAAATCATATTGTTGCTGGTGTTTCCGTGTATTTCTACAATGAGATGCGAAGAAAACGGTAGGTGGTAGTTCCTCATCTGTTTTCCTTTTTTTTGGCAAAATTTTCACTATTCAAAAATGTTGTATATCAATTTATGCCAAACTCGTTCATGTGTTTCATTAAATGCCTCTCCCTTACCTTTTCACAGACAGAAAAGGATATACATTACAACGATTTTTTGATTTGATAAAATTTAACTGTGTTATATCTATCTGGAGGCCTTAAGTGTACTTTTAGTAAGTGTTCGTGAGATGTTCTTTTAGCATTGAATATTTTAACACAAATGTGGCAACTGAGCGCTGGAACGACGTTAGAGACATTTGTTATGTCTGCTTTGAACGATCCAACATTGTTCAGAATTTGGCACGTAGTTGATCCGAGATTTGACGAACCGTTAAATATTAAACAAAAAACTAAAAAAGCCAAAAATATGAAGAAAATGATATAGGTTCATTGATACATGTTTAAGAACATACTGAATTGTTTACCGACTTTTTTGCATGATTTAGTGTCTTTATTTATAAATCAACACAAATTGTTGACGGAATTTAGAAGGGCCCCAGACTTCAGTACAAACAGGAGATTAGCGTGCCGATTTCGGTGCCCGTTGGATCGCTACTGTCTGGAGAACTCTTCAGCTCCGTTAGGGTCCTCCAGTAGCGTACTTGAGATGGCTCTTAAAGCTGGTCTTGTTTGTTCACTCATTTAGACAAATCTCCGCAATAATAAAACCAGATTTGACAAACTCTGATTAATTGACTTTTCGAGGAGAAAATCGATAATATTGTGTATTGTTTGAAGTGAGATTGTAGATAACTGCTGTACTAAAAAAAAGAAAATAATAAAAAAAGATAGGGCCATTCAATTTCACCTTTCACTATATCATTTGATGTTTTTAAAGAAAATCTTTTACTCTGACTTTTTCTTATTCTAGCATTTAAACATTAAGTTTTGAACAAGGTGCTTTTAGTTCAGTTATTATAGTGTAGTTACCCTTACAGTTTTAAGACCCTTAATTCATCAGAAAATATATGTAGCTATTTAGATATTTTGCCAATAACATTCGCAATTCTATAGACACTGAGCTATTGTGTAATATAGATCTCTTCTGTTTTACATTTAACACCATAAATTAAAGTGTTGTTCTATTCCCGCTGCGAAAAATACCTTTTCAACTCCATGGTATATCAGTCAGATCGAAACTTTCATTAAAAATCCCTGTGATCTCTCTCTGTAGAGATCGGTGAATTCTCGTGATTAGCTTTCCACTAGAAATACAATTTGGGTGTATCTCAGCAACTCAAATACGTAAGTGGATCCAAAATAGTCCCAAAGAAGCCAATTTAATGGAGTTTTAACGTGCAAAGATTTATGAACAGCCTTTTTCGATTCAATCTAAGTGTTAACTTTCTTCTGTACATCTGTATGCCGTATGCCATATACACACATATGTATGTAATAACAAAAAGAATTGACTGCTTTGATCAATAAAATTTACCGACGACAATTAGTGAAGTTCTAAACAAACAAGGAGTTAGATTTTAAATCCATTAACATGCCAATAAATCTATTTTGAGTGACAAATGATTAGATCTTTAATCCTCGTAATATGTCTCCTTAATTAAGCTCCTTTTCGGACGTGAAAAAAAAACAACTTAAGTTGATGATTTTAATCATTAGGTTATTCACACTGCTTTAAACAAGTTGCTCCAAAATAAGTTTTTGAATAACATTTAACTGAATTAAGTAAACTTTTCCGTAAATAGTTATTCCATTCAGAAGAATGTACTCGGCAAGACAGAGGGAGTCTATGTGAGTATTGTGTTTCCGATAGTCACGTGGTCAGACCACGTGACGAATTTTTGGTTGTTTGTTTGATGAAGTGGATGGTTTTAGTAAAATATTGTTGATATTGGCATTTTGTGAGTTTATTTGCAGGGTGTTGATTTCATTCTGTCGAAATGAACACTTTGCAATACGTACTTGTTTGGATTTTGGTAATATCTTGGTTTGTGTTAACCATTTTAAATTTTGTGTTATGACTTGTGTGATACAAGTCTTCTGTCTTTGGAGTGTTCGAACTAACCTGTCTTGTCCTCTTTACATAACTACTCACTGTCTCTGTCACTAGGGGTATATATGCATATATGGATATATGCTTTATGTAATAAACTGATTGTAATTTTATTCTTTATTCAGTTGTAGTAAAAACTACGTTACACCGCGATAAATTTGCATCAGATTAATAAGCCCACAATTATATCGCCATGTTTATGTTGAAAGTGATGACATTTTTGTTTGAAAGGGAAAAGGTTTGGGATTAATGCAGCAACTGATAAAAGATGATATTAAGAAGGCCATAATGGATTAATAGGATATCAAGAAATTGTATTTCTAGTTGGTTTGAGTACATTTATGTAATATGCTATATATGTGTAAAGTTGGTTTGAGCATATTTTATTGTATAGATTGTATTCACAGTAAAATACTATATACAATATATACATAAGTTTGGCAACTTATTAGTTTATCATTATTTCTTAGACTTACAACTTTTTTTTTTCTAAATAGGAAAACTCCGAAATTTCAGCGACTAAATGGCTGGGATCTTCCTGTTGGAAATGACCCTTTAGGTATTTAGTGATAATTTGTGTAACGTTATTAATCTTCAATCAATCAAAATCTAAAGAATACCATGGATTTTATCTTATCTTTTGATCTAAATACGCGTCTTGTTTCAGACATAGTTGCATGGACGAGTCTTCAAACTGCTCTACACTCAAAGAAAGGTGGGAAATAATGGAAAATCATTTTTGGTATTAACGAGAGAAGTTATTGTTATTAAAAAACTTATCTAATTTTTTTTTTTTTGGGGGGGAGGGGGTGGGGTTATTTGCATCATGTATAAATAGAACTTATACGTAGAAAAAGGTCCTAAATATTCCCAATTTTTTTTCAGACCGAAAGAAATCAAAATCTCCTGCAGAGGATTTAACCCACAAACATGTTCCAAACTACCGTTGTTCAGCATTAGAGGAACCAACAGAGTTCGAGCGGAATAGCCTGCACCGAAGACTCTTTGTAAAAGAAGCAACAGCGACAGAACAGTCACAAGTTAGACCGATAAAGCGGTCCAAAACAACCCTATCACTGACCACAGTCCGAACCAATCAAAGTACTGTACTGCAGAAAGTCGTCGATGTGACGGAGGAGAGCTACAAGGAAACAACAAAATCAAGAGACGATATTGATGTACTTACTAGAGTTGTAGAAAAAGAGGTGGAAAGCAAAAATGAAACTGTTCCTAAGCGGAGTCGGAGTGTTCCGGTGCCTTTTATACCGGACCGATCGGAGCAAGGCCCGTCCTTCCGGCGGTTATTGTATTACGCGCGAAAATACGGATCAAAAGACAATCCAGTGGAAGAGGAAGACGAAGGTTATGGGTCCAAAACCCCGAGCGCAGAGGATAAAGATGTCACTAGTCTTTTTGAGGGTTTCTCGGCCCAAGGTTTTCGAGAAGCTTCTTTAGACAATAATGGACATATGGAGAAGGGTAAGAAATTCGCAAAATTCTTATATACGCATCAAATTCCTAGAGCAACGTCATTGTTTGAAGAGTCAGAGGACGACAGAGCCAATAGATTTGGTAGACAGAGTCTGAAGTATTACAAGACAGGATATGTAGAGGAAAAAGAAAGTTTGTTTGTGAGGAGAATGTTAACTAGATCACACTCGAGTGTAGGTCAGTATGAGAGTTCTTCATTTCACAATATTGAGGACATGAAACCTGCCATTGTTCCCAGAAAAATCACCATTCAAAACGCGCAGGAGGATGAGACAACACCAAGAGGCGAACAACCCGCCGCCGCCTTAGAAAAGAAAACGTTTTACGAACCGCACAAAACTGTAGTGAAACAAAATGCATTTGCTCAAAGTCAAAGTGACAGGCCGCAATACCCGGTGAATTGCACGAGCCCAGAGTTCAAATTTGCACACTTACCACAACGGCCAACGTCGAAAAAACAGCAGAGAGATGCAAACCCTTCCAGCAATACGAGGAAAGGTTTGACAGAATCCGCCAAGAAACGTAGGACCCCTAGTTTTGAATTGTTCAGGGCCCACACCAGTGTCTGTATGCCGTTAGGAGATCTGCTACCAGCAGTCGATCGAAGTCTGAAAAAAGTAAGCGCTTCAAAGTCCAAACAGAACCAGTCATCTCAGGTATCACAGTCCATGCCAGAATCACTTAGTTCCATATTGTCCGTCCGGAAATCTTACGACGAGGTCCAGCAGGCAGGACTGGAGTATATCATGAACAAACACGGAAAGGTACGGGGAAAATAACAGGATGCATCCAGTCTACCTGAGGTTTAAATACATTCCCTTAAAATGAGTTTATGAAAGTAAGATGAATATGTTTCTTCATTTTTATTTAGGGAATTGTATCGCCACCATTTCGAAATTCAAATGCCACAACAAACACAGAGCCCACTACCAACGTTAAACCAATGTTGGAAAAACCAGTGAAACCTCAGAACACAACGCCATCTAGAATCAGCCTCGTAAGTCCCCGCGCTATTTCTTGAAGCAATATGAGCTGTATTTTTTAGAATGTTATTTTGCTGTAAAAACCTGCTTGTTTGCTAAGTCTGCACGTAACTTAAACTTTTATGATAAATAAGGATGGAAAAAATCATTAATTTTTGTCAGAGGATAGATATTTCTTCTAATGAACATATAGCAAATCAATTTTTGTACAGGATGACAATATTTCAATTTCGCTCCAATTAAGGCTCCTTAACGGCCCTTTTCACAAAAATTTGGCAAAAAGAAATTTAAAAACCATGACTTTGTCATTTTAGTAGAAAATAACATTTTCCTTAAAAAAAAATCATCATGAAAATTGCAGCTCATATTGCTTTAAATGTTTAAAGATGATAAAATTTTCTATGGAACACAAGTATGATAAAACAAAATACATTTATAAGATGTCTGTTACATAAATACTTGCAACATACATTTTCCTAAAATTTACATATAAAATAATGAATTTTGAAGAAGCTTTCTCCCCCAACCACTTTCTGAAAGCCTGTTAAATTTATAAAGAAATAAACATTATTAAAGTAGTTAAAGGTCCTACGGACTAACCCCCCCCCCCCCCCCCCCCCCCCGGATTTGCATTTAGAAAATCGGCAAATAGGGTTGTTTTGGGGGTTTTGTTTTGGGTTTTTTTCGCTTGCCTAGATTAATTATGTCTGGACACCCTACATTCGAAAGTGATACTGCGTGCCTGTAATGTATTTTCAATGCATAGCTGTATCTAGTCGAAACAAGTACAAACATATTTCTCGTTGTCTGATGTCGACGAATTCATGATGTTTTTTGTTTGGTTCTTGAAGGACGATTTTGCATCCGTGTCCTCGCTATCGACGTCAAGAGAGGAAAACAAAGCGAAACCAACCCCAGCCACATCGAACACCCCCAGCAAGCAGCGGGAGGGGTAGGTAGTTTGTAAACGTTTGTGTCTGTTGGGACAATCAGTAAGTTCAATATCAGTCATATTTACCACAATGGCCAGCGTTGACCGTAATGAACACATTTAAGTTAAGTTAAAAAAATGGAACACATCATGATCTCAATGCTTGGGTGCTTTGTTTGCTCCAACAGACCACTTCACGTTTAATTTGTTAATATGGTTGTTTATTCATGAAAATGCTTTTGTAGACGATTTAACCATTAACTACATGGTATAGATACTCACGTTTTGCCTGCACAAACAAACTGTTTTTATTTTTTGACTAAATTAGGGTCCCGTCTCTAGCGCTTAGCATGTCGGGAATTGATATCGAAATAAAACACGGGATTATTGATAAAAACTTGAAGGCCATCGGGAAGTAAGATTGCAATGCATCTGCTGGTACTGTCCGCTATGGTGGTAGACTCTGGTGCTTTCAATGTTATGTATATGCTTGAGTAGCTGGGTTTATAAAACTCAATTTTAGTTTGCATGCTTCCTCAATTTTTCCTCTCTTATCATTAGTTTTTTTTAGTTTTTGGGAGTTGATTTTAATCAACTCTCCTATGCAGTCACTCTGGCAAACCGAAAGTGAAACAGTGTTTGGACCTAAGCACAAATCATCACCGCTGACAAGACTTAGTTCTTGAATAAATAGAGATATTCGACGTAATTTTTGCTGAAGCATTGTTTTTCAAGGAAACTTATCTATAAACACTTTGAAAATAGTAAGATGTTATATAATACGAACAATTAAGATATTTATGTAGTCTCGTGTATTCCTACGCCAGAGTTTAATATAGTCTCGTTCAACCAGACGCTCGGCTGTCTCCGTAAATCTCCGACAAACAGAGAGGCTCTCTTGCTTGTCGGAGTTTAACGGAGACAGCCGAGCGTCTGGTTGAACGAGACTGGAGTTCAATATCAATAGTGCTTGGATCCATACAATTTTTAGAATTGTTTCGATTACTAATACAAAGTTTGAAATCTTCTTTGAATATTACACAACATGATTCATATGGGGTTTCTCTAAATTCTTGTCTGAAAAGTCTAATTAAAATTCATATTATAAAAAGTGCGTAATTTAAATACAGACTAGAAACTAATTGCCACGCAAGATAAGTTGATTTTAAAATATATGATAATCGATAAAATCAACTCCCGTCAGTACTTCAGTACTTTGATTTTATATTAGTAAAAGGTAAAATATGTTAAGGAATTAGAGATTTCAATTTTTTGTAAAAGAGGATATATTTCGTGCTAAAGACATACGATGATTGAATGTTTTGATGTATTCTACGAAAAGTGCTGACACTCTTTGTTTTATACAGCTAGGAAGTAATAAGCAAGAAAAAATAGATAACTTTTCGGTTTTGACCCCCCCCCCTTTGTGCTATTGCTATTTTATTCATAGGATGAACGCCATTAAGGCTATAATTTTACACTAAAATATTGTAAATATGTTTTAATTATTTTGAAAATATATGCATTGATCTAATATTAATGATAAAAAATGGGAGGTTCATTTCATATATTATAAAACTAAGCGCAAGTGACAGAGGAGTCACATATTACACTGACTTAAAGTATGGAACTGTCATTATGCATTTTAATAATAATATGCAACAGCTCTATCAGAAAGGAATTTCATTGTAATATATCTTGAAAGTATTTCAGTGGCATTATGACGTCATCGATAAGTACTGTCGATGGAACACCAAACCCTTGGGAAAAATTATACTGTGTCGAGATCTGCTTGAGCAAGGATCTTGGGTTTTACTTTCATTCGAGTCTGATTTACCAACGTCCCTTATACCGCATGGTGTACACAATTTTTTTCTTCATTACCGATTTTTGTCGCGAACAAAGCTAAAAGAAGATATAAAGCATCGCTCTTTAATTTCAAGTTAAGACGTCTGGATGTCTAATGCCAGGAATACAACCTTGGAATATATTATTAGGTTTCTGGTCAGTGCCCGGACCAAAATAAACCTGTCCTCTCGAATTAATCTCCAGGTAATAGACATAATCGTTTTTCTTGCAGCCAAATATCGCCTGGTCGCCGTAGAATTGGTTTTTGGCATAAGGATTACCGCCGCTCAATGGAACTTAAAGGCAATCATAGAACAAAGAGAATGTTTGACTAAATTGATTACAAAATTCCCCTGTAAACGTTTATACTTCACATGACTGAACCATTCTACTCATCATCTGCCTACTAATTAACACTCTAATGAGCACATTTTGTTTGACTAGTCTGTGTATGTTTTTTTGGATTGCGATTTTTGTTTTGTTTTGCGTCAGAGTAAAAACGTGTATGCGAGAGTATTTGTTATTCCTGAGTGTTTAAATGTATAGCATGCGATCTTCTCTAAACTATGTTTAACAAGACTTTTTTTTATCGTGCCCGTTTTTAATGGGCAGCGTATCAGTTTGAAAACTTTCTAAATTCCGACATTTTTTTTTAGCAAAAAGTAAAACTGCTAGGCTTGACATGTTTTTGCATTTTAATTTAAAAACATGATATTTTATATCTAAAAAGTACAAATTTTTGAGCGATTTTACAAAACTCGTTAGATGTTATATAATGATGTTAATCAAACATTAATATTATTTTGCCATAAATTGTGTCGAAAAACATGAAATTAGAAAAACATAATAATTAATACTACTCATGTTTCATTAAAATTAATTAAGATTAATGAAAATTAAAACTATTTTGCAGGGTACGGTTTACCGCCCATCCGGACAAAGACACGAAGAAAAAACTGCGGGACGCTTTCTCCCGATTTTACAATAAACAGCCCTATGGCGCCAATTCCCCCGGCAACAACTGGACAGAGGAGCTGAAATTTATGTGGAACACGTGACTCATGTCTTTCATTTGAATCTCCTATTTTCATGAATATTTATTTTATTTTAATTATTATTTATTTGTATTTTATTTATTATTAGATCATGAATAAATTATTACGTTACTTTTTATCAGGATTATTATTTTTATTGTTTAATATTTAAAATTTTAAAATAAGTTATGTTATTTATATGATTTTTAACATAAAAATTTCACATCACCAGGTCAAATGTCATATACTTCAACACATTTTTTACTATTGATTGGAATATTTCAGTTATATTTACATGTATTTTGGTAAGGTTATTCTAAATTTCATTTAATGCTTAAGACGCTAGATCCCGCCTATCTGCAATGAAAAAATATTTTTTTTCGCAATGATCGCTACGATCACAGCCCGTATGAAAACGAAATAAATCATTGCGTATTTACTTTGCCATTTCTTTTAACTTTAATATATATCCAGAATCATTCACGTAAAGTGAGTATCAGTACGTTACATAGAAGAAAGGGCAAGTCCTTCCATATATGGATATTACTACAACTATCTGGGTGTCTTATTTCAGGCGTGCATCTTGTGTTTTCAAAGTAGCCATAAGATCATTATATAATCCAAGCAAAGTAGCAGCAACAAAATGTAAGATAACATAAACATTCGTGCAACTCATTAATTAGATGTCCATGATTAATTGCCGTCACTGAAACACATACATATATGAAAACAGCGGCTTCCCACAAATGTTTTTTTAACAATAAAATACAAAACTCTGACACAACATAGTTCTTAAGACCTACAGATTTTCTTTAATATACCAGTAATTCGTAAAATTCGAATAACATGAAACTTATATTTGTACCAATTTCTTTCTTTAACGACAACAAGAAAAGCTTATAGGAACGGGTTTTTTTTAATTGTAAAAACAAAACAAAAAACTCATGCACTTTCATTCGTTGTATGGCTGTTAATCATAACCGTTGAATATTACATACATATTTGTAAGGATGTTACCGCCTCCTTCACCAATAAAATACCATAAACGCTCTTCTATATCTAAATTTGCTATATCCGTGATCGAAAAACTAATTTTTTTCAGGTGATTAAGAAAATGCTTAAAGATAAACATTAGCGACCACATTAGCGGGTACACTATATTTGACACTCTTTGGGTGGAAAATGCACCCGTTACCCTGGTGATGAGAGACACCAAAAGACTTAAGAGATGTTCAGGACAGCTTACAAGGAGATACAACGCTTAATTTTAAATGTCGGTATTCATGAAGTAATGGAACTACCCAGGTGCACGTGCACCTAGTTTATCTACTGATAAACCTGATCTATATTTTGCCAAGCAGTAACCAAAATCTTCTGGACACAGTTATGTCATGTGTCAAATTTACCGGGTGAAAGTAAATACAAAATTTGCGACATGACGACGATTTTTTTAATTTTCTGCCACCCGCCGATAATGTAAAATTCAGAACATGACAATCAAAACGCAAAGTTGATACCGGGTATTGATATTGTCATACATGGACCCTAAAAACAAATGGTAATAATAACACAAACACGTGTTCTGGGAATATTGCACTTTTAGTGGTTTAAATCAAAAGCCTTAAGATTCACAAACACATATGTTAGCAAATGAAGTTTTGTTTATGCATACATCTATTAACGGAAAACAAATCTTAAAAAATCATAACCCAGATAAATAATTTGACATAGTACGGTAAGTGACAACGTGTACATATTGATATTTAACAATGTCAGTAGTTTGTCTCTGTCGGTAGAATTTATTGGAGTGGATTCGTCCGTTTCTTCACAGCGCTTCACGGGTTTGTAAGGTTCTGCGTTTTTAGGCTGCACTGTCATGCGTCATGTAGACCTTTTGCGACGTACGTCGTCATCAGACAAATCTCCTCCGGTGGATTTTTCGTGGCCCCTGTCGTTGTGCTGTTTTATAATTGAAACCACATTGGTATATTTATTTTGAATTATTAATCATCGCTAATGACTTTTTTCAACATCAATTTTTTTCATTTGGTTTTATATGTACATGCGTGTTTTTTAAAAATTGTTTTGATAAGAGAACTGACTAGATTTTTCCCCAATAATTGCACCAGTGATAAATCATTGAACATAAAATGCCATATAATAGAATTATGTTTTAAAGTTTCCTTAGCTTATTCCCCGGCCATGAGGCATTTATATGTTTTACATTATCGCATGATGATGCAATCCCCAAATCGCTTTGTGAGTAACAACATTCAATTCTGATTACAAAATATAAAAAAAAGCAAATAAACTAAGATTGCATTTTTTATATGCACCTGCCTTAGATATTTTGCACCGAACCCTTTTTTGAGAAAAAATTAATATTGAATTGGGTATATAATGTTCCGATTTATGAGATGGACACGATACAGCAGATAAATTAAGAAGGGTTTTTTAAATCTTATTTCGCGCAGCATACACCATTTCCAATTGTAACGTTCGTTTTACTTACTATTTACATTGTCTACCAATGTTTTCAAGGCAGTAAAATGCATAATAAAAACCCTGGGATTAGCAAATTAACGAGGCCGGGTCTAATTTGTTCTGCCCTAGATTTTTGGATGAAACTTTTTACTTGAATTTCTACTGATATAATTATTATTTTAAGATTAAAAAATAAGACATTTACCACACCGTTTGTTTAGGGGGTCATCTCAAAGTGTGTTAATCTTTAACATAGGACCCTATGGGATTTTGCTTGAAATGTATCAATTTTGCATATTTTTTACATTTTTTCAAAACTTCTGCCCTAGGGATTTCTTTTTCTGTTCTACATATTAAAGTTATTGCTAAAAGGCATCTAATGGTCAAATAAAAAAAACCTTTTACCTCCTGGTTTGTTCCAGGGGTCTTATCAAAGTTGATTTTTGTATGCCCATTTTCCCAGATTCGTCAGATAATGGCTATTTTTTATTTGACAAAAGCGGAAAAGGTGATCTAAATAGTATTATTAAAACATTCAGACATATTTAAGTAATAAAAAAATATATAACATCACATATTAAGGGTCATTGATATAAAATACATGGTTACTGTCTGAAATATATGAATTTAGCTATATTTAGGCGGGTTAAGAAAACGTGACAGAAGGCTAGGCTTGCTGAACCCTCTTCACGTTTTCGACCCGAGCCCAAATATAGCTTATACTTCGAGACATTTATATTTATTCCACAATATAACATTATTTTTACGCATCAAACGAGATATTTTCAACAATTTTCGCTGAATATCTGCAGGTGAAACTATCACGCCATGGCGTCAACCAAGCAAAAAGATGACGTCACAATACAAATGAAACGCTGCGCGAAAGCGTGCGTACTCGTTCTGTACTCGGCCTCGTTAAATACATTGTACTAAAAAGATTCAAGAGTAACCAATAACGTGCGATATATAATTTTCTTATTCAATACATCATAAACAGAAGTCTGCACGGTAAACTACAATACAGCGTAATAAAACCAAAATCATCTAAAACAAAAAACAGTACGCTTTGGAAAATCATTTAAAAAAATTGTCTCCTATTGGTCGTCAGACAAAAATTAAACGGGCAGTGTGGGTGACCAATTAAATAAGTAAGGGGAGTGTATAAAAAAGTGCACCATAACAGAAACATGATATACCTGTCTGTTGTCTGGGAATGGCCTGAAATAGATGAGATTTCAGTTTTATCTAAATGTACATTGTACATTTTCATGTGTTATATTACATCAAAAGACGTCAGAAGTGACGCTTACAAATGTCATGTAGCAGGTTTGGTTTAACTTTCATTACGTTAGTCTAAAGAACTAATCAATAGGAAGCTTGTTTGCATGAATCTATTCATAACAAAACACGGTGTGATCTCATTCTAACACACACATTTTCATACATAAAACGAACCAAAATTTAAACGCCAATTAAAGTAAGACCGGGCATTTTTTTATGCAAGCACTATGAATAGAAGATTGTATATAGGTTGGGTTTTTATGTTTTAGTTCTGCATATACAAAATGTATCAGGATTTAAGAGTTCTCAGCATACTCGACCAATAAGCGACGTCAACTTACTTCGGTTTTTGACCATTCTCCTACACTTGCAAATGGTGACATCTTTACAGATCATCTGACGGAATGCCGTTCTGAATTTTCCTGAAATAAAATCAACATGTTTTTGTTTTAGTGAATGACGTCACTGAAAAGGATCAACATGGCTGCTTTATATGATTTTTATTTCTCCATCTTTGCAAGACACTGACCGCTCATGATAGTGTAGATGACCGGGTTAATGGCCGAACTTGTGTACAGGAGGAGATGTGACGACAGGGCAAACGACTTAATTTTCGCATGATCTACGGTAAACAACACTCCTACATACCTGTGTAAAAATATTACGTAATTAACACAGGTGTATTCAAATCAAGACCATAAAAGGGAATTTAGATCGTGCAGAAATTTAAAATCTCATCAAAAATATAAGTTGAAGAAAAAAATATTTTGATAAAGCCATAGGCGTCGAAACCGGGGTGGGGGGGGGGGGGGGGGGGCTAGGGGAGGCTTAGCCCCCCCCCCCCCCCCACTTTTTTTGCAAAGTTATACCTAACCATATGCCTTAAAAACATAGCATGGTAGAGGGTTCAGCCCCCCACTTTTTTTCGCAGGAAAGATTTTTGTACCTAAATTTACCTTGAAAGACTGAGAAGTTGGATTTAGAAGCATACTAGCCCTCCCCCTCCCCCCCTCCCACGGATTAGGATTTCCATGATTTTTGGGAATTACTTTTTTCTCAATATTTCTGAGGATTAGTCTAGCCCCCCCCCCCCCCCCCCCCCACTTTCAATTTGCTTCCGACGCCAGTGAAAGCAAAGTAAGAAATAAGATAATGCTTTAGTATTTTTCTTTCCCGGTGAATTAAAAGACTGCTTATTCTAGTACCAATAAAGTTAGCTACTTAATAAGTCACAAGAGAGCCAGACACCTGACGTTATAAACATTTCTTTTGATAGTAAGATGATTTCCTGTATTAAGACAAATACTGCAGGATATTATCTTTCAGGTAACATAAAAGGCCAGATAACCTTGGATATATATAAAAACCTATTTTTTCTGAAGTATTATTAATTTATGTGAGTACTAAACTGATTCCACATGGCTAATGAATGGGAACTAGTAAAAAAAAGTTCAATAGTTTCTGTAGAATTTCCGCAGAAGGTGAAATTAATATAATCAATAGCTTTCATCTTTTTCAAATATTTTTAACTGGGAGAATTCCGTGTACAATCATGTACTAAAACCATTGAGCAGCAGAATATGTGGTCAAATAAAACATAGTTTGAACATATCCTTGGTAGTTTTTTTTTCTAACTAACCATTGAGAGATACTTCAGAGTTCCATCTGACAGTAGAAATTGGTGTTTTGTCTTTAGTGTTAATATTTTTAAAAATAATCATTGTACATTTTTGAAAAAAAAGAACAATGGCTTGTACTACAATGGTTGAACTGGACCAAATGTATAATAATATAGTTCTGTATTGAAACTTAATGGCAGTTATAATGCTATTATGTTGCATTATACATACAATGCTATTATGTTGCATTGTACATACATGATTAAATGTTTTAATTGTTTTCAAACATCACGTTTAATAATGTTCAATTATCATCAAATTTCATTTACATTCTTGTCATACCAATATTTTATAAACAAACTTTTCTTCCCGACCGTTATCTTAGAATTGTACCATACAGAAATTTTTATCAAAAAGGTCTGTCAATAAGACAAGAAATGCTAACTCTATGACAATCTATGTTAAAACAATACAGTATTGTTACATATGCATTATGTATATAACATGTTTATGTTGCATATAAGTATGATGCCTAGATGTACAGTGGGCAATTACCTTTAAGTACCAAATAAACATCTTATCTTATCATATCTTATCTTACCATACAGAATATAAAGTAACCTTGTGAGAGTTTTTTATTAATAATTAAAAGATGATGCCAGTACATATAACCATGATTTTAAAACATCAACCCAGAAGTTATTGGTTGTCTTTTTCTGAAATTTCTTGATAAAATCATCACCGAAATTCAAATCTTTGTTGACAACACTGTCACCTTATATTGCATAAAAAATTATCAACCAATAATGTTATCTTACAATAAACAGAAAATTATTTAACGTCAGGTGTCTATGATCACAGCTCGAGGTAATAATTTAACCAAGAATGATGAACAGGATTTAAGTGAAAACTTTCAAGTACCTTAGAATGTTAAGTATATAGACAGGAAGGTTGCAGGCAAAGAACGCCGCCACCACCACAATTAGCATCTTGGCGGTGATCTTGCGGTTCTGAATGACGGTATTAGCAGCGTGTTCGTTGTCTGAAAAACATCCGGTACAGAAAGGTTAACGTCTTCATTTTCAAATATTTTATTGATAAATTGGAACAACATTAAACGATACTCGGAATAACATTAAACGATACTCGGTACAACATTAAACGATACTCAGAACAACATTAAACGATACTCAGAACAACATTAAACGATACTCAGAACAACATTAAACGATACTCCTGGTTAGTTTCAACGTAATTCTATTTCTACCGAAGATTTGGATAAATTGAAAGATTCTTCAAGAATACCTGTATTTAATTTAAGCTCTTTACAAATATTTGTCAATATAAAGTTAATTGTATGCGGAATTACAATAAAATCAACACAATCATAATACAATTAATATGTATATTTTGATATCATATAATATATTACATAGACTTTGTTTTAAAAAAATTGCAGTAAAATTTGACTTTATACTTATATTATACTTATACACTTCATTCATATCTAGTAATACATATTACATTTCAAATCTTTTTCTTACCGTTCCATGTATCAGCCCAAGAGAGATATCAACTCGAGGGTCAGGTATTTTAATTGTGTATTTTATAAATGATATATTGAGAAATTGACTGAAAAAATACTAATAAAAGATCCAAGCAATGGAATTGAAAGGTATTGCATTTAGAGTATAAATACGTTTATATTTTCAAAATGATACCAATAAATGTAGTTTACAGGAATTAATTTTTTTACACCTTTCTTACATTTTCACAGCATTTTAATTCATCACCCGGGTGTCTTATGCTAAGTTTTTAAAGTTTTAGATGTGTCAATAGAGGATACGTTTCAAAACTTGACTTTTAGTTAATACTGAAAAAGTAAGCATAATGTGTCGGAAATGGGAATCTGCATTGGACGTTGTATAATTAAAACGTTTTGTTTTAAGGATAATTCTTACTGATGTTTGGTAAGCTCTGAGTACTCCTCCATAGGCAAAGGAAAATGTTTGTGTAGGCAAATCCCATTATGGCGAGAGGGATAATGAAGAACACAAAAAAGATGACCAGTTGCTGTGTAACTTCCACCTGACTGTCGGACGGGCGACAGCTCTTCAGTAAATTGATCGTGGGAGGTATGACGTTATCAGGAATCACCGTCATGTAGTACGCATCCGGAATAGCTGTAACCATGGCGACAACCCATATGCCCAATAGAGCGACCCGTGTCTTTATCCGTGGGAGAAAATCCGACATTGGATGACATATTCCAAGGTATCGCTCGATGCCGATGGTGGTGAGAGTCAGTACTGATACTAGTACAGATACTTTCTACAAAAAGATTAAGCTATCAACATTCTACGTTACATGAAGGTTGTATATTTTTTATCGACTCAATAACTATACTGAATCATTTGAAAATATGTATTGATAACGATGGTAAAAGTTTGATTTTCTGTCTAAATAAATTATTCTTATCATTAGTTTTTCCTAACACAAGGGGGAAATCAGCCGGAATTGTTACATAAATCAATAACGAACGACTATAGGGAAAAACTAAACTGGTGACTTTTAGGTTTAGAATTATGTTACATAAACGTGTTGCCATCCTACTGCCTGAACTGGTGACTTTTAGGTTTAGAATTATGTTACATAAACGTGTTGCCATCCTACTGCCTGAACTGGTGACTTTAAGGTTTGAATTATGTTATATATATAAGTGTTGCAATCATACTGCCTGAACTGGTGACTTATACGTACATGTAGGTTTAGAATTATGTTACATATAAGTGTTGCAATCCTACCGCCTGACTGGTGACTTTTAGGTTTGAATTATGTTACATAAAAGTGTTGCCATCCTTCTGCCTGACCGGTTACTTTTAGGTTTAGAATATGTAACATATAATTGTGCTATCCTACTGCCTGAACTGGTGACTTTTAGGTTTAGAATTATGTTATATATAAGTGTTGCTATCCAACTGCCTGAACTGGTGACTTTTAGGTTTAGAATTATGTTACATAAGAGTGTTGTCATCTTTCTGCCTAACTGGTGACTTTTAGGTTTAGAATTATGTTACATAAAAGTGTTGCAATCCTACTGCCTGAACTGGTGACTTTTAGGTTTAGAATTATGTTACATATAAGTGTTGCCATCCTACTGCCTGAACTGGTGACTTTTAGGTTTAGAATTATGTTATATATAAGTGTTGCTATCCAACTGCCTGAACTGGTGACTTTTAGGTTTAGAATTATGTTACATAAGAGTGTTGTCATCTTTCTGCCTAACTGGTGACTTTTAGGTTTAGAATTATGTTACATAAAAGTGTTGCAATCCTACTGCCTGAACTGGTGACTTTTAGGTTTAGAATTATGTTATATATAAGTGTTGCTATCCAACTGCCTGAACTGGTGACTTTTAGGTTTAGAATTATGTTACATAAGAGTGTTGTCATCTTTCTGCCTAACTGGTGACTTTTAGGTTTAGAATTATGTCACATAAACGTGTTGCCATCCTACTGCCTGAACTGGTGACTTTTAGGTTTAGAATTATGTTACATAAACGTGTTGCCATCCTACTCCCTGAACTGGTGACTTTTAGGTTTAGAATTATGTTACATAAACGTGTTGCCATCCTACTGCCTGAACTGGTGACTTTTAGGTTTAGAATTATGTTACATAAGAGTGTTGTCATCTTTCTGCCTAACTGGTGACTTTAAGGTTTAGAATTATGTTACATAAAAGTGTTGCAATCCTACTGCCTGAACTGGTGACTTTTAGGTTTAGAATTATGTTACATATAAGTGTTGCCATCCTACTGCCTGAACTGGTGACTTTTAGGTTTAGAATTATGTTATATATAAGTGTTGCTATCCAACTGCCTGAACTGGTGACTTTTAGGTTTAGAATTATGTTACATAAGAGTGTTGTCATCTTTCTGCCTAACTGGTGACTTTAAGGTTTAGAATTATGTTACATAAAAGTGTTGCAATCCTACTGCCTGAACTGGTGACTTTTAGGTTTAGAATTATGTTACATAAACGTGTTGCCATCCTACTGCCTGAACTGGTGACTTTTAGGTTTAGAATTATGTTACATAAACGTGTTGCCAACTTACTCCCTGAACTGGTGACTTTTAGGTTTAGAATTATGTTACATAAACGTGTTGCCATCCTACTGCCTGAACTGGTGACTTTTAGGTTTAGAATTATGTTACATAAACGTGTTGCCATCCTACTGCCTGAACTAGGAATGTAGGAGGATCAATTCGATAAAGAAAATAAGAAGTAGAGGCCGTTTCTGTACATGTAGGCCTACATGTATCAATAGTCAATTCTCATTTGCTCAAACAAGATTGCCTACTGCACCATCTGTAGTAGATGGTTAAATTGTCAAATCAATAGACTGGCAATTGGAAATCTGAGACCCTTTCATTACCTGTCCTCGCATAACCTGTTAATTGCAGCAGATAGACAATAACACGTTCTTATACCTTCACCAAAAGAGCCGTGTGTATGTTAAATTATGGACTAAAATGAAAAAAAAAGTATTACTCGTGCGAACCCTATACGTAGAAACTGACACAATATGAACTATCAGCAATGTCATATTGAGGTACTAGCATTTTCTATTCTCTCTGTGTTAATATACAAGTCCTTTCATTCTCCCTGCATCTAATTATAATATTGAAAATAATTCACTTCCGTATGAAACACATTAATAATTTTGTAGCAATTATTTTGTAGGAACTGACTCTATATTTCATCTAAGGTAACAATTGTAAATTCACTCAACTTCCTTATTTAGTCAGGTTTATCAAGTTTTGTGTTGTTTGGAGACAAACGTTTACTAAAAACCTCAGCCTCGTTAATTACTTTACTCAGGAAACATATCCTGCAGATTCCTGAAAATCCTATTTTCATCAAAAGCACTCACACACCACAAGCTGATCGTAGACTTTAGAAGAAAGTTACTGATTGTCAGTATTTTTCTATGTTCTTTTTTTGTATTCTAGAACAACGTACACTTGCATTTAAAAAAAAGACTTTGTAGTTGAAACAGAAACAGTAGATTTTAGTGGATCTTTAATTTACTCATAAATTTAACATATATTAACATCGTATATCATATCAATGCTCTCAGGCGCATAGCTGCACATGTGAATTTTAAGTCCCCCCCCCCCCCCCCCCCAAAAAAAAAATCAAATAGAATAGAACTATGTGCATTTCCTCTTAAAGTTTGTTTACCATGCAGCGATTCTGGCCTCATTAAGAATGACAAACAAGATGCTTTTAGTTTTCGATTAAGAGGCAATAATATTCACACTGTCTTAGATCCGTGGTTTTTGGAAAATCAAGAGCCAGACATAAAACGACGATTCTCCTCTTCAGTTCTTGGTTCTAAATTTACTGGGCTTGTAGTTAGTTCCTCTTAGAAAATTCAAAACTACAACCATAACACTTCAACAAAATCAGGCACTACCGGATTTATTTCTGAAATGAATTGCTGCTCAATGTGAGCTCAAGCTGAAACAGATGACTTAACCTCTCAGAAAGAGGAAGAAGACATGCTCATTACTGACTAGCTACAATTTAAGTCTGTACCAGGAATGCACGGAGCCATATTAATTGCCGGACCGTGATCAAATATCGAGGGTTTCTGTTGGCTGTTTTTTCATAAATTAATCCACTCCAACGGGAAAATTTGCTTGTCATCCTATATGAAACATTTTAATTTCGGGTCCATTTGGGAAGGGATAGTTTGATTGCGGGGTAAAATCGAAACTTAAAATTGAGTTTATCACACCTTACTAGTATCTGTTGTCCTGGATAATTTGAATGAAGTGCTCTAAGCTCAGGATAAAAACCATAACACAGAGATTGCGTTCTGTAAATTTTATGTCTGCCTCTCGAATATTGAGTAGGCAGTGAGCGGTATGATTGTTGTCGATATTATATATAAAACAACGATCAATTCAAACATCCAATAAAAAAGGCATAAAACTTTTTTGTTATTTCAATGAGGCGACATAAATATATATCAGGTTTTCTATGTGTGATAAATTTGTGATTTCTCAATCAATTCTTATACTATCTAACCGGAATCTAAACACGGTACACAAATAGAGAACTACTTTGAAGAATGAAATTTTATTTATTTCTCTTGTCAGGATGATTTGTAGATACTGTTTTTCTGTTTGCTTGCAATTCTTAACTTTACAATATATTTAAAACTTGGAATTAAGTGACCACACATATTGAAAATGCGAGATGAATTGCGAAAAAATAAAACTGTAAACAAGATATGATTTACGTTCAGGAAGAAACCTACCTGTAAGTATGTCACAATTTTACAACCAACAGTTCCTAAAAACCAAGATTCCAGTGCATCGTGAAGTAGGGTGGGAGGCAGGCACACAGCGATGACCATAAAGTCCGCCACAGCCAAGTTAACGAGATGGACATTCGTTAGAGTTCTAAGGTTCCGGTTCCGCCAGACGGCCAGACAGACCAACAGGTTTCCACTAATACCCAACAGAAAAACGACCACAAACAGCCCAATCAAAATCCAGTGCTCCAGTCCAGGTGCGACGAATTCCAGAATTTCTTGGTACCACTCCTCGTCTGTTCTCTGTTCAGTAGGCTCCGTTTCATTGCTATGGTTGCTCCTCATCCTGAACGAGATTGTTCTGAATTCCACTCTGCGACAGAGACAAAAATGACGAGGCGAATTTTAATGAACTCGCAAACTGCTCTTTTATTTTTACGAGCAATTGTTCTTAATGAAGTAAGAACACAAACTAACCATTGAAAAAGTCAATACCCAACATAAACTGGAAATGATAGCTATGTAAGCTTAGGTTCTTCACTGCGTGCTGGTCCGGCGTTATGTCGCTAAATGTAACAATCTGCCTGATTTATCCTCACCGCTGATAGAGTTAAGACATTCTTAAATGTCCTCCTCAGATAGCCTACACTCTATCAGTTAATTAAATGATGATATTACTGGCTGTCAGAAAAGTCCATGGCGTCATTGCAAAGCACTTTTTGTCAAAGCAGGCTGACTTGTTGCAAAGCAAGATGTTATGTTGGACACCTTCAGAACTGTCGATAGTTTCGTACTTACATAATTTGTGTTTGCAGTATTTCATCTTTTGTAAATGGCATTTGAAAAAGCATAAATCTGCACTTCATCTGCATACCCTTAAGAAAGCTGTGTAATATAAATCATCTTTTCCAGAGTTCATTTTGTCGGGAATAAAACAATAGACACATTATCCATATCGCCCACGTGGGCAACATTATCAATCTCTAAACTAACTTTGACCCAAGTTGTCAACTAGCTTTACGAAATACAAATATTTTCTATACATCTTAATTCATAAATTCAAATCCCCGTCAAGTAATTTTTTCCATGCCCGTTTAATTTTTAAAAAAATTGGGCGAATTGAGTGACCTTGTGTTTAAAAAGAAGGAGAAACAAATGATATGAGAGATAATGGACGGATACGTGGAGAAATGGGATAGTTCTTGTATGACCATCGTTAGCGCCAGTAACGGACTGCTAGTAATGTATCATTTATTATAGGTGGATTTTTACTGTCGTTGCCGTTTTAACAATTATAGGGATTGTCGGTTTAACTAACACACATACAATGCAACTTAATCCAAAACAGCTTTGCTTTTTAACTCCCGGTTGCTCCCTTTTAAGTTGTGATAATGGAGTTTGTAATATGTCTACATCATTTTTTATCATGTTTATGTAATTATCCCCCCAAAAAGACAGAAATCAATACTTCGCTACACGGAATAGAGTGCAGACAATTAAATTAAGAATACTGATGTCAGTTAATCCTTCATTTCAACAATACTTTTAGAATGCATTTAAAATGATGGCAATGATTCATAAAAAAATTTTCATTGCATCAAGGAATCGTGAAACACTGTGGAAATTAATCTATATTAACGTCGGAATTTCATAAATTTATTCAATAAAATTAATATTTTATCAATTTTAAGTTTACACCTTCAAATTAAAGTATTGTCTTCTTTATGTATTATTTTTATTGAATTGATACAATTTGTAATGTACCAAAATGTACAAATTCAGATCCTATATTGCTCTTAAAATAAATATTATTGCATTGTATAGTTATTGCTATAATTATAAATTTATTGCCACGCATAATTATCTCCTTGTATGTTCAAATCAAATAACCTGCACATAAGCTAATTACTGCACAAAAAATTAACCACTGACAAATTTCAGACAGAGTATTTTTGTTTTTTCTTTTAAAAACTAAACAATACATAACTTTCATAAAAAAAAATGGGATGCATTCAAAAATTGCATAAACTCTATGACAAAATATGACATGACATGGCATTACATACCAACAGCGCCGCCAAGCAGGACATCCACTTGTGACAGAAAATGGTCTGTGAATCTGTCTTAAAGCGAGGAACTTATTTTTTTATATACTCGATAATGTTGGATAAGATCGATAATCTTGGAAACAAATAGCGACTGACAAAGCTCCTGTGAGACTTTGAGTCTGACATCGTCATGCTTTTTTTCGTGCAGTCCGTGATTTTTAATAGGTCGTTGTAAGTTTCGACCAATCAATAAACAGTTTTGTTTTGAAGGACTAATTTTATAATTGCAACTATTGATAGTTACAATTATTAAATTTATCCTTTATTATCAAAACGGATTTGGTGTGCTTTTTCCGATAGCGTCACGTTCAATTCTGTCAGCTACGTCATGCATAAACAATACTCGCTTCTTTATCAGCTTACCGCTGAATTGCTGTTGGTGCAGACTAAATTATGCACGGACGAAGGTCGAAGTGGCCCCATCGGAACACCATAACGGACAGAACAACTTATCAAAGAATGAAAAATTCACTGTGTTACTCGTGACTGTCGGAATTGGGGTATTTTTCGAAAGTGTATACTTGTGGCAAAACATACATACAGTATACATAGCTCTATGAAGAAAATGTATATTTACATGTAGCTACAGTGCATACCATACTTACGAAAAAATTGCAATTTACGGCACAAAATATACCCTACTTTTGAACAAATTTACATTATATATTATACCACAATCAGTGCATATAATCCATTTAGAACTTCCTTCTGTTCATAGTTGTCGCTATAGTTGCCCCAAACTTTCTCCAATAAACAATCTTTGGCTAATCGACTTCGGAAAGCGCATCAAGAGTTGTCATTTTATATGTAAACAAACCACGCCACTGTATCTGGGACTGATGATGGCGTTTAAAAGAATTTCAGCGACAAGTGAAGAAATGACATTTGCGGTAAAATGTATGAGGATATTTTAGTATTGATTATATACACAGAATGTGGTGGGGTAAAAGGAGAATAAACGATTCGGACACTTGCCTAGCGAAGATGGCTCAGTTCTACGTACACATATGTACATACCGGTATACCCCCTTGCACTTTCCACTACTGTATTATCACATCATCGTTAATTCGTTTATTGACTGTTGATTGCCGATGGAAAGGTGTAGAAATCGAGAAATTCATGTCTATTATTTCGATTGGTAAGTAAGTAGGTAATACATGTACATTATACATTTATTTCAATGTACATGAAATAAACGCGGAGTACATACAAATTAATTTTTATTTAACGCCATTGTCGCAACCCACGGTCAACATGTACGTGAGTTTTGCATATAATTTAAATAAAAGGGGAGAGTCGATGTTGGGGGAAAAATGAACTGTTCTGTGAAATTCATAATCTGGAATGAATGAATGAATGAAAACGAGCTCACCAATCATGAAGTTTTAATACCGGCGGTGTGTATTGTTTATGCGTGACGTAACTGACAAAGTTGATCGTGGCGCTATCGAAAAAGCACACCAAATCCGTTTTGATAATAAAAACAAAACTTGATTTATTCAAACTGGGCACAATGCAGCAATATTGTAAATAATAAAGTCTTTTTTGCAAATTTTAAAAATAACAAGCACAAACCATCATCTACGTTGAAAGTAAATGGTCAGACATTGTTTCATCCTATGGATAAAGCTAATGCACTTAATAAATTCTTCACAAATATTTCTACCATAGATGTATCACAAAATTTAGTTCACAATGTATCAGACCCACCACTACAACAAATCAACACACTTTTTATTAAAAACACTGAGGTTTTAGACCAACTACAGACTATCAATATTTCTAAACCATCAGGCCCTGACTCAATATCACCAAGAATTTTGAAACATATTTATTTAAAAACCTCTGGCTAAGTTATTCAACATATCACTTAGTAAAGGAGTACTTCCTCACATATGGAAAACTGCAAATGTTACATCTGTTCTGCAAATGATGTGAATAATTACAGACCCATTTTGGTGATATCTGCTGTTTGTAAATTATTAGAAAAAAATTGTTTTTAAGCAATTGAATAACTTTATTATTGAAAATAACATTTTATACAATCAGGTCAAGAGTGGGGATTCAACCACTAACCAACTTGCTAAAATCTACAACACAATTATTTCTAATTTGGATAAAGGCAAAGATATAAGGTTCATATTTTGTGATATATCTAAAGCATTTGATAGGGTTTGGCATTAAGGTATGATTTATAAGTTAAAACCGTATGGAATTTCAAATCCAATTATAAACTGGGCGGAGAACTATTTATGGAATAGAAAACAAAAAGTAGTCCTAGATGGTTTTCTTTTGATTGATATTGTCCTGCTTCTTCAAACAATTGTCAGTTGGGCCTAAATCATTAACCATGGATAGGCTATACATTTGATATAAAATACAAAATAGACGAAAAAAACGAAATGTCAAAACTTAAAAAGGGAGTTGATTTTTGTAGGAATTTCTGAACATTGCTGACCAGTGTCGAATGTTTACTCCCTTCAACTAAAGGAGAAGTCTCTGGAAAATATTACATTCTAATTCAACCTGTGTTTTTTAAATTGGCTCGACACACTAGAACATTAGTTGATGGATCGATAACAAATCGTACTTGAAATTGGATTCTACAAAAATATATAAAATAAGACCAATATCGGCTTTCAATTTTTTTTAATGATTTTTAAACGATTTAATAGAAACGAGAAACATTGTTTGGCTGCGAACAGGATATTTTAGAGCTAAAAATTCCGTATCAATTGATGCACAATTCAATTACATTATTATTAAATACATGACAAAGCGGTGAAATAAATTTTATGTTATTTTGAATTTTTTTTTATAAATAATAGTTATAAAAAAATAAACTCAAGAATCACTGGCACATTTTGAGGGCAGCCCGGACATCCTTTGTGATCAAAATAAAATTCTAGTAGTACTACAGTAAATTAGTTTTTATTCATTGATCTTTAATATGTCAAATATATCTAGAATATCCACACACAAAAATTAAAACTCCCCAAACCTGGGTTTGCCCGGGACTCACTGGACCCTCAGCCTTATTGAAAACCTATAGATAAAGTCTACAAATCAAGTGTCGCTTGCATTACAATCATATTTCAACAAGAAATTAAAACGAAACTGAAATTCAGGAAAAGTGGAAAATCGTAAATTCGAACCTATCCCAACTGTAATAAAACTGATCCCGAACAACATCATATGAAGTTTGAGGCTGTCGAACACTCTGCTTGTATATATTCAAATTAATTTTCCCATTTCACTGAAAAAATACCCATATAAAATGATTGAATAAGTCTCTTTTTGTGAAATCATATTTGAAAAAGATTCTTTATTAATTTATCAAATAAACTGTTGGGGTGTCGAGAAATCTTTAAATTTAAAACTAAAATAATTGTCATCTCGCAGAAAAATTGATTTTATTAAGATATACGAGGGTCAATCAAAAAATACGAAGACTTTTGTCATAACTATGTTACTTAACGTCATATCATTACTAAATTTGGTAGACATAATTTAGCAATAGTTTCAGACATTTTGCAAGAAAAAAAGTAAATAAATTTCTTTAATTTCTTTATTTCTATGAATTATTTAGAATTTAATCCTGCAAAAATGAGGTCACGGCGCACGGTCAAAATTTGTGTTATGTCAACAATAAACCATATAATGTTGAAAGTATTATCTCTATAAATTTGGCTTAAAACCAAATTATATTAAAACTTCAAATTTAGTATAGTCATGGTATTCTATGTACAAAATAATGACGGGATATATTGTTTTGTCGAACAGATATTAGTAACTAAAGTCAGATAGTCCTCTTTAGAATTGACTAAAAACATCGACGTCTCCTGACGTCACGGCGCTACGAGAAGTACAAATAAAATGGATTTAACTCAGGAAAAAGCCGATACAAGCTGTGAAAATGCTCAATGGTGCAAAAAATAAGTCAACAATTATTTGCAAGTTTGTGTTTAACTGTAATAAATTTTGTGGGGGTGGTGGTCATTGTATTTTGAATATGAAACAGTCCGAAAGAGAGTAGAATATCTGTAAATATTTGGTCATAAAAGAAGTAACGTCAACCAACGTTCAGGGTTATCCTTACTGTAAACTAAGATATACACGGTTAGAAAATGAAAACATTGAAGAACTAACTTCTTAACTAGATGGAGTATATCTATAAACTGTGCGTGTTTAATTTTGACGTCATGTTTTGAACGTTACCGTGCGCCGTGGTGACAAAACATGTTGTTTTAAAAAGGGGTAACAAAAATACCGTTTCATCAAATGGACTAAAACTTCGCATGTCAATAACATAAGTGTTGGTGCACAGATTAATCTGTTTAGTATGAATTTCATGAAAAATATACGATAGACAGCCGCATTGTCTTCGTATTTTTTGATTGACCCTCGTATAAACCTCTTCATCTCCTCTCCTTTGTAATGATTCTTTGAATCAATAGTATGCGTTCAATAAATATTAGGCCAGCATTTTTTTATTTTTAGGTTTACGAACCACAAAATGATAAAGTTCTGTAGGAGGAGGAAATAAAAAAAAAAAAAATCTCTTTTGACCTACAATATTTTTACTTTTAGGTTTACGAACCACAAAATTGTAAAGTTCTGTAGGAGAAAAAAAACCTTTTATGACATCATCTTTATTGTAATATTAATATAATGAATGACAGCTTCATGATAGTGGTGTGTAACTGCATCAAGTGTAGCATGTGAAAAGAATGTCATCTATGTAACATATCTCTGAAATAGTACAATAGAATATTAGACATACAGCTTTGATATTACATGTACATATAGCAATGTCAGGGGCGTGCAATTACAAAATTTGGCCACAAATTTACTAGCCCAAGATTCAAAGTTACCAGTCAAACTATTGTCGGACATGTCAACATTTCATTTAAAAAAAAAACAACCTAAATTTTATGTACATAAAGTAATAATGTTTTCTCCTGTATGATACTAGTATTTAATTATTAATATACAAAATATTTATTACTTTCATGTTTTCTGCAGTTAAAAAATATTCAACTTCATTGATCTCTCACATTTTTTTTTACAAAATTGGTTTGGGTGTTTATATGTGAGAAAACTCAAACATAACATTGTGAATGTGAACAGACTCTATAAAATCACTGCGACTATATGTGTGCATGTATTTTATCCTGTTGAATTTCCATGTACAAAGTACAACTATGCAATTAATTATGTAATGGTAAATTTTATTTGAAAATAACGGAAAATGCACAAACAATAATATGATTTTTTTTTAATTCACTAGGCAGGTCACTTTAAAATGTGTTCATGAGAATAGTTACTGTAGAATATCTCTAATACATCTCTCTCTCTCTCTCTCTCTCTCTCTCTCTGTAAAATAAATTTTTAAAAAAGCCAATGAATACATATGCCAATTGGAATCATTTTACAGTGATGTACTTGAAAACAGCTGCACAGGTAACTATCGAAGCCATGTTCAGTGAGGTGTGACTATCTCGTCTAGCCACTGATCAACACTGTCGGTAAAACTTCAAAGTATGAAACTTACAGCAGAGTGTTTGTAGAAGCTTCTCTGAAGAATGTAGCACGAGAAAAAGATGCGTAAGAAATTTTTAGGCTATCATGACACAAAAAGAGCAGATTTTATGCCTCTGTGATAACAATGACGATACACTTTTCCTACTAGAAAAAATTTGCTGTCGGGGAGAAAAAAAAAGATCTTTTTTGTAATTTTATTTTTTTTTCTAAAAACTCAGAAAACCGAGCGGCGGGTTTGTAAACCTAAAAATAAAAAAATGCTGGCCTAACGGAAACACTCTATATTTTTCTATAGAATTATTTTATGCCGCGGATTCATCAATGTAAAAAGTAACAGGTCTACATCACTTCCGGTGAGAGTGATTGATTTAAAATTCAACGAACAATAAAGCTAAGAGTAGGCCTATAGTATTTGAGAATATGCCTTGTGTAACTTACGTTGTTAATGATCAAGTGTTTAATTTATCAAGGAAATAAAAAACATTTGGAAAGAAAGATCCTTTCGCCGCAAGGAATTATTTCCCATGTCTAGTCAAGAACTCGTGTCTTGAAAATAAAAATTCGAAAAACAATCAATTTGCACCAGTTTCAGTCTCTATGGTAATTAGACACTATGCTTATGTGGTCAAAGTAATTTTCCATAAGATTTGACTTTTCTGTCAATTTGTTGTGTTTTATATCTTAATAGATGTGTTTTCTCGGCCTATATGACGGATTTACAACAATAATTCTTCATTTATTACTAATAGGTTTGATACATTATTTCTCCACAGACTTGCGAGAGTGTACTATGTCAGTTATATTACTTGTAGGTTAATATTAAAAATCTCAAAGAAGATGCATTTAATTCGAATTTGAATAAATGACGGCTAATATAAAAAACTTGATGTTGATTTTAAGACTTTGTATCATATTTTTATGCTAGAATATTGAATATCACCAGTGAAGGATTCTGAAATTAATACCAAAGTTTTACTCGTTGCGGTCGAATACGAAAGCCAAGAAAGTTCGTTCGAGATTCTCGTGTATTATGGTTAACGTAAGAACTGTTGAAAGTTCGTTCGAGATTCTCGTGTATTATCGTTAGCGTAAGAACTGTTGAACACTGCACTCTTGTTTAATTTCATTGATTTTGTCTCAGTGATGTCAACGTCATCCATATGGGATCAGAAATCTCCTTTCCTGTATATTTGATGTACTTACCTTCACATAACACCCCTCTAGAAAATTCTTACATTGTATGCTTTCTAAATATCACAATGAATTTCCCCTTCCATTCTCCATCTTTCGTTCCGTCCTTTTTGGGTGAAATAAAATATTTTATTTCTGTCATGGAGTTTAAGATGCTTTGTCATCCTGATTTAAACTCTGGTATCAGAAACTTACATTTCCTTTTACCGAGTAGAATCTAAAAGAAATGGTAGACTATAAACCTGTAAAAATGATTAGGACAAGGATTTTAATTAACATAAAATATCAAAACATTGGACGAAAATTTTATCAGTCAAAATATTGATTACCGTAAACAAGAGTAAAAAACAGTATCATAAAACAAAAGTGTCATTATAAAAGAAGCATAGCAAATTGGTAGCTGCAGGACTGTAGCTGCCGGTCTGAAACAATTCGGATGGACGACCAGGGAGCTACAGTGCCTCCCATAGTAAAAAACTGCAAGTTACGGCGCACAAAAAATTGCGCTAGTTTTGGACTTATTAACCTTATTTTCACACAAATTCTGCAAAATTAATCAGAACCATTAAATTCTTCAGCAAATTTACTACTGATATCGTCACTTTACTTGCCTCAGACTTTCTCTTAAACATGATAACCGACCTCGGAAAATGACGTATGTTAATTTACATCGAGATCGAGAGTCGCCATTTTGTAAACAAACTTGCACCACTTTAATTGACAGGGCTGGGGATGGTGTTTAAAAGAATATCAGAGGCAAGTGAAGTGACAATATCTTTAGTAAATTGTCCGAGGAATTTTTTGGGATTAAATATTTGTACAGAATGTGATCGTAAATGAGATGAATCATTCCAAACCTAGCGCATTTTTTTGTGCGCAGTAAATTGCAGTTTTTTACTATGGGGGGCACTGAAGCTCCCAGGTCGTCCATCCGAATTTTTTTAGACCGGGAGCTACAGTCCTGCAGCTAAGCAAATTGGTTGAAGTAGGAGAAGAATATCGTAGTAATTCTGTACAAGAATCCAACAGCTTAGCCAGTAAAATAATCATCAAGTTAGGCGATATTGAAGATTGGATTAGTTATGAGGAATTAGGAATCTTCAGGGAATTAAAAACTCTCAAAGACTGTGGTTTGTGTGACTGGAAAATTACAATTGTCAAGACCTTAAACACTCTTTATTCAAATTGACCTGTAATAAATATCCGAGATCTGATAGTTGTTGAGATGAATTCAACGACATGTTTTGGAATTAGCAGCCATTTAAAGCCGTTTGAATAAGATCGAAATGAAAAAGAATATTTTCAAAAGCTTTAACTGCAGACAACATTGAAAAAAATCATACAGCTCTCTGGTGATACCTATTTTTGATGGCAGCAAATATATATATATATATATATATATATATATATATATATATATACAACTGGACTTTATATTAAAAACGACTACTAGTAAATCAAGGTGAATATGATGGTTTACATGGTTTTGTACATATATTATACTGCCTGATTATACTGCCAAAGTTAAGTGGAATTATATTTCGATTGACTCTACTAGGAATACATTATAATTACATAAAGATGATACAACCCAAACTTGACGTCCAGCTTGAAGCGTTATAAAAACAATTGTAGAAATGGTTTTAACTTCCACGAGAAAACAAATTTTTTGGGAAAAAAAGACATCAAGATAGCACTTATTGAACTATTTCTTAATCATTAGTGACATTTTCAAATCTCTGAAATTTTATTGGAAAGAATGCTTTTTTCTTTTATTTAAAAGACTGCGGGGTCTACTCATGGCTAACAGTAAAGTCATTGACTAATGAATATGAATGCATTGAATTAATAGAGGTAAATATTTGACAACTTTATAGTTACAATGTACATCCAAGCAAAAGTCCAAGCTCTTGTTAAAATGACTAACAGTTCCACCTGATACATTTATTACATAGTCGTACTATTAAGCGGTCTGATGTTGCTGCATCCGTTGTTTTATAACCCACATACATGTACTGACATCCTTCTTGGTAAACCCTTCTTTAAATACCTTAGTCAAACTCTTATGATTAATGAACACGATTGCTGTCTGGGTTTTTCTACTTTCTGTGACATTTATCCAAAGATAACACTCAAATTTTAAAATATAATAGTATTATCAAAGCTGCAAATGTTTGGAAAATCCTCTGTTTACGAAAGAAATAAAAGGTTTCGGACACATTTTTGGATTTTATATACACCATTTTGATATGTACATAATCTTTAGATGAAAAGACTGTCTCAGCAATTAAAACAAACTGGAGTGAGCTTAATTTAAAAAAGGGGAAATACATGTACCAGTAATCCATCAAACTTAAAAAAAAAGACAAAAGCCAGTAAGATAAAGTGATTAAAATAAAATGCATTTGAAACAAATTCATCCCTTCCTCATTCTAATTTTTGAAATACTTGATTCCATATGTATGTTGTCATTATGAAATATAAATACTTGATTCCATATGTATGTTGTCATTATGAAATATAAATACTTGATTCCATATGTATGTTGTCATTATGAAATGTAAATACTTGATTACATATGTATGTTGTCATTATGAAATATAAATACTTGATTCCATATGTATGTTGTCATTATGAAATATAAATACTTGATTCCATATGTATGTTGTCATTATGAAATATAAATACTTGATTCCATATGTATGTTGTCATTATGAAATATAAATACTTGATTCCATATGTATGTTGTCATTATGAGTATGAAGCAACAGAGCAGGATATCTTGAAGTGTGATTTTTTTTTACTGATATTCCAAATTAAAGGAATCATTAATTTGTATCGGAAACAAGAGGCACACAGGCCTTGACAGTCACTAAGTACCGTAACCCTTAAGATGACCTGTAAGAGAATCTCATGTTTCCATTTAAATCTTCATTTTGAAGTGTAAACCCTAAAATATGAGACTATCTGACTGCGACCCCCGCTTTTTTATGTTTGATGATGTACAGGGGTAGGGTTCAAAAGTCGAAGGTATCTCGGATTATCTAAACCTTACCTTAGGGGGCCAACAATTGTAAACTTTTGGTAATAAGAGAGCTGCAGACCTTAAATAGACAGTCTTTTATAATATTTACAGTTTCATTTATAAAGCACACAAAATGCATAAAGCTATTTTCTACAAGTATACGATGCACAGGATATATAAGTAGATTTCCTAAAACAGCACACATATATACCCTAAGTAAAAATACTTGTTCAATAAATGACTATATTTATCACCACCCCCCCCCCCCCCCCCCCCCCCAAAATATAAAAAGCCTCACCTTCTGTTATATTGCCTGGACAGAAAATTTCTCACAATTTTTATTATCATTATTTATCATGTTTTTTTTTTTTACAAATATGTATGGAAGTAAATAAGTAGATTTTTTAAGAATAAATACATTTTCATTATATGGCTATATTGGCACCATCCTTATGCCTGTACCCCTTTCGAGGAGTAATGAATTTCTCAATTTAGGTAGAGGACTTTATAACCAAGCATTTAAATTTTATATATGGCCAAATTGGCTCCATTCTAGGGTCTGAACTCATGACCCAGGGGTCATGGCTTTAACAATTTTGGTAGAAGGCTTCATTGACATCATAAACCATGCATACAGTTTTTTCATTCCATGTGTGTATGGGAGTACAGAAAAATATATTTTGGCCCTTTTTTGCATTTTTGGGCCCCGCCAATGAGGCCCCAGGGGTGCTAAAGCCATGCATTTCACAGTTTAGAAAGTTTGGAATAAAACTGTTAACGGACGACGCACGCCGCACGACGACGGACGAATACCAATGGCAATAGGTCACCTGGGTGACTAGTTTGACGTAAAAATGTGTACATAATAAATACAGTACTGTGTTATTGTTGCATGATCACAGGCAAACTGTTTCTTCTTCATTGTACACACGTGCAACATAACGCATATATTCAGCTCCGATGAGTGCAAACCTTAAAAACTGAGAGTAAAAAAAAGCTGAAAAAATATGAAAGAATACTTTTTAGGTGATTATTGCAGGATATGGAGATAGTGCCATTTTAGAAAAAATCCATAACCCGCGTTTGGTTAATTATTGTTTCCCCGTTTTGTTTTAAGTCATCACCACTCTTCTCAAACCCCTTTACAGAATTTCGATTTCGTTGCAAGTGTGTAGATATGCATATTACCACGAAATCCCGATTCCAGTATTACTTCTGGAAATGTATCTTTTAACTTAAAATTTTTACCATTTTAAAATTAAGTGATGAATAATTTCTTAGCGCAACTCACGGAAAACTTTGTGTGTATTAAGGATACAGTGAGTAGATGTGTTTATTAGGAGGAAATTTTGATTGCATTACTATTCTAGGAATAGTACATGTATCTCTATAAATCAGGAATGGGGTTATTTATCAACAATTCGTCGGCGCAACTTCCTTGAAACCGGTGCATATAATGTCGGGCTACGTTGTACGTACATGTAAGCTGACACAAAATGTAAATTACCAGGAAATTCCGAATCCTTACTTTTTTCTAAGAAATTTGGCCTTTTAAGCTTACAATTAAGAGAGGCATTAAATACAATACTTAAATAAATTGTTTAACTTCTCTGAAACTGAAACTTTGTACCCGTAGAAAACAGAAGTTTGGTGTTTAAAAGTAAATAAATCCAATTAAAAAGAGAAAAATAGAATTTTTCGTTAGACAAACATGCACATAAATATGTAGTTTCCCGTCCGCTTCAAGACACGCAAGCGCTATTATAGTAGCTCTAGGAGTATCAGATTTGATGGAATTTTTCTTTTTCGGATTCCTACATGTATCTGTTCTACCACTGACATTTTACCCAATCCTTCAGTCCTACAACTGACATTTTACCCAATCCTTCAGTCGATCTTTTCATTAGTAGACCCCTAATCTTATTAGATTTTCCTTTAAGTTAAATAAATTCAACGTTCTCATTGTTATTCACTTTTGTTTATACCAGCAGGTAAATGTAATTAAACAATGATTCAAAGAGGCCTATTGACCACATTTCTCAGTACTTTTAAAAGACTTTTATTTAAAATTTATAATTCAAACACTTTCTGACCTTCATTTTTTAAAGGAAAAAAAAACAACACTATGATGTGAATCTTAATAAATTCTTCTCATATTAAGCAGTGAAACTGTTTATCACAAATAAAACAAATAATATCATAACTAAAAAAAAAGAGTATTCGTTAATTAAAGCATAATACCAAAATATATAAATAATTGTTCAATTTTATGTACAAAGAGTAACAAAAAAAACACCAATCATAAGAAGTGATTTAAAAGTTGCGGTTTGTAATGAAAGTATATTAAATGGGCATGGTCACAATGTTGGTCAAATTCTATTTTAATGTTTTTATTATTTACAATGCTATAAAAATGCATTTCTAATGATCAAATAAAATTTGAGAGTCATTCGTAGAGTTATAAGCAAGATACAGGGCTCACAATTCTTTGTCATGTAAACAAGACTCGTGCCCTGTTTTTGTTTACATAGATTCAATATACCATTAAGAAATATTTTTCTAGCTTATTTGTCTATTTTTTATTCATTTTAAGCACAAATAAACAGTTCCTAAAGTTTAACACATTCGTTTTAGGTTTCAAACTGAAATTTTTACTTCAACGTTCAAAATGTAAACAAACGCTGTGTTTACATAGCAAAGAATTTCAAGCTCTGTAACTCGCTTACAACTCAACGAACGACACTCAAATTCCAGTTGCCTATTAAAAATGCTTTTCTGAAGCATTGTAAATATTAAAATCGGGGGAAAAAATTTGACCGAAATCGTGACCATGCCCCTTTAATGTCTCTTCTGATGTATCAATGCAAAAGCCGTTCTGCGTCAATGCAAGCAGATAAGTTCGGCTTAAAATAAGTATGTATAATATGGATTAAAACAGGCACAGATGAAAACTAACTCAGCGTATAACATCCCCTCTTAAGATGTTTAAGAATGAATATCACTAGTAGTAAATTTGAATTTGCCTAAAGAATGATCGCGAATGACTGTTAAGGAATTGTGGATATTTAAAGAAACCCCTTAATGCATATTTGTATGAAGGTCATCGCGAAAATTAATGTAATGTGTATCTATTCAATTTGCCACAAATCTATTTACTAAACGACGAAAATTGGTCCCCACAAATTGAAATATGAAATTGATATCGTGGATTAGTATAGATCCGCTGCGAATTCCAACCATCTGGTGTGCGCAACATTCTTCAAGTATTTCAACAGCTACAACATTGCATGCAATCGACACAATATGATTTAAGGAGAAGGTTCATAAGGAGTTTAAATTACTATTTACAGAGTGTTAATAGACAAGATCATGAGTGGCCAACATACGCCACTGTCTGTAGGAATTACATATTATATACATGAAATAGGTGCAGTTATTATATCTCATTAAGGTGCGAATGCAAATACCAGATTTGACTGAACCATTTTCTTTGCTTAAAAGTTCCATTTCATTATATGCTGACGTGCCTGTTAAATTCTGCATTTATCTCATCAGAAATAAAATATATGTATAGCATAAAAAATTAGATAAACTATCAGAAAAAGAAATTTAATATCAAAACAAGGATGGCAAGGAATGGACTCTCTCTCTTCTCTCTCTCTCTCTCTCTCTCTCTCTCTCTCAGTTACATTTATACACAAAATCACAAATTCAGTTAAATTTCAAAAGTGAATACGCCATTATAATACCTATGAAAAGGCAACCAGTCCTTGAAATGTTCTAGAAACTATCATTATGCAATTAACAGTGTTTCTTACATTGCAAAATATACATGTTTGTATCTTAGTTTCATGTTAATACATTTTGTTAGATTAAAGCCACATTCTATAATAATGGAATAAAAAAGGAAACACAGAAATACACGTAAAAATAAAACGGAATTAAGTAAAACAAAAAACTCATGGCACTCATTGTGAACACATGGACATCGTAACAATGTAAACAGGATTATAAATTAAGTACATCAGCTATGTACTTAACAAACTGTATAATAAATAAGTTGATTTGACTACGCTTGGTGAACACTTGAGTATTGTCATTCACTGAAGCCATTGGTCAGCTACTGCATGGATTTCTTCGGGAGGGGGATGTCAGTCCTCTAATACATAACGATCTAAAAGTAAAAATTCGATAAACACGATAATTGACCACACCAAAATCTGCGCTCATTGTTAAATGCTTAATATAAACAACAAGTCTTGAAAAACTCTCATTAGAAACAGTCAATAAATACATTTATCTGTCGCCAATTGCTATGTTAAATGTTTATTCGTTGGGGTTTCTTTTTCTAGCAGACAACAAACTCGTCCAATATGAATCTTGTAATGATACATGTATATTATTTATAAAATGTGTGTACTGATTTAAAAAATATATAAATATGTTCCATAAAAATCCTCTGAAATATACAGACCTGTAACGTTAAGGGGTTGCGACGCATTGTATACACCATTAGAGAACATGGCGTTACCCGGCTTCCGGATCACCGACGCTTTGTTCCCAAGGAGGGGATTGGCCGAGAGCGGCGCATTGGTCTTTGATATCTTTACAATCAAATCCTTGTTCGTCTTCTTTTTTCGTCTGCAAAAATAAAATATTTATTCCTGTTTCATTGAAATATGTTGAGTTTTGTGTATTTTGCAACGCCCCTCAGCACTCTTGAAAAATAATGCGATAAGGACTATTTTCCCCAACAGATTGAGTATATAGATGGAGCTTTGCTGATATAATACTGTAAAAACATAGAAAATTAAAAATGTAACAATATATCATAAAGTTTGTAAATGTTTTCCTGTTAGTTCCAATTACTTATGGGAAGAATTATATCAAAATTATTTCCCACAGAACTCTCTGTTTCCCTGAATGCGGAAAACTGCAAACCACAATCAACATAAGAGGGACTAAAGTTATGCTGTCTAAGTTCCTTGATAAAATATCATATTTTTTTAATTTACTTGCCTTGTAAAAAAAATAATAAATTTTTGCTGACTTTTTTAGTTGATTCCAGAAAAGAGATGAATATGACGTAAAATAAAAAAATAGGGATGAGGCAACATACACAATACATCCAAAACAGTAAAGACAGCAATAGAAATGGCTTACCGAACATAGCAAATGCAAATGACAACGATGACCACCATAAAGAGGAAACCGATGACTAACACAGTAACGATGACCATCATCTGCATTCCTATCTGACGGAGAGGCTCTGCACAGACAGGGGGCTGATATCCCAGCTTACACCCGTTATGGCAGTGCCCGTCCCTGCTACATGAAAAAGCATCGTGACAGTTCAGGCTACAGTTTTTATCACACATCTCGTCAAACTTTCCAGGGGCACACTCCACACAAAGACCTGTTGTTTTATCACATGTAGAATCTTTGCAGTTTGGCTGACAAGTTTTGCTACAGAGCGCGCCAAATTTTCCTGGATCACAAACTTTACATTCACCACTCTCCCTATCACACTGAGCACAGGATGGCGCACATGTCTGGTTACACAGTTCTCCATACCGACCATGAACACAAGTCCTACATATACCAGTATCATTGCACCCGTCCTCTCCACATGGTCCTTTACAAGTACAAGAATCACCAAACCAATCCTTCTTGCAAACCAAACAGTTTCCACTTTCTCTTTTGCAAGTGTTCCCATCGCAATTTTTCGGACAAGTATCTAAACACATTTTGCCATAATATCCAATTGAACAATTCTGACAAATGCCATTATCTAGACAAAGTTCATCAGTGCAATGGCCACGACAATGACATCTTTCACCAAACCAGTTTGACTTACAAGATAAACATTTACCATTTTTTCTATCGCATCCATTTTCACAATTTTTCGGACACTCCAATTCACATTTATTTCCATACCACGATAAAACACAATCACGACAAGTACCATTGTTGCGATAACATCCATTTGAACAATGTTCAGGACACTCGCTTTTGCATATATCTCCATACCAACCAATCTTACAGTTATCACATAAACCGTTTGTATTGCATTTATCATCTTGACAATGACCCAAGCATTGACACTGACTTCCGAACCTGTTTTCTATGCAAGAGAGGCAGGATTTGTTTCTAAAACAAAAGCTTTCTTTACATTCATCAGGACATTTTTCCAAGCATTTTGAACCAGTATAGCCAGCATCACAAGCATAACAAGTTCCATTCAGGTTGCAACCTCCCGAATCACATTTTCCAGTGCAGTTACATTTATTACCATACTTTCCGCTTGGACAGCTTTTACAGAACCCAGTGGCTCGATTACACCCAGAATCATCACAATTTTTGGGACATGTCAGCAAGCACTTACTTCCATGATATCCAGATGCACACTCTAAACACGTCCCGTTAGAGCTGCATCCAGATTGCCCGCAATATCCAGTGCAAGAACAAGTCTCACCAAACCAGTTTATTTCGCATTGAAGACACTTTCCAGTGTTTCGCTCGCAGCCGTTTTCACAATGTTCTGGACATGTCTTATTGCAAGAGGACCCATACCAACCGTCCACACAACTATCGCATACGCCCAGTGCATTACAGATATTGTTATTGCAGTGTCCAAAGCATTCACAATTCTGTCCATTCCAGCCAGATTCACAGGACCGACAATGACCAACCCGAGTACAAGCAGATTCCCCACAGTGTTTAGGACATGTCCGTTGACATCTATCTCCGTATAAGCCATCCTTACATTCAAAACATCGACCGTTTTCATCGCAACCACCAGAACCACATAACCCGGTGCACGAACATCTACTGCCATAGTAGCCAGTTTTACAATATAAACACAGGCCCGTGTCCCTCTGACATCCTGTGGAATTACAATTTTCTGGGCAAGAAGACCTGCAATCTCTTCCATACCATTCGTTTTTGCAAGTTAAACATATTTTTTCAGAGCTGCACGTGTCATTACCACAATGACCAATGCAATCGCACATTGGTCCAGACCAGCCTGGCTTACATTTCGTACAGAATCCAGTTTGCCTACTACAAGAAACATCTGCACAGTTTTGGGGACATTTTTTATCACACTTTTCATCGTATAAACCGGCCTCACATTTGGAACATCTTCCGTCTTTATCACACCCTGAACTGTCACATTTACCTGTGCATGTGCATTGCAGGCCAAACCACCCATCTCTGCACTGAGAACATTCACCTGAGTCACGGTCGCATCCCAAATAATTACAATTTACTGGGCATGCAGTAATGCAAATATCTCCATGATAACCCTCAGCACATTCGTGACAAATACCAGTATTAAAATTACATTCTGTTTTCCCACATTGGCCGATACATAAGCACTTTTCTCCGTATCTTCCTTCAGTACAACTCGAGCATCTTCCAGTGTTTTTATCACATGTGTTATTACTGCAATATTTTGAACATCGTTCATTGCAAAACAATCCATAGAAACCCGTCGGGCAAGATTCACAAGTTCCCTGTGTTCTGTCGCACGAACTAGGGCAGCTTGTTGGGCATTGGAATGAACAACCCTCTCCATAATATCCAATTTTACAATCAACACATCTGAAACAATTAAACAGAAGTGACAAAATTTAAATGTAGGTTGCGCTACTACTATAAAAGAAATTGTTTTCACATACTTCAATTAAGAATATGAATACCAACCTTCCGTTTTCAGTACATTTATCCTCGTAGCAGAATCCCGTACAAGTGCAGTTCTTTCCAGAACGTTCTCCTTCGCATTCTAAACATTCCCCCGTTTTGATGTTGCATTTGCTATCTTTACAATTCTGTGGACAAGAATTCCCACATGAAGTACCATAAAACCCATCCTTACAGCTGACGCAGGCTCCCGTTTGTCGGTTACATTCGCTATCTAAACAGTTGCTCGGGCAAGCTTTCGTACAGTTCGACCCATGCCATCCTCGATCGCAATGGGTACACAGTCCAGATTTCAAATCACATCCTTGATCATTACAGTGGCCACTGCATAAACACTGACTTCTCTCTACGAACTGACCAGGTTTGCATTTTTTACAAGTACTGTCGTATCGATTGCATCCTGAATCATCACAGTTCTCGGGACATTTTTCGGTGCACTTTTCCTCCCAGTAGCCATTTTCACATTCAACACACCGGCCTGTGGTTTTATCGCAGCCATTCGATAGACATACACCAGTACAATAACAACGATCTCCATACCATCCTGCCTGACATCCAAGACAGACCCCGGTAGTTCTGTTACAGCCATTTAGACATTTACTTGGACAGTCTTGGTTACAATCCGTCCCGTATTTACCCACGACACAGGCATCACAAATTCCATTAGCCTGACAGCCATTATTTACCAAGCAGTGACCTTTGCATTGACAACGATCTCCCGTCCAACCGTCATTACACGAAAAACAATGTCCCGTATCTTTCGAGCAGTTCTGAACCTGACAATTTATAGAACAGCGGTCATTGCAGGTGGAGCCAAAATAACCAGGTACACAGCTATGGCATGATCCATCATCTACATCGCAGCCCGCGTCACTGCATCCTACTCCACACTTCTTCTCACACTGTTGTCCATAATATCCAGGTTTGCAACTACTGCAAGCTCCACTACCTCTAATACACTGTCCACCAACACAGTTTGTAGAACAGTTCATGTTGCAAAGTGAACCATAGAAGCCTTGTTGACAGGTGGTACATACGCCATTGACGTCACATCCGTCGTCACTACCCGAGGTCAGACAGTGACCTTTACATGAGCATTCATCTCCATACCAACCGTCGTTACACTGCACGCACTTCCCCGTGAATCTGTCGCAGGCTGCGTCCCTACAGCTAGATGGGCATTGTGTGAGACACTTCTCGCCATAAAACCCTTTCAAACAATTCTTACAATTGTTTGTTATATCACTACACCCGGTTTCATCGCAATGATAATCTTCGTTATCACAATAGCAATTACTTCCATACCATCCCGAATTGCACCCCTTAGTACACGCGCCTGTTACATTATTACAATGTCTAATATTTTTGCGATAATAATCATCATAAATCTCCACGCAGTATATTCCGCATCCTTCGTCGCAATTTCTCCCAATCCATCCCGGTTCACATCCAAGAGAGCAGACCCCGTTATCTGGATCACAGGGTCTCACACCTTTTATAAAATCTTCTTCACATCCGATGCTACATTTCTTATCACACGTATCGCTGTAATATCCTTTAGCGGCGTCACATCCTAACGAACAGACGCCTGTTACTCTGTCACAATGTTTACCATTCCTGCCGTCTTTTTCACCGTAAATACAGCCACGCCCACAATCCAAGTTGCACGTCTCTCCATATTTTCCCGGATCGCATTCGGTGCATCTTCCGGTCTGTCTATCGCAGTGGTTGGCGGAGTCTCCGTTCAGACTGTAGAAGAGACAGTCACCACTGCAGGGCACATTGCACTGGTCCCCGTACCAACCACCGTAACACGAGATACAAACGTCCGTGGACGCGTCACAGTTCTTGCAAAGGTCTGAACATGCTGATTCTGAAAATTAAAGTTTGAATTTAAGTCACATTCCTTCATTTTTTTAAAAATATAAATGAAGCATTGATTAAAAAGTTTTATTTTTCTCTATATTGCTCAAATCAAGGGTTATTTTTTTTAACAGAGCATAATTATACTATTTTGGATCACACAGTATTAAGATTAGAGTTTTATTGCACCCCACGTATTTGTTGTTCTCTGTTTACATATTTGTAAGAAATACTTTAAAAGTATTTCATTTTTTAAAGTATTTCTTTTACATCAAATGAAATGAAGTCTAGTACTGGCGTGTAACACATCAACAGGAATCCAGTCATCAAAGTGTAACAAGCCGGTACTACATCCATTTCTATTTAATTACATGTAGCCATATAGTTTTATTTTTAATTACCCCACCAGTGAAACCAGAGGGGACTTTGTCCTTCCCCTTTGCTTGGTTGTCAGCCTGTCCATCAGCTTGTCAAACTATCTATCGTTCTTTCTTTCTATCTTTATCTGTATTTTTAATCATTTCTGTTGATCAAATTTAGCTTATATGATGCGTTATCAACAGGAAAAATTGCCTTTTTGTTTGTTTATTCCGTTTAACATATCTTTAAAAAGTTAAACAGGATGCCAGTATCCACAACATCGCTTCCTGGTTTGTGAGTTTGTTGGGAAGGGGGTTGATTTAGACTGAGGGTTGGTTGGTGACTTATATGTTGTTTTTTTTTTTAGATAAAAAAGATGTTGTATATATATATATATATATATATATATATATATATATATATATATATATATATATATATATATATATATATATATCCGTACTCGTAACTGTGAGCGGCAGCAGCGCTAACCACTCGGCCATCTACATAGATTAGAGATCAAACTCTATATTACGGAATGGGTGGGCCCTCTAATGTATATTATGTCCTGTCTATGAGGCGCCAGAATGTCAAATGATTTTTTATTATCCATAAAATCATTAAAAATTATGACTCAATCCTTTTATATTTAAAAAACACTTCAGCGTTGTGTTTTTGAAATATAATGTCATGAGGTGATGTAATTGAAAAATGAAAAATGCCTGAAATGTGATGCTGTTCAAGTCACACAGAAACAATGAGCCACAGCGGGTTGTTTCGAATTTGATCAACTCAAGCGCTGTGCACCTGTTCTGTATATTAACTTTTGTTGATAAATAGTTTCTGTTAAAAATTTCACATAGATGAAACTGTTTTTGTAGGAAACTGTTTCATGAAATCCAACAGAGGTAAATTCTTTGTCGATCTTTTGTGTTAGAATAATAACCTTTGTAGGTCTATATTTTTTCTTTGGCCATATAGCACTGTCACTAGACCTGTATCTAATAGGTGTCGTATATTTAAGGGTAGATATATTATGCACACTGGCTTCGATCCTTCATGATTCAGTGTTTATGACGATAATAACTCCTTAGGCGTACACGTCTTATATTTCTTGTTGGCGCACCTAGTAATATATATATTTCTTATCTACCAAGCTGATTTCCAATGCAGACCAACGGACCATCGACGTCAAACTTTCTTATCATTTCATTTTTTTAAACTAAATTTCGAAATTCATGAAAAGAATTTCCTCCTTTTTTCATTACCCACATCAAATTAAAATTACGCAGCTCTTCCTTAAATTTTCTATCGCATAATGAGCCTAGCTGTCGTTCAATTATACCTGAAAGACAAGTTTTATTTTGAAAGGGACGATCTTAAGGTAAATAGAATTTACATGGAGTATTTAAGATAATGATGTTTAATGCCCTGCTCTCATTTTGTCTAGTCTCCTTTAAATTTTTCCCGTAACTTCAACGTACATGGGTCGTTTAATTCTTTAAATGAAGCTTTTGTTCTTAGGTGACAGCCGCATAGGTCTGAACGAGCTCGGTTTTCTATAGTTGTTGCGATTGTTTGTCTGCATGTTTATTTGTGCGTTATAATGAATTTCCATCTGCAGGGCATGGGATAGGCGTATAGTATGCATTGTTATCAGCATTTGTAATGAAAGCTGTCTGTGTGGATACCCCAACGGACACCCCCCCCCCCCCAAAAAAAAATATCATCGATCTTCGAAGCCTTTGTTCAGAAAAAAAATCGACAGATAAACAGTCGGGCTAAAATAAACAATGGCAATAATGACAATGAGAAGAAAAAAGAACTATTATCGATTAAATCTGATAACGTGATATTGTACATACCGGAGCATCTGATAACTGTCAGCAAAACGAGTACGACCACCACGTGTGTGTCTATAGCCATTGATTGTGGTCACAACACTAACGACTTTTGCTTCCCAGAATCCAGCCATTTATGAATCACTCACTTCTAGTTATGGTATCGTACAGATAATTTTGGAATAAAAAGTATTCTTTTCCTGTTCGACATTGCATATCGTATCCGTTCCACAAAACGAGTTGGTACGAGGCCAGCGATGATCCTTATTTACAAGCACATGTTTTTATAAAACTGTGTGTCATCGATTTTGAACACTCAAGCCAATATCAACACACGTTGTTTTCTATCTACACACCAACAACCCACACACACCTGCAGGCCCCGAACTCAACCACGCACTTCCGAAATTCATTCATAAAATTGTCAAATCTACACACCGGGAAAATGACTGCACCTTGAATCAACTCGTCTAGGTATTAAACAAAAGCACCGTAAGATTTCTGTAACCTTTGACTGGTTCGCTTCCTGTCTGACATCGATCGATTGTGTAATCGGATTATCGATTCGGCAGACATATGCCTTCTGTGAATCTTCGAGACCCCCCCCCCTCTCTCTCTCTCTCTCTCTCTCTCTCTCTCTCTCTCTCTCTCTCTCTCTCTCTTAAGTAAGTCATTACTTTGATGTTTTTTACCCACTAGGGAATTCGTCGTCATGCCCGTATATTGACCTTTTGACTGTATTTTTAATGGTACTTCAACCCACTTACACAGGAAAAAGAACCAACACTGTGGGAAAAATAACTTGCCCCAACCAGATGAATAAAGTATAAGCTCATTTATTATAATTAAAAATTCCTTGTAATGTTGTGTGTGTATACTGTGTATCCTTTATACTAAAATCTAACATAAGTAGTGATTCTATAGTCTGTTCTTCTTTATTTATATTTTTTCCCTGTATGAAAATGTACCCGTTTGTCTGTACCTCTGACGATTTGTATTTGTATGTATTATATATATGTTCCTCTTGTACCAAATTATTTGGTTTGAGCGAATAAACTGAACTTGTATACATACATGTACATATACTATAATAACAACCTTTTGATTTGGGAGATATAAATGTAAACGATTCCCTTTTCCCTTCTACATGTATAAAGTCCTGTTCAAATTTTGCCTTGATATTCTAATTAATTCTGGATATCAGGTTTGAGCAGAATCTGTATTTCATTGCTTAGTCAATAGAGAAAAATATAAAGAAGTATTATGTAATAACAACACAGTTTACTGAATAAACTATGAAACTAAAACTCTGACGACTTGAGCTTACATTGCATAGAAAAAAGTATCTAACATGTACATGTAGGTTAAAATTGTCGCAAAAATTAAAAATTCAGTATTGAAATAACGTAAGCTTAGTTGTATATTATATTTGTTTCGATCTAAGAATTGTTTCAATTACATGTACTGCAAACTAAGATAAGAATCCTGTCAGTTTTATTATAAAATCGTTCGCGTTTGGAACTTCATGCATGTGTAGCCATTGCAAGTAAAATTCACAAAGGCATTTTTAATATCTTTTATATACACAATGACATAGCAAGATGATGGTTGGATAAGGCGTGTGAATTGCCTGGATAACATACTGAAAAATCAATTATCAACATTTGATTTTTTTTAAATCATTCAATACAATTTTTATTTAACAAATCATCGGTTTCTTATCCATAAATACACATATATATCGATCATGTATGTTCAATACTTGGAATATGTTGATTTAAACTGGTGTATGCGTTTCAAAACCTCCAAATAGTGTCATTTTTCAAAACTTTAATGCCTTTTTTGTACAATGGGTCTGTGCTTCATATTTTTGTCCTTGTCTTAATAAGGCCTAATAGAGAGCAAAACGATTTTAAACAACAACAACTTGGAAAGATGACCCACTTTACATCAAAAATATCATTTTATATCCCAAGAATTGGCGTTTTAGAAAAATAACACAAGTCCATAAATTCGTGACGCAGTTGTAACTGAAATGGCTCAGTGGTTAGAACACTAGACAATGGAATGAATAGATCAAGGAAAATATTTTTTTTTTCTTATCGTTTCTCAAAATATTCTAAACTGAGTACAAGTATACGAGTAGTTAGAAATTGTGCTCTTTTGCAATTCGTATTTTAACATTATTAAAGGGACTTGGACACGATTTGAGATCAAAAATTTTATTTTTATTTTTTATGTATAAAATGGTTTACTGGAACATTTTAAATGATTGACCAAAATATTAAATGTTAAAGTCAAGTTACAAGCGAGATAAAGAGGTAAGAATTGATAGTTATGTAAACAAAGCTCGAGTCTTATAGTTGTTTACAAAATATGTAATGTAGAATTTTACCATTTCTTAGACAAAATGACATGTAAAAAACAATTTAAACTAATTCAATATCTTCATAAATACTATTATCAACAAAAGAAAGATACATTTGATTGAATCTTATACCAATACAACACATATGTAAAAAATGACTATATTCGAGCTTTGTTTACAAAACAAAGAATTATGAACTCTGTATCTTGCTTATAACTTGATATTCGAGTTTCAAATTTTGACATACATTGTAGTATTATAAACTTCTATATTTATCAGTATAAACATTGAAAATGGAAAAACAAAATTTGAAAATTTTCAGTCAAATCGTGTCCAAGTCCCTTTAAATAGATTTTATTTATTTTTTAAATTGAATTTTACGACTTAACCAAATGGACATTTTCGCTATATTATCCCCCTCCCCCCCCCCCCCCCCAATCTTCATTCATCTAAACAAAAGTGTTGCAAATTTTCTGCATAATATTTTCCTTCTGATCAGATACAGTCTACCGGGTATTTGAATATCTTAGATACAGTTCATCTTCAGTCAAAATCCTAACAAAAATTAGACAGTATTTTTAGTTGTGTTGTTGAATACTTTATGAGCTTCTTATTTATACTCAGTAGTCTCTGTTCGAACTTTAGACAAATTCATTGTTAAGAACAGTATTTTCTAGCTCGTACTTATGGAGTCGTCTTACTTCCGGGATATTTATAAAACCGTTGAATTATGGAGGCTCGATGGTCAACTAATTAACCATTATCAGGCACGTAGCAACCGGGGGGGGGGGGGGGGTCTCTCCCCCCCCCCCCCCACTCGTTTGTGCAGCAAAGGTTTTTCGTAAATTTACAAACAAAAAATTGAATGAACACGGAGTTGCCTCCCCCCTTACTTTTATGGGACCATGTAAAAAAAATAAAAAATGAATTGAAAATAAGGAATAAACAGTGAACTTGAAATTTAAAGTAAACTTGCCGCCCCCCCCCCCTCCCCTCCCCCCCCCGGATTATGATTTTCAGGATTTTGGAAAGTAACATTCACCCCCCCCCTTTTTGGGGGCTTGTAAATATTTTTTGGATCAGTCTATAAGTCTGCCCCCCCCCCCCCCCCCCACTTTCAAAACGATGCTACGTGCCTGATAAGTTCTACTTTAAAATTCTGAATGGAATATTTCAGGCCATTAAGGTAATCATAGCTCAGATCAAAGTATCGGGCTTGTGAACCGCAGGTCACGAGTTCGAATGCGCTTGGGGATTTTTCATATTTACTTAATTGAAATTTTGAAAATAATATATTTTAACAAAAATTGCATATTTTTTCTCCTATTTGAATTACATTTTTTGCATGCATTATGCTATCTCTCATTACCAAGAAATTTTCTTCAGATTTGAGACACTATTTTAAAGTGTAGTGAGCCACCTTAACTTTTATTTAGCAAAGATAAAATTCAGTGGTTTTCATTTACCGTTAAACAGGACTCTTCGTCTCAAGGAATAGTTTAGAATGGCCATAAACATCCACCCCTCTTTTAAAAATGTTAATTCAAACAGAAGTACGGACAGTACCCAGATGTTATATTCTTATTATAGTTATGCACAAGGACCGAGCCCGTTTTAACATTAATTTCAATGTAACCATAAATAAAGAAAGGGGTCGAACTCTGACCCAGATAAAAAAAAAACTACCAGCTCGCTTCAAAAGCCTTATAAATCAATTAATTTTTAAAACACTCGCAATATGCATGTATTTTTCATAAAAGTAATGTCTGAGATAAACTCATGCCGAATTTCAAGTTGATGGGTCTTAAAATAGCGGAGATATACGTCATTATTCTCTCGAATTCGCCATTTTATTTTTACTCGGACATTTACCGTTCCAGGGGCCCGTTTCTCAAAAAGGCGTAAATTTGGGCCTAAGTTAGTCCGACTAACAAAGTTACGCCAATATTTAGTCGGGTCTAAGTTGCGTTTCTGAAAGAGGCGTAATTTAGGATTTAAATGTCGAAAAACTTAGACATCTCCGCTGAGTACTAAGCATGCGCATATCGTATTTTGTTTTGCTTTGATGCTATGATTATATGTGGTGGATCAATTTTCCAATTCATAGTACATGTAGTACCCGACAGTACGCATGTTATACTTTACCACTGAATGTGCATAGTTCAAGCTGTTCATGACATTTTATGTTAATAAAAGTAGAACAAATGATTTTACACTTCTTAACATAATGACATTTTAGAGAAAAACAGTTGATATGAAAGCGGCATATATAAGATGTTTCAGAAACCAAATATGTGACAATTAAGTGCATTGTAGATGATATTGAGGCACAATCTTACATATTAATTGAACAAAACAATACATAGAAATTAACTTCAATGTTCGTGTAAACTTCAAATATTTATGAAATACAGGGACAAGGTACAGTGGATATGCCCCAATACGTCTGCAGAATGAGAAGTATGCTTCATAGACACTGTAGATCTTTAGACATTTTCAGATGCTGGGATAAGGCTTGATTCTTTTTTATCAATTCACTATATTATTTATAGAAAATAATATGGCCATGAGTATAACAGCAACCAACTGAAATCGAAAATATCTACTGTATAAATAATATTACATGAACCTTGTCCATCATCTGTTCCAATATTGAAAGAATGTAGACAATGACATGGAAACGATTCTTGATTTTCTGCGATTCAAATGATAATAGTTTTGAAAGATATTAATAGTCAACAACAAGTTGCTGTCCTTTAAAAAAGGGCTGCAATACGTGGACCATTTGCATGTGGTACCAACGAAAACGTGAAAGCCTTAAGATTATCAGAGATTCCACCGACTCTAGCCCTCTGCTTTTAACCACTAAATTTATACTTTGGTTTACGTATATATGTGTATAGTTGACTTTTAATCCCAGAATTTAAAGGGTTCATACTTCTAAAATAATTATGATCTATATTAATGAAGATTGTATGTATAGTATCAGGCATTCGGCGAATTCTACTATTTGCGCACACATTACGATTCGCTCTACTTTGTTAACTACGTTATGCAGTGACAGCTATACTATAAATGTGTAAATCAATTTCATATTTTGATGCATTTTTCTTGAGATTTAAACTTTTATACAGTGACATAATTATTCAATCATATATTATATACAGTCACATAATTATTCAATCATATTTAAATGCTTAAATAATTTTAATCGGGAAGTACTCTAGCTTCGCCTTCTATAAAAGTAAAGTTACTATACTCTGTCCCGAGTTTTTGCTTCCACCACTTTTTGCTTGATATTTCAATAATAGTAAATGCCTTTGTGCTCAAACTGCGTTCATCCACTAATATAAAAAATGTCCAGATTATCTGTTTTGAAACGCCCCCTCTACCGCTTCAGGTTTCAATACACATCCCAAAATTGAAAGTCTACGGAGATTTTGCATTGCAACAGCCATTAATAAGCCCGGATGATAACGTTAAAAAATTGCGCGATGTATTCCGAGTGTATTCCGAATGGAGAAAGATGTAAACATTCCCCATTATAAATCTCCGTAAGGAATAAGTTTTCGTTCCTGTGAATTTTTCTGAGTGGAAAGGGATAATTGTTCAATGAAGATATCTTGGAGATATTCCCATTTAACGATTTCAACTGTATTTCTCTCACAGGTATGTGTAATTTTATTAAAAATCATCAAAAAGCGATGGAAGCAATAACTTGGGACAGACTATAGTAAGCAACATGTGTATTCGGAAAACAACAACACATTGCAAATTATGCTATTTGATCCATGTTGTAGTTTCGGCATAACATTACCTTATTTCATAATACTGACAATATATATCACATGCCAATCATTTCTTTAAAAGGAGTACTTTGTTTCTGTAATGTTTACCGACAACTTTACAATTACAGCGCCTTGGAACTTATATGTGCATATGGCATAGAATCCCGATCCCGATTCAGATAAACCTGTGCTAACCTGGTTCCCTAAGCTACCATTACGCACAGGAACCAGGCTAGCTCATGCGCAGGCTGAATTTTCCCCATTGCATCCGGTTTAACCTCGCTTATATATTTTCTGCGTGGACCTCAGGGTCCACGCAATTAACAATACAGGAGTTATCAACATTTGACGCCGGGGTCTCCCCAACTCCCTTTCCTGTTTTTTGGTTTAATCGATCGATTGTTTTGTTTTGGTTTTTTTCGGTGGGGGGGGGGGGGGGGGGGTTGAAAGTAATATACACCATAAACAGGGAATAATTCGCCCTGTTTAATTTTCAATCATTTTATCCTCGTTGTCAGCGGGCGAATTTATGTTGATTTTCAATATCTAATATTAAGTAACTTAACAGCTGTGACTGGACGAGGTCACGTCAGAGTGAAACTGTTTGCAAGTGTAGAAGGACGGAAATTACACGGGACCAAAATAACCCCGTATTCAGTATCTTGATTAAAATAAAAATTTAAAAGCAGTTATCTAAGAACACCCTTCCTATTTAAAGAAAGTTTTATAAATAAAAGGTTTTTACAAGTTTAATGGAAAAGGCATCTAAAAAAAATCCCCTATCCCCTTTCGGATAAGACATTTTGCATCTTTGCGGTTTTAACAAGTGCATGTGAGTTTTACTTTATTCCCTATCTGCTTTGGGTTATTGGGGTGGGGGTGTATACAATTGTTTATATAATAAGTATGAAAAATGCAAGCTAGTTAAATTTGTAAATAATGCACACTGTTGTAAAACTGCTAAAACAACGCTTTTGTATTGCAAGTCGACAACTTCGAAATAAAAAAATCCCTTGATATACGTACATCTTAAATATGATGAAACAAAACTATCATGAATTCAAGTAATTAAAGATCAATTTAATTAAATGAGTACAAATAAACAATGCATATGAATATGCACGAAAATCATTGATAGTACATGTGCCCCATACCTATTTTAAAAGAATTACGATCGATGTTAAATATGAACGCAATTGATCACTTCATCCTAGAATTAATAAGATTAATGAATTTGATTTCCAAAAATTCAAGGTGTGCATGTGAAATTTTATAATATTCCATAACCTTGACAAACGCTTGTCAACAGATCTAAAATTGATGCACACTCTGCACGCTTCTAAAACATATTTTTAGGTAATATTTTAACAAACAAAAATTGATTATATCTAAATGCGAGTTCATAAACATGCCATAATACATGTAGCTTTCATACGGTCTTGTAAAGATACTAGGAGTAAAAAAATAAAAATGAGAATGCATACGTGTTGTAAAGTTTTCAGTAATACATGTATAGGGAAAGAACAAACAAACACACACAAGGACAAATTACAAATGTTAACGTTTTGAGTTGCTCCTATTCATAATTTTGAAATCAGTTTCGTTTCACATGTTCAAATTTGATTGGAAACATTAAATTCTAGTTCATGCTTACTGAGTATTGATTAAAAAAATCAATAATCTATTCGTACTTATATACATCTATCTTGTTGGGGAATACATGTTTAATTTAGAAATAAAGCACCTTTTTAAATATTGTGTGTATATCATTTATCGGGGTATACACATCTTTGATTCTTCACACTTTAGGTAAATTTCATTACGAGTAGTAATGTATATTACATACGTTTATTAAGGTGAGCCCATTTTTTATCAAATTGATTTAATCTTAATTTATTTAGAAATAGAAACAGTTATCGAACAATAGGTATTTTTTAAAGTAATATGTACATGTACAAATATTTAAATAAATGTGAATGTTTTCTTTAATAACACATAAAACAAAGCAAAAAATAAAATTCTATGTATATTTTGCCATAGAAACAAAACACTCGCCATTTTTGTGCACAGACTAAGGACTTACACCTACCCATTAACAGGCGTAGATTTAAACCCAAATTTAGACCCGACTAAGTTTCCGCCTTTTTGTGAAACGCAACTTGGTCTGGTTTTGAGGTTTAGTCCCTGATTTAGTTCGGACCAAGCTTACGCCTGGACGTAGGCCTTTTTGAGAAACGGGCCCCTGGTCTCACGGTGGGATTTTGCCTATGACAACAGGGGCCCGTTTCTCAAAAAGGCGTAAATCTGAGCCTAAGTTAGTCCGACTAACAAAGTTACGCCAATATTTAGTCGGGTCTAAGTTGCGTTTCTGAAAGAGGCATAAATTAGGGTTTAAATGTCGAAAAACTTATAGGCGGATCAATTTTCCAATGCATGGTACATGTAGTACCCGAAAGTACGCATGTTATACTTTACCACTGAATGTGCATAGTTCAAGCTGTTCATGACATTTTATATCAATAAAAGTTGAACAAATGCCTATACACTTCTTAACATAATGAAATTTTAGAGAAAAACAGTTGATATGAAAGCGGCATACATAAGAGGTTTCAGAAACCAAATATGTGACAATTAAGTGCATTGTAGATGATATTGAGGCACAATCTTACATATTAATTGAACGAAACAATACATAGAAATTAACTTAAATGTTCGTGTAAACGTCAAATATTTATAGAATACAGGGACGAGGTACAGTGGATATGCCCCAATACGTCTGCAGAATGAGAAGTATGCTTCATATACACTGTTGATCTTTAGACATTTTCAGATGCTGGGATAAGGCTTGAGTCTTTTTTATCAATTCACTATATTATTTATAGAAAAAAAATATGACCATGAGTATAACAGTAACCAACTGAAATCGAAAATGTCTACTGTTTAAATAATATTACATGAACCTTGTCCATCCTCTGTTCCAATATTGAAAGAATGTAGACAATGACATGGAAACGATTCTTGATTTTCTGCGATTCAAATGATAATAGTTTTGAAAGATATTAATAGTCAACAATTAACAAGACAGATTTTATCAACATTTGAGGCCGGAGTCTCCCCAACTCCCTTTCCTGTTTTTGGTTTAATCGATCGATTGTTTTGTTTTGGTTTTTTTCGGGGAGGGGGTTGAAAGTCATATACACCATAAACAGGGAATAATTCGCCCTGTTTAATTTTCAATCATTTCACCCTCGTTGTCAGCGGGCGAATTTATGTTGATTTTCTATATCTAATATTAAGTAACTTAAGTAACAGCTGTGACTGGGCGAAGTCACGACAGAGTGAAACTGTTTGCAAGTGTAGAAGGACGGAAATTACACGTGACCAAAATAACCCTGTATACAGTATCTTGATTAAAATAAAGATATAAAAGCAGTTATCTAAGAACACCCTTCCTATTTAAAAAAAGTTTTATAAATAAAAGGTTTTTCCAAGTTTAATGGAAAAGGCATCTAAAAAAATCCCCTATCCACTTCCGGATAAGATATTTTGCACCTGTGCGGTTTTAACAAGTGCATGTGAGTTACATGTATACTTTTTTCCCTATCTGCTTTGGGTTATTGGGGTGGGGGTGTATACAATTGTTTATATAATAAGTATGACAAATGCAAGCTAGTTAAATTTGTAAATAATGCACACTGTTGTAAAACTGCTAAAACAACGTTTTTGTATTGCAAGTCGACAACTTCGAAATAAATAAAAAATCCCTTGATATACGTACATTTTGAATATGATCAAACAAAACTATCATAAATTCAAGTAATTAAAGATCAATTCAATCAAATGAGTACAAATTAACAATGCATATGAATATACACGAAGATCATTGATAGTACCTGTAAACCATACATATTTTAAAAGAATTACGATCGATGTTAAATATGAACGCAATTGATCACTTAATCCTAGAATTAATAAGATTAATGAATTTGATTTCCAAAAATTCAAGGTGTGCATGTGAAATTTTATAATATTCGATAACCTTGAGAAACGCTTGTCAACAGATCTAAAATTGATACACACGCTGCACGCTTCTAAAACATATTTTAAGTAATATTTTAACAAACAAAAATTGATTGTATCTAAATGCGAGTTCATAAACATTCCAAAATACATGTAGCTTTCATACGGTTTTGTAAAGATACTAGGAGTAAAAAAAAAATGAAAATGAGAATTCATACGTGTTGTAAAGTTTTCAGTAATACATGTATAGGTAAAGAACAAACAACCACACACAAGGACAAATTACAAACGTAAACGTTTTGAGCTGCTCCTATTCATAATTTTGAAATCAGTTTCGTTTCACAGGTTCAAATCTGATTAGAAACATTAAATTCTAGTTCATGCTTACTGAGTATTGATTTTAAAAAAAATCAACAATCTATTCGTACTTATACACATCTATCTTGTTGGGCAATACATGTTTAATTAAGAAATAAAGCATCTTTTTAATTATTGTGTTTATATCATTTATCAGGGTACACGCATTCTTCACACTTTAAGTAAATTTCATTACGAGTAGTAAGTATATTACTTACGTTTAATAAGGTGAGCCCATTATTTATCAAATTGATTTAATCTTAATTTATTTAGAAATAGAAACAGTTATCGAACAATAGGTATTTTTTAAAGTTATACGTACATGTACAAATATTTAAATAAATGTGAATGTTTTCTTTAATAACACATAAAACAAACCAAAAAAAATAAAAATATCTGTATATTTTGCCTTAGAAACAAAACACTCGCCATTTTTGTGCACAGACTAAGAACTTACGCCTACCCATTAGCAGGCGTAGATTTAAACCCAAATTTAGTCCCGACTAAGTTTCCGCCTTTTTGTGAAACGCAACTTAGTCTGGTTTTGAGGTTTAGTCCCTGATTTAGTCCGGACTAAGCTTACGCCTGGACGTAGGCCTTTTTCGGAAACGGGCCCCAGCAGTATTGCAACATGTCGAGAAACATTCGCACTAATCTTTCAAAATCTCACATCAAACGTATGCTACTTATAATTACACCTTTAAATTCCGATAAAATTCCTTAAATACTCTCCAAACTGAACTTTTATTCTGCAGCCACATCAACTTCTGACCAGACCGGCCATTGTGATAGCTAATGTTAAACTCAGTTTAATTGGTTAATATTCCTGATGGTCCAATCAGAATTAGTCTTTCTCGAAGACGTCAAAATGGCTGGCCCTGACAGAAGTCAATGTGGTTGCAGAATAAAAGTTCAGTATGGAGAGTATTTAAGGAATTTTATCGGAGATTTTGTATGTAAGTAGCATACGTTTGATGTTAGATTTTGAAAGATTGGTGCGAATGTTTCTCGATATGTTGCAATACTGCTGTTGTCATAGGCAAAATCCCATCGTGAGCCCTGGGGCCCGTTTCACTAAAAGGCGTACGCCCGGCGTAACCTTACGCCTGTCGTTAAGTCAAATATTTGGACTAAGGTCCGTTTCACTAAAAAGCGTAACTTTGCGGGTAAACGGCGGGAGTAGCCTCGACTCTCTTAAGGTAGGCAAAGCTGGCCGTTCTAGCAGCAGCGGACGTCGCAGGGCATCGCGGGCATCGCAGGCTTCCCCCTCGTGTAAGTGTTAGAGTAAGCGCGGGTAGGCGGCGGGAGTAGCCTCGACTCTCCCAGGGCCGGTAAATGTCCGAGTAAAAATTAACTGGCGAATTCGAGAGAATAATGACGTATATCTCCGCTATTTTAAGACCCATCAACTTGAAATTCGGCATGAGTGTATCTCAGACATTACTTTTATGAAAAATACATGCATATTGCGAGTGTTTTAAAAATTAATTGATTTATAAGGCTTTTGAAGCGAGCTGGTAGGTTTTTTTTATCTGGGTCAGAGTTCGACCCCTTTCTTTATTTATGGTTACATTGAAATTAATGTTAAAACGGGCTTGGTCCCTGTGCAGTTATGTCGAAGTCAGGTTTGGAATTTGATATTAAAATAAGTTACCTAAAAGTAATGTTTGTTTTTAAATTAAGCAATCGCACATGTATTCTAATAATACTATATTCGGATAATACATTCTACTTACATGTAAGTTACCCACTTTAGGGTTGCTGTACATAGGGGTTGTCGATCTTTACTAAATCGAGGCCAACCTTATTATCGCTTCATCATACACCGTGTGGCAGGCTATTTCCATCCTATATTATACTGAAAATTAACACCCACAGATTGTCGGTATGATTGGACGAGTGTTTGAACATGTAGTATATATTTATCACAATGCTGTTCAACAAGAAGACCGAAGTTTGAAGTGTATTTATGGCAAAGGTGATTATTAAAATCATGATGCTATTGGATTGCTGCAAACAAGCACGTTACAATGGCTTTTTAGTATATTCATAAGAATTATTTAAAAACGTTTTATTGCATTTGATGAGACATATTAAAATTGAAAGTTTTCATTTGGATTTTCTTTGTATATACCTTTATTAAACTGAGAGTAATACAACAGAAGAACGGAACTTTATTGAAACATTTATTAATTACCAAGAATATAGATTCAAATACAAGTAATTGTCGATATACATGTACAAGACACACTAGTCAATTTCACCAAAAACCGAATCTGTTTGGCTGTCCATGCGTATCACAAAACTTCTCGATCGCTGCTTGGAGATCCGAGGAGAGAGGGGTAGGAATGGTTTTACTTCCTTAAGAACGGTGGACTGGCGGATCTCCTTGCTCTCTCGCGGAGAACACTCACAAGAACTGACGTCTTCAACTGGCGGCAGAGGCAACCGGGCGTCGTCGTACAAAAAACTACGATACTGGGTCCTGTCCCTCCCAAGAGACAACTTTTTTGGGGAAAGCGTCACACCGGCAGACAAAGAAGGTTTTAGCAGACGTTCACTTGATATACTATTCGTAGGAGAAACGTTCCCTCTGGATGATTCGTGGGTTGTTTCAGACATGACACGTGCAATTCTAGATCTTGGTCGAGAGCATGGCATTTGTAATTCCGGAATGTTTAGAGTCATGACGCTTGCTGTAGAAACTGACCACCTACTGTTCGATTCCACGGAAGCACCCACATTGACAAGCATAGAATCTACACTGTCTGCATTGGTACTTTGTAGGGAGTACCGACGGTCCATGTCGATTCCAGGCCGTTTGCTTACATTGTGTTTTAGAATAGTGTTTTCTTTCTTGGAGGATTTCGACCTTTCACTTCCAAGAGAGGACGAGCTCGACATCCGAGTTTCCTCTAAACAATTATCACTACTAAGGTTAACCTGAGAGGATATTTGTCCGTGAATTGTTAGTGCAGATGACTGTCGCAGAAAAGTCGGGATATCCCGACAAAGCTCATTCTCCTCTCTAGGTCGCGGCGATCTTCGTATAAGTCGGAAAACATGCGTCGGCGTTGTTTCGGCATTTCTTCTTCTGATGAAATTAATGAACGACTTTCTTAAAGCACCACTTACTCCAAAAAGAATAAAAGGTTGAATAAAACCTGCTATAGTGTAAAACAAAAGACTTATTCCGGCAATTCGACTCTGATTATCCACCCAGAAGAAAGCCAGAGTCTTCAAACAAAAAGCAATGATATACAAGACAGACAATGGCGAATTTAAGTAAGACAGAGCAATGGTAGCTCGTATTTCTACTCTCGGAAGCATAATGGCTTCGTCGATTTCACGGAAGACCGTGGCCGTTGGAAATAATGAAGCCCGCGCCATCCCGATCCTGTCCATCCGGAGCCGGTTGACCGTTTCGGATTCCTCAAGCGTCGGGTTGACAGAGATCCGGTTACCTCCACGACATGACGTTGTCTTCATCAGAGTCAGAATAGAGAAGAACGTTACGGCCATCAGTGGGATGACGTATGTCAAGAGATTTGAGAAGAGTGGGAAAGTTTCGGCGGATAGGACGCAGTGATAAATCCCCGGCATGTACTGGTAGCTCTGGCTTTGCAACAGAGGAAATCCGGAAAGAAGACCTTCAAAGAGAAGATGTTGAATTTTTAGGAATTTTGAAACTGTTTTTATTACTTATCAACTATCAAGAACTAGTTTTAAAAACACAATTTCTTTGCTTATTTCGAGTATAATTTCTTGCAAAGAATAAATTTGCAAATAATTAAGAAAGATCAATACAATTGACATTTACCAGAAAGAAGGAATATGCCGACAATCCCGCCGTTACAAAAACTTGTCAACGCTTTGGACGGATGTTTCGTAACTAACATATAAAATCTACAAAGAAAAAAAACCCAGTATTTAAGTATACTTTTATCAGTTCCCAATTTACATTCCATGACATATATAATTTAAATAAGAAAAAACCAATTGAATTCTTACCTCTCTATGGCCAAACAGAGCATGAGAAAACAGTGTGAGGAGAGCAAAGTGTTGGAGAGAAGTCCCTGAAGAATGCACCCCCCGTCCCCGAATATCCACCCATTGCTCAGCATAACGATACATGAGGGCAGGACAAGTAACACACCCAATGCGGCATCTGTCAGGGTCAGGGCCTTTATCACTTTCGCTAAAAAAAAGCAACGAAATTCTTAATTCAATTTAACGTGAGTAAAACTAATGATATTTTTTAATTTAAAAAATGTATTGATCTATTCAGTGAAATAAATTTTTATCAACAGGATTAAAAAGAATAAATATTGACATCCACTACATTTATTTGTGCTATTCATTTCTTTTAAGAAAATGGGATTGTTCGAATGAAAATAAAACTTACCTGTTGCACTGTTGAGCTTTTTGGAGCATATCCCGATGATGAGGAATAGATTTCCCATTTCCGAGAAAACAAAGCTCATGAGCATAAAGCCTCCAAAGAAGTAGCGCCATTCTCCTGAATCGCCCTAGATAATCAGAAGAAAATGAAAAAAATTAGCACAGATGATACACTTCTTAGATCAAGAATTCAGTTCAAGATTTTGTGCGAGAGGACAAGCCAAAAGTAGAGAAGGGTAATTTGTTCACCTTAACATAAGTTGTAATGGATTCACTTTGATTCATCCTGGATTGAAAGTAATGGCATGGCTGAAGCTGATTTGTGGACTTATATACTCTTGTTAGCGTAAAGGTGAAAATTAAGAAGCCAATGGAAGTCTTTGAATTCCAAGTCCTCATTGGCCAACAGAATTTTCAATGACATTTTGTTTACATGTAAATAGATAATTAAACATATCAATAATTTGTTCTATCTTACTACAATAAACATATCTATAGGGTATTTGTTTGTTATGAAATTCAGCTAATTATACACAATGATTGTGCGATAGCTTTGTCAATTTTACTGTATAGAATATTTGTCTGTTATAAAAAAAAAATGTATTTATACACGTATCATAAATTGCAATGCTTATCGCACGTTACCTTTGTCAATCGAAGGTATATCTGTATAAAGTACATGTATCAAATTTTGTTGTACACGAATCATAAATCGCACTGCTTGTTGTATACTTCATGTAGTTTGCCAGTCTTTTTTATAGAATGACAATGTGTCAACAAACAAGTGCATTCTTTTTGACTGGTAAACTATAAAATCATAACAAAATTGACGAAACTACGACAGAACGCATCGTTTTGGTCCGATTTTATAACTTCAGTTACGCCGTAAAACGAGGGTTTTGTTTTATTTGTGTATAATAATAAATATAACGGTAGTTTTCCCGATCTACCTATAAACTACCTTAAGTCCATGCTCTTGTTAAAATGGTTCTATTTACTAATCTTTCTTTGTTGTCTTTACAATAGATGCATAAATGCGGGCTGTATAAACCAACGTAAGAACGAAACCAAACGTTTCCCTTCTCAAGCTTAGTTATGACGCAATTATTTTTGTGCAACTATACTGTACAGAAATTTTTTTTTTTATTAACTTCGAATATTTCATATTTCTATCTTTAAAAAAAAACTACCGATTCTTCTCGTGTTAGAACCATTTTAACAGGAGCTTGGATTTGGTAGTTATGTCAAACAGCAATGTGAAGTAGGCCTGTCTATATCATTGTAGGCCACTCAGCCATGGCTCTTTGAAATCAACAGATTTGTCCGGCTTTTGAGCCAAGACTACACAATCGGTGTATATTTCGCTTGAAACCAGCGTCATTTTAAACTTGTTTTGACGCAAGAAATAGATAGCTACGTCCTTCTCATCTTCCCAAGTCAGGGGTTTCTGATCCGCCCCGCTCTAAGTTTATGTTGAGCGGAGCGGATCAGAAACCCATGACTTGAGAAGATGCGTCCTACTGAAAGTCCAAAGCCTTGTTAAAATGGTTCTAATAGGTTAAAGTCTATAAAATATTTGGTTTGTATTGAAATTTTTAGATCTGTAAGAGCCAAAACAAATATCGGACCAAATAGCTAAAAGATGTCTGATTAGAAATTATTTATTTTTATCAATATACCATCGATAATCATACAAATTAATTATTTTGTTAGAGAAAGGGAGAGAGAGAAAACTTTTTATTTTGGATTAATCCAGCTTATTGAACAATAAAATCAATTTAAAAAAATAAGGACCGAAACATACAATATTTCAAACTAAATAAAAAGAACTCTGTATTAAGATATAGACAAACTTCACAGGTGCCTGACGTTAAGATATTAAAATCCCGTGTAGTACAATAGATATTATTGTTAAAAGGAATTTTTTTTAACGTCAGGCGCCTGTGAAAATCATTCAAATTTCATAGCGAACTTATATGGAATTTTTCTTTACTTATCAAAAGTTAACTAAATAAACCATTTTTAAAAATTTAAGGTAGACCTGACGGTTAAATAGACTTAACTCATTACATAACATGTTAGGTTTCTTTATGGAGACGAACAGAGTTAACCCAGGAAAGATAACTTCTGTTGTTAGAACCATTGTTATGTTATTGTCTTTATAAGGAAATTTCTGTCATAACATGCGCAAATACCCGCGTTATTACCACAGGGGCCAAGCCCGTTTTAACATGAATTTCAATGTAACCATATTGAAATTCATGTTAAAACGGGCTTGGCCCCTGTGTCCAGATGTTACTCAAGTTCAACTCAACGTCATAAAAGTTTAAGGTACTACGACACCTCACCCGTGGATTAGCGTTGTTTTGATTTGCAATTTTTTTTAAATTTTTTTTTACACTGTCAAGATTTTTTCGGATGACCCCCCCCCCCCCCCACCATTTCAAAGACGATGCTACGTACACTTTGCACAAAATATTTAAAACAACATAAACATGGCAACGGAAGCTATATTTCTTTAAAGATACTGTACGATTGAGATACTTCTATTTCCAGCGAACATGCAATACACATCTATAAAATTAGTTAATTACCATGTGATCTTTTGCAAATCGGTTCTGCCGGATGTTTAGAAATACAGGTAAACGGCTTTCATAACATACACCAAATAGGTCAGCTATACACTCTTGAATGAGAAAATAAAGATCTCTATTCGTATGTATGGCGTACAAGGCTCGATCATATGAGTATATGTATCATGATATCAGTAGTGATATGGGGCACCTTTAGATGTCAATGCGGATGAAAATACATGTATGCATAATATTGCAAGAGCAAGCCATATCATCTGTTGCGATTTATTTAAACCATATCATATATGTTACGCCCCTTTTGCTATATACATGTATATGTCATACTCCTTTTAGGTATATAATATATAATTATAGCATGGTCCGCCTCTTGAGCTCGCCTGTCTATTCCGATCATCAGCATCGTCATCAGATGGTCTTCTATCGTCCCCGGATGACCATGACATTCTCTGGTTGGTGGGTCAGCAGTGGTGGCCAATCCACTACTCGACAGAGCATTGCGATGGTGCCATATTCAACATCATGACCTTAATGACCTTATTGCTGCCTCTCACAGTCTTCTTATCGATATCTTGCATATTCTTTCCTGAAAGTTCTAATCTTGTGAGCAACTACCATACCCAATCGCACCACTCTCTGCCTTTGCACTCTTCCAAGAATTCTGTACACTTAGATTTTTCCTTTCATGTGCCTCCTCGCAGTTTTTCTTTCCATAACATGGTCATTATGTACTATGCGACTAGAGTCTTTGACTGTTGGTACACTTAAGGGGGGGGGGGGCTGGCGTGGTATATCCCCCTGCCCACCCCCTGCCCTGATGCTACGTACCTGTATCCAGGTCCTCTGTGTGTTTCCAGTCATTCCCTCTTCCCTGCCGCTCAAGTTCTTACCTGTGCCAGGTTTCGCCGAACCTTTTGTTATTATACATATACTTCGGGGGTAAAATTCTCAGTCCTTCTTGATAACAACAATTTTTACTGAAGTTGCTAGTAACTACACAGACGTTACTTATAACTGTAACTGTAATTCACTGGTGTTATCTTTGATAGCAAATTACAATGCGAGTGGCAGTAACTCGAAAAATTCCCACGTGTGAAGTCTGTAGGCGCTGGATGTTAAGGGACTAGACACTGTTCGTCCCCAGGGTAGAATCCGTGCAAATCATGATGGGATGTTAGTATTTTATGGAACGCCTCAACTGCCCTATGTAGATAATCTCCATAATATGATGATACTTCAACATTACATGCTGATACTTCAACATTACATGATGGTACTTTAACATTACGTGCTGATACTTCAACATTACATGATGGTACTTTAACATTACGTGCTGATACTTCAACATTACATGATGGTACTTTAACATTACGTGCTGATACTACAACATTACATGATGGTACTTTAACATTACGTGTTGATACTTCAACATTACATGATGGTACTTTAACATTACATGCTGATACTTTAATAGTATATGCTGATACTTCTTCATTACATGATGGTACTTTACTATGCGGTGGTTCTAAAAATAGGGAGGCGTCGCCTCGGGATCGAAATACGCTAAAACTCAGAACAATGCCTGTAGAGGTATAGAGTATGCTGTAAAGTTTTTAAGACTGGGCTGTTTCTCTGTTTCAGATAGGACTAAGGTCCACCGAGACTAATTTAGATCTAGATACTCAACAAATACTATTATTTGATTAAGTGTCTTTTGAAAGGGTTATTTTAAATTTTCAAAAATAGCTGCTTGGTGAGACCATTGGGGCCCAGCGCATAAAATCAGGGGGAACAAAAGTTCCAAAGGGGATTTTTGGTCTAAAAATGTGCATTCAGAACCCAATCTTTTGGCGCTCGGTCAGAGTGGACTGCTAAAATATTAATAGCACCTAAACAAAGACTTCTGTCATTTATGTTAGATTAGACTTATGGGGAAAGTATCAGCACGTAATGTTAAAGTACCATCATGTAATGTTGAAGTATCAGCATGTAATGTTAAAGTACCATCATGTAATGTTAAAGTATCAGCATGTAATGTTGAAGTATCATCATATTATGGAGATTATCTACCTAAGGCAGTTGAGGCGTTCCATAGTATTTACTTTTCTGGATATTTATATGAAACCACATGCGCATAAATGCTTTTAATATAAGTTATGTATTTGAAACCGAAACCTGATAAGTTTGAGGGCGTTTTAAAAATAAATCGGGAATATTTTTATTCTTTTGAATGAACATCGCTTACAAGTACACTAAAGTACTAAAGTATTCATAAATATCGAAAAATTCGGGAACTTGTGAATCGATAATATCATGGGACAGAGTATACCCCGATTTTCATTTTTTTAGGTAACAAAAACACGGTATAACAAAAATGATTTTTTTAGGGAACAAAACTAACTTCCGTGTATTCTGTGTGCAAAGTATATGTAACTCAAAAACATAAAGTTACAAATGAAAATTGGTTGATTTGTGACAAAGTTGCTGACATTCTTCCTTTTATGGTTTGTGAAAACAGTCACGTCCTACTCTCTGAACTGATAATCATTCTGTGTGAATCATCACTGCACCTTGGTTTGGTAAAATTAAATAAATGAGAATGAGATACAGTTTGTATAGGCGTTATAACATTAAGAAAAGCTAAGTAGATGGTCAATAAATTAACCAACATATTAGCCCTAATCTTTATTTTTTTTTTAGTTATAAAGTATTGATGAGTAAAGCAATTGGTTTTTTTTTTTTTAGATTTTTATACAGATCTCTCCGTTTAATTAAAGGAGGTAATTATGAAGCTTAAAAATGGTTTGAAAGATTTGGCAAAGAAAGAAAAAAGAGGCCGACTGACAAGGATAGGAACAAACGGAAGATCGTAATCGGAGACCATGTAGATTAATGGAATAGGAATTGAAGCCGAATCAGAATTAAGTTTCCATCATGAAGTTGTAGGGGTTTGTGTTCCGTGTCTTTACTTTATAAGTTATAAACCACAAGTGGATTTTTATTTTAAGAAATTTTTGAATAAAGAATAAATAATCACTCTTAGTACATGCATCCCTCTGGGAGGGGATATTTTAATTTAACTCCGTTTACCGTGTCTGTGACGCTAATATTGTGTTTCGCCTTTTTTACACAAAATAAAAAAAATTATATCGTTCTACAGTAATGAATATCGGAATAATAATGCTTCGGGTATCATCTAATACAAGAATGATGTAATTTAAGAAACGAATAACGTGATTCTAAATTGTAAACAAACTGTGCTTTCATCGTGTTTTTGATGGTGGTTTCCCGCACTCATGCGCAGTGGCGTTATAAACGGCGGATCACATTAATATTCATCAGACTTGTAGCAAAGTTAAGAAACAAATAGCTAAAGAAGATAATATTTTACAGGCCTAGAGTTGGTGAACAGTCTAATTATAAGAAGCATATGCATGATGTATACTCATGTCAAAAATACGGGGGGGGGGGGGGGGGGGGGTACGGTTGTTTCCAGGCTCCTTGGATGAAGATGGTACTTTTAATGCTGTCTGATAATATTTTTTGTGCTGCCATATAGTTGTAATCGGCACATAGTTTGTCAAGTTCATGTTGCACTGTAATTGTAACGCCAAAAGTGATTTGACCTCTTTTAATACTTTTAATTTGAAGTTAAAAATAGTAAGGTAAGTTATGTGTTGACAAAGTCGGGCTAAATGGTAAGTTACTACATGTATATATAAATAACAAACACCATACAATATTATTTATTTCTTAAATAAATAGAAGAATAAGTAAAAGCAAAGCATTAACCCATTAAACTGATTTTCAAGATTTAAGTTGTGGAATGTTTTTCACTATACAGTTTATTTCTTAAAGTAAAATAATTCACGAATCACTATTGATAAACACGTACACGTATATTTTTTTTAAACTTTGTTTGACGCAGAAATTTTCATGTACAAAGGATTTCACCAAAATCAGTTCTTTAAAACAATCAGAGAAGACAGTTATGCTTCAATACTGCGTTTACTCAGATGTACAACAATACCCTACAAACAATTTTATGAAGAATTTTTTTCCCCATCTTGTGAAAAATAATAATCTATCAGCCTTTATCCAACAAGGGCGGATCATCCCCCTCGACCCCCTGTGATTTTATTTGTATCTTTATTTGGGAACAACTTTACAGTTTATCAGTATTTACAGAAGATAAGATAAACAAAAAACGATGATTATAACTTGTTTACAATTCTGCGATCAATGTCCGTCTGCGTGAATGTCTTTCATTGGCCTTTACTCATCATGACCTCCGGAATATGCTCTGCTCGTTCCTCCTGTTCGCCTTTCTCCCTTCGAGCTTTCTTTTCCCTGGTGAGTTGGAGCAAGATTTGCGTATGATGTCATTCTGTAAATCACAGTCCTATCCGGTATAACCTGAGACGAGAAGGCGGTATGCTGTTATCGCAGGCTTATAGACGGGTAACCAGGGGTTAATATATGAAGCCTTTATTTTTGCAGTTGATGGATCTGTAGACTTTAGATGCATTGAGCAGAATTACCAGTACCTGAGCTGTCAGTGGCAGTCCTCTAGTGACGTCTCTTGTTGGTCCTTGACAAAATCCACGTGGGTATATCGATTACATGTCATAAGTATTTTGTTGTTTATCAAAAGTATATAAATATTTTCGTACCTTTTTATCATGAAACGTATGAAATAAAAGTAGATCGTTTCAGCCCAAAATATCAGAATTCATCTGACCGATAATTTTTGGTCTGTTGAGTTGTTAACCTTATAATATCTCTGATATTTCGTTATATTCTTATCGAAGGGATTTTGAAGTACTTAAAAAGGTTACATGTAAGTAGGACACGTGGTTAATTTTGGTCCGCGCATTCTTTTATAGATGATTTTGGAAAAGTTAAAGCAAGATATTTTCGTATTTATTAGCAAACACTGGGGTGTGATATGTCTGATATAAAGCTATTTATTTTAAGCTCAATCAGAATGAGATAAGATTTATTTTATGCTGTTGGGCGATAAAAGTTTCCTTAGGGATGTCATGTTTTTAAAAAACGGACACGTGAATTTAATTTTAAATCATTTAAAAAAGCTGCAGATGTATATCTGTAGAAAATTATATAAGATCTTACACAAGTGAAAAGCTGTCAATGTGACAGCAAACCGGGTTTTCTTTTATATGAACTGTATCTATAATCAATGTCAACCCATATCCAGTGAAATGGAGTACCATATATGCAATATTTTGCCAAAAAATGACAAAGTTCAAAAGCTGGTATTTTTTTTTATAAACTATCAGCAATCAAAATCCTAGCAATATGCACACCTCTAATATATGTACAATTGATCTTCAAAAGAACAACTTCTTATCTTGAAAACTGTAGGAGGAGTTATCCGTACAATGAGGGTACCCTATATGCAATATTTTGCCAAAAAATTAAAAAAGTTCAAAAGCTGGTATTTTTTTTTTCATAAACTATCGGAAGTCAAAATCCTAGCAATATGCACACCTCATATATATGTAGAATTGATCTGCTAAAGAACAACTTCCTATCTTGAAAACTGTAGGAGGAGTTATCCGTACAATGAGGGTACCCTATATGCAATATTTTGCCAAAAAATTACTAAGTTCAAAAGCAGGTACTTTTTCATAAATTATCAGAAATCAAAATCCTGGCAATATGCACACCTCTTATATTTGTACAATTGATCTTCAAAAGAACAACTTCCTATCATGAACACTGTAGGAGGAGTTATCCGTACAACGAGGGTACCCTTTTGGCAACCGCCCGCCCGCCAACCCGCCCGCCATTTTCACCATTTTAATAAGCGGATTTTTCCGTTGGAAAACCCGTTTAATAAAGTAACGTAAAATGCCAAATTTTAAAGGGCAAGTTCATAGACCCCAGGATTGTATTTTATATAATAATTTGTTTTTGTTTTTTGTGTAAGAGAGAATCTTTTTTGGTACATAAAGTCTGTTAAAACACTTTATATCAAACCGGTGTCCGTTACAAAATTCAGATTCTATAAAAACAGAATTTGTACATGACAATTCATAAACTATTATGTACAAAGTTTGGTTTTCAGGTATTCGATTTATAACGACCACATTTTGTACCTAATAAATGAATGGGCCGATATTCTTAATTATGGTATCAGTTTGATTAAATAAAATACACCATTGAAGAAATTTTCCAAATTTTTACCATTGTCTAATTATTTGCACCTTAAATATTACGTTGAAGTCTATGAGCAACGCATGTTTTTTTTTTTTTTTTAAATATTTTATTGGCTTACAATATGGTACATTACATCAATATTTAACATTGTAATTTGGTCACACGTCACACTTGTATTATTTAATCAAAATAATTGCAGATAACTCTTTCACATACAAAAATACACCAAAATAAAAAAAAAGAAAGATTATTGATACTTGATTTAGAATAAAAAGACGGCTAGACAGACGCATGTTTTAGTAAGATATTGTAAAATGTAATTGAAATTCATAAAAATCTCTTGATAAATATAATTATGCATAAACTTTCTCCTTATTAGAATATGACATAAAATGAATCATTTAAAAATCAATATTAAAAAGATTTTTTTCACCAAGGGAAGATAAACATTTAAAAAAGTTAAAAGCGCAAAATGACCGGCTTCTTACATGTACATATGTTGTCAGTCATGTGAATTTGGTTCAATTCACTTTCATTGTTATGATTTAAAATTGTTCAATGTCCCTCCATTTTACATTGAAAACCTTAAACATTTGGAAACGACACCGACATAAAGTTCATTAAAATCCGACAGTCATTGGTTGGTGTTGATACGAATGCCGACAAGTGTCATAAATACAAGAACTATGAATTTGTTTTATTTTTCAGAGCCTCAAATTCCAGTTTTCATGTTTGTGACATACAAAAAAATGGAGACAATTTAGTTTGCAATATTTCACAACATTTCTACGACTCTTTAAGCGAAAATAGCTTTTTATTGAAGAATTCATGTGAAAATGCTTCATTTACGCAAGTCTTCTCTACGAAGACGGACAAAAACGGTAACCAGTCTTCATTTTTATCTCTTAATTTATTAGTGAATTTAAAAACCAAGAAAACTAACCCTGAAATATCATTTTTTTTTCTATGATTATGCAGTACAACTGATTCCTGTGAAGTACATTCATTCTGTCTGGACTTCGGAGACGGAAGTTAATCTAACATGGCCACTTCCGGTGTACCCCTGTATGACAAATAACTTCACTGGTGGAATCAACTGCACGGCTACTGTTTCTACCCACACCAGCAATGTATCGACAAGTTCAGGAGAGCCTCTGCCTCAGGTATAAAACACGAACATCTTGAAAACAAATACGAGTGTATCAATCGCCAAAATAAGTGTATACGCTTTTTTGTGTGCATTTGGTATAAAGTTTTGCTACTTTTTAAAATAATTATAATTAATCGTTTATTTGATATTCATTTTGTTTAAAATATTGATACGTCTTGACAGTACCTTTTTGATAACAAAATTATGACAACCAATTCTGAATTCCATGTTAATATCGTGCTTTTGACTCGGTTTTTTATATTCAAATTATGTCAAGCAAGAGAAATAAAAAAGTTGAACAATCTACGTAATAAAAAACAAAAAACATTTAAAATGAATAAAAAATGCTTTATTAAATAAAACTTCTGACTTCTTGCATAAGCAGAACATTTCTTTTAATATTCAGAGTTTCAATTCTCTCACGAATCTTTGATATTTGAATGTTGAAGATCCTTAAATAATATAAAATACTTAAAAAACTTTTATTAGCATCTTGGAGGAGTAATATTGTACATCCATACTTTTAAGAACACCTGTCCTTATGCATATTCTAGGTACTGATGCTTTTATAAACGCACTTTATTTAAAAATAATATCTAATAACTGTGGAAAATATGACATAAAATAAATGTATCATTTCTTCGTTATTCAGCGGAAACATCAAGAAAAGTGGACATCAATCAGTAGACCAGAATCGGGTTGTTTTAATCTGCCGGCTTTGTCTCTAACATTTACGTCTCTCCAGCCATCTACAAGGTACAAAGCGTCTGTAAAATGTCGTCCTCTGGGATCAGTGTTCTGGAGCGGTCTCACGACCTGCTATTTCTGGACAAATATAACGAGTAAGTTTAAATACAGACGAAATGATACTGCAAACGAAAATGATATTTACATTTAAAACGAATTAGATATACCTTTGTGTTGGTTTTTATCGATACGTTAGGGAATCTATGATAATCTTTCTTTTCAATTAAGAAGTCGGTTTTCTTTTCATAGAACCCCAGGGCGTTCCATTCGGCAAACCTGGTTCCTATGTCCTTTATAGATGTGGACTAAACAACTGCCTTACCCTCTACTGGAAGGTATTAATTGTTCTTTGCTTCTTTTTAGCTCACCTGAGCCAAAGGCTCAGATGAGCTTTTCTGATCAAGATTTTTCTGTTGTCTGTCGTTGCTGTTGTCGTTGTCATCGTCATACTTTTTACATTTTCATCTTCTTCTCAAGAACCACTGTGCCTTTTTCAACCAAAATTTTCACAGAACATCAGTGGGTGAAGGGATTCAAGTTTCTTCAAAGGAAGGGCCAAGTTCTATTTAAAGGGGAGATAATTTAGAGTTATTGAAAATTCATTGGTATTTTTCAAAAATCTTCTAAAAAATAATATGGCCAAACATGCTGGTAATTGTATTGTATTGTTCAGGTATTGTGGATTAAAGTTTGTTCAAATCATAGTCGCTGGGGGAAGGGTGGGGCCACAATGACGGTTCAAGTTTAAGATAAGAATATTTAGAGAAAATCTTTCAAAATCTTCTTCTCAAAAAACTACATGTATTAGGACAGAAGAGCTAGTACTTTTACGGAAGCATCCTCAGGTAGTAAAAATTCAGATTTGTTCAAATCATTGTCCCCGGGGATAGGTCGGGCCTACAATTGGAGAATGAATTTTTACAAAGGAATGTATTTAGAGAATCTTTAAAATCTTCTTTTCAAAAACCATTAGGCCTGGAATCTGGAACGTGTATGTAAGCATCTTGAGGTAGTGTAGATTCAGGTTTGTTAAAATTATGGTCCCCGTTGGTGGGGTGGTACCACAATTTGGGGATGAATTTTTACATACCTAAAATAAGAATATATAAAGAAAACCTTTAAAAACCAATTTCTCATAAACTATCTGGCTAGAAAAACTCATATTTGTGTGGAAGCATCCTCAGGTTTTGTATATTCAAGTTTATTCAAATTATTGTCTCTAGGGGTAAGGTGGGGCCACGATGGGGTTATCAAGTTTTACATAAGAATATTTAGAGAAAAACTTTAAAAATCTTTTTCTCAAAAACCAAAGCCAGAGGCGCTTTAAGTTGGATTGAAGCATCCTAATGTCATGTAGATTTAAGATTGTTCTCATCATAATCCCCGGGGCCATAAAGGGGGATTAATTTTAACATAGGAATATATAGAAAAAATCTTTAAAAATATTTTGGAAGAAAAAGCTGGAACTTGTGTGAAACCACAGTTTGTGAAGATTAAAGTTTGACCAAACCATGGAGAAAAGGTGGGACCACAAAGGGTGAATTTTATTAAGTAATTAAAAAAATCATTTAATATAGAAATGGAGAAAAATCTTCTCACAAATACTAAAACAAAAAAGGCTTGGTATTTACCTTAAAAACATATGGATAAAAAATTGGCATATTTTTTTTTGGCAAGATATACTGTACCTTGTTGTCAAAATATTTCGATTTTGATACTGTAATGCTGATTTGATCAGAGTTATGGCTATTGTTGCTCAGGTGAGCGATGAGGCCCCTGGGCCTCTTGTATTAAGTTGTGTCTGAACATTTCATTAGGGGGCTCAATACACTTTGAAATACTAGTAGTTTCTTACATCATCAGAACAGTTCTTGATTACGAAAGATAGCATAATGCCTAAAAAGCATTTTATGTCAAATGGCTATATTTTTTGCAAAGTTAGACCTAACCATTATAGAGGGCTAGCCCCCCCCCCCCCCCCCCCAACTTTTTCTCGCAGATTTACCTTAAACAGAATGAAATATTGATAGTAATATTGAAAAGGAAAAATGAAAAAAGAATTTTTGGAGTTATAGGTATAGCCCCCCCCCCTTCACGAATAAGGATTTTCATGATTTTGGGAAATAGGTTTTATTTTTGTTTTTTGCCTTTAAAGATTTCTGATGATTAGTCTAGCCCCCCCCCCCTTTCAATTTGCTTCCGACGCCACTGGTACATGTACCTTAATGAGCTGAAGATCTGTTGTGATAGATGTTGTCGGACAATGCATTGCATTGCATTGCATAAACACTGTGACATTTATATCATCATTTAATCATATACCTCGTCTAGACTTTCAGACAATTTTTACCAAAACTCTATCAAGAGATTTGAGTCTTAATTTTCATTGTTTATTCGCGTAAAAATCTCGAAATCAATATAGAAACTTGAGAAGAGAATAGAAAACAACTGATATTGACATTAAGAGGACCGGAAGTTCGTGGCTATTTTTAGACAATATTAACTTTCATGAGAAGGATATTATTTTACAAATGTATAGAAAAATAATGAAACATGAAGCTTAAATATTTGGATTTTTAGCTCACCTGAGCTGAAAGCTCAAGTGAGCTATTCTGATCACATTTTGTCCGTCGTCCGTCCGTCCGTCTGTCTGTCCGTCCGTCCGCCTGTAAACTTTTTACATTTTGAACTTCTCTAAAACCGCTAATCCAATTTCAACCAAATTTAGCACAAAGCATCCTTATGGGAGGGCAAATATAAATTGCAGAAATAAAAGTCCGATCTGTATTCAAAGCGGAGAAAACCTTGAAACTGTAGAAAAAGGGGGTGCATTTTTAAAAATCTTCTTCTCAAGAACTACCGAGGCAAATTCAACGTAGTTTAGCATAAATTATCCTTATGGGAAGGAAAATATAAATTGCAAAAATTAAGTGCTAATTCTGTTTCAAGTCTGAGTTATTACGAAAATAATAGTAAAGGAAAGCCGTGTTTCAGCTTCACGTTCGGCATCCGGTAAAATGGGTAGGCAAGACTTGGTCTGGACAAAACAAAAGATTGGCAGTTATTAATCTGCCAATCTCATTAAAATTTCAGGATATTTGATGGACCAGTATATTTGTACTCGCTGTAAATATTGTGCAAAATAATGCGTATTTAGAATTGACGATTGTCGATCTGCCCCGGCTTTTATTTTGCCACGGCCCGGGTTTGCATACCCATTTTACCAAGACTCGTATTCCATACTTCAAAACGAGGTTCTTTGTTTAAATTGAGGCTGAATATTTCAATGCGTTGACAGTTTTCACACATGACGTTGGTGTTAGCTTGTTCTGATTTTCGTTTCGTTTTCATTATTTATGCTTTGTAACCTGGGAACTATCGTCTGTATTTCGTGATTTTTACGTATCAAATCAAACAGAGACTTCGGTAAATCAAACAGTTACATGTAACTGTTTACCTGCGCAAATTAAGCAAAATCTGATGTATAAAAAAAGTACTCAAATACAATTCATTCTATCGGTAATTCGGCAGTATCTTTTGCGTAATGGTAGATTAATGCAATAGGTTTTGTTGAGATGCTCGGCATTCTCTCGAGTTTATTCAGTTTAAATAGAGTTTGATATCGCTGACGGAAATATGTAGGTATATACATGTATATATATGATTCATTTCGAAAAAATAAATTGTGTTCCTTATTTGTTATAGTGCATGTTTCTTGTGTTTAATTGTTTACAATTTCTATTTACTAACCATATTTGAGTGTTAAGCTTCGAATTATAAGCAAGATACAGAGATTTGCTCACAATTCTATGTTTGTACACAGATCTTAAAAACTAAAGATTAAAAAAGTAAAAAGTTTGTCAATATTTATTAAGAAAATTTTCATAGTCTGTTCTTCCAGAAACCAACTTTAACAACTAATTGTATTGTAAACTTAACCTTTTTTCGTCATTATTACTCCTACTGTACATGTGATCCTGGACTGTGTTTATGTACATTTGTATAAACTGATTTTGAACCTCAAATACCAGTGAACTGGTCTTGAGTGAATAAAAGAATTGAAAATCTTAGACCATTCTTTTTTTCCATTTTAAATGCTGAATAGGAAATACCAAGTTAAAAATCTTAAGCTGAATGTAATAAACTCATGTGAACAAAATATGACTCAAACTTAGGCGAACTGTGCATGAGCTCTGTATCTTGCTTATAATTCTACGATTGACGCTGAAATTTTGGTTGAACATTAGAAATTCTATATGAATTAGAGTAAGTTAAATACTTGTAAAAACAAATAAAAGAATAATATTCTGTATATACCTACTCTCTGGGGCCCCCTCTTTATACAATAAATAATGTAAAATTTACATCAATTTTGATAGTTTTTCAAACACGAGTAAATAAAAACGACATCTTTAAAACAGTTTCCATAGTTCTGACACATTTCTGTTGCGGGGATAAAGTAATTATCGCTATTCCTAAGAAAATATCACAGCGGAAAATTATCCTGGTTTGTACGCGAGGTAAATAACAGTCATTTAATTATAATAGAGAAGACAAATTAAATTTTTGAATGTTTTAAATTTGAGGAATTGAGCACATTGAGGTACAATTTTCTTCTTCACATCTATACATGTAGTATTTTTTAAATAAAATACAATAATTATTATATTTTTTTTAAAAATACAGTAACTAGTAAGTAGTTGATGAAAAAAATGTACCTATATGCTCTCATATATTTTGATCGCTTTACAAAGGGGGGGGGGGGGGGGGCGAATATATATAGGGAATATATATAGGGAATTGGCAGTTAACAACTTAACAGTGTACACCTACGAAATGTTTAGTTTTATATCTTGCGTAGGATTTTCTTATTCTGGTAAAAAATAGTATCTCATGAAGGTACAATGTCAAAGATTACGTGTATGCAAAAATAAGTGTAAAATTCGAATACTTGACAATATTTATTTTTTGTTATTCTACCGAGGGACCATATGGCACAATATCTTTTGAACGCCCATTGTTGCTCAGGTGAGCGATGTGGCCCCATGGGCCTCTTGTTTTTTGTTTTTTATAAAAGTCATATTTTAGAATTTAAGGTACATGTAGATCTGATGGTTAATTTGTTGAAAGAGTAGAAACAATACTTCACATAATATCCGTGTATTTGAATATTTTTTCGTGTTTTTTAATTCTATAGACTTTATTGTAAGACATCCACACTTTTGTAAATATAATTAGTTGACGTATTTTAGTAAAAGGAAAATCCAATCATTAACTAGAATATAATATTTGATCAAAAATATCAAGTCTAGACTTAATGCCATAATGTTTATATTTTTGTGCCTTTTTTATATAAATATAGTATTTTACAGATGACCCGATATCATGACGAAGAAATACTTAGTTACAGTCTCAGTATTCCCCAAACGTCATCAACAGCTGTCACCGATGCCGACATTACCATGGCAACATTTCGGGATTTGCCAATGCAGCATTTCTATGCCGTAACCATTCGAGCCAAAAATACTGCCGGAACCTCCGCTCCTTTGCAAGTGTTGATTGACACCCAGACTTCCGGTAGTTGCAAAATCTTTTTCTCACTTTTCTGTAAAAATAATTTTTTTAATTTTTAGAACTTTATGTATTACAATACTTATGTTTCTAAATACTTATATTTTCTATTTTAGACAGTTATATACCTCGATATGTCTCCGCTATGCAAGTAAGACCCTTCACGTTTGAGGTAACATTTAGCCATGCAGATTTAGGACACCTTGTAAATACAGTAATGTATTTTTGGTGTCAAGGGGAACAAAGCGGGCTCGTTGTAAAGTGTCTGGTAAGCTTTATAATTCCATTGTTGATCTTTTATTATTTATAATTTTTACCAGATTTGACACTATATCTGAACATACTTTATTTAAGGGCGACATTAGTTGGAAGGAAGTCCCTATTGGCGAAGTGGCGAGGTATTTGGACAAGTACAAATACAATTTAACAACAGCCACTGAAATTGAGCAACATTTTGCAGTGGCGATTGTAGACCATGGAAAAACCTCAGGGATGGTGTGGGGAGAAACGGTTTATGAAAGTCAAGGTAAATCGGACTATTTAGCTAAAAAAAATGTAGGCTCAAATTTAGACTGTCATAAAGAAGAAGAATCTTTGTAAAATATTATACAAGAGAAGTTGATAAATGAATACCATATAAGTGATGATAGTGGGGTTAGGGATGGACCTTTTGAAAAAATAATTGTTGGATCTGTGCAGATGGTTGAGATTTTGGGTATTGTTCTGAGGTTTCATTCGTTATGTGGCTGTCAATGTAACATTTATTTAGCAACCGAAACATCAACGTCTTGGATCACAAATATTTTCATAAATTATATATATACTAAGTAGTATCATAGTATATAGCAAATTTCATAGCGTACTCAAAAATTATTGAATGTCTTTAGTAGTTGCGTATGTTTACTGTAACTGCTACAATAAACGTATATACTTTTGAGGTCTTTAGCGGATAAACTTATTTCTTGGTAACAAAGAATCTTCAAACAAGTTTTACATACTTTGCAGGTCAAAATTTGACAATGGACATTTCACAGCATTGTTAAAGAACATTAGCGGTATTATAGTCTTCCCAAGATATTTATGAATCACATTTGGGCTATTTTTAATAAGAATACATATACCTGTAAAAAAAGTGTAATAGAAATACATGTAGATGAAAGGGTAAATATCGAAGATAATTTCTTTCACATTTTATCATTTTTTACTCGGAAAAAATCCACAGGAACGAAAACTGATTTCTAACGGAGATTTATAATTGGGAATGTTGACTTCTTTCCTCAGTTGGGACGTCACTCGGAACACCTCGCACAATTTTTCAACGTTATCATCCGGGTTTGTTGCGATTCAAAATCCCCGTAGATATCACATTTTTAAGCCATGTTTTGAAACCTGATAAAGAGGAGGCGTTTCAAAGCAGAAATCTTGGAAATTTTCATACCTTTGAATAAACATTGCTTGAATTCCGATGTATTTACAAATATCAAGTAATGAAGCAAAAATGTAAATCGATGATATTTTGGGACATAGTATAGTACTAATATTTTGATGAGAGTTTTCTCTCTCAACAAGGAGATATTGTACCTTAACTATAGACTGTGTTTATTTTTCTAGACCCCAGAGAAAGTACGACATCCTTACCGGTCCTTGTTGTTGTACTCTGTGTTACAGCAGGGCTTCTGATCATCATTTTTGTGACCATTGTCACGATTTTAAAAAGGTTAGACATTCCGTATACAATGAAATTAAAACAATTGGTTTAAGGTACCTCACTACACCTACACTTATACTTTTTAAGACACTACGTCACAAGATGGCGATTTAAATGTTTTGTTAAACTGTTTATATCGTTCGGTTGGGTTGTATATCGTCGTAGCTCAGTGATTAAAGTATTGGGCTTCTAAATGAGTTAGAATCCGCCAAGAGCTTTTGTTCATGTTAACTGAATTAAATTTTTGAAAATGTAATTTTAATCCAAAATTGCACATTTTTTGCCTATTGGACTTAAATACTTCTTATCCATTATGATATCTATCATAATCAAGTAGTTTTCTGCTGATTTGAGAAAATGTTTCACGGTGTAGTGAGCCACCTTAAACGATGGAGGGTTGGATGGTCGGAGCAATTTCAGCCCATATTGATCTCCCTTTAAAAGAAAAGCTGTGTGTAAAGATTAAAGACAAGATAATTTTTTTTAAATTGAAAGCTAAGGTGTATTGAATAGTTCTTTACCAAATAAACGTTTATAGCCAAAAAAATCCTCTCTAAATATTGAAAGTAGATCCGATGGTTTCTTAGTTAACCACCTGTCTCCTGAAACGGTTAAATGCATCTCCCCTAGCCAAGGTTTATGGCAACGGATGCAATTGATTCATTATAATCAATTTGAGTGCTTTTGAAAGTAGTACATGTACATTTATTATAATGCATTTCTTTCTATCTACCAGGAGGAGCACGGCCACGTATGATATAGAGATGATAGACATACCTACCACAAATAGATCTTATGACGTCATAAACACAACGTGACAAAAATTAGATGTCCTCCGCCCAGATTTTGATGTTGCAAATGCCGACTTCTACAAAGAATAGAATGTAAGGCAGCTGTTGGTCTATGTTTTAAAGGAGGAAATCCGTTCACGATCGGTTCTGATCACAAATATATTGTATGCATTGCAAACATTTACAGAGACTAACGCAAATTGACTTTAAGATTGCCGTATTCACTGCTCTTGTTACCAATCATATCGTTCTAAAAAACTGTAAATATAAAGTTGTGATTGTAGCATGATTTTATCATTCAGTATTTACAATTATATTTATTAACTGTGAAATAACTACTAGTATATTAAATTGTCAAAACGATAATTATGATTGCCGTCAGTTGATGTATGTCCGTTTTATCATGTCAGGTTATTTAAAAATGTCTAGTCTGTTTCCTGTTTTATCCGGTTTTGGTTTTTTTTAACTTCTAAACCTAGAGAAAGTAGGTAAGCAGAGGGCGTTTGTCGTGAGAGAAGTCAGTGACTGAGAGTTTATACATGTAGAAAATCAGTCATCAGGAGATTGATAGAGCTTAACAATCTTGATAGAAGATTTGGCAGTGCTCGTGGCATGAAAAAAGTTCTGGATTTTGATTTATAGAGATTAAATGTATGCTACAGAGTACTGCTAAATAAAACAGCAATTTTAATGTTGCTGTTGGTTGAATATATATATATATATATATATATATATATATATATATATATATATATATATATATATATATATATATATATATATGTGTGTGTGTGTGTGTGTGTGTGTGTGTGTGTGTGTGTGTGTGTGTGTGTGTGTGTGTGTGTGTGTGTGTGTGTGTGTGTGTGTGTGTTTGACGTATGACTTTAACGTTTTCAACAATGCTGGATTTATTTATTTATTTATTTCTGTCTAATAATTTGTTTTGTACGGAATAACAATGCAAAACCTTAAAGGGGGCGAACTGACGCGTTGTGGCTTGTTCAAATGCAAAATTTAATATTTTTACTGATAATCTGCGTGGTGCAGGCAGATAGCTAACCATGCACAACAAACGTTACACGGTTTCATATTTTATTGCGTGCAATTTCCGTTATTCAAAAGATTGGTCAAATGTACAACAAATGAAAATGAAAAAAATTACAAAATTGTAAAATGTAAAACCATTTCTTTATACCTTAGAAAAAATATGTAAATTACTTTAAAGACCTTTATGACGTGCCATACTTTTAAGAATGTTTTTTTTTCGTATAATAAATTTCCTTCTGTAATTATCCTTAAAAAATACGATTCAAAACCGACAAAAGATGTTTATATTAAGTTCAAAATAGTTAGCTAGTACCAAAGATACTTCACATGAATTTTGAAATTGAAGTATAGATAACACAACTGATAATTTTGAAATTTGTAGACATGATGACTTACATAGCATATTTATTATATTTGAATGTATACCAGGATATGAATACGGGGTGGTCACCTGATGAAGGAAAACACCTCTATTAATTAACGTTACCGGACGTTTGAATTAAATACAAAATAGAGTCACATCTCTTTGAAATAAATATCGGCTAGTCAGCCCTGTATGTCGCTTTTGTGGTATATTTTAGGGTACTTGTATATCATTTACTTTAATGAAATTTAGCTCACATCTCAATAGATCGTAAAATGTGTTGTATTTATATTAAGTTTTATTTTTTTTTTTTAAAAAAGGGTGTTGTCATAAAAGCCTATGTAGGTTAATACATTCGAGGTGTTTTTTCGGAGCCTGCGGGAAAGACCCGAAACGTTGCGATTGATAAAACCAGAAAGCTATCAAGAACGCACAGAAGACAACTTGTATGAGGTAGAGAATACCTTCAAAAACCTCTACCTAGCCATGCGTTACTTTGACCTCTTGAACCAGACTGATGTTATGGAATAACATCGGATTGCACAAACAGAGTTATATAAGGGAAAATATTTGCAAGTGTAAATATAAAAAAAATATGTACAAGACATTATATATTTCTAAATGCGTTTCTGCTTTTAAGTGTCTTACAAGTATTAAGTGCTTTTAAGTGTTTACAAGTTTTTTGGGGTTTTTCAAAATACATATATTTGTTGAACCTGTTACTAATTAAACTGTTCCCCTTTTCTCTGAAATACAGGAAACAAAATCATAGTAGTATAATGGTATTTCAACAAATTGCTCTACTTTACATGTTGGTAGAAGGAGTATACACGACAGCGGGTAAAAGGCGTCATAACAACAACGTACAGATTAACAAAATACAGAGGAGTCATAGAAACAAACAAAATACACAGGAGTCATAGTAACAAACAAAATACAGGGGAGTCATAGTAACAAACAAAAAGTCATAGTAAAAAACAAAATACAGTGGAGTCATAGTAACAAACAAAATACACGGGAGTCAAGGTAACAAACAAAATACACGGGAGTCATAGTAACAAACAAAATACGCGGGAGTCATAGTAACAAACAAAATACACGGGAGTCATAGTAACGAACAAAATACACGGGAGTCATAGTAACAAGCAAAATACAGGGGAGTTATAGTAACAAACAAAATATACGGGAGTCATATAGTTACAAACAAAATACAGGGGAGTCATAGTAACAAGCGAAATACACGGGAGTCATAGTAACAATTAAAAAAACAGGAGTCATAGTAACAAACAGGTTACATCGCATTCACGGTTTTAGCATGAATGTGGAACAAATTACAGAGCATTGCAACAATGCACTGTTAGAAAAAAGTAACGAGATTTGAAGGCAATAAAGTGTGGTAAATTTAGGACCGAATCAACGCATTTATCTTTTTTTTTTAAGTTCATATACGTCATGTGTGTACATCAACGTTTTTTTAAATCGTGGAGACACCCAACGCGCTTTAGGTAATTATGGTACAAGTTTGAATAATTCTGTCATTTTTATCTTAAATCAAAGCCATTTCATGTAAAGAAACAATTGTGTCATTCCTTATTCATTATAACATCCCTCTCTCCACTTTCTTAGTACGACATTAACAGCATTCAATAAATATATACAAAATAATTCATAAAAAAGCTTAAAAAATTTCAAAGAGTCAGCATATACGGAAATATAGTTATCTTTAGAAAGTTTTCATCTTTTAAGTGGAGCACATCTCATTGCGAAAAACGGCTAGGTTTTGCGTCAAGCTATTCTGATATATTGATCTCTTTATTGATGTAGTTGTCCTGTGTTTTGAACCAAAATGAGATCTTCATTACTTGACATTTGCTGAAATTCATGCATAAAAATATTCAAAATAGTTTCCAACAATAGTCAAATAGGTTAAAAAAAAAACCAGTTGCTCAGGTGAGCACCGACCTCTTTATCTTTATTCTTAGGTTTTTCTTAAAATCAGGTATCATTTTCTGTATAATTGCGGTAAAATTATTGACGTCATCACAGTCATCTGCTTGATTCTTTTATTTGTTGACATCTTTCTTAAAATCAAATAGAACAAAAACAAACGTTTATTTATATAAATAAGACTCCGTTTTGCGCATGTCATACAGTGATCAGTCTGGCCATCCGATTGGTCATTTTGTATAATCTTATGCCAGGCATAAAAACTCATAACATTGTCAAAAGCAGTTTTAAAATCCATAAATGTGCAGTATACTTTCGTTTAACGTCGCAGATAATTCAGTCAACTTAGGGATGCAAAGTAAATGTAATGTCTAAGTAGAGTAGTTTGATCTAAAACCACCTTGATTTTCTTTCAATATTCTAGTCATATAAGAGTTTCATTAGGTCCATATAATTTGCCTTTTGAATTTGGGTATTTCCCTATATTTTTACATAGAGCTGTTTTTCTAAAGGAGATCAATTCAGTCTAAAAATGGTTAGACCATTGATCCCTCTTAAGAGTACTTGTTTAGTCTTTTTTAAAGGATGGTCCTCAGGACACCGCTGGATTGTAGTTACTCTAAGCAGAACTTGTGCTCTAGTACCCTGTACTTTCAAGGTGAACAGTATTTGCAATAAACTATGTTTTAGATGTTTTCTTTGTGCAATATGAATGTGTTAGATGTAAAAAAAAAAAAAACCAAAAAAAAAACCTCCTTTTATGTAACCACATGACCTAGAATCAGACACCTGATGTGCTACCTGGCAGACCAAATGAATACCCTATTAAACAATTCAGCAAGGTATTGAAAACTCTACTGGTTATCTGCAATTTGCTGTAACTTCTATTGAAGAAAAAAATTTGCCAGTTAGATCTTTTTAGCAGAAATGTTCTTCTAAACTGCGTTCTGTTTCAAATAATGGTTTAGTTAAGAATTTTACAGGACCCATGCTATACAATAGCACGACGGGACAATTACAGAGGGATAAAAATTTAAGGCTTATATTGGTGGTTAATTAAAATAGTGACAAAAACTTATTAAGGTACACAGAACCCAAAAGAACTGCTTTTCATGTAAAATATATGTTGAAGATGAATTCCATTTTATCTTAGTGTGTCCACTTTATATTGAATACCGTAAAAATATATTGAAAAGTATTTTTATAGAAGCCATCGATGTTCAAACTGCTGCAATTGTATAATATTAAACGAAAATTTTAAAGATATATGTCAACTCAACAAATATATCTACTTAAATATTAAATTAAGAACCAATGTCTGTAACTAACTATAGATGTTGTTCTTTTGATTCTTTTCCCTTTACTTATGTCACATTTCATATTTATGTATGTACAATAACTCCTGTAAAACACCCATTTCTGTACTTTACGATGCTCTTTAGTGTCAATTTGTATAATCTGATGAGCTGCAAGAAATAAAGAATGAATGAACTAAATTGGGCATTCTATTACATATCGCCTTTCGGCTCTGCAAAGGATATCATATAGCATTTTCTTTCGAGGCTTATTTCAAAGAGTCTAAAAATATTCATATGACGTATGTATTACCTGGGCATTCGTCTTATATAAACCCTTGCTCCATGTGCCTAACCATCGTTAAAAGAATGTTTGCGACAACCTTACAACATGTAGGCTGGGCTACTAAATTCATAATAGAACACATAGTAAGGCGGGTTTATGATACCCTTTTTGAGCCTCGGGCTCTTTACATAAAATGACCCTCATCCTTTACATACTGAGGATGCTTGGAGGAGGGCCTATTATTTCAATCGGAAAGCAAAATAAGTAAACGTGTACAGCTGTACGCATCCATTGCTTTAAAAAGAAATAGTACATCTTATTACATGTTATATAACAAGACCCAGCTTTATTAAATACCTGTTGCTAAATATCGACTGGTGTGTCTATTTTATTGCAGCTGAAAGAAGCGATAGGTCATCTTGCATGAGTTTGAAGGCGGTGCTTATTTTCTCGGTCTTTAAGACTAATATTTTTCCATTCGGGGTAAAATGTTATCAGTAAATTGTCAATGGTCAAAGTAGTTTTCTGTGGTCTAATTATGTTGGGTGAATCGTGTACATAAAAGGTCATGCGCTTTTTCACCAGACTTGTTTTGATTTCTCTATTAACGTTTTCAACAATTGACCCTGGGAGCACAGTTAACCAAGTGGAAAGTTCGGATTTTAAATGCCGGGCCTTTGTGTAGGTGAACATACATTTATGTCAGTCTCGGGTAATTCTACCCAGGATTATATTTAAAAACGCGATTCTCTTTGCAAGTTGGATAAAATCTCCTCGGAACTCATCGTATTGATAAGTGTAACTCTCTCTGTTTGGAATACATCGCAAATACTCGACCAATCAGACCAATAAAAATGTACCCCCACAGTGGGCGGGGCGGACCCTACCGTGGGGACAGAGAGGAGGAGTACATTGGATCACGGTACTTGAATCAGCAACATTTACGAGCACCTGCCAGTGGGTCGTTCAGTAGCCGCGCCACATCCTCGGACCGATACTACCCATCTCACCGGATTGAACCCCCCGTAGATTACAGAGAGAGGGACCTGGAGGTTAGTTTACATCATATGATTAAAATAAGTATCAAATATCCATTACGTGTATACTTATTATTGATAGGGCTCCACTGTAGATCATTCCAAAACAATTACACAGCAAAGAGATGAAAACAACATATTCTTGATAATCGACAACATTTTTAACATTGGTACAACCAGGCTTCAATGTAAATAAGACGCTATTGATGTACGTGTATTATGATCCTCTATTCAACGTCAGATCGAGCAATAATGGTTTAATTTACGTTCTTCAAATTAAAAGTTTTTCGTCACACGCGAGTCGGGGTATGATGGCCGTGCAATGATTATCCATTTGAAAATAATGTGAACATCGGAAAAAAATAACCGGATTACATTCAATGTATACTTAACACATGAATAGAGAAATTTCTCGTTTTTTCCGTAACATTTCTTTTTTACACATTATACGTACTAAAATGTCAATGATTTTTTCAATATTTTTCTCTCAGTGGCTAAATACGGAAATTGTTAATTTTTGTTAAATTTGTTTTTTAATATTGTGAATCCGGCGAAGCGTAGAGAAGATGGCTATTTAGATCCACCAACCTTTAGAATGCTTATATAATTTCTTTACTTGAACATATATCAGATGATCTAGTCAATGAAGTGAATTCTCTAAAGGTAACAACAAGAGCAAAGCACAATATCCATTACCTGTAGCTATGGGAACTATAACTTGTATAACCTCGTGTGTCTATAATTCATTATTACTTAACTACATAAATTGCTCGCACCTTAGTGGGGCAAAGAAAGAAACCTGAAGGCAGAAGCATTCAAAGAATGTGAAAGATGTTATACATACAATGTGTATGTACAGTAGTTGAAATAGTTGTAGTGTAAAGAAAATTTTGATTGAGTTTATTTTAATTTTTTAAAAAAAAAGAGTGTAGTCCAGATGTTACTCATATGCTACACAAGAAGTCCCCTACCTCATCTACCTATAATTCTTACATTAATGATAATATGGAAAACCATATCGACTTATAAAGATATAAATAAGAATTACATAGAGTCAAAGACACTGGCAAATGTTTGTAAAATAAGTTTGTTAACAAGGCTATTTGTTTTAATGACATTGTCTCAGATGACAGTTAATGTAGTTCAGTTGATTGCAGGATAGAAGATCTACAGAAAATGGAGAAGATAATGTATCCTTTGCGAACTCTATGGAAAAAAGAAAATCCTTGCGGAAGCTCCTCAGTCGCTTTGCAGACAAGACGGCAATGCAAGGTGTGGGCTATATAAGCTCTGCCAAATACTGGTATTCACGGGCAATTTGGGTATTCCTTCTCTTAGTGGCCATGGGATGGATGGTCTTCCATCTTTATTATCTTATATCGCAATTTACGGACCTTCCTGTTCAGACTAAAATATCCCTTGGGTTTAACAACCTACAATTTCCGGCCGTGACGCTGTGCAGTATGAATGTTGTCAAATTCTCGGAGCTCCAAACCACCTCCGTTGCGTTTCAATCCCTCGTTGCTCTAACGCAGCCTAGTCGGTTCAAACCCGAGGACTACATTCCTGGAGGGGTAAGTTCTCTCTCTCTCTCTCTCTCTCTCTCTCTCTCTCTCTCTCTCTCTCTCTCTCTCTCTCTCTCTTCGTGAGTTACTATCACGAATTCTATTCAAAAGAACCTCAATTACCACATAATAAGCATATTCATACAAAACCTTTAAACCTCTTGAGTCATTGAAATAGTGATCACGAGACTCCCCGCTTTTCCATCATTCTGGCCCTCTTTATTGTAATATGTACATGTCTTTTGTGTGTTCGTACTTTTAATTATGTACTTGTATCAGTTTTTTTAAAACCATTAAGTGTATATCAAGTCAACAAATTGTTTAAATAGCTTAAGTTTTAATGTACACAGTGATTAGGACTTTGAAAGTCCATGTTTGTACACTTATTTCGGGTAAATGTCTTGAAATCCTGTATATTGTATCAACGACGCAATCCCGTCGGTTTTACATGTAAGAAATGTACAGATCGATTTGGTTTGCTGTGTATATATTCTGCAGTTCAATATATCAAATAGATGCATACACTGGGGATTAAAGCAATATGAGCTGCAATTTTCATGATGAAATTTTTTTTTACGAAAATGTTCTTTTCTACTAAAATGACAAAAAAATCATGGTTTTTAAATTTCTTTTCGCCAAATTTTTGTAAAAAAGACCATTAAGAAGCCTTAATTGGAGCAAAATTGAATCATTGTCATCCTTTACTAAAATTAATTAGCTATATGTTCCTTAGAAGAGAAATATTTCCTCTGACCAGATTAATGATTTTTCTAATCTTAATTATCAAGTTAAAGTTTTATGCAGACTTATCATTCTAGCTGGTTTTTGCAGCAAAATAAAATTCTAACAAATACAGCTCATATTGCTTTAAACACCCGTGATGGTGAGAAAAATCAAATCTTTACGATGAGTGTTATATTATGTTTCATTCTATACAACAATTTGTGTGATCTGTTTAAATCAAGCAGGGTGATTTTTCAGGGCCCTCCGCCTCCTCCCCAACCCCCCAAAGACCGGAAGGTAAAGGTCACGTTTAGATGACGTCATAAGTACTAAATTCCACAGATCATGTGATCACCCCTTCATCTTGGTGGAGAACACGTCCCTAGTATACTAACCTCACCCAACTAAAAATAAAATAACAAAATGTCTATTAGATATTTAGATAGATGGTGATTTGATTTAATTTGATCTGTGGGACAAACCTATTCTATTTTTCAATAGACATAAGTGGATTAGGCAGCATGAAGGCATTGACTTTATAATCCGTAAGAAGATGGTGATGGAGGGGGGGGGGGGAGGTATATACTTTTTATTCATTGTAGGTACATGCATGTATTTAGTTTTACTGGGAAAGGGTGAAATGAATTTTTGCACAGTATAAATGAAATTAAAGAGAAAATTAACCTGTATATGTTTTATGATTTTTTTAATGATTGAATGTTGGTTCAGCTTTTATCAAACAATTTCCTTTTATGTGAATGTTGCAATGAGTAAAATTCTTTTAAAACTGCATGGATGACTGGGTCATTTTTAAATGAAATGTGTTAATGTTTAACATGATATAGATCGAATGGAATTGCTGTTAAAATACTAAGTCTAACTTTTAAGTTAATATCATGAATGTCAGAAGACATTAGAAATATTTAAAAAACCGTGTGTTATCTATAATATCTTTGTAGAATACACTGTCCACGTTCATTATTGATAATCATTTCAATTTGTTTGCGATGAGATTGCCTCTTCGTTTGGTCCTTTGTATGCAATTTTAGTCATTAGCAGGGATTTTTAAAACTAATGGTCTTCTTTCATTAAGTATGTTTGGTTAGCTAATATTTGAATACTTCTGTTAATTGCTTTGTCGTTCTGCATACATCATCTGCGCCATTTTGTTATTGTAGAGCAGTCATGAAAATCAAACATAGAATCTGATAATGATTGTGTTCGCAAATTTTTCCTCCTCACAAAGTTCATAAGTTTACTTTCGCATTTCATTTTTTTTATTTTAAGTAATGGACACGTTTTATTATCATTTTACTGTTGGAATCGTTTAAAATGACATAGCAAAACATAATTATTTTGATTTACAGGTAGTATATCCTTTAGATCTATATACTGAACAAACTAACGTCTGTCCAAAGTTATTGTTTCCATCACTTTGTTGATTTTCTTAATAAATGCACATGCTGTCAGTTAAAACAATACTGAATCAATGTATTGCAAAAAATGTTTGGTTTATGAATTTAAAAGATAGATTGTAAAAAAAAAAAAACACCACTGTATGCAATTTTCAGCAAATCTTGCAATTTTGGATTTGAACATATTTTTATTGTACAAAAATTACAACAGGGATTGGACACAAGTTCAAAAACTTAGATCGCCCTCTCCCAATACAAGTATATAATACAGTAAACAAAAATGTATACACAACATGTAAGGTCAAGAGATCATATGACAGTTATATATAAATTGCAATTTTCTTGCTTACAGAGAAAGAAAAGGTTTGTCTCCGAGTTTGATGACCTTGGGAACCTGACAGACTACGGGGATTACTACGACGATCCTTCGTTCCGAGACGAGGCCTTCAAGGACGCGAAGAAAGACAACTTGTACGAGGTAGAGAATACCTTCAAAAACCTCTACCTGGCCATGCCGAGGTAAGACTTACAAACCGGAAGTCTCTATAACGTCATGGTTTTGTCAGGTCTTGTCCATGATACCTGTTGGGAATGCATTGGAACTGACTTAAAAACAATGACAATATGAATAACGGTATTGTAGAACGGACACCCCCTTCCATATTGTATATAGATGTATATAAAAGCCGGGTTTTTCAAAGCTATAATACAAACTGTTATAAGTGTAAGATGAATTATTATCCTTCGTTGCAAAATTTCAACAGAATCATGGGAGGGACATTCAAAATCAGTTATATGCATCCATAATTCGTTGATTTATAAATACCGTCTGTCCTTTCCCCATACCAAAAATAAAGTTTAAGAAAAATTGGTGCTTTTTATACTGATAAAACTAGTAATTATAAATGAAACATACTTGAAAAGGCAGTAATATATACTGGTATAATTGTGCAGAAATATTTAATTTACCCAATATTTACAGGGGAGTCAGAGTGCAAGCTGGTCATCAAATACAGGACATGCTGCTGTCGTGTTCCTTCAATGGTTTCAAATGTTTCCCAGTGTAAGCTCTTATGTTTACAAACTTCTATAAACAGTTATACTGAATTGTATCATGATTACGTTAATCATAAAATGATGATTTAATTCAGCAACTTTGACTTTTTAGAAACTTTACATTGGTGAACACCCCCGAATATGGAAATTGCTTTACAATAGAATCTGGGAACTTTATAACAAAAAACCCAGGGCCAAAAACGGGTACGTGCACTGTAATCAAAATTATTTAATATTTTATAGCCCTTAATTTAGGTTACTATTTTTATAAAGTACATGACGCATCACTATTTCCCTTATCTATCTTCTATACAACTATATTAAAATAATAGACTCGAATTTTTGGGCTTTAATACCGAGAAATCGGAAGCGTACTGTCTTTTGTTTTATATATTTTTAACATCATTGGTACTTGGAGATTACCAATTTGTATTTGTTTATTCTCAATCATGCTTCGCAAATTAATAATCAACGAAAATTCCTTTTTAAAATCCGGAAATCGTCTGAATTTTTCGGATTTTACAATCTTGCGCATGCGCATTACATTCACGCTAAATCACGGGATGCTCTTTAGTTTATGTTTCCACAATATCACATTTTCATGGATAAACTCAAAAACAATGATACAAATACGTGTTAATTTTCATTAAAAATTTGCTATAAATATTCTGTTCATGAAAGAAAATATGGGAGATAACTCTAACTCAGTGCGTTTAATATGAAAAATTCCGAGAGTTCTGCATGTCAACATGGTGTGCAAATTAGAAGTATCTATTCCGTAAATGCCCGTCATAATATGCAATGTCAACCCGTGCACGCACGGGTAAAAGTCTAGTTAGATATAAAAGTATCACTTCTATGAATGAATTTCAAAAGCTTGAAAGATTCTTCTGAAAATACAATTTTATACTTATGACCGTACACATGTGAACGGTTTTGTAATGTAAAGAACTAGATAAGACTGTGAGCCCTTTTCGTTCTAGGCCTGACATTGATATTTTACACTCAGAATGATGAGTTCCTGGAAGGAATCAGTCAGGGATATGGAATGCGTTTACAGATCCATGAACCGGGAACTTTCCCGATGCCAGACCAAGAGGGAATTTTCCTTTCATCTTCATTTGAAACACATATCGGTCTGCGATTGGTAAGAGCTTCGCTCTTCGATGTAACTTTTAATTGCTGCAGATTCGTGGTTGTTCGGACTCCTCTGTATTTTACGTCTTTTGCTTTGTTAGACGGACATCACTCGTATAACTCCACCTCACAGAGAATGTAATGATGGAATTGAGTTCAAAAAGGTCAATAAAATGCAGTACTCCAGATCGGTGAGTTACATGTATGATACAAGTGTCATTTTTTGGGCATACAATAACACAACATTTAGACGAAGAGGGATTGTACTGAAAACTTTCCTATATTTGATTTAATGTTCAGATTCGGATTACTTTCTTTGGTAACGTTAAACTAATACTTATTATGAATTTGTATTGAAGTTTTCTTTTTGTGTGGAACATCAATATCAATATTTTTGCGTTGAATTTAAATTTTGTGCTTATCAAAATTTGTAATGATTTGTTTTGCAAAATGCAAAAATCACGAGTGGTTCTAGGGAATATTTCATAATTATGTGTGTTTTAGCAATAAGTTAGTCTATACTGTTTTATGATATTTTAATAATCATATCATTAAGGAATAACGAAAAATAAATTAATGAAACAAACATCATTTTCATTGTGACGGCTATTGTTTGGGGTGTTTAGGTGTGCCGGATATTCTGTGAGCAGGAACAGTCCCTCAGTCAGTGTGGTTGCTACAATCACGACTACAAGGAATTCTTCTTCTTCAGCAACAACACGAACAAAAACAGATGGTGCAAAACTCAACAAGGTGCAACACTGCTTTATTCAAATTAACAGTTACCAACGCTTCATACAATTTAGAAAGAATTTTAATTTCATTTTCAAAGGCTTTTTTAAAAGGCGAGATTTCATTTTTGTTTTTTTACATACGAGCCTGAGCGTGTTTTTAAACCCAAATGCTACTTGCAAATGCATGTGTAAGATGAAATTGTTTCCAATAAAGAGATAGATTGTAATGTTTATTTACAGATATACGTTGCCTTGCAACTATTATGAAGGAATTTGGTATGCAACAGAGAACGTGTAGCTGTTTAAATCCTTGCAAGTAAGACTGTTTAAAACTCTTCTTGTTTTGTAATGCATCGTTTAAAACAAATACATAAAAACAAAGTATTCAATAATGGATGGAGGGATTTTTAAAAATATTTTTTATTGAATTTAACTTAAATGTTCATTGCCTATTTTCAAATACCCGTGCAATACAACCATGTTTTTGTTTTCAGGGAGAAAAAATACTCTTTATTTCCCAGTAGCAGGCAATGGCCCACCGAAGCATATAGCGTGAGTTTGATCCAAACGATGGGACAAACACTATTATAATAACATTTGTTGTACTTTTACAAGAAGAATGATGCGATCCACATGCTTTGATTTTGTTATCTTTTTTTGTTTACAGACCATTTTGATGCAGAGTCTATGTGAACAGTTTCCTGCCAAATGTCAGCGTGTTGTCAACATGAAGACAGACCCACGCTCTCTAGCGTAAACACGCGATAGTCTTATTCTGTTTATTATCGTTTAACTTAATCTTTGAAGCCAAATAATACATATGTATTGTAAAAACGATTGATTCCATTGCATCTTTTGTCATAGGTTAACTGTCTAATTAGCACATTTTTGACTAATTTCTTTTAGTTATTACTCAAACTTGATTCTTTATTTACAGTCTAAATTTTGTGAAAGTGACCGTTTACTACGAAGATCTGAACTACGAGGAATTCGTTGAGGAACCAGAAATAGCGGTATGTATATATGTTTACAGAAAATGGAAACAATTATAACAGTCTTTGTGATGAAACTAAAGAGCCTTCTTTGATATTCCGCGACACCATGTAATGTATCATAACAATTGTTTAAGATAATAGTTCGTGTTACAGTATTACAGTTTACGCCTACATATTGCAATATTTTGAAATATCATGAAGACTTGGACTGGGTTATATTTTTCTTACTTTGTTAATTCATGATGAAAGAAAACCATTAAGCTGTACACCAACATTGGCAAGACAAACAGTTGGAAGGGAAAGAGTTATAATGGTATACTGAGTATGTAGTTGCAAATTAATTGTAGGCATTCACAGGTACTGAACATGTATGTAATGAACATGATTACAATGTCAATGTAAAATACTTTTAAATAGTGTTCGGTCTTTTAAAAGTACATGAAAAATCTCTCCTTGTAACGCTCAATTGGGTTGGGTAAGCATACGAGCATATGCATATCCTCCCCTTTCCAAATCAAAATGACTCGATGTATTAATCCACTTGGCTTTTTGAACAATTGTTTGTCACCCAGGCGCATAATTCGTCTTAATTTTGGTACTTCTTGATAGAAAATGAATTTGATAGCTTACTATGTATTCAATTTTATTTATTTTAGACGGCACAGTTTGCCTCGGACGTGGGTGGAGCCGTCGGTTTGTGGATCGGTCTGTCCGTACTGGCTATCTTTGAAGTCGTCCAGTTTTTTATTGAGCTTTGCGCGTACGGTGTACATGTGTGGCGATACAAACAAAGGAAATCCAAGCAGATCAAAAAACGAAAACAAAGACAAAATGGCTATGCCATAAGAGAAGAAAAGGATTTTGCAAATGAAAAAAGATACCAAGAGAATTGGAATTCCTACCGGCATTATTAAGCAACATGCAGAGAAAATGTATATGTGTTCGATTTTTTGTGTGTTTTTTTTTTAAGAAAAAAAAAGATTTACAATGTGTTTGTTATTTGTTCATAACTGGTTGTTTTTATCATGATTTGAATGATAAATCAATTTTAAAAAGTGGGAGATGGCCGAATGCTAAGGTAAAATCTATTTATATGTACTAGGGTTAGGCTTACAAAATTATATATACATATATGGGTAATAGATCTATGTCTTACCTGTATATAAATGAATAACAGACTATCAAATACATGATGATTCAGTTCACTAATGATTTCCGTCCCTAATCTGTGTTTGGTACTGTCATTCGGAGACATGCAAATTATTGCAACGTCCACAATTATTTATAAGCATATATATATATATATATATATATATATATATATATATATATATATATATAAAGCACTAAAAATGGCTAACGACACGAACAATAGAAATTGTCAAATTTTCGGGACAACCCGTCCCTTCTTCAGGACCAAAAAATAAATTATATAAGTAAAAAACAAAGAAAACAAAATCTAAAGCTACTACTAAACTACTTAAGAAACTATGAAAAAGAACAGCTACATTATACACATCATTTGATCACATTCTTAAAGGTGTTGATACTGTCGCCGATCGCTATGAAGTAATCAATCGACGGTCGATCAATGGTCGATTGATTACTTCATAGCGATCGGCGACAGTATCAACACCTTTAAGAATGTGATCAAATGATGTGTATAATGTAGCTGTTCTTTTTCATAGTTTCTTAAGTAGTTTAGTAGTAGCTTTAGATTTTGTTTTCTTTGTTTTTTACTTATATAATTTATTTTTTGGTCCTGAAGAAGGGACGGGTTGTCCCGAAAATTTGACAATTTCTATTGTTCGTGTCGTTAGCCATTTTCAGTGCTTTATATATTCAGTTTACTGGCTTAGTATCTATATATTAGATCCGACACCTTAAAGATGCCTAGTGTTGTTGATTCTATTCAGTGCTTTTTATATATATATATATATATATGTATATATATATATATATATATATATATATATATATATATATATATATATTACACTAATTAGGCTTCACATGACAAAATCTGATTTTCTACAAAAGTTCAATATCTGTCCCATTTTACCCAATTCTTGACAATTTACGTCATGTGGTAAGTACATAAGTGTATAAGGCAATAGATTTTTTTTGGAACTTTCTAAATAAACAAATAGGCTTGTTGATAGTAAAGTAATTGTTGGCTAACCAAAATTACTGAAAAACAGTACACTCAAACTGATTTTGGTATAAATGCCAGATGGTGATCTAGTGAAAATGTAGGTTGATTATTCAAACTTTATATTTGTTTAAATGCCTGTTTCTGTCTGCACCTGGGGATGGGGGATGGGAGGTTGTTTTAAATCAAAATGTATATTACCCACCTTGTTTTAGTTTATTTACGCATAAATCCTATCTTGAAAGTTAACAAATATTTCTATCAGACTTGCACTTTTTCAATATCAGGGCATGCACTCGATTAGGATCTTTAAAATTTTTCGAATGAATTTTAGATTTCATAGTCCTTTTTGAAAGATTTCAGGCAGGAAGGTGGTTGTCATTGAACAATATTATAATTTTTCTACTCCAGAATGGAATTTGATAAATTGCATATACATGTATGAGACTCCTCGACAAGTTTGTGTATGGGCTAGGGTACTCAGGTGATCGTTAAGGCATATTGGCCTCTTGTTTTAAAACATCAACATTTTTGTCGGACTCGGCACATTTTAGATATGATAGAATACTATGCTGAACTACGAAATGGTCGTTTGTTCCTGCATTTATAAGACTTTAAAAAGAGAATTATTTTAAATTTGGCTGTCGGCCATTTTGATCGCCATTTTTACCAAATTAACGCCATTTTCGTCATAGCCAATTATATTTTTCAGACTCAGCACGCATAAATTATGAAAAAAACAAAACTTTGCTGGACTGACTTATTATTGTTTGCCTCATGCTTTTTCCCCAATTGAAAAAAATATTAAATCTGGCTGTCTGCCATTTAGAATCGCCATATTGTCAGTCTAATCTTGAAGATCAGCTCATCACAAACGACGTCGGAACAAGCGGAGGAAAAAAAGAACGGCAGCGATTTTACTACTGTTTTCAGGAAGTAGAAATCTGTGAAAGTGCACGGAGGTCTTTGTTCGAACTGGAACGTTCAGAATTTAAGACTTTGAAAAGACAGTTTAAAGAAAATGGTGTATCCCCCCCCCCCGCGTTCATGGCTTAACAGGGGAAAAATCAAATCACGGTCACCAATTTTATGTTGTCGAAGCTGTTGTATTGTTCATAGAGAGATATGCTGATCAAATTGGATTGCCTTAACCTGCTGCCACAAGAGCCCGTGATGACACAGCTCCTGTACTGTTGCCATGCAGTGATAGTAAAGCGTCAATTCATGCGAAATAAAAGGAGGCGTGTTTGGAAACTGGAAGTCCCTTCATGGAGCTAACGACCTTCAAATAGGCGTGGAACTCTTGCGTTCCTTACATACAGTTTATCAAACCAAAAACCGACTTGTGCAAGACATGTCATGACAAGGGAAGACAAAACCGTTACCTTTACAGAAGAAATCAAATTACAGTTAATTAACACAGTGTGACGGTCAGACCGGTTCGAATACCGGTGCCAGATAGCTCAGTTGGTAGAGCACCTGACTAGAGATTCAGGGGGCCCGGGTTCGAAACCCGATCTGGTCCGTCATTATTTCTCCCATCCCGTTACAACAGCAACTTATGAATCATGTTTAACAGGCGAAACAGGAACGTGATTTATACAAGCTTTGTACGGAAAAAGCTAGAGTTGAGCTACAGAATGTTGAGAGACCTCATGGAAAATATCTGCAGTCATGTTCCATGCCCTTCACTGAAGTTCATTACACGTTTGATTTTTCTCAGTATATCACTATACCCCATTCGGCGTTCTCTTCTTCCTTCATCCTAAAAAGGTCCAAATTTTCGGCATCCGCAAAATGCGACACCGTGGCACGATTTGGGGCAAATAGGAATAGGCTAGAGAGGTTTGGATGGGATGTTTTCTTTAACACTCACTTCAAGCCTTTAAAGGGTATTGGAAAATCCCAGCACTTCCGATATACAACCGATGAGCAAGGTAGTGTTCGCCAAACATACGCTCGATTCCCCTGAAGTCCGGATTAACCTTTTTAAAGAGAGAGTAAACATGGATGAAGTTCTCCACGGATTTCCAGAGGTTATCGCTCCAGCAGAAAACGCTATCTCTTCAATGAGATTAGACCTCACGTAAAAGCGCCGTACGAAGACTTGACGTGCCCTGATCCTGATGAGGAATAACCAACTCCGTGGTTATTGTTAGATGCATTAACTTGTAAATACGTTTAAAACTCACATTTCAAACTTATTGCTATAAATCTAATGGTTATATATACGATGCTTTTCAATTATATTGAATATTTCATTTATAACGTTGTGACGTCACAAAAGACTCTCGAAACCCACTGAAACGGGATTCATTTTAATTAAAACATGCGATGTTTAAAATGCAATATCTTTGTTACTTTTTAAGATATCTTAATTCTGTTTTCAGATTTTCCTTACCTAGTGCCATGGCTATTAGAATATAATTAAAGCTTAAAATCGTAATTTTTACCGATAAGGTCGATTTCTATCCGTCGCGGCTCATTTGTTACAAGTGAAAATATAACGGTAAATGTCTTCGAGCTTACCACAAGGACAGAGTGGACTATTAATAGTACTACAACGAAATAGATCACTATTTAGTGATCACTATTTAGTACACAATTATGACAAAGTCTAGAATGAATAACATTCAAAAACCTTTCACCATAAGTAAAAAAATCAGGCCTTGTTCTATATGTAATATCATTCCGATTTATGACAGAAACATGTATTTTTTTTTTATTGGAGTCGCTTTCCCGGACATCCATTGAAAGCGTATTCCATTCGTTAACAACAGTGGGAACAAATGAAGATTTTTACAATTGTAAACGTCATTTTGGTGTATCAAGTTTTGAGCATTTCTTGTAAAATAATTGGATGCATTAATACGTTTATTTGGGAAAATGTCCATTGCATAATTGGGTAAAAGGTTTCTATCAATTTTATACATGGTTTTCTACTATGAAGTGTTTCCCACCCTGTTTCGAAATAAAGACATTCCCTAGAAGCAAAAATAGGTAGTCCTGTGACGATTCTTGCGGCACGCTTTAATTATGTTGCTGGACAAATAATAATTATTTTCCGTTAAAATCTTTTTCCACCTAATCGGATAAGATTATAACGTCATTTCACGCTATTACGTAAAACTGTAGAATAGGTGTATATTTCTTTCTTCGCAACGTATTCAACGATGCATGAAATTTGATGTGTGGAGGTCCCTTTTTATCACCAATAAAATCTAATGTAAAAGAAGTCAAAGAAAGCACCAGTACCTCATCCCAATCACTACCACTTTTAAGTCACCATAACGTTTGTTAATCTATATGCACTGGCGTCGGAAGCAAATTGAAAGTGTGGGGGGGGGGGGGGGGGGGCTAGACTAATCCTCAGAAATATTGAGGAAAAAAAAACCAATTCCCAAAATCATGGAAATCCTAATCCGGGGGGGGGGGGGGGGGGGGGGGGCAGTATACCTATGCTTCCAAAAGTAATAAGATCTTACCTACCAAATTTTTTTTCCCCCAAATCATGAAATTCCTAATCTGGGGGGGGGGGGGGGGGGCTAGTATTCCTATGACTCCTTTTTCTCAATCTTTCAAGGTAAATTTAGGAACAATTATCTTCGCTGCGAGAAAAAGTGGGGGGGGGGGGCTGAACCCTCTATAATGTTATGTCCCTAATGGTTAGGTCTAACTTTGCAAAAAAGTGGGGGGGGGGGGGCCGGTTCCGACGCCTATGATATGTATGTAAGCAAAAAACTCATTCTTGTAGCAATGTCAATGGCAATTTTATAACATCAGTCCAAAAACTTTTTGATGTACCCTGTGTATCTAAATCATCAGATTGTAGGCCCTAACAATCACACACTGATGCAGAACGTGTTTTCTATATGACATCTTGAAGATATAACCCACATTCATTCTCCGTTAATTTAACAGTGTCTACTTTCTGTACGAATGGATTACAAAGGCGTCGTTACTCGGGTGATGCTTCGTTGCTCAAAAAAACATGTACAGCACTATTGTCAATATCTAATGGGTAGACCAAAGCCTGGGGAGTTTCACATTAAAAGGCTTACTATTAAGTGAAAGTTTAAATGCATTGTCGCCCTCCAGGTCCTACGACGCGAATTAGGAAAATTATTCCTTAAGTCAGGAGATGTGCGATTCCAATTGAGTCTTATGAGAGAAAATAAACTCTAGAATGTCCAGAAACAACCAGAAATACCATGATGGATGGACATTTGGTGTTGATCAGGAAATGGCGTACAGGAATTCCAGGAATCGTGGCCTGTTTGGGCTTGGCTCCTCTCCCTGGGAGGCACAGAGTCATGACACCGGGTCCCTCTCCAAACGGTTTTATCCCGACTACAGATCAGCTGATCCCCGGCCGGACTACGAAGACAGGGAGCAAAAAGTAAGGAAGACTGTAAAAGTATTCACTTTTAATTCAATGATTAACTTTAATAGAGTGTTTTTGTAATTTCGATTTTGTACATAAACCCCGCATCTGCAATAACTGAAAAGAAGAAAACTAAAAGTAAGATAATGATAGTATAGGTATCTCTATTTTAGAGAGAAAAAACGGTTTCTAAAAAGTCCTTCAGGAAGATCTTTAATCGCTTTGCCGACAGAACAGCTATGCAGGGAGTTGGGTACATCAAGTCTGCCAAACTCTGGTACTCAAGAGCATTGTGGGCATTTCTACTGCTGGTGGCAATCGGCTGGATGGTGTTTCATCTTTTCTATCTCATATCCCAGTTCCTGGAGCTTCCAATTCAGACCAAAATTTCTCTTGGCTTCAACAACCTACAATTTCCCGCGGTGACCTTATGCAATATGAATGCTGTTAAATGGTCACGCCTGCCTGACACGCCCCTGGATTTGCAGGAGATAGTTGCAAAAACCGATCCTGATCAGTTCAACCCGGGTGCTGATGTACCTGGAAAGGTAATTGCTATATTGACACTTGTAAAAAATTCAAAGAATTATTGTCGTGTCTGTAAAACGTACTAGAAGTCTTTGAAACTTTGATGGAAACTTGCTTATTATGGTGAGGTGACTTAAAAATCCACTTTTGGAATGCAATCGTTCCCATTGAAAGTTGAAAAAATGTAACAGAGGTGAAAAAATTCATTGTATTGTCTAAATTTTAAAAGAATGCTTTAGTATCACATAAATGTATGTAACTAGAATAAACTGTTAACAATTATCAAAAAAATGTAACGGATCTAAAGCTGGCATACCGAGTATGCTACACTGGGTTGATGAAGTCCTCTCTTGACCGGAAATTCACCTTGGGTATGTCGGGAGCCCGAGGGCAGTTTTATTCACGAATGGGTTACTCCAGCTGAAGATTTATTTTGATAGGGAAATGTTTTACCTATAACCTATAAATCTTCCTAATGTGTGTTTTATACTGGTTCAAAATAAATTGAATTCATATTTAAAAAAAAATACGAGATGCTTTATCTGGAAAAAACTATGTACTTTGTGAATTTTTTGGGCTGTATCTTCCATGTATTTCAATGGCACTGGCATCTTGGAGCAATATGAACTGCAATAACCATGCTGACATGTAAAATGGTCGCTAACTGATTAAATGACCAGAACAATTAAGGTTACGAACTTCTCTTTGTCAATTTTTTTTTTGGAAAAAGCTATTCTATAGGCTTTGATTGTAGCACATTTACATTAGAACAATTTTTACAAGGCCTTGGACTTTCAGTAGGATTTTACTAACTATTTCTTGCGTAAAAAAAGATAAAAATGACGCTGGTTTTTTAAATAAAAGTGAAATATACACCGACTGCCTAGTCTATGCTCAAAAACCAGACAAATCTTTGATTTCAAAGAGCCATGGCTGAGTAGCCTACAATGAAATAGACAGGCCCACGTCACATTGCTGTTTGACACCACTACCCAAAGTCCAAACTCTTGTTAAAATGGTTCTATTGTCGTCCTGTACATATACAATAACTGGTATGCCATATTTCCCAGTGAATTTCCCTCTTTATTATGATACAATTTTACGATTCGTTTTCACCTTCTTTATCATACAGGTCTACACAGCAATATAAATTCTGAAAAATACAGCTCATTTTGCTTTGAACTTTCTAACGGAATAAATGAATGGGTATTGTTGGAGAGTTGTCTCTGATTTTGCTTGCTATGATTTTAAGATGAGCAAGGTAAGAAAACATTTACACCAAAGAAAAAATGAGGGAAAATATGGCAAATCTCGTTTCTTTAGGAGCGTGAATTAAGAAAGTAAAGATGCAATATCGAATTTTTACTTTTGTATATAAAACATACGATAGCAGCATACTATATTATTTCAATACATGTTTTGCAAATTCAGTCATGCATTTATGGTGGCATAGATCTGCCACCACTTGTCAGATAATTATGTCGACTTGTCAGATCCTGATGTCGACTTGCCAGATAATTATGTCGACTTGTCAGATAATTATGTAGACTTGTCACTTATCCACGTGTTTAAAAATTTTAACTCTATAACCTTTCCACGCCCAATTTGTGCCATCAAGTTAAAATAATATTTTCTGACAAGTCGACATAAGGATCTGACAAGTCGACATTAGCATCTTTTAAGTCGACATAATTATTTGACAAGTCGACATAATTATTTGACAAGTCGACATAATTATTTGACAAGACGACATAACATCTGACAAGTCAACATCATTATTTGACAAGTCGACTTATAATATGAATGATAATTTTCTTTAAATTAGTGGCCATACTATTTTTTCAGTCAGATAATTATGTTAACTAGCCAGATCTTTATGTCGACTTGTCAGATATTATGATGACAACTTAATGGCAGTTAGTGGCACTAACACGCTTTAACAACAAAATATTGAGTTTCTAGTCAATATGGTTATTTTCTGACAAGTCAACATAAAGATCTGACAAGTTGACATAAATATCTGACAAGTCGATATAATCATCTGACAAGTCGACATAACTATCTGACAAGTGGTGGCAGATCTATGCCACCATATGCATTCTTATTAAACGTGTTTTTTTTTAGAGGAAGAAGCGATTTGTAGAAGGATTTGATGATTTCGATTTTGACAACATGTCGTACTATGACGATTATTACTCGGATTACTACTACGTCGACGACATCTTTAGGGGTGCGGAGAGGGACAGTGTGTTTAAAATAGAAAGTTCCTTCCGGAGTCTGTATCTCTCCATGCCAAGGTAAGTTATTGTACCTTACTCTGATTACAAGCTCCATAATGGCAGCTATGGTTATTTTGATGCAGAATAAGTTTTAGTTTATTTTCAGAGATACAAGGATCGACGTAGGACACCAGATAGAGGACATGCTGATATCCTGCTCATACAACGGGTTCAAATGCTATGCAGAGTGCGTTGATCTTCAGTTGGAAGTTGGAATAATATCATCGTCGAAAACCCACTGTCAGTCTCGCATACGCTTACTGAGCGTTTGCGAGACTGGCCGTGGGTTCCCGACGATGGAATAATATATCCGTCGATTGAAATTTATTTTTTTTCCTTCAAAATAAATTGAGTGTGTGAAGTACGATTCATGTCGGGTATTTTTCGTTCAACACACAAGTTATGACTCAACTTATACGAAGAAATGATTAATTAATCTGTTATTTCCAGAAACTTTACCTTGGTGAATACACCTGAATATGGTAACTGCTTCACGATTCAGTCCAAAGGATTTGTTGCCAAAAAGACTGGTCCAAAATCAGGTGACAATTTTTTCAAAAAGAAAAGGTCGACGAACATAAGTAAAATTGTATGACGGTCAAAATAGAAAAAGAATGTTGTTTGAAATAGTAAAATAGACTAAACGGGTATTTTCTATGACTACTGCTTAAGTTGATTATTTTCCAAATCCAGGGTTGACTTTGATACTTTACATGGAGAATGACGAGTATCTGAAAGGACTCAGCCAGGGGTACGGCATGCGCTTACAGATCCACGATCAGGACACATTCCCCCTCCCTGACGAGGAGGGAATATTCGTTTCGTCTTCTTACGAAACACACGTAGGCTTGCGTTTGGTAAATATTTGGGTGGCTGTTTTTATTTAGCAAATCAACTAATAAAGAAGAGGGATATTTGTTTTGTCTTCGTACAAAACATGTTTGTAATTTAGCAAATCAACTGTGTTTGGAAAATATTTGGGTGTTCGTGATTATTAAGCAAACCAACTGTTGATGTATGTATAACGGTCAGACGCGACTTATCTTCCATTTTTCTCCCTTTTTTCATATCTGCACAATGTCAAGATTTCCACTTAGTAATCCAGTAATTGTATTTTCATGTTATATGATACTTTTTGAATTAAGATATAAAATGCTCAATTGAAAATATAAACTACGAATTCATTTTAAAGCATTCAGATGCATTTTGCATGCTATTTTTAAAAAATATCTAAATATTCTAGCTCCAAAATTGCCTGGTAATGTACCCTGATTTTATTTTAATTAACAGATTTCAATGTTAATAAATAAGAAATAATACCCCGGTATATCAAGGAAAATTTAATAAAATTGAAGAACGTCTCGCGTGTCCAGATAAAGGCATAAGGGTGGTCTTTTTCTTTGCAGAAAGATATCACTAGAGTTTCACCGTCCTACAGGGATTGCGAAAATGGTCAAGATTTCAAAAGACAACATAAAGTGGAATATTCCAGAACAGTATGCCTTTCTCTACTATGCAGTAATTGTGTGACTTAACAGTAGAATTAGAATAGAGGTAGGATTTAAGGTATTCAATTTATAATAAAGGGAAATTAAACAATTTTGAATCACTTTGAATTAGTTAAATATGTATTGCTAGAAAACAATAAAGGTAAAATGAACTGGCTCCACCGTCACCAAAATTTTCAAATCCCTTAACTCATTCCTCAACTCAAATCCTTTAAAGAAAAGTGCATAAATTTGAGGTCAAACCTCAGATTTGAGGCCGAGTATTGACTTGAGGAAGGTTGGTGATGGCGGAGCCTGACTGCATATACGAAGCCGGTCATTTTTGCAACTTTAATTTTTTAAGAGTTATCTCCCCTTGATGAAAAAAGACGATCATTTTAATTTTGTCAAAATATCTCAGGTAAATGATTCGTTTCATTTCATATTTAATAAAGAGAAAGTTTATGTATATAATCACCAAAAGAACTGTATGAATTTCATTTTTTTTAAAATATCTTAATAAAACTGCACTGCACATAGACTTCAATGTAAAACTCAAGGTGTAATTTAAAATTAGACAAAAGAATTAAAATTTTGAAAATTCCCTTGGTGGAGTATTTTCATTTGACAACACCTTCAAAATGATATCATGATAAAGAGGATCAGAATATTTATTTCGTACAAAATGTAGTCGTTATACATTGGATGCCTTAAATACCGGGTAGATCATGAAATCCCAAGTTTTCGCGTCTTATAACTTAGCGCCCGACAACATTACATTATTGTAGTAAATAAGAACAATGTATAATTATACAGTGTTTTGACAAAGTTATTTTTCATTAGAAAATTATGTCAGCAATCAGCGGTATTAGCGATCACCCATCGTCGGATACCCACGGATGATCGCGGTTTTTTTTTACTTATCACCTAGGTGTTACCCACGGGTGATCGCGTTTTTTACTTATCACCCTGGTGATAAGTAAAAGACGCGATCACCCGTGGGTATCCGACGATGCCGATCACGTGACGACGACAATGGACTTTTGTTGTTAACGCATTTGTTGATGAGTTGCAAATAAACATAAAATTGAATTCCTGTATTTGATGTACACATTTGCAATGTACTTCGTAATTCGTTGAGGGTTTTTCATTAAAATCCCACGCATGAAGCATTACTCTCTTATGAAAATTCGAGTATGGATGTTGTGGATGTTGTATGATCATTGTCAATTTCTGTAATAATCCTTCAACTCGATTTAACGTGTTTCCGTTTATTGTGTACTAGATTTTTATTTTAAAGTTTCAAAATATGAGTAATCCTCGTATAATTATCACCAATATGGTGATATCAACCTGACTTCACTCGCCACACTTTTTTTATACTTGGCATAACGACAGCGCCCTATCAGGAGCCTTTAGCGTGTTGGATATTTCTATTCTGACTGCTTATCATACATGTTGGGAGGGGGTGTTTTATACATGCTGTGGAATTTTGTTCAGGCATATATCTATTCGTTAAAAATTGGATGTAAATGGAATTGTTTTAATAATTTTGATAGTTTTTTATTTTGATGTGTAGGTGTGTCGTATAGTTTGCGAACAATCTGTCATGGTCAGAGAATGTGGGTGTTATTTCCATGAATACAAGGAGTTCTACCACTTTTCTAACAGCCCGTTCAAAAACAAGTGGTGCCGAACCCAGTCAGGTACAGATATATAGTTCAAATACTATCTCTATCTGCGTGTATGTAAAGTTAAATTTACAGTATGAAGTTGGAAATATACGTCCAGTAGGTTTATATTGGTCCAATAAATGTCCAATTAATTGATAAAACGTTCAGCATTATTTGCTTGGGGGAAGTGGGGGATTTTTTTTCAACAGCCCCCGCTTTTAATACTTTTAGAGTTAATGTACCGTGAAGCTGCTGTTCTGAGCTATTTTAGAGTTAGCATAATGAGACAGATATTTGAAAAGCCAAAAAAAAAAAACCCCACCAAATTGAGTATTTTTTTATTATAAGAAAAAAAAAATATATGAGGTGCTTCAAACAAGCTCTACCATAATGCACGCACCTAAAACTTCAACTCAAACAAATAATTTATTATCTCTGTTTTAAGATCTCATTCCTTCTATAATTTGAACCTTTTCATCTTACTTGCAGAAATCTCCTGTATAAATAAAATTCAAAGAGAATTCAAATCACAGAACAGAAATTGTAATTGCCCAAACCCCTGCAGGTGAACTGACTCTAGTATTGCAATTTTTTCTCTCATTTCCGGCGAATTATTTTTTTTTCAGAAAAAAGATTAAACCCAAATTCAGTTTCATTAGATTTCCAAGAAGTTCAATCAAACTTATTCATACTCTGATCACTTGATATTTCAGAGAAAAAAAGTACTCGTTGTTTCCAAGCAGTCGACAGTGGCCCACAGAAAAATACAGCGTAAGAATACGATGTGGTGGCAGTATAATTTGTGGTAACATGATTATAGGTGATGGTGATGATAGTGGTGGTGGTGGCGGCAGGTTTTGGTGGTGACCGTACTGTAAACCAACTATTTTTCGCGTGCTGGAAATTTCGCCGCGTCGTCGCGAATATTTCTCGCCGCAAATAAAACCTTTGACGTATGGCTCTGTATTAACAACGCGGGTGTGGGGAAAAGGGCATGATCGCGAAGTTTATTCTCCGCGAACCAATAAAGTTGTCTCGAATAAAAGTTGGTTTTGGGGTAGAGACGATAGAAGGGCAATGATGAGCGTCAAATACCGGTATGAACTTTGGTTCTAAAATTGTTGAATTATATAGCGTTTTCTCTTTCAGAACACGCTTTTGACAGGGCTTTGTGAGCGATTTCCTCTACAGTGTTTTACGTTAACCAGCATAACAGATCCACGCTTACTCAGGTAGACTTGTGTGGGAACTTATCTTAAGAACAATAAAATACCGTATATATAAAAATATTTCAACATAAGACTACATGATCTGGTAACAAGTTTTGTAAAATCATAAAAAATGAGTCTTTTAAAGACTTAATTCTACATGATGAGTCTCCAAACACAATTCTTTATTTTGGGATTTTAGCTTGAATTTCCTGAAAGTAACGATATACTACGAGGACTTGAACTATGAGAAAATTGAAGAAGAGCCAGAAATAGCGGTATTTCCACTTTCTGAATTAATGGAGCTTTATGGTCGATAAACTACTTATCAGCTCTGCCGTGAAATTTGACAAATTAATATTTTTTATTAATTATTATTTTTATCTTTTGAAAAAATTCAAATATTTTATTTTAAAATTTAAGCTATAAAAATTGAATGTTTCCCTACATCTAAACAGAGCTCTTCAACTAAAAAGAAACTAATTTAGTCCAAGAATTGCTATGACCACACAGCCCTCATAAAAAATCTGAATTAAAATGGAGTTTTTATAAATCAAATGGAATTTTAACGGAGAATTACTTAATTTGTCTATTCTTTTCCTTCCACTTTTTTAATACATGTATTCTTTCTTTACATAATTTCACAGCGAAAGTCTTTTAGATTATAATGATTTAAGAACATTATTTTTTTTAATTCAAACGATGGGCATGTCATTTTAGACGGCACAGTTTGCCTCAGACGTGGGCGGAGCCATTGGTTTGTGGATCGGTCTGTCCGTGTTGGCTATCTTTGAAGTCGTCCAGTTTTTCTTGGAGCTGTGTAAATATGGTTTTCATGTCTGTAAACATAACAGCGATGAAAGATAATCTATCGCTCAGGAGTGGAATTAAAAATATAATTTAAAACAAAATGGTGTTCGAATTCTCTTTTTAGCCTGATTTTTTTTTTAACATAGTCAAAGTGGAAAACTGTGCATATGTATCGAAATTTTGTAAATCTGTTTTCATGTTTATGTTAATATGATGATGATGATTATATTTGTGTGGAATTGTTAATGTACAGTCATGTGTTTGTATTTAGATTTGCGCACAACTTTCTAGCTATAGGCACTGATCCAGCAGAGAGGTCTGGAGGGGGCGGGGGATTCCGAGAGGGTTGTATAGATTTTATTAAATTTAAAATAAATTTGAATATTGTCACCCCCCCCCCCCCTCCCCACAACTACGATAGATCTGCACATCGATTGAACACACAGAGAAAATTGATATCTTATTAAAGTTATACATGTAAATATTTGTTATAATTTACAACATCTACTAATATGCATAGATAGTAGTTAGTGTGACAAATGAGGTCATGGTTGGACTAGATGAATTGAAACTGACCAGGCAGTTATCTGGAAAAAGAATAGATAATTTTCACTGTAAAACTGGCAAAAACAAAAGCAACGAGTAATCGAAAAGTACATGTATATCAGCCGCACCTCGCTTACGCGGGTTATGTATTTTTTTTCTGCAATGTCGCCACCTTCATATCCCGCATGAATCACCAAAGAAAGCATTTTAGATAAACCTACACAAATATGGCTGCTGAAGTAAATGAAAAGTAGAAAGATTCATATCCTGCATGAATCACGAAAGAAAGCATTTTAGGTAAACCTACACAAAAATTGTTGCTGAAGTAAATGAAAAGTGTGACAACTTTGTGGGGTTTTCATGAAAAACAGTATTTTGAAAGTAAGTATAGTGTCAAATAAAGAAATGCATGCCTGAATGAAACCGCAAAAAATTTCCCGAAGAACGAAAAGCATGCATGATAATCATACCGGTATTTTCATTTGTAACTATATAATGTGGTGAATTTAAACCATTTACCTGTATAAATGTACTGCAGATTTTGATGCTCACATATATAATCAATGTGCCGTTAACCCCGACGTAAGGATCGAAAGGGGGAGATTTAAAGGGACCTTTAAGATCAAAATTATTTTTAACCGGTTATTAAAATGGTGAAAATGGCGGGCGGGCGGCTGCCAAAAGGGTACCCTCATTGTACGGATAACTCCTCCTACAGTTTTCAAGACTGGAAGTTCTTCTTTTGCAGATCAATTGTACATATATCAGAGGTGTGCATATTGCTAGGATTTTGATTTCCGATAATTTATGAAAAAAATACCAGCTTTTGAACTTAGTCATTTTTTTTTAGCAAAACATTGCATATAGGGTACTCCATTTCACTAGATACGGGTTGACATGGATTATGGATACAGTTCACATAAAAGAAAACCCAGTTTGCTGTCACATTGACAGCTTTTCACTTGTTTTATTTTTTATGCATAAAATAGTTCACTTATGCTTTTTAAATGATTCATCGAAATTTGAATGTTAGAATTCAAGTAATAAGAGATATACAGATGTAAGATTTCGTACTACAAACAAAGCTTGAGTCTTATATTTGTTTGCAGATAATGTAAAGTAAGGAATTACCATTTCTTTGACAAACTGACTCCTGGCAAACAAGTTAAACTGATTCAATGCATTCTTAGATAATATTATCAACAGAAAAAGCAACATTTGATTGAAACTTAATATATCAATAAGACACATATGTCAAAAAAAAATAACAAGATTCGAGCTTTGTTTACAAAACGAAGAATTTCAAACTCAGTATCTTGCTTGTTACTCGATATTTCAAATTTTGACAAGGCATTAAAAGTACCCATATTAACCATTCTAAACATTAAAAAACAGAAAATAAAATTTAAAATTTTGAGCTCAAATCGTGTCAAAGTCCCTTTAAAAAAATATGACCGCATGCATTAATTTGTATACTGTAATATAATGTAACTGGGATTATTTAAATACTTAATGCAAAGTTTTAAATATGGTATAATAAATTACAATCAAAAATGTATTATATATTATGATAAAATCGGATACTGTAATTTATCTACACCAGAGGGGCTCGTCGCGAACTTATATCCTCTTACTTTTTAATCACGTTTTTACTATGTAAGTTTTTTAAAATAGTATAGGGGTGGAAAGGAATTTATGGATTATGGAGTTACGATAGTTAAACAAAAATTGAAAATCTTCTTTTACCTTACGAAGTATCGATATCGAAACATTTTACACCCGATATACTATCCGGATGTTGTACGGGATCGGACTTGTTTACATCATGGCGGCCATAGAGATTAAAACAGGCATCAGTTAACAAAAAAAGATCATTTTCATCTAAGTGCAGTGATATTAGATATTTTTCGTTTTGGAACTTAGGTAGGAACAAAACTTTTTATAACTTTTGGGCTAGCTGTAGTTGTCTGGGGGGTTCTACACACGCAATTTGAGATCTTCTTTACATAAATAATTGCTTGGACTTGTTTTGCCACGATATTTGAATTTTAGTTTTTACTAAGATTTCTACAAGTTAAATCAAACACAACATTAAATATTTTTGTTGTTTAATGATTCAAATCTATAGAGTGAGTGACGAAATTGCCGTGGAAAATTGGCAACAATTGATAAAACTAACCAAAAAGATCAAGAGCTCAACAGATGGAGGAATTTCGGAACAGTATGCATACGGTCCTACTAAACAGAGAACTCTAAAGAACTCTATAGAATCCTAGAGAACTCTGGGATTTTTTCATTTAAAAGGGCTAATAAATGCTTTATTATGCACGTATCTGTTCAGTAACATGTTATACTACATACATAAACTCATTAACGTTGATTTTAAACTAATTAAAGACAAATTCCCGAAGGAAATCTAGTCGGCGTGATCGTCAAACTCCGATCCCGATCTAATGTCATTTAGACATTGTTTCTATATATACAGGTTACCGCAAGCCATTGGTATAAATAATACACGTAAAAACACAACATAATATATATTAAGCTATCACATTTCAATAATCATATTCTGTTGTTATAAATATAACAACTTACGTACGTTATTATCATTGTAAAGACAAAAATTATCTTGCTTTTTACCGTTAACGAATGACTCTTAAATTTCATTTGATCATTAAAAATGTATTCCTAAAGCATATTGTAAATAATTAAAACAGAAATATAGAATTTGACCACAATCGTGAACATGCCCCTTTAATTTCTTCTGTAAGGAAAAGGCAATTTATGCATTATTTTTAAAGCCTTTATATCACTTAATTAATATTTACAATTTCTAGTGTCATAGTGGATCTCGGATATTCTTTCGATTGTCCATTTATAAGTGCATATTCATGGAGAAGAGTTGTTTTATTACACTCAGTCGTAAAACTATCAAGATTTGAAGTTGGCGACAAGCAAAAAGTCAGTATCTTAATTAAAATCATAACAAATCACAAACGGAGAATAAAGACACTAACGCTACAAATTATAAAATATAATTAACCTTAAATAAAATCCATATTAAGAATTATAATAAATGTTGAAAGAATTTAAAAAAGAGTAAACTGCTCGGGATCGAGATCCTTTGAATAATTTAGCCTCCCCAACTTGATGTTTTGCGTGAAATAATTGATATTTACTTAAATCCAAATATTTTAAATATATATTTCGACTAAAATACAACTTTTTTATCATATAAAATGCAAAAATGGGTTCTAAATACTTTAAATATGAGAAAATCCCCAGAGTTCTCTAGAGTTCTCTAAAGTTGTCTAGAGTTCTCTGTTTAGTAATACCCGTATGCATACTGTGGACAGTATTGAGGCAATTTACGTTGAATAAACATTGTCGTTCGATATGTAACGTTAGAGTTATACGTTTGATCAGATACTATTAAATCAAATAAAAATAATCTGCAAATATTTTGACACCGAATAACAATATCTGCTGCAGAATTATCTACAGTTGTACAGATTTACTACTTACCTCAAAATTTCTCTCAATATAAGCATTAAATCATGATTTTTTGAAAGATACAGTCTCATTACTGCAGCAATGTGTGCATAAAAATTTTCATAATGCACTAATGCGCATTACTCAATTTGTATGCACACACCGCTGCAGTTATGCATGAGACTGTATCTTTCAAAAAATCATGATTCAATGCTATAGTATACAGGGAAATGTCTGCCCTCATTTTATTTTTCACCCTGGTTTTCGGCAGATGAAATTAAGACTTGAAAAAATCTAATGTCCCATATCATCTCTTTAAACACATGTCTGGGCAAATTCAAGATGAGGCAACACCATTTGCAAGTGTAGAATGCGAAAATAACCCTGTATACAGTATTGTTGTCATCATTTAGTTGTTTTCGTATTAAATACACATAAACGTCAGTGAAAAACGATTCAAATCAATGAATGGCAAAAATTCTAAGTTTTCTCTTTTCACACACCCAGAAAAAACTCACATGAACAAAAATACATTTCTTACAGTGATTTATAACAAGAACATCTGACATTTTTTATCCATTCAAAAATTATTGTGACTCTTCACACAATATTTCAGCTTTATTATTCGGGTACTTTTCATGTCATTTGTACCGGTAATACTTAAGCTAGAGGGGGCATTTCAAAACAAAAGAGCCTGGATTTTTTTCCTTCTAGCGAATGAATTAGGTTTGGGCACAACAGTATTTATGATTATCAAAATGATAGACTAAAAAAGGTGGTAGCAAAACTTGGGACAGAGTATAAATAATTTATTGGTCTAAAATATCAAATACCAGCAAGTGTTATTGGTCTACAGAAATACTTTTATGCACTGACTGCTCTTTTCTTTATTTTGATATGATCATGTATCTCGTACACAACAAATATTACGGATATTTTGAGATGACTTTGAGTCTTTATCATTAAAAAGGGTCATGATGATTGTTATTTACTTCATTTTATTGAGAAAGCATTTAATTTTCAACCAAACCAAAAGTATTGTGCAATCATAAGAAAAAGATTAAAAAAAAAAAAGGATATATAATTTCAATATAATCACATTGTTTACAAAAAATTATCCTAACACTTTATTTATGAGCAGGAACAGTTTCACTCTTGTCTTCAATTTTGAATGCTTAATCAAAATGATTTATTCATTTTGGAAATGCCTTTAACTGTTGTTTGTACTAATAGATTGTAACAAATCATTTTAGATGATTTTCCACTCATTACTGAATTATTTAAGACTTAAAAGGAATATATGCTCTTAAAATAATGTTCAGAAACATATATATCACAAGTAACTAAATTTTATACTTTTTATATCTCTATTTAGGAGAGAGATTCAAGATGGCAGCATTTAGCTCTGGGCAAAAATGGATTGACTTTTTCAACCAAACCATACAGCTCCCACCAGCATTTGAAAGGGAGCATTCAGCTCCAGATGTTTCAACGCCAATACGAATTTCTCTCAACACCATAGAAGGACTGACAGGGAAAGCTGATGCAGAGAAGCAGCCTGAATATCAAGTTTTTGTCAGTCTATATGACATATCCTATAGGAAGTTCTTTGGAAAGCAGTGGATGGGTCCCCTTTTGGCAGCGCATGGAGGCGGAGCAAAAAGACCAAAGCTGAAGTATAACCAAAATCTTTACTTTCACACGCCAATCTATAATGCGAATATTGTTGCAGTTGTTGAAGTGGTGGCTGTAACGCAGGCAGGGATTCTCAAACCAAAACGAGTCTCCTGTGGTTGGGGCATTATCAAGGTTTTCAATGAAGAAAAGAAGAGTCAAGAAGCGGCTGCTCAAGGGAATACTTTACCAGCTCAAAAAGTCCAGCTCAATTATGGAACTCCAAGGGCTTTATTCTTTATGGATGATCCAGTCGATGAAAATGAATATTTGAAGCCAATACCAGACTGTTCTCTGTCATTTACTGTCACAAAACACAAAGCTATGTTTTCAGTAATGTCCCTTATACCAGAGAACACACTTATTGGAGCTCATGATGTCATCCCAGGCCTTGTAGGGAGTAACAACCAAAATGCTGACGCACTGAAAAAGCCCAAGGCCCTGAATCGTGTACCTATTCAAATAAATAATCTTCGAATTCAGCTGCCACCTAACATTGAAAAGTTTGAAGAAGAGCTTTGTGAAGCTCTGCACAGAGATAGAGAGAGAATGGAAAACAAGAAGCTTTCTGGGAATTCTATATCCGTTCAAGAGAGAAGACTCATTGTTGGTGTACATAACGGTTTGAATTTTGTAGAGAAGCCAGAAACTATGTATTTGGATGTCTATGATGAAGCAACTAGAACTCTGAAACCACAAAATAGTCCAAATCTTCGAAGAAGCAAAAGGTTTCACTCCTCCCAGAGATCTCTAACCAGTACTGATAGTACCTCAACATGTCTGGTCGTCAAAAACAAGATAGAACTGAATGAGGTGATAGATGATCCAATGTGTGCTGTTCTTTTTACTTTGGAGTATGTTGTTGGCCACAAAGTATCAGAAGAAGAGAAAAAATTGTCCCAAAGCATCACGAAAGGGCATGTTCAAACAGTGTCGGTTAGATGGGGAGTATGGAATCCCATTACACAGTCAAATAATCCCACAATCCAGGTAGCTTTCCATGGAGGACCAATCAAGTTTCCAGATGAGGACTTCCTCTTCAAGAGGCCAGATACAAAAATGCAGAACTCAGAAGCAAGTAAATTTGCTGGTGGAACGCTAACATTGCAGTGGACCATAGGAGATGGCACAGGTGTGGAACCTCTCCCTATTTCTCACTTAATACAACCAGGGTCCATGTCTTCTATGCGCAGTGATGGGGATGACAATATGCTAATGGATAGTCCAACAGGGAAAAAACCTCCGTCAGGAAGGCGTGGCCCTGTTCATCAAACTCCTCAACAGTCATTGATGCAGCCTGAAATGGCAGCATCTGTCTACTCTGGTTTAATTCCACAGCAAATGCAACCTCCAATGCCTATGATGCCCCCAGGTTACCCATACATGCCAATGCAGCAGTCCATGTATGGATTTGGTGCAGCTTATCAGAGGTCACCGAGAAGTACAGTAAAGGTTAGCACAGAGATGCAGGAAATACCGTTCCAACCACTACATGCTCCTGTAATGGCTCTCCCCCCTCAACCAAACAGACAACAAGGGTTGTCCAGAGCAGCATACGCCAAACTCTACTCAACAGATTTCCCAGCCATTGTTGATGCAAATGGGGAACCCCCAGAAGTCATTGATGTGCGGAAACCTTGGGAAGTTGATTTGAATAGGGAAATTCAAGATCCTTTTCAATGCAATGAAATTGTTTTCCAGTTTCTTGCTTTTGATCGCTCATCTACAGGAGAGACATCAGTTACTGACTATGGCAACACCATGTTCTTTACCTTCCAATTTTACAGATTACCTCAAGTTACAACAGAAAGGGTGATGCTGTGTAAACCAAAAAATGAACTTGTGTCAGATAATTCGTCCATGCCTTTTATCATTCATAGATTGGAAAAAGATCACCCAGGACCTGCAGGTCTACAGATTAAATATATGATGGATCCCACGTACATGAAAGCAGGAGAGATGCAGATGTTCCTTCAACACCTTTCTCAGCAGATCTTGTATATTGACATATGGGATGGAGAATCATTATTTTTGATTGGACAGTGTGCAGTTGATCTGAAATTTTTGTGTCGAAATGGTCATGAGGCTGTTCAGTCAACATTTGAGCTTGATGTCATGAAAACAGAATATGAGGAAGCATCTACAAAGGTGATGGGTACTGATCCCCTGACACAACATCCTGGATATAAAACTTGGCTGAACGGAAAACTTCACTTCAGGATGGCGAATATTGGATATATGGTGGACCACAGGACAAAAATTGAAACACCCCTATTTATTCCAAACAAAAGTCATTTGATCGTTTCTCAGACTGCTGGAAACATTTCCTATCCAGGCGGAAGTTTACAGAGAGAATCTACATCCACAAAGTCAGGCTTAGCATCCAAAAAGAAAGTGGTTCGTGCTCATCATATTGCCGAGAAAAACCGGGAAATTGCTCAACTGTTGTCAACTCACAACGATCAGATGATACCAGAAAAAGATGAGACACCACAAGAGCCAGATTCAGAGAAAAGGAGAAAATTAGCACGCATGGAAGCTCTTAGGCAGAAACAGGGAACGGACAACAAATTCAATACAGTTATGGCGTTTAAAACAGAAAAACAAGAGCGGATGAAGGATTACAAAACTATGGAAATCTATAGGCTTCAGACTAAAAAAGATGGCATTATAAACATGCTCAGCCAATCTATATCTACTGAACATACTATTAATCCATCATTTGGAACATCCGAATTCTTTGAATTTGTTCTTAAAAACCCATTGAACGTTCAACAAACTATTACAATTGAGCATGAAGATACAGATTTAAGGGTAATCACAGATGCTAGAGAGTGGCGCTACTTCAAGCAGCTTAATGGTGTGCATACCCAAGTAGAAGAAGACATGTTTATCAAAGAAAGCACCTCTGAGCACCCCCAAATCTTTCTCCGCCCAAAAGAAACCGTCCAAATTCCCTTCAAGTACCTTACTTTTATCACTAATAATGCTGTAAACACTACTCCACCTGATCCTGAAAAGGCTCTGAAAGACGACACAGGGAAGAGAGCAGTGCAGGCAATGCAGACTAAATATGTCAGAGTACTCTTTAAGGGAGACGATGGAAAGGCCTTGTCTATTCTCCAGCTCAAAATTGAACCCCAGCCTCATGTTGTGAACCAGACCTTGAGATTTTACCATCCAGAGCAGACGTTCTTCAAAAAATCTATTCGTCTGCCTGGATCTCAAGGTCTTTCTGGTCCCCCTGGTGGACCAGGAACAGTCCAGTTCTTTGTGAGATGCAGCGACAGTAATGTGATTGCTGAGTGTAAGCCTGTACAGACGGGAGAACCTGTGGATGTCTTCATCAAAGCTGCACTAGCTGCCTCTCCCCAGATCAAGCATTTTTATGCTTGCATTTATTCTGACCCCTTTCTTAGTCATCCTGTACAAATATGGCAACTCTATATTCATGCCTTGCAGAAAGTTGATGTATCATGTGTGGAGGGTCAAACCAGTCGGTTTAATTTGCTTCTAAGAGGTACACAAGCAGCACGCCTTGTTCGCAGTTTCTCTTCCAATCCAAGAGAAATGCAGCTATATCCCTCAGAGCAGTTCCTGTTAGCAGCTGGAGCAGTCCATGAGCTGAGTGTTGCTGTCCGTCCAATGAAAGAAGGAACAAAGCAATTCCATCTAAACGTTGTGGACGTAGAGTGTCATCAACTGGTTCGTACATGGCTGATCTCTGTTAGCTGCCAACCTCCAACCATATCTCGGGCGTTTGAGCTACAACTTCCAGTTGGTGGAGGTAAAGGAAGCAACAAAAAGATCACATACACCAATCCTTATCCTCACAGGCGAGAGTACCACGTCCTGTCAAGTAGAGAAGATCTGATCCAGTTTAGAGAGAACCATTTTACTGTTGAGGGAGGAGAAACTTATACCATCGGATTGAAATTCATTCCAATGATGAAACATGGTGTTGCAGAAATCCTTGTATTTATTAATGATGAAGATGATAAAAATGAGGAGACATTTAAAATTACCGCCACATACACATAATTATACAGTGTTAAGAAAAGTGCTTGTAATTTCAAAAACTGTGTTTTGTAGATTTGAAAGGGTGATGAAAGTATACCGATAGATATTTACATAGGTTGTTATTTCTGTTAGAGTAATTCCTGTATAGAGCTACAAGATCTGTGTATTTTTATTTTGATATTTATTTATTCATCTTTGAAATTAGAGCTGTACATATTCTCTAATGGTATAAAAATACTTTGATCATAAAATTCGAATTCAACAATGCACGACCTGTCTAATGCCGTTTCCCCGCAAACAAGCATGGCGAACACCGAGGAAGACCCTCAAATCGAAGTGGAAGAATCAACGGAAATTAAGACAAAGAAGCATGATTCGGGTGCAAGAGATCTTGAAAAGGTCACCGATTATGTTGAAGAAAAGGAAATTTCGGCTCAAAGCATAGGAGATGCTATGAAAGCAATGAGTGATAGGAAAACAAAAGAGAGGGCTAAAAAACAGGAAAGGGAACGGGAACTAGCAAAAGTGAAAATAAACAAAGAAGATGTGGATTTGATTGTAGCGGAAATGGAAATAACAAGACAAATAGCCGAACGGACATTACGAGAACACAATGGGGACGTTGTGGAAGCATTAGTTGCGCTAACGAATTGATTAAAAAGGGACAATTTTGTTTTGCTACCATTTTGCATAGAGGACTGTCAAATTACCGTCACACTCAACACTAGAAACGCAAACCCTTTGTGTAAAACAGACATTTTGCTATAAAAGTGATGAAGCATATCTTTGGCAATTTCAAATTCATGTTTTTCTCAATATTCACTCATACATGTACAGACTTGTTGACATGCGTGCTTAAATGTTATTTATGAAGTGTAGATAGATTTCTAATCATCTCAAGACTTACACATAAAAGCGATAGATGGAATATAGAGTTCAGTTAATCTTTTGCACTCCTTTTTGTTCATACTATTGGTCCAAACAAATCGATTACAATTTCAGAGGTTACTCACAGATTTACAGACTTTCTGAAAGGTTAAAACCTACAAAAGTATTTTTGAATTTTTGAATTAGTTTTCTTGTTATGTCACAAATGAGACAATTTTATTCCTATGCCCTGAAAAATTGCTGAATCGCACAGGAAATAGTTATACCACCCCCCCCACCCCAAAAAAAGTTATATTACACAGGAAATGGTTATATTCCCCTTCCGAAACTGTTATATCACTCTCGTGTGCAATAATTCTGCTAATAATTACGTTGGGTTCGAAATTTAGCTAAGCAAACGTAAACAGCTTAGAAACGTAAAAAATTAATGTCATGACAGTATCTGCTACTCAGAAAAACTTACTTTTTAATTTGAAAAAATATCTTTTTGAAAGCATCGATCAACATTTTACAAGAAAATTGATTTGTAAGACATGAACATGCATTAATAATAAAAATAAACCTGTTAATGAAGTAAATATATTCTTAAACAGATTTTTATTTTTTAAAATGTTATATAATATGCCTTCAGCATCGGGCAACGTAACAATTCAGGGCTTTCCTGTCACCTCGGGGCAAATATTCTGGTATGTCGCCCTCCAGGAGCTCCAGGAGGATCTGCAGTTCATATTAAAGCCCGATTCTTTTAACCACTGAGCTATGATGAAATACAACCAAGGAGACTAATACAAACAATTTAGCAAAACATTTACGGTAAATTGCCATCTTGTGACGTAGTGTCTTTAAATATATAAGTACAGGTGAAGTGAGGTTCCTTAAGAAATTTAGGCAGCTGTTAAACCAATGTTTTTTCCAAAATCCCAGATGCACAAAGTATGTGTATGCCTGCAAGGATATCATCAATTTATGACACAGTCTCATTATGTAAATGTAACCTCACAATAAAGTGCAATGAGCTTTGTTTAAAATTATCCAATTTTCCAAAGTGTACTAGTACTAAACTGGAAAATAATAAATTATAATAGTGATTTTTAATTTGGTCCTTATAAAAACCAAAAGCTCTGCTCCATGTAGGTAAACCCACTAGCTCTAGTAATAAAGTGGCTGTATTGAGTCTATATACATTCAGTCACACTTTCAAGTTAATTATCCTCTTTGAATCGTCTAATATTTTAATTTGTAACCTACCAGTGTTAAAATGTAGTAGATGGTTTTCTGCATTTTTGTGTAGTGAAAAAAACTAAGACTATCGTTCACTAATAAGATAGATTATAAGAGAAAAGAAGTTGGTTCTTGAACTATCATCCCATCATTTGAGAATCATGTAGAGTGTAAAATCAGTCAAAGCTAATCATTATAATCCTGATGGGGCCAATGTTCAAGGATTCAGTTGACATCCCATAGTTGAGAACTTTATTTTCCTGTAATGTCTTCCATGTCACATTCTCCTTCTGAAACCCATCTATCAAGTTATTTTCTAATCATAATTTCATTTAGAACTAAAGGAACTTTGAGCAAGCTCACAATGATACCCTACTAAGAAAACATTGGAAAGTAATACACATATCGCTTATTTTTCAGTGACCTTGAACTAGCACAAATGACCAAAGCTCAAGGTCAGGATATATTTTCAGTTGCATCCAATATCTGTGTCAAGTTTAAGCTTCTAATCATATAATGTTTTCCCATCACAAGAAAAGGCCTATACAGAAACTTTGCATTTTTTGGGACCTTGACCTTGTACAAATGACATTGGGTCAAGATCATGACACACCCTCAGGTTATAAACAATCTTAGCATGTAATGGGGACTTCCAATAATTTTTCATTAGAAAGGTATAGAGTGGACACAAATTATGCACTTTTTCTTTCAGTGAATTTAAATTTTCCCAAATGACCTTGGGTCAAATCAATAAAAACATTTAGGCTATAAACTATCATGGATTCTAAAGTTCCTCAATAAGAAAGATATGGACTGGACATGATTTCAAAGGTTAAGATATACAAGCAGACAGTTTTTCCCATATACTAGTACCCCCATTGCCCAAAAAATCTTTGTGGGGCTTACATGTACATAAAGAGTTTAAAGCATTTTGACACTGATTCTATATCAACTGCCATTAGTATAGTATATAACTTGGTCTGATGAATTTAAGATGTTTATTCACTTCTTGCTAGTAAAGGTACTTGTTAAACTGAAATACTCCAGTACTATAGATAACGTGAATTTCACATTTTTAATTGTTACATGAAGGGGTGGGAACTTACAATTTCTCCAAAATAAGATTCTCAATAATAGTAGAAACAACATTTCATGAAATTCTGTAATTGTTTCTGCCAATTCAACAAAGTACAAAACAAATTTGACATATTTGTCTTCATTTAATTCAAAGCATGATAGAATATGTTGTTAATTCTACATCAATTTGCACATGCCCTAGGCTTAAAAGAATATTTCTTGAAGTGTTACTATGAAAAGAGGATGCCTCTTCAAAGTTAATATCAAGCACAAGAAAAACAATGTACCAAAATGAGAAAACTAAAAGTGAACAAATAATTATGAATGGCTATTTACTTCTGCATGTCAAATTGAATAAAATAACTATAATTTAACTTAACTTTGCTGACATGCTTTTACAGTATTCTATGTGTGTCCAAAATAACGCAATGCTGACATAACGGCAATATGATGAATAACTTTCCGCATTCTATCAGATCTGTCAATGTACAACATAATAAACATCAAGTGCCTGTAATTCTGTTTCCCAAAATAAAACATACAGCCACTTATTTGATGAACAGCTCACATTCTAAGAGATTATTTTTAGACACAGTACAATATGTGCAGCTCTGTATGATTTAGAAATACAAATGTTAACCTGACAATGAATAGAGGATTGTTGAACCTTCACTGAGGAATTTCTAGCATTATACAGTTTGATATTTAACACATCTGTGGGTCTGTATTTTGGCGAGACATTCCTTTGTTACTTTCACACACTGCACAGTATTATGACTGTCCATCTCAGCAGTCCTAGTATAAGACCTTTGTGACCCGATTTTTAGGGCTACCCCCCCTGCTGGATCTTCCTCTTCAATCGGACTCGGATCTCAATGTTAATGATGAGGTGGAACTAGTAGAAGAAGCTGCAATATAACAATCAAATATCCCTTTGACTCATTACTTGACAGAATAATTAAAAATAAATCTTAAACTTGTAGTCTTCGGTCTGAACAATAATCCATTTTATATAATTACACCACAAATCATTGTCAATTAAAAAAAAACAGTTCAGAAACTACTGTAAATGATTTAAATTTTGCTAACCATCTGTCTCTGGTCCGATGACACTCCCATCCGACTCCTCTCTCTTTAAACCCCCTCCTGTCGAAGAAGCCTCATCTGGCCTGAAATTTCATCAATACAGATCTTGTATAGAACATAATACTTATGATAAAATAATTATAAAACATTCTAATCGTTAGGGTTTTCCAACCCTTGGGTAATAATTGGGTCAACTTTTTGTGGGGAAAATTATTTTGAGATAGGAATAATGTACTGACAGCAGGTAATCAGTTTTTGAGCTTTGAAAAGTTTTCATTGTCTGACATCTTTACAACGAAAATAAATACCAACAGCAAAAAACAACAACAACAATAAAAGAGAAATATTGCTATTGTTACAGAATTTTAAGGAGTAATTCATGAATGTCTTTAACAAGTGATTTAACAATAATTTGATTTCATTACAATAACCTAAATGTTTAGATTTCCTATACAACTGTTAATGTTAGGTTCATTTAAAACAAAATTGTACGTCAAGCTCACATTTCTTGTCTTTGCTTTTTGGAAATTCCTTCATTTGAGGACTCATCTTGATCAACCTTGCGTTTTTCTGCGTGAGGTTTATCACTGTCCTCTCTGACGCGCAGCTGCTGTATTCTCCAGTCTACAGCTCGCAGAATGTTCTCTGTATCCTTGGGGCTTGTCTGAAGACAAATAAATATTACATGTGCATTAGAAATATATTTAAATCATATACATACAAATACAATGATACAGGAGATTGTAAAATTTTTTTTTAGAGAATCCAAGAAATATCACTATCACACTTTCATATTTAAGGTATATTTACAGTCAAACTTCGTTATCTCAAACTAGATGGGACTGTTTAAAAACTTCAAGATATTTGAGTATTAAAAATATCAATGGTAAAATAGTGACTGGGACTTACAATTACTCTGACATATCCATTGTATTTGAGATATCAGTGTTCAAGATATCGAAGTTCAACTGTACATTGCTAAGCCTTCAATGTTCAGTTTCTTGTAAGATTTTACTTCTAAATAAATTTTGATACTTTTGGTAAGTATTTTGATGCAGGTATAAAAATAATTTTCTTTTAATTGTAATTTACAGCGAATTACAGAATACCAGTAGAGTTTTCAATAGCTTGCTAGATTGATCAATAGGGTATTCAATTTGGTCAGCAAGGTATCACATTAGGTTTAAATCTAGGTCATGTGATTACTCAGGTATGACAGCAATAGAGTGAGTTAATCTGGTTAACATTTGCACGTTTTGGGCCTTTTTGTTTCTCTCTGTTATCCTACATAACTGCTATAAAAGTCTGAACTAATTTAGCAGTCAGCACAAAAAAAAATATTAGTGCTGTAAGATGCACCAGGAATCAGGGAACCAAAATGTTTAATGATTTTTTGCAGTGAAAAATACCTCCTTTTTTAAGTTATGCTTTTCTCTTAAATATTTGTTTGTTTCTTCAGAACTGCCTTTTGAATTACATTTTTTGAAAAACAAAATTCAAATTACTCCAAGCAGAATTGATGCTCTATAGAGTCCAGTGCTGTCCAGGTGAACATTCTTTTTAAACGTCTATGAATAGAATAGCTAACAATAGGAGGGAGTGTTCTAGAGGTTTTCTTTGTGTAAAATGAATGGGTTGAGTGCAAAATAACAATCTACACTTGAGTAACCACAGGACCTAGATTTAAACCTGATGTGATACCTTGCTGACCAAATTGAATACCCTATTGAGCAATCCAACAAGCTATTGAAAACTCTACCGGTATTCTGTAATTCGCTGTAATCTGAATTTTGAAATTTTATATTAACTTGTTCGTACCACAATAAGGAAGACTTTGACGCCCTCGGCCCCGTCTGTAGCAGTGATTCTTACACTCTTACTACTAGCTCTCTCTATGGTCATCCCGGGCCATATCTTTGTGTTAAGGATTACTCTCAGGCTGCCATGAGTTCTCATCACTGGAAAAAAATTAATCATAATTAACCGTAGTCAATTTATTTGGAAACTATAATTTGGATTTGTAATTTATTCAGATCCTTTGTTTGCAACAAATATTGTGAACTTAATAATCTTTAAAGTTATTAAACTTAACAATGGAGCAACATATGGTAAAAGCTAGTTGTCACTAAAGAAAATCATTAAAATATATTGCTTATCATCTTCATAATATAAAAAAATTAAACAAATCTTACTGGCAATATGACGTATGTGCGGTCATATTGCACATGTTCAGCCTATACACCAAGGGACTATCACTTACCCAGCCTGGACTGGAACTCTGTAGGTGAGGGCGTGATCAGATCGTTCAGTCTCAGCAATCCCCTGCCTCGCTCCACCCAGTTGTGACCATGGGATTCAAACACAAACAACTTAGCAGTAGCCTAAATGTACAGGTATTATTTTTTTTATAAATTCAGAATATACCAAGATGATAGAAATTTATTCCTCAAAAGTATAAACAAGACTCAAGATGGGTTTTATTCTTTGAGGCTATAAATCTCCAGATCAGGTGAAAGTAGAGATTCACTTGGATTCCCTTATAGTTTTACCTGTAAAACATTAGATTCCCCTTCTTCTCCAGTGACAACATCCACTTCCTTGAAATCCACATGCTTCTCAATCCTGGCTTGGAATTCTCGAGCCGACTCCTCTAGTGTAAGGGCTTTATCTAAACCACAGTTTTAATGAAAAATAGTTACACATACATATATACACTATGGCTTTGGAAAGACTTCATAGCTAACAAATAAATCATGCATCAAATTTTAAACTAGATTACATGATAAACTTGTTTAACTTAATTCATTTTATAATTCATTTGACATAAATTTATGAATCATAAGATATTCACACTTCAGCAAATTATGTAATGTGAGTTTTCAAAAGCCCCATCTATTTTCAGAATTTATTTTTACTCCTTTTTTTCTAAACCATTCCTAATTTTTCATATAATCTTACAGCACAATGTTATTGTCAAATTGTTAAATTTAAATATAAAAATGATTAAGTAATAAAATATCACTATGCACACTGAACGATGTATACCGGAGGGGGAAAGACATTCACTTTTTGATTCGTCCTCTTTATGCTCCTCTGCACTGGGATCTGTTTTTATTACCCTCTGTTCCAAGTTCTGACCAAACACAAACTCTTCTTTGGTTTTCTCTGGAGACTTTGCCACACCCTGTCAATTCAATACTGTTCTCATTATCTTTTAATATCAAATACCTTTATAAATATGTCCACAATATCATTTACCTCGTTCATAAAAACATTCAATCCATAGAATGCTTACCATAACACGTTCAGTTAAGTTCTGACCAAAAATAAACTGCCCCGATTTTTCATCTGCTTTTGAAGAAGATTCAGATTCTTTTCTGAAAATACATGTATAATTATAAAAAAAAAATGTAATCTCTTTAATAATGCTCTGATTTGAAAAGAAGGTTCTAAACTTAATTTAAATAGCTAAATTCAAACTTTAACTTTTGCTTTGATTTAGTAATCTCTGCAAATTTGTGTATAGGCAAAAAGAGAATATGAATTTAGCAATGCACAAGTTTTTGTCAATGCATGTCTTTGTGTTTTTATAAGATTAATTTTGACCAACATCAATATTGAGTCTTACCCATCTGGTTTGGTAAGTGCAGCAGCAAAATAATTCTCCTGTGTAGCTTCATTTGTAGCACTAAAAGAGTCACTTAAAACACCAGCTTTAGGCTCTGGGTCACTGCCTTTATTCTTTTCCACTTCACCTTTAACATCTGAATCACCTTTGACCTCTGGGTCATTAGCAACATTTTCGACTTCATTAGGCACTAGATTACCACTGCTCGTCTTCTCTTGATTTTCTTTCTCTTTGCTTTTAACATCACTCTCTAGAAAAGAGAGGAAATAAACATATCAAGGAAGAGGGAGGACAACTTTAACAAGTATTTATGTACAGCATACATGTACATTGATTCTGTAAACAGGGGAATTTCCATCATCATTTTATATAATTGCCCTATATGCCTTTTTCCATAATGGCCTTATAATTTATCTTGTCCTGAATGCGATCAATATCCTGTACTCATACAACACTGATTCTACGTACCTTTTTGTTTTAAATTCTGAACACAGAAAGACAGGGGTGAGGGGCGTAATAATGACTTGGAAGGGCTTGAACTGTCTGTTTGATTCAACATATCTGAAATAAAATAAAAACAGCACTTTTATTAATTGTAAAAATAAATAAAAATGTACATTTTATATTTCTTGGATAATATTTTTAATATGTACATAAATATTAAAGTAAGTTACATGTATTTTAAGTATTTGGACTGAAGCTTGATCTGTTGTTAACAATTAGACTGTATCATGATAGTCATACATATAGTTACATATCACCTTCCAAAAAAACCTCTTTTTTTTCAAATTGTTTATTCTGAAATGTAATTTTTATATCCATCACACTGTGAACTTGTCAGGTATCATCTTTGTATACAAATAAATTACAAATTATGCAAAGCCTCTCTAATATTTCAATTTTATAATCATCTTCATGATTGTATGCATCACAAGAAATATTTCATTAGAATCCATCACAAATGAATGTAAATTGCTGAAAATTTTATACATCTGGACATATCCCTAAATTCAGTATTAAAATAGTTTTTGTACAGCAATTTAATTTTTTTGTCTATTGCAGTGTTAGTATAATGTTACATTTCTAGTCTCAAGGTTACTTAATCAAGCATTTTATAGTATCATGAGAAATACCTAGAAGCATTACACTAAAGGTCAATATAAATCTTTAATGCCAAATGATTAGACTTACCCAGTTTAGAAGGAGCAAGAACTGAGGATTTATGTGGACCTTTGTTATCTGTAAGTTAAGATAGATATTGGTCAGTACACCCTCTGCCAACCCTGAAAATTTACTTAAAGTCAGAAAGTTACAGAATTTACCTGTGTCACTTGAGGTTTGTGATTTTGAAAAGACTGAACTAGAACCGAGTCTACTAGGAGCAATATACACTGAAAGAATGAGGAACATCTTCTGGTTAGTAAATCAACGGAAAAACAGTTGTTAAATATGTCTGTTTATATAGTTTAAGATGCTTTTGCTTTAATTATTGAACCAAACAAAACTTTTCTCAGCAGTTACCGGTATTCTGAAGGAATTATGCAGTATAATTTGTGTCAATTTTCAGTATTTTCAAAGATTCTATTTCCCAATAGACTGTTTTCTCTTGAACTTTAAACAAACACATTTCTCCCATCCCCTAAGTCTTTGTTGTTATGAAAAAAACATACAGTACATAAAAATCTGTTTACCAGTATTATACTCTGTCCCAAGTTTTTGCTTCCACAACTTTTCGCTTGATATTTTGATAATCGTAAATACCTTTTTGCTCAAACTACGCTCATCCACTAATATAAAAAATGACCAGATTATCTGTTTTGAAATGCTCCCTCTACCCCTTCAGGCTTCAATACGCAACCCAAAACAGAACCTCTACTACGATTTTGCATTGCATCAGCCATGAAAAAGCCTGGATGATAATTTAGAAAAATTGTGTGAGGTTTTCCGAGTGAGTTCTGAATGGTGAAAAGATGTAAACATTTCCCATTATAAATCTCTGTAAGAAATTTATTTTTCTTTCTGTGAACTTTTATGAGTGAAAAATAATAATGTGTCAATGAAGATATCTTGGAAATTTTTCCTTTTATCAATTTCAACTCTATTTCTTTCACAGGTATATGTTCATTTTTATTAAAAATCATAAAAAAAAAAATGGAAGCAATAACTTGGGATAGACAATAGAATATTTCTGAAACATACATGCTAACAATAAAACAGTTTGATAATATTAATATAACAGGGTTTTAAACTAACTTGAATTTTTTGCTAGCCATGTGGGCTACTAAACTTCATCATTCCAGAGGCCCACATCAAAATTTATTTGCCCACACTTTTAATTTAAAAAAGATTTAAAAAAATTTTTGTATCTTATTTAATAACATGCCATTGTACATATATATTCATTCATATTGAATTTTGATATTTGATAAAATTTTCAAACACTTCATTTTCTAAAATTCATAACTCAAGTCTTCTGAATCAACCACATGTATTGTTATTCCTTTACATCTGTATTGGTTAATCCATCCCTTATTACAAATAAAAATCCTTTTCTTTTGGCTGGCTGATACAAACATTGCCATAAATCGGAATATTATACCAATGCTGAAATCAGTTAGACGCTTTAAAAGTAATGTTTCTTGATACACTATGAAACGCTTGATTGATGAAGACCTTCCTAGTCTTGATCGTCAATACGTTTAGGCTTCACAGTGAAGATAGGTAAAGATAAGTGTCTGAGTAATCAACCTAAATGAAAATACGAAACATTCCGACAAATTTAGAAAAAAGATAAGTTACCATCAGGAAATGTTAAATCGCCATGTGGGCCCCTGGAATTGCATTTTCAAATCGCCCACACGAAAACTTGGTCGCAAATGGCGAGTGGGCGACTGTTAATTTCAAACCCTGTATAAATTTGAAAAAGTCTGTGACAACATGCAAACCTGGGTGTGTATTAAATGTGTAGTGAGAGGAGTTGGTAACAACGTCTGATTTCAGTTGGGGGCGGAGCCCAAATGGATTTGGTGGCATCACTCCTACAAAGTATCACCATGTTATTTCATATTTACAACATAACTTAGTAACCATTCAGTAATAAACAACAGTGTTATTAGTGTTAGCTTTTGATACAACTTTTAAAAAAAAAATCATCTATATATTCTTTTACATGTATTACCAACATATATAAACAGTAACAAATACAAAGAACTACTGTTGCCTCTAGAATCTTTGTTACATATTATATACCCCATATGTATTATTTTTTTCAAAGTTCAGGTATTCCATTAATTCAACATAAAAAATATCATTTCAGAAACCAGTACATTCAAACATTCTGTTACTAACCATGGAAGGGGCCAGAACCATCTTTTGTCTGAAATAAACAAATTTTCTTATCAACATTTTACATTAATTCATCTGTCAAGATACATTTTGTACATTGTACCAGTGAGTAGTGTAAATATAAATATTGACTTCAAATTGTCATCTGTTGTACTGTTAAGGTAGCCGGCTGGTCATGGCCAGATTTTAGACTAATATATAAAATCTCCTTAAGAGGAGCTCTGTATAAGATATAGGAAAGCAAAGTTAAAAGACATAGGATTTTCCTTTACTAAATAGCGGTTTACAGCTAAACAAATATTTTTTTTTTAAATCATAAAGGTAGATCTGATGGGCAATTTGTTGACTATCCCCCCCCCCCCCCCAAACAGCCTCCTTAAGTTTATTCATACTGCTGTTGTGTAGGACAGTGTTGTGCATATGTCAGAGTACTACAATGTACTACATGTCAGAGTACTACACCATACTACATGTCAGAGTACTACAATGTACTACATGTCAGAGTACTACAATGTACTACTTGTCAGAGTACTACAATGTACTACATGTCAGAGTACTACACTGTACTACTTGTCAGAGTACTACAATGTACTACATGTCAGAGTACTACACTGTACTACTTGTCAGAGTACTACAATGTTCTACATGTCAGAGTACTACACTGTACTACTTGTCAGAGTACTACAATGTTCTACATGTCAGAGTACTACACTGTACTACTTGTCAGAGTACTACAATGTTCTACATGTCAGAGTACTACACTGTACTACTTGTCAGAGTACTACAATGTACTACATGTCAGAGTACTACACTGTACTACTTGTCAGAGTACTACAATGTTCTACATGTCAGAGTACTACACTTTACTACATGTCAGAGTACTACAATGTACTATATGTCAGAGTACTACACTGTACTACTTGTCAGAGTACTACAATGTACTACTTGTCAGAGTACTACAATGTACTACATGTCAGAGTACTACAATGTACTACATGTCAGAGTACTACACTGTACTACATGTCAGAGTACTACAATGTACTACATGTCAGTGTACTACAATGTACTATATGTCAGAGTACTACAATGTTCTACTACAAGTACCTGTGATGTGTCTGATGGCTCCTTTTGTCCCCGACTATCTTCCTTTTTATCATCTGAATCTAAAACACAGAAGAAGAATAGTTACAGCATCAGTGCATTTTGTATATCATTAATCTATGGTTGTCCTTTAAGACATACAATGTAAAATGGTTCAGTGGTCTAGCTTTAAACAGAGGAACTTATTCTGGCTCTCTATTATAATATCTTGACCTATGACCCAAATTATCAATATTCTTTCAAGGCTACCTATGAACCAAGATTTATGTCTGTCAAGCAAAGATTTCTAAGATATTGATCAGACATCACTTGGTCCACTGACGGACGTGTACATACTCATCTACCAACAGACAAGGGTGAAATACTTTTTTCAAAGAGACGAATATTATGATTCAATATACAACTTCCTGGGAATTTTTTATTTGTTTAATGTGGCATGGTCACAATTTGGTCAAATTTTATTTTTCTGTTTTTATTATTTACAGTGCTTTAGGAATGTATTTCTAGTGATCAAATGAAATTTGAGAGTGAGTCATAGAGTTATAAGCAAGATACAGGGCTCACAGTTCTTTAAATTGTCATGTAAACAAGGCTAGTGCCATGTTTTTGTTTACATACATTCAATATACCAGTAACAGTAAAAAAAAAATTTCAAGCTGATTTGTCTATCATCTTATTCATTTTAAGCATACTGTAAATAATAAACAATACCTAATGATTAACCCATTCATTTTAGGTCTAAAACTGGAATTTTTACTTCAACATTCAAAATGTAAACAAAAGCTTTATTTACATTGCAAAGAATTAAAATTATGTACCTTGCTTATAACTCAACAAATGACACTCAAATTTTGGTTACCTATGAAAAGTACCTTACTGAAGCATTGTAAACAATAAAATCAGAAAAATAATTTTTAACCAAAAAATTGTGACCATGCCCCTTTAAAGTAGTAAAGGCTTCATCTTCAATGAAAAAAATTATAATGATCAAGATTTTGGTAGCTTTATGCTTATGAAATAGTGAAGTTCCTTGAATAAGTGTCAGATGCTTTAAAAATACATGCTTGGTTAGTGTCTTAAATCATAACTTAACTTTGGTTGAGGATAAGAAAATGTTACAGATGTTGAGACTTTCCAAGCCCCTTAACATTCCAACCTATGCATAACTGTACAGTAATTGTATCTGCACCAATAAAAATCCATGTGTTTGCATTTCAAGACATTTATCAAGTTTTTGTTTATTCTGCAAGGTACTGGTATCTTCATAACCTATGCCCAAAACATTTTCAACAAATTTTTGGTACATTTATGCAGTTGAGACCATGACTCCCTGGTATAAACAATTCAATACAGATGAATGTCACAATGCATTTGAATGCGATTGTCAGATAAATCCACAAGACTATATATTGGAGAATTGACCAAATATTGTTTTGATTCATTTAGGGCAACCAGTTTATGCAAGGGGCAGCTGTAGGATAAAATAAAGGCATATATTATGCTTAGGCCTTAAAAAATAAAAGTTGTGTGTTTAGGGTAACCCGACCTAACCTACAAAAATGCCCCGATCCTACCATTTTTAGAAGTCTATTTTCATCCGATTGTGAAATTTATATTATTTCTATTAAAAAACCCATTCTTAAATATGACACAAACAAACATTCTAAGGATTCATGCAGAAAAAAATATGATAAAATTAAAAAAAATCCCTACCTACCTAACCTAAATTATTTCATCAGTGTTACCCTAAACACACAATTTTTTTTACAGGCCTTATTTACATTGGTCTCAATATTTAATTTACCCTCATATAAGATTATGAAATATCAAATTATCAATATTGTGATGGACAGACTGGTGAAATATCTGTGCCAGTTTAAATAGATAGCTTAGTTGGTAGAGCACCTGACTAGAGATTCAGGCGGCCCGGGTTCAAATCCCAATTTGTCTGTCATCATTTCTCCCACCCCGTTACAATTATAAATATTAATCTTTTACAATGCATTTTGGTGTTATTTTCATTTATATTGTCGGTCAGCATTATAGAATAACTTTTAATTAACTTCAATACTTTGAGAAGTCAAAATCTTAATAAAAGTTATTCTTGTGTTATTTACTCTACTCTAAGATGATGCAGCTACTCTACCTCTACAGCTCACCTTAGCTCATAAAAATTACAATGTTAAATGTTTGTTATGCAAATAAAGTGCATTGTTCTATACATAAAATTCAAACAACTTTCTTTTAACAATTTGTCTGGGTATCATAGCACGATCGCGGAATAACAATTGGTTTACAATTGTAGGGCCCAAACACTGCCAAAGGTTTCGACTCCAGGTCATACACAAAATAGATCTACTGAATCGTTAATATCAAAACCAATAAAGGACATTGTTGACATGTGTGCATTACGGAAAGTTAATTGGTCCCAGCCATATTAAATAAATGTTTTATGATAAAGAATAACAATCAAAATACCGGTTCTATAGAAATAGCGATAGTCGATTAAACGGGACAATATGATTGTCAAATCATACAGCGTGTCTACATGGATTGAAAGATTGATAAGTGCAAATTTTGTTGGTACATGGGATGTATATTGAAGCATAAATAGTGTTTTAAAGTTTACATTACCGCGCTCACCCGTATAAACATCCGCCATGTTGATTTTTTCTTGCTCTTTACCTTTTCCTGCGTATATGGCTTCCGGTTAATAATGGCGCGAAATTCAAACATTAGAACATGCTCGTTATAAAAACGCCATTCAAAAAAATCATACTATGCACGGTTGATATACTGGTGTTTTGGGTTTTTTAAATTATAAATTCACATGGTATAAAACAATGTTATTCATGATATGAGACCAGGACAATCTTATAAAAACATTTTCATGTCAACAGATGAAAAGCACTGCATGCGATCAGAACTGAATTTATCTAATTGTGTGGCACGCCAAATCCACAAAAGTAAGATAAACATAGTTTTACAGTCAAAAAACTAAATTAATCGATCAATTGTAAACTGAAAATTGACGAGCCGTAAACCATATATTTGACAGATTAAAAAAATTTTAAGCTACAACTAAACAAACTCGTCATTTAACAGGAAGTTGACATCTGATTTGTTCAAAAATAAATCTCAGCATATGGCATGCCTAAGCACAGAGCGTATTAAATTAAATTTCATGCACCCGCAACGAACAGTTGCTGAGAAAAATGCGACAGAAATTTTTGTTACGGACAGACACAAGGACGGACAGACAGAAAGCTTTGGAGCGGGGGTATAATGAACTGCATGTGTATACGAACAAGAGGCCCATGGGCCACATCGCTCACCTGAGGAACAATAGGTATGATAAAATCAGCTTAATGGAGTCATAATACAAACTATCTGGACAATGTACAATAATACATGTAGATCCTGTATAAATAAAATCCATTTTCCCCTGGATATTCTTATGTTTATAATCATTAGTCCCCTTTCTGACAGGATGATTTTATAGTCATATCATATGTTGAGTATTGCAGATCTCAAAAAGATCATTAACAATAGTTTATATATCGGATATAAACGTACATCAAACTCTGAACCTTCTCGTGAGGCCAAAGAATTGTCCTGGGGCCAAAGTCTTAATAATTATAAAGAATCATCTGGCTGATTAGTTTCTGAGAAGATTTTTAAAGATTTACCCTATATATTCCTTTGTTAAACTTTGACCCCCCCATTGTGGCCCCACCCTACCCCTGAGGATCATGATTTTCACAACCTTGAATCTACACAACCTGAGGATGCTTTCACACAAGTTTCAGCTTTCCTGGCTGATTAGTTTCTGAGAAGAAGATTTTTAAATATTTACTCTGTTTATTCCTATGTAAAACATCGACCTCCCATTGTGGCCCAAACCTATCCCCAGGGGTCATGCTTTTCACAAATTTGAATCTACACTACTTGAGGATGCTTCCATACAAGTGCCAGCTTTCCTGACTAATTAGTTTCTGAGAAGAAGATTTTTAAAGATTTACTCTATATAATCATATGTTAAACTTCGATCCCCCATTGTGGCCCCAACCTACCCCCAGGGGTTATTATTTTCACAACTTTGAATCTACACTACCTGAGGATGCTTCCACACAAGTTTCAGCTTTGCCGGCTGATTAGTTTCTGAGAAAAAGATATTTAAAGATTTACTCTATATATTCATATGTTAAACTTCGATCCCCCATTGTGGCCCCACCCTACCCCCGGGGGTCATGATTTTCACAACTTTGAATTTACACTACCTGAGGATGCATCCACACAAGTGTCAGCTTTCCTGGCTGATTTGTTTCTGAGAAGCAGATTTTTAAAGATATACTGTATATATTCCTATGTAAAACTTCGATCCCCCATTGTGGCCCCACCCTACCCCTGAGGATCATGATTTTCACAACCTTGAATCTACACAACCTGAGGATGCTTTCATACAAGTTTCAGCTTTCCTGGCTGATTAGTTTCTGAGAAGAAGATTTTTAAATATTTACTCTGTTTATTCCTATGTAAAACATCGACCTCCCATTGTGGCCCAAACCTATCCCCAGGGGTCATGCTTTTCACAAATTTGAATCTACACTACTTGAGGATGCTTCCACACAAGTGCCAGCTTTCCTGGCTAATTAGTTTCTGAGAAGAAGATTTTTAAAGATTTACTCTATATAATCATATGTTAAACTTCGATCCCCCATTGTGGCCCCAACCTACCCCCAGGGGTTATTATTTTCACAACTTTGAATCTACACTACCTGAGGATGCTTCCACACAAGTTTCAGCTTTGCCGGCTGATTAGTTTCTGAGAAAAAGATATTTAAAGATATACTGTATATATTCCTATGTAAAACTTCGATCCCCCATTGTGGCCCCACCCTACCCCAGGGGGTCATGATTTTCATAACTATGAATCTACACTACCTGAGGATGCATCCACACAAGTGTCAGCTTTCCTGGCTGATTAGTTTCTGAGAAGAAGATTTTTAAAGATATACTGTATATATTCCTATGTAAAACTTCGACCCCCCCCCCCCCATTGTGGCCCCACCCTCAGGTGAGCTAAAAAGATTAAGTTTACAATACAATAAGTTGTTAAAGTTGGTTTCTGGAAGAACAGACTTTGAACATTTTCTTAATAAATATTGACAAATTTTTTACTTTTTTAATCTTTAGTTTTTAAGATCTGTGTACAAACATAGAATTGTGAGCACATCTTTGTATCTTGCTTATAATTCGAAGCTTAACACTCAAATATGGTTAGTAAATAGAAATTGTAAACAATTAAACACAAGAAACATGCACTATAACAAATAAAGAACACAATTTATTTTTTCGAAATGAATCATATATATATACATGTATATACCTACATATTTCCGTCAGCGATATCAAACTCTATTTAAACTGAATAAACTCGAGAAAATGTCGAGCATCTCAACAAAATCTATTGCATTAATCTACCATTACGCAAAAGAAAATGCCGAATTACCGATAGAAGGAATTGTATTTCAGTACCCCTACATCAGATTTTGCTTAATTTGCGCAGGTAAACAGTTAACTGTTTGATTTACCGAAGTATCTGTTTGAATTGATACGTAAAAATCACGAAATACCTGTAGACGATAGTTTCCAGGTTTAAAAGCGTAAATAATGAAAACGAAACGAAAATCCGAACAAGCTAACACCAACACACTTGTTTGATCCTTGTTGGAACAATTAGAAAATTAATTAATAAACAATAAAAACAGAGGGAAATGCACTTTAGTACGTTGTTAATGCATCAGATTTTATCATTTTCGCAGGTAAACATTTACCGAAGTCTATGTTCCAAATACAAGGCGATTGTTTCCCAAGTTAATCAAAGTACTGAAAGTACTGAAAAGCGCTAACCTAGCTTGGTTCTAAGAAAATTTACTGTGTGCAAGCGTAGGCGGAAATGAGCCTTATTGAAATTTTAATTTATGTTTAATAAATATCAATTTAAAGTATCGAAGGCCAGATTTCTTTAAATATATGTTACTTTCTGAAAATGATGTGAATTAAAGCTGAACACGACTTGTATATGGATACTTGCCTGAAAAAAGATATGTTAAAATCACGAATTATACCTTTTGAACAGTAATTTATCACAGTTTTTGACATTTTCTTGCAAAGAATCGATTATATTTTTCTATATTTTAGCTTCTGAATACACACTATATTTTTTCATCACTGCGTAGCATCCCGTGCTGATGTACGTAAGCCCCGCAAACCAATCGTATCTACTCGGCCATTTCCGTCACCCAGATAACTGGTTCCCTATACCTCTTACCAGTTTAAATGATGTATATTTCTGCTCATAGAGGGCAGTTATTCCTTGCACCGGAAGTAGAAGTCTAACGACAAAAAAGCGCTGAGCTATGCTTAGCGCTTTAAAAAGCAAAATGAAACGAAAAAATGAAAACAAGCTAAAACCAACATCACAAGTGAAAATGACAACGCGTTGAAATATTTAACCTCAATTTACTTCACAATAATCGGCACCAATGTTATTTCCATGTTTCATAGATTATATTCGCACGTGAACTGTTGCACAACAAACTGCCAGCTTCAAACAAAGAACCTCGTTTTCGAGATGCGGTAGACTGGCGATGCCTGTCATAAGACCAGTCTATCGCAATGAATTGCCAGTCTACGATATATGGAATAACGAGCCATTCTTTATAAGTATTTTCGCAATTATCTCAAATTTGGAACAGAAATCGCCTATAATTTTTGCAATTTATATTTTCCTTTCCCTAAGGATGATTTATGCTAAATTACGTTAAGATTAACTCGGTAGTTCTTGAGAAGAAGATTTTTAAAAATGCACCCCCCTTTTTCTACAGTTTCAAGGTTTTCTCCGCTTTGAATACAGATCGGACTTTTATTTCTGCAATTTATATTCGCCCTCCCATAAGGATGCTTTGTGCCAAATTTGGTTGAAATTGGATAAGCGGTTTTAGAGAAGAAGTTCAAAATGTAAAAAGTTTACAGACGGACAGACAGACGGACGGACAGACGGACAGACGGACGACGGACAAAATGTGATCAGAATAGCTCACTTGAGCTTTCAGCTCAGGTGAGCTAGAAAAGGGGTCTCTACCTTAACGATAAAAGTCAGGCACGTAGCACCAGCCCCCCCCCCCCCCCCCCACACTTTTTTTCGCAGCAACTATTTTTTTTAAATTTACATAAAAAAATTGAATTATCATGAAGTTGGCCTCCCACTTTTTGGGGGAACAAGTAAAAACTTGATATGAAAATAAGGAAATTAGGATTGACATTGAAGTTATATACTTCGCCAACCCAACCCCCCCCCCTCCCCCGATTAGGATTTTGAAGATTTTGGGAATATCCTAATTCCCCCTTTTTTCTTTTTTTATTCTTGTCAAAATTTTTGGATGAGTCTGCCCCCCCCCCTTTCAAAAACGATGCTATGTGCCTGAAAGTACAATACATGTATAAAAGACCATTTTATTTTATATTAGGCTTTATTTCCGATATACATGTATCAGTCTCTACCTGCGATTTTATTGAGGACAATCTTTGATAAACGATGTTATATTTGATGGACGAGAAAATTAGTAATTAATTTAAAAAGTGATAATTTAAACGATATTTCTAAAGTGATAAATGGAATGATATTTCAATAATGATAAATGAAATAATATTGCAGTAAAAATTAAGTCATTTTAAGTTCAATTTCCAACTGGAATCTAGTTTTGATGTATTTTGAAGTTCGTTGTCCTCCATTTTGAGTTTTTGCCGATTAAAAACTTATTCACGATGACTGCAACCTGTAGGATATATATCTCACGGTTAACTTGCTGCAATCCATAACTTTGCCGCATACTATGTTTAGGCTCAAATCGCTTAGTGATAACGTTTTGCGCTTGCATAAATTATAGTTATTACGTCCCTTTAACTTAAAACTTCTCGGCACGAGTTGAAAACTGATTTTCATTTACATTATTGTAATTCATAACTTAGCCGCATTCTATAATGTTTAGGCTTAAATCACTAAAAGTGAAAACGTTGGTGCTTCATTTATTTTTGCGCTTACATGCATTATAAATATAAGAAAATATAAAAACATGTTATGTAAACGAATATCATGAGTAGCCTAGCTGAGACTTTAAGAGCAACGTCCCATTAACTTCTCAGCACGAGCTTAAAACTGAAATAATCAGATGTTTATTTATTTTGCAACAATTAACAAACAAGTTATACGACTTATTTTAATATCTCGTTGGCACTGATGTTAGCGCGAGTTGTGGTTGGAGGAAGCCGAAGGAAACCCAGGTGTCCATGCCGGTAACTACCATACTCTATCACATACCACCACTGCCCATCACGGTGATCGAACTCCAGTCAAAACGATGAGAAGCATGTGTAATGTCCCAAATGAGTTGATGTCTTCACTGGAGACTGAGTTTCCACAGGTCCATTCAAAATTGGCCAACATCCATACAATTGTCAGCATGTTCAGAGTTCAGGTGTGGGGTTAACAGGCAAATTTGTTGATATCTAGATATATTTACATTTTCCAGTGTCTTTGCCTGTGATAACAGTACGTATCGATTTTGTACTATGTAACCCATAATACAAATGACGCCAAATTGAGGCGCCAGCGGGGTTTGCTTATTTATATTTAAATACTTAATCGTGCGATTGCTTAAAATTATATAAATATAAGTAATTCGGAATCATTCTTTGAATGTTATGAGGTAATAATTTCGGTCGGGGCGTGATCAAATCTATCATAAAGCCCTTTGGGCTTTATTGGATATGATCACGCCCCGACCGAAATTATCACCTCATAATACTCAAAAAATGATTCCTTATTCCTTATATAGTTCCATGTCTCTTATTTCTTTCATTATGTTACATTTAAATCAAAATGGAAAAGATTGCACAATATTTTATTTCAATATATACAAAAAATCACATGATTTTACTTCTGATCAAAAATAGTCAATATTTCACAATTATGAAATCAACAAAATTTATCATCAACAGAACACATGTTCACAACTGGTCCACTCATTAAATTGCCATGAGTTTTTAAAAGGAAGTCTAGTTGCCATTGAAAAGGAGCCTCCAAACAACGGAACATTTACACCAGTTTAACAGTTGGAAGTTTGGAGTTCACAGAATCTAGTGGAGTCCATCGAGAAAGTTCAAGCACATCAAAGATCTCCTGTAAATTATGGAAAACAAATAAATAAATAACCCTTACGTAGAATTGCCTGGGAGTCTTTAGTGTTTGTTGAAACTCATGTATAATGCATTAAGATAATCTAAGCAAATCAAATATACAATGTGATCTGTAAAACTATGTACATATTTAACCGTTACAGAGGAAAAATTCATGTAGTCAAAGTAGCATCATATTGTATGTTCAGCTTGTGTGGGTTTCTTTAGGAGCGGGGGATTCAGAAGTCCGCTTACCTCACTTTGCTCCATGTAGTCTTTGTTATATCTGAATACATCTACCTCTACTTCAGGTTCTAAAATCACACAAAAATTTATTTCATAAAAGATGGTCTAAAATTAATTTATTGCCCTATGAAAAAATACATCCCAATTTTAATTTCACAAGTTATAAATAGAGTAAGTATGTTTTATCACCTAGTCAGTGTACCTTACATTTCTCAAAGGAGTCTTAGGACACCATAAACACAATGTGTATAACTTAATAATTCTATCTCACTTGAATAAATACCTTCTAATGCTTCCATGTCCTCTTCTTGTTGGGTTTCATAATAATTATTCTGTAAAATCATTGACATGTAACGTTAAAAAAAATTATAGTATTATTTACTTCTTTTTTTCTTTTTCTTTTTGTATGTCCAATAGTATTTTATTATTCATATTTTATACAAATTTTCTCATTCAAACAAATTCACACAAATCCTGATGAATGACGATGGGACACTTACATAGTTACTGTATGGATCATAGTACTGATTGTAGGCATTGTATCCATAGTAATTATAGTACTGGTTGTTGTAGTAATTCTGGCCATAGTAGTTCCCATAGTACGTGGAGTTGGGGTCTTGTGCCATTGGCCTAAAATGGAAATCAGTTTACTTTTAATATACACATCAGTAAAAATAAATGAATGCTAACCAATTATCCAAAAAGTAAATTCCTTCCACTTTGCAACAGTTATCTTTCACAAAAAATAGATCCTTTGTTTTTCCAATGGTCCCCTACTTTTTAATTACCTTTTTGGTGTGGCAAGACTGACACGTATTGGCTTTTTCCCGACCCCTTGCATGTGCTGCATTTCTATCAGGGCTCTCTGTTGGTCTGTCTCCTCTGTGAACCTCACAAAACCGTACCCCTTGCTCTTACCACTCGGCTCCAGGACCACTATTAATTCACAAGAGGATTGTGTATGGACTTCTTGGTTTAATATTTATTAGATGTTTAATTTTAACAAATCATTAAAATCAAAGCAAGAAAACTTTGATCATTTTTGAATTTCTATAAATATCATCACTTTAAAAAGCGAGATCTACCCAGCGTCTTCTTTGTATAAAGTTTAATGAAGTTCAGATTCAATATGAAAAGCTCTCCTCACCTTTTGCAGACCTGCAAGACTTAAACCTTCTGGAGAACGCCTGGTACAGTGTGTAATCGTCTACTTCTTCTGTCAGGTCACCCACAAACAGGGAATACTCTGGACTGTAATCAGGCAGGAAAAACAATCAGCTCATTTCTTACAGGTAATGCACACATTAAACTTGGATTTTTATTTGCACCTTTTATGTTTTGGTGAAGACCAAAAAAAATTAAAAATCTGATTTTATCAAGAACTAAAGGTACCCTGTTGTTATTATCAAGTATTTACATTCGGTGAATATTTTTCCTTCTATTAGCATTGGAAATCTGTGACAATTAATTTTCAATAACATACACAGCATATGAGCACAAGTGAACATCATCATGCATTTTGAATATATTCATAATTGTATAATTTAATGAAACTTGTATAACCATTTTGATATGTATTTGCAAAAAATAATCATTAAATAAGATCATTTTGATCTCAAAAAAGAGTTTTCACTGCAAAGTTTCTGGCACTATATTTTTAGCTGCAGAACACTTAATAACATGTTTTATGGCTGTTTCATCATTTATTCATATCTTTAACAAAGAACATATATTTAATGGCTTTAGAGCAATGATGCAAAAATATTTCATAAAATAAATTAGGGAAAAAATTATTACACTACGCTAATGCTCTGTAGTCTGTATTCAATTTAGCACAGCCTGGCACATTAATTATAGGATCAACGATATCCAAGAATATTCATTCAATGCTTATTAATCAGTTTTAACAATCATGTTTATTCTTACGTTGATAGGTGTTCTTTTCCATAGCTGGCACTGTTTAACTTGAAACGTCTTGTCTGAAAAACAAAGAGAAAAGAATATATCAACACAGTGTCACAAACCTTTTGAACATAACCCTACTCATCATTCATAAATATGCAAGTCTTTGATACCGGTGGACACAGTTTACCTTCAGAAAACCATCAACAGCCTGCTTTGTGGGAACAAAAAGCTATCCAGTCTGTATTCAACACTAGAAAATTGCCCCTGCCTAATAAAATTTAAAACATGGTACAAGTCATCAGTTGGCGAGAGATTAGCTGTTAACTTGGTTTGATACTGGCCCAGCTCTGGGTCTGAGCTCTGTCCCTGATAGACACCTACCGGACTACTGTTAGGGATGTTCTTTCCATTCAGCTTCAGCATGGCTTGGTGAGCATTTTCTGGATCGTGGAAATCTATAAAACAGTATCCTGCCGGCAACCTACACAAAAGTGTAAAGTAATTGGGTTTAATCATAAAATCAAAACACTATTTTCTATGCTATTTCTCTCCGTATATCTCCATTTTCATAACATTATAAATAGAGTTGTATTACATTTTTGAATTCAATAAGTTTATTACAAGCACTGAGGTACATTTTTATCTTGTAAACATATCATGTACAGCAGCAGATTTTTACCAAACACTGAGTATTCAATATTTCCTATTGTTATATTCAGTAGTATATTCTCACTATATAACTCTATATAGACGAATAGTCAATAATTTTAATATTAGTTCGTCCGAAAAATATTGACCGGTCAATATTTTTTTGATTTTGACAGGCTAGGAATAATATCTAGAGAACATTCCCTTTATTTCAAATAATCGCCTCTGATTTGTTGATTCGTAAACGATGACGTAAATAATTCTTCGCGACTTCAAAACAAGGTGACGTCATAATAGACAGTCAGTCAAGGCAAGGAAATGACGGATGCGCAATGCAATGGTTTTGCTATCATAACGGATATAAGGATTTGCGAATTACTGTGAAGTAAAATCAGGTAGATCATCTGTAGGTTAATTCTTACGGTCGGCGGAATATCACCAGTGATCATTTGATGCTGAGGATATTTTGGAAATGAACTTTGCACAAAATTGAATTCGTGAATTCTTTATTGAGCTGAGAAAATCATGGCGATCTGTTTTCAATTACTTTCTTATATTTTTGTTTGTTTCTTCATATATTGTACAAATATTGACTAGGGTTTAGGGCAACATTGATTATATTAGCCCCCTTGGGATGAAAATATTGCCCTCCGCTTCACGTCGGGCAATATTTCGTCCCTCGGGGGCTAATATAATCAATGTTGCCCTAAACCCTAGTCAATATTTGTATAATATAAGGAATATATTCTTTCTCAAAGAATCTTTATTACACTTAAAAAAGAAGTTAAAACAATGAAGAGAAATCATACCCTGTTGTTTTACTCTTAATGACTTTAATTCCTTTGACTGCGACCCCCATTTGTTTAAAAGCCATAGAAATAAAGGATTCGTCCATGTAAGGATCCAACTGAAATAAAATTTTAAAAATCTGATGTTTTATTACAACTTAAACATTTTAAAGAATATGCATTGAATCCCAAAATAGTCCCTCATGAATAATTTCTGATACAAAAAATGTCCTCCCAACTCCTTTAGATTGTCATGAGTTGGATCCTATACAGAATATCTCAATGTCTTTTGTGCTGAATTAACATTCCTCTTAGTATTCATTAATGAGTTACAATTGATGGATTTGATGCAGGTATACATTACATTCTGTAAAGATAAGAAATCCAAAATGTAGTAGTTAGAGAATGTCGCACTTAAAATCTAAACACTGTTTCATCATTTAAACAGCTGTTAAATCAAAGTACTCTGGTTTCATTAATAGTCATGGGTATCATTTTTTGCAGATTTAGTAAAATTCAGTTTCAAGGAAATTGAAGAAGAATTACGTTTTTTATTTCATAGATCATAGACTTTGATGGACTGGTGGAAAACATGTCAACAGAATGTGCATGGTATGAAAACAATACAGAGGGCAAGACTTGCCAATAAATGCAGGAGGCTATATTGGGCCAATATGCCCAATATAGCTTTGGTTTATTGGGTTACCTTTACAGGTCCAGCACAATCTCCTGATTTTGATAAAGCTTTTCAGAATCGCTTGATTTAATTCTTTTGTAACACATTTTTCTTAAATGTGTATTTTTTTCCAGCATGTAAACAAAATCGCACTTAGTGCAGTGAGTGTTTTCAACTTTGAACTGTTCTGTAAACAATGTATGTAAAAATTACTCATCAATTTGTGTCTCTTTCAGAGACTTTGAACCTAAAGTTCTGAAGTTTTTGGGCAATTGATCCATGACCTCACAGTTCTTGAATGAAATATAAAGATGGTCAGTTATGGTAAACAGGTATAAATATTTCAGCACAATGTAAAAAATATCATACTGATCAACGTCTCAGTGCACACAAGGTGGTGTACAGTAACCCAAACAATGCAAATACATTTTTTGCTTAAAAGCAGCAATGTTAAAACTAATATAATTCGGGTTGCTTTTGTAATGGTTCATGATATAAATTTGAGTGGTAATTAACTTGCAATTTTTTGTATATTTCTAATAATGAACATTTTTGTCGAACACTGCATGTTAATAGCTTTGTCAAGCTATTCTGAATAGCTTTTTTAAGCTATATAGCTTTTTCAAGGTAAATAGCTGAATCGGTAGATTGTGATGGACCTGGTTTATTCGTCAATGCAATGGGTAATTGCAAGATAAATAAACATATTCCACTGCATTACTTTGAAATATCATTAACTTAAAAGAAAAATTGATGCATTTTCCACCGCCTCTGGAGAAATGCTAATTTTCCACGTATCAGGAGAAAACGTACCCAAGAGAAAACGTACTCAGGAGAAAACGTACCCAATCTCTAGGGTACGTTTTCTCCAAGAGAAAACGTACCCTATGAAAATCATAATCATACTACTTAATAGTTTTTAATACTTTGAAATACTATTTTGCATAATAAATATACAGAAATGTAAGAGTTTTATAGATATATGAATTTAATACTTTATAATTTTAAAGGGGTTGGACATATTAAATAATTTTCAAATGCTACTTTAATGCATATTTCAATGCATAGATGTATAGAAATATATTCATTTTATGAATAATATATTTATGTTAATTGTAGCAACTTTCATTTTAGTTCAAAATAATGACCTGTCATAAAGTGTTATCTGACTACTTCTAATTATCCATTTATCGGTAGCATTTCCGATTTGAGTTTCTCCATGCGAGATCCCCTGATTTTAATTATAGTGATAATCAATTAAATACATGAGCAGCATGTCATTGGCGTCAGAAGCAAATTGACTGTTCAATGTTACATTTCGTAGTTGTTTCCATGTGGACTTGGTTTTATTAAGCAACTTTGTTTTATAGATAAATTTCAAAAAAAATGTAAAAAAAAAAATAAAAAAATAATAATTTAGTTCTCCAAATGAGATTGCAATAAAAACTAATTATTTAACGGTCTCATTTATGGTGGATTAATTGTCGACTAATTAAACTGCTCAGGCAGTTATGTGTATGTTACAAATTATTGTCTTAATAATTTAAGTACGTGACTATGCATTTAAAAACAACAGCAAGAAATGCTACAAATGTTCATTGTATATTCAATTTTGTTTCATTTAAGAATATCCATGAAAACCATTATTTATTATTTTCATAGGGTACGTTTTCTCCAAGAGAAAACGTACCTGGGTACGTTTTCTCCTGGAGAAAACGTACCCTATAAATTGGGTACGTTTTCTCCTGGGTACGTTTTCTCCTGGGTACGTTTTCTCCAGCATTCATTTTCCACGCTGTCTGATTTAATACATGCCACAGCGTCTGTCGACTCCTGACCGTGCTGCGCTCGCCTAACAGTCGCACTGTAAGAAATATTTTTAAATCTTATGTCGCATGTTAAACAATCAATTTAAATATTTACATCTCCCATCCACAACGATGTTGAAGCAGCTGCCATTTTAAGTATATTCTTAAGATATCTTCTATGATTACTCTCTTCTAAGACTTCTTTCGTTTCCTTCTGGCCTCGCAAATAGTAACTGCGCGTGCTCATTAAATTTGTTAAGTCGTTCGTCTATTTTTTACCGACCTCAAAAGTGGTGACGTACTTCACAAACGCATGGCAAAAATGGACATCGAAGTAGTCGTTGGATGTTACGAAGAGCTATTGTTGGGGTTTCGAATCGTTCAAGTAGGAGAGGTTTGTATATTTGGTGTATTGTTTGAAATATTTAAATTAACCAATGCATTTTTTCTATCTTTTTTAGAGAATGACCACTTAAACTTTAGAAATTGCAGAGACATAAATAACACAAATGTTTGTCTCTGGAAAATATAAACAAATACAATTAACAGGAACTCTAAGTAACTTGAAGAAAATTCGGCATTGTGTCGAGTTTCTTGGTCATGTGACTTTTATTGACACCATGTACCAAAACCTCTCTCTCTCTCTCTCTCTCTCTCTCTCTCTCTCTCTCTCTCATATGATATTATCTTGATAGAATATGTTTAAAGTTAACGCCTATCTGTTTAGTAAAAAAGATAGTAAGACATTTAAGATTATTAATGAGTTTAAATTTTTATAATAGAATTTCCAGTTAGAACCAAGCTTCACTGACCACTCTCACTCTGGCTGCATAAAACACATTGCGGTTTCAAACAAGGGATTCTTGGCATCAGGAGGCACAGATGAAACCATTCAGTTGTTTCATCTTGGAAGGAGAACACAGTTAGGGTCTTTAGTACATCATTCAGGTAGGTTAATTTTTAAAAGCCAATTAATTTACTTATACCTCATATTCTTTCTAGCCAGATATACAGTATATTTGAGTATTTTTGAGTTGATGTATCATAATTCTTTTTTTTTCTTTTGCTGTAACAGGGTCTTTGACCTGTCTGCAATTTTTCAATAGTTCCCACTTGTTCAGTGCCAGTGAAGATGGAACATTTTGTATATGGAGCAGAGCAACATGGGAGTGTTTGAAAACATTCAGAGGACACAAGTAAGCATACATATGATTGGGAACTTGTGGTGATTCAGAACTCAAAAGAGAGCTTTAGGATCTGTGTCTTGGATATTGAGTACAATAAATGTAAATGTATCCTGTAATGAGTACCGCCATAAAGTTTATTAACACAGTGGTTTTAAGCAAGGAATTCTTGGCATTAGGAAACACACAGTCTGATTAAAACCGCCCCCTTCTCCTGACACTCGTCAGGGTCTGACAGGCATCAATAGCAGGTCATCTTCACAGGACCTCCACATTTGCATACAATCTAAATATATCCCATCCAATCACAAACATGGTTTTCTCTGTTTTATGAGAGGTGTAACTCTTTAATACAGAGGTTACATAGAAAACAAACATGAATTAATTTTTCAATCCCCTTTTGAAGAGTTCCAATATATTTTCTAAAGCAGTAAAAACATTTTCCTGATTGGTCTGAATTAATTGTAAAGGTCGTGTGAAGATGACCAGCTCCATTCACTACCTGTTGGACCCCGAGGAGTATAAGGAGAAGGGGGATGGTTTTAATCAGACTGGGAGACACAGATCAGACCATTAAATTGTTTCATCTTGTATAAATAAAACAAAAGCACATTTTTACTCTATTTGTGAAAGTGAATATTTCTTATTCATTATGCAACTCATAGGAAGACATAGTAAAAATGCTAGATTTCCCTGTGGTATAGATAGCAAGCACTTGACCCTCAGCAACACCTGCTTTATAAAGGGTGTGTTAAGTTCTGTTGCAGTTGTTTGACATGGCCACTTTATTGATCTAGGGGCCCAGTGCGGTGGTTGTCTCTCCATCCCAGTGGAAAACTGGTGTTAACTGTTGGTCAAGACAAAACACTTCGGACTTGGAATGTTATTACAGGAAAGTCAGCCTACATAACAAACATTAAACGAGGTCAGTAAAACCTTACTTCATTTACTTTGTTAAACAAAGAAAACACAAAATATGTCAGAAAAGGTTCACTTCAAATTGGATGTCGTTAGAGGAAAGCCTTGATTATGCATTAAAAATGTCATTTCTCTCAGTACATATGTATTCTGAATGGGGTATTGTATATTTTCAGCGGCAGATTTTGTTTGCTGGTCCCCTAGTGGTTCACATTATGCTGTTGTGTTCACCAACAAAGTGGATGTGTACAAACTGGAGGTATTGTTCTTTATCTTTCTTGTGTGTTAAGGATTGATTTTAAAGATAAAAAATTAAATAAGGAGTGTTTATTGAGATAGATGCCAACTCTATAGAGGTGCATGTATAAGAAACCACCACTTTGTGACATACTCTCAATCAAATAAAACTTAGCATTTGTTTTCTTCCACAAACTCGTTTCACAGCAATGCATTCTTGGATAAAGCATTACTTTTTTATCTTTTAAACCACGAGTTCAAAATGGCAGGGGTTTTACAATTTAACCCTCACAAAAAATTTTAAAATCCATAATTAAGTTAAAAAATTGTACAGATCAGATTTTTCTAAATTGGGAATGTGTTACAGATATGATGCAGTTTCATCCATATTGAATTCACAAAGTTTCCCATACCAACTAATTAGTTAACTTTTTATGTTTTGTACATAGACTAACATGTAAGTTACAGGCATGAAGTATGTGTAACAACATGTTTTAAAAGTGCAGGTTGTAGAATGAAAATATAATACCTAAAAGTATAGAGGTTTATCACTGTGTAGTAGTGTAGTCTGTACATTTTTTCCCCTTTCTATTTCAGACTGCCACCATATGCTCATCATGGACAGCTGAGAAAAAAATAAACTCCTTTACCTTTTTAAATGTAAAGTGTTTTGTATAAATGTCTCAAAATTTTAAACAATGTCTTGATACATTTGATATTGTACAAAATTTAAAAGGTATATTAATCACAAGAACTACCATTGTCTGGTATCACTGGAATCCTCGTGTCATTATTATGCTGTCTCTATTGTATGATAATTTCTGGAGAAGTGGTAGTACAAATAGAATGTTATCTCTGTACAGGACAGTATTGTTGTCTATGGTGGAGATGGAGGGGTGGTGTTCTTCCATGACATCACCAAAGACAAAGAAATTCAACAAGTGGATACAGAAGTCAACAGGTAATTCACTAATGAAACTGAATTGCAGACGTTTAGGCCCCAACATGTTTAGGCCCCAAGACGGTTAGGCCCCAGGTAAGATGTTTAGGCCCCAAGATGTTTAGGCCCCAAGATGTTTAGGCACCTGTTGTTTATAATAATACATGTAACTGATAGTTGAAAGAACATGGCTTTTAAGCACTTTTGAGCCAATAAATGCAATTTACTTTTATTTGTAGTAAACTAACAACGTAACCATGCACAAGAGTTATATGCGATTGAAGGGAATATCATTGGATATTTTAATTGAGACTTTCGTAGAATAAGACTTTAATCATAAAATATTTATTAGATTTAATTTTTTCGACTTATTATTATTTTTGGGGGAAAAAATTAAAATATACAAAAGCAATTCAATTATAATTGACAGTTTTAGACTTGTGCTGAATGTGTAAAATTTTATGTCTAAATTCTGGTAAAGCTTTGGCAAGCTCAGTATTAAGTATAATCAATCAGTGAAAAAAGAAAAGTTTGTGGTAAACTTTTGGCAAATTTTGAGGTGTTATAATTTAAATCATATCTAAATAATTGACAATTTGTTAACCCCCTCCAGTCTCCTTAAATCAAAATATTTATTAATGTTAGAATAAATAAAAAAAAATTTATTGTATTTCTTATGCATTAATTGTTTTCAATTAAGTAGGTGGTTTAATTGATGCATGTTTGCATTCTGATCAGAGAAGATTTTACTCGAATTACGGGTATTTCGAGCTGGAATGCTGCTTGTTATGATTAATGCAGAAATCAAATATGATACCTAGCAGTATTGTCAGAATAGTATTATGTATAGATTAATTAGTTCATGATTTAAATGATCAAATACATGTAGATGTTACCAGAAAATTATATATGGCAGTATGATACTGAGTATAGCCAGAATTAATATTACCAGAAGTTGTTGCAGCTAGCGGCAACATTTCACTAGTCTCAAAATCTGGTTTCTGGTAACAAAAATGTGTTGCTGCAATATTGCCGCATTGTTGCAGCAATAATTTTACTTTGGTAAGGGCCGTCTCTTCATGGTTTACTTCCAAAGTGAGGTGTGAAACCCTCATTGTATTACTAGAGGATCTCTTCATTATCATCTCCTAATTAGCACCTATCTAGAGAGGGAGCAGGATACCGTGGGGGTGTTGTTTTAACAATTTAATTCATGTCATACACTAAGTAAATGAAAGTCTTTACCGTTTCTTTGATCTGCAGTTAGAAAATTAAATATAGAAAATAATATGATGTGACAAAATAATATGATATTTAAAAAATAACAAATTATGCATAAGATGCAGATTATACTTCCTTATAATTTTAAAAGTAAATGAAGATTTAAATAATAAAATGTAAATTATAATTAACTTAGACAAATGTATGCTGGTGCCTAAACCATTATTCATTTAAAAAATAAAATGAAAATTATTATTAACTTAGAAAAATGTAGGCTGGTGCCTAAACATCTTGGGGCCTAAACATGTTGGGGCCTAAGCGTCTTATCAATGAAGGGCCTAAACATCTTGGGGCCTAAAAGTCTTGCTACCATGAAACTTAGTGGTCAATTCACAGGCAATTCATTTATAAACACCAGTACTTCTAACTATCAACTTAGTTTTTTTTCAATTAAATTTTTCTCACATTGGATACATATATGAAATATGTTTATTCAACAATCAAGGGCTTCAGGAGGCATTTACATGAAATAACAATAATACAATGTATAATCATGATTATAACAAATAATGAATGAAATATGTGGAAAGAATGTCCATATCCACATTATAAGCTTATTCTACTGCATGTAAAATTATTTCTAGATCTATACAATGAATAATATGAAATATGTGAGTCACAAGGAGCAAGATTATTAACTGCAGCTACACAATAACAAGAGTACAAAGAGCAGTGCATACATAAATATTGTACTTGTTAAGTAAGTAGTCAGTTACAATGGGAGGTATATCTGATATATAAACCACACAACACATACCAAATTGTCATACACATATACAAGGGTATACATTTAACTATGCACTGAATACAAAACTTAGTATTTATTTTTGAAAAACAAGGAAATTGAAAATTATTACATTATTTACCATATTATGAAAATAAATCCTTGTTGAGATTGATTCATTATACAAGATGATGATTAATGACTCATTTTTGATGTTTTTCTTGATGTGTTCAGGATTAGAGGTATATCCATCATTAGAGCAGAAGAAACTGAAGATAACAAGTTCTACATGTTTACATCCTCCAGTGATGGGTTCATCAAAATGTTCTCAGTTATTTTGGAGGGAGATGAGGTCAGTACTAACTACTTGTTGAAGAATTTTGTATATTTGCATCTACTGAGGAACAAAATTATATTAACCTGGTCCAATGCTTTTATGATGTTTCAGGTAAAAGTAAAGTTGTTAACAAAGCACAATGCAGATTTCCGGTTGACCTGTATGACAGCGGCCCGAATTCCAGCAAGAGGCTCACCAAAAGGGTCAAAGGTTTTAAAGTCAGAGGTCACTGTGAAGACGGAGGATGAACTAGATGATGACAGACTGTCAGATGAGAATACAGAAGAAGACAGTGAGGAATGTGGAAGTAAAAGTAGTAAAAAGACAGTAAAAGCAGAAATTAAATTGAAGAAAAACATGAAAAATAAACCTGTCAAGCGATGCGGAACTAAACCAATTCAGAAAAGTAAGTACTGAACAATGAAGTACATTTTTAGATAAAAATTTCAGGCAATATTAAATTGTCAGATTTTTCTGTCATTTAAACAATATCATACATGTATATTATTAACTCAATTAGTTTATGGTTACTTTTAGATAAATGTTTGTTGCAGCTTAGATTAGTTAAAATCCACTATTGTGTAATTACTATAAGTATTTGTAGGCATTACCTAACACACAAATTTTTCTGAAAAAATATTAGAATTGGGTTTGCTTTCTTCGCAGCAGAGAATGAACTGTTTACGTACATGTATAGATAGTATGTTTTTCGAGTGTCAGAGACCCATGGTTGATTGCAGCACTTCTTTCCTCCCTCTCTTAGTGTAATGGAGAAAGGGATAAAGCATACCAGTAATCAACAGTGGGTTTCCAATGATGTGATCTTAATGTGTTTACCATATTTTGGAATACTTTAAGAAAATTTCCTTATGTTTCAGAGAAAGGGAAAAAGATAAAGGTGGAAGATACCTAATTCTGTACCATGATGAATAAATGTTTTATTTAAAGATGAGTTGTTCTTTATGTCACGTAAAATATCAAAATCATTAACAAGGCCAAGAAAACTTCAGATATTTCGGACTAGTTTGGACTGATGGATGCTGGTTCTTTAAATTTCTTCTACAAAGCAGTCAGTATTGTCATTTCTAATAGTAAATTTTCATACAATTGAACATAATGTTTTGCTGTATTGCCTAGAAATATACTGGAGTATAGAAATGAAAATGGAAAATTTTGGGCAAGCACAAAAATGGTATTGGCAGTTTTAATATGGGAAGCAACTGGAAAAGAAACCTTTTCTGCATTTGGAATTAAAAAAAGGCCAATTGTAAAATTATTGCTATAATAGCGTTGTTGATTTTCCAAGACTGTTATTTGTTAAAGGAAGGTAAATGAAATCGATCTTGCGAACGAATAGTTCTATGAATGAGTTAACAATATAATAATATGGCGGCGCCCATGGATGCAGGTGGTGTTTTCCCTATTAAAAGTAAACAGGTGCGATTCATTTAAATAAAAATATCTTTTCCATCCCTAATTATATTTTGCTTTCGGTGTAATTGATACACAATGTCTTTATTTTGGAAGTTTAAAACTTATCGGATACGGGATACGACACAATCTCCATGAAAGACTTCTGGATTTCTATCAATAATCCTTTAAATTGGCGGTAAAGAGTATATCCAGACTCCTCCGTATTTTTTATATTCCTTTAGATGGTTAATATAATACCCTAATTGATATTCAGATCATTATCCATAGGTGCTTCCCATCTATAAATCAGTGTACAGAGGAAAAAACAGAGATTGTAACTGATAATCTGTAGGCGATATGATAATCAATCCATTTTAAATACTAGCATTCATACGTATTTTCAAATAAGAGTTTTATACCTTTAAAGCTGCAAAGATAAACGCAAAAAATTACGATACTAGAATAATTTATTATAGGTAGCTGTTGACTTGGATGGCGAAGCAACTGAAGTACTGTGTTGTCATTATGAAGACTACGATTTCATCATAGCTACTCAGCTGAATAAAATGGGAACAATGGTATGGGATATTTCACAGATTTGTTGTAACACTTCTTCCTTAATGCATTTGGTCATACAAACACCGAGATTATCTCTTAACACAATAATCCTTAATGTGTTGTATTCTGCAGGTAGAGGTTACAAGGGATGTAGTTCTCCAGGAAATATCAGCGGCCAGACCGTCGTACACAACACGAGTTCTGCTGGGAGTGGATGAGGTGGGTTTATCTTCATACTCTTGCCCCTTGTGTTGCAAAATGTCAATATTTTTTAAAATTAGTAATAATTTTAACAAATATAGGTTTTTTGATGATCAGTTTTTACATTTAGTATTATTATATGCATACCATACAAGCGATTTATAACCACACCCACTCCTTCTTTTGAATTCCATTTGAATTTAATATTTCCTATTTTATATTGCTAAATATATACCTGTTAATTACTTGGCTACTGGTAATTATGTTTGTAAGAATTTTAAGAATAAATTACAGAGTATAACCCAAAGTAGAAATTATAACTTATCAGAGAGGACTTGAAATGAATGAATAGTTGTGAGAAAAAAAATTTCTTCCTCCTAAATGCAAATTAACAATCAAAAAATGTTAAAAGAATTTCCTGCACAAACATTTTACATTAATGTTATTTTGATTTTGTTTGCCAATACTGTTTCCTTTTTTTGTATAGCCACTTACCCATGTCATTGCCAAGAACCTTCTATCAAAGCTAGATACCACCAAAAAAGTTCTCTTGTCCTTCTCCCTGAAAGACAACTCACCAAAAGTCATTCAACGATTGAGTGATGTCATCAAAACAGTTGTAGAGTGACCTCAACATAAGGGGACATAATCTGTATAGTCCTCACCAAGGATAGCAGCACTATCCACCTCTCAAGTGGTGTCTCAAGAACACATCTGTGTGACACTGGCCAAAGAGAAAGTTCTGTCCTGTCTCTCAGTTGAGGAAATGCAAGACATTGAGTTACTGCTCTTGAGTTGTATATTTCATTTCTGTGCAATACAAGGAAAATTCTATCATTTTTCTTAGGCACATTTTTCTCTTTGAAAATCAGATAATAACATGTCAATAACATAATTTATATTCTATTAAATTAATATACTTTCTCTCTCAGAACAAAATGTTATTGTAAGAGTTCACAACTACATGCTATACATGTAAGTTATAATAGTTTTGGCTTATTTATACCTGTAAATGTGAATACCTATGAAAAGACAGTTCGTCATAATCATTGAATGAAATGAAATAATAAATTTGTTATCAATGGATTATAAATGAAGTGTTTAAAATGATTTCTGGACAGAACTAAGACATTGATATAACGGGCACATAAAATACATGTATGCACCACATTGAATGAAAGATGGGAGGATGAATGATACATTTGTCTGAAGCTAAAAGTAAACTTTTAAATGATAAAATTTCAATTTTTTTTTTAATTGGATGTAGTTTACGTTGTAGTAATACAGTAGCACTCTAGAGAGTGGGTACTTTCAAAATTTTAAGCTCCTGATACTTCCTTGAAGTGATGTGGCTGTAGTCTTGTACATTAACCATTTTTCCCCATTCTTGAACAAAACTGCCACAAAAAGCTTCAATAGCTTCTTTATATCGGGTAATTAACAAACGACTGTCTCTTGCCGGAGTGTTGATGCGCCGTTGGGTCTGTATGTGTGTGTGATACAGATTATTAATTTCATGGATATTGCTTGTACATTATTAAATCTCCATAAAGGAGATAGCCGGGATGCTTAGTTGGAGCGATAAGGGCGATTTTCTTCACCTCATATCGCTTGCCTGTCCGCTTTATTATTGGCTCGGACATTTATTGACACCATGCACGGGTCGATGTGTTATCATTCCAGCCTGTCTGACCGTAAACTTGATCAAAATGAGTTTTCATCTCGTGGAGAAAACGGCATTTCTGTGTTCAATAGCTAGCTATGATATATTTTTGACCAATTTAAGTATTATGGGTTAATATTGATGTCACAAAGTTATTCCAATAAAGCTAAAAAGAAAATTTAGAATTGCGTTCGATAAGTTTTCTGATAAGACAAGTAAGACACCGAAAGAAAGGGGCAAAGTGAGGCAACTCAACTCAGCTTATTAAGATGGAATTGTGTCACAAAACAACACGTGCAAATACTTATTCCAATGTTGTAACTAGAAGACCCTCTATTTCGTGACTTTTACTCCTAGGGTGAGTAGTTCCAACACCCTCCATTAATGTCATTACGTAATGACATTGCTAAAAGCAAGCCGCCTTAATGTCAGGCAGACCGAATGTTCGTCAAGATTGTCATCTAGATTGATGCAGGCCGATAGCTGGCTTGACTCACATTTCCGATCTCCCAGATGTAAGATCAGGTTTCAAGAAACTGTCATAATAACTTCCACACTTCTAGAAACTGCAGGTCTGTAGCTCCCGGTCTGAAAAAAATTCGAATGGACGACCATCCAATTTTTATTTTAGACCTGGAGCCACAGACCTGCAGCTACAGCTAAATCATAAGTTGATAAGTTTATATTCTATACACTTTTTTAATTGATGTTATTTCTTTAACATTGTGTATTCTTACTTAAATTGTGCGAGTGAGGAAATATTCCAGACGATTACATCGATTTTGTTTGTCAGAAGTAATCGTCAATTAATTAAGATTGACTCCCTTTCCAATGTAATAAACTTGTATCTTAAAATTGCGCTTAATTTACGAGAATCCAGAACAATGGTGCTGATGTTACTGCACAATAGAATTTGCACAAGAAAATACCGCCCGTTTATTCACTCGGTATAAACACTGCGTTGATAAAATTATCTCATACAATTTTAGTATTTCGAGAATTTAGAGACACAAACGTGAGCTATAGGGCCGAACACTGGTTAAAATGCTGTCCTCAACTCATAGTTTTTACGCTTCTTATATTTCTATGTTCTAAAATGAATATGCTGCAATTACGTTTTCTTTAAAAAATATCTCCATATCCACACATTAATCTTGATTTAAACAATATTCAAAATATTGTACTTTCCAGTGATTATTGTAAAGCATACTGTTGGGGATGTATGTATTCAAGAATTCGACAATGTATAAAAAAAAGAAGAGGAGGTTTGCGGGGGGGGGGGGGGGTGTGAACGAAACTGTAGTGTATTTCATAAAAGAACGGTCCCTGGATACTTTAATTAAGATCCTTCACACAAAAAACATGAGAAAAAGAGTATATTTTCACCAAAACAAAAACAAAACAAAAAACTAATGGCACAATCCGCACTCTAGTCAGAATCTCGCAAACAGGCATTAACCATTTCACAATTTTCGGAAGAGGATTCATTACTCATTTTAACCATTACCAATGGATTCATTGTGCCTGCTTGATGTCAAGTTTTTAAAAAGAATAAACGCATTTTCAATATATGTTCAAAATGCCCCGCCCTTCTACTAGTCAGAATCCCTGACCTTAGTACAATTTTGATGGAACTATAGGATTCTACGCTTAACATCCTTGCAATAAACAAACAGCTCAGAATAAGCCAAGTATAACAATATAACAAAGGGCCTTGAAATTTTACATTACGATGGAGACTGTTCTCAATTTTTCTTCAATATAGTTGTCCAGCGGAAATGAAGAAGAATTTTGATTTTGGATCAATTTTTAGTTTTACCAAAAATGTAATGCCCCTATTATAGGGATGGAATAACAAAATTAGCAACTTATCCTTCCCTTCGCCTACAAATGCTATACACCAAATCTAGAAGTTTACAAAAAGAAACTAAAAATGTTACGCTTACGACCGAACGACGCACGAAGGGTCATCCGAGTCACCTTTTTAGGTGACCTTAAAAGACCGTTTCTCCCTCTCCCTCTCCCCCCCCCCCCCCCCCCCCCCCCAAAGTTTTCAGCACATGCTTTTGTGTACATCACAAAAAAGACATAGGGACCAATGATATTTTCAAATACGATAGTCAGACATCGGAACCTCAAGGGATGCTCGATCACGGATTTCACAATTTTGTTTAATTGCTCGTCCTTTTTGTACATTCACATTCCTATGACGTGTAATAAAACATGTATATTTTAGGCATAAAACACTATTGTGCATTGGGCAATCTCAAACTTTCTCGTGGGCGATTGAATTATTTATTTCATGTGCTTAAGCTTTTTATGCGCCATTTCGCAAGTCTTGCTTGGAACTTGATAAAATTAATATATATATATATATATATATATATATATATATATATATATATATATATATATATATATATATATATATATATATATATATATATATATATATATATATATTATACAATACTGTGGTTTCGTCAATATTCGTGGGCATACATTTTCGTGGACAGTTGATCATGTCAGATTTTGTTCTTCCATGAACATTTGGTTTCGTTGATCGTCTTCACTTGGTGTCCAACGCATGGGGATAAAATCTCACTATATCATTAATGCACTCATTTAAAGGGAAGGGGGGGGGTTGCCATTTTAAGACTGTTCAGAGAAAATTTAAAAGAGTGCCGTTAAATGGATAAACAGAACGTCCTATCACCCCAATCATTAAGTTCGCAATTTTGAATAAAAATATACTTGATATTCATAACTATAAGCATCTGTATCCAGTACCCAGATTGGTATATATACCAAGATGTGCACAGATTTTTAAAGATAGAATTTTTTTTATCAAAATGACTTTTACCCAGTTATAAGAAATCACCTCGTCTGTATATACATCAAATCAATTTGCTCAAAATTTTGAAGTAAAATACTTAAAGGGGCATGGTCACGATTTTGGTCAAAAATCATTTTCCGATTTTAATATTTACCGTACAATGCTTCAGAAAGGCATTTTTAATAGGCAATCGAAATTTGAGTGTAATTTGTTGAGTTTTAAGCAAATTACAGAGCTTGAAATTCTTCGCTATGATAACAAAGCGTTTGTTTACATTTTGAACGTTAAAGTAAAAATTTCAGTTTTAAACTTAAAACGAATGTGTTAAACGATAGGAACTGTTTATCCATGCCTAAAATAAATTAAAGGATAGACAAATAAGCTGGGAAAAGATTTTTTAGTGTGGTATATTGACTATGTAAACAAAAACAGGGCACGAGCCTTGTTTACATGACACAAGAATTGTGAGCCCTTTATCTTGCTTATAACTCTTCGAATCACTCTCAAATTTTATTTGATTATTAGAAATGCCTTACGTAAGCATTGAAAACAATAGAAATCGAAAAATAAAACTTGACCAAAATCGTGACCATGCCCCTTTAAAAAAAATCAATTAAAATATTACAGATGATGTGTCAATCTACGCAAAGGATGGTGTGTAATGAAGTTGAGGGCTGCTAGCTTCTTTTAATACTGATAAACACAGCAAGACCATCAGTCTGAAATGTTTTTATTGTAGTCTTTCACATACAAAATTATCACAAGCCTATTTCAGGAAGCACAGAAAACCAACACAAAAATGCACCTAGCATGCGACATTCTAACAAAATGAAATACTTTGTACATACATGTGATGTGTATTTACAACTTTACAAGGTTTCATGGACATACATTGACTAGAAAATATGCACATACCCACTCCTTCAAAACACAAATTCCACACATCCTATGATAGATATTTCGAGACACTTACAGTTGTATAGTATAGTAAAATCTTTTTCCAATGAAAGTCCTATACAGTACAAAATAAGCTACTTCTAAACAAGTACACTGTAAAGGGGAACGAATTACCAGTACTGGGGCTGACCCTTTACTATGTAACACATATAAAACATTTGTGCGGCTTGACCCTTGATGTATCTTCTTATACAAGGTATTCAGTCTCCCAAACAAATACACATGCATACCCAACAAAATGACTAGTTCAAATGATGATCGAAACAAAAACAAAAATATTGCATACCAATATATGTATATGTACAGGTGTAAAGCGAGGCTGATTTACAGCTACTGTAATTTTTCACCCAAACTGAAAACTTTAACCCCAAACATAAGATACTTCAAAGATAAGTCCAAAATTAATGGCAGATATTAAGAAATTGCCTTATTTCATCTTATCAGAATTTAGATCAGGTTTAACCCTGGCTGCTGCAAGAATTCATAATCAGATAAGAGTCAATCCAAAATCCATCCTATCGTCAGGGGAATAGTTGGCGAGATAAAGCCCCCATTTCTCAGATAAAGGCGACCTGAGCAGACTGCAATACATTAGGAGCAGACATCACTTCTTATATCTTAATACAAATCTGTAGAAAAAAGTATAGGAAATATGGAACATTGATAACACACAGAAATACACTGCAGGAGTGTATCACAACTGAAAACTTCCTGAACTTGTTTTTTAAATGTCTAACAGAAAACTTGGTTAGAGTTCTGATTCCAATTCCTGGCAAATACATAGTTGTATCATTGAAATAATACTAAATAGTTGGCACAGTTTAAATTATGGCTCATATGAGTCTATGGGACTTTTTTATAATATGTATGGGAAACACAAGAGTATTGGCCCCTTATATCAACTCATGCACTACACAGGAACCATAGAGAGACATCTTCTCCCACCTCTACTTGTGTTTGCTGAGAGATGAGACTTTGGCAGTATAGGTAATTGTTTATCGTATTCAGATGCATTTCACTAAACTGTTCATTATGGAAGGAAGAATGCTGCCTATTTTCACATCATTGAACAATTGTCACCAATACTTTCTGTAAATGCTACACAAGTTCACTCAGCACTTTCTTCTTTTGGTAATCATCATATGAAGAGTTTAAAGATTTGAGCAGATGGTGGAATAATGGTCTTGAAGTTGGCTTTGTGTTCCAACACATTTTCATCAAGTCATACACTTGCTTAGGTGTGTTTTCTGGGCAGGCAAGCACTTTCCCATCTTTCACAAACTGAACTACTTCTTCATGTGTCATGCCATAATAAGGCTGAAGAGCAAAGGAGAACAGCTCCCAAAGTAAAACACCGAAGGACCACACATCCGATTGTACAGTGAATTTGTTGTACAGAATGGATTCAGGAGGCATCCATCGGATCGGTATTGCATCATGTTCACTTCCACGATAATATTCCAGTGAATGAATGCTCCTTGCCAGTCCAAAGTCAGAAATCTTGACCTCGAGGTCATCACCCACAAGACAATTTCTGGTGGCCAAGTCCCGATGTACATAGCCTTTTTCAGACAAATACACCATTCCACATGCAATCTGCTTTGCAATGTAGAGCTGATTTGAAGTGTTTAATGAGGGCTTATGCTCAGAATAGATATCCATGCTGTGTCGCCTTATAATGTAATTGTCACAACTGTTCAGACGAAGAAATTCATTCAAGTCTCCCTTCTTCATGTACTCAAACAGTAAACACAAAGGATTACCTATTGCACAGACTCCCAACAATTTCACAATGTTTGGGTGATCAAACTCTACCATTAAGGAAGCTTCTCGCTGAAAGTCTTGTAACAGTTCATCAGAAGCATCTTCCTTTAACATTTTGACTGCTATTAGGCAATCATATTCATCTTTAATAATGTTGGGAGCTTTTGCTTTGAACACTCTTCCAAAAGCTCCCTGACCAATGTCTCTGATGTACACAATATCATTCCTGGGATATTCCATAACCTGGAGTTTAGGGTTGATTTTGGAACATTCCGAGAGTTTGTGGTAACAAGAGTTGGTGGGGAGTTTATCAATATCAATGTCCAGGTCTTCCTGAGGAGTGCTGTCGTACTTAACATGTCTGCGTTGTTTGGAGATCTGACAACAGAGCACAGCCATCAGAATCGACACAAAGACAACCAAGGCAACAACAATGATGATAATGATGATGGCAACTGTAAGGTTCTGGTTTACAGGCATCTCCGTGGAAACTTCCACTGAAAAAAACATTCATAGTTACAAAATAAATGAACAGGACTAGTTTAGTAAAATTCACAGAATTGGTCAAAAAAATAATCAATAATCTTTTTGCAAGAATCTCCATAACAATAGCAATGCAAGTTGGAGGTTTTTTTTAACAAGCAGAATCTATCCAATCCAATCTATCATAATTCTGCAGTTTTTACCATAACATTTAGGTATGTCACACAGTTCCCATCTCTTCAGATTATCTGTTGTGTAGCACCATGGCTGGTTTTCCTCAGACCCAGGGTTCCTGCAGTAGTTCTCTCCTCCCTGCAGACTGGGAAATACTGAAGGGAGGCGCTGGTGAGCATGGGGGTACTGACGGTCCCAGGCCTGGCAGGGAATCCCCGACTTTGTGACATTGACCGTGCCATTGTACCACTGGCCCGTTCCTTTGTAACACTGATCTACAACACCAGGAAAAATACTGGTAATAATTCAAAATGCAGTAAGAAATAAAAGCATTTTATCAAAGATTTAGTGGAATGATTACTGAGCAAATTTAAAGTATGTCTAAAATGAAAATAGAAAAATAAATAGAGTAATACATGTAAAAATGAAAACTAACAGGTAACTTGACTTGTATCTTTATGAAATATTCTGCCATCTATGCACTGTGATCCATTATCACTTTTGCTGGCTAGATTGTTGCAGTCGGGAAGAGAAGCACCAGCTATTTTTCTTTTCAAACTCAGTTCATTCCACTGGTCAAAGCACAGCAATTCCTTCACGGCCAGACAGCTCTCCCTACAATCACAGATTGGAGGTCACATTTAAGCAAACAAATATCACAGGATACAAAACACACAAATAGTGATTTGTTACCGAAATTACAACAAGTTCTTTTTCATTAATCCCTATCAATCCTATACCCAACATCATATTATTGTACTCTATTAGGGGGCACATTCCATTCATTCTACTTCCATTTTACTGGTTTTTTAAAACCGAAAAACAAATTAAAATATTTCACGAATTTACAAGTTAAAGTGACTGCACAGTGTGTGGCCATGTCATAATTGGTACACAGTTAATCCTCTCAATTCAATATCAATCATTTATCTCAAATCATTTCAAATAAAACTGAATCAAATCATAAACCAGACAGAAATAAACTTGTATCTTTAATTCATCTAAATCTAAATATTCCCCCTTTTCATAAATGCAGCCGACATCTACTATTGAGACTGCGTGGGAAAGCAATCTTGGTTTTCTAAACAGAATGAGGTATCTCACTTTCATGGGACAAGAAAAGAGAAGGATTTCTGTAATCTCAGGATTAAATTGAGGTTAAGTTAATATTTCCTAACTGATATTTTAATGACATCTCTACAACAGTAAATCCACTCCAAAATGATTTATCTTGGAAATGGGTATGCTCATATATTTTCCAATTCAAAAAATAAAGGAAATAGAAACTCTAATAATTTGGGACAAAAAGTCTTGCCTGTGTTGACAAAAGATTTTATACAGAACCTTTTTTCAAGCTTAACTGCCAAAACAGTGTGATTTTTGTTTACTTTAACTTCTCATAAATCAAATTTATAGCAGCTTTTCCCACTTGTACCCACACCTTCCGAAACATCCCCCCAAATCTTGAACTACTTTCAGGTTCTAACCAAGTCTGTGCCACTTGTTTCAAGAGGGTAATTACTTTCCCATGCACTAAATGTTGTAACATCTGCACAGATGATGAAAGCATTTACAATGCCTAGCAAATGAAGATTATTTTCATCAAGTTCAACTACATGGAGATTTTCCACTAATTGTTTCAAGAATTATGTTTATGAAGCTAAGTAATGACGTGTAACACCTTCCAATGTACATAAAAGAGTGATAATCTTCTTAAATTACTCTGAATTATAAAAAAAAAATTGAGAGGTTAACAGTTTAGAGAATTTTTACAGGTATACTTTTTGCAGGTATATTACAGGGGGCTTGTAATTTGTTAGCATAATTCTACACTTTAACAAGCCAGCTGTCGGAACCTAAAGGTGTATTCTTTTTTTTAAGGCAATTAATATTCACTGTTGGTAAAACCAATAAGTCACTAGGTATAAATCACTGGGAGATTCCTTCCGTTGATAAAGATGTGATCCATTATTTTATTGTATTATTCATTGCCACCATAGAATCAGGGATTTATAATAAATAATTATGTATTCAGCAATGACATAAGCAACTGACGTAGGAAGTTAAAAACCGGATCAGATTAATCGCTGATTTTAACTTCTCAATATTCTGTTTCCTTTCCCTTTTATTAATACTATGATAAGCAATTATTCTCAGGTAATTAAACAGGATGCAATTACTGAAAACTGATTTCAGGTATGTAAAAGAACACCTGAATCAGATAAATGGTCCTAATACTTCTCTTATGACAATGTTTTTGTCCTCAATTCAAAATCAGTGTCAATTTCACGGAAATTAAAAATACATTCTACCATGGTACAGGCCATTATTTGCCAATTCTTTTGGCATATCATTCACACATTTATCTTTATTGGAGGAGAATACGTAATATACAGTTAAACAGAGCAGAAGGATTCAGGCAAATAAGGTTTACAGGGTATCTATCATGTCATGTATTTGAACAGTAATACAAAACATGCACTCATAATGTAAAAGTTCACTGAAAGTCAAACTTTATAATTTTGATTACAAAGCCAATCAAACTTAATAATTAACTTTTTTATTCAAGAAAATAAAAAATTGGATCATCGGCTGGAAATGATACAAGCCTCATTGATAAAAGCACGGTTTATATCATACACAAGTACCGAACAAGTCAGGAGGGTAGAGCTAGGAGAACACATACTTGCACAGGTGGATGGGCTTCGCTTTCCCCGTCTCCTCAGTACATCCTGGAAACACATGACGACAGAAGACTTTGAGGGCGGCGGCCTGACAGTTTGGCTTTCGGACCATTGAGGACAGAACCCCCTGCATCAGCTCATTCACCTGGGAATCCTGTTCTAGGCCAGGGTTCCCGTAGGAGGCATTCAAGAGGATGACTTCATTTCCAAGAACCTGCTTACAGACAGTGCCATTGTAAGGGGCACATGTCCCTTGAAGCCTGTAACAACAAATTTTACTTTTGAAAGAGGTTCTAGCCCCAAAAGAAGAAATCTTATGTTGGAAATCCTACATATTTATTTTTCAAATATATGGAATTCCATAAACAAACTCCGAGTGTTAATTTTATGTCTGTTTCACAATAATATACTTCAAACGTAACCTGTACTTCAAAAACTCTGAGTAATAATAGTCTTTACTCAATCAATCTTCCCCCTTTTCCCATACATTCATTTTGAAAAAATTAGAACTAATTAGAGATAAATATGCAAATAGAATTCCAGTGCATTCAACCTTGTCATTCAAGAATTATAGTCCATCAATTTTACAATGGTAATTTTGCAGATAGAATAACTCAAGTTAAGTTGTCTAAATTACAGTTGTAAATTTCAGTGCACATTTGGACAAAAATTATATTCTTAAAAGGTGCTAACATCTTTTTCAGTCTTGTTAATAGCGTCTAGCTCAACTTCAACTCATTACGTCTTACCCAACAATTAAGGCCCGATCAACAAAGAATCAATTCTAAACACCAATGAATTTTGTCTTCAGAAGTGTCAAATATCATTATCAAGATAAGATGAAGTCAAATTAATTGGACAAACCACGGTCTACAACCCAGGACATGCAATGCTGTAAGAGTGGTAATAAATCGTCCCTTGGTGTGCGGCAAGGATAGAATATATTGAATTCAAGCACTTTAAGAGCAGCTGGAGAGTCAACTTAACATACAGGTGTTTCAACAGACCTACTTACTTCACAACCCCTCACTGATACAATTCTCTTATTGGTAGCTTACTTCCACCACATTTTCAGGTACATCAGTAAGAACAATAACCCTTAATTTTACCATCATTACTCCATTGTCAATGATATTGAGCTCATTTTCCAAATGACCAATTCTGGTTGAAAAATGGGACTCTGAACGAACTTCACACTCTATTGAAGACTGGTGACCTTTCGGAATGGAGCCAGACTGACATCAGGCCAACATTCAGGGGGATATGTGTTGACAGATCAGACAGAAAAAGGTCACTCATCCAGGCTATATTGTGGGGCCCCCAAGGCCATACTGCTCACAAGACAAAATTCATCTCTAACTCCTAGAACTCTCAACAGACTGTGTTGCAAATTATCGAATCTGTGCTATTTGATATATGATGTGAAAATAGTATATGTAACTTCCGTGCACAAAGAACAACACATGTAATGAAAGTAAAAGTGAACAAGCTCACATACCCCACGCTCCCCCATTTCAATGTAAATAGTGCCTGATTGGGGGGGTAACAGTTGAAATTGACACCCCAGGAAAACCATTGTAAACCGACACGAAGCAGAGGTTGACAATGATTTTCGAGGGGTATCAATTTAAATATTACTCTTTTTATACTGAATGTCTTAATTCTAGAGAAAATTTTGCTGTTTTTGTATAAAAATGACATGAATTCTACGACAAATCGTACGCGCATGTAACAATTTCGTTGTGTTACCGGTTGCCAAAAGTGTTGCTAATGCTGAGGGTAATAGAACAGATTGTCAACTGCATCTAAACCAATCATATTTCAGTATTTAACATGAAAGTATAATAACAGACAATGCTACCCATACTAAATGGCAAGTAAGTGTCTTAAACACCTACAAAGTTTCACTTAATTCAAAGCAGCAGATTAGTTGTAGTGGTGCTTACAAACTGTTCATCCCCATATACCAGAAAAATACTGTAAACAGAATTTCCTGGTAATATACACATTTATCTACTGTGTCCTATATATCTACAAAAATTTACTAAATTCCATGCAGCAGTTTAAGAGACATTGTGCTAACCATATTCAATATACGGCCAAAATGGCTAAAATTCTTTGTTGCATATGTTATAAATTAATCAAAGTGATCCAGGTGATCTAAATACGGATCAACTTTTTTGATTTACAGCATTATGCTACATAGGACACATTTGTAAAGGGTAAAAATGTTGCCTGTATAGACTAAGTGACACATTTGAAAAGGGTAAAATGTGGCCTGGACTAGTAGCTGTTCTCCTCGGCACAGGGTGTTTATTGTTTGCTATTTGATTTGTTTGGAGAAAGTGTTATGATTCAATCAAGTCAAAACATATATACTGGTAGACCGTAGGATTAGAATTCCCAAGCCCTCCTATATGACTTGTGTATGTTTTGGATCACTGCATGACATACACCATACCTCAAGTGCTTTTTATTCAGCCATGCAATAGCCAGCAGAAAAACATCTTTTTCACACAGTATTTCCCACGATTAAAATTAAGAGTTTCCCACTTATTCCAACACCCAAAAAAAAATTTCCTTTACCAATTCTGAAGTTTTATGAAAAATATGAATTTAAAATTCATCCAATGTTCTTATGTGAAATCATTTAATAATTAAAAAATATATAGATTAAACATTAAGTGATAGAAATGTATCTATTTTATACATCAGAAGGTGGATAAGAAAACCAATGCTTACCGAACTGGTGGCTGACTGACTTGGTCTGCAGAAATAAAATAAAAACACATCAGCAATAATAACAAATTCATTGTCTTGAAAAGCATTGTCTTGGTTCCCCTATGGTGATAATCCTTTAACTATTCCTCATCACTGTGCAAATTTGTCCCTAAATTGTCTTCTTTAATGTTTCATACAAAAAAATACAGCTTCAATGCATTAAACATTCCACATTTCGTTCATTTTATCAGGAAAGATGAGCTCCAAATATTTTCGTCAGTCTCAAATCACAGGAAAGAGTTTTTAACTAAATTTCACAAAAAAGAGAAGCTTGAACATGACAAGCGGAGATAAGTGTTTAGGAACGTAGTTGGGGAGGCGTCAATTTTCACCACTGCCTGCTTTCAATAACAACCGTCTCTCTCAAGTTAATGTCCACGGTGACCAATACCTCCTCATTATCAAAATCACATGCAGAGGTGGAAATTTCACCATGAGAATCAAGAAAAGAGAGAGGAATCGGGTTTTCTTTTTTTTTCTAACACAGGGTCATGCTCTCAGGCCATCTGTCGTGAAATTTCTTATAAAACTGGTTCCAAAAAGAAGCCAAGCTGCAATAATCAAAAATCCTTATCTGACTTTAGAACAAGTTATTTCCAAGACCTTATCTTTTAAAAAAAATCCTCTGAGAAGGTTTATCAAGTTCCAAGATCAAATATTTTGCTAATATTCTAGCATCCTCTGTGATCTTGGAGGAAAAATAAACACGCAAGCTATGTCAACTGGGCTAACTCCGTGAGGGGCCTTGATATCCAAGATTATTGCAGAACACATTATTTTATGCGAAATCTTTCAAAATGATTCAGAAAACTTCTAATTGAACAGTTTCAGAGCACCATCACAAGGATCATTATGAGGGCTTATTGTGAATCCTTCCATTAAATCTCCGGAGCCACTTATCCTATCAGTTATTAAGAGGGATTCAATTCCAAAACAGTCTTTGTCCAGAGAACTGCTTGTTTTTCTACGATGCACAATGCAGTATTCAATATAGATAAAGTATATCAATGTTGAAATGTTCAACAGCATCTGCTTGTTGAGCTCAAGCCAGCACAACTGATAAAGATGTCAATGGCATTCTATCTTATGAATCCATCAAAAGAAAGAAACATATTGCATGAAGAATACCCAACGATCTCCTGCCGTTGCCTTCTTTTTTTTGTTTGGGTCTTGTTAAAATGAACATGTCCAAAATAAGTCCAAAGTCTGGGCCAATAGTCTTCATAAATGTAATGTTTGCAGTATTTTGGTAACCTAATTAAAGCTTTGTCTGGACAACAACAAGCTGAAACTTTATCTAAATATTTGCACTTTTCTAGTTATTTTTCTGGAGGCTACTCAAGGGAAGAAAACTTAAAAGACTGTTAAACAGAAACCACTGAGGGAAAAAGGTTCACAAGATTTTCTGACTTGGATTTAAAGTTTGAAGGTTAATACAGGTTAGATTAAGTAACAAACACATGAAAAGAGCAACTTAAACACAGATACAAAATAAAAACATCTATGGTACACATCATGATGCATAACAAAGCCCCCATCCACCTTTTCATTAACGGGTAGTTAGATACCGATAATTAGAAAAGAAAGTAATGGACTTACCCTTTTTTGATACCACCACCACCTTGGCTTGCTGGGTTTTGAACCTATAGCCACTGCTCAGGTGGTTCTGCGCTTGACACTTGACACTCATGTTAGTGACCACATTTGTAAAGATGATATTAGATTTCTTTGTCATCGAATTATTATCTATAGTGATAATTTCCACTCCTTGGGTCACTGTATCATTGATCTGAGAAAAAGTGTCTTGATCAGTATCAGAGAATGCGAAAGTCACATGTAAAATATCTGTAAAATCCTTTTGATTATTTAACGGACTTCTTAACACTAAAAGACACTATAGCCATATTTATTCAGAATATTTAAAAAAAATAAAGCACTAATAAATATAAAAACCTTCTGTAAGTACTTCAATGGGCAATAGCAATATACAACCAAAATGGTATAAACAATATGTTAAGAAATACAAATTAGTTCAAAATTATTTGATGGACAAAGTTCTCGACTACACAAAAAAACCATATTATATCATCAGATACATTGCAGAAGGTCCTAAATTAATTTGATATAATTTAGATAATTTCACTAATCAAAATGTATAAATATACTCTCTATGAATTTTGCCTATATTTTATGATTTTTTGCATTGGATAACTTCAGTCCACTTTCTTTAATACCTCAGTGTCATTGATATCTAGCCATGTTAGCTTTGGAGCAGGGATTCCAAACGCAGAGCATGTGATCTGTAGATTTCCTGGTGTAACGTGCCGATCAATTGGTTTCTCCACAAACCGAACAGGAACTGTAGAAACAACAAACATGTGTTATAGGACAAAGTTTTGAAATTTTGATTAATACAAAAAATTTCTTGTCTTCAGATCGAGTCCTCCATACATTTGGGAAGAGTTTTGAATACAATCAAAAACTTCTATATTATTTAATTAAAGATGTGGAATTCTAGCATGTATTTGACTTGAAAATGACAGAAAAAATGTCCAAGTTTGTGAAATAAATCAATTTGAAAATTTATCACAATACATAAAAAGCAAAAGACCTTACAGCCATTGAAGTTGGGACCTGAAGGTTAGTAGAACAAAACTATACCTATTGCGCTAAAGAGATAGACACCCAAATATGGAGATATAAATAGTTTCATAATGGGTTGAAATTGCCATATTGTGACATTCTGTCATAAAAAGTAAAAGTCACGAGGTGTGGAGGACCCTTAAAAGAGCAAAACTTGATGATTACACCGTTATGATCCAATCCTTGATTCTAGGTTCACTTTATTAATCAGCATTTACCAATTTAATGATAGTCTTGCTTTCACATCCCACTATGAGTGCATTATAATGTGTGCAATTTCACATATAGTCAAACCTCATTGTCTTTATCTTCATGGAACAGAAAAAATACTTAAAGATATCCAAGGAATACGGATATCAAAATAAAAATACTTAAACAATAAGTGATTAGAAATATTCAAACATATCCAGCGTATTTGTGATACCCTGACAACTTGACATTGTATCTAAACCAACCGAAGTGGGGAGGGGGTTGTCTACAAAGTTAAGTACATGTATAATTCACTTTCACTTTCTTTTTCTTGTAAATGTTAATGCAATCTACCATTTTCTCATCCTTGCCTTAAATCAAAACTTCTTAAAATTTGGTGAAGTCAGAAAAATGTTTCAAGACTACAGGCACTACCCCCCCCCCCCCCCAATCTATTCCCCCAGAGCCACATGAGAAATCCTAAATGCATAACCAGGTATATAGTAGAGTACATGTATCTTTTTTTCTTTTTTTTTTAATAATCCCTGAGCAGAAACTCGGACCTATTTAAACCTGGAGATGTGTCAAACAAAGCAGAAAAAAACTTCATTAATATTAGCAGTGACATTTAAGGGTGTGTTCAGTAAATACAATCAAGAGTTGTCACGTTTGTATATCGAACATTCTCAGTTAAAGTACCACCCTTACTCCACTGTCAAATCTAAGCAAATGCTCTTTCAGTGAAGCAAAATTATTAATATGTCTGGAAACAAACCTACATGCCATTATTTCTCTGCAAATTTAAATAAAAATGCTACAAGTATTGATTTCATATACACAATATCTCCTAATCTTGACTTAAATGCATTACTAAAATATATTTTCTTATCAGTATTTAAAATCAATTTCTTCTTACAGTGTTAATACCAGTTTGAAGGCAATTTTTTTCTCCTCATTTTTGCATCAAGTATTTGGACCTTTTAAACTAACTGAATTAGTTTTGTGAATTCTTACTCTCCATCGTTTTGTAAAAAGGCAGATAACTCCATCACTTGATCAGCCCTATGCCAAAGTTTTGAGTTTCTAGTGTAGTTAATGTTTAGAAAGATTAAAAAGATAACTTTTGTGTCTCTGTTCCATTAAAAACAAAAGAAGTCGACCAACCGAGTAAAAATTTTAACAAGTCAACAAAGCCTTGCAAATGCAGACTTGTCTTCTTTGTTAAATGCCTTATTTTATGGCCAGATACCCCTTCTATCAAGGGGAGAGGCAGTGAGAGAAAGCCCTGGTCTGATGAATATCAGAAAGCATCTACAACAATACAGATTCTTGTGCAGACATGACTCAAGTGGCCATTTACTGTGAAATGTCACTGGTTTTCTCTCTCAAGGTGACATGCCTGAAGAGGTTTTACCTACCACAGTGGGGTCTTTCTAGTGACCGGACTGTTTACCGTGGGGTGATCGGTGCCACACAACCCAGCACACCTCTCATCAACCCTACACTTCTGTGTCAATATTACCTAGATCTCTTTCATTAATTGCCATCTATCTCAGAGAATTATAATAGCACAAGGTTTTCCAATTTGAATAAAAAGGTTTTGTGTAATTTATGATAAACTGATCGAGTTGATTCACACCAGACAAGGTGGTATATAAAAACATTGTCAAGTGTAAGAGGAAAACAAATACCCCAAATCTTAATGCACCTTTACAAAAACCTTGGTTTATTTGAAAAGTAAAAGATGTACCTGAAATACCTTTATTTCTAATCTGATATCAATCTCGGTTGGATTTAAACTGGCCTATTTTTATGAATGAATAATTGTAAAGGTCCAAGGGTGTGGACGTTCCAAGTCAACCAAACATTTTGTGAAAGAGACAAGATCAATGGATTTTTTTCATAAGTTCAAGGTACCAAATGCAGTCATGTACAAGACCCTTCCCGAAGAAAATGACAGTTTAACCTGTATAAACCAGTGTCATAGTGGTTCAGTATTTGAGAGAGCAAACAAGAGTAATGTACATAATATTATCCATAAAAGTAACATAGCACTGACCATTTAAGCATGACATTTCATCAATGGATGCCAATTCCCAAAGCAAATTTATGATACTGTAAACTGGGATAATTTTGAGGAGAAAATTTTGCAAATTTAGAGTGACAAAGATTTCTTTCAAGGTTTTTATTTGCAGGAGCAGAAAAAGAAACAATGTGTATTGCTGTACTTTTTTCAAAACAGCATTATGGGTGATAAATATTGTAAATGAACAGCTCGAAAATTTTCTCCATAGGAAGAAATTTCTATGTTTACAGGAGCTAGGTCACCAAAAACAACAATCAGCAACCCTGATCAATACATCACTGTCCCTGAAGTCAAATCTACATTAAGCCATCTTGTAAAATACAACTTTTCTACAGAATTTGATTAGTCATTTTCAAAAAGTCAGGCTTGTCAGAAGTAATACATTACATGCTAACAATGAATCATCCAATGAAATTGTTCCATTTATCTTAAATTCTTCTAATAATTAGGAAACTGATTGTTGCTTATTTGAATGGCATCATCAAATTTTACTCAATTTGAACAATGTTGTTTTATGGATCATAAGCTAGCAAGAAGATTGACAATATAATAATGTGAAATAAAATTATGATATAATGATGTATGCACATAATGTAGTATACCTTCCACCTGCAGGTACGCTTTAGGTGATGCTCCCCTGGCGATGAACTTTTTAGATTTACAGCTGACTGAGCAATAGTATTCTCCACGATTCTCCACTTTAATGTTGTCAAAGAGAAGAGTAGTTCCATGCTTTTTGATTTTGAAATTAGTGCCTCTTTTGGTTAATTTGATGCCATTATGAAACCACTTGATTTTCATCTGGTTCCTTGTGCAGCCTTTGATTCTCTCCGTGTTGCAATGAAAGAGATGTCTCTGGTCCTCCTCAACAGTGGCATTCTCTGGGGACTTTTTAAATTTTACCTCTGTTGAGAAAAAAAATACTATTTTAAAGTTGAAGGAGGGTACGGATATGGTCTACGATAATAAATTTTTTTACTGTATATACTTTCACACACAAAAATCATTAAACAGGTTCTTCGACAAGAAAGTTTGCTTTTTTTTAATCCCTGTTTGCTGATTTTATCAAAAAATGAATAAAAATTTGCTCGAAAATACAGAACATCAAACTTTTGTTATTTTTTTTTACTGATTTTGATCAAGTGGAGGAGTATATCATAAATATTTTCAAAGGTTAATGATCCAGAGTAGTGCACACACCCTGCTTACCCCTCAAAATACAGAACTAATTAAACCCCATCCCATAGTACATTTTTAACCTTTGGCAGCTCTTAGTTATTATTTTTTATATGGACAAAATAATTAAATTTCAGACACTATTACGATTGTATTTGTTAGAGGTATATAGCCGGTTAAAGCCAAAAGGTATCCAGTTCCTTTCACCTACTAAGATTCCAATTACTGGACCAATGACTAACTACATCACACCTTCTCTATTTCACTAAAGCCTATCTGGCTGGCTATGAATCGAAACCAAGAAGCATAACACATTATACTTAAATTCAAACATCAAAGACTTTCTTTACCCCCTTTCAATCATTTAGATGAACTTTTATATCATTGCTAAACCAATTTTAGATGCGAGAGATATGCCAGATTCTCCAGAACTAATTGTGGGCATTCAAGATTATTCATAGCTGCTTATATATGACTTGATAAATTTCTTGTTCATTACCATAAAATGCATCCATTTTATACCAACCAGTCAGACACACAGGCAGAATACAACACATCAAAAACATCTCCCTCATCAAATATTCCATTTCTTTTTTATAAAAAGAGATTATTATTTTCTCCAAATTTAATTTCTATGAAACTTAGAAAATTTGGGGGGGGGAAGTAAAGATTTATCCAGAAAACCGTGATGATTCATGGAAATATGAATTTTCATGATCATTCACAATATTTCCTGTTCACAAGAAAGCAGGAATCTGGGTATGATTAAAAAACCGCCAAGAAAATGACTTTCTCACACCGCCTGACCAGTTCAAATATTTAGATAATCATTACAAACAAATGTAACAATTTCATATCCCAATGACTTCATGCTGGAAACAATTTTGCACATTTTCTGTTTATTAACTGCTGGCAGTAACTCATCAGTTCATCTGTTCAGCCTCACTCTGGCCTCCTCCTCATGATGACCCCCAATGGTCAGCCAAACAGCTTTTTAACAGGACCTAATTACACAAACATTTACAGCTGTAGAGTAATCACAGCCCTCTTGTTGATACCTGGGAGTATCTGTCAGGGCCAATACTCTACATTCAGGAATTAATGCATTCATTTCTTATCAATTATACACTGTGTCAGTCACTGCAGAAAATAAACAGCTGATCTCCAGGGTGATGAGACTATCCTCATGACATGATGATATATAAATATTGAATCACAGTAATTCTGGATACCTAGAGAGGCTTGAATACAGAACCGGCCTTAAGAAATATGAAAATATTAAGTCTTCCATAGCATTTTATGTTGACAATGATTTGGAAAAGAATTTTTTGAAAAATACGAGTACGTTGTTTTTAATTCTCAAAATGAAACATGAGGAGAGAGAGAGAGAGAGAGAGAGAGAGAGAGAGAGAGAGAGAGAGTTAGTTGGAATATTTGGCTCTTAATATGTAGTTGGATATAAAAATTAGAAAGAATAATATAATTATATGATGTGGTCTTATTTAAATTTGATTGGTATCAACACAGTGAAATATACAATGAAATCCGAGAAAATGATATGCCATCTGAATGCAATATTGCATTACAGAATATAAATCGTGGAAAGGAATAAAACTTCTGACATATAAAACATCATGTAAAAAGCTATAATTAAATTTTGCATCATAAAAATGGCAGACCTATCCATCATTCTATCTGGACTAAAATAGAATTCTTCAAATTTTTCAGACATTCTGTCATCATTTCTCACCACTTTCAGATTGAACATTGGTCAAAAACAATTGAACAACAATTAAAATGCATGGTAAAATGCAGATTATGCATGCTATTTTGTATCAGGTGCATTGTAGGAGCACAGCTGACATGATCCTTGGCAAAGACAGTTATTACATACAAATACAGTTATGCAATTATTCTGGAGCGTGTGACAAATTCCTTGAACACACTTGTAAAAATGCACCCAAAAAGTATGTTTGAACAACAGCTATTGTTGATAATTTCTTACACGTTAATTATCAAATGTTTTGAAATTTTAGATGATTTAATTATGCATAATAAAACTAAAAAAATAACGAAATAAAAATTTATATCAAATGTTTCAATATTTTAGAATGTTTTATTAAGCATAATAAAACTTAAAGAATTTGTTTTAAAAGGAAAGGTGGACAAGAATTCATCATAATAATGCAAGCATTAGGATTAAAAAAAAAAATAATTTTGAAGAGGAAAAATTAATAGCAGTAAGCTGGGGGAGAACCAGAGCCAATTTTTTCCCCTATCAATTCTGGTATGCTACTCTATACATATAAACAAACATTTCATGTGTACATAAAAATGTAAAGTACGGATAAAGACAACAAAGTGCCGTGTGATTAGAGCTTTAATCTATACATTTTAATATTTGGACGCTTTCCAGTCCCTTTGCAACCACATTCCTGTACAAAGTCGCTGTTGAGTAACGGCCTACCCCGATCAACACATTGCCCTATTAATGGGGAATTGTATTTGGCCAGTCTCAGCTCTAGTTCTGTATATTAGGTGACTCTTAAATAAAAAGACCCATTTTCATGGATTAATATTTCTTAATATCGATATTTAAATATCATTTGCACACACAAAAAACACCAAGCATGCTTCATCAGTTCTTGGGTAATGATTTATTTTCAAAGGAAATGTAATTGATTTTACCTTTCATATTCTACATTATCAAGGGGTCAATCTGTTCAATAGGTTAGAAATCTGATCTGTGGCTGCACTTGGTCACCGCAATACCCACCCTGTAATTCTTTCTACTCAGACACAGGGCTTTTTCATGTGCATCAAGTCGGCAACATTGTCCCGTAACATATTCAATAACTTGGAATAATTTTTTTCTACCCTAAACTATGCACCAAATTATTCCTGTATAACCCAAAGTTTTTCTCTCTAGTAAGGACACCTTATCTGAATAAAGATTTTATACCAATATTTGCACAAGCTGTGGTATGTTTTATGATGGGACACCTCTTCTCTCCCCCCCCCCCCCCCTTATTTTGGAAAAAAAAAATACTTATCAAGCCAGTGACCTTGTCCCGGTTTCACCCAAGGTCATTACCGGAATATAAAATAAATAAACGGCAGCGGCTTGCATGTGATCCAATATATTCAATGCTGCATGACGAGTCTAAATACATTCTACTCTAGGGTGATATGATTGTAAAATGACAAATCTTATCAACACTTTTTAACCCCTACTTCCTCTTAACCCCAACAAATTGGGGATTTTAGAATAATAGTGAATAAATATAAAGATTATCATAATTACTACTTTCAAGTACTATAATATTTTTGTGATGGTAAGTGAAAATTACAGGTTTAGTCTCCGCAAACTTTTAAAAAACTGGCCGGGGGTAAATACTACCTACCATTGCCAGTTCATGCTCAGCAGGTGGGCAAAATGAATACAAATTACCTACAATAAACCCTTCATACCCTCTTTTTAAAAATTGATTTACAGTGTAACAAATTATTCTACATTAAAGTTTATTTGATTTATCAGAATCCTTGGAAAAGAAAATCATAATATATCTGAGAGTAGTCAAACTTCCATCCCCTTGAAGTGAAACCTTTTCCTCTATCTATAAGTACACAAGTTTGGGAGCATTATGTCACAGCACAATTGATGGCCACTCCAGTGAGGGGCTGAATATAGACAGGGCGTAGTAATGAGACCACAAATATTTCTCATAAATTGGACATCAGGCTGTCATTTGTGTCCAGATTATAGCATTACAGTACAAAACTGTTCCCTTTTTCCTTATAATCATCACAAATATGTTCAGTCATGCATAATCTCCCTATGACATAGAAGTTCAGACGGCCAATAAAGATGTCCACATTGTGAACGGATGAAGAACACAGAATTACATCGCCCAACTTTTTATCCCTTGGTTCTTAATGAATCTGAAAAAATCTCACTGAACAAAATCCTAATAATTTGACAACATCTACATTATAACCTAAGTAGTGTAATTGTATTTTTTGGATTAATTTGAGTGATAATTGAAATTAATGAAATTTTCTCTACCTGTTTTTTGATTGTGACATCTGCTGTCATGAAAAACATGTCAAAATGCAATCTTAACCAATTAGCATGCATATCCAAAGTTCCGTTAAGTCAGGCAAAATTCTTAACAGCCAAAAACGAAAAAAAAAGCTGAGCAAATAAATCAAATACGTATAAATATGGGGCTATAAAAATATTTTTGCCTATTTTAAGCCACATACAAATAAGTTATGCTTCTTAAAGATTCAGATCCAATTGACTCCTGACAGATTCTGATTGGATTTTACATTCTTTTAAACATTGGTATGTATGACAGACATTTATGGAACATTTCTAGCAGGTTTTGGTTTAATATAGAAACAAAACCACCAACAGTTTTTTTTTAAAGATTGTTGGATATTTATAAGTGTGTTTTAATGCTAAGCTTGCCTTTGGTAGTTATTTGGCGCGAATCTTGAATTTTTTTCAGCACTTCATCTGTGCTGTATTTTCTAAAACCTTTTCTTTGGCCCAAACCAAAGATTATAAACACCTTTTAGAGATCAACTACCTTTTAGCAGTGGACTGTTAATGTTTTCTACATACCCATACAAGTATATAATAAACAAACACCTGAAATACCATTGACGTCCATATGTGGACGGTTTTGGCAGAGTTTCCCACCATTAGGAAGCAGATCGGATGACCAGATTCTATTCCACTGAACTTATCATGTTTAATTCAATCTAGACCTTGGTCTTTCTTGTTTGCAGCTTTTTATCTTTTAGATCAAAGGAAGTATGCATCCTTTTAAACATGAGTAATGTACACATACTGAATTGTCTACGTAAAAAACGCAGGTATATCATCAAATGCAATTCAATACATAAAATTCAAATTCAATATAATATAAACCACAACCTGTATTTCATATTTCACTGTAAAATTTCAAAAGGAAAAAAAGAGTGGGGGTAAAAACCTTGTAGAAGAAATTTATGAAAAATTCTTTAAAAAAATATATATATAACTCAAGTTTATACTTGATATTTTGGCAAACAAAAATCTGAATTGATACACAGCAATTTTAAGTCGATAACAATAAATCAATGAATATACCCCAAAAGACCTTCTTGAAATTGTACACCCCTATGAACACAAATTAAACTTGCTAGGAACAACGGACAGCTTGTGAGGCAGAGGATTGTGGAATCACACTGGTTTGTTATTTAGACCACACAACAGACACCGTCTTCATACAAATTTTACAATTGTTCAAATCTTTTATAAACATCTGATTTCAAAACCAAATTGAAGAATTAAACTATTTTTGAGGAATTAAAGGAATTTGTCATCGCAGTATCTTGAGCAATATCTCTTGTTGAAGTCTGAACAGTCGCCAACTAATCTAAAGAAAATCTTCAAAGGGAAATCTTTCAAACAGTGTGACATTTTCTTAAATTAATCAAGCCTTTAGAAATCTAATTTACACGAATGTACACTCTAGGAAAACAGGCAGGGAAACTTGTAAATACCATCTTTTGATCTATAATTAATTCTATGTAACCACTACGGAGTCTTTAGAAGAAAAAAAATAACTACAAAATCTCGCAGGTTAAAATTAGACACTTAGTCACACATAATGACTTTCCTAATAACATGAAATCTAAATCTTTTAAGAATCAAAACATTAAAATACTAAATGTTTAAAGTTGTGTATTGAGAGTGATTTCCCAAATAAATATTTCTTTTACTTATAGAACGGTCTTTTAAAATCCTGAAACATTATTTTCCCACCGTGAATTCTTAACATCAACAAAGGTGTTATAAAACTAGTGTATTTACAGATTACAACTGATAATCACCTATCAGTTTCACGTCAACAGATAGAAATAAAATGATAGCACATTTTTACCTTTTACGACTTTTCGACCGTCGAGTCCAGAAAGCCAAAAAGTTAAAACAGTCAAACATACAAGTTGGATCTTCATGGTCATTCACGGAACCTTGTAACGGGGGATGGGTAGCAACATTTTCCTCCTACGGTCACTATACCGGTAGTACACTTATAAATCGGGGTAGTTTGGTGCTCTTCCGTCAAAACACCTGATTCAGCCAGGTGTAGTCTCTAAATAACATAGTACTGTTGTCATATTACACGCATCTCCCCGCTTCGCCGCTATTTAGTCTGCTTTTCGTGACTTTTTACCACTTTTTGATATAAATAAATATTATTCCAATGTGAAAGTTTTCGATACACACCGTTCACTGCCCGAGGACACCTGAACACCCAGGAATATTCCCGCTTATAACAAAACTTCATGCTTCGCATGACCTGCGCACTCGCAACACAGGCTTTGACATGTTTGCGCATAACAAAAGCACATGGTTTCAACTGTCAAACGTAATTTGCAGTTGTTGATACGTTCGATAAAACGGAAAGGGAATAAAAACACTCCAGTCGCCTGCTAACACTCGGTACCAAGTAATTAATCATGTCTTGTTATTTTCTTACCTGTGTAGAATAAGTCCTGTCTGGTTATTAAACATGGGTTTTCTCTGATCACAGACGCATGACCAAATAATGTATAATAGGTAAATTTCTCCTATCAAGAATGTTGATATATTCCGAGATTAATTCTCGTCACCAGTCATTGTAAAAGTCAACTTCGGGGTACAGCTGAATGCTAAGGTCATCTATAGAATTCCTTCCAAAGACTGCATAATGTGATGCAAACAAATTAAATGCTGAATTTTCCATATAATTAAAAAAAAATAAATGTTAATGCTCTTTACAAAATGAATGCACATATACGTAAGCATTTGGTTCTAAACCAAATTGGTTTGAAGCTTATACTTTAATATTAAATTATTATGGTTGAACTTTAAATTTTAAATCAATTATTTATTTTTTATTTTTTAAAAGAATCTTGAAGTACAAATTAATGTCATTTAATTCATACACCCCCCCCCCCCCCCCCCCCCATTTGTGAACCTTTGTTTACAACTCAAGGAATTTTTCTTGAATGTCAATTTGATTTATGTTTTGATGAGACAGAATGAAGTCATAACCAATTGCAAATATATAACTCATTGTGGAGGCATTTTGTTTAGAGCTTTCTACTTATGATTCTCTTGATGATTGTTTACCAAACATTAGACAAAAGTAACGTGTAATTCTCCATATATTATAAAGCATCAAGTTCCGTTAAAATATTTTCGTTTAATTTAAACCCAAATTTCAGTAAAACAACACTGAGCACTATGCTTGGAAATTAATGCTCGGCAAATATCCAAAAGTGCTTATTAGTATATGCATTAATTGGTGGCTATGTACAGTCAGTCAGTTGATCACATGGCTTGTATCCTGGTCCAATGCTATCTATTGGTATAATATTTGTATAAATTAATTCATGAAGCATTTAGTTTTAGTTTTAAGGGTAATCATACCTCTGTAGTCTGTAAATTAGGCCACTAGCACAAATAATGTTTTACTTAATATGAAACGTTTTTATACAAGAATTTTTATGAATTATGAATTTTTTTATTTCAATACATCATACAATTACAACATAATTTGGAGGGGGAATTTATATTTAATTCAAAGGAGAGTTATCTCTCTTTTCAAGGTGTCTTATTACCTGAAATGTTCCTGCTTTGCTCATTCCAGTACATTTGGTACTTTGATTTTAGTAAATTTGCATGTGCACATGCATGGAGAGCGTAATCAAAACTAATATGTTTATAAAATTTCAGTGAAGCAGCTTAAGCGTAAAATCACACATCTATCTTTTTTTCATTACTGTCTTAAGCTAATTCTATCTGAACTGGGGGAACGGGGGAGAAGGGTTTGATAAATTGTAATAATCACATCACATTATGTGAATCAGGCTGCTTGCATTACTTCAGAAAAAGATTTTAGAAGATTTTACCCAATATATATTAATTAAATGTTGAAATTTGCATCCCACTGTTCCTTTATAATTTCTAGTCCAATGGTCACATTCAAATAAAAATGACCTTCACTATATCAAGATGCCTTTATTGTGTTTATGGTAATATCACAAACTGTGGTATGGAAATATTTATTTTTGTTCCCTTTTTTTCCAAAATAAATATTTACACACCCCCTTTAATAGGCCCCATAATTCATTTTTTTGGGGTGGGGGTGGGGGTGGATGCAGAGTTGTTTATAATCTACAGTAATTCAGAATACTTCCATAATACATGTAATACATAATACATGTAATACATAATACATGTAATACCATAATGATACCACAAATTGAAAACATTGCAATTCTTGATAAGAGGAATGTTAAAAATTTGTCCAGGCTGTATATACCAATGCTGAAAATTGAATTGCTCATGGGACTTAAATTTAGTCTACTTACTTTCTTAGGCCTGTCGTTCCATGAGGATTACACACATGTAAAGTATCAACAACAGTTCTCCTCAAACACAGCTCTGGGCTGTTTTTGCATCATCATGCCAGGTCATGTCCTGCACCTTTAACTCTGCCTCTGTGTCACGCCTTCAGATGTTTCTTGGCCGTCCCCTCTTCCTTTTGCCCTGTGGGTCCCAGGACAGAGCTAAGCATAAGTTGCTGGATTGCTGGCTTTCTTAGGGTGTGCCTAGTCCATCTAATTTGTATGTCTATTGGTTTTTGCTCTGCTCTGTTCAATAGTTCTTCATTTGTAATCCTTTCAGGTTGATGGTGAGTCTGAGATGAGTGTTTTCATGGTCTTCTGCAGAGCTGTCCTGATCATTCTCCATTTCTCTGCTCTAAACACTAAAATGGACTTAACATTGGAGTTGAGGATCTGCAGTTTGGTAGTAATGCAGTCTAGAGGCCCATGTGTTCTTTAGCATGGTAAATGCAGCTCATGCTTTGCTAATTCTTTCCTTAATGTCAAGGTCTGTGCCACCCTGTCCATCCACCATACTCCCCTGGTAGATGAAGGACTCTACTTCTCTAATGACCAACTGGGACTGGTGTTTGGGCAGTCATGTTGATCTTAATCAGCTATCATCAAGTTTATCTTGAGTCCCATTCATGCTGATATTGTTGAAAGGCAAGTGGTTTTGTCCTGCATCTGACTGGTTGTGCATCGTTGTATGTCATGCTATCTTATAGTCAATGAAGTTGATATTGAGGGGGACTTCCATTTCATTGACTGCTGAGTGATGATACACAGACTGGCTATCTGGCCAGCGCATGGTCTGAAACCAGCCTGCTGGTCCCAATTCATTGGGTCCACTACCGCTTTCATCCTCTCCTGAAGGATCTTGTTGAGGACCTTGCCAGGCACTGACAGAAGCATAATTCCTTGGTATTGCAGTTCCTCAGGTCTTCTTTCTTTGGCAGCATTATAAGAATGCTTTCTTTTAATTCCTCTAGAATGTTTTCTTTCTCATAGATCCTCTTGATGAGGTTGTGCAAATTTGTTAACAGATGTCTCTGTGTCAGCTTTGATGGCTTCTGCTGTTTTCTCACCAAACCCTGCTGCTTTTCCATTTTTGAGTGTGGTAATTGCTCCCTTGATCTTGGTCTTAGATGGCTTGTTGCCATCGATTGGTAGATTTGTATTGGCTGCTTGTATGTTGGGAGGTGTTTCTGGTGTTAGTCTGTTTAATTCAATGTGTTCTACCCATCTCTCCTTCTTTTGATTTTGTGAGAGGATTCCCATTCTTGTCCTTCATTGGCTTTTCTGTCTGCTGTAACTTGTTGGAGAGCTTCTTGGTGATCATATACAGTTCTCACCAGATTCCTTGTCCTGCTGCTTCTTCAGCCTGTTTAGCCAGTTTGTCAATGTGATCCTATTTATCTTTCCTGATGCTTTCTTAACGTCTTTATTGCTGTGTAGTGAGCTTTTGCTTTCACTGTTCTTGTCCAGCTTGTGTTCAGTGCCACTTTCTTTTCCTTTTACACATCCAGTTTCCTCATGGTATCAACAGAAATCCACTCTTTGTGTTGAGCCTTTCCTCTTCAACAACTTCTTTACATGTGTCTCGCCACATTTCCTTCATGTGCTAGCTGCCATTGTGTCTTGATGTTTGTATCATCATTTTCTAGCTGGTCTTTTAGTGGCTGGAATCTATTGGACAGGCTGAGGTTGAATGCTGTGACCTCACTTCCTTTGTCTTTAGGACACTCACGTTGCACCTTGTCCTGTTTGTTGTGTTGTTAAACTTCTTGAGGTGTAGCCTTACTGCTGTCATCAGAAGATTGTGGTCTGATGAAATGTCTGCTCCCCTCACCACCCTGACATCTTTTCATGCTCTTTAAAATTTCTTGTTGATGCAAATATGGTTGATCTGATTTTTCTCTAACATGGTCAGAAAATTTCAATATTGCCTTGTAGATACGTTTATGAGTAGATGCTTCCTCTTATTACAATATGGTTAAGGGAGCATAAGTTTGAAAATCTCTCGCCATTCTCTTTCAGGCTGCCCAGTCCTTGTGTTCCAATGACCTCATCATAGTGAGTATCATCAGCTCCAACCTTTGATTTGAAGTTGCCCATCAGTATTGTCATATCTTTCTTCCCTGCTTTATTTAAGACTGCCTGTAGTTGTTGGTTAAAGGGGCCTTTCTTTTTGTCATCAGTGTCATTGATAGGGGCATAACACTGGATGATGTTCAATTTGATCTTGCTTTTCTTGTTGTTGTACTTAGCTGTTCTTATTCGGGAGTTGACAGGTTTGGTCAGACTTTGACCGTTAGAGGATCACAATCTCAAAAAGTCTGTGTCTACTCTACACCAGGATTCTTTCATAGAAACATCATAAATTGCATCTTAGTTTTAAATGCTGATATAAGATTTTGTTTTCTTTATATATAACCCAATATTCCTATGTTAAACTTTCCACCCTCACTTTGCAATGGGGTGAGGGAGGGAGTGTCAATGTTTAAAAAATTTAGAATAATCATGATACAAAGAATATTTGTTGTAAATATTGAAATTTGTAATGCACTGAGCAGATTTTTGTTGAAATTATTAGTACCTTCCCTGCGTATATAAAAGTGTGAAATATTTGAATGCTGAATCAAAGCACATGATTAAGATAGAAACAAACTGTAATTGGTTACTCTGTGTATAATTAAAAGGAATATTCTAAAACCTTATTTCTGGCACTGCATGATAATCTATATAAAAGTTACATTTTCCCTCTCTTCTTTGCCCATGATGTTCTATATTCTTTCTGCAGAACTGTTAAAATTAGTATGAAATAGAACAATTAGAAGTTTATTCAGATATTTTACTCTCCTACATGAGCCATTGATTACCATGTGTGAAAAGTCATACTGAATTTTGTTTTATGTTTCTGACTTGAAATTCATGTACCAGCTTTCTTTTTTCACACAATTTTGTGCAATATATTTAACATCCCTTAATTTTGGTTCTGTCTGTCATTAAGACAAACGGTGACTGATCTCCGAAAACACAGCTCACACATTTTGTCTCGCTATAGCATTCAAATTTTAAAGGAGAAGCAAAATTTCTATTTTTCAGGTTTATTCACTAATTTGGACAAAATAAACAATAAAAAAAAAAAAAAAATTGCTCCTTCCATGATTTTTTATTCACTAATTGCACAGACAATGTTGACATTTGCTGGTACCAGCAGCATTGTGATAAATGTAAACAGTGTAGACAGAAATTTCAATTTAAACTGTCTCTCACTGGACAGCTAAGCTGAAATCATGTACTGAATGAAATTGCTTTATCACTCCAGGAGAATTTTTTGTACAGTTTAATCATAAAACACAGAATTTTTATTGTTGGTTCTGGTTGAACCACTAAGAGGTTGAAGAGAACAAGGGTGGCTCTTATTAGCCCACTGACCCATAATGCCATTGTAATAAACAACAGTAAAACATATTCATGTTCAGAACATGGAAAAAAATCTCATGCACATAGGTAACATCATGCATTGACAGTTACAACATTTGCAGTATAGTGTGTTTTTGATGTTTTCTTCTTTTTTTATGCATGCTTAATTATGAAAGGGGGATAACTCTTACACATTTACAACTTAAATTTTCATGGCCTTCTGTCTATTCATTCCATCGGATTGGAGAATACCAGTAGAACTCAGGATCTTTCCTGGGAACATTCACAAATTATCTTTTACCACATCAAGCTGAAAAAAAAGTAATTACATGAAAATACACTGGTATGGTTTATTTCTTTACTCTAGAGGAGCAAATACATCTTTACTTTAAACAAATTTTTTTTTTCAAATTATTAGAAAAGATATGACTATGAGCATACCTCTGAATTTTTTGTATAGTGTGATCATGTGTCCTGGCTTTGAGCATATTTGTCTTTCCATACAAACATCTTGTCCCCGCTTGCTGTCAGCAGACATGTTTGCTCGGGATGATGGGATAGGGAGTGAATGGCTCTGCTTGTACCATGATTCAGTTTGTGAACTATTTTGGCCTGCAAACAGTCAAAATTTACTAATTTACATTCGCATGCTAATTTTGAAAAGAGATCTAAAGTAATCTAATTTGTATCGTGTTGAGGTAACTCCACTAATGTCACCGCTCAGACAGAAGAAATGATGTACAAGGAGAGAGTTCTACTGCTTGTTTGGCCTCTTTGATCACTGAGCCAAATTATTTTGCTGTTAAGCTTTTACTAAGTAGAAAATTTGCAGACTGAATAAAAGCATAAATATGCTACAAATGAACACATTGGTTGTACCTCCACAAGGTCCCAGTAGTACACAAGTCCATCCTCAGACCCACTGATCACATGTGTGTCTTCACAATTAAGAGCACTGTCTATCTTATAATCATGATTCTTGTGGCCTGTGAACCTAGCAAAAAAATTTAAATGCACATACATGAAAACAGTATTCCATTAAAACAAAAAGGCAAACAGCAATGAGGTGGTACAATCATTGCATTGTTCCAATAGGGGGGGGGGGGATGTCTCCAAAAATCTGTTTTTTATTATTATAATACATATAAGTACCAAATTGTGTAAATATAATACAACAAAAATTAAATTTCAAGTAATTGAATTGAAAACATATTTTTTCAAAGAAATTATTTTGGATTCATTTCAGTATGTGTTATTATGGAATTTAACAATCTATAATCTCTTCTTACTCATTAAGCATTTCTCCAGTTTCTTTGTCCATCAGTTTTATTGAATCATCCAAGGTGCTTGCTAAGACACATTGTCCATCCTTTGTAAAGCTCACAGATGACACTGCCTCTGAATAAAAATCACCAAATGTTCTATAAATACACTAAAATCTTTAGCCTAAGTTGTTAATATTGTCCTAATGAAGTCAAATTGTAAGTGCAGTGTAAACTGTAAATATCGATGAGGATGTTACTGATGCAGAATCATGATTAAGTATCTTACTCCCTATGAAGTCAGCATGCATCCTCCCTGTCCGGAGATCGTATCTCCTGAAGTAGCCATCAGCGGAGCCTGTCAGGATCTCATGGTCAGACACCTGAATGGAGGTAACACTGTCCTTGGCTTCATCCAAAATCTAAAAAAAAAATACACTGACATACTTCTTTATACTAATCAATCATGCATGATATATACATGTTTTTAATACAATGTAATTCAAACGTAGAAAACAATTTCATTTAAATGTGTCCAAAGTATTAAATTATAAATTATTTATTCTTTGATCTGAATTGAACTTTCCCAAAAAATGTCATGTATAATTGGTAGGTACCTGGAGGGGTTCAAGCTTCCTACTTTTACAGTCCCAAATTCTAACTGAGTTGTCAGTTGATCCTGATAATATCACAGAGGAATCTTCATTGTATTTCACACAATTCACAGTCCCTGCATGTCCTCTGTACTTTCGAAGTATTTTACCTGTTCCAACATCAGTTGCACACACATATTTGTCCATACCACAGGAGCAGATTTGGCTGTTGTCACAAGAGGCCTGGGCATCAAGGACTTCATAGGCATGGACTTGATAATTCTTTAACAGAAGGTTTCTGTGGGGATTCCACAGCTTTATTGATTTATCGCTTCCACATGTTAAACAGTAGTTTCCATCACCTGTAGATTATGATATATCCTATGAAAACTGTGTATGTTTTATCAGAGACATAAATAACATTTATTATTTGTTATTTATGTCTCTGGTTTTATCAACAAGATCAAAGACTTAGGTATAAAAAAAATAAACAATTTCTACTCCTAAGAAGTCAGTCCTATTTGGTGCATTTAGAAAAATACAACAACTAGCAGAGGGGAAAGCTCCCCCCCTCTCTCTCTCTCTCTCTCTCTAAGACCCAATAGCTTATGACATTGACAGTCATACATTGTAGTTTTCCCCCAGGCCTATGGTAAACTTACAGTTAAATCTAACTGCTCGCAAGGCTCCTTGTTTGCATGAAATTTCATAAATCAATTTTTCTGGAAGCATATTCACGCCGATTTCTAAACCAGAAACTTGATTTGCTACATTGAAAAGAAAACCGAAAACTTCCGTAATTTTTCTATTGTTATTTTTAATAAACTCTATAGTTTTTAAAACGAAACTTTTATTAAACATATGTAAAAATCGATATTTACATTTTTGTTTCTTATGAAAATAAGTAGTATTAAAGTTAAAAAAAAAATGAATATCCGAATTTTTATAATCCCGTCTTGGTCTAGAAATTACATACTAGAGAGAATAATGGCGGCGTCCAAAGACTTCTACTTGCGGTATTATGTTGGTCACAAAGGGAAATTTGGACACGAATTTTTGGAGTTTGAATTTCGCCCAGATGGTATGTTTTACGTATCATAATGTGTCAGTAAAATCAATTGTTAAAAGTGTTTAATTGATAGAGAATATCGGGATTATATCCACTGCTATACACTGTAGCCGGCGTGCACGACGCCAGGATCTATATAAGAATTTGAAAAAAGTATTGAATCATTCAGCATACATTGCTATAAGGTAAAATTTCACAACGTTTAAATAAAAAAAACGTCGATGTAAGCACCTTACATTATTTTAGGACTTGTTCATACCAAGGGACTCGTCACAAACTTTTTACCTCCCTATGAGCACTATGAAATTGTGGGGGTGGTCACATAGTAAGAGGACAAAAAGTTCGTGATGAGCCCCTGTGTTTATACGTGACAAAATGACATTCAAATTTTTGTATAGACCTAAGGGCTTCTGTAGAATAAAAGCACCATTAAAAAAGTAAGTACCTCAGAAGAAAAAACCCCAGGGAGAACGCCATTGAGAATACCACATCGCTTCGTCAGCTAATTCCTCATTAAAATTGTTTTCCTACCATATGCGTCAATTTTGTTTTTTGTTCAATGTTGTAGCGTTTTTTCTTTGATGTTTGTTGACTAGAAAAAATACATCGCAAAACTTTCTGACGCTCAGTGGCTCTGCCAAAAGGTTTTGCGATCTATTCTATCCATGCTCTCAGGTCATCATGTAACTATAACAAAAATATCACCTCCTTTTTAAATTCATTTTAATGTCTACAGTATCAAACTTTTTGATTCCTTGCGTTTACATTCAAAACTCCTTTGCTTCACCAGAAAGTGAAAGTACAGTACATGTCAGAGGTATCATATGGTATCTGTGGCTCTGTTGGTTTCATCATTTATGGTGTTTTTTTTTTCATCACAAGCCTCTTTGTATAGACCATAGATATTCAAGTGCCTATTTGATAATTTTAGTCTCCTTCAATGTATATCTCAGCTAGAATTTGGCACAACAGTATTATTTGTTGACACTTTCACAGAATTTGATCCAGTTTTTCATAATTCATGTCTGGGAATCCTGCTCTATCATTACAATTAAAATAACAATTTCTTGAACATTTAACATAAACTAGGAGGACAAATCTGTTTTTGTCATGTTTTTTTATCCCCCCCCCCCCCCCCCCCAATTCATATTTGTATCAAACTGAAATGTCAAAGCTAATACTTTGGAGAGATCATCTTGGCAAGGGTATTTGGAAATGGGCCTCTCTATCAAAAATGTCCTCGCCAATCTGAATCTTAGCAATTTATTTCATTTTATTAACTGAAACTTAATTACGGATAGCTTAAATGCATGACTTCTCCTGATTATGACTTATAAAAAGTGTGAAATATACATATATACCTTTTATCTTGTAGGAAAATTACGATATGCCAACAACTCAAATTACAAGAATGATACAATGATCAGAAAAGAGGTGAGTAATTTCTTAAACGATATGTCTAAATTGTATATCTATAAAAGATTACAAATGAAATTTTTAAACTACTGTTACTACAGTTTTGACATTTTTATATAACAGTTTAATTGACATTTAAGGATATCAGGAGTGATTCTTAAATATTTGACTGAAAACCCTAATTTTATTTTATGTTCAAAGAAACTGTGAATTAGTTTTGACATTTTCCAGCTAAGATATTTCTAGCATTATATTGATTTGTTCATTTTCTGTTAGAATTTATTGGTCAATGGTCATGGATACTTTGTCTCTTTGCTTAATTCTTTATACTTATGCATGGATGAGGAAATAAGTGCATTCCAGTACTTTTTTTCATCAAATTGGATTAAACATCAAGAAGCTAAGTCATAGCATAATTGGTCAGAGAATTGGTAATCTATGCCATTGTTATCTCTTTCAATACTCTAGGCCTATGTACACAAGTCTGTAATGGAAGAGCTCAAGAGAATCATTGAGGACTCAGAAATCATCCAGGAAGATGATGCGTTATGGCCACCCCATGACAGAGTTGGTCGTCAGGTCGGTTTGAAATTGTTTTGTATTTTACTCTTATCAATTCAGTTGTTGAATTTAACAAACAAATCCATTAAATTAATGAGGTAACAAACGTGATTTTAAATACATAAGGATTCAAAATATTTTTCATTGTTTCAAAGCACTCTATTAAAAAAAACCCAAATTTTTCTAGAACATGTACCAGACACCTACTATATGTGACATTGACAATCTATACATGTTCTTGTATCATAGAAACTTAAACAAAATCTAAGTAGCTTTTTATTTTCATAAGTATGTTAATAATCCGCAGTGTCATATTTTGTTCTATATTATTCAGTTATTATATGTATACCTTTATAAAGAACTTTCTTTGAAAACAAATACTGTAGAATCATTAAAATTGGCAGTGTTTTATTTTTTGTGGGTAGTTGGGTACCTTTCATCAACAAGCTTAATGTTTTATTAAATTGTAAAAAATTGTCTTTACAGTTTGACTTTAGAAACTGTAAAATCGTTGTTCAGTATAAATCTATTAAAACACTGTTGTTGATAAATCGGCTCCCATGACTTCATATGATGTTTATTTAAAATATCAAAAGACCATTGAGTAACCTCCCTTTACTTATATTTGCAGGAGCTTGAGATTGTAATTGGAGATGAACATATTTCTTTCACAACATCTAAAATTGGATCACTAGTGGATGTCAACCAAAGCAAGTAAGTACACCAAGCATGAAAATGAAAAAAGTTATGTCCAGTGGCGTTGGAAGCAAATTGAAATGGGGGCTAGATTTCTGAAAAAATCTTGACAAGCGAAAAAAGAAAGAGAAGAAAAAATGTTTTGGTTTGGTAATGTCTAACTTTCCCTTCTCCGGTTCCAATGCCAATGATGTCAGTAGATTAACTTTTAAATATAATTTTTGAGCTCTTTTAACTGTTTGACTCTAATATTATTTATGGTTTCTAATAAAGAAAAAAAATATAGTATATGTGAATGGATAAAAACATCAAATTTTGCTGCATACAAACCTACCGTAAACTTTACGGTAGGTTTGTATGCAGCAAAATTTGATGTTGAGTCAAAATATCTCATTCTTGTGAATTATAGCAATTATTAGTCCCCTACCGGTTTCACCGGAGGGGACTATAGCTTTCCTCTGCGTCCGTCAGTCCGTCTGTCCGTCCTTCCGTCCGTCTGTCTGTCCGTCCGTCAGTCCGTCTGTCTGTCCCACTTCAGTTTTCCACACTTTTTTTCTTTATGCATTTGAGGAATAATATGAAATTTGCTGAACAGCTTCAAAATGTCAAACTACAGATCAAGTTTACACTTTTGTAGCGTCTGATTGACATATTTTCGAGAAAATGGATTTTTTATATTCCAATTTTTTAATGTTCGGGTTCGTTATCGGGTTCGGTGTGTACCTGAATAAATGAGGTCAGTATGTAGTCAGTAATAATATCGTGCGTTACTTGTACCATTCCTTTTCCTGTACCATTCCTTTTATCGTTTCTAAAAAACAAATAAATTCTATAAAATAGTGTCAAGCATTGTGTTGTAAATTTAATCGGCAGGGTTTTTTTTGTAGTATTATTACAATCGGGTTCGTTGTCGGGTTGGGCTGTTTAACTGTTTCGTTTGATTTGGGGTACAGAAGACGGTAAGAAATGATATTGTGCATAACAGTGCATTGTTTTCACAAATTTTTACCAGCGAATACAGAATAGACATGGCGAAATTACAGGAGATGAAATAAAGAGTATTATTTTACCTATTTCCTATTTAATTTCTATATCAACTATATAGTTTTAATTTCCTCTGTTCTTTTATCTCTGATTAAAGCATGACATCTCGTTTACAATAGCTCTGAAATAGTTGTGTGCTTGGAACCTTTCATAGAATAATACAAACCGGTAGGGGACGTGTATTGCTTATGCAATACTCTCAGAATGCTTGTTATAATTGATATGCTGTACTGCTGAAAGTTTTATTTTCTGAATAAACATAGTTTTAATATGTGAATAAAAATTAATTCACTATAGAGAAAATATTATCCAGAACCAGAAATGAACTCAATGGTACTTAATGAATTTAATGTTAAAGAAAATTTTTCTAGAAATTTTCAAAAAAATCTGATCTGAACTGAACTATACATCCTTTAAAAACATAACCGTACATAAAGCTCTGTTTATCTTAATGCTGTTAATATATGTATATGTTCTCAAGATTTAAAAAAATAAAACTAAAGTATTTGAAATGTAATTAATTACATTTATCAAAGTAATTGAAAGTAATTAATTACATTTTAAAAAATCAATGTAATTGTAATTGCAAGTAATTGATAAAATTGTCAATGTATTTGAAAGTAATTAATTACCTTTCAAAGTAATTGACCCCAACTCTGCCGTAAAGAGCATAAAGATTAAGAAAATCTAAATGTAGATCCAACATATTTAGATAGTATAAGTGTTTGAAACAAAAGATGCAGCAAAAGTTTTAAAATGCAGTGTAATGAACTGTTATGTTCTGTATAAAACTGTAAGTTAGATCTTTTTCTTCTGTCAGGGACCCAGAAGGACTGCGGACCTTCTACTATCTGGTTCAGGATCTGAAATGTTTGGTGTTCTCCCTGATTGGGCTTCACTTCAAGATCAAGCCAATCTAACCCTCGCCATCAGGATCAACAACATACAACATAGCAGCAGATTTCTCTCCGTTTTATCATGTCACTGTAGATTTCATTTTGATTCTTTTACTTCATTAAACATTTACATGTATTTTCGCCTTATATTATTTTTACCATGTAACATTTTACTTGAACTTCAATCACAGGCAGTTGAAGTCTATTTAACAGCTGATATTTTTTTTATTGAAAATGATTCCAACTGTTATTTCATTTGCATTTGAAAAAAAAAATTGTAAGATTTTACACTCGAATATGTTGTCATTTGAAATGTTGTAACATGCATTCTTTCCAAATGCCATTGCTGGTAAATCATAACAAATCTTTAAAAAATCATATTTTGTTTCTGCCATTGGGTGTAACTCATATAAAGTGGATATTTTGGCATTGGGCATACAAATCCAAATATCTAAAAGACCGGTTTCGTAACCTGAAAAAGTAGGCGGGCCCTAAAAAAATGTGTTATTTAAATGGAGAGAGAAGGGTTTAAAATTGATTTATACAAAATGAAATACATGGAAAGTAAAATATATTAAAAATATACTAATTTTGGTATAAATCCACCAGTTCATATTTCGATTACAAAAAAACTAATTTTAACCTTTAGGATAAAGAATGTGTTTTAAAAATGTTGGTGTACTGGACTAGTGGTTTAGATGTAAGCAGAGAGAATAAATAACATATCTCTGATATAAGTCATAAACATCTCAGATTGGAGAAGATATTTGATATGTGTAGATTATAGTATAAATAAAAAGTGTTAACACTTTCATTATAATGAAATGGAAAGGAATTTTTCATTGCATATTGTATGATATTTCTGTAAGAAAAAGATTTATGAAATCGAATAGTATAAGAACGAATTATCTACAGAAATGCCACCCAACGCTCCCGAATGTAAACAGTGCACTTCAGAGAAATTCGGTGTAGCGTATTATAACAGTGATACATCTTGTCTACTGTACATAACACAAGGAAACCAAGATTAATTAAAGCAGACTAAATAAAGAAAATGGATCCAAACTTGGTTTAAAGTAGCAAATCAACGCAAAGGTAGGAAAGAACTTAAAAAGTTTCTTTAGAAACTTTCGCTAAATTAGTATCGTTTTCAACCGATGTATCGTACATTCATATCCAGTCAGTTGTTAAAAATTTGAACAGGGTTGATACATGTAAAAAAACGGCTAATGATTTAATGGGCATATATTTTGTATATTTCAACAACAGTTATAGAAACTGTGTCACACAATCCACCAACTCTTACATAAACAGTTAAAGGAACGTAATTTCAAAATTTGTGTTGATTAGCACAGATGTATAAATTTACATTTACTGCATAATGTGATGAATTAATATCATGCTTGCCAAAAGCAATGACACTCGCTGCATTTCAAACCAATGGTGTTATGGGATATATCAAACTATTATACCGGTAATTCTCACTGAACAAAAAATCCTTAGGCCTATATTGCATCAGTTATAAAGGAATTCGACATTTTCATTCCATGAAACAAATAAGACCATTGTAAGGAGAGACATTTTATATTCTGTATTTTAAGGATGATAATATATATATATATATATAATTAATATATATATATATATATATATATATATATATATATATATATATATATATATATATATATATATATATATATATATATATTGTTTAAACATGCCCCAAAGACCATTAATATGGTACATGAATAACATCCATGCATACTATTTGGAACAAAATTACTGTCACTGCTAGTTATATGTTATAATATCAGAATAGGTTTGAGTATTATTTAAAAAATACTCATATTTACAGTATAGTTTTTATAATGTAGTGTCAAAATTGTCTTGTTTCTAGTTCATCCAGAACATTAGTTTTTAATAGTCAAACACTAGTCTAAGTTCTCCTAAGTTCATGTAGTCTGAAATATCCGACGTTTTCTTAACTTTTTTTCACAATTTTGATATTTTACTTGCCAGGAAAAATGTCAGATAATTTGGACTAAGCCTCGTGGTGTTGTTATCATATCCTAGTACTTAATGATGTTACCTGTTTATTAATATTTATAAGTTATATATCTATTGCAATGAAAACATTTTTTAATATTGTATCCAGACATTTTACAACGTTTTATCAAAATTTTTTTCCAGGTAAGGGACTTTGACACAATATGAGCTCAAAATTTTTATTTTTCAATGTTTTATGTCTAGAATTGTTAATATAGATGTTTTCAATGCTTTAAAAAAATTTGAAAGTCAAATATCAAGTTACAAGCGAATTACAGAGGTTAGAGTTCTTTGTTTTGTAAACAAAGCTTGAGTCCTGTTAATGTTTACATATTTGTTGTATTGGTATAAGTCTCAATCTTATGTTGCTATTTGTTGTGATGAAATTCTTTATAAACCCATTGAATCAGTCTATCTTGTTTCCACAAGTTATTTTGATAAAGAAATGGCAATTTCTTTACATTACAATATTTGTAAAGAAATATAAGACTCGAGCTTTGTTTACATAACAATGACTTCTTTCCTCTGTATCTTGCTTGTAACATGACTTCTAACATTAAAACTGTGGTGAATCATTCAAAATACAAAAGTTAACTATTTTATACATAGAAATCAAAAATAAAATTTTCATTTGAAATCGTGTCCAGGTTCCTTTAATGCAAAAAGTAAATGAATATCGAAGATCTGTGTAAAACCTTAAAGAGGTGATCTGTGTAAAACCTTAAGAGAGGTAATAATAGCTTATATCTTTATCTTTACTCATTTGTTTGTATCGGTCTGTGAAGCCAGTGCATGTAGAGTCATAATGTTAATATATTATTGGGTTACTTGTCTACTGTGATAGCTTTTTAAGTTGATACAAATACTGTACCATCTGACAAGTTGGTACCATTTGTATCCTCTCTTCCCCATCTCTGCTAGAACACTCCTCCCCAAGGTGTTCTTTAGCTGTCCCATTGGTCTTTTTCCTGTGGGTTCCTCCAGGAGTGCTTGCCAAGTAATGGAATACAGTATAAATATGTACAGTAAAACATGTTTATAACAAATTGCCTGGGAATGGCAATTTTGCTTCATTATAAGCATAATTCTTTATATCTGTTTAGTTTACAACATGAAATAAAGTCACACGGAATGAAAATTCCTTCGCTGTAAATGTCAATTCATTAAAAGAGTGTTTGTTATAACCCTGTTGTACTGTATTATAATTACTTTAAGATTAATTGAAACTTTTCACCAAATATTTTCCGCACAATTGAGAGTTATCGAACATTGCTGGCAAGTGGAGATTTGTTAAGTACTATATGGTTGTTTCTTAAAGATATACAGTTAATAAGATATTAAGTTCTACTGATACTATGAATTCACAGTCTAATTACAGTGCAAAAGTTTATATCAGGAAAGCAAATCTTTTATTTAGTCTAAAGTTTAAAATCATAAAGTTTTTTAGATTTATATAAAAAATACAGTTTGATGCAAAATGTTGTGATATAGATGTAATTATATCTTTGTATTTACATTGATTATATGCTTCTCCTAGCTAGTAGTACTGGTATTTAAATTCTGTGTTATTATGAAATTTTATTCAAAAAGGCTTTAAAAGAGTTTATTTACATTTATTTGAACACATTCAGTTAAATCAAACTTATTTTTCAAAAGCATGAAATTTGAAAAGAACTGTCTTTGGTGCTTCAGTCTAGGTTGCGTAAATAAAGACCTTTTCAATTTCTTTACGAATGAAGTCTTGATAGATTTTAAGGTTCTTTGTGCGTGTGAACAGAGCATTTTATTTCTCTGTATAACAAGACAATTTCCTTTGGCAACGCCAACCACACTGACAAAAATTCTCCCACTCAGAGGTTTAAATCTTTTTTAACATTTCTTATGGGGTAAATAATGTGAAAAAAACATTCCTGTGATTTCTCAATCCTAAAGCATTTGCTGAAACTGTTTAGAAAGATCTTGGACAAGATGTAAGGATGTAAAAAATCCTTAGCCTAGTATACCTGGTACATAAATATTAAGTCAAAAAGTTAATTTGTATCATGGCACTTAATCATTTTGATAAATAAGTAGATAAGAAAACAGAAGTTTATGACAATTATTTTAGGTTTTATTAGGAAGAAATGTCAAGAGATTATATTTAGACTCACTGAAATCTTAACTTTCATTACTATATGGAAATATTTGCTTATAATGTTCTCAATTTATTTGTTCAAGAATCAGTTCAAGCCTTTCAGATTTTATTGATTTTTTGGTTGATAATGTAAGTGGTTATTATCAGGTATATACCTTTAACTGCCATTTTCATAACCACGCCAGGTAAGGAAGCATCTCAAGAACTTGGAAAGCAACTTAAAAGGTCGCTAGGATGTGAAAGCCATTTAATGGGGAGTTTTGTTTTGACGTTGCTACCTGCTAGAATGGGGTTTTTATGAATATTTTTGTCATTAATTTGTTGTCTGAATTTTTCAGATGTGATACCAACACTACTGTGTAAAAATGAAGAAGAAACCGATGGATTATTTTACATTCAGTTGATTGAACAAAAAGAAAAAATAGGAGACAAGTTTTTAATCAAAATATTCAAAAGATGGCAGATGGCACGTACAGATGCCATGACTGTCACATGACTTTCGGGACTCTGAATTTACTTCAGAAGCACAAGCAGAAGTTTTGTGTGGGAGGATCCGTCGGAGACCCAGACAGTTTACGACTCAGGAAGGGGCTGCGGTCCGATGATGACCCCATAGCGAGGCCTTATTCTCCAGAGGAGAAGGTGAGTACTCTTTAGTACCGATTATCCCTATAGATCATTCCTTGTCTTATTGCCATTTACTGTAAACCAATTTTTATTCATGTGTGAGAATATTACGTGAGGTTAACGAGAACATTTTTTTGCCAAGAACCAGTCCTTAAATGTTCATGGTATTTGTAAAGATTAAAACTACATATGCTAGGTAAAAAAATTAGGGCTTGAAAGAGTTTATCACTGATTTTTTCCCCCTGCAAATTAAGGGAGTGGCATATTAAAGTTGTTGTACAGAATTCCTTGAATAAACTAGAAAGTTTCTACTTATTTCAATTAATTTATTATAACTGAAATAAGGTTTCTTAAATGATAAGTGCATAGTCTTGAAAAGAAAGAATAGCAATTAATATTTATAAAATTTGGGTTATCATTCGCTACATAAAGCCATCTGTATTGATCATATTTGAATGGTGTCTGCATTTTTTGATCATGTTAAATGTGTTGAGCCTTGCGAGACATGAAAATCAATGTCTGTGTGTCATAATTAATTTTTTTTCATGGAAGGACAAATTTAGACAATAAAACTAGCTTTGGTTTGCCTGAACCATTGTCAATCATAAGAAACGGACATGCGCTTTGATTTACCCAATTTTGGAGATAATCTCATGTCCATGTAATGCATTTTGCTTAGTTTTTCTATTTTTGATTTGATATTTCATGGAGAGAAACACCATATCTCTCCTAACATTTTGATCAACAGTGTAGTGTTTCGCAATCTGCTTAGAATACAGTTTTTGGAATCCAACATTTGGATGCCAGCTTGATTTGATCATACAATAGTAATGGCAGATTGATCTTGAGCTCTTAAACAAATCTTTATTCCTAAGCAATTCAAAATTCACCTTTTGTGCAAGCTATATGCAATTCAAGTAAATACATGGCTTGTTCAGTGTATATCTTTTTATAGTAAATAGATATAAAAGTGCGCTTCAGTATGCATGGTGACAATGGCTTTAAGATGCTAGTATTTTGTGTATAGGCTGAATAAGGATCAGTAAGGGGCATAACTCATGGATCCCATAAATGATATAATTGTAATTTCTACACTGTATTACTGACACATTGTGTGACCATACAAATTTTTGCAGCCTTTATCAGGAGGAAAGAAACTAGAGGACAAGGTGAGACAATGTAGAGTAAACAACAACAACGATAATTCGTGGCATGTCTTGTTCAATGATTTCAGGTTTTGGTGTTGTACATATATCTTAGTGTGTCAACTGTAGTACTAATATAGCTGGCCATCCTAGCTTGTATACTAAACCCCTGCAGTGCAATACCAGGCTTTGTGTGGGTACAAGGAGACCCAGAATGTGCGAGTATTTAGAACTGTGAATGATTTGTTGCATGTTTTTGATGTAGTTTCTGCAATAAAACTCTGCTAAAAAGCACCCTGTATTTCTTTTTATTTTTAAATATGGATGTACATGTATGTAATACATGGGAGCCATTCAGTATTTTTGGAGGAAGAAAGAAGATTATAAAAGTATTGTATAAAAGGGTTAACTTAAAATTATCTGCAGTACGTGCCTTAACTTGAAATGGACCTACCAAAATGATTCCCTCTCCTAAAGTTTTTACAACCTTATTAAATGCATATTTTTACTGGCAAAAATTAAGCTCATAATGCACTGGAATTCAAAGTATGTTGTAATATTCCTATCTATGCCTTAAACTGATTTATATACAAATGAAGACTTGAATCATAAAACAACAAAATATGTGAATGGCTCTGATTGTTTTTTACTTTTTTCACTCTGTCCCCTATTACTGATTTCATGCAAATGATATATGTTTAAAAACATTTATATCTAAAACAAATGAGAAGAAAATTAACAATCATTTTAATATCATGGAATTTGGAATGAAAATTCAATTTTATTAACAAGAGGACTATGTTCAGACCAATGTCCTACTACCTTTATAAAGGTACGCCAACTTCAAGTTTTAAAAGCCCAACGGGAAAAACGTCGAGATATTCGGAACTTGCAAGAAAGAATTCTGTTGGATACCTTAGAGGATACACATGTGCAGTTGGGTTATGGTCCCTCACAAAGAAGTGTTAGCAGGCTTCCTCTATCCAAGGACAAAGATGTTAAACGACTGCAGTTAGAGGTACTACACAGAACAGAGAGAGAGAGAGAGAGAGAGAGAGAGAGAGAGAATTTTATGAGTTTTTTTGGATTTATGTTGCCTGTGTTGCTGTGTTGCAACATTTAAATGCTATTGCTGTACAGTTGTTCTGTCTGCATGTTGCAGTATGAGATGTTAAGAGAAAAGGAGCTTCAACAGCAAACAAAAATACCGGTGGGATATGAGAGGGGGATTTCTCCAATGTTACGGGAGTCACGGCTAGACAACTACTCCCCAATGTCTGACTCCAGTATGAGCATCCATCTCCCAGACGATGTAAGAAATTGTGGGAGAATGTAAATATGTGGTCCTACAGATCAATGATAAAAATGAATGTGTTTTGAATGTATGTGCATGCATATAAATATATTTGTATGTATTAATTAAGGGTTGATCTATGTAATGTGAGTAATTATGTATTCAAACCTTTCAGTTACAGTAATTGTTTTTAATGAATCTGATCTTCAAGCAGTGTGTTTATGGATATTTTCAATGTGTTATGATTTTCTTAATCTTAATTTATATTTTGATAACTGAATTCTTTGCATGATAACTTATTAAATCAATTTATAATTTATGTTTGAAAAATGTAACCCTAAAAATTGTTTTATAGAAATCTAATGATTTTTGGTTTCTATATGAATCTCAATACCATAGTTTGTATTGTTTGCTTGAAATTGCACTGCAGGCTGATAGAGTACATACAGGTACTGGTATAAGGTATGGGGTCTGTTCTTTCATCTACTGATTTAGTATGATGCAAATGCTCTGTGTGAAAGGTTGCTATGAACTGTATTAATAGAGTGCTACCATAATTTCTGGTGTAGTGGACTTGAAAAAAAATACCATGGATTTGTAGATATTTCTGTAGATACTGAGATATTTCCACTCATTAAAACAAACTTTTGATCTTCATTACAAAAATAAATAAAATGTAGTAATTAATACACCGTGATTGGTTTCTAGTGTTTTAAGGATTCAATAATTAGCATGAAGAGGCTGTTTATAAAGCAAGCTGTTAGTGATAATTTCTCAGTATCTCTGTTTCACATTTCTCCTTGATCAAGTAGATGACAACTAAAAGAACAAGAATGAATTTCTCTCTCTCTCTTTCTCTCTCTCTCTCTCTCTCTCTCTCTCTCTCTCTCTCTCTCTCTCTCTCTCTCTCTCAAGTTTATAAAATGTAATTTCAATGCCAACCATATCACTTTTCCCCCAAATATATTGGGTAAAAATGAACATTTATCCATTATTCATCATTGGTCTGCATGCATGCACCAAAAATAAAATCTTGAAGAGAACAAGAAGACAAATCTTGGATAGTTTTTACCTGGATGGATCAAAGATAAATTAAATGGCTCTAAAAACTTTTTATCTTGACACAACTTAAAATTAAACCACATGTTTTCATCATTAATTTAACACACACTGTCAAATTGTGCTTTATGGAATTTCTTGAGATTAACATCAGATTTTTGAGTCACTCTTAATCTGGTTGTTTAAGTCTCCTTGTACTAAATATGTATACCTTGCTATCAGAGAATGACACTGCAGGGGTTTAAGTCATTCGTGTCCAATATGTCTTCTGTACAGCAAAGCCAACAGTAACTGTTTGTTTTTCTTAATTGAAAAATTCTTTGAGAGGATGTTGCTAGATCAGATTGCCAGGGGAATGACTTAATAACATTTAATACTGGAATATTCAATAACAATGGGATTGAAGTTTGTTTACAGGACTTCACGTTTTTAGTTTTAGCGAAAGTATAGAGATTGATACGAAATAACATGCATTAATTTCAAACGCTAGGTGGGGCAAAGTTTTAAAGTTGTTGGTTGAAATTTTGATTGAGGTCCAGAGATAAGTAAAATAATACCTGGCTGATAAAGGCTATTTATGAGTCTAAATTGACTTTGTACCTAAAATGGGCTTTTAGTTAGGCATTAACATTTGTACATTGTAAATTATGCAAATTCAATGTGAAAACAATATTTGTATGAATAAGAGTATTTCTTTCATAGAAATGATATACATTTGTCAATATGCATAGGTACATACATGTATATTCACTATATTGGAATTTTCTTCTTGCTTTCTTGATTAAAAAAAAAGATGCAGAAAATACAGCAATTGATTGAGCTCATTTATATTTCTCTCTATAAACAGGAATATCAGAAGTATAATCCAGACCAAGATCAACAAATAAAGCAGTTAGCTGAGAATCATGGGAGACAAATGGAGTATCTACAGCTCCGCAATCAAGACCTGGAGAAACAGCGGCAAGGTAGGCATTGCATTTTCCTACTTTTGACCTTTCCCAACAAGTTGAAAAAAGTCTGCTGGCTGATATTTATATATATATATTTCATTTTTGTGCTTTTATAGATATACAGAGGAGATTGGGAGAACTTGGAAATAAAGGTCGGCCGACAGGAGGGGAGGACTCTGCCCAGCTATTGGCCGAGCTGCGGGCACAGGAAGAGCGGAACCAGAGGGCGCTGGATGACCTGAAACGCCAGCTTTACGACATTAACCACCAACGGATCAACGTCATGTAGGTTTACTTCTTAGTGTCCTGAGATCAAATTCTTATCACTAATTGATAAAGTACCATACCAAAGATTTGATCATCCTTTTGCAGTCAATTATTGCAAGGTGATGCTTTGATTATATAAATATTAACTGGGAAGTTAAATCAAATACATTACATTTGATATTTAAAAGAACCTTTATTTCCATACCATAGATTTATGCATTGAAATTTCAATTACATCAGAGATATTTATGATGCAAGTCTGAATACAACTGAGTTTTCACTCAATTCAGATACAATTCATTATTCATTAGTTTGGTACTATATTCAAATTATCTTACAAATGTACTTTGTCCTTCAATGAAAAGTTACTTGATATAAACCTATTGTTTAATATTTTGTCCTAATCTTACAAAGGCAAGAGGTTATAGGTAACTGCTTGTATGTTGTGTTAGTAGTACCGGTAGTATACTTTCTCTAGACATTAGTAGACAGTCTTTTGTTGTTGAATAATTTAAGACACGAATTATTGAAACAACTGGCAGAAAGCTAGATCTGGTGAGAGACAATATAGAGTACACGAGTCGTCTGATTGATGCCCTGGGGGAGAAGATTCAGACCGAGTCCAAAAAGTCTAGCACTGCTCATAAGGATGCTGGCACTCAGCCAAGCCAGAACTCGAGTCTCACTGGGACTCGGCACCTACAGACAGACATGCATAATGCAGGTCTCGGTGACATAGCCGAGTATGGAGATCAGTCAGAGCGAGTACAGAGCTCGAGAGATCCAATGTACAGGATGGCTCAAAAACTAGAAGCTCTAGTCTCGAGACTGAACAAAGACTCATTTTCTGTGGGGTATATTTTCAACTGAATGATTAAATGTTGTGTGTTTTTTCCTCTTTGAGTTGTACTTGTTCAGATGATCAATCTGGTACTTTTTATTGTTTGTTAGATGATTCTTTGTTGACTTTACTTTTTAAGAATTGTTCATATGTTCTTTTTATTAATTCTGTTATTAAAACATGACACCACAAAAGTAAAGCTCAGAAGGATGGAACAACCACAAACCAATTTTGCATAAAACAAAGGAAATAAATATTGTCAATTGATAAAAATTGATGTTTGACTACAAGAATGTATGAAGAAACTATTGATAGACAAATATTCATGACTGAATTCATAATGGCACTTGGTATAAGCAGTAATTTCTGCTGATTAGGCACATTATTGGCATATCATGTTTCACAATCATACAGTTGTGAAAGAACCTGGTCCAGTGAAATTTTATTTTTGATTTTTCTGTTTTCATATTTTATTTTCTTATGTACTTGCCTTAATATTGTTCTGGAGTTTTTTAATATCCAAGTACTTTTATTACAATATGTCAATTTCTTCATTGCTTAAACATTTTCAAAACCCAAACTACATGTGTAATTTACAATTTACATTGATGGTACAGTGTATTTTGATGACAGTCAGAAAACATTATCATACAGTCTCTGTTTTTCTGTAGTATATTCATGTTTTTTTGTGTTTTTTTCTGTAGAGAGGTGGATAAAGGTCAACCAGCACCCCTCCCCCCTCCCCCGCCACCAGTAGAGACGGGACGGAAGTCCTACATCTATCCTATATACTATGGAAACTCCATGGTAGCCGAAATCAGGTAGAACATGCTTTTACTGCATGTATATTCTCAAAGACTCATTGCTTGTTGAAATAAAATTCTTTCAAAAGAGAGTAAAAGGGCTATTAAATTTAAAATGCTGTTCGAGCAGAAGAAACCCTATTCAGTCCAGTAGTGTTGATAGCAATGAAATTCTGAAAAGGTGTTTTTGAATTATCAATGTCATTGTTTGGAGTTATACACGGGGATGGATTTGCTTTCATTGCATAAATAGATTTAAATGTATAGAAAAGAAATGAAGAGTAAAGATGTATAAATGAATGCTGTTTATATAATGATTATAAATACATAAGTAATCCACTTAATCTAGATGCATTCTCTGCTTTGCACTATGGCTTTTTTATAAAGGTCACTATGGTGAATTCACTTATATTTTACAAGAACCCCTGACATCTTTATGTAAAGAGGAAATGGAGATTTTTCAATCGAAGTAAATTCAATGAATTTTATTGTTCCATGATTTGGTTAACTGACATAAAACATCAAAGATTTCAATAGACATGAGAATACATACAATTACTTAAGGAAAATTTAAGTCAACCGTGATACCTTGTGCCAAAATCCAACCGTAGGTGCTTACTCATTGCAGAAAAGTTAACCCATTAGAGTTCAACAGCAAAGTTATGACTCTGAATTTGCATTGTTTATATTAACAAGTGCCATAAGACAAGCATATCTACAGAACGGTGGTAACGACCCCGACATCCTCCACCAGATGGCGCAAATGCAAGCGGAGGCGCAAAACATTGAGGACCAGATGAAAAAGCATGGATATGATCGCAGACACAGAGGTATGTCACTGAAAAGTTTTAAATCTGTATCTCTGTCTTCATTTATGCATGCAATAAGAATAGCCTTTTTCTTTTAAATATTTTTATCTGAACTTGTGTGTATTTGATGGCTTATTTGAATAATATATATTACTTGTTCTTGCAGAGAAGAAAGACCCAGGCCAGATAACTCAACTGGAATTAGAAAATGAGCGACTCCATCGAGAGCTGATGCTATTACAAGAGCAGAACTTTTTAGCTCGTGAACGGAAGAAAAGTGATAGAGAAGGTAGGAATCTTAAACGTTACCATTCGTTTAACCAGCATGATAGTGGGCAGCGTATGCATGATAAACTAGAGCAGTTTGTCGAAAAATATGAAACTTACGGAAATTCAATGTTTCATTCGAGTTCATTGCGTGGCACACACAAAGAAAGTGAAGCCAAAAGAAAACACAGAGATGATAACTTTTCGTACAAACCCCAGAGATCTGACTCTTATGGAAGGCCAGCTAAAGTTCCTCCTCTAGATTTGAGAGGGATAAATGACAATAACTCTGATTCCCTTAGGAGAGAGCAACCTCAACCAAGACCACAATGGATGGAGAGAACCTCCAAACCATCTTCCACCAAGGATACCAATCCTTTAAAGTGGGATTTTAATCCCGATTTCCAGAGGGCTTATGACAAAAAATATGGTTCGGGATATCCGCACAGTGAAACGAAGTCTCTTTATTATCCACAGTCTCGTAAACAGAGTGGGAGCCACCAGTCGATCCGAACCGAAATCCAGGATGGGGTTGTGGAACCCCGTAGGTACAGAACTTACATGCCAAAAGCAAGTTTGTCAGAAAGCGACCTGTTGGGATTATATCAGAAAACCAGCAATTCCAGAGATCTTCTGGTTCCAGAGCGAGACCGAAACATCACAAAGTATAATGTGAGGAACATGTATAGTATGCCAGCTGATCGAAAGTATGAGACTATATCACTACAACAGAAAGAAGAAATGAACCCACAGACTAAAAATATCATATCCACTGTAACATACAAACAGGAAAAGATCAAAGAAAAGGCAACAGTTTAACACAGTGTTAAAGATTGAGCAGAACATGAGACAAAGCTGATCTGTGTTATGGGAATCTGAGTTAGATTGCTGGATTTAGAGTGTCCAAATTCATTTATTGCTTTGGCATTGACACTGGATTTAGAAATAGCATAATAGATCTATAAGTACATGTAGATGTATAGTCTGTCCAGGGAGTTACATTACAAATCGATGTTGCATAAATGTTATTATATGTTCATTCAAATGGGTTCTTGTGTTGACCAAAGGTTCTTTGACACTCAAGACCAAATTCATCAAAAGAATAAGAACCTAAATGAATACCAAAGTACAATAACTTGCTGGAATACATGAAGGACAATCATTAATGGGAATACATAAGTTAAAAACAGAAAGCTCTTCATACTAATTAATAGTGAAATATTCGTTACTGGTTTATTCAGTAAATCCAAGGTGCTCACCTTACTATGATTTTAACTCCTTGTGTTAATTCTGTTTCATGAAGAGATTTATCCAAAATTCATGAAATAGACCTGAAAAGGTTTTAAAATAAGTTTGAAAATGGATAAAAGGTTTGAATATGATCTCCAGTAAGAGGTTGGTGAAAGGAGCAACAACGAAGGAGATGTTTTAACAGTATGCATTATCAGGTGTCTTGGTGTTAAGGTACAACGCTTCAAGTAAACTCAAGCATATACCATGAGAGGCTCAACTCTGATATTTAAGAAAATGAAAGAAGGAAAAAGATTACCCTATTTCTTTTTAGATTTATTTTTTGTCCATCAATACTCAATGAATCTGTACAGTATTAGTCATTTATAATGCAACTTCAAGTTTTTAAATTGTTTGTCTATATGAGATTACCTATGTATGCTTGTAGTTCATTCAGAAATGTTTTCAACAGTACCATAACATCATCAGAATTCATTATTTTTCAGAGCTTTATTTACAAAAACTATAGAACTATTTTTAATTAACACCCTTTTACATACTGTATACAGGGTTATTTTCACCCAGTGTTTTTTCTTCCTTCTACACTTGCAAACTATTTTGCCCTGTTTTGAATTAGCCAAGGCACAATGTGTGATAGACACCCTTGCTAATAAACACTTAGAAAATTGTTTTGAAATTTGCCCACTGTTAAATTTGCAGCCAAGATTGAGGGCTAAATTGGGTGTAAATAAAACGGGGGCAAATATTTTCCTGTATACAGTAATACTACAGCAGCTAGATTGCAAACTTTGATTTGCTTGATTTCATACAAATATATCTGATTCTATCATGGGTCATTTTAATTATTCCTAAAACTGCATGCACTGATGTGTTGCAGCATTTACATGTAAAATACCATATGATACTAGATTGACATTCTATTTATATACAATCGTAAATAGATATTTATTATTCTCTGTTACTTCATTCTAATTAAATTAAATTGTTATTTATTATTATTACAATAAAAGCCAAAACAGTTTGTTTGTGTTTTCTCTGAATGCTCCATTGAAAATATTTCAATGGGAGACTAATTGAATTGCTTCAGTTATCAAGGAAAAGCAAAAAAAAATTCATGATTTGAACGAGAAAGTCTACGTACAATGAGCATAGACATGTTCGATTCACTATAAAAGGGAGCAGTCGCTCAGAACATTTCATTTCTAGGCGACAGCTCAGTTAAAAGGATCTAATTACGACTGTACATTCAAAAACTGCAAGAGGCATAATGAATGACGGCCAATATAACTATCATTTACTCTAAATTGAATTTGATAAAACCATCTTCTGGTATATTTAAGAATCTCCTGCTTTGTGGACTTTAACTATTGAGAAGAGTGCAGTGCAAGTTTCAACAAGACTTGTAGAATTTATAAAGTGTTTGAATATATAGAAGTGCAAATCTTTTATATGTAATGAAATCTAACTTCAACAATGGAGAAATAACACTGGAGAAATTATGCATCTTTGTAGATTTCATAAAGTTCTTTACAACAAATTACAAAACATTTTGGTTACTGTAAAGGAACCTCAAATATAAAAAAGAAGTGTTTTGATCGCATATGATTAGCTTGAATAGCTGATGAATATACTGTACCAATCTCTGGAAAAAAAGAGTCTGAAATCACTGTAAAGGGGAATAATTCTCAACAAACCGTGTGTGTATAGGTTTTTGCTTGTGAAATACATGTACATGTATAATGATTATGCACTTCAAAGTATATAGGCTACCTAATATTCATTTCTACCTAGAGAAAATGTGAATAATTTGTATATTGGCCCTAGTTTTTTTCTCAACATGTTCACTTGAATATTGATAACAAAAAATGAAAATTGACAAATCAACATTTAAATTTTACAGAAGAACTTGAGCGCCAGCTGAGGCAACTGAGGGAGGACCAGTTAAGGAAAATGTACGAACTACAGAATGAGATCAATCTTCTGAAGAATAGACCCCCAGTTGAGGCCACCCCTCGTCAAGTTCTCCCCCCACCCCCAGTAAGTCTCAGCTACTGTTAAAGCACAATCAATCAATGAAGTAATAAGCTGTATTAATATATTGGTTCATGTAAAATGAGATATAATTTTATGAAATTGATGTAAATAAGATATTTCAATGTATAAGTAATGTTCTTAAAATTGTTACCTTGACACCCCCTGTGCAAAAAAAAATCCCTGAAATCCCTTTACACCCCAATCATGCATCTTGGTTCTTTTATAATTTTAGTGATTTATTTAATTTATGCACATGTATTTGTTTCTAACAATTGAGTGCTTGAGGTTAATAACGTTTGTACCTTTTAATAACTAACCATGGTTTTTGAAATTGCACATAATAAATTATTACAGTGCGAGTTGGTAGAACAGTTTTTATTGCAGAAAGTTGTAAATTGGATGCATTTGCCACAATTCTAACAAGTCTGAATTAATCAATGCTTGCTTAATTAACAACTGTAAACGTAAATAAATTAACTCGCTCAAAATTTAATGCTTTTCATTCTCTTCTATTTTTAGTGGAATCATAATGTTTAAGTGTGCTTGAATTAGCTAAAATTAGCAGGGTAAAAGGTGTAAAAAGTGATAATCATTTAGATTATGTATGCTTACAGTATATATAGTGTATATCATACAAAATTTGCACCACATCACAAATGCTCTTTGACTGAAAAAAAAAAATTCATGTACTTAAAAAGATAACTGAATTTTTTGCTATCAGCAAGCTTCAAACTTTTTGTACTGATGCAAGTTTGAAAATTAAATTAGAATAACCTTGTAACAATTTAATTAGCAATCTTTTCACATTCTTGACCTTGGTCCATGTGGTGCAAATTCACATTGGTTGACGGTGAATATAATTGAACCAAGATAAGTAATGTGTTGTTGTACCCCCCACCATTGACAGACAAAAGCTGATACTCCCTGGCTCTTACAGAGACCCTACGTAGAAGTGGAGCCAATGGCACCCTATGATCAGTAGTAAGTATGGCTTCTTTGTAGTGGGTTATTTGTATTTGTATTACATTGCTTACAGGTTAGCAGAACATTCTCTTTAGCTTTGTCAAATATGAAATTGAATACCATATACAGATGTCAGTTTTCTAAATTCTTGATCAATCAATGATTGTATATAAATTAATTTTTTCTAAGCTCACCAATACTGTTGCTCAGGTGAGCTATTCTGATCAAAATTTGCCTGCCATTTGTTGTCGGCAGCTTAAGTATCATCATTTTTGTGCAATATCGAATTGGCTTTTCACTTTTTTAACTTAATTCTCTCTGGAACCACTGAGCAAATTTCAACTTTAAGAGAACATTTGGCAATTATTTGTAAAATTACAGATAGAAATAAATTAGAATGAATAATTTTAGTCATATTGTAATTTATGGGGGTCAGAGAGCCAACAACAAGATCGGGGTTGATAACATTGAAACATAGAAAATTCTTCTGAAGAAAATGAGGGTTATAATTAATATGCATTTGATATAAAAGCTAGTTAGTTTACAGGATATCAATGTATATTTACCATAATTCCTTAAGTTATCGTAAATGGGGGGAAGTGTCAATTATACTTAGAAATCAAATTGTATTTAAAGAAAAAAAATCTAATGAAAATAACGGGCTACAATTTGTAAAAAAAAAATAAGGATAAAGTGATTGCTTTTTATGTTTAAAATCTTAGTTTAACCCCTAGGGCCAGAGAAAGGCCCTATTGTGGGAAGAGAATTTGAGCTTTTTGTATTTAAGATCATATTAGAGATGCAACTGGTTAGCAACTGAACAATGGTCAGTGCTGGACATTGTTGGTAAGGTGAGCAATGTGGCCCATGGACCTCATGATTTTTAAAAAATGACCAAGTCTTATGTTTTTGTGTGAGGATTTTGCAAAATTTATCATAAACCAACTAAATTTTGGTTTACAAATAAATTATATATAAGAACAGTTACATTCTAGTCATCATTACCATACTACTGATGGGTAGGTCAAAAGGTTAAAGGTCAAGGTGTATATTTCACAATGTGACTCATGCCCTGGCTTTTTTTGTCAGTGTGGTATGGAGCTCTCGTGATGGGGTCCCCCTATACCCCTCCCTAATCATTCAAACCCCTCGGGTCCTAAAATCCACGTTTTCTACTGCGTGAGGTGCAGTCAGTACACACTGGGTGAGGAACGTTCCATGTGTGACAGGCAATAATTATACATATATCAGTATATTTTTGGCTTATCAGGCATGCTTCTCCATGATAAAAAAAATACATATTTTAGGCAGATTTTTTAAAATATTTGTAAATTTAGTTGGTCATTGTTTTTGATTGGTTACACAAATTCACCTTTACTTCATCAATTAGTAAAGAAGCTCTAGCACAAAAAGTAAAGAAAACAACAAAAGAACATTAATTAATTTTTTGGTATCATACATGCATAAACAAAAGGTTTTTAACAAAAATATTTGATAGAATTGTGTATTTACATGCATGTATTTACCTTTAACACTTTCAAAATTACTTGTAAAGGTGTACCAGTACTTACTGAACAATGCTTTCTTTCCTCATGGTCTCAAATTAAAATATTTTTTAAAAGGTATGATAATTTTTTAATGATCATAAAAATTAAACCACAATTTCCATATTCTATTTAAGAAATCAACTGTTAGAGCTTCTTTTTACTGGTATCTTGCAAGAATCCTATTGAACTGTAGCATTTGTAAATATTTTAAAATTATTTTTGTGATAAGGTCATTATATAATTCTTAAGTCTTTAATAAATGCTGTTGCATGAGCCTTTCTATAAAGATGTAGACTGAAATCCTTTGATAATGTAATTTCATTCAGTGTCTCTTTATCGATATAATTTAAAGTAGAAAAAAGATTTCTTTCACATATGTGCAAAATCTTTTGGGAAGATTTTTTAATTGTTTCTTTCATCATATAACATATATTAAATAATATTATGATAAATATTAATATAATATATTGATAAATTATTAAATAAGAATCAGTTTTGAGAATCAGTAGAGATCAATATTGCATTTGTTGAGATGCCTCCTCACTATAGGACTTACTGATTAATTTCCAGTCCTAACCGCTATGTCCCCACCAATCACCACACCTGGGTCTCCACCCAGCATTACTACAACGGGGACGTAAGCACCCGCTTACCTCCGCCCACGGCACGCCCCGAGTCCGAGGGAACAAATGTTGACGACGTAGATTGATTCTTGCAAGATGTACGGGTTGGTCCTCCTTCATTAGCCACTGCACCAGCATTTTACATAGATGGCTGTACATCACTTTGTGCTTAGATAACTAATTCCATGGCGGTTATTGTAGCAATCATTACTGTGCACTTTTTGTCCAGTTTTTAGTGCAGTAACTGAGAAAAATCTTTGCGTATTTTTGGATAGATCTTTAACCATTAATCTTCTAGCTTTCTAGACACTCTTAATTACCAGTCAATATAACGTGTTCAAATCCTATGAATTAACCGTTTACTGGGAAACATTTATTTAATGTGATTTTTCCAAATATTTTTACCATAGTTGGTAATTTTGCTGCAGAGTGAGATAAGCAAAGTCATACCTATAATAATCTGTTGACCATCCAGCCTCCTGAAGTTAACCCATAGATCCATTTCATTAAATAAAACTTGGCTAAAACCATATATACGGTATCTCAAACTGCTAGTGAGACATCTGCAACAGAAATACGACTCTTACTCTATTGGGGTGCCAGCAATTGTTCTAAGCACTAATGATGACCAAAAACAAATATGCCACATAAAATTTGTTTAACAGTTTTATGTGTATTAATGTCAGATTACCAGTAATTTCTTTCATGATATAAACTTGACCTGAGTTATGTCCGATTCCTTACAGCCCCAACAGGTTTAATAAGGAGCGCTTGCCCACCGCTTTCCGTTCTTGGGTAGCGACGCAAAGTCACAAAAGTCACGATAAGTATCGCACCAATCCTTTTGATGATGATTCAGGGGCAGAGACATAGAGGGAGACATTTTATAGGTAACCGTGGTAGTTGATGAATGAACACCCATTGAATGCCTCATTCAAAATTGCATAATTTGAATGACTGCACTAAATCAAGCATATAGACAAATGGCTTAATATGAATATTTAGCTGTGCAATATATATTTTTTGAATCATATAGAAGTTACTGTAGTGAATAACAGCTGTAGTGCTTTCAGTGTTCACTTTTGCAAAAGTTTGTTCACCATCCATAGTTTATTTTTTCATATCTTTATTAGATGTTAGAGCACAATACATTATTTCTACTAACATTAAATTCACAAAAGTATATAAAGATTAAATTAGCGTTATTAAAATTAATCATATTTTAAGTCAATTTTGAACAGTTTAAAAATTAATTATAATGTTTAGATTGATTTTGATTAGATAAAAAACAAATAAAATTGTAAACTACATGGTAGAATTGAAATTAAAACTTCTATGAACACTTTTGTCTTGAATGTTTGAAGTAGCCTTACGAGTGCCACAGTTAAAGCAAATTCCTTATATAATTGTTTCATTATCACTCATTTCAAAAATTCTCTTACTTTGCTCTTTTTCTCTCTATTTCTCTATTTAATCAATGTCTGCTCCTGGAACATCTAAATTCTCTGTAAAGGAACGTACGAGTGAGGCCACTTCTTTGATGAAGTACGTGATATCAGTTTATAAACTAGTTCTTTCCTCTTAGGACTTACTTGGTCCATGTGCCTGCATCACAACCCCGTTATATTCCTCCTACTGTGTACTGATGGTCACCACTGGTCGTCCTGTCACTTTTATAGTCCAAGTCCAAACAGCCTGTGGGATGAGGCATTGTGAATCTGTGATATCATACGAAATCAAACTTTACTTTTTATATATACTGTGAAAACGTAGATTTTAGCTGCATATACCTTTTAAGCTTGTAAACAAGAGATGAAAGATATTGTCAGAATGTATTTTTTTCTCATTTATCATTGTTTTGTCAGAATGTTGTATGTACAGTATTCAAATAAATATTATAGCAATGAATTCACCTACTGGTTTTTAGATAACGGTTATATTAATCATAAATTCTTAACACTTTGGTGACATCTAGTATTGTATATTTCAATGGTGATATGCATTTATCTTCTTATACCAGACAATGGAAAATATCACAACTGTTGTTTTAATTTTAATTCCTAAGATAACCTTGACCATTGACCTTGACCTTTGACCATATAATCATGATGTCAATAACCTGTATGTAAGGTGATTAGATAAGTAAAACAAAAGTAAACGGGTCAAATGCCTGTAAGGAACATCCCCAGACAGAGACTTTCAAACTACCGGTACCTTAGAAGCAGAAATATTCGTTGAGGATTTAATTTTGTTATTTTCGTTGGCAGTATAAATAAACGAAATGAAATCAATGACGAATTTTTAACCCAAGTAATAATGAATACAAAGAGATTACGATATGACTAAAATTAAATGTCAACCTTTTGTTTACAAAAAGCAAAATTTTGATCCAATGAAAATATGTGCTTTTACAGTATGTTCCTAAATTTACTTTCAGTGCTGGTTTTGTCATTTTCTATGACCTTGTCCTAAACCTGGACCCCAGGGTAACAGCCTGTAGATTAATTGTGGGCCTTCATGGAGTGTCCGCTCAAATGGGTGAGCCCACTCTGATGCCCACTGTGTACACAGAGCCCGTAACCCGAGGAGGTGCCTACATGTCAAACAACTCCAACGCAATCATAGGGGCCAGGCAACCTGTTCCGAAGTATGAACTTGGTTAACTCTAACACAATATTCTCGCATGTGATTATGCACATTCATTGATCTTCAATTTTATAAATATTTTCAGTGTGGAAAAAAAACAATGCCCAAAACACTCAACAAAAACAACTCAATTACATTCATAATGTATAAAATCTAGAAAGGACTATGTCACATCTCATTTTTGACTGAGTACCAAATGTAAAATATCATGACATAGGTATAAATATCTAATAAGGGACACTTAATTTGTTTTCGATGGCTTAATTTTCTGTTTCTGTGGTATAGATTTGTTTTAAATGGCTAATTTCTACTGTTTTTGTTCAGATGTCCAGCAGACTCTGACCTGGGTATTGTGGTAGAATTGCAAACGTCTGGGGGACCTGCATCAGACTACGATAAACACAGTCTCATTACACGAGCCTGGACCAAACTTCCTTTGTTTGATGGCAAAGGACAACTTATTGCCGGAAAGTTCCGCATTCCATTTAGAAATGTTCCAATCAAACCGTATCTCCATCCTAGTCAGCTCCAAAACCTTGAAAAGGTCAGTCAAATATTCAGGTATTTCTGATATATAATGTACAACAAGAGAAAACTATTTCTTCTCAGATTTTGTAAGAATAAAACAAAATATGTGTATATGTATCAACATTTCGGAGACATACCAGGTTAATGTTGCGTGTAGTTTACATGTGTCCAAAACATAAAAGCAAGATTTTAAAATTCGCGAGATGCGCTTCTGGCAATTTTACGCAGATATCAATTCCTCATGTTTAGATAGGAATCCACAGTAGAAGACATCCTTGTTTAATGATGCTTACTTTTTGAAATTCTTTCCCACAGTTCCAGGATGCTGAGCTGTACTACCGAGTGGTAAACATGCGGGACATGGAAGTCCAGTCTCTAGTGAACATCTCGGCAGCAAATTACAACCAGTATCGGGCTCCTGTTGTAAGTGTTCACCCCCCCCTCTCTAGCTTCTTTGTTTTGAGTAGAGATTTTTTGTTATACCTTAGCTTTAACCATTTTTTCAGGAAGCTTTGTTCATATACTGCCAATGAATAACCAACAGGCACATATTAACGTATTCAATAGCTTAGCACCAGACATTTGATTCTCCTGGCAGGAGTTGAATGATGTGACAAGTTGTTGTTTTCAGATTCCCCCACCGTCTCAGGCCAAACCTCCCTCGCCTCGCGTCCCTCCCACTGCATCCACAGGGCTAGGAAGGTAATGCCGCCTCTCTCCCTCTTGCTCTTATTCAGTGACAAGTAGGATTTTTTATTTTGCATATATTTCAATATTTTGTTAATTGTTTTAATAGGTTTCTAGCTTTGGAGGGGCATCCTTCACTATGTAGACTTAGATTGCAATAATGGAAATTGGTCTAATTCATGTAACCTCATCTTAACAGTCATTGTTAAATATAATATGTATGCTCGTGTATCTTTGTTAAGGAAAGCATTATTTTGAAATTATCTAACATAGATTTATGATTCGTCACCATAAATGGAGGTATAAATATTGTTTATCTGCATGAGTCTCTGTAGTACTCAAAAAGTCTTCTCAAAGAGAATATTTATGATCTATCATCTGAGACCTGCTCTGGAATGTGTCTTGCATCATCTTCCTTCAAATCCATGTGTTTGACACACCCCATTTGATCAATATTATCAAAATCAAATATTGTCTCCTTTTCCTCATTTTTTTAAACTGCTTGAATTACCAGTATATTGTTTTAAAGATCTATTTGTCTCACAATTAATACTAACACTTGAATAGATGAGCACATTATATATTACATAGCATATGAATTTGATATTTTGGAATTTTATTTTTTTTTGTGTGATACTTTTCTCTGTTGTAGCTACCTTTGACTCTCTTTGTCTATCTTCTGTAGTCTGACCTAATTTTCCAGCTTTCATAGTCACGATCCTGTTTCTCTGCACAAACCTCCACCTCCTACTTCACCCCCGCAAGACTGGTTATCTCCCCCTGAATCCCCGAGATCCAGGTAAAATGCTGACAGTGCCGTCAGTAAATGCATGTACAGAATGTGTAAAAAAAATTCAGTGTTAAAAAAGGGAAAAGGTTTACGATTAATTTAATAGAAGAAATGATTTTGGTTAAGATTTGATACATGTATACGTTTAAAACAAAAAGAAAGAGAGAGATTTAGATTTTTCAGATTTTATCATAGTTGGATAAAAATCATGCAATCATGACATGTTGGTATGTCAAAATCTTCTGTTTCTTTATCTGTTTGTTATGCATGCATCTTAAGTTCTGTCTTTGAAGTTTGAGTGGTTTCAATTATTTCAGTTCTCAAAAGAACCGCTCTGCTCAGTGGTACAACCCTACCCCTAATTCTCCTCCCCAGAGACACCCCTCACCCCCGGCCCCACTGAGGTCCAGGTATACCTGCACAGACTTGCATGAATATAGTCAGATTATCAGAATGCTTATGATCAAAGTAGTCATGGTTTCAAAATACCAATAGAATGACAAATTCATAAATAAAGATTGTTTTTCAGTTGTCGAAAAGTTCAGTTTGATATCAATCCAACTGAATCTGAAACAAATATTACCACTGAACAGTATCCGAGGTAAAACAAGATATAAAACTAATATTTAAGTTGTGAAGATTTTTGAATTATTGAAAGAAAAAGGTACATAATACCAGTAAAACCTAGAAAAAAATTAATTCTTTTTAGCTTCAGAAACAGAAATCTACCCAAAAAGCAAGTACGATATTGTTCCCCAATATCTGAAGCGTCACAAAGCGAGTACAACTCATGGTCCACTGAGCAAGGGTAAAGGCAACCAATGATTAGTGCCTCTAATAAGACCCAACATAAGCTTTGTATGAAACAAAAGCATGTGATTCAGACAGCAGTAGATGCAAGGTATACATGTAATACAAGGCATGCATGTATCATACATTTTACAGTATTTAAGCATGTTTTCAGAGGCCCGATCTCGAGACAGGCATGTATCATGCATTTTACAGTATATGGGCATGTTTTCAGAGGCCCTGATCTCGACCATTACGATCACACCTATCGTACACCAGTCCCTACTCCTCCTGCTGCTGTACCTGTTGCACCTGCACCTATTGCACCTCGCACTGCACGCCGGGTTCTCCCCATCCCTCCATCTGAGGAGGGTGAGGAGGAACACCCCAGGTATAGCTGTACAGTGGGCTTCTCAGTGCTTCTGTAGTAACAGCTAATTCCGCCATGTACGGATGTTTACAGATGGATTTTTGATAACCACCTAATGAAAAAGAGTTTACAATATTTATGCATAGTATATTTTTATCAAAGTTTGTTTTTGATTAACACAATATCTCTTGTTTTGTTTAATTAATAAATGAAAACACTACTGAAATGTTCAGTAGCTCTTGTGAATTGGCAAGTAATCTTTAGCTATGCCTCTTTAATGTTAGTATACACAAAATAGCTGCTAACAGTTAATACAGTTGTATGTAGCAAGGTTTGACCAGCTTTCAGTGGACAATGTACAGTTCTGTATAGCCGTGTATAGTCTTATTAAAGGAATCGGATAATCCATGTGATATGATCATAACAGAATTCAATTGTTTTAAGTTTAAATTTTGATGACATTTCTTGATTTATGACAGACAATACCTCCTACCTATATCGATGTATACATGTGATGTCATTCAATAAATCACCAACAGCCAGTACTTATACCAATGTAACTTTTTCATTAGCCGCCAGGAACAGCGATTACCCAGTATCCAAACTGGCCGGGTCCAGCCACAGGATACAACAATAGGATTCCAGGTTGACCGCGTCAAGCATGCGGAGGGAGGGGAGGGGAAAGTCCGCCTTACGGCTTACTACGCCTCCACTGGAAAGGTAGCTCATTGTTACGTAATTAGGGAAGGGGAGGGGAAAGGTAATTCATTTTAACATAACAAGAATAGAAAGGGGAAAGGAAGGGTAACTGATTGTAACATAGGGTAGAAAGAGAGAAGGTAACTCATTGTGATGTATGATGGGATATACAATGTATATGACTGAAGGCAAAGAGAAATTATTTGTATTCTTAGTTTGTTTTGTAGTAAAACATCACACATTCTGGAAAATATTTTACTGCAACAAATATTTATCATTATAGGATAAAAATAAGAAATCATAATTGCTTTGGAATTTTATAATACCATATATTACAAAATTTTCCTTAGTAAAAATAGTCATGTTTACAGTACTGTACTTGCATAAGAGTTCTGAAGAGTAATTACTGAATATGACTGACACTGTAAAACTTGTACTTTCAGCTTGTACAGTCATCCATTAGTCCTGTTACCTGCAGTACAACTGCAGTCAAATCAAACTTTAAGCAAAACTACCACGTGTTTGGACAACAGGAAGCCACATTTAATGATGTAGACTTGCAAGGTGATATGGTTCTTATTGCACGCTTTTACCTGCGGAAAAGGCAGAGTGAACCGTCCGGCTTTGAAGCGGACCAAGGAAATGAAGCCACATTGTATGACGAGGAAACTCTGATTGCATGGACTGCCATTCCCTTAGTGCTGTGTACAGAAAGTAAGCAGGAGGACCTCATTGTTGTATTTTGACATTATTGACTTGTTTTCTTAAAAAAACTGCTGTATGTTGAAACTGAAATCATCTTTTAGTCTTTGAGAGTTAAATCTGGAGGATTTAGGGATTATAACTCTCACTCTCAGAGGTACATCCTTATACAAACCAATGCTCTAGCTGATATAGCTGACACTAAAAATTATGTCCACATAACTCTGAACACTTTAGACGATCAATTAACTTTGCCATTACCAAATCTAAACAGAACTATGAACACTGATACGTGTGCTTGATTAATGACATCCACTGCTCTGATTTCAGAAAGAGGAATCAGAGTTACTAACATGCTTGTCTGTTGCAGATCTGAGTGTTAGAGGGAGGAGAAATTTCAACCCAAAGACAATGCAGATAAACACAGGCACCCACACGCTGAGGCTGTACACGCCCCCAGTCCCTGACCCAGGCCAGGTCCCTCTGGAGGAAATCCAAGGAAACCACGACTGGAGAAGGTACGGGAAGGCCACCCTCAGAATACACATCTTCCAGGGGAATCCCCGCCCGGGCTCCCTTACCCCCAGTGACATGTCAGAGGACGGGGAGGACGTCCTCCCGGAGTATTCCTGGCTCCCGTTTGAACGAAGCAAGCCCTGTAGGGACCCCTTCCTGTCCGGGGATGGGTTTGATGTCTATGTGGACGGTTGCAGATATCTTCCAGATTCTGTCACTTTTAGCAAGGTTAGTGGTGTTGTACCCTTTCTTTGATTAGTGTCATTGTTAAGAATAAAGTTACTGGAAAGCAATCTCACAATCGCATTGACTATAAAAAGTAATCTATGATACACTTTTATGAATTTTTATTGAATAACATTTGACACTATTTCAGAAGTAACTTGGATGAAAACATGATTGTAATTGATATCTCATGTTAACAGTGTATAAGAAACCATTTCTCTTGGTATATTTTATCAAAAGTCAAAGATAACTAACATAGTCTTAGAAAAGAAATTTAACAAATTGTTTTGTACCCAATAAGGTGGCAGGGCGAGTGCTGGACAGGAAGTATGAGGTACATGGGAAGGATATAAATGCCACCGTTAACCTGGACAGTGACATATATAACCCAGTCTATGAGACCAAAACAGAGTTCAGAGAAAACAACATTCCACCCTCCTCGACCATCATGTTCAAGGTAAACATGCTTTTCAATTACTGTTATAAAAGGTTTTTGTTTTTACGGAATGAATTCAATATTTATTTGTTTTATACGATATAAAATGGTTTGGGACAGTTTACACTTTATAAACCGTGAAGCGGTTTATAAAAAGGCGTAAAATGTTCCAAACCATTTTATATCGTATAAAACTAATAAATATTGAATTCATTGCTTATAATTTAATTTTTTTACTCTTCATTGTAGATAAAAACTGTCATTTGACCTTTAAAATGACATAAAAATTGTACAAAATTTAAACGTAACGTCAGGCGTATTGATACGTTTTTGACGTTAGTCTTACTATGACGTAGGCAACATTCTTTATACGATATAAAATTTTTTTTTAGCCAATCAGAAAGCGCGTAACAACCAGAATTAAATTATTTTTTCTTAAATAAAAAAAATGTTTAAAATTCATGTAGTAGTATATCTAGGGATCTGAATTATGATGGCAATGTTGAATAAGGACTGTTCTGATTGTAGGTGTACACTGTGGACAACTTCTACAAACAGCTGACTGTGATTGGGTATGCCACCCTGAATGTGTTTGTGGAATCTGGTACAGAGAGACAACCTAACATAGATAAACCAGGGCTTCAGGTAACTCCATAACCATGCTGATTCACCAAAATTTACATTGTACAAAACAGAAAATATTCTTGCAAGAGAGCATTGATTCACCATTAAATTACAATGTACAAATAAAAAAGTTTTTTTTCTTTTAAGAGTGTAGCTTTAAAGATATATATACTCCAGAGAAATATTATACATGTATACTGTACAAAAAGAACTCTTAATCTAAAATAACATTTTTGTAACAATATATTTGTATGGCCTGTATTCAGTAAGTTTCTTTTTGTTACAGGTGTCCCTCAATGAAGGAGCCCACCAGCTGAGGTTGTACAGCCAGGGACCCAATGGGGTTGACCCTCTCACTGAGTCTGTGATCAGGGATTCAGGGGTCAGATACGTGCCCTGTGCTTCCCTCCTAGTGAGGTTGACTAGAGTAGCCAAGGGGCCATCAGGAAAAGCTCTTGAGGTCAGTATAAACAGTAAGCAATGAGTTAATCTTTTATTTGTACATGATATGTAATAACTTTTATAAATTACAGTCCTTTTGGACAAAAGATAAAACCAATAGTGTCAAGATCAATATTTATTTGGATTTTTTTTTGTCTTCTCAGCAAAGTAAAGTTCCTCAAGCTGATTGGTTAAGACTCGGCTTGTACCAGCCCAGACCTAGATACACAGACAGGATTTATTTCTCCACAAAATGTATGCCGTCTAAAGGAGAGAGTAAGTTGTTCCACTCCATGATGAGGAGACCGGCCATTAAAGTTCGAGATGCAGTGGCCAAGATCGCCCAGGCCAAGGAGAGCTTTTACCGTAGTGACAAGAACCTGGAGGAATACATCAGGGTCAGGAACTGATGCTTTTGCGATACAGTTTTTACTGCAATTTATTTTTAAAAAATGATGTGGGATGCTCATTCGAAGCAGTTCAATGAAAGCAAAATAACTGCATGTCATAGATAAAATTTATAACACTTCTTTATTATAGAACAAACTTACCAAGGGGGACAACAAACCTCTGGATATTGATTTGACTTTTATATGTCAGTACAATCCTAAACAGGGAATAAAGGTTGGTACTCAGTGGCCTAGTTCTCATAAATATCAGGTTCTGATATTTCCATTTGACATTGTTGAAATCACATGTACACATTTGACTTTTATATGTCAGTACAATCCTAAACAGGGAATAAAGGTTGGTACTCAGTGGCCTAGTTCTCATAAATATCAGGTTCTGATATTTCCATTTGACATTGTTGAAATCACATGTACACCTCTGTATTTGTGTTGACAGGTTGCTGTTGATGGTGCTACAAATTTACCGTGGACAAACTTTACTCATGCTCACATTTGTCTCAATCCACCAGCAGCTTTCTACATGGTAGTACAATATCATAGTTATCTCAACTTTTCTGGGTTGATATAGATATTACAATACTATTTATATTTATTCTCAAAATTTGTTCCAATTTCCAGGGTGCTCCACATGCTACTTATGACAAGTTGGTGTTTACAGAGTTTCTGGATCTAAAATCCACCAACACATCTCCACAGTGGAGAGATGGATTTAAGGTACAGACCAGCATGATAAGTGATAAACTCGTGTATTTGGATTAAAATGACTAAAGTGTACTACGTAGTGTATTGGGTTCTTCTTACAGCACTTCCCGTCCAGATCTTATCATCGCTTCCTGACTGTCATCATCCACCTACAGGAAGTCCAGGTCTCAGTGGCCAAAGAGAACTATAAATATGGCTTACTGGAACAGGTAGGTCAAAGAGAACTATAAATATGGCTTACTGGAACAGGTAGGTCAAAGAGAACTATAAATATGGCTTACTGGAACAGGTAGATCAAAGAGAACTATAAATATGGCTTACTGGAACAGGTAGGTCAAAGAGAACTATAAATATGGCTTACTGGAACAGATGGGTTAAAGAGACCTATAAATATGGCTTACTGGAACAGATGGGTTAAAGAGACCTATAAATATGGCTTACTGGGGCAGGTGGGCCAAAGAGAGCTATAAATATGGCTTGAGAACTATAAATATGGCTTACTGGAACAGGAAGGTCAAAGAGGACTATAATTATGGCTTACTGGAGTAGGCAGGTCAAAGAGAACTATAAATATGGCTTGAGAACTATAAATATGGCTTACTGGAGCAGGTGGGCCAAAGAGAGCTATGATTATGGCTTACTGGAACAGGTAGGTCAAATAGAACAATGAATATGGATTACTGAAACAGGTAGCCTAGGCAATTGCATTCTTAACAGTCAGCAATGATAAGGGCCTTTATAGTATTTATAATATCATATATGCAAAATATTCAACAGTGTATTAGCACTATTGTATTTAATCTTCCTTAGATAAATGTGTTCAGATCATTAAAATGATGAATTTTATTTGTCTTCTTCATGTAATTGCTTTATGCACAGTATAAAGAAATTATAATCCAAAAAGACAGTACATGTTAGTTGTATTAATTTACACCTTGACCTTGATTCCAGGCATGGACTGCTCTCCAGGTGTTCACCGACCACTACTGCTACACCTCCACGTTCCAGCTCCCACTGTACGATGGATCCCCCTCCCCTCAGATGCTCAAACAATTGGCCAGAGAACCCTGTAAAGACTGGATGGAGAGAAACATCCGCAGTGGAACAGTAGGGGTTTTACTGAATTCAAAATCAGTAAAATGTGCTTGGGTGTATGATAGAATACAAACCAGATTGTCTCTTTATTGTCTCTTAAGCAGACCAAAAGCTATCGTTATTGTTCTCTTTTTGTGTAGATTCATTTATTGGAGGGAGGATCTGTGTATGTCCGTCTAGCAGATGGTAGAAGAGATGATGAATTGGCAGGAGATGCTCCCGGTGACAAGCTGGTAAGTTCTCTCCTGGTGTATGACCACTTTAAAATATTTGTGTAAATCATTAAAATCTTAAGAGTTAATACCTTTGTATCATATTTAAGGTAATTTACTGTCTGAATTTTTTTGGTTTTTAATTGTTTATCTCGTTCTTAGCTTGAGGTAAACACTGACTACATTCCCCCGGAGTGGGAGGATAAGTACGCCAGGGAGCGACCAGGAAAACCTTTGGAGTCCATGGTTCCCACTGGAAAAACAGCTGAACAATTTGTTGATGGACTGGCCATCAAATTCAAGAATGTAAGAAAGCTCCACTAAAGGGAATATATATACCTTTCTTATAGAGAAAATTGCCCTTGTAAAGGAATAATTTTTCTTTAGTCCAAGCACAATTCAAACATGAACAAACACATGCACTTTACAAGTAATATCTACATGGGCACTTTTAAAGTAACATTTCTGGTTTGTCACTTTGAATAGTCCCTTGTATATTTTTGGTAGTTGGTTTGGAATTAAATTACTAAAACATTTCTTTATGACATAATTTTGAAGTCCAGAGACACTCTTCAGTTCTAGCAAATCAAAATTATAACCAGCAAATGCTTTTAAAAATACAAAAAAAAACAACATTGATTTTGATTGATATCATTTGAGAAAGTCGTCAGCAAACTTATCAATATTTCATTGATGTGATCTTTGAATTTTTTCAGTTGGTCTACAAACTCTATGAGGAAGGAAATGTGAAATAAAGTCGACCATCCATAGATTTTATGGTGTGCTTTTTCTGACAGGAGTGAAGCGTGCAACAAGAATTCTCACTAGTGCATTATGTGTATGTGTAGTTGTGATCAATAATCACAGATATTTTTAATCTTATCATGTACTGTACAAGCTTTCCAGTGCCAATTTTAAATACGTGCATATAATTATTTTAGATGCCCGGTTTTTACATGTACATTTAAAAACTCTTTTATGTATATATTACCTGCAATTGTTACTACAGTTCTGATGAACTATGCTTGTATATTATTTATTGAATAACCTATTCATTAACAGATGTTGCCAATATGCTTAAATTAATACATGCATGTTCTTATACCATGACAATGAAATTTTCATCTTGTATAGCAATGTTTATGTGTTATGATTTATTATATAAATGATATATTTTTATGTTCATTGTTTAACCCATAATTTATTGACAAACAATGTACATAAAAGAGACGGGAGTCTTTTAAGTGAAATTTTGTAATTATTCTTGAACTTAGCATAGTGAAGACAAAAATTAGTTATGTTTACTTATTACCCACGTTCTGCTCTGTTGATATACAGAATGTTCATGTTCTTTTAGTAAGCACCATCACTGCTTCTCCCTAGCATACTGATGTTTATTGATGGTATTCTAGTTGTTCATCAATAGAGAGAGTTTATTTAAAGCATTTGTACATATTATTTCATCATTTTTAATTTATTAATCATCAGTAGATTTTTTTAAGTAAAGTTCATTAGATGTGTTCTGCAAACTTGGGTCTCATATGAATGTCCTTCTGAGTTATAGGATAAACCACTGACGTTAAGTGGTAAAGAGAGGCCAAGATTGCATTGTTATATTATTTATTTCATGCACTGCTAATATATATTTATAAACAGACTGTGATACTAAACAATTGACTATTTATATGTACAAACAAATGCTATCGATTAAACTTGGAAGAAACATATGACAGTGTTTGTTGAGTCTTCTGTTTTTATTGGAAAACTTGCCAGATGTTTGATAGCACTAATGTCGCCAAAAAACCCCACTTTTTTCATATTCCATACTAAAGCAAAATGTAGTAATGTCACATCACTGTAAATAGTCCTCTGTCTAGCACAGCTTGAAAACCTAAACAAATCCGATAGCTGGACATCAATTCAGTTTTGTTCTTCAATTCCAATACATTTTTATGCATTAGCTGATCCTAATAGAAGCATTCATTATGAAATAAAGTCTTCCCGCACCAATAGCTGTCCATCGGCACTACAATACCCAGTTCTGGTATGTGTTACCAATGGAAAACATTACTCTCGAAGCTTTTAGGTCTCTGAATACTAACACATCTTAAAAAAAGAATTTTCAAGGAACTCAAGATCACATTTTCTGTTTGATCTTCTTCAGCATATTTGGAAGTTCTAATGCTGCTTTCCTTTTTCTCTGAAAATATAATTGTGTTTATTACATAACTTCTCATTGTAAATGCATTTTGGTAACAATGTGTTGATAGAATTTACGGAAAAAAGTATAATATAACACTCTAAAATAACTGCACTGAAATTTCACAGCTCATATAACATACATGTATTACCAGTAAGTATGTTCAAATATATATATTGACTATTGTTTGCAAACCGAATACAAATGCTCCTATATATATACATGCATATCACCTTGGTTTCATTTGTGAATATACTCTGACATACATGTACAAGAAAAGGAAAATGAACTGTAACTGCAATAACTTCATATGAGTGATAGATATAAAAGCCTTTCAATCTTACGTTTGGAGTTCCAGGTGGGTTGGCGTTGAGAACATCTATGGCTTCAGCAAGCTTCTTTTGTTTGGAGGGGGAGTCGGGGGAGAGGCTGGGATTGACCATCGATCCCGTCGTCTCTGCACTCAACACAGAGGATTCTGGCTCAGATTTGATACACGTTTCCACTGGTAAGGGCTAGTAGGTAAAAAAAAAATTATATTCATAGTGCAGGTACATGTAATACTGGAAAATGTAAAGAATGGAAGAATTCCAGCATGTTGACTTGAATTTCCATTTACTTTAAGTCTATCATTTAAAGTCTATGACTTAGAAACTAAAATAAATTTTTTGGGAACAAATATAGCACACATGAAATGTCCTACCTTTCCTGGTGCTAATGTTTCAAATCTGTGTTTCAGAGACTCCAGTTCATAATCACATGTTGCCAATGCTATTTTCAGTTCATAAAGCAAGACAATATCTTGTCGTAATTCATTGAAATGTGTAACTGTATCTTCTGTGGGAATTGGGCTATATTCTAAAACAGATATTCAAAACCATACAAAGTACATAATAAGCTGAAAAAATATTACATAAACTTCAAATACATGTTGGTTCCCTTCTTGCTCCATACATTTAATCCGTAAATATAATAATTCATATTCATTGAAGATATTTGCAATTCCAAACTAAGTTGTGTTACCTATGCCAAGTTCCTCAAGAACTTGTTCTATTGCTTTTAATTTTTTCTGGCCTATTGATGCTGGTAATTTCATCTGAAAATACAGGAAGTATTTGAGCATGATAGTTTCTTATGAAAGAACATGACCACAATTCTATAACTGAATGTAAATTATCCACAATATCTTACCCTCTGACTTCTTAATGATACTCCTGAGGTCTTGAAATCTGCAAATTTGATTCCACTGGGTTCTGGTGTAGACTAAAGGTGCAAGAAATAATTCAATTTACAATACATATGTTTCTGACATGAAAATGGTGTGGGTAATTTTTTTTTTAACATTTTTTCCACCAATGTGTCTTAACAATTTCTCTTTAACTTAGTTTGATTTTTTTTATGCCAACACCTACAACTGTTGGGTTGATCTTTTGATGAGGTGTGTGTATTTTCTTCTTTGTCTGTTTCTTCTCAGACCGCCTAGCGTCAAAGTTACTGTCAGCTGCCGTGATCAGTTTCTGTAGATCCTGTGTCTTCTTTTCCCGCTCTTTCTTCCTCAATTCAATCTTCTTCAGCTCAGCAATCAAATGCTCTTCTTCCTCCACCTAGGAAATTCATTGTTATTACATTCAAAGTAAAACATTTTTAAATATTAACACAAAACTTAAGTCTTAACTCAGTGTGTATAATTTTTTAAGGCAATCTTTCCTATGTGCCATAGTGTTTTCCATTATAAGGTGACAAAGACAAAAATATACATCAAAGGACTGGGTTTTATGCAAACAGTTGACTTCAGTAGAAATGCACCAATATATCAACGCCCACCTGTTCAGGAGTTCTGTCAAACAGTTTGGTAAGCTGTAGTTTTCGTTTTCTCTCATGCTCGGCATCAAAGGCTCGGATTTTTGGCTCTGATCCCTGTGGAGCCCTCACCTGTATACAAATATATTCAATAAGAGTTATATCCAAAGACCTGATAAAATCAGGTATAATGATAGCTACGTTTATATATCATTACCTATGCAAATACAATGGAAAGTATTTTCATGTTGGTTGAAAACATAGTTTTTAATAAAACATTTTTTTTCCTTTGTTTAATACACATATATATAATATACTGATTGTAAATTATTATAATTTCAGTAATGTTCTTGAATTTACTTTTCTCATTGACACAAAAACATTCCATTTGTTTGACAATGGTGAAGTAAGATCATTGCCCAGATTTTTACAATAGGAGTACCTTGGTCAGTGTGTTGCATATACTGTAGTATCTTTCCTTGATGTCCTCTACACTTCTGTTCGGGAATTTGTCTCTATCCCAGCGATCATGGACAATAATGAAGCGTAGATCAAAACGTTTACATTGGTCAAACAGGAAATCTGTCTCCTGCCTTGTCCAGTTGTCATCATGGAGGTGTTGCTGGTACTCCAGATCAGAGTATACAGGGATGTCTACCGCCTATATGTATCACAAAATATCATTTCTACATTTTGTTATCCTATTTTATTTTATTTTAAATTAACCTTTGTTCCTCAGTTCTCTATTTACAATATTTACTACAAACGATAATTGCAAAATGTGTTAAAAATATCCAATGCTACTCTTGTTCCGAAGTAGAAATAAAAAACAAATCCTTATACTCATATTCATACCTTATTAAAGCGTGCAAACGGATAATCTTTTCCTTCATCTGCTACTCTTCTCCAGTGATAAAAAACAGCACCATCCTATTATGATTAATAAATGGCAATCATCTTATTGGTTTATGTAAATGCAGTGACTCCTGTAAAGTTAGTACATGTAATACATACCTTTCTTGCTGGATTTGTGAACGGCATCCATTTCCAAGGTCTGACTTTGCTACTACCGATTTTAGCTTTCATTTGTTTATATCCTTGGTTTGTATCTGTTGGTATGATTGGAGGTGCATCTCTGAAAGACCAAATTATCATATTGACAAACTAACAGTATTTGTACAATTATTTTGACTGCCTCCTCAACTTATTTCAAAATTTGACAGAAAATTCAACCATTTTCACTTATTTTTCCTTTGAAAGTAAGTGTATGGTAATAAGGAAATTAAAGTTTCAACTTTTTGTCTACAGTTTATAAAATAATATGATGTGACTAAACAACTCCTTTTTAACCTAATTACATGTTCATGCTTACTTATTATCTGTCCACAAAAGCCCCCATAATTCTCGATGCATTCCTTCTGGTCGCTTGAATGACATATCAGTTTTCTTTGCAACCTTTTTCTACAGGAATACATGAACAAGTATGACTTAATCCAAAATATGTATAAACACAAATCATAGAGGGCGAAGCTCTCCAAGGGCCCTTTGGGTAAATGAGAGTAAAGCTCTCCCAATAGACAACATGTGTATATATGCCAAAAATATAGAAATTATACTTTATACCTATGAAGTTGAAAAAAATTTCCAATATGGAGGAAAAAAGAATCACTTTATGCACAGTGACATCACCGGAATCCGTGTTGAATTCTGAATCTTTTACATGTACTAACTTCATGTTTGGTAATAATTGTTTATGAGGTAAAATGAGCAATAAACACACTCAGACATACCTGTTTTAAAGATTGATAAAATATGTTATTACTTAACAATTATTTTCCAATTATTTTCTACATGTTCCCATTTTTGCCACTGCGACAGAAATTGTCTAGTGATGTCTGCTAATATGACGTCATAACATATACTGAATGTGTGGCATTTAGCATTATATGAATACATAGATAGGTGGATCCTACTGAACAGGTTTACGATTAATCTATTGCAAATAAATTATTGATAGTGAAAATTCGATTGTGTTTATTGGCTTCACCCTCAACACGATCACACCGAAAAACATATAAGTGTCAAATATGTCAACAGTCATTCAAACTTCTTTGATGCAATTTTTTTTAAAAACTATTGAATGTGTACCTTTCTGTCATTCATCAAAGCATCTTTTGTAATAAACTGTTGCTCTGGTCCTTCTAATTCTAAGATATCTCTAACATCCATTCCTGCTGCCATCTTTACAACTAAAAGTAATTTCATTGTGTAAGTTATGCAGATAAAACACTTTGAAACAATTGATTTATCTTATACTTATTTGTCTAATCCAACAAATGCAAAAAATACATACTTTTGGCTTTTTTCTCCCACCAAGTATTTTTTGTTCAATGTTAAGGTGCAACTTCTAAAATTAATCAAAATATTTCTTTTGTTAAAACGTTTGTATGATCCCAAGCAAGTACCCCCTCTCGCTATTTTAATAGTTCGTTCGTGACAGATAAGCACATCATGCATATGGTAAGTAAACTATATGATTGATTTTTAAACAGGACACATCTATGCGACAATACGACTTGTAACAATTTAGAATTCGCCTATAAGTTCAAAATGACTCATTAAATAGAACGAACGAATAAATAAAGCTAAACTTGTCTATTACATTCGACAAAGCGAAAGTAAGTCAAAGTCCATGGAGAAGTAATGTTATGTATACCCGGACTATGTAAAAATAGAGGTAACCATGCTTAAACCAATATGTCAGTTGCTATATGCAAGAAGATTATTACAAAGTCTTCCAATAATAGAGACCTCAAGCACAAGGTTCATCACAACCTCAAACTCAACGAATAATCGGACGTTCAAAAGTAGTTTCAGAGTGATCCAAGACACATCAATTGATCCTGTCGAATCTGAAAGAAATGAAAAGAATTATAAACAGCTATTAGATCAATATACAAAGCATGTTGAACTTGCAAAATCAGGAGGTGGTGAAGCCGCTGTTCAGAGACACACACTGAAACAAAAGAAACTTCTAGCTTCTGAGAGACTCCGGTTGCTATTGGATGATGAAGAGGATTTCTTAGAGTTGGGGTTGTCAGCAGGCCTAGGGATGCCATATGGAGATGTTCCGCGAGCAGGAATGATATCTGGTATTTCAACACCTGTTGTATTACTTAATTTACTTGATAATATATTCATCTGACATCAAACAGTATGGTTTTAGGTTTGTGATGGTTAGACCGGTTCAAATATCGCGGTACTGATGTCAGATAGTTCAGTTGATTGGACACCTGGCTAGAGATTCAGGAGACCCAAGTTTGAGTCCCAGTCTGCCCCATCATTATTTCTCCCATCCTGGTAAATTTGATGCCATGCCAACCCCTGGAACTCCTGCCAGGGAAAGAACCAGGGGTTGAAAAAAAAATGGAATGGGAGAACCAAAGATGGACAAGTCCTGGAGTCGAACCCACACCCCTGAATCTCTAGTCAGGTGCTCTACCAACTGAGCTATCTGGTGTCTTGAACAAATCTGACCATCATGTTTTAATCATATTTCATTTATCTTTTGACCATACAGCTTCAACTTTTGAATACATGTCCCTTATTGATAATCAGTAGCTTATTGTGATCAATTCAGTGAATGATCTCAAAGTTTGATAACTGCATGCATTTGAGCTACAAGTATTACTTTCAGTGAATTCACTCAATTTTGGAAATGTATTTCGTTTCATATTTGACTTCTTTAAAACTAGGTATTGGAAGAATTCATGGAAGGTTATGCATGATAATTGCCAATGATGCTACAGTGAAGGGAGGTACTATTTACCCTGTTGCTCTCAAGAAACAGTTAAGAGTGCAAGAAATTGCTGAGCACAACAGACTTCCTACATACTATGTAGTTGAATCTGGTGGCGGCTTTCTGCCTCTTCAGGTAACGTTCAGATTCAGAAAAAAAAGTTGTTTAAATTTATCACAGAGCAGTACTGTAGATTCCTTATTATATGCGAGTACTTAATTCCACGATTCAACGATTTTCCATCAAGTTGCGAGAACATAAACTTGGGAAAATCAAAATTTTATCATATTTCATGTACACCCCTGCGAATGTGTTCGGAATGTTTTCTTTATTGTTGCTAAGTATGTAATAAATCCAGAGGTGCTCGAATGAAAGTTCACGGGACTTCACCGAGATTTGTTCAGTTCCTGTGAAATTTCGAGCGGAAGTATAAGTGTTCGGATAATATTCTCAAAATACGTAAGTACTGGTCGTTTTCCATATCGTATCCTACTTTGGTTTTTGTTAAAACATGAAACTCTTTTAATATGCTTGTCTTATTTCACCATTTAGCGGTTTTCATATTAAACGATAATATTCAGAACAGAGTTATCGTTCGTGTTCGACCACGTGTTGAGTGGTTGAAAATATAAACATTGCGTGGCTTAATAAAATCATATCCATGTTTGATGCTTGTGATGTGCAATACCATGTGTTAAAAAAAGTAATGGATGTCTGTTTTGCATAAAAACTTAGTATATCGAGTCATTTTCAAGGAACATTCTGCATAAAATAGTATAGTCTGTTTCACTATTGATGCTATTACTAGGTCAGGCGCGGATCGAAAACTAATCCTCAGGGGGGATCTCTACTTAGCATTTTAATTGTTGCAACAGCAGACAAAAACTGTCTTTTGTATTTTTACATTTATTTCTAGAACACATTTTATCCACCTATTAATGAAGATAAAGATTAAAATCAATAAACCTCTAGATTTAATAATTGACTACAATAGTACCTAGATTTTATGAACTAGACTATAAACACGAGGCACGATTTTTACTGCGAAACTGAAAGGGTCAAATAAAACCACGTGGTCTAAAATTTTAATGACAATAACATTTGCAGGGGTGATGTAGTTTACATGTGTCCGAAAATTAAAAGCGAGATTTTAGAATTTGCAAGATGGGCTTCTCGCGATTTTACGCGGATATTAATTCATCACGTTTAATTAGGAATTTACAGTATAGAGACGTATTACATACATTGTATAAAACTTAAAATGAATGTAGAAAAGTAGAAAAATTCCCAAATTGCCAATAAAATTTTGGTTTCTAATGAATTATGATCTACTGAGTATTTCTTATTTTCAGGCTGAAATATTTTTACCTGGAGGAAGGACATTTTATAATGAAGCAGTGATGTCTTCCTTAGGAATACCTCAGGTTGGGAGCAGAACTCAACATTGTATTTAACAAAGACCACAATGCTCTTAACGTAAATCTGTTTTGTTGTTGTCTTGTTTTGTATGTGTTTTTGGTTATTTAGTTAGCAATAGTCTGTGGCAACTGTACAGCTGGGGGTGCTTATATACCCACAATGGCAGAGGAAGCTGTGATGATTCATAAACAAGGCTACATATTCCTGGGAGGACCACCACTTGTGAAGGCAGCTACTGGGGAAGTGATCAGTGCAGAGGATTTGGGTGGTGCAACGTTACACTGCAGGTATTATATCAATCTTTTTCATTTACAGATATTATTGCAATCACTATTTCTATGGCATTTTTGGCAAGTCATAAAACAACCTTAAATGTACAGGTATTACTGTACTGTAGCATTCATGACATCCCCATCTATAAATCAGTGAACATAGACATAGCATTAACATTAACATATTAACAATATACATATCTATGTAGTCATAATACAGTGTAATAGCTAATACAAATATGAAGATGATACATTTATCATGATTTGTATCAGTATTTCAACAGTCAGTTAAATCTCAAGGCATTCTGTCTTTTTTGAAAGCATACGAGGGTTGTCCCAAAATAGCGTAGACAAACGGCGTTATTCAGTTAATCGAAGACAAAGGAAGTTGAAATTTGTGCCACAAAGGGTTAAAGAAATTTGCATTCAAATAATGTTTTAAAATCAAATATTGATTGAGATTAAATTAGTGAAATGAGAGCATGTTAGATTAGAAATTCGACATGCGGCGCAATGTCATAAACAAAAAGTTAAAATCAACATAATGAAATGAAAATTGGGAGGAAATGTACTTTTCTAATGAAAGAAATAAAAATGAAACATATATTAATATTTCATAATAATTCTATTATTTACTTAGAAAATGTTTTGGCTATAACAAAACTTTTGAATATTTTATAGCGCGTGTTGTGACAAGTCGAAAAGTTAACTCGCAATAAAATGACGATGTCAGCGTTTAAGGCGGTGCAGCAGTAACTGATACAATTTTGTAAAGACCATGAAATAAATCCTTAGTGGACTTGGAAGTAAATGAAATTAACAAACTCGATTAGAAATGTGTTTTGTGAATAAGTAGTTAAACATCATTGAAAATATTTGAAAAATTATGATGACAATAAGTGGAAAAAAGAAACCCCGAACGATATCAATGGACGTCAAAATGCTGAAAGACACATTTCGGCAAGACGGACGTTTGACAACAAGTAATACAGGGCAAGTCCAGAGCTGACAAATCGTTTGTACTTCAGTTAGAAAATATTTCAAAAAAACAAAACTAGAAGTATATGTTGAATGTGAACTCAGGGTGCATGTTCAAATATACTATTTTTTTTTTTAAACATTTTCGTAAATAAAGTGTTATTGTTATCGTAAACGATGTGGAGAGTTTAGCAACAACGTAGAACTGGAAATTTTTGACGTCACACATTGCGCTGCCTGACAAAACTTGTTGTTTAATAATATATATTCATTTTCTCCAGAAATAAATAATGTACAGATTTGAATTTTTCAATATTGTTTGCCAAAGGGTAATTGAAAAAAACATAGAAGTCTAATGAAATTGCAGTGAACAGATTATAAAATATGTGTCCTGTCTTCATTATTTTTGGACAACCCTCGTATTATTAAATTAGAAATTCATGTTTGACACTCTGTCGCAGCAGTGACTTGGATATATAAATATATTTTTTCTACATTGATAGAAATACCATAGATTCATCTAAATGTTATAAAAAACACATGTTACAATCACATTTTCATCAATTAGTGTGAGTGGCTGCACAGATTATTTCGCTGAAGATGAACCTGAAGCTTTTATGATTGGTCGAAACATTGCTGAAACTCTTCCATCCCATAACTCCTGTACATCGGAGTCAAAACCCCCTCTTTATGATGCTAATGATATACCAGGGCTTATTTCTCCAGAAAACAACATTGATATTTACCAGGTAACAAAATATTTATAACCTAAACTGTGAGATTTAAATAAACAATTGACATGATTGTTTCTGTTTAATAAACTATGTCCTAACTGTTTATTTACAAGTGTTTTGATACAAAAATAGTTTTTAATCCCTACATCTATCCAAACCCTCTTTAGCTGTTGATGATGACTGAATGCACAGAACATTGATGGCTGTTATTTTACAGATCATATCAAGAATCATTGATGGAAGCCAGTTTAGTGAATTTAAAAAGAAATTTGGGCCAACACTAGTCACTGGTTTTGGATATATTCATGGGTAAATTATGTCAGATTCTGTTTGCTAAAATATTTCCTTTTTAAATACAGTTAAACTTTGTTATCTTGAACTAGATGGGACTGTTCAAAAACTTTGAGATATCCAAGTATTCAAGATATCAATGGTAAAGCTTAAAAAACAAGTGGTTGGGATTTACAAATCACTTCGACATATCTATTGTATTTGAGATATCAGTGTTCAAGATATCGAAGTTCAACTACCAAGTACTGTAATGTATTACATTTGGCTGTGTATTCTATTTGGTGTTTTGGGGGAAAACGGCGTCCGCTAAATCAAGTACATCGCAGAATGTGAAATATATAAGAAAATGGGCTAAATCAAATCCATGCTAACTGGTTAAACGGTCATATTCCACCAAATATTGTACATGCTAAATGTAGTACGTTTACAGTATATTTTTTAAAAAAATCATTTAATAGATATTAGAAATGTTGTTTATCTACCACAAAATGTGAGTTGGTGATTTTGGATAATTCAGAACTTTGCCTAAGAATTTTTATATTATACATATTGTTTATAAAGCTGTTATTAATGGCTGTGCAGGTGCCTGGTGGGAATTGTGGGAAACAATGGCTGGCTGTCCGAGCATGCCGCAGACAAGGGAGCTCACTTCGTACAGCTGTGTTGTGAACGTAATATACCGCTGATATTTCTACAGAACACCCAGGATAACCCAGACCCACCATTGTCAGGTAATCGTCAGTGCGTTGTAAATAGGTCATACTCCCTGATATTTGTGTGGAGTACCCAGGAACATGCACCCAGACCATTTTGATGGTTTACACTATACCGTAATATACTGGTAGTGTGTTTATAATGCTGCATGAAGCTGTGTTTTATTTTTGAATCATTTGTTTTAATTATTTCTTGTGTTGTTATGATGCCAGCACTAACCTATTTTTTAATACAGTGCATCTGTAGTCTTAAGAAGCACACACATAATTATATAAAAAGCAGCAACTTGAATGTTCATTGTAATAAAATTGTTTAATAATTTCAGGGGAAATGTATGGCAATAAACTGAGAGCTCACGCCAAGATGATATCAGCAGTGAGCTGCTCCTGTGTTCCTCTCATCACCTTCATCATCGGTAATGCCATCGGACCAACAAGTTACGTCATGGTTGGTTTCAATCTTAATTATTTTTCTACTAATTTGTTTCAATTTTTAGGTGAATGTATGCTGATAGGTTAGAAAAATAAACTTATATGAGAATTATTCCTCATTAACTATCGTTGTATGGAGCACATGACAGTGACTGAAAGGTCGCTGGTTTAGATCCTGCTGTCAACACTTGATGTTGTGTGTTGTGCCCTTAGACATTGCCTCAGTCCACCCAGCTGAAATTTGGTACCAGCTTGGGTTAACCTGCAATGGACTGGTGCAGACACAGGGGGAGTCAGTGACTTTCATTCGCTTAGCTCCACCGGGGATAAGCATTGGCCTTATGTGCCTTCATGCCACATAAAAGGATTTATTTTTGTCTAACTAATGTTATAAGCAATACATGTACTGGTACATGCTTACTTTCAAAATGAGTCATCATTACCTTATTCTCCCCTGTGTCATACCCAATTGTCGTATTCATTGTATTTATGAAATTTCAATACTAGAGAACTCTTTAAATGAAAATCTACTTTTGTTTATTTAACAGGCAAATAGATGCATGAGCCCAAACTTCCTGTTTTGCTGGCCAAATGCTGTGTTCTGTATAGACAATCCAAATAAAATTACTCAAGACCTTCTACAGGTGAGTGCTTTTATTATCTTTTTAAAATATATAACATATAATAATAAATGTGTTTATTTATTTCCTTTTTGTCCTAATTTAATTTTTCTATAATATTTTCTAGGCAGGGTCAAGCACTGGGGCAGATGTTGAGGCAGTAAAGGTCAAGGTCACTCAGAAAATGAACACAGAGACCACCTCATTTTATGCTGCCTCAAGAGTATGGAATGATGGGATAGTTCTACCTCAAGAAACACGCAAGGTAAATTCAATGGAATTCTTCTGTTCACTGTCTACTGATGCATGTAACTTGTATAAGAATGCAGAATGCTTGTAATGAAATCATTTAATACCCAAACACATTCAGCCAAGCTTATAGCTCATTAAAACTTCACTGCACTCTAATATGGCATAAATTGATTGATTTATTGATATTTACAGGTTGTTAGACAGTGCTTGGAGGTTGTGAATGCATACAGACAAAGAGACCAACCAAAGGCTCAAGTCATCAGGATGTGATCAGACCTTAGCTGTGATACGACACTTATATTGTTGATCTCTTAAAAATCAGTTTAGTTTAAAATGCACATAAATGGCATTTTCACCTGTAATTTGTAGCAATATGTAAACAGAAAAGAAAAATCTGAAATTTACATCTCATTTAATCTAATATTTTATCAAGATGACTTGTAAATTAGACATTTTATCTGATCATTGAGGAATTTCTCCATGTACATGTGAGTTTGTTGTCTAAAGTACATCCCTATTCTGATGTTCTCTTAGATACATGCACACACTGGCACCTGACGTTATATATTTTTCTCAAAATTAAAAGGTAAGAGGTACATTTTTTTATGATGGAAAAATATAACGTCAGGTGCCAGTGGATGTGCACTCTGTCTTGTCCAAGGTGGCATCTTGTTGTTATAAACTAACACCTAGCTGCCGATTATTTGATTGTTTGCACTTTGTATATTTTTGATACTCAAAAAATATTTAACAAACATAACAAAATACTTCTCTTCAGTGAACATCTTCATTACATTTAGTTGTATAGGATAGGAAAGGGTGGAAACTGAATATCTGATATAACTGAAAGTTACTTAGTAACTTAAAAAAGCTCTGTTAACTCTTTAGCTTGCTTGAACTATGTGGTGAAACATGATAAAATATTCGTGAAATTACTGGTGATATGGAAGTAAGTTGGTACACAAAAATAACAAGTTTAAACAATAATCCACTTGATTCTGTTCTCCCTGTTTGGAATGATCAAAGTTTTGGGCTCTTTAAGATTGTTGTCCAGATAAGCGATGTGGCCCATGGGCCTCGATTTGTTTTTTCTGTGTGGAAATAGTAAATGATTAAAATATTAAAAATGATGGTAGACATGAACTTTTTAAGCGCTAAGCGCATGCGCTAGCGCTTATTAGGGATGCACCAAATCTCATGATCTTTTCATAAGCGCCACCTAGTGATCATACTGACCGACAATCGAATTCTTAAAATAGCAAGATCATGGTATCCTTAAGTTTCTATTTAGATCCCAGGTTTTGCAAAAGACCGTAGAGTTGTGGGTTTATTTAGTCAAGATCAGATCAAATGGCAAAATTTCACGATATCAGTGAAGTCTGAGGGTGCATTGGCGATTACACAACTAAACATGCCACTTCAGTTCATTTATTCGCTCAAAACCATTTCAAACATATGGTACATGAGGGCAAAAAAAACATTATAATATACATATAACATGGTCAGAGGTAAACATATATAAATGTAAGGGTTATAGAGCTAGGAAAAGTTATATAAAATGAACCTCATGGAGGACAGCCTACCTCGTATATCTTTGTAATAAATATACACAATTATACGTTTTGTGTTACAGAGAGGACAAAATCTTTCATTTAAAGGGATACCCTCTTATCTTCCCAGTTCAACTGGTAGATGATGATTTGAAGTACGAAAATTTACCAAGAATTTTTTCTGAATTTCTGGGGTAAAATATCTAAATATTTTTTTTTGCCACGAGACATTCCATGCTGCTATTATCATGATTATGAGATGCATGTTGGGTGACCGCTGTGCTATTAAAAAAAAACATGGCCAGTGGTGCGGATCTCGGAGTGTCAAAGCATGCGATCAGAGATATTCCTTTGTCTTGTTGCTATACCAAAAGTTTACATTGAAAAAATTTGAGACCCTCAAAGGCCGACAAATTTATCAACTTGATGTTTTTAAAAGTATTTGTCGTGTAACTTTTATCTTTTGATTTATGTCGTGATTTTCTCGTGCAATTTGTCGATATTAAATTCAATTACATTTAGTCAAATTTTACGGTCTCAATTGGTGAAAAGGTACGGTTAGTCTTGTTTTCACTCACTGAGTAAGTGTATTCAAAACTTGCCGTACACTATGTATATCAACAAGGTTAGCATTTAAAAAAGGAAATAAAGTCAGCCAGCGGAAAATTAATTTTAGAGCAAAAGTGAATATACAACCTATAAAAATACAAGATATATAATGTATAGAACAATAATATGATGCGGGTGTACATTGAGTTTGCACGCTTTACTTTTATAACTGTAAGGTGGGAGACAGCCGTGCAGCGTTACAGTGTATGACTGTGCACCAACTTAAGTTATTTATAATTAGACTTTAAAAATTGTAAAGATCGCTCTATGAATTTTAAACCATATATCCTCTCAAATTCGAGAAATGTACATATGCGGACTCCGGAACCCAAGGACAGCCAGTTCCATAACTCCGAATTTCATAAATTGAACGAGGACTGTCTAATTCCTTCCCAGAATTCCAATGTACACAAGCGCAATCGAATTTTCATCCCAACTTAATTAGTAAGTCCGTGGGCTGTCTAATCAGTTAACATACATGTAAATTAAAAACTCCTCTCTTCAAATTGATTGAAATGGTATGGTCAGGATCTCATACATTTTTGTGAAACTGTTTTTTCTTTCTGTATAATTATGATTTAAAAATATTAACAATTAACAATGATTTGAAAAAAAAAGTAGCTTTGAGGCTGGCTTAGTGCTTTCAAGTACTTTGAGTACTTTGATTTAGATCAGCTATTAACAGCTCACAAGCGTCAACTTTTTCCCGGAATAAATAAAAATAGTCGTTTGTAAACCTGTTGTGTAAAGAAATACCCGGTATGTGTAATAAAACATGTAAAAAGGAACAGTGAGACTGAAACACTACTACACGACATTGGAAGTGTTTGATGATTAAAGTCGGATATGCAATTGAAAACCTAATCAGTTTAGAAAAAGTTAGGGTCCGCCAACATACCACTTGCTTGTGCTTAAAGGAGCATAGTCACGGTTTTAGCCCAAATTATTTTCCGATTATAATTTTTACAATGCTTTTGTAAGGCATTTTTAATAGGCAACGAAAATTTCAGTGTCATTCGTTGAGATATACTGGTAAGCAAGTTACAAAGCGTATTATTCTTTGCTATGTAAACAAAGCTTTTGTTTACATTTTGAATGTTGACGTGAAAATTCCAGTTTTAGACCTAGAATGAATGTGTTATTACGTTAGGAACTGTTTATTTCTGCTTAAATGAATAAGAGGATGGACAAATCAGCGTTAAAATTTATTTTTAATGGTATATTGAACCTATGTAAACAAAATCAGGGCACGAGCCTTGTTTACATGACAAAGAATTGTGAGCCCCTGTCTTGCTTTTAACTCCACGACCAACTCTCAAGTTTCGTTTGATCATTTGAAATGCGATCCAAATCGTGACTATGCATGCCCCTTTAATGTAACACTACAGAATTTACAGCGATTAGCAGAAATATAATCATGGAGGGAAAGATTGCTCAGATTGGCCCGGCAATATTTTTTTCATTCATATTTTAAATCATATTAATTTACCCGTCGTGTTTTTTGAAAGGTTCATATATTTTCTTATATAAAACATTTTAAGATATATAAACCTGTGGGAATTAGGTTATATGTTAACGTTTTATCTTGGACCTCTTTACATGAATGTTGCTAGAAATGTTTACTTCTGGCTAAATCGCTCAAATTTTTGCTATGGCATGTAGCGATTTTATTTCAGTGATCATCATTGTACCTTCGAAATGTGATGAAGGATTCTGAACAATTTAATCTGAACGTCAGTTGTCACTATCTTGGTCATCTGTGGACATCTTTACGAAAATTTGTGGAAATCTTTGAACAAAAATGGCGAATACTTTGGCAATCACTGTATCTGGAATTGATGCAATCATCTTTTGAATACGAAACTGAAACCCATTCAATTACACGTGGAAGTTATCGCAACCAACTCTTGAACTTGTTGGAGTAGTCTGTAAGATTTGTTGCCCCTTGAGGGCCCTTAATTGGGTAATAAAGAAATTGAAATTGAAATTGATTTGTGCCATGTTGTTAGTTATGAATTTACCGGTAGGCAGTAAATTATCACCGGGGAAAAAGAAGATGTTTCTGTATATCCGGCGACAATATGACTAAAATGTTCTATAGAAACACTTTATTTGAACTTTAGGTTGGTATGGGTGATTTCTGGGAACACAAAAACCTTATACCTGAACAACCAGAAACCTAATCCCTCTCTCGGCAATAGTGTATATCACAATATAGATAAGACTGAAAACAATAGAAATTAGCACTTAAACACGAGTGACATATGTCATAGAGCAAAACTTCAATTTGAGTGAGTCAAATGAAAGATGGAGGCGTAAGAGTTAATAAGATAATTAAGCAATTATAATAAAAAGGTACATTTGTGAATTCTTTTGAAAATAGATAATAGTAGGTCAAATTTCACGAAAATGTCTTCAACAAGAGTTTGTCAAAATTTCTCCCCATGGTCAAATACAAAATTGACACAAAGTTGTCATCTTGCAAGTTTTGTATTAATTTTCTGCCATCCGGTAAGTTCAAAATTTACAACATGACATTTACCTAATTTAAGGGGAAATTATTACAATGTTCTTTGAGGATGATTCAATCATTCCCATTTATAGTTGCAGAAATCGCTTCAAATCGTCGAAATCACCCATAAAAAGTTAAAAACCGAAGTTGAAAGCCGTTGCAAGCTTCTTTCGAACTTGTTGCGATAACCTCTGCAAGTCGTCACAATCATGCAATCCCTGAAAGTCGCTTCTATTTCGTAAAGTGATCGCAGTCATCTTGCGACGTCGTTACAACCGACTCTTATAGACCTATTACATCATTGCAAACTTGCGTTAATCTTTTGGGTCTCTGGAGAAGGCAGCAATCTTGCAATAACTTGTGGTGTTCTTGTAATTGTCCTTGTAAGACCTTAATATTTTTACGATAATCTCTCGATCTGAGTTTTTGCAAGCATATCTGGAATTTATGTCTGTAGGAATTAATTGTAGAATTAATTACTCTGTGGTGTAACGTGCTTGTATCGACGTCCTGTTCATCGGCTACAGATCAGTGACGACAGTATTGATTTCTAGAAGATCCGCCTCTCTACAGCGATTTCACGATAAACATTTTAATTTAATTTAAAAAAGGGTTTAATATAAACAGAACGTATCAAATTCTGTCACCCGACTAAAATGTTTTTACTGTTGATGGCAGCGCCGTATAGACGTCATTGTTTACGGATGTATATTAAGAGTATGACATAACATAAAGAAAACTCGCGTGTTTTTCAATCCGCTGACGTTATATTACGGATGACTAAGTAAGTCGGATATTGTCATTTAAACTCCCTAATCAGCGGTTTTCGTTTGGTGTGGACATTCCTAGAGGCCCAGGGTGGAATCAGCTGATAACAGACCTGTCCAGGTAGGCTAACTTTGTCCTTTATTAACAGATTCATATCCTTTGCAAAAGTGATACAATGCAGACAATGATTTCGTCGGGAACCTGCATTGTTTTATTACATTGGGTACATGATGGGTATTTAGTATTACGGACAGGTAAATGTGTAATACAAAATTTAATCTATCTGCAGTTTAAAAACATTGTCACACTCCAATAAAAATTTACAGTTGACGTCCTCATTCAGTGAAACATTTATGGGTAAACATCTCTGTTCCCCCTGAGCAATAACCACACAACACAAAAGGGATATCACGTACAACATCGAAAGCTGGATATCTTTGCATGAATGTTCCTTTTCTCATTATAGGAATATCACGTACGGAGTCAAAAACTGTGTTCTTTTATGTGCATACATTCTATTCCATTTCTTCCGTTAGCGATGTATATAAGGGGCAATGGATGAGGAGTATACACCCCAAATACGCCCCACCCATCGGCTTGAGCTCCGTGTGAGAGGACTGGTCAGCAATATCAGAGAGGGGTGAGTATATTTTAATAAAGTGTATATCGAACATGTATATATTTTAGACTACATCATGTATAGCAATTATTACTTTATAACTGATGGTCCGGAAAAAGAGATCGGTATACAGTTACCCAGCCACCTTTTATGTCCTTGAAATATATAGTTAACATATGCATGTACATACCGGTATGTAAGACTTATGACAATTTCAGGGAGGGGTGTTGAGTTGTGTGCGAGCAGTGAGCAGTCCCATCCAATGACTTGATAAAACCTGTGCGAGAAATCTCATGAAAAGATTAAACAGGGTTGAGATTTCTGAGTTGTTTTTTTTTCCACATTGTAAACCACGACACAGTTTTTGACCGGGTAGGGGGTAAATGCATGTATCATTGTTTTTCGGAGGAAGGGGGGGGGGGGTCCGAATGGTTTACAAGTGCAATATATCTAAGATAAAAGGGCAATTCTTAAGGAACGATTTTGTTAACGAAGTAAAGGGGTCAGCTAGCTCCTGTTCTCCATTTGCATCGCTACGCGGGCACGTTTTAAAAGGCTTCCCGATGCGATATGTAGAAAGTCACTTGTCTGTACTTCATACGATATGACGTCATAATTAACTTTGACGTCACGATCTGCATTCCTGCCGATAGTTCTCAGGGAATGTATCTTAACGTTAAAAGTGAATTATATCAAACCAGTATAATACCGCATGTTTCCTTTATATAGATGTTGCAGTTAATTCTAGACGTACAGAATTCATTCATATTAAAAACCAATATCAAATAATCGGCAGTTTTAAAGCTTCGTTTTAAGTTAAAGACTATTTATAAACTAGTGGTTTGGAGACTCTCCCTGCTACGTGTAAACAACTGAATGAAGAAATTTTAATGCATGTAAAACCAGCTTGGCGCAGGTGAAAGATCAACACAATTTTAGAATATTTTACGTAAAATTGGTAGAGAATATAAGTACCAATGTGAATCGTGCTGCGGAAACCTACGGATTTACCCCATTTTTTTGTAAATCGCTTTTGATTAGTAAAAATGTGCATTATTTTGATGATTTTGTGGAATGTTTCAACAATATCTTCTATAAACGAAACATCTATTTCTTTCCCAAGCAAGAACTTCAAAGTTTATGACTTAACAAAGGATTTTTCTTAAAAATATGTATGATTTAATGTCAATAATCACCTGCGCCGATGCGTGTTAACTAGATCATTTGCATTATTAGGATTCGCCTGTCACGTGATTACGAAGTACATATGACGTCACAAAAATGCATCAAATATAATGTTTAACATCGATGTCAATAAATGTAACATAGATTTAAAGAAATACTCCCGTTAAAATCATTTATGCCATGATTCAAATAATATCGTTTTCCAGCCGTATTTTAGCATCGGGACGCCTTAACAATGCTGCGTACTATAGTCATGATGTCATCGTCTGCATGCAGTGTGCGAGGTATGCTCCCCTTAATGAGCCTTATAGGTAACTCTGTCTCTTCCTATTTTTGAAAAGTTTTACAGGTAGTATTGTTATGTGTCACCTGGCCATGGAACAGAATCAAAATAAATGGAATATGATATCAATACCGGATATATGTTGTACTATTAATTCAAGGTCAATAAAAAGCATGAAACGGCTGAATAAATCAAAACATGTACAAATATAGAATCAAAACGTGTACTTACCTATACATTTGCATAGAAATTCATAATTTTGGACCAATTACAGGACTTTGAGATACGGGTCTAAAACGACCATTAAAATGATCATTTTTTATTTGCTGTGTACACAGGTTTTATTTGCACAGATGTAGCCTATCAGAAGCTTATTCTTAAATTTAATTTGTTTCAAATGCCATTAATTTACAAATATGACACTTTATAGTTTACCTCTTTCCTTGAGCGCAAGTTTGAACATACATTGCATGTAGTTTCTTCAAGGATATTACTACCCCAAGTATAATTAAAAATAGAAAAAAAATTGCTTGATCACGCTTTATTTAAAGTATTTTGTGTTCCATATGAAAAACATCAATAAAAATGTCTCATTTCGACTAGGTTGGAGATTTCACGTCTTTTCTGCCACTGTAAATTGTGTACACAGGTCATCATTGTTTTACATACTTATCTATTGACATGTCTTCTTTTCATAATTATAGTAATTTCATATTTAATTTTTTTTTATTTGGACTCTGAATTAAAACTTTCAACATATCCTGTTCGATATCCAAAAAATCATTATCGCAAAAAAGGGTTACCAGATGTATTTGTACTTTCTCTGCTGTGATAATACACAAGCTTCTCTCCTATATATTATGCTTCTCGAAAATATCCACGAAGTACTGTCATGTTGCGAAGTGTCGGTCTTTTTTTTTTTTTATACTCTGACTCTCGTCTACTTCAGTCCATACATCACCCACAACTACATCGCAAGTCATGTCCAGTTCATGAAGAAGGTGAACGAAGGGAGAGGTCGGCAATACAATGTGTGGAGGATCCTCCCCGTCGGGGGCAAGTTCAACTCCCGGGGGGATGTCCTGGCCCTGCTCGTCTGGTACTTGATGCTGGTCTATGCCGCGGTTGCTATCCCTGTGAGTGGTTTGTATGGCAGTAGAAAGATCACATTGATACATCCATACGCTGCACAGTAAAAAATGTTTTACAGCAACAGGTACGAGCGATTTTGATTCGTTTTAATATAACTCGATCGATGCGATAGGTAAGGCTAACCTGACTGCACTGTAAACGTGAATTCTAATGAAATTGTGGTTTCTCTGTCGTGTGTTGCAATATCTGCTAATACAATGCAATCAAAAAGACTTGAAAAAAATATTATTTGGGAAAGTAACGAACTCGATAGATCAAAATGTCAGTTAAAATGTAAAATAAGAAAAAAAAAGAAACCAAAAAAAACAACAACAACAAACGGGGAAATGATAAAAAGAGCCATCAGTGGCTAGCTGCAATAATGTAGCCCTCTCCAGATTTTTTTTTTTTTTTTTTTTTTTTGGGAGAGGGCTACAACTCCATAGGATCTCCGTAATGGTGCAAGTGCGGGAGTGATTCACTCCCGCAACGATTTCGTCTCAAATCGTATATAAATGACAATAACATCTGCATTTCTTACCTGAACTCAAATATTGTGGATGTCTATGGCATAAATTAATCCAAAAATATCAAGTATAGTCCATATATCGGTTATTTTTCGTGTATGTCAACAACGCAAGTTGAATTTGTCCGCCATGTTTACTGACCTTGACCGGTTTTATTTTGGGACAGCCAATGAGAAGTGGGAAATGTAGCAGTCGGAAGACTGGGCCTGGGAACTATTACATCAACCAGATGGAGAACAGCAGGCAAAGGAGTGCAAAGGAAGCTAGTGCAAAAGGAAGTCCGGGTGATGGAGGAAGACTCAAGAATGGTTAAAGCAGTAGGCATGAAGAAACAAGGAAGCTGGGTGAATTGGGAAGCAGTAAGGCAGAGGAAAGTGACCTGGAATGACATATGGTCGATGGAGCCAAACAGATTGCAGTTTCTCCTAAGATCAGTATATGATGTGCTACCAAGTCCAACAAATTTGGCAGTATGGGGCTTAACTGATGACCCAAATTGCAAACTTTGTGGAAAACCAGCAAATTTGGAGCATATATTGTCATCATGCTCCGTAGCATTGTCTGAAGGCCGATATACATGGCGGCATGACCAGATACTTTCGGTGCTTGCAGACTCTCTCGAAAAAGCCAGGAAGAGACCACCACCAAAGGACAAGCGGCTCAAGTTCATCAACTTTGTAAGAGCAGGAGAGAGGGAGAAGACAGGTAGCACTGGGGAGGGTAGAGGACTTCTTGGCACGGCAGGAGACTGGCAAATGCGAGCTGACCTGAAAACCAGAATGCAATTCCCAACGGAAGTAGCATCCACCAACAAGCGACCTGACATAGTGATCTGGTCTCCGTCAAGTAGGCAAGTCATTATAGTGGAGCTGACAGTTCCTTGGGAGGAGAGAATGGAAGACGCATATGAGCGGAAAATGGGGAAATATCAGGAGCTTGTGGCAGATTGTCAGGAGAGAGGGTGGAGAGTATGGTGTTTCCCAGTGGAGGTTGGCACGCGGGGCTTTGTTGGACAATCCTTGTGGCGAGCCCTGAGAGTCATCGGAGTTATTGGGTTAGAGAGAAGACAGCTCATAGGGCGACTAAGCAGAGAGGCAGAAATAGCATCGCTATGGTTGTGGAGAAGAAGAGAGGGACAGTGGGGAAGACAGTGAGAGGCAATTGTGAATGTAAGATCATTTCACAGGCGGATAGCTGGATGGTTCCGGGCTGGGAGCTGATCACCCCAGTCGGCGCACCTCTGGAGGTTGTAGTGGACAGCGCCGAAACAACCGAGGAAGGAGGATCCACCTGATGACGGGATCATCACGCATCTATACCACCAAGATGTTTACAGGTACTTGCTTATACTGGTATACCAGTGACCGCCAGGAAAGACTGGATGACGACTGTGAATAGGGCAGTGACAACCTGGATAGACAGGAGGCAGTCTGGAAAGACGGACACCCCAGGGTCTGGAGGCTTAGCAGGCCAATGGACATCCTCTGTGAAGAGGAACCTACTATATCCGCTATAGACAGATACATACTAAGATACCCCCGAGGTCGCACGAGAGTGGGGGAGGATGAGCGACCTAACCAGGAGGATTACACGGATACGACTACCAACCGTCAAAGGACTGAGATGAACAGGATTAACGGATCAACTTGCAGTTGTGGAAAGACTCTGAAGAACGCAAGGGGGCTGAAGATTCATATGGCAAAGATGGGGTGCAGACCAAATCAACGGCTGGCACAACGCACAGGGCAACCTGATGAGACGGAGGAGGAGGTGGTCCAGGACTCAGACCAAAGTGACCACAGCGTCCAAGTGCCAGACAGCGAGGAAGTCGACCAGCAGGTTCCAGAGGATCACAGCCAGGCGATGCCAGAGCCCAGTATTGATACAAAATCTGGAGAACAGAAGCAGAAAATCAGGTGGCCACCTAATAACAACAAAGCAGATTGGGATCAATTTGATTTTGATGTAGATTCAATCCTGAACACATCATTGGCTGGAGGAATAGACAAAAAGGTGGAGGCCATGGCCACAATAATGTACAATGTGGGAAAGGAGAGATTCGGTTTGGAAGAGGTCAGGCAGAAACAACAGAAATCAACTGGGCACAGAAATAGACGACAACAGGAAAGAGCGTCGATAAGGAGAGATTTGAGGCAGTTGTCAAAGAGATACAGAGTCGCACCCGAAGAGGAAAGAGCAGCTTTGGCGGAGCTAAGACAAGGCATGAGAGAACGACTGAAGATACTGAACAGGGCAGAAAGGAGCAGGAAGAGGAGGAAAGAGAGGGCCAGAGCAAGAGCAAGGTTTACAGCAAACCCATTTCAATTTACATCAAAGCTGTTAGGGAAGAAAAGCTCAGGAAAGCTGCTGGCTGAGAAAGCAGAAGTGGAAAACCATCTAAAAGAAGTCCACAGTGATGAGAAGAGGGATGAAGAATTGCCTGAGCAACCCAAACTTATTCAAGTATGTGAACCAGAACACATCTTCGATGAAAGCGAACCTACGGCCAAAGAGGTGAGAGATGTCATCCAGAAAGCAAGAGCAGCATCAGCGCCAGGACCAAATGGTATTCCATATAAAGTTTACAAGAACTGCCCAAGGCTGACAAGACGTCTATGGAAACATATCCGGGTCATTTGGAGAAGAGGTCGCCTGGCAGACAGCTGGAATCAGGCAGAGGGCTGCTACATCCCCAAGGAGGAGAATTCCAAGAACCTGTCGCAATTCCGAACTATTTCACTCTTGAACGTAGAAGGGAAGATCTTGCTCTCAGTAATGGCTAACCGCATGACAAGATACATGTTGGACAACAACTATGTGGACATAGCAGTGCAGAAAGGGGGAGTCCCAGGTGTATCAGGCTGCATTGAGCACACAAGCGTTCTCACTCAAATTATTAGGGAGGCTAGAGAAGGAAAAGGGGAGTTAGCTGTTATTTGGTTAGATCTTGCCAATGCCTATGGATCGATGCCACACAAACTTGTGCAGCTAACCTTGGAGAAGTATCATGTTCCAGCAAAGACAAGACATCTATTAGAGGAATATTTCAACAGGCTGGAGTTGAGATTCTCCATTGGAGATTACACAACCGCATGGCAACGACTAGAAGTTGGTATAGTCACTGGCTGTACAATCTCAGTCATACTATTCGCAGCAGCTATGAACCTACTGGTGAAATCAACAGAGAAGATGAGTAGAGGCCCATGGATGAGAGCAGGCATACGTCAACCACCAGTGCGTGCATTCATGGATGATATGACAATCAGTACTAAGACTGCAATTGAAGCAAGATGGACGCTCAAAGAAATAGAAGAGCTTATCAGTTGGGCTAGGATGAAAATCAAACCATCAAAGTCTAGAAGTCTGGTGCTGAAGAAAGGAAGGGTGACAAACTACGACTTCCAGCTTGGACAGGAGATAATCCCATCAGTCTCGGAGAAGCCAGTGAAATGCCTGGGGAAGTATTTTGATGACACACTGAGGGACACCAAGAACACAACCAACACTGTAGAACAACTACAACAGTGGATGGAGGCAATAGACAAAAGTGGACTGCCAGGAAAATACAAAACCTGGATATACCAGCATAGAGTACTCCCTCGGATTTTGTGGCCTTTGCAGGTGTACGATGTACCAATGTCCCGGGTAGAAGCTATGGAGCGCCTGACTACAAAATTCCTTCGCCGATGGCTAGCAATACCACAGTGCTTTAGTAGCGTGGGACTCTACAGTGTAGGGACTAAACTACAATTACCGCTATCATCTCTTGTCGAAGAATACAAGGTTACCAAAGTGCGACAACATCTAACACTTAGAGACAGTAAAGATGAGAAGGTGCGCGGAGCCAGGGTGAATCTAGAAGCAGGCAGGAAGTGGTCTGTTCAAGACACAGTCCGGGAAGCAGAGTTACGCCTGAAGCAATCAGACATTGTGGGAAATGTAGCAGTCGGAAGACTGGGCCTGGGAACTATTACATCAACCAGATGGAGAACAGCAGGCAAAGGAGTGCAAAGGAAGCTAGTGCAAAAGGAAGTCCGGGTGATGGAGGAAGACTCAAGAATGGTTAAAGCAGTAGGCATGAAGAAACAAGGAAGCTGGGTGAATTGGGAAGCAGTAAGGCAGAGGAAAGTGACCTGGAATGACATATGGTCGATGGAGCCAAACAGATTGCAGTTTCTCCTAAGATCAGTATATGATGTGCTACCAAGTCCAACAAATTTGGCAGTATGGGGCTTAACTGATGACCCAAATTGCAAACTTTGTGGAAAACCAGCAAATTTGGAGCATATATTGTCATCATGCTCCGTAGCATTGTCTGAAGGCCGATATACATGGCGGCATGACCAGATACTTTCGGTGCTTGCAGACTCTCTCGAAAAAGCCAGGAAGAGACCACCACCAAAGGACAAGCGGCTCAAGTTCATCAACTTTGTAAGAGCAGGAGAGAGGGAGAAGACAGGTAGCACTGGGGAGGGTAGAGGACTTCTTGGCACGGCAGGAGACTGGCAAATGCGAGCTGACCTGAAAACCAGAATGCAATTCCCAACGGAAGTAGCATCCACCAACAAGCGACCTGACATAGTGATCTGGTCTCCGTCAAGTAGGCAAGTCATTATAGTGGAGCTGACAGTTCCTTGGGAGGAGAGAATGGAAGACGCATATGAGCGGAAAATGGGGAAATATCAGGAGCTTGTGGCAGATTGTCAGGAGAGAGGGTGGAGAGTATGGTGTTTCCCAGTGGAGGTTGGCACGCGGGGCTTTGTTGGACAATCCTTGTGGCGAGCCCTGAGAGTCATCGGAGTTATTGGGTTAGAGAGAAGACAGCTCATAGGGCGACTAAGCAGAGAGGCAGAAATAGCATCGCTATGGTTGTGGAGAAGAAGAGAGGGACAGTGGGGAAGACAGTGAGAGGCAATTGTGAATGTAAGATCATTTCACAGGCGGATAGCGGGATGGTCCCGGGCTGGGAGCTGATCACCCCAGTCGGCGCACCTCTGGAGGTTGTAGTGGACAGCGCCGAAACAACCGAGGAAGGAGGATCCACCTGATGACGGGATCATCACGCATCTATACCACCAAGATGTTTACAGGTACTAGGAGCGGATCTTGAACTGAATATAGGAATTCCCCTATTTTAAACATAATTAACGCGGTAAATATGAATTTTCCTTTATATACCATTTCCTTAAATGATTTTTTAGTGATAGAACGAGGTAAGATCGATTATTTACACTGACATTCATGTTATCAAGCCCATCAAAACTCCAAGCGTAAATCCCATAAAATCACGCGAGAACTGTCATGGCTGCTGAAAAAGACGACTGGTAAACATGCTGATGTGTTTATCTGGTTTTGATTTATATACGGTTAGTTTGTTCAACCTGAATTAAAAAATCATTTTATCTAAAGGAAGTCAAATATAAAATCGATCTTTTCAGACCGAAGTCAGTCGCATTAAAAAATTAATTTTGCACCATTACGGAGATCCTATGGAATTGTAGCCCTCTCCAGTAAACATCAGATATAAAAAATCGGAGAGGGCTACATTATTGCAGCTAATCAGTGGCCTGGTCACCGCGTAAACCTGTTCAGTGTGTTGTTCCATCACTGGAAACAAAATGTAAAGGGGCATGGTCAAGATTTTGATCAAACAAATTGTTTCCGATTTTAATTTTCACAAGGGTTCAGAAAGGTACGGAAGCCCGTAAGTGCCACATGATATATATAAAGAAAACTATATATATAAAGAAAACCACATATATATAGAGAGAGAAAACCAGAGAGAGACAGAGAGAGAGAGAGAGAGAGAGAGAGAGAGAGAGAGAGAGAGAGAGAGAGAGAACCAATTTCAACTGTTATCCTCCCAAACAGGCACTATTTATTTTGTTATACTGAATGTCTTAATTTTAAAGAAAATTTTACTGCTTTTATGTAGAAATAACGTGAATTCTACAGCGAACCGTACGCGAACATGTAACATTTTTAATGTTACCCGTTGCTAAGTGCGTTGCTAACGCTGAGGGTAATAGAAAAGATTATGAACTGCGTCTTAACCAATCAGATTTAAGTATTTAACATGAAAGTATAACAATTTCTTTTATATTGCACTTTGTATGAAAATATACGACAGAATAATTTCTATATGGTGAATTTCTAAGAATTTGATAATAGTCAATATTTCTTTCATTGATCTACAATTACCCATTACCAACTGCTTGATTTATAAACTCTACTTACCGACTCAGGAAAAATAACATTCAAAAGTAAATATGTTAAAATATTGTACGTCAGAAATGTAATTTTCGTATATACTCTTCACTTGGTCCTATCAATGTAATGTCTAGAAGTTAATATAATGTAAATTTGAAATCACGCAGGCATTACTATATGTATTGTAAGTTACAGTTGTATAAAGTGACTTAGTAATATGTCCAAAGACCCGGGTGCCAATTAATTGAAATTTCGATATATACTTTGACATACATGTGTCATATATGCACAATTTCAATATAATAAACAGTTACTTACTTTACTTATAAAAGTAAAAAAAAAATGAATAAGAACGTGGTGCAAGGAGGGAAAAGATTTGTTTCATTAATTACCCCTAATATTATCAAGGTGGTATGAGACATCTAAAGATATTAATGTGGACAGAAGTACATAATGCGTGTCATCAAAATACTTCCACCGTTTTAGAGTTTTCAAATTTTGCAATGTTTGACCAGAAAATAGTTTTAATTTTTTTTTTGAAAGGTAAAAAGTATATAAACCCCAGCGAGATTCAAACTCATGCCTTACATATTCATAATCAACGACCTAACCCATTGCGGTACGCAGTTAGGAAATAAATCATAATATTAAGCTTGAATTTATTGTTTATTACGATAGGATGTTCATCACAATACGGAGGTGTCCCGTGTAAAACACTTTTGCTAGCCGGCTAGCGAAGGTGCGTGTAAAATTATTTTGAGGAACTGTTCCTCCAACTTTTATTTCTTTTGATGCTTCGTGCCTTAAATGCACAGCATTTTTTAAAATAGATATGTAGAAAAATAGACTTCAAACGAAACTGCCTACATTTTCTTTGATGCAACGTGCTTTAAAACACCTACAAAGTATGTGCATGTAAGTCTCAAGTTTATAGAACAAGTCATTTACATGTATTTCACTCAAAACCATGAATTACCGGAAAGAAATAATATAGATATTACAATTTGTTTGCCAGGGAGAGTCAATTTGCTTATCAGTGTAATTATCTTTAAAAGAGCTGCGGGATTTGTTGACAAGACGCTAAACACCTAGCGCACAAATTAAAGTATACTAATCCTGATTATCTTATCTTAATCGTTCTTTTCATCGGCATTTACATGCAGGCATTGTTTACCAAATACTTGCTAATGGGGGTATTTTGAAAGCTAAGTTTGATTGTACATAATTAGGTCAAGATTCCCATCCCATCACCATCTGTTCGAAAGCGGATGCCTATTAAATATGACTCTAACATGTTGATGTAAATTAAGGCTCTAGCTGTGAAAATATGAAACTGCAGGACTGGGTATTTCATTCAATATGTTATCAGATTGTTGTTACATTATTCGTATACGAGTGTTGATTAGGTAACAATATTAGATGTCTTCGTCGTCGCTAATGACAGGAAAGCTAATCGTTCAATTTAAAAGAAGAATAGATAGATTATCTATTTCCAATAGGGCATCACAAAGAAATAACATAGTTAAAATAACAAATCATGTAAGTGAATGTAATATAATTGATAATAATATCTTTCTTTATTTGCACAAGACATACATCTTATGACAAATGTTGTTACATATGATAAAAATGCAATATTGCAATAATGGTATGGTACATGTACAAATATACATAATAGTGATATTGTGTTCGATCCGAGTTTAGCTTTAGAAACAGCCAATATGTTCTAAGTTTAAGTTTAAGTTAATGTTCTAAGTTTTCATCAGTTAAGTTTAGTAATTCGCCCAGATGATGTGCACCAATTTCTTTTGGCTGTTATGTTTGAGAAGCAAAAATGCGCCGGCTCAAGTATTAATGATTTACAACTCCAAGATGCTAAAAGAAAACCCCATATTATTTCTAAAAATACAAGTACGTGTATGATTCTATTATATTACCATGATTTATCTAGATTTGTCAAGTGGTTGTGCAGAATATTTATGCAACCTAGTCCGACTTTTTTGATTGGGTTCGAATCCCGGAACAATTAAAATCTGTTTTATACATTATAATATTAATTTCACGAAAAGGTAATCTAGACTATTTAAGAATTTCAGAACAAGGACATGTAAACGTTTGTTAATATTTTGCATTGCGTGCATAATTTTTTTCAACATTACTTACTATGCGAAGTCCCCATCATAAACTTGAATCATAAACATTTTCTTCTGAACAAGGGATTTCAAAACGATGTACGCATCAATATAGAAAGGATTTTTCTCACCTCACATTTTTAGAATGAAAAAAAAAAAACAGTGTGTGGTTTTAAAAGATGTAGGTACATGTTGTTAAAAGCAAAAAAAAAAATCATTAAAAAGTACAAATCGGTGATAAAGCAATAGTTAGATGAATATATTTACAGATTAATGTGTTCCACCTTCGTATCTAGATTAGGCGTTTTTAAATGATATAGAAACATGCGATAATTATGATTACGAATCTGGCGGTTTTGAAGAGTCAGAATCATATTTACATGTGTTCATGAAGCTCTTTATATATATATATATATATATATCTGATGAAAACTGAATATAAATAGCTGTTCTTTTTTTATAGTTTCTTAAGTAGTTTAGTAGTAGCTTTAGATTTAGTTTTCTTTGTTTTGTACTCATGTAATTCATTTTAATTCATTTTGTGGTCCTGAAGAAGGGACTGGTTGTCCCGAAAATTTGACAATTTCTATTGTTCGTGTCGTTAGCCATTTTTAGTGCTTTATATATATATATATATATATATATATATATATATATATATATATATATATATATATATATATATATATATATATATATATATATATATATATATATATATATATATATACACACGATTTTATTTATATATATTCAGTTTTCTTTATATATATATAGACGTCGCGCACGGTGTTGGTGTTAAAATGTCCTTTCAGGGTGCGCGCACAGTATTTGACTATTTTTAAAAACAAAAATTTGGACATATGTAATTTTATATACCGATCTGTTCGAATGTATACGGACTTCAACAAGACATGTAATAAAATGTAGGAATTTTTTTTTATATTTCATAAATCGGTGTTAAAAACTGAAGTATTTTTTAGAAATGGCATGTAGATAGGTAACACTTTTTGGGTACATATCTCAAATAAACAACAGTATCTCGGTGAACTTTCATTTTGGGAGGGAAATTTTTGGTGGACTTATTATTTTGATAATTTAACAGATATACGTCATAGCGTTTTTGACGTAATCAATGCCAGGAATCGACGCCGGATCAAAGAATTCCCAGAATGAAGTTGTAGATGCGTAAAAAAATCCTCGAAAATGGCCAGGGCAAGATGAGTTAATTACCAAAATATGAATTGTGATTCAGGAACTTGCAATGATCTATTGAATTTTTTTTTAAATATATGACTTTTTAAAAAGAGAAATTGTTTCTGTTTTAAAATTTTCGCAATATATATTTTATAATAATTTAATTTTCTATGATAAAAAAATTCGTTATGCTGGAGTTTATTCAAGACACGTGTCACAAGAGTTACATTTCACAGTCGAACGTTATGCGTAGCATGGCGATCACAAGTATCATGCCCATTAAAAAAAATGTTGGCTATATTTCATAATAATAGAAATCATTTTAGAATGTGCATTTTCATAGGTTGTATAGCCTTTGAAAAGAAGCAAATGTGTCCGCAAATTTTCTTAATAGAAACATTTTAAAATGTCAACATGAAATGTCACACTTTCATAAAAACACTTTAAACTACATAAGCAATGAAAAGAGAAAGTAACTTAGACACTTCTTTTAAAAAGTCGCGCAGAAAATTCACAAAAATGAATAGCAGTTAGAAATGTGCTTTTTCTCCCAAACAATTCAATGCCAAATATACAAGCATTGCGAATAAAAACAATTGATTTTTAGAAAAAAAATGATGTCAACATTATATGTCACGGGTACGTAAAATGACGCAAGGACTTAAACGTTACGGCATGCAGTATGCGTGCGGGTTTTTATTCTTCATAAAAACAGTTCTAGAGAAAATTATAAATAACTACAAATTATTTTGTGAAGAAGGTAGCAGAAGTATAAAAATAATAATAATAAAATGTAGGAATAATAAATAAAAGACAAAATTGATTTCAAATATCTGAATTTAACCGGTCGAATTAATTTTTTTTTACGAATAAGATATAGACGACATGGGTACATGTAAAATGACGCAATGACGTTAAACGTGATGCGACGATGAACATGTATTTTGATGATTTCAACGGGATCTTTGACTGCTTCACTACGAATTAACATTATTGAAGAAAAAAGGAAACATAGAAAGGTAGAACAGACTCGGGAATGAAGGAGTTTTGTATATCATTTTTGAATCAAGAGCTATTCTTTACAATATATGACTAATTTCAGAGGAAGTTCATTTAAGAATTTAAGAAAAAGAATTGAAAGCTGTGAGCGAATCGCATGCTTTTGAACATTGATATTTCTTACAAATATTTATTTACATGTATATAACAGTTTTGAAATATAAAATCTCTTACATGTGGACAAAAATCAATTTAAAGGTCTTATTTTTCAATGTATTTGTATGTTGTGGTTAATGAAATATATCATTACGTTTTGAGTGAAAATTACGTTTTTGACGGTTTTTTTACGTTACCGAAATTAACACCAACACCGTGCGCGACGTCATATCGTTTTCATTATATATATATGTAGTTTTCTTTATATATATCATGTGGCACTTACGGGCTTCCGTAGAAAGGCATATTTAATAGGCAACCGAAATTTAATTGTCATTTGTTGAGTTATAAGCGAGTTACAGAGCTTGAAATTCTTCGCTATATAAACAAAGCGTTTGTTTACATTTTGAACGTTGAAGTAAAAAAGTAAAAAAAAAATGTTTAAACGGAACTATCTATGCTTTAAATAAAAAGATAGACAAATAAGCTGGAAAAAGATTTTCACTGGTATTTTGAACCTATGTAAACAAAAACAGGGCACGAGCCTTGTTTACATGACAAAGAATCGTGAGCTCTGTATCTTGCTTATAAATCTACGAAAGATTCTCAAATTTTATTTGATCATTAGAAATGCATTTTTAAAGCATTGTAAATAATACAAACATAGAAATAGAATTGGACCAAAATCGTGACCATGCTCCTTTAAAGGCTTACGCAATATTATACACGTAATTCAAAAGTAACATTGTAAAATGAAGTTGATTATAAACCACTCATTACACTTTCAAGCTGTTAAGATGTGCCTCGTTACATTGATTCTTTGTGTACTGTGTTTTTAGCTTGCCTGTTTCTGTGAGGTGACTTCCATCAATGTCGCTAACCTGATCGTTCTCGCCATCATGTGTGTGTATCACCTCACGGCCATCTATCTCGTCATCTCCAACATGAAGAAGCTTAAAGCCCTGTGGTGCACCACTCTGGTAAGTAATTAATAAATCATCTATAAAAATACCCAAATATTTTATTCACATAATATAGGAAGATACATTTTTATAAAATACAGACGCACCCTGCGCGGACCTGTGGTGTGAGAGGTGTATGGGGACACCCCCCCTGGAAATTTCTATTTGATTAAAATCACATGGTTAATATTTACCAAAAAAAAGGCCTCGGACCCCCCTCCCCGGCAAACCCAATTATCCCCGCATGCCCATTAATTCCTTTGCGGTCCAATTTTGATAAGCTTATTTTAGGACAAACTGGACTGAGTTCAAACGTGCATTAGAACAAAAACAAACTGAAATAAACTACTTTGAAGCGAATAATGCGCACAAATGTAAATTCTTTACAGTATCTATATCGATCCTAACAATCAACTACATGAAGGGGACAAAGAAACATTTCAATTTCAATAGTGTTACATGATAACTGCATGGTATTTCAAAAATATAGTTGTTTCTTTGATTTATTCAAATCTTAATAGCCTCTGGTGGAATATGTTTAATCCATTGAGTAACGGCATCTTACACAGAAATTATGTGTAAAATATGAAAACTGTTCCTATGGTTACCAGGTTGAAAATTAGGAATTTGAATATTTGAGACACTTTTGATAGAATCTTACAAGTTATCCAATTTTTAAAGGTATTTAGATGGAATTGTCTTAACTTTCAAACATAATAAATGAAACTTAATTTTAAAAAGAATTGCAATTGTTATGGTGATTTCCAAAAGGCAAATATTTTGCAGTAAATTTCTCCGGTTCTCACATTTCTCTGGCTGAAACGATTCAGATTTTGTTTAATTCAGTTCTATTAAGAATATTTTGTTTCTGATATTTTCAATCTGATTCAGTTAGTACGTAATTTTTTTTTTAGATTTTTTTTTTATATACTGAGTAGATATAACTTATAATTGTATGATAAAGTATCTTCAAATAATGAAATACAGTTGGGCAGAGTGTACAATCATATAAGTGGAAATATAAACAGTCTTGTTTTTATATAATTCAAATCCTTTATTCACTTAAAACCAGGTCAGGAATATGAATTACATGTTATACAGAAATATATAGGCCTACAAATAAACGAAAAGAATTGGCAAGAATTGGAAAAAGTACATTTGGTTGCAAAGGTTTGAGAAAGAGCAGACATCTGTTAAATTGTAATGTCTTTATAAATTCAGACAATTGTTACTTTAAGTTACTATTTTCGAACTTCAATTTTCAACTTGATATTTCGATTTTTTACATAAGGATTTAAAAATATTGAAGATATCCAATACATTAGATTTCTTAATTGTCGGTATTTAATATATAGGTTCTATTGTAAATTAAATTTTTTGAAATGCACCAAAAAACAAATCGCAGCTCCCGCGTATTGGACGTAAAGAATAGTTGTGCTTCGAATTTTTTTTATCAAAATTTCATAGCGACACTGCTTTTACGAGCAGCTACGATTCTTAAGACATAAACGGCAATTTTTACAAAATAGCAACAAGGAATGTAACCAAAATGTATTGAAACATGAATGTAGGTGAAAACAAGAAATGTCTGTGGTTGGGACATTAAAAGTGTTAAAAATATATCAAATACTATACGAAAGCCCATTGAGCTCATTTTCGTGGCTATTTTTTTTTTTCAATTTTCGCGAATAAACGCAAACGTTACTCGTTTAATCGTGATACTTTCGATTTATTTCGCGAAACAATTTTGTATTAATAATCTTTTTAAAAGAAAAAATAGAAATGACGAAATACATACATGTATTGAAAAAATCACCTTTTTTTCTTGTAGACGACAGCAGACAAATACATTGGACTACAGAATTATTTTATAGACATTACTGCAGACAATGCGAAAGAAATACACTGTGTTACTGCCAGTCAGAAGACGAAAATTGTACAGAACATGACCAACCACAGAAGTACACTCTCATTTTTTTAATATAAAAAACTCAACCTTGTGCCAACGCGGGCATGTAGCAACGGAAGGGGGGGGGGCTTGTTCTTTCCAGTTTTTTGTCAACCAACCATTATCTAATATGGGAAACATGTAAGCTAAGTCGTCTCTCATTTTTTTAGCACAGTGAAAAAAATAATATTGAAAGTTGATACATGTACGCAAGTCCTATTTTGCTCTATGAAACAACTGATCCCCCCTTCCACCCTTCAATCCTTACGAAACAGAGAATTGAAGTTTGAATGTTATTATGATTGTTGCCGATTTACAGTTCTGCTCTCCCTTTTTAAAACAAAAACGTGCCAACAAAGACTAGTTAGTTATGATGAATGAGATATTAAATTTCACAAATGCAATAAAACCAATGGAAATATTAAAAAATAACAAGTATCAAATCTGAATGAAAACAGAAAAATTCGAAAAACTGGTGTGGTATTTTCTGTAGTCTGACACCTGAACTCTGGTCTTTGCAGTGAACCAGGTGGTGCTGATGTTGATGACGGCCTCCTATCTCCGGGGCCGTCGGCGGGACCCCATCATCTGTCTGTCCGTGCTGGCGGTGTTGTGTCTGGTGGGACTGGTGGTACAGCTGGAGACCATGAGGGTTGTACTTCACGACCACTGATAAATTCAGGGGCAAAAGTTACTGACCCAGGGGCAAAACGTTCCGACCCAGGGGCAAAAAGTACTGACCCAGGGACAAAACGTACGGACCCAGGGGCAAAAAGTACCGACCTAGGGACAGAAGGTACTGACCAAGGGACAAAAAGTACTGAATCAGGGACAGTGCCATGTCATATCTGTGACCATTGATACAGAGACAGAAAGTACTGACCCATATCTTTGACCACTAATACACACAGTGACAAAAAGTACTAACCCATACTTGTTACAATTACAGTGACAGAAAGTACTGCCCCATATCTGTGCTAACTCATTAATTCCTCATCTTTTACTGACTCGTGGAACTATAGATCTCAGATCATAAGTCCATACTAAAATGCTGCTGTTAATTGTTTTATTGCATCATCATCATCATCATCATCATCATCATCATCATCATCATCATCATTTTAATGTGAATATTGTGTATTGTGACATGTATCAATTGTTTTAAATATATAATTTTAGAACTCTATGTGACATTTATTGGAAAATAAACTTCCAAGTATATGACACATTTGTTCTCTTTACATTCAGTTTAAAAAAAATTGGAGATTCATAATTGTAGCTTACTTTTTTCACATACAAATACAGACATTATTGATACATCTTTTTACTATAGAGTATAGTCCTATGCAAACACTGAAGTTACAAACATCAAATATTAGACATTTTGCTTCATTTAAACATAGAAATTGTATGCATTTTAATTAGGGGTGTCAATTTACTGGGACAGTCTGGTCAAATAATGTGGGGCTTGATTCAAGCAGACGTTGAGTACTCATTGATTTATTTAAAACAGTGTGTCCTTGCCCGATTCATTATCACGTGAGCTACAAAGTCAGACAAATAAATCCATCAACGAAAATAATTTTATAAGATATTTAAATATCCATGTGTGTGACTTATGGTCATAAAAAAGTATAATTTATGTGATTTAAAGGGCCCTTAACCTTCTAATTTGCTACACGTTTACAAAATTGTTACTGGCTTACATGATGGAGTTCATCATAGAGGCCATGGGTTTTTTTTGTTGGTTGTAGCTTCTAATTCTGATTAGAAAGGTGCAAATGTTTGTTTCATAGTTTTTTCTTTATCTAAGGCATGAAATGATGAAGTGACAATAAATCTATAAACAATTATTTTAAGTGACCAGATGAGGAATCAAGTTTTCGATTGTTTATTCCTTGAATGGTGACAGCTTTTTTTATGATTAAGAAAGATCATAGAGGCCATGGGTTTTTTTTTGGTTGTAGCTTCTAATTCAGATTAGAAAGGTGCAAATGTTTGTTTCATACTTTTTTCTTTATTTAAGACATGAAATGATGAAGTGTCAATCAATCTTTAAATAATTATTTTAAGTGACCAGATGAAGAATCAAGTTTTTGTTGGTTTATTCCTTGAATGGTGACAGCTTTTTTTATGATTAAGAAAGATGACAAATATAAAATCAGACATTTAATCCTCATTGTTCTCATTGACAGTGGACAAATTCAAAACATAACAGCATATGTCTTTGTTTCTTTAGAATATTGATTTTTCTTTATACTTTATGTCTCCCCAAATCCAATCTTGTAATTTCACACCATCAATTGTAGACTACAATCCATGACTCAGTTATAACTGGGAGTCTATACACTGATGTATACACACTGAACCACGTCATCACCGCTTCTTAACAAAATGACACCGCTTTGTAATGGGGGATACTCATGTCCGTGTCCTCAATTTGTAAACCTGGGAATCTTTTTAACCGTAGATGATTCCTAAAATAATGTGTACCACTTTTGTCTGTAGGTTCTTTATTGCTCTCTCTCTCTCTCATCAGGTTGTTTCTCTCAACTAAAATAACACTTTGTCCCTGACATCTGAAACACTTTCCCCTTTGTCCTCAGATTGTTCATTACTAGTCCCCACCATGTCCCTCAAGTTGACAGCCCCTGTACCAGTGTCCAATGATTTTATGTCTCTGGGGCCCGCTTCCTTATCAGAAATATCACTATCAACACAGTCACGCATCACTCCATCTACAGAATCAGTGGCAATATTGGCTGTCCCTGATGTCATTTCTGCTAGAGTTGTCTCTCTTTCCATCGATTTCTTCTCTTTAAATTGGTCAAGAATATCACAAGTGTCGTGAAACCTGTAACACAAAAAAAATTCTTTAAATTTTTTTGCATTTAAAATCACCAAGGAAGGATGTTTAGATAGACCTAAAGTCATAACAAAAATTGATGCGCACATTCAACAGGGAAGAAGGAAGCATGCTTCTGCTTTCAATAGTTATTAATTCCCATGATTTTTATGACCTGCAAGTGAGTGGCTTCAAATGGCCTTTTTGTGTATGTGAGATGTATATCAAATGTAGGCCATTCTAGTATTTATTTTTTACCATTGTTTTACCTTTTTCTATTCTGCCAAAAATAGAAACAAATGAGACCATGACACTGATGTCATGGTTGTGGGAATGCATCATTTTCTGTGCACATAGTACTAGAAATCCTACTTGAATTTCAAGAAAAAAACTTTACTCTACCTTTTTCTCAAACTCCTTAGTCTTTTTTTGTGCTTTGCTGACTTAATATGAACTAAAAAAAAATAAATAATAAACATGTTTAATTATACAAATTTTAGCGCCAATATTGAAAGAGTATGAGACTGTATTTAATGTTAGGTAATTTTGTATGAGTTGAGCAATACAAATGTTACACTCTGCTTTATATATAAGCACTATGAACATCGACAAATGTATGATATCCTGCTTATGAGCTTTTTGATGTCATTACATGTACATGCATACTTGTGATAGGTTTTAGACTCAAATAAAGCACAGGGTCGTTAAAAATACTTGTTGTAAGCAACTTTAAGAATTTTATTTGGAGATTTTAATGCATTTAAATAAGAAATCATTTGGGAGACAATGCACGCCTTTAAATGTGATGTTTGGTGTGCAGTAAATCCCAAATCAAGAACAATTTTTGGTGTGGTGAGAATGGAAGTCAACTGGTGAATGATGGCAGTATATGTAAAACAATTCAATCTACCGGACAGATTTTGATTTCTCACAAATTTTCCCACTGTGAACTCCAGTAAGTGGGCTCAAAACTACCGGTATGTGACATTTCATGTAGAGCCAAACATATCACATATATATGACACATGAACATGCTTACACCTAAGCTCTATGAATGTCAATATCTACACGTGTATTACAATCTGCTTATATCTGAAGTGAATCAGAATGAGTTTTTACCAACATCTAACTTAAAAAACAATGAAAAATTCAATTTGCTATATATGCGAGTCCACAATCAGAACCAATGAATTATTGACACAACAAGTGTTAGGTCTTACTGTTCCATTCCTTCCTCATCACAAACGTCTTGTTACAAGCTTTACACTCATTGAACTCTGCCCCATTGTCATACTCTCGCAGTGGCAATGGTTCCTGTTGGGGAACAACACCCTGAAAAACAGGAAGGAAAAATGGATTTAATAATTCATCTACGCAATACAGATTATGCAATCCAAATTAACATGTTTTACAGGGTTGACAGGTGTGTGACTGTTGGTCATTATGTATCGAGTCTCACTGGCTCAGTGGTATAGTCACTGGCCCAGTGTGCAAAAGACTCTGGGTGTGAGTCAGGATTGAGACACGACTTTTCACCATCTGTTACACAAGCAATGTGAATTTTTTTAAAATTATTCCTTTCATTCTTTTTAAATGCTGACTTTCGTATAGAGTAGACCAAGAATATCAGATCCTCAATAAAAAGTTTAAATGAGGGCTACCGCATTTATTTTTAAATAGAAAGCATAATCAATATTTGAGTTTAACTACATGTATTTTGATATCTAATTAACTAGATTAGTCTTTCATTCTGCATCAATAATAAAATCACTTCAATTTTATAACATATACCAGAAATAGTAACTCTATTTTGATTTATAACAACTGACACTACACTTCAGGCACAACATATCAAAATTCATTTTACATAAACTCACATTCATGTAATCCTGAACAATCTGTACGGCAGGGTCGTGAACTTTTTCCGTCCAATGACTGACGTCTGTCGAGTCCATAGAATAAACAGGAGGATAATTATGTCCCTTGTCTAAAAAAATAAAGTAATTAATAAAAAATTTGATTAGATGGTCCAACATCCGAATCAACGAAGAAATTTCTTTGCCATTGAAGTCTGGTTAATTAACAATGCTCACTGCGTAGAAGTCTGTTTTTAATCCAGTAAATCTGTCGTCTGGCATACTGTCTTGTGGCAATCTTCATATTCTCGACACCTAGAAAATAGTTACGTCATAGTAAAACATGTATTTTATTTTCCTAAATCAAACATTATTGAGAAGGTGACCATTGAATTTAATAACTGTTTTTTTTAAATATGCTTGTCATTAAATTTTTTTTTCCCAAATTTTATCAACCAAATGCTGAAAAATTGGATAATTTGCTCGGCTTTGTAAAAGGAACCTTTTCTTGCACAAGAAAACATAACAAATAATGTGTTACAGTAATGAAATATAAGTACAAAATTGTAGTTCCAATGAATAATATACTACCAACCTTTCTCAAATAGAAGTTTTCCCTTTTCAGAGTGTTTCTCTTCTTCTGGAAGGATAAGATACTCGTGAAATTCCTTGAACCCTATACTCTGAAATATCCCTGTAGTGTAGTCTAATTCTCTGTAATAGATAATACACAGTATACACCATTTTTCAAACTTTACTACTTTCTAGCATTTACAAAATATACACATGTTTTTGTGTTTTCTGAAATATTTGATTGTCTGCAAACAATACATTTATTATCTTTTAACTGCAAAAATTCTTTATCATTTATCATTTCAACTGAAAAGTACTGTAATTCTAGTAAAAAATGTATTCTTCTTTCAAAATTTTTTATTTTCAAAAATTTTCTCTATGGCTGCATTTACTTTATAATTACTGAATTCTCCTCCCCTAAAGAATACCGTATTTGTGTACTTTTCATTCACTAAAACTCTGATTCAAAAATGAATCTTTTAAAAAGGAATGACTGATCATAAAAAGAAAAATTTGGGGCCTTGGAATGACAATGTATGAATAATGTAATGAAGTTCGAGGTAAAACTGTGTGACTTTTGACCTGTTTTCTTGTGTCCTTTTGGCATTGAACTCTTTGTGAAAGTCAAGTAACTCTTGGATCAATCCTTTCTCTATCATGGTGTTCACACGCTTGTTTGTACGATCGTCCAAAACTGAAAGCATCACATAAAATTAATCCAAGCATTTCAATGTCACAATACATGTATATTACAATAGCCTATCCAAATAGTACTAACCAACTTCTACCAATTCAATAGATTTGAAGGGTTATCCTGCCAGACATTTGGTCCAAAATTTCAATTTTTCATGTGAAGCATAGAGGAATTCTACAATAATTTCTTCAATGGTGCAATACAGTACTGCACTGGCCTTGATCTTCATTATGGGAGTGGCTAAGAAGTTAAGGTCAAATGAACACATAATTTCATTTTCTCCTGCTACATTTTCATTAGTCCTAGATGATACATCTTCCCTATATTGAGACAGAATTAGCTGATTGATAGATTACAACAGAACTGCTGTCCATATAGCACAGATGCTATTGATGCATGAAGATAGCAGGAGTGAGCTGTGAGAATGCTTGAAAGAATGCAATACACTATCCAACAAAGAAACATGAATAAGGCATTAATCATAGTGTTCAGTGGGTACAATTTGTCTCAATATTCAACCTGCTGAAATCTGATCAACTCTAGAGCATCCCTTAATACAAATATTCCATTGTGTCCTATTGACATCCAACTTGCAATTTCCATCAAAGCAACTGCGAAATAAAATGAGGGTAAAAGATTACCCAATTAATCTTATTGATTGTTGCAATATGGAGAGAATCAGAATGTCTGGACATCAGAGGGAGAATTGGAGAAATTTACTAAAAATATGCAGAAGGGGTACCCCGATTTAATTAGGTATTTTTCTAATTTGGAGGGCAGTACAAGACATCTGTGAAAATGATATATACATGTATTATGGATCAAAATATTTCCACAAAATGTCTAGCAAGGTCCTGTGACCGCGTAGTTTTTACGGTGCTAGAGATTTCTTCTAGAACTGCATCGGTCGTGTGCAGTACGAACCGGGTGAGGGAATGTTGGTGCAAAGGGTATAAGGTGTAGGCGCGCTGTAGGCCGTAAAAGGTAACAACGAAGGGTAGGTTTGCCGTATTCCCGAAGGTCCACCAGTATACAGTTCCAGAGAAATAAACAGGCAATTGATGCAGGATTCCGTTTTTATTGGTCGAGACTCAACGATGGCAACTTTACAATAATTTAACAGGCAGACATATTAAAAACAAGTCGGATATGGCCAGTAGTGGCCTCTGGACTCAAGGCTCTGGGCAAGTCGGACGTGGCCGAGGCTGGCCGCCGTATTCCAGACTGACGATTGACATATTGTACATAGCTATATATAAGAATCTGAACAATGAGTATAAATTGACAGGTGATGACATAGGTAAGCTGAGTGAAAGGTTCACAGATATAAAATAATTAAATAAAGTCAATGAGTCTTTGATGTCCAAGACATGAAAAACTGATAATTGCACAATGTTGTTTTAAGAGATTAGCAAATCTTGAGACATGCCACTCTGTCTCTTTGAAATCACATATAGAGTCCAAAAAGTGTCACTCTCTAAATAAACTTGTAACTTTGTAAGAAATAAATTGTGAGAAAATATTACGAAACAGATGTTGAATTTTAACAGTAAAGTCCAAAATAAAGTTATAATTAAACAGTGAATTTTGCACGGTGATAGTCCCTCCAAATTAGAAAGCCATACATTTCAAAGAAAAATAGTATCTTTCACATATGTATTGAAATTAATATTTGATTTTTGTGAGAAACCATCATAATATTTAATTGGAAATCTATCCAAAGAAAAGTGTCTCTCTCCATGCTTTCATCCTTGTCTCTGGTCTTACCACTTTGTTCACTTTGGACCCACAGTACACAAGTGTTGGGATATCTCAGCTCCCCCACACTAGAGGGGCTCTCTATCCTCTGGGCCTTATGGATTTCACTCATGGGAGTACCATGGACATCGAATACTTCTAGGGCCCTGAAACCACAATCAAACAGCATGTATTACATTTCATTGAAAGAGGAGTATATTCATCTATTACTATAGCACTCCTTAACTGGAAATGAAATATTGATGCAAATTAGACAATTAAAATGATTGAATACATTTTTCACTGGATTGTGTGTGATCCAGCGTACTGGTTGGCTGTACATTCAGAAAAACAGGCGAAAAAAGATGTCCTTAGTATAGCATTTAATCTGTTTGATGTTGTATAAAATTTTATTTTTCATGCTATATAATCATAAATCCACATTTCTGATGCCATAATAACATAAAAAAATTAAAAGGGCTCTCAGTGAAAAGGCAAATGATTATCTTAATCCCCATAAAAAGTATAATGTCCCACTCTACCCTGCGATAAAATGCTTTACACTCAAGATGATATGTAAATTTTCCTAGTGATGTTCAAAGACCTCATCTTTATCAGTCTCCTGGCATTAGTCATACCTTCTCAAGTAAACATTTAAGCTTAAAACTCATTTTACACCAATTATGAAATGTGATATTTACATAAGTTATTTCCTGTATTTTGATTTTTATATAAATCATTTAACTGTTACTAAGAGCTTTAATGAAATGGTTTTTTAACAGGTTAAGGTTGGTGGTTAATCCTACGTATAAAAGAGAAAGTTCTAGCGGAGAAAATTATAACCATTAGACTGGAATGCACTGTACCTAGCTGGTATAACTCCCATACACTGGAATTCAACAAAATAAATGTTTTATTTTATTTAAAATACCAGTTTGTCATTAAAAATAATGTACAAGTTCACAAAAAATAATCTGATCGAAATGACTTTAAAAAGATCTGCAGTTAAAAATGGTCACCGTAAGTGTGAAGAATTTGAACTTATATAGTACATGTAATGTATGCTTCACCGTATTTTCACAAGTTAAAAAAACACTAAATTACTGAGAATGGTAAACTGTTTTTTTTCACCTTTCATTTAGAGATACATGAGTTAACCTATTAAAAGATGGTACAAGTAAAATCAGATAATTAATGTAAAATGTATTCAAATAGACTAATGTATGTATTCCATGTTCTACCAATAGCACTACTCCTAATTTGTGGTATTGTCTGGTTAGACTCTTGACCTTGGCATAGAAAAAAAATGTGTCCATCCCAGTCTACACTTATAGGGGATAGCAGGTCTGTCACTTCTCATTATCAATGCAGCAGAAATTAATAACTGTTACTGCACATATGCTATTATTTAAAAATTATATTAATATACTTATTAATTATATTAAACATGGATATATAAACATCTGTGTCCATACTTTAACATTGTAACATTTGATGTTTCCTAACTTGACATTATCTCTATATAGGTAAATTTATTCTTAAAAATTAATTATAAAAAAGTAATTAAATTTTTTAAAGAAAAAAAGTTTCATGAATTGCACCATCTAACCTTTGATAACTACAAAATATCAACTTAAAACCTGTCATAAAGCCAATGAAATGAACATGGATTGACTTTAACAATGACTAACTTGTGTTCATCTAAAAAATGAATTTGATTCGAGGTGTAAGAGTGCTGGTTGTTCTCGCTTGTCGTTAGGTGCACTCTACTGTCCTCGCAGGGACGCCTACATAACGTTGTAATTTCTAAATAAGAATATTTTTGTCTGATCCATGTCTTACGAGAGGAAACTTCATTCATTGATATGCTAATGATCTGCCGATTGCCCATAACTCACACAAAACCATGACTGACTGATCCCTTACCGTCGCAAAAATAATTTCGATACATTTATTTCTCATTGTTACATAACATTACCATAAATTATCCTTTGGTTCTTCTATTTAAAATTCAAGACAATTGAACTGAATGTGAAATCAAAGGTCTGAAACTGTAATGGAAAAGAATCCAAAGCAAAGGGGGGTGCACTTTACACCACATTTCTCAATCTCATCCCCCTTTCTAAGTTTTATCTCTGTCATCTACTAGCATTTTCAACCTGAATGCATTTTCAATTTTCGTGCCAGTTTAAATCAACCTGCTCACTGATAAACAATGCGTAATCATGCCTCAGCATCAATTAAATCCCCCAGTCTCTTAGTGTCGGCTTAAACAGATAGAAAGTCACAAACAGAATTTTTTTTAAAAATCTGTGAACTGAACTGTAACAGATCTTAAATTGAAAAACAAATGCACTATTAACATTCAATTTAAATTAGATAATCTTAATTCAATTTTCTCTTTGACCACAAATTTTTCAATCCCTTATACTATACTTGATAAAGGTCAAGATATCAGATATTCTGATCAAAGAATATGACTGAAATCAAATACATTCATTGACCCACACTTGTTTTTGACCTCACTGATTCAGAATTAATTGCTACATAGGTTTATGAAGGTAATGAGTACTTTCACACTTCCAACGATGGGCATTCATTAACTCTTAAAAATCATTTAAAAACAAGAAAGATTTGCAATCATAATTAGTAAATACATTTGTACTAAAATCGAATAAAAAAAGAAATATTTGCAATAGTCAGTAAACGACCCAAACATTTCATTTTCGTCACAGAAAAAATAGAATCCCTGAAACTTTCTACAAGCATTACCTATATGACTGCTAGTACCTGAGCAACTTGCGCCTGTTGTTTGGGTGAGTACGGCTTGCATACACTGGGTCCACTTCCTGTAACCTCTTGTATAGAGTCTCCGTGTCCAGATCTTGGTAGACGCTGTCTCGCTCCGTCCTCGGGCGATTCGTCTCCTCGCCATCTTCCTCCGCTTCAGAGACACCAGAATCTTTATTTTCCCCAGCTTCCTTTACATGCTTTAAGTTTTCTGGCTGTTGCTTGACTCTTTCAACATCCTTTTTTAAGAAAAAAAAAACTCCTTGAAAAGTTATTTCCCTTCAGCTAATTAAATACCATAGATATAAGAAATGCAGATAAAAAACATATATCATTTATCAGAGAGTTAGCTAATGAATATTTCTGACATACAAAAAGAACTGTATGCATATATGCATGATAATTTAAATGATGATTGATAAAGAACTTTGTTTTAATGGGTTAAAATTGTCTGAGAGAAAAAAAGGTTAATTAATCTCAGACATGCAAATATTGTACTTTGGTATTCCTAAAACGGATCAAAGATGTGTGGTCTACTAGTTTTGATGTAGTAGTACTGAAAATGCTCATATGAAATTTGTATATTCTGGTAAAAGTACACCAATTTAAAAGTAATCAAAAAGCAATGAAAACCAATGACTTAGTTAATTATTAAATGAATATAATGGATTTAAGTCTTTAACCAAAATCTTAACTTAAAATCAATGATTTTTAGTCCTAAATGAAGACAGTACATAAGATGCAGTATGAAATAAAATGTGTTATTAAAACAGTAGACAGAGTAATTGATAGAAATGAAGAGAGGGGGGTCGGTGTAAGGGTTCTTGGTTGTGATTACAATTCCCCTGAGTTGGCAGTTCTTGGAGTCAGTGTGAAGAATCCATTGCTGCACGGTTCTAAGCATGACACCATAAACTGATGGTCAGGACAAAGGCTCCATTATCAAGGTGATTAAGGAGGGGCAGGGGCTTTGAAGATTGACCTGTGGAGTCAGCATGACCACTAGTGGGTCATTACATACTTAGGATAATCCCTCCTATAGCTTACTGACAATTAGGACAGGGGCACCGTAGAAAATCTAGAGAGGACAACAAAGGGAGAGTGGGGACATAGACCAAGGGAGCCTGGGGTGTGTGGGTGTGGGCAGGGGATAGATACCTGTAGCTAAATATAAATCTGATGTAATCGATATTCTTCTATAGGCATTCTGATCAAAGTTGGTACATGAATACATTTACATTAAGTACTACTGGTAGACATTATTTCAAAGGCAAAAATGCGGGTCATTTATGGATCAAAATGTATAAACACTAGATGGGGGAGGGGGAAGGGGCACTTCTCATTAATACATTTTTTCTTGCAGAATAAACAAGGAATAATAAACCATTGTCTAATTTTCAAACAACCAGCAGCACACTATGGCCTACTTTATACATATCTTACTCCAGAAAAAATATGATTGGTTAAAATCCCTTTTGTCACAGCTTCCCGTTATGAAAGTGATCCTTCGAAAAAATACTTAAGCCTCATTGTAAAGATAGAACAAAAGATATCATAAATAGAGCCCTCTTTCCTCTGACTCCCCTATGTTATCTCAGACTCACTGGATTCTTCTCGACTCACTGAGTCACGTCCATCCATTCATTATACATGGCCCACATCTTGGGGGTTTATAATAAGGAATTATGACATGGTTATACAAATTTCCTGATAAGTGTATTACAAGTTCTGCAAATTTACTCCAAGTGCTTGACTATTAATTCCCTATTAACTTTAACAACTTCAGTATGACTATCAGATCCCCTCGTCAATTCTAATTGCAGTTCAGCAGCTGGCCCATCCTTCAGCAGGAGCTGGGCTACTGATCTCACAGGTTGCTTGTCCTTCCATCCATCCTTTCTGAGAAAAAGAAATGGCTTCTTCATTAGCAGCCACAGTGACTGGGGATGATTCTCCTGATAACAAGTTTTATTCATTTATGACTTTTAACTTTCTCTAATTACAGCTAATTCTCTCCAGACCAAGAAGTTGAAATGCCCTCTGCCTGACGGATACATGTAAAACAACTTAGTGCACCAGACTGAAATGACCTGCAATGTTTTTAAGTGTCAGGTAGTTGTGTATTTTTACAGCAACCACATGCAAACAGTGCTAACCCCCCTGCCGTGTTGAGCATCAAATGTTCAGGTTGATTTGTACTCAACTGGTACCAACCTGGGAGGCAGCCACTTTCAGATTTTCTCACACATTTTTTATTTCATTCACAAAGTGCTTCATCTGGCTTCCAGCATTCAACAAGTCTCCTTCCAGACATCTGATTTATCCTAAAAACTTTCCAAAAAATGTCACTCTCTACTCACATCTTTTAAGAAATGCCATAGAATAGATGGTAGATGGCTGTAACCTCGTTTGAGAGAGAGAGGAGAGAGAGAGAGAATTATTCATTAATCTCATGAATTATTGTTATGGTAATTAATATCTACAATTACAGGCTGCTTGAAAACATGGCTTAGTGTAGGGGTGAATATCATTATTTGGTTAATGGAAAATTAAGAAAACTAACGATAAAACGAGTACCGGTAATACTGATAACATAATGAACCACTAACAAAATGAGATGTTCATATGCCACTTCCAACCCCTATAATAGTGACATACACTGAGTTGAATGATTATGATTGCCACCATTACGATGACTGCAGAGACTTGATAATTCAGTGACCAAATTAAGAGAGACATACTTCTAGACACACTTTGAAATCCCTCCTGCATATAGCACAAGTTTAATCCATTGTCTAGAACTTCATTTGAATTCATGCATGTACTTTGTCCTGTTTTTCCCAACCGATTTGAAAATGACTTCCCATGGTTATCAGACAGTGCTGTGTTTAATTATATGATCCACAAAATAAGAGCATTCCTACGCATTCATTTGTGCCAACACTGTACTAAAACAATGATTTAATGCATAATCTATCAGAACTATTATGTAAATTGTATATATCTATTTTAATTCATACAGTAGACATGGATAACTAATTCAAAATCCCCATCATTATGCACTAATATACCTTTGAGCTAAATGTACCGTATTTGAATAACACACCTATAGGCAAATCTAAAAAAAAGTTGTGCACTGTAAAATTCATTTTTTCAAAACTTTTTGTATTGTTTAAAGGTACATGTAATGAACATTTTAAATATTGCATATTAATATGAGCTAGGAAGAAAAATTCAAAATCCATCGAGTAAAATCTAAAGTGAGGCTAAAAAAATTGGGGGAAGTGACCCAGCATCAGTCAAAGCAAATTATCTTTATTTGTACAGTGGTGACAAAGCAGAGATTGCATCTGAGCACTATATGGACAAAGCCAATTGTTCATTGTCATCTGCTGGAAAACCTTAAACTTCCTTAAATTATTTCCTTAAACGCACACAATTGCATAATACAAACAAGGAAAATAATAAAGTTAAAGATGTGTATTGAAATAGCAATATTGCACCTGCTATTTAAAAATCCTCTGTATCAAAATACCACCTTTTCTCTGTTGATAACCTAATTTAAAATCTTTATCTCCAGGAAAGATTTCCTGAACCCTCGAGATGCACTGAGAGAGTGACGTCAAGTGTGTCCCTCACTTTCTAATGAGCACTTCACATGAAGGACTACTTCTATATCATGACAGATACATTTCTATGATAACTGGGCCAGAATTGAGAATAATGAATATCAGGATGAAACTTATCATGTGGGTTTTTTGGGGAGGGGATTTATGATTTCCACCTCTGTCCTGTTTGCTTGAACAAAAAGAAACCATACAAACTTGATAACTTACCAGTAACACATCAAAAAGAAAAGTCAATCCTATTCCATCATGCTTATATAGATAAACTATTTTAACAATTTCCTAACAATAAATGTATCACAAATGGTGATTTTATCACTGCATACTGCAAAATATAAATTCTTCAGTGTGCAAAGAAATACATGTAAAAAGAGAGACAGACAGATAGAAGGAAATACATATACATGTATACGTGTTCTCAACTTACCTCTGATTTGATCAATGTATTCCACAGCAAGGACTCGATGTAGTAATTTGTTCCTCCTACTATAATAGGCATTTTCTTGTCATTTAACAGTTTTTCAATCTAATATATTAGTTAATAACAATAACATAAATAGGAGATTTTATCCGGAAAAATCATAATACAATTATATTACTGGTAGTTGTTGTGGATTATACGAGTTACAGCTAATAAGTACCTGAGATATATTCCCGAATGTTGAATCAATGACATTATATTTGGGTATTTGAATACCCTATAGGCACCATTACTTAGAAATAACAATTTCCCATTTGAATGAGCACTTGTAATCATGGTCCATTCTTTATAACACACTTATATTTAACAGTTGTAGTCAGTCATTGATAGTTTTTAACACTTATGTTTGTGAAACAGTCCTGAAGAAATCTGGTGATATATATCAGAATGAAACAAAGATATTGGAAATTCAATGGCCGAACATTTTGAAGAGGGAGAGCACGTATATGCTATTATTGTATGTATTTTGAACGATTTGGATAAAAAAGACATTGATGTCAACATCCTAAAATATAAATTTCTTAAATGTTTAAAATGCAATTTTCTGCCTTTTACTATAATCTAACTCAAAACTACCCAGATACATGTACCCAAGGTCACAGAGAAAAGTATAGTGTTCTCAAGATTCAGTTCATGGTAAAGTTACTTTAATAAAATTACTGTAATAAATAGCAAATCAAGGATACAATTGGAAGTGCCTTGTTTCTGAATTGGTGGACATGGTGATTCTCCTCCAGAGGACTGAGGTAGTTGATCATGTGATGAGGACATATCTCTTGCTCCTCCACCGTGACCTTGTTGGTCACAATATCTAAGCCTTTGTATATCTGCAATTATCACCATGTTATCTAATACCTCAAAATATCCCACCCTTGCATTAAAATAGAGTTTACAAATTACTGTTACCTTCTATATCTTAGACATCAATACTGTGGCTTTGTAAAAGTAAATTGGAATTCCTAACTTCTGTTTCTCCATGCATTTTAACCTCTTAAGGTATAGAGGTTAAAATGCATGGAGAAACAGAAGTTAGGAATTCCAATTTACTTCAGATAAAAAAGTTTCACTGTATTTTGTAAACATAATTTCTTTAAGATATCTTACCTATCACCTTCCCTGTAATAGTTGTCTTTATCACTTACAGATAAAAAAAAGTGCCCATTTAATTAATCTGCATTTGCACTACCCGTTATTTCACAAGTCACAAAACATTGTTCCTGGTTCTCCTTTCCAACACTTTGATTTTCATAAATATCTTGGTGTCCAAACTCTATTTCACCATAGAATATTTTTTCCAAGATTTCTGTTTTTAAACACCTCATCTATCTCATCATGTTGGAAGACAGTTCTTAAATAAAAAATTTATAAGGCACTTGCATTGCAAACATGAAAGAACCAAAATGCTAATGTTAAAAATCTGTGTGCAGAGTTTTGAAGAGGTCTGAATAGACCAATGATGTCAGATTTTCCAACTAAAAACTCCAGCAAGTAATAAGTTTTCATTCTTTTGTAAAAGTAAAAGGAGTGAAGTTTCAATGAAGACATCTTACAAATTTTCCATTATAATTTGCTTCTCTCTGACAGGTATATTTACTATTTTAATAAATATGGTAGTCAAAAATTGATGGAAAAGGAAACCTGGAACATCATATAATAAACAACTTTTGTAAGTCAAATGTAATGGCAATAGTCAGAGAGCTTATATAGATTTCAATGCTCAAGACATGTTCATAGAATTTCTTTACACAATAAAAATTAAGATGTATTGCAACTGTTTAGCACATCACACAAGCGTTATTAAAACATTAGCTCTTTCATATCCTCTTTCTTACATTCCAATCTTTTTTTTTGTTCTCAAGAAAAGCATAAAGAACAAAATAATAGGTCACAATGGAAGGTTTTTGCTTGCTGTATTTCCCATGTTAAATGATTAATTTAATAACTTCAGGCTACATATACATTACTGTTTTAATGTTTACCAACACTCAAACAATATATCCAAATCTTTCCTTCTTCCATCCTATACACATTTGATTGTACTGGCTCTGACAGTAGCATTGTAAACATAGTATGGTAAAAAGTTATCAGCAACAACCTGTTAGATTTAAAAGCTGCCAAAAAACAGCGACAAATGGAGGACTTTCTGATGTCTGTTTCACAAGTGGGGACTAGTCGCCCAAATTGAATATAAAAGCCCATTTGAGATAAAATATCCCATATGGAATACATGTATAAATTTGATGTGCAAAAAAATAGATTTTTTTTCTTCTTAAAATATGGTAAATCTGCATTAGAATAGATGACTGATGAATGATGTAACAATTTTTGGTGAACCGTATTATTATGGAAATCGATCCCTCAGTATATCCCAAACTTTTTGGGGATCAATCTTACAAACTATATGCTTATAGGAAAACTTGTTAACCAAAAGTTGTTGCATTTGATATACATTGATGGTAAATAATTTTAAAAATTACCAAATCCAAAATTTAATTTTTTTTCACTTTTAAAATCTATATCCCATTTTGGCTTTTATGTCCGAAACGGGCTATCTCCCATTTGGGCGATTGGTCCCAACCTAAAAGCTGCCAAAAACAGGGTATAATGCAGGGTATCAGGAGAAAACGTACCCAGGAGAAAACATACCCAGGAGAAAACGTACCCAATTTCTAGGGTACGTTTTCTCCAGGAGAAAACATACCCGGGTACGTTTTCTCCAAGAGAAAACGTACCCAATGAAAATCATAATTATACTACTTAATAGTTTTTAAATACTATTTTGCATAATAAATGTACAGAAATGTAAGAATTTTATAGATATATGAATTTAATACTTTATAATTTTAAAGGGGTTGGACATATTAAATAATTTTCAAATTCTACTTTAATGCATATTTTAATGCATATATGTATAGAAATATATTTATTTTATGAATGATATCTTTATAATGATTGTAGCAACTTTTATTTTAGTCCGAAATAAAGACCTGTCATAAAGTGTTTTCAGTCTACTTCTTCTAATTATCCATATACCGTTAGCCTTACCGATTTGAGTTTCTCTATGCGAGATACCCTGATTTTAATTATAGTGATAATCAATTAAATACTTGAGCAGTTAAGATTATGTAATATTATGTAATGCCTCCCCCTGCAGGAGGTAGAAATATTCACCCTCCACACATTATACATGTCAGTGGCGTCGGAAGCAAATTGACTGTTCAATGTTACATCTCGTATTAGTTTCTATATATATGAATCAAACAAATATTTAAAAGACTTGGACTTGGTTATATTAAGCAACCTTGTATTATAGATAATTTTCAAAAAGAATGGTGAAAAAACCCCCGCGATATCGACTTCTTGAGATACTCATCATTTAGTTCTTCAAATGAGATTGCAATAAAAACTAATAATTTAACGGTTTCATTAATGGTGGATTAATTGTCGACAAATTAAACTGCCCAGGCCATGTTCGTGTATGATATGTTACAAATTATTGTCTTAATTTAAGTACGTGACCATGGTGACTATGCATTTAAAAACAACAGCAACAAATGATACAAATATTCATGGTATATTTTATTTTCTTTCATTTAAGAATATCTATGAAAACCATTATTTATTATTTTCATAGGGTACGTTTTCTCTTGGAGAAAACGTACCCGGGTACGTTTTCTCCTGGAGAAAACGTACCCTATAAATTTCTCCTGGAGAAAACGTACCCTATAAATTGGGTACGTTTTCTCCTGGGTACGTTTTCTCCTGGGTACGTTTTCTCCAGCATTCTAATGCAGGACCTGCTGATGCCGTTCCACTCAACCCAAACTTCAAAAAATGAAGCACGGTAAGAGTAGCTGTGAGTAAGTTGAAGCCAGATTTTTAGCGATACGAATATCGTTTTAAGATGGACTGTATAAAGTATTTACTCCCGAATTCTACTAATTTGTGGCTCCTTTACAGGGTCTTCAACTCATCACATACATGTAAGGATTTTTATTGTTGAAAAATATGCTTAAGGATGAAAACCACCTGCATAGAATCTGTACTGATGATTTCTCCATTAAACTTGCTTCCTATTTCTAAAGCTAATTTTGATTTTCCAGTACCAGTAGCTCCAAGAATGAATACAACTGGAACACGCAAAGGTGTTCTGATGGAGGCTGCCATATTGAATTCTAATATTTGAACCAAATCCGGAGTCTCCGGATAGTCAAGTTATATCGTACTTCAAATTATTCGTATCTGTCTGCAGGAGTTTACTTTTGAACACTATGCAACAATATTATCTTGGATGTTTATTTTACTTGTTAACCTATATTATATGAATTACAAATGATTGTTTTGTTCGTTATAATTCTATTTGAGATTTGATTTTGCCATTTTACTTAAAAGGCACCAAGAAAACATATTTTTGGGGTAAAAAATGTTCCATTGCTGGGCGATTCCAGTTATTTGTGAATTAGACTAAGCAAGTTTTAATAATATTAAGCACACAGCACAAAAAAATGAAAACTTATATTAAAATTCGTTCTTAGAATTTTTTTTTTCTTAAATTTATGAAAAGAAATTCTTTCTCTTTCGACTATTTATTCATGTTTCTTGCACCGATTCTGCTTTGCTTGCAATATATGGCCTAAAATTAGTGGGCTTTTTTGTAAACATTTTCTGTCATTCAAATAAATTAATGAAAAAATGCAACCAGCTTGTTTTATATAAAATTTTATCTTGGTTCTAACATTTCTTGTGTGTTTCATTCGTAGAAAGTCATTGCCAGAGTCAACAACTTGATGTTGATGCCCCCTTGCGCAGTTTGCAGCAACTGTTATATTGCAACACTACGAGTTAATATACTTCCTTGCACTGTTGTCTGCAGTATTTCTACTTTGCAAAATTCAAGTCAAAATTACTAAAACAACAAGGTAAATAAGGGTATTCTGAATTTATTAGACCAAATGAGGTGAAGCAAGATTGTAGAATAGTGCAGGTAGCATAATATAAAGATGAAAGCCAATCAAATTGTTACCACACTCGTATCACTGCAAGGTACATATATGAAAACTTATGCAAAATATATGAATTCTACAGAACAAGTTGAAAAGGTCTAGATGAATATAAAACATAATTCACGTACACCACCTTACATCACATAATTTCATATCCCTCATTGCTCAATAAAACAAAACAATTTCCATAAATGCAAAAGGATGTATTTCTATGAAACATATGACAAGAAATACAACCAATACTTTTTTGAGTGTCATGTTTCAATTTTCATTGGATTAAATCGAGGTGCAACATAATTCACTGTACAATTAATATCAAACAATATTGGGTAACAAACTTATACAAATAAAAGGTACTAAAATAAGCATCAACCAAACATATACTAAGAAACCACATTACTGCTTTCTGCAGACATTGAAACACAAAAAATTGTATCTTACAATAAAATTTTCAAATCTTAACAATGCACTATTCAATGGTTGGCATGTTTAAAACAAGAGTACTTTTAAATGCAATCTACACGAACTACAAAGACAAAAAAGTTGTGAATCACTTGAGTAGCAACAAAAATTTATATCATTAACAAAAGAAATCCTGTGTACAACTCTTTCTACAGGCAGTATTAACAAAGATATAGGTATATATAGATGTGTATAACATTAGAAAACAAAAGAATGAATAATTAGCAAAATAGTCAAAACACTTGCATCAAAGTTTGTGGCAGTGCTTTATGAAATGCCAACACGATAAAAATGTCATCTGAACACAATATGGGTTATATACGAGGAGAACACAAATTTGCCCTAATATTCCAGCACATTTCAACAGCAAAATTAGCTATTCTCACATCAAAACTCCCTAGCATGAAGCTTTTCTAAAGTCCGTCTTAGCTGTTCATGTTTTTCCTGTAGCATTTCTCTTTCACTTTCAAGTCTACGTTCATCAGCAGTAAGTTTTCGGATGTACTCTGATGCCTTTTTGAGAATTTGAACTTTTGGTGCACGTTCCTGCTTAACAAGTTCTGGTACACTATCCCTGAGACTGAAAAAACTGAATTTGAGGTCATTTCTTCTTTTACGTTCTAACACATTGTGTTGAGTCCTTTTACCCTCAGGGTAATCTTCAGAGTCTGAGGAATTCCGACTTGAAGAAGCACTGCTACTTCCACTTGCCCTGAGTTTATGACACACTTTTTTCATATCTCTGTCACTAAGTTCTCTTTTACACCTCTTTGAAGGTAAAGGCGACATAGAGGGAGAATTTGGGAGAGACCGAACACGTTTGAGTGATGACACTGGTAAACTGTATGGATGTTCATCTGTAGGGCAGTCAACTTTCACTTTAACAGTGACAGTTGTTTTAGCAGCACCAAATTTTTCATCATGTCCATCCAATCTTTCGGTTTTCACACTCTGCACTGTAAATACGGTCTTCTTTGTTGGTGCAACTGGGACTTGCTGCAGTTGCTTCTTCTCTACAGTGACAACATCAATTTCTTCTTCTAAAAAAGAGATGATAATAAAGATTACAGATGTACCCAATTTCACACAATACATCATAACTAATTTCATATTATGAATAAATACACCTGTGAAATGACAATATGTTGACCAATACATACCCGAGTCTGACGGTGTTTCTGTCCCCAAGCTATGGAGCTTAGTTTCACTGTGAATGCTGTTTAGACTGTGGATGGGGTAGGGGAAGACAGCTGCTGGATCTACACAGTCAGCAGAGTTGACATCAGGGCAAGCAGCATTCTTGTCACCAGTAGGATACCTTCCAGAATCACCAGACCACATACAATCTTGAATGAGGTTGGAATTCAAATTCGGTGGAGTCTCTGATAACGTCATTATTTTGGGAATTGCACTCTCTTTCTCAAAGAACTCGTCAAAAATCAGGTTAAAATCTTCCAAATCCAATGAATTCATGTCGTAGTCATCATCCCGTCTTGGTGACAAAGGCGGCGTCGGTAGCAATTCGAATTTTTTCCACATATCCTCATTTGGCAGAGAGCTAGGTGAAATGGTCTCTGGTTCGTTTTCATAAAAACAGGGTTGAAACATTTCGTAGTCCATAATTGCGGTCTTCTCGTTTTTCCGACCTACAATAGAGTAAATAGTAAATCCACGTGAACTTCATGCAACTTGCCCCATTCAAGAGTTGTCAAATACTAAATGAACGTCATTGGCCGATTCGTTGAATATATTAAGATAGCAATGCCATTTGTCGGCAACGCTACAATCTTTGTCTTAGCTCCGCCCATTTCCACATTTTTGTATGTTTTATAAGTTTTTTGAATAAAAAGAGTAAAATGGTAAAGGGGAATCTATTAAACAAATACAAACTATTGTTATATAAACATATGAAATAGTGTCACAACATAAAATTTAATAACGAAGCCAAAATATGTTGCTCAACTTTACACATGCCGAACCCACGTGAGTTGCCCAACATGGTGACCTACATTCCATGCCGGTATAAATTTCTGTGTAAAGCGAATGACAGCCGAAAGTATAGAAGTTAAGTTGTAACTTGTCATATAAAACTACCGATATATAACTTTTTTAAAATATAGAATTAGACTGAAACCATTTTTCGTCCTAATTTCACAGTTTAATCACATTACACAATTTCTATACATTTGACAGTTGACAGGGAACATTCCATTTCAGAAAAATCCTAACAGTAATTACATTTTAAAACGAATAACCATAGCTGCTGAGAGAAAACATGAAGTAGGATATACGACTTACCTATTAACATGTTTTAAAAATTCCAACACAGTATAAAAATTGTATTCGTGTAATGATAACGGTTGAATCCTTGGCAACTATGATCTTAGGCCCAAGAATTGACTCCTTCATAAACTGAACCGAAGCACATTTTATGCATAATGTATATTCATACACCAATCGCTTAATCTCATTCAAGGTCACATTTACGCATTAATATAATACCAATTAACAAAGAATCAATTCTTATTTTTTATAATGAAAACAACAAAATAGTCGAAAAAGAAAGAACGCATCACAAAAAAATTAAAAGTTTAAAAAACAAATATCAGACTACTGACCTATATTCGTCTGGCGTAGGAATAAGTTCAGACAGCGTTCTAAGGCAAAGACGCGGGAAAATTAATAAGGGGCGGAGTTTCCTCAAAGTAAATTGTCACAGAAAGCAAGTCTCAAGTCTTGTACTTTCACTGTGACATTGCAACAACGAAGATGCAGTACAATAAATAATGCATAATATAGTATATTTATTGTATCATTCAAATATTGTTCAATTATTTAGTAACTGAATGGAACTATGTGCCAATAGAACTTATTGAATGCGTTTACAGTACATTAAAAAAAAACCCCAGCATCTATTGAGAGTAGTTGCTTTACATTGGTACTTTATAATTTTGACCTTTTTTTTGTTCAGAGAATACCGAAACATTTTAGTGCTCCAAAATTTATTCTTTAAGAAAAGAAAGAATTTAAATTAATAGCAATGCCAGTGAATATCAAGTTTAACTAACAAATTTTGTTTCTAGTCTCTGAATAAGAGATATCCTAATCATATCAAATGAAATATGACACATAATGGTGTAAATGTTCGTAATTAACAATTCAACAGTCCTCAAGGCTACTTATATATTGCAAAATGTCTAAATACATCAATTTCTGTATATATGCCTCTTCTGATCCAATGATTGTCGATTGCATACCGCCCAAAATTCAGAATTGAAGCTCTGACGGATCCAGGATTTGTTAAAGGCCGGGGTTCAGAAGCTCCCAGATTTTTATTTTTTTTTTTTTTTGGGGGGGGGGGGGGGTGTGTTATACATATTTTGATCTAGTCTAGCTATAATTCATAATTGACATATTATAAGATCAATGAATATTCATCACAAAGGGGGGGAGGGAGGGGGTGCTCCCCTCCCCATAAATCCACCAGTGCATCTACCCTTCCCATTCCCACACCTAAAGAATAAAGCGGAGTTATGTCAGAAGACTCAATATTGATTGCTTGAAATGTCATGTGCAGATCTTGTATGGGGAGTTGGGAGTTGGGGGTTGAATCCTCTCCCTACCCTGCAAATTGATAATTATTCAAATTCATAGTCACCAAAACTAGACTTCGGACTATCTTTAAAAACAAGCACTTTTCTTGGAACTCCCTGAGAAAATCTTTGATCCTAGCTAGCCTGGTCCATATGTCAAAAGAAAATAATTTTAAGTACACGAAATGGACAGAGAGACATCCAGTATATGGTAGCTACTGTAAAGTCGAATGCCAGAAGTCCAGAACAGATAAATTTGTATCAATTAATATAACTTACAATAATATGTATAACCTGTAAAATCCAATGCTTTATTCTTTTGAGTATTACCTGATCAAATTTCATAACAATAAGGAATCAAATGACACAAAGAAATGTGGTATATTCTGAAGTCTTTAGGACACGGGCAAGACGCGTGCCTAAGAAACAACAAAGCTGGCAAAATGCCAAGACAAATTTCTTTAACATATCCACTTCACCTGTCGTTTAGCGTACATAATTACATTATACTTATCACCAAATCAAGGCATCACCACATGAAAGATGAAATAAATTTCCAAAAAGAGGTAATACCCGAATATGATGCATCATGGTTTGTTTCGAATTGAAAATCCATCTGACACATCTAAGGATTTTCATTGGTAATACACCAACAGGTGTATATGAGCAACTCCTTTGTTAGGATGTGTATTCAAGATACCAACAGTTTGGTTGACATTTCTTTGTTGTGATCTGAATCTTTAGCCCATATCACAAGTTTCTGAATAAAATGGTCATTTTTTATGGATCATCCACCAAATTTCCCAGTCTTCTTCCTGATTAAACAAATAACCTGCCTTAGGTACAAGCATTTCATGGTGACAATTAATAAAGAAAAACAAACCAAATTCCTTTAAACCTGTATTTATTTTGATGACAAAGATGATGTTTTCAAATAAAAATCTTTACATACACAGAATACCATGTACAAACAAATGTCTTGGGATCATAACATAGAGTTTTTGAAAGAGAAACCTTGAAGTGCAGTACAAGGAATAAAGTAAGTGTTTACAATCCAGAAAATAAATGGTGATCAATGGTTCTTATCTCTGAAATTTGACGGGGGTCAGTCACCCCAAATTGTACCCTAACACTGAGGTTTTTGGCTCCAGGGTCTCTGACCAATAGATCTCCCCTTTAACAGACTGTATGACACACATTACAATGTCACAAAGATAATTCAAAGCCTTGTTCTACCTTGACTCCAAAAAAAATGCTGTTATCTATTGACAAACCAAAAAACATCAAAAACCTGGTTTTTTGGGTTTTTTTTCAAAGTCTCATTTGATTAAGCAGCCTTAGAAATGACTGTATATCATACTTAAAACTACTATCTTTTCAAATAAAAGAAAATTAAATATACAAATTCAATTTCAGATCTATTTGTGCTTTGAAAATGACGTTTAGAGCACAAAACATACATCAAGTGAATTTACCTGGACTTATCTCCAGTGGAGCAGATCACCTTAAATTATCAAATCATTTTACTGTGCAAAAGTGCTTCTAAATATTAATTTAAAATTAATAGCATTTGGTGTTTAATAGAGCATAGACAGTCTGATTTTCAGCGCTAAGAGTTGAAGGATTACAATGACAAGTAGCTTGTCAAACTCAGACGTTTTATCAGCTTTTAATCCTCTCCCTATATTTGCCCCCACGATAAAGGACACAGGAAATAAAGAAATGCCTAAGAAAATAAGTTAAATTTACAACAATTTTTTGTCAAATAATGGTTAATGAAAGAATGTCAGAGCAATGGCTTGAATCTAAAAAGTTATGCTCTAAACCAGTGTGAGGGTTTGGCTATCCCACTATATTCCCACACCTCTTAGAAACCTCAAATGAAAACCAGATTTCCTATCTGTATGTATAATGGCAGCAGAATATCAGAAAACTTGCAATTTCCATTCACAAATCCAACATGAGACATTGATAATGAATTTTTCAGAGATTTGTAGAAGAAGTTCATTGATGCAAGATTCTTCCCACGTCTGTCTGCGTTTCTTCTTTTCTACCTGAAAAGAGAAAAACAAAAGTTTTGTAATACGGTCTTTGAAGTCTTGGAACAATATTCTTGTCAAGAACTGCATAGGCAATAACTGCATGTTATATTACAAAAACATGTGCTAAAAGACTTGACCTTAAATTCAGGCATGACCTAAAATTAGTGCATTGGGATGTTGTTTCTTTATGAATGCTATAAAATTTACTAAATGTAGCAAAAAATGTAATATCAGATTTCAGTGGGAGCAACCAATGAGTCTATAACCAATGAGTCTACCTTTTTATATCATATAACAGTTTAAAACAACAATGTTAACTTGCTAATACCATCTTGGTGATGGTCATAGTAAGTTAACGTTGTTATCTTGGTGTCTATTCATGCATGATCTGATCTCTAGAGTTTTGTTTTTGCAACTTGACCATTGTAAACCATTTCGACTGCAAATACTTTTTCTGGAAATCAAATATAAAGACAAGGGGCCAATAGGTTAAATACAGATCCTTCAATGACAGTGTTTGCAAGACAATTTCACATTAGAATGATGTATGTAGGAATGTTTTTACAGAATGTGCAATTCATTACAGCACAAATTATACTAGCTCTCATGAGACTGAACATCAACACCAATGGCATTAGCCATGACCAACAACATTTTACTTCACTCTGTTAATAGATAAATAAATCCCTCTTATTTCATGAATTCAACTTTGAGATGCATGTAGAACAGTTCTGACAATGGTCAGTTTATCTTACAAATGAGAAAGCAGGATTGCCAGTTGCCAATTAAAACCAACTGGGATGACCAACTACAGCAAAATGGCTAAGAAGTGAGAGGTGCTTTGTTAGAGAGCTCAAATCAGACAGAAGCCATTTCCCCTGGACCATTACGTTGGGTACACCAGATTCAGAACAGGCATTCTCTCAGATAAAGGCAACAGAAATAATTCTTCGTGACACAAACCCCCAACAACAGGGGGTGTTTAACATGTAAATGACAAGAAAGATCTAATTTAAGCCTGATGAAATACACACATGTTGTGAGGTTATAATCATTTGGAATTCACCAAGCCACCAATACATAATGGACACATACCGATGTTGGACACACAATCATGGAGGACTGACATTTACTCCACAGACAGTGCATCATGAAAGGAATAAATGACTCATAAAACACAAAAAGGATGCAGAGGAATCTACTCAGAACAAAGAAAATCCTGCTCCAACAAGCAGGATAGACGAAACCATGGAAAAGGAACATTTGCATACCCATATATTTGCCTGTTCATATATTATATTAAACAAAGTACACACACAAGTCAAATATTATAGCATATATAAAGAATTAATTCTAAATCTGATGTTCCATTAATTGCTACCTGTCTGGCTTATATTCTGTTACAAAATATTTAAGTCCTCTGTAAATATCTACAGTATTCAAGAGTGCAAGGGGGTCAATATCTAGATTTGCATTCTAGATTGCGTAAAGTGGGTTGACTACCCTAGATGTATATATATCTATGTATATAAAATATCATATAACTTTATATATATACTATGCAAACGTGACCTGAAATCTTTTCAGTCGAACAAAAGGTAAACCTTAAGAGCCATTTAATATTCCGATTAAAATAAGAAAAATCCAATGACAATGTCCATGATAAAAAAGACTTGCTTTAAAATGAGCCCTTGTGCAGTCTATATTGTATAATTCTGACCAATGCAGGGAGTTGACACGAACATTCACAAAAGTGTAACTGTGTTTCAATAAAAAGAGTAAATTTTTTTAATGTGAAATATATCTATTGAAATCTCAAAGTATTTTCCAAGACAATAGATGTCTCAAACAGCAAGAATTGAAATCATCAGTCTTATAGCTCACTTTCTTTGGTGACGTGTGGTGGAGGAGTGAAGCAGTTTCTAAATACAAACGCTGATCTCACAATTTTATTTTCTTGAGACCACCATCCATGACAGGTCCTGATTTTTGGACCATTATGAGTTCTGTGCCTTCCAGACACCAGTTATCCAAATGAATTGATGGGGTTAATCCACATTCTTAACTGGGTTACAAAAATGAATGCTTATAGAAAATAGGTGATACCATCACTCTCACCTGACCCACTGAACCAGTAAAATCGGCCATTCAAATTCACGACCAGATTCTGAGCATGGGGAGTGGAATGTTGATTTGGTACCCAATCTACCCATTAAATCAGATTAAATATCAAAGTCAGATTTCACCAAAAAGTCATCCAGCCAAGCCAACAATTGTGAAGCAGGGTGTTAAATGTGATCTTGAAATATGTTTTGCATATACACCCTATCTAGATTGTTCAGATTTGCGAGACTGGAAAAAATATTGGGATTTTCTAGTTATCATAACTGAAATAATGTCCAAGCTGTCATATTTTACTGTCAAATTCAATGAGGCATTTCAATATTTTGGCCACAACATTTTATGACCAGATGTTACACTTGTAAGATTTATGCATATTTTCTTTTTTATCTGTAATTACCTGCACAGTACTACTTTTTACAACAGTCTTAAGAAAGGCATATTAAGACTTGAACAGCTTGGCCGGCTTAATTATATTCAGCATTTTACTTAAATAGAATAAATGTTATCAACTTATTATATCATTTCTAAGAAAAATATCAATAAACTGTATAGAAACATTGATCCAAGGAGAAAAAAAAGAAGTAAAGATGATCAGTAATCTATGTAGATATACAGATGTATAACATAGCCTTCCCGGTAAGTATCAATCTGACACAGTTCTGGACATACATTGGTAGTAAGTATGTACTAACTAAGCAGCATCAAATACTGGACAATTGGTACTCAAATGTGCTGTTGTCTAAAACACTTTTCAAACAAACACAACAGGAACTGCCATACTCTCGGCTGTGACTGGCAACAGTACTGGGAAAAACTCGAGATAGGTATCCCAGTCACAAATTAGTCGTTCATATGATCTGGTCTCAGCATCATGGACTACCCTTAAATGTCTTTTGAGTTTCATTATAGCAAGTAAAATCAGGATATATTTCCCTTTTGTGTTAACCTTAGATTCAAAGCAACAATTCAGGATTAAGAAAAACACCATATGTAATGATCAAGGGATCAGGTGCCTTTTCCCTTAATTTGTTGCTAAATACTGCACAATATCTTTGAAATATAGTTTACTGGTGAAAATTATATCTTAAAATGGAATGGTCTTGCTGGTAAATCCTCTTTTAAAGGACATCTTAAAATCTTCAAACAAAGTGATTATTACATGACAATCATTTCTGTTCAATAGAGATTTGACACATTTTACATTTTTATAGTGTGATGAAAGTAATTATTATACATTAGGATATTAGACATAAACTGAATATGAAATTACATGTAATTAAGTAGACGTTTTTTCAAGCATTCTACAATGTTTCTACACATGAAATTTGTTTTTTAACGAATGTAGATAATTACAACCAACATTTTCTTGGGTGTCCAGCTAGCTATCACATTGGTTGATATTGTCAGTCACTCACACTGTCAAGACCAATGTCTATTATTTGATTGGCAAGTGCATCTTATCAATCTAAGTCAGTCCATGTAAATCTTAGAGGCTTTTGTCATTACCTGTGGGATTTATGGTATAAATATAAAACTTGAAAATTCTTTCAACAAGCTTAATTGCCATCATATTATAGTATCTCTATGACAGGGATTACAGCATGACTAAACTAAAGGATCTTCACACTATCTTGCTTCCGTGTTAACTCGCCTACCCACCTCCTTTTTCTTCAAAACTACTGAACACCACCCTCCTGGCCCTTCTCTGACACATTTTATACAAGCTTGCTGCTAAAGTCATTTCAAAATATGTGCAAGTTTATAAAAGGAAGAATTTTGGAAAGTTTTATTTTTCTTGTTTCTTTAAGGGTCCCCTCCTGGCCTAGAAACTTAAAATCCAAGCTTATAAGTACATGTTTTGATATTGCTCTGGCTAATTGTTGTTGTTTTTTTAAGAATTAATCATATCCTTTTATCTCCCCCTTGGGAAGAGACCTTAGCATCATTTTTTTTAAAAATAATACGAAAAAAGCAAAAGATCAAAAGTTCTTGACTGTAGATGCTTGTATTGTATTGTATTGTATAGAACAAGCAAAAACCATTGATAAAATAAGTTCACTTGAATCTTAGGTCCAGGTGAGGTACTGTACAAAGTCTCATTGGCAGTCCTGTTTGTACTAATTGTAAAAACCTTTCCAATCTGTCTAAATCCATTAACACAGTTGCAAGCTAAACCATTTCAACATTAATCCTAAACAGCTTCCGAGAATCTTTCATTTAGTAGTTTCATCAGGTTAATTATATACAACAATCAGGCAATACTACTATAAAAATGATTAATAGAGTGGACAAAAAAACCTACAGTTTTAATGTTGAGCCTACTAATGAAGAAGAAGCAATTATGTACCTATATATACAGAGTTTCCATGAAATTGTTCTCATAAAAAACCCCACCTTTCCAAATATTTCAGTTTGTGATGAATGCCTGTATTAACTTGAGTATTTCTAAAGATAAGAGCTTTTCTGTGAAAAAATGGACACATATAAAACTTTAAACAGTGACACCTCTCTAGGTGATGAAATTTTCTTTAACCCAATGCAGACAAAACAGTAACTTGTTTGAACAGTATTAAAGGTATAGATGACCAATGTCAATGTTGTTGGAATTTTCTCTAGTATGTATGTCAGCCTAAAGCTCAAAAGCACATTATTATTATTGACATGACTTACATTTTATAGGTTGTCGTACTCTCTACACAGATAATACCCATTATTAACTCAATATTTTAACAAGGTTATTAAATTGACATAACTCTTTTTTATACTCTGTCCCGAGTTTTTGCTTCCACCACTTTTTGTTTGATATTTCAATAATAGTAAATACCTTTGTGCTCAAACTACATTCATCTACTAATATAAAAAATGTCCAGATTATCTGTTTTGAAACGCCCCCTCTACCGCTTCAGGTTTCAATACACATCCCGAAATTGAAAGTCTACGGAGATTTTGCATTGCAACAGCCATTAATAAGCCCGGATGATAACGTTAAAAAATTGCGCGATGTATTCCGAGTGTATTCCGAATGGAGAAAAGATGTAAACATTCCCCATTATAAATCTCCGTAAGGAATCTGTTTTCGTTCCTGTGAATTCTTCTGAGTGGAAAGGGATAATTGTTCAATGAAGATATCTTGGATATATTCCCTTTTAACGATTTCAACTGTATTTCTTTCTCAGGTATGTGTAATTTTATTAAAAATCATCAAAAAGCGATGGAAGCAATAACTTGGGACAGACTATAAGTGCTTTCACCTACAACTTTTTAACAATTTACTAGTATAGATTTTTATTCATGATATGGTATTTACATCATGGTTGTTTGGGTAAAATAAATCAAATGAGCGTATGTTAACTGAAAATGGTAATAAAACAAAACATGATCTCTATTTTAAAAGAGGATGTCACTATGAGATTTATCAGAACATTGAATCAACTGAACATAAATTGTATTATTCCCTTCTGAGAAGTGGGCAGGCATAGCCTATGCTTTGCCTGTCCACTTCTTAAAAGAAAATAACATTTGTATATAACATTTTAAAAAAAAGACAGCATATAATATCATATCCACATGTATTTCAACTCATATTTATTAATCTACAGATCATAAAATAAAATCAATGCTTTAACTGATGTAGAGCCAGACTTTATGGTTACAATACAGATAAATATGACAGGGAATATCATGCACATTCTACACAATATATAGCCAATAAGGACTTTTTTTGTAAGTCAGACAGAAACGTCATTCCCCTACCAGCCTACTATGGGTAACAGCTGTGTGAGGTGAGAGTGCGTGGTACGACTCAGTCGATCCTGTGACATCTGCTTCAGGATTTGTACAGTGTGTGCAACACAGAGAGGAGTGCAAGCATTGATGGCAGCTCGGAGACGAGGTAGTACAAGAGAGGGAGTATACACTGTATAGTAATCAATGCCTCTCCAAAGCTGCTGCTCAGAGACCCCCCAAAACAAGAGACATCTATTAATATCAAGAGAGAGTAAATCTGGCAAGGTCCTATGGGTCTGAGTGGGATCAGAGTAACACAGAGTAACACCTAACAATCTCTGCTGTCCAGATTGTAGAATCACTGACAGGGCCCCATGTTTATATGCGTCACTTTGTGCCATGGATCAGATCATGCACACACTCATATAATCAATGCTCTTTCTGTAGAACCACATTTTCATCTTCTTTATCATGCTCAGACCCCAGCATTCTCAATTTACATAAATTAGTGTACAAACTGTAGTGAAACCGCCCATGGCCTCCAAACTGATTATAAAACAGTTTTATAAGCACTACTCAAATGGCAAAATGTCAAGCCCTTGTTAATGATAATCTACCTAAGACTTGTTATCATTAATGTTTATCAATATAATCTACTTATGAATGTATTAGGTACATGTGTTGTATGTCAGGTGATCAACTTCCCATAGTATGAATGAAATTGAACAAAAATATTTACATTCCACGTATTTTTTGCATGTAAAATGTGTTGAAAGCTACTGCAATTATAACACTGTGACACACACAGGGTACTCAAAGGTTAAAATGACGACTTCTATTATGATGTCACAAACGGTGAACGCTGTAAAATGTAACGTCACAAGCTAAAATCAAAGTTCATCCTTGTGGCTGTTACAGTGGCTCTTCCATTTATATCAACTTACCCTTAAGATAAAATAAGATTTTTAAGGTATAAATCACATTTGCAGACAAGGCAAGAAGTAAAAAAAGTAAATATAAGCATTAAATCATTATTTTTTGAAAGAGACATAATGCGCTAATGCGCGTTACTCAATTTGTATGCACACGCTGCTGCAGTTATGAGACAATCTCTTTCAAAAAATAATGATATAGTGCTTTAATATGACCAATAGAACAATTTCTAATCTTAGTCAGTGTTGTCTCTACAAAATGTGAATGTGAAGGTCAACAAAATGCTTTATTCACATCACAACTTGACCACAAATTTATCAACTCCTGTACATATATTTCCAAGGACATGAATTTTTCAGTGCCCTTTGCTCACTGGACTATGTTGAAACCAAGACAGGGGGTGGCCCCATAAAAATGTCCCAGACCCTTGCCCTCTTCTCTAGCACCAAGACACATTATCTTGCTATGTAGATTAGGACTAAATTCTTTGTTGTTCATTGTTCTATAAACTGTACATCTTTATCTAGGAGTCCAAAGTCACTTCCAAAGATTCAAAAGCTTACCAATGGTAGTTATCAAGTCCGTAAAGGGAATAAGATAAGGGCTGCCACCAGAAGAGGGAACAGCTGATTATCTCCCTTACTCAGTGAAGTGGCTTGATTAGGTCATAGCTGATAGGGGCCAATCCTGTTAAAAAAGATCATGATATATTAGAATTAATTAATAAGGTGCTTAGGATATGATTGATAAGGTCTTGGCATGTACACATATAATTACAATGTCTGTCTGGTCGACCAGACTTTCACCATGATAAAACACAGGACACAGAGACATTTACAGCAGTATGTGTGAAAAAGTAACAGTTTTATCTGATCCAATAAAAGGCTTTCAATTACAATAATGAACAAAAAAATACATCAATATTGGTTTTTATTTTTTAAATTATAAATGACTAAAAAATTATCAAAATGTAGAAATCATAATGCGGTTTTCTGTAGAGTGTCATTTTGTGGGGTATAAAGAGCCCAGGTCTTTGTTCAGGGTAATTGAGGTAATTTGCAATACACCTGTAGCCCAGTGTATTCAGAAACAGTGTGTCTACCCCAAGCACCTGCTCCTAACTCCACATCTGTTATGAGGCATTTGATCACAGCAAATTATCCTTTACAGGTACTCAGGGGTGTAAATTCTTGTCTAAATCTGTCTCTTTTTCTCTCTCATTAAAAGAAAATATTCGGATATTCAAAGGACTATATGTGGTTTGAGCCTAAAATGGCCCCCTTAAATGGACATAGTCATTTTACTGTTATTCTTTGTTTTCTTTGCACAGACATTCATTCGAAGTTTTATCATAACTTTCATTTAGACTTAGGTGCCCACAATTTAAAAATATGACATCATAAAGTTTACCTTTTACCGCCATTTTCGCATTTTTAGCATAAAACGGCTTGTTTTTAAGCAGTTTCCTTTAAGAAAAAAATCGAGTGATTGCTTGAACAACCAAAATATTTTCCATAAAGATGTATCTATCCAGTACTTATAAGTGACAAAAAGTTCTTTTTTGTTCAAAGCGTCGCTCTATATTTCCCATTCAAAAAATGATTTGAAAAATGTCAAAATTTCACTGATTTTGATTGGTTTATAAAAACAGCGTCACTTCTGACATCATATACTCCCAATGGACACAAAAAATCAAATAAATAGGTGAAAAATGTATTTTATATCAACTCTTCTGAAAAATAACACAACAATTTGATGTACCTGAAACACTTTAAAAAATTGCAAATTATGGGGGCCAAATCTGACTAATATCCATATGTAGTTCTTTATATATAATTTTTAGAGAATAATGAAGATGAATGCAAAACATAAAGGCTAGCAATAGGTGTCATATGTTTTATGCAGAATACAGTGTCATTTTAACAACTTTATTTGTCATTTATGCAAAAATTATGTGAACAGACAAAGATCATGAATCTCATTGCAAATTCTAATCTGGAACATGTTTAAGCTAAATCAATGACCTTTTTAATGACACAGGTGTATGAATAGAAAAGCTTCAAATGAAACATGAGTATAATAAAAGAATATCAACCACTTTTTATCTCTAGAGCAAAATTGAACCTTGGACCAAATACATGTCCATTCATATATAATTTGATGAAATGTGGGCATCACTTCCAACTTTTTTTGCAGTTTCTTAATGTCATCATGAAGCCCAGCAAGAATTCATTTTGCAATAAGCATGGATCTTCACTGCTCCATTGAGATCTAATCACCTGCTACACTGAGCAAATGGCACATCTTTGAATATGAAAAATTAAACGAATATTTTTTGAAAATTCTTAGCTGTGAGTAAGTTTTCTTTATCTGTATCTTGAAAATTGTCATTTTTCATGTGCTGAGTATAATTTGTTCACATTGATAAAATCTCTGTTTTTATGACATGCATGATTGGTTAATGACAGGTCTGCATTGCTTATCTGTGACTGTACATACACTGTTGAGTATATCTGTATTTTATGTTTCAATAATAGCTACTTGACATGAATTATCATCTCCACTTGATGATTAAAGATGGATCACAGTAATCCCCATGGTTTAAGTCCAGAATAATGACTAAAGGTTAATCTTTAAAATATCATAAACTCCTTGGAATCTTTATCAAAATAAACCATAAAGTTCTTAGTAATGATGGAATGTGATCTCCTTCACCAAAAAAAATATCTTAGATTACAGGGATTATAAAATTACAAGTACTCAATTGCAAGGTTGTGTAGGGATGCATGTGTCAGGTTGTATCATCAAAGTGGCCAAGCATCTGTACATTGACATCAAACAAGTTCATACTAATCCCGAGTTGTCTCTACATGTACAAATCTCAGGTATTTGTGTTGTAGGGAGGAGGTGAACATGTTGGCTGTAGCTCAGCCGCGGGACACCTTTCATTGCAGTGACTGTAGGTTTAATGTCTGAGTGATCATTGCTTGCACACCTCCAGCCAAAGAATTCACTGGCAGCAGGAAGGAAGTGGGATTTATGAAATGTGACATAAATTGATCAAAGTATGTAGAGAAGAACCTGTAGATTATGATCAAACCCAGGTGTCAATCATACCTTAGTGCATTCACAATGTTTCCCCTCTGACTTACAATAAACTCTACACAGAGAAAAACAAGACCCATGTTCTACCATCAGGCCACTCTGGCTAATACAACCTAAATGTTACCCCATATATTCTAAACAGTGGCAAACCATAAAAGTCACGGAGAGTCTCTTAAACAAGTCTTAAGTGAGAAACAATTTATCAATACCTAGTGACAGGGGGATGGGAAGTGTCCAGATTGGTCTGAATTTGGAGGTCATGTGACCCCAAGTCTGACCTACCTACACCTGGCCGATTATCGGGTTATAAACGTGACAATTTATCTAGAACGTGAAAAATTAAATATACAATTTTATTGAACAAAGAAATTTGGTAATTCTACTAGCTATGTTTAAAATCTACTATGATATTTAAAATCTACTACTTTTTATCCTAATATTACTTACAGAAATACCCTTGCATGGGCAATATCAATGCCACAGATTATTTAAAAATACACTAACAATTTGCTTTTTATCTGATTTTTAATGAAATCCTTCAATGTGAATCATAAATCTGTCAAACAGTAATTAATAGAATCACATTATATGGTGATGGATGGAATGCTAATTCAGTTTCAATATTTTGATATTTGAACTTGTTATAAGATAATGTGTGCCTCTGTATACCAAGAAGGTACCATGAAAAATAAGCCTTGTTATTAATATTCGATCAATACATAACTAAATACTCTATCCTGCTATATGAGCTTTAACTATTCCTGATGTGCACTCTTGTGTCTATTCCTCTTACAAGGCCTTATAACCACAACATCACTGTTTGCGGTATTACGTACTACTACAAAGTTGAAGGTCTCTCAAGGCTGGTACTTTAAAGTTTTCAGGGTCTTCCCAGCAACCCGGACCTTACACTTGAATATCTCTAACTAAATCCTGATTCTAGCCATCCTGAGAAGAAGCAACTGGTGTTCTGTAAGTATACTCTTTTGGAACTGCTTCCTATTGACAGAAACATTGCACTTCTCCATGATCAACGTCATTGCGGTCAGTCGTGAAGAGTTGTGAAGAGTCTTGGAAGGTCATCTTCATTGTTTAAAGCTAATTGACATGATCCAAGTGATTATTTAATTCTTGTATCTGGGATATAACATAGCAAATCAACTACTGTGTTGTTTACATAACAAAGCATACTTATATATTAAATTATCTTAGGCTAGCAATATCAATGAAAAAGAAACATCGACTTTCAAAGCTCATTATGTGAATCGCCTTCATTATGAAACCTTGACCTTTGCATAGGGCTTTCTGTAGAGAAGCAGAGATGCTGCATCAGAGTATTCACATCTAATAAATTTAAAATGGGTCACCCCAGAAGGTAAGTTGATCAGTGCCATCTTCATACAAGAACTGAATTTCTGTGTATACTGTTAACAATTGTATGGAAAAAAATAATGATTGATTGTACCATGGTCTGACAGGGACAAAGGCTGTGATGGACATACGGGTCAGGTCCATGGCAGGAGAGAGGTCAGGTCAGTATCTCCTGCTCTCATTTCATCCCAACTCAACACTCCCTCTACAAACAGTTGTAAACCTAGATATCAGTAGGGATAGGCATAAAACCACCCACTAATTCTTAGCCTGGTTTACAATTAAAAGTCTTGCTTCCTGAAAGTAAAGCAAGCACAGAAAGGATCCATATACCTTACAAGTCAACCTACACTATCTGAAGTCACTTGTTTGTTAACAGAGCATGCATAATTTGGGCTTCTGTCTTTTCTTCACCTATTAAATCTAGTTAAAGATCAGATTTAATGTGTCCGATTATCACGACAGACATTTAATACTGGTGACAATCTACATCAGAGCGCATGATGAACAAAGAGCAGAGGAAATGCCCTTATCGTCTGACTGAACCTGCTATTGGGAAGCAGGACACCATATAGTTGATACTGTATCAATGAAGAAGTTGGGTTATCTGTTCATCAGTTTAACACAAGCGTACCTGAACAAAGACTTCCACTAGATTTGCTATGAAAGGCAACATCAGAGTCAGACCTATGCACTCCACTGAAGTGCAAGATAGGTCAACTATGACAATACTTCTACTGACAAATCCTATTGTCTACCCCTAACACATTTCCAAATATATTGAGGGGTTTAATCAAAACAAATTAAATAAACAAAATATTGATAGATTTTAATCAGGCATTAGCTAAAGAGATTGTGCTTTTTAAATAAACTAGCCAGGAATGATGAATTTCTGGATGTTCTTTGTGTGGTGTTTTTAGAGCTCTGCTTTGATTCTTTCCCAAGGTGTGAGGCATTCCAATACAGAAGTTCAAGAAATTGCCAGCGGTGACATTCTCATGACAGGAATTCACTCCCAGTTGTTACAAACTGTCCATTCAAACCAAACAACAACAAAATGATGGATGGGCAACATAGGGTCATCCCATCACACCAGATCCCTATATTTTATGCTGGACTACCTTTGAAATATTAAATATTTACATTACAAGTCTGCGTCTGACAGTTCTCAGCAGGCAATGATACATAAATAGAGCAATTCTAGACAACTTTTTTTTTTACTTTGTTCTGTCATTGACTTTGAAAATTTAACATGCCTCCTAAACAGCTTTCAATTTCTTAACAACAAAACTTCCTTATTTTGCCTCAATTAAATGTCCAACTGAATCGATAACAAGATGTATAACTTTATTTCCGTCCATTAAATATTATGACTACAAAACACGAATGCTTTGCAAAATCATAAAGTACTCAAAAGATGTTTTTATCAAGTTCAAGGGAATTGTATCAAATGGAGCCAAAATCTTTTCCTTTGGTTCTTCTAACAAAATACAGCTATAAACTCTCCATACAGCAAAACAAAACAGACATTAATTCATCTCTTGAATTAACAAAGCATGACAATGGAATATGGACATTGACACTGGAAACACTTTTTTTTAACAAAACCTCTGAAGAGTAATGGCTTATGTACATTAGTAAAGTGATAATTTCTTACGGGAAACCTCGTGAAAATTCAAATATAATAGGGATATAAACTTTAATTGCTAATATTAAAATATCTTTAAAAATCATTGAAGATTCATTGTCCCTTATTTACATTTATATCAAAACTTTCAAAAAGATCTCTCTCTCTCTCTCTCTCTCTCTCTCTCTCTCTCTCTCTCTCTCTCTCTCTCTCTCTCAAAACCATAAAATACAGGTTTCAGGGATAAAAAAAACATGCACCACATAACATCAATATAAAAAGTTCTTATACTGCATGTCATAACGATGCAAAGTCTTCTAATATGATTGGCCAGTTGACTCAATCTTGCAGGTGTCGTTTTTCACACCTGACAATTGTTAGTGAGCTAGCAACACAGACGAGAAAAAAGTACTACCGACTACCACAGCTCACCAGACAGATTAAACAACTATCTCTAAGTACGCGGAGGGTCAATAAACGAGCCCTTCAATGGGTTCTCATTATACAAAAACACATCAAAACACATCATACCAACCAACATCTCTTCACCAATACTCTGTGTTCAACCGACTTTATCTGTGGTGCTGAATTAATTTGTATATTAATGACAAATGCTGATAAATGTACAGATCTTTAGCGAGCTTAGGAAGACAGCTTTTCACACTTAACTTTCTCTACATCCCTTGTTTCCTAAGTCTTACAAATTTCAATTGTTCTCATCCAGTACATATTTGTGTACAAAAGCTAGAGCACTAGTTACAGTACCAATAGTTCCTTGAATCTGAATTTGTTCCAACATGAACATTATCAGTCAAACCAAATAGTAAACAACAACCTATTTGTTTGGTAACTGGAACTCCCCCCCCCCCCCCCCCCCCCATATGACATTCCAAAATATACCAGTCAAAGGAAATATACCCAGTGGTGCAGCAATGCCTATCCCCAACAAAAAGAATATTTTGTAAACTGATCACAGTCGCCCAGAGTTCAATGTCTCTTGCCTGGTCCAAGGTTATTTGGTTAAAAACAAAAGCTGTTCTCGTACTAGGGAGCAATGTAAACACTATCGTCTGGAGGGCCACCGTTAGGCCAATGTAACTGAAGCATCCAGACATGCCGAAACAGGGCTGGCTATCTAGAACCACACAGGCTTCACAGATAAAAACAAAATTATTCAACAGAACTTTATTATAAATGTTTAAAAACATCTGACACATACAAAATACGGCAGTATTCTTCTGGGTTCCCATTTATAAGACCTGATTGAGTTGAACTTAACTGTCCTTTTGAGCTGTGTGCTTCCAATCATTAAACATTCTTTATGCGAGTTTATTCATGCCCGAGAGCGATGACTTTGATAATATTACTGCATGCAATGTTATTTCAAATGATTTCTATATAGGCTAAAACAGCTAAGTGGCTGCATCCAATGTTGATTTCAGCATCATGAATACCCTTGGTCAAGACTGGGCAATTGGAAGGAACCAGACAAAAGGTTTGTACTGCTATGAACTTGACACAGATGTCAACAATTTATTAGTGTGACCAATAAGAGTTTTAACATGCGAAAACATTAATAAGACATGCACAAAACAGCGATATCACACAACCTGTGACAGGAAAAAGCTGGGCTTTTTCTAAGCTTACAGCCACTATCAAAGAATAGAATATTGATTTTTCTCACAAGTACATTCATGCATTAGTTTAATATGTTAATCTGCTTGTCTGGCCCACTTTCTCAAAAAAAAAAAAAAAGCATGTTCATTGCAGACCCAGCGTAAAAAACCCAATATGGCTGGTATTGTACATTAAATTTCGCTGGCATCAGACCATGCTAGACATTGAAACAATACATCAGAATACTGAAGATATGCAGAGAAGTCACAGCATATTCTTTATAGGTTTTGTACAGATTAAGATTCACTTTAGCAACCATTTCACATGACAAAAGGTGAAGAGGTTTGAGACTTAATACACATTTCTAGCGGTCAACGGCATGTTAACTGATGTCAATGCTTTCAGTAAATATTCCTATTTGCGCTACAATCATCTAGGTCACGAAAAAAAGACTGAATGTTAAGGAAAGCCATCTGTAAGAATGCTTCAACAGCATTTTTTGGTATCTCATGCATTTTAAAAACAATTCCTCAATCAAAACGTGATATATAAACAAAAAGCTAGTCTTATTTTTATAAATGTAACATATGGTGGAAAATGATGATTCAAATGAGGTTAAATTTGTAAAATCTGACGTAAACTACATGATTCATGTGCAATCAGATCATGTGCATCTGCAAATGCAAGTGCAAATATAGTGAGAATCGTGAGCTACGCAAAAGTGTTACACTTTTCCCTATTAACTCACTGCGATATCGACACAGGGGTTACAAAGTAGCATTTTTAGCATTTAGCGGATTGGATTTCAAAAGGTATTAATAAAGGAGTTAAAAGTCAATGGACGGGAATTCCTTAATGAAAAGAGACAAAGAGATGGACAGAAAGAACAAGTCAGAATCACCCTCTTAGTTTTCTCACACCATTTGCTCTGTATGCCCTGTAATAACAAGCCACCATCCCTTTTCCTTAGATTTCCCAGATAAAAAAAGCCGAGTTCCTTCACACAGCTTTGGTGCACAATACATTGAATAGGCAGGGGGATATAATGCGGCCACACAGAGTAAAGATTGGAAGGCATATCTTCTCTAGTAAACCTGAGAACCCCTGATTATAGGAAACTAGGTGTGATGAACTATAGCGGTAAATGGGTGCACCTATTTTTTAAGCAGTATTTGCTCTAAATCAACAAAAAAGTTTTGCATGTTTTCAAGAACAAACTTTCTCAAACATAACTAGATATGAAGTGTTTTTCTTTCTTAATATTGCCCCTTTCAACCATAAATCTAAGCCATATTACATAACCTATTTTTGAAAAACATGAATGTGACGTCAAATTAAAAAAATAAAACAAATGTCGTTGACATAATATGGCACACACATTCAGGATATAATAAAAAAGGAGATAGCGAGGACTTTCTCAAAATTAAATTAATGAGATTTAACCACGTATTTGGAGTGTTTCCAAGAACGTTAAAAAAAGATACCTTGATGCAATCAATTAAAGAAAAGTGTGTAGATGCATTAAATTATAATTTACTTCTATATATAATAGTTGCTACTATTTGAATAAATTAAGTGAAATCACAGCCATTGGTGACAGTGAAGGATTGATGTAAACCTACACCTTGGAGCATCATACATCATGAACTTTCTACACTGCAATGAACATCAATACGCAAAATCAGTTTCTCTTGCTGATACAAACTGTTCGATAAAACTGCTTTAAAGTTTATTACTAGTTCCTGCCGTATCAGTGAAGATAATCCCTCTCAATTATGGATATATACATGTGGACTTTTATTTCAGAAGTAATAAACCACATTAAATTTTATCTTTCCTGTTCTAAATATGGATGTACTTTTCGATTCAACTTCAGTTTTTGTGTCTCATTTATCATAATTAATATCTTTGTCAAGCTATTACCTTCAGACAACCTATTAAGACATAATCAAGGAACAGAACAACAAACCCCTACACAAAGCCCAGTGAAACAGACTCAGAGCAGCACCATCAGATCACACCAGAAGATAAAGAGAAAATCTATTAAAAACAAACCATTATTCACTTATTAATATATGGACTTATACTGAGAAAAACAACTTGCTTTAATGTACAACCATAAAAATACTGTTCAGTGAAACTATACAGCATTTTATGGAAATACATTTTCCATCATTTATTTAAATTATAAATTCATAGCTTTTCATATGACATGGAAACTTTACACTTTGTTCATTAATCAAATGCTTTCTAATGATATAAAAGAAGCCATTAAAATTAGCATATATGCGGTCATTAGTATGCCTAAGTTTAATATCATATATGGACGGCTTGTAATTGTAAGGAAGCTTAATCCCATTGCTAGTCTCTTCAACAAATTACCTCTAAATGTGTATTGATACTCATTTTACCCAAGACCGTAATGAAGCAGACAGAATCTGGAGTGTTCTGTCTTGGCCTGTTAACTTGTAATCCAGGATAAGCCCATATAAGGCAAATTCGTCATTAAAAATGCATGATCTTTACAATGTAGAGGGAGCAGACCTATAATTTGGGTAGGATTATGGTATGTTGCATACGGACCTGATCTCTAGCATAAATCATTATCTGACGATTAGCTATGCGGACAATAATTCCAGTTAGCCCCTTCAATGGACCTTGGTATAAAGCGGATCACAGATCAACCCCCGTTCTTCTAGACGCCCCATAAGCCCCTTATACTAGAGATTAGATAATTAGTCAACATGAGGACAGTCATGTTATATCAGGTTTTCTTCTCCAGCTTATCGTGGCTGACTTTTTGAATTTTGACCATCTGATAGGGTCTCGAGATCCACGTTTACTGCTACCTATCCATTTAAACATTCCAAGTACTGACCTCTCCATGGTCTTCCTGTATTCTAAGGGTCTTTAAGTAGCTATCTTTTCTTACAGGTGATATGTTGGCACAGTGACAATATATTTATAAGAGTATATTATTAAATGTATACATTTGTAGGTATTTTTATTCCATGACCCAAGATTAAATGTTTCATAATATTCGCGTTTGAACAGCACTTGAACTTTTGTCGAGTGGTTTGGGAGTAGCCCCCTTACCAAGAAAAATTCCAAATGATAGATTTCACACTAGCCAATATGATATTGAAGTTCTAGACAAACAAAGAAGAAATTACACCTGGCTTGCAACAAGTGATTTTCATATTTAATCAGATAAGTCCATACCTGCACAAGATGCCACTGCAGATTTCATTATCTGCAATTACAATAGAGCGAAGCAGGTTTTTTATGACTTAACGTCGAAAGCATTTTCAAGCATATTGTAATGAAAAAATGAACAATTAGCAATAATCCTTCTTTTCCTAATGCTTACATGCTACAATGCCTATCATTCTGACCCTTTTTTATCACGTTTTCTTCTCCATTCTCCCCTGCTGCACACATTCTGCACCACATAATGAAATGTAATTATATCTAGCTCCAGAGAGAGCACAAAGAAATAGGTTTCACAGCCATCCAAAGAAGGTGTGCTGTGAAAGGTTTGATAAATGTCTCCTGCACAGAGATCTGGAGATGCCAGCCACAAAAGCATGTCTTCTGACAGAATTGACACGAATAACAAACTGCTTTTATTAGTCTTTAAAACAAAAAGCAATAGTACACATTTTGATGAATGAGAGTCATATCATATAGTGCAAGCCTCCTTTTTTGAAATACAATTTGTTTTATCATTTGTTACACACCTTCTAAATTCATATGCAAAAAAAAATTCAGAAGGCAATTGCACATTCAAAATACCTAAAAAAGAAACACCTGACATCAAACTAGATTGAACTCCACATCTAAAATTTACGGGATGATAACTGAATCATAATTGAGCTAGCTGTATCAAGTAGAAAAAGGCCTATGAATACTAATAAACTTCTCCCTCTATCTTCCACTCAACCTCCCTTTTGTTTTTATAAATGTAGTGTCATTTCTTTAAATCATTTCTCAATCCATTTTCCCACAGGTTTTTATTAGCTTTGAGTAATTGTTTCTTTCAGAAGAGAGAAAAAATGTCCTTCCATGACACCAGATATGTTCAAAGAAACAAAGCAAATTCAGCACAGGTTGACATCAAGGTTTAATAAGACATCAATTACCAAAAAAAATTTCAGTTCAAGGTATACATTTGAACCTTATCACTGATGAAACAATCATTAATTCAGTATGTAATTATCATAACCTATATGTGAAGGTGTTTTTCAATTGTTTCATAATCAGTACTGAATGTACACTAACACTGCTGGTGCAACTCACTGGGCAAGATTACTGAATTCTTTTTTTTTTTCAAAGATACAGGCTGATGAAGTTTTTTTGCATATTATATACAGAATGTAGTTGGAATACACCAAAATGGTCAAGAAAACGAGAAATGAAGCAGTCAACACAGTGTGAAAGAGGCCCTATTGCCCTATCATTAATGTGTATTTCATGAAACCTTTTTTGGTATCAAGTTGCAGCTAATGTCCAATATGTAGGAGTGTTATGACTGCTAGAATCCATGAGGATTTTGTGGATCTCTGCCCATTTTGCACATTTTTATTATAACTGAAGAACTTTTCACCAACACATTTATGAGGAAACAATGCTTTTGCCTTTTTGAACCCAGCTGTCTCCTCTTTCCACTTCTTAGAGAACCACTACATGTAAGACCCCAAATACATGTAATTCCATTATGCATCTATAATTACAATGTGTCTGGCTCCCTCAATTGTCAGAATTGAAGATGACATCATAATTATGTTTTCTCCTTTGGAAATACAGCCAACATTACTAACACAAATCCTCATCTCCATTCCTTATCCTCAGCCTCTGCATTTCCAGCAATGATAATATTTAACGCTGCTCACAGACATGCTATTACAAGAAGGCATGTACTTCAACAGCTCGTTCTGTTAATATGCAGTAAGCACAACAGAATGTGTGTCTTCGACTGACGGAGCAAAAATTCCACACCTTTCAGACAGTCTAGCTTATATGTTACAAGTGAAGAATAACTAGATTATCTACCGATTCTCTCTCGCAGACAATGGTTCTGTTTTCCATAGATACCTAGTTTTATCTTCATTTTTGATAGATTTCATACAGGATTTGACACCGAGGGCTAACAATGAACAGATTGGGCATGTTAGGTCTCTGTTTATTTCTGAAAATAAGCAATGCCTGAAGAGTCTGAATTCTGTATTGCAGAGATAAAGACAAAACTGAAGTGATGAATGTAAATAAGTAAACGACAATTTCCTGCCTCCCTCTATAGCAATACACACAAAATTCAACTGCGAGTGACACATATTAGTCAATCCATGGAAAAAAGTTGGTCTAGTGAAGGGGAGATACCAAAAAGGGACACTTCCTGTTGTGGTTTCAAGTCGTTCTCAAATCAGAAATGACATGTTACGTGTAGCATCAAAAGAAAAAAATGTCTGTCTGGCCTAAACATTAATGACAAGGTTTCAGACTTCAATACCACTGTACATTTGCAAGTTTTTAAGCCTTACATGGAAATTTAATTGGCCCAGTTTAAAAAACAAAACAAGTTTAGTTATGTCATGTCATGTTAAACATGGGACATTTTCAGGCCATACACACTTTAAGACAGTTCGACTGTATCACCTCATCGCGTGCATTTAATATCAGTCAGTCTGACCCATATCTACAACTCTTGGGCTACTTAGATAAACCAGTTTGTTAATCAAACACCTTACTAAATGCCGATAAAGATCAGGAGATACTAAAAGCAAATATTAGCTTAGAAAATCTTTTTTCTGACTTCAACCATTAAGATGTAATAATCATGATTATAACTTAAAATTTTCAACAATTTTAATGACATAATTTTGAGAGAATTTTTCAAAACTATTATATAATATATAAGAAGATTTTGTTTTCCAGGAAAACTTTCCTTACCTTGAAATCTCTTGTAATTAATCCAATAGTGAATTAGATCCAATGAAAATTAGAAACAAAAACACAGCTCACTTTCACAATTTTCATTGTAACACTTTATAGAAAAAACCATCTCTGGCTATCCGATCTCTGCCTCAATCTGGAATAAAAATTCAAACCTTATTCTTACATAATGTAATATCGCATTACATACACTGTGGAACAGTAATTTATACCAGCATTGTTAAAACTAATTTTATACACATTTTTATCATGATTTGGAAACTTAGTGATATTTGAATGTATCTGAATCTTTAAAAACAAGATAAAGAGACTATATGACATTCTAATTAACGTGTTAAAATCTCATTACAGTGGTATGAGAATGGTGGCCTTTTTGTTGCATAATATCTGTGATGGTACAGTATATTGTAAAAGTACTCAATAATAAAACATATGGCTAATTGTCCCCCTTCCCATACTTTTCCCATACATGTACACATTGTGAAATACAGATTAAACACCTGGATTCTGCAGAACTCTTTACTTCAGTTTCATAATTGGTGAATTGGCAAATTCCAAACAAAATATACATATGAATTAATCAAATCCAGATCAATTCAATGTCACTGATGCCAAAATTATTAGGCCTTGATACATTTGGTTAATTCCCTAATTCCTTTCAGTGGACACAGTCCATGATCTTCACTATAAGTACACTGTCCAATACGGTACTCAACAACCAGCTCATTTTTCTTTTTAATTTTCTCCAAAAATTACAATAATTGTGAACTGAAATGGACATGGCCAATTGTGCGTGTTTTGGGTAATTATTCTGTATGTAGCATGAGTTCTGAAGTACCTAATGTGGATTATGATAAACCTTTTTATACAAAACATTTTCTACATAGGTTAGTTTATAATTCATTATGTGTGTGTGTTGCCAATTCTCTGTATCATGGTTAATTTGACCTCTGCAATCTACCAGGGACACAGTTGTGTGTGAGCTAAGAAGGGGGTCTGCAAGTAATTACAGCTGCTGCCTAGTTCTGCTGTGTCCTCATATAGACTATGCTGACCTGATTCTTGACTGCATGGTCAGATGGAGTGAGTATCGATAGTAGGACATGCCACAAACAATTAACCCTTCCTCTCCACTTTGTAGTGAGGATCCTGGTCCGTTTCCCTCCATTTCCCATTGAAACTACTGACCATAATTCACAATACAGAATGTTTTCCAAAAATAGCTTGATTAAAATGTGGAATCCAATGAGAATAATAATACTGATTCACAAAAATAGGCTTTCCAAGTTTTGTGAAAAACTGTCACCCTTTACGACCTACTCTGACAGACAGGTACCAACACACAGACAGATAACAATAGCTCATTAAGTCCTAAAGCTGTTCATACAGTTGCACCTTCAACAACAAATATAAATCTATTTGTCAGAAAAAAAGGACAAGGGTGCATCATGCACAGTACAATAAACCTCAAATTACGTAACAGCAAGAAAACCATTCAACGATAGGCATCACAAATGTACTGAATGCACTTTTATCGACTTTTTCAAGCAATGAACAAGGAACTGAATAGAGTATCAAGATACAGGTTTATTACCTAATTGTGAATACTGGCAGATAATCTATATATCAAAAAAATGACAATAACTCGCACTGATTTCATATCCTTGTATCAATTTATTACTACTTTTTTGTTCCTTCATATCAAATGATCAATAAATACAAAAATTCATTTTTGTATTTCTTTCAGGAGACTAAAATTCTCAGCCATCTTCTTTGTCAAGATTTCCATAAATCTATAGTCATCAAAATTCCAATTCCTCTGAACATCTTAAAAAGCAGCAAGGCTAACGACTCAAAGGAATAGCCCTGAGTACTTGTTGTGGGAACTACAGCAAGTCAAATATCAATTTACCCAGTCATGCTTTGCATAAAAAACACAATAAGGCAGGCAACACTACAAGGACATCCTGGTATTGATAAGACAAGGCATTTATTTTTTCTCTTTCAACTCAAACATGAAGGTTACAGGTCGAGTGAGTTAAATAAAAAAGCCCAAAAACCAACCAATGCCAATACCACAATCAATGCAAAATCGCCAGATGTGCAGCATAAACTTCATGTGTACAGCATTGCACACATGTCATGGAAGGTTATCAGGGCATGATCTAACACCAAAGTATGTATGACAGATTTTTACACATGGCAGAATCTATGACTCAAGTCAGTGAAAATCTACCTAGTTTGTTAATGTAAATATCAGCTAGGATGTCACAGCCTTCTATATGGCAATTGTTTGTGACTATATGGTGTTTCAAGAGCACATCAAAGTTTTTATTGCAACAGTTAACTGTTGCACCCCTAATACTGATTAGAGAGAAGATTTTCTTTGTTGATAGGGGGGCGGGATAATCTTTGATGGGGAGACCAAACAAAGACAACAAGAGCTACTGGTGTGGGCCATTGTTGTCTGCCTCCCCAATTTATTGCGAATTTATCAAGTCCATTTGAGATAGTCAAGAGTTCAAGTTTCTGTAAGTAGCATTCATTTCATAATACCTTTATACAGGGACTAGGTAAATCACCGGATGTATTTACACCCGCTCATCTCCCTCTCAGTGAAATCAGTGCTAATTCAACAAGCCCCCAGACTTCTTGACAAAACTACAAACACAATAGCCAGGAGCAGTCTTTCTGGAACATTGTTAAGCCACAAGTTTGTCAACACCCTTGCTAAGCTTTTCTAAGCTGGACAATTCCTACTTAAGCCCTCTGACCAACACCTTTATTTGCTATTCTATGGGGAGTTTTTTCAATTCCATTATGTCTTCATAACTTTACTAAAGAAAGAAGCCATCCAGAACACATAAATCAATTATCTGTAAAAATTAATGAGACAGTGGAGAGTAATATTCCATAATAAGGGGATGAACAGTTACGGTTGCTTTTCACAAAGTCAAAAAGCATGAAGCAGAACTCAAGCACTTCTCTTCATATCAAATGGAGTTCTGTGGAGACAGGAGGCTAATGAGCTCTTTCTGGTATAAATGTGTAATTGGTTATCATCCCAGACTTTCCTTATAAGAGCAAATATTCTTGATAATTCTTGATAAGGTGTTCCAGATTTGCCGAGTAAATGTTAAGATTTTCACGAGACATCCCATTCAAAAAGAAAAGAGACAGACAAGTAATGAATCGTTCATTCTTTAATCTATGGATATATCATGTTATTAACTATCATTAAAAAACACGAAAATATCTTTTTTTCATGTCAATTGTCATTAAAAAATTATTTACCACAAAATGAAGACACTGGATTAGATAGACTGATAATTGAATTTTTTTTTTACTTCTGGTACATGTATATCCAAAACTAGAAGATGAGATAAATACACAACAAAATCAATACTTTTGTCCTTTATTACTCTTGAAACTGGTCATCCATGTGTTAAACTTTTAACCTTTCAATCTCAATGATCACAGTTGTTGTGGTCTCTCAAAGTGAGGTTTATCTGTCTGTTAGTCTGTCTGTGGACCTGGAAGCCAAGATTATGGTTCCTGGTCTCCTGTGACCTGGTCTTAACAGTTTAACCTTTCGTTGGCCTTCTACCAGTGTTAAGCAAACAATATGGATTAACTGGTTACGCTTTAACATAATCAGTGGGTTAATCTGTCTGTTACACCGGCATTCATGTTCTAACAATGTTGTTTTAAATGCACTCGCAACACAAATGTGAATCTACAGAATGTATCTACAAGTTCATGAACTTGCTTCAAAAATAAATACCAAACAAATGAGTGTAAAGAATAATACAAAATTAAGAACTGTGGTTGAGATCTGTATTGTAACTGTCAATTTCTTTGTTATAAGTGAGTATCAACAAAATAAGCATTCATCTAGGATTTGAATACTTCGAGCACCTTGGATTTTTCAAAACAGGTAGCATGCATACTATTGTCCCTCCTAACCATATTTTACTGGGTCTCCATGGCCATCCTAACTACCAAATCAACAGATATTCAAATCATACCCGTGCAACTCTTTACAAATAAGGGGACCACAAATAAAATTTTCCCTAGTGACAGATTAAAAGGATTGTCAACAATCGGTGTATGGGGAAAGGGTCGGAGTTTTTATCCAATCATTTCAAAATGACTGTTAAGGGGGGCTCACCTTACCTGAAGTTTTTAAATACGTTTACTGAATGAGATTGAATGATCAACTACACAGTGAGGTGCAATGTCCAACAACAAGGAGGAAAACTATCCTTGTAGGAGATAAACACTTGGCCGCACATTAACTAAATAAACCTTGATAAGAACAGATAAAGAACAATCTCTTTAGTTGCTGTGCTATTTTCACTCATTCTGAGCTTTAATTCAGGACAAAAAATTTTATCAATGAAATTCAATGCACAATCATTTCTCCTCTCCTTATTTTATTCATGAGCTGGAGTTTAACCTCCAACTAAACTGTCAAATACAATAATTTCACAAGAATTCACTTTGTAGCATGGTGAGCAACCAATAAATTAAATGATGAATCAAGAGAAGCAGAGAGGTATACAAGTGCACCGATAGAACTCTGTGATGACAATTATCTGTCCAATGAGGCCAAAAGATGTTCATTGTTCACATTCATCCCATGGAGTCCCTACTTTACCCCTGTAGAAAAAAATAATGGGAGTTAGGTACAGTTGGATTACGCTCAGAACGGTCCTATTGAGTCTGGTACAGTATGATCTTGGTACTACCCGTGACTATCCAACCTTTAAGTCATCCTTTTCAATCATGAACTATGACTCGGTCATTTCTTACTTTTTAATTAATGTTTACCAAACGACACCTAGTAATCACCCCTCTAAGCTAAGCTTTAACTTTATGTGATCATCATAACAAGAATTTTTTTCTTTGTGCTGTTGTGAGTTGGATGAATCAGTACGATGTGTATTGTAATGTACACAATATAAAACCACACAAAGAGGACAGTCTGTGCCTTTTCGCGCCAAAAGTCTTATCGATTGTAGTCTGGCACCGCCCCCAACTTGATTGACAGCTAATGGCAGCTTGCCTGAAAAGTAGTTCCAGCTGACCCTATTTCACCACCACAGTGCAACTCTCTGACCTAAGTTGTATATATAGCCATGATCCCAAAGATATAGTAATATACTTAACTCAATACCAATAAAATACTACGATCTGCAAATAAACCTTTGATAAAAAGTGAGGTGCATAGTTTTTACTACTGCAAGACACAACAAACCACAAATGATAGGCAGCCTTCTTCATGACCCATGCTAGAATGATTCTAGATCAATAATCATGCTGACAAATATTTGCTTTCCTGTGATATAAGAGAGACACCTTATCCTGTGAACTGTAAGTACTATCTAAACACATAGTACAAAGGTGGCCCAAAATGTGATCTCACGACTTCCTTTACCCATTCCTATAGGATAAATACTGATGACAATCCATTATTTGCCTATCATATTCCACCCCATTAACACTTGTAACTAAACAGTTTACACAGTAACTGAGACATTTTTACACAACTAAACTTTCCTTAGTCCTAGAAGATGTTCTATATATCATTTTATTTGGAAAATTTGTTTAGCACTTTGGCAAATACAAGCCTATTCAAAGGGAGGAAACACTTACAGTTTCAATGTTGGTACTTAGGGACACCCCTGACGTTCATTTCTAACCTTACAGTTTCAATTGCATACATGTCACAGATAGATAATTTGTCATGTACATTTCAAATTTCAAGATGAATTTAGCAAAGCTTTTTACATATTCCCACCATACTCATCGTTTTTTAATCCACGTCCAATGTCAATATCGGGATGTCAGTGTTAAAGGGTTGAATCATTTAGATAATCATAAACAATGTACTTATATGTACATGTGTACATATTAAGTGGATACATTCACAAAACATCATTGAATTACATAATGAACAAATAAAGGCAATGACGAGGACATAGAGTTAAAATTAAGTTATCTGATTTTTGTTCCTTTTATTGACCGCAAAAAACAAAATCTTTGTATGATGCATAGTTTGAACAACGTGTCAGATTTTCTGAGTAAACATCCTAGTATTAACCTGACTTACTTATCAAAGTCTAAGAAACACTGTTTGTTAGATTTGTACAGATTTTGAACTAAGAAAAAACAAGACAATTTCTAGATTGCCCCATCATTAAATATTTAACAGCAGTAAAATGCTAAAAACTCAAAAGAATCAATAAAACACCTTGCAGCATATGTCACTAATAAAATGTGACGTGAAACTAGAGATTCTTTTTTTTCAATGGATTGGCCATTAAATTGCAAAAATAATGAACATCCAACTGTGATCATTAGCCGAATGATGGTTTCTTCTAATTATTTATTCATGCATGTCAACAAAACAAGAGGAAGCATCAAAGGCTATTAGCCTGGGGCTCCCATACCAGACATACCTAGTATGATGACACAAGACTGCAGTAATAGGCCACCACCAACAACCCAAACTTTTACCAACAGATCATTTATATTCAGTCTCCAACATGCATTTTCCCGCTTTTAAAACAATGCAAGGAAAGAAAGAAAATCTTGACAGCTCATTTATCTTTCTACAATATCACAGTCCGCTAAGGGAAAGGTAAAATCAGTGACGCAAACTGGGTCAAAAGACATTAATGAGGAGTTTTACACTCCAAACTGGTAAAGGTGTAGTAAGAGCGTACATCCTGCCCATCCTGTGAAATCCGAATTCCACGTACTAATATAAATATTGGGCTTTCATTCTTTGGAAAATCCACACAGAAATGGGTCATGACCTCCAAGAGGTACAGATCAGCATTTAAATCTCAATTTTTGAAAAAAAACGGGACTGTCTCAACAAATATCTGACGTTTGTGTTGCGTAGAAACCCTTTAAAGGACTTGAATAGCATTGATATAAACCCCATTTATCTCTAACTATGCAGATAAAAGACTTTTAACTGCACTGAAAAAAACACCTACACCAAAAGAAAATTGCGTAAATAATAATTGTCAAAAAAATTATCCATTGAAATTTTATATGAAATTCAGAAAAGAATAAAAAAACTTGTGTCAATTGGTGATCATTAAAATTTAGGGTCTATTGAGTGGACAATGCCATGTTCATGACATTTAGAGAGAGTGTGTGGCATCGTGTGACATGCGGGTAGCACACGAGACAGAGGCCAGCTTCCTCCATCTGTTGCCAAGTAACAGATGCCTCCTCCTCATCACCAGCCCCACCATTCCTCATCCCGTGACACATTTGATCAGGAGCTTTATTGTTGTTCACAGTACCCAGCTCTTATCCTCAAGCAAAATTCTAAACAAATCAACTTCTAATTTTGAACTCAACCAAATCTTTGTTAGAAATTGGCCTGTCAAACAGGTGTTACCACAGCATTTTTTTTAAATATAAGATCTAATTACAACCAACTTTATCCAGCTCACTATCATGCTTATGACAAATTATGATTACTTTTTTGTTTTACGCTCCTGATAAAAATTTTAACATGTCCTCAAAATAGTGCAAAATATTTTACCACAAAATAAATGTGATACGTAAATGCATTTTATGGGTAGAAGAAGCGAAACCTTTATTGCCACTAAATACTTCAGATCCTAGCAAAGTCCATTTTCATGCAGTAGAACCATTTTACAAGACATTGGACTTTAGGTAGGATGTAACTATCTTTTTCTTGATCAAAACAAGTTAAAAAATGATGCTGGTTTCAAATGAAATATATACAGATTATGCTCAAAAGCCAGCCAAATCTTGTTGATTTCAAAAAGCCATGGTTAGTGGCCAACAATGAAATAGACAGGCCAACATCACATTGGTGAGAAGAAATGAAACATTTGAAAATACAATTTCAACAAGATTGAAGCATCTTAAAAACATTATCTTCCTCCATAATTTCAAATAAAATTTTCTCCTCTGCATGGCTTCACAGAATAGCATTGTTTCAGATGAAAACAGTTTTACTGATATTAGGGCAACTTGTGAAAGTATGTCAATAATTATAAAAGTACATTGTAATGGTAGAGATGCCAATAATCATGCTCATGGGAATCTCAAATATCTTTTTTTATTAAGTAAAATTTAAAAAATATCAAATAACATAAAACTTATCCAGGACAGCAACACATCTTTTCAAGGTCTATGCATTTTTTATTGAGCTTGTAGAATTTTCGAAATCATATTTTTTTTCAGATTAGTTGACAAGGAAAAAACTGGAATTAAGATATATGGTAAGCAGATCCATAAACCAGCTAATTTTAAAAAGTTTGCCACATGTTCATTAGAGATAAATTATAGGACATTGTTTTACTTCTCCCTTTTTAACAGAAACCTCATAACAAAATGGGGAGCAGGAGAAACACTATGTGTGCATGTGATAAAAGTTACAGATGTCAAGATTTATGACTTTACGACTTTTACTGTGTTTTATGGTGAAAAATTAAAGTCCACGTATACACGTTTACTGGGGTATTGAATACTTTAACCTTGAAGTTCTAAACAAATTCTCAACTTTTAAAGTATAAACTTCTAAACTGCTTATCATAAAATCATAATCTCTTTTGTAAACTGATAATCTATTTTCTTAAAAGAAATTAAACGCAATTTTTTTCAAGTGATCTACCAGAGTATTCTACAAGTAAATTTATTTTTTTTTTCCTCAATTTGTCCAAAGTCAAACGGATTTTTCTTGGTAACAGATCATCTTTTAAAAGGAAAACTGTCAAGAGCAACTACGAAGTTGGAAAGAAATAACTCCCAAAACTAGTTCAACTCCTTTAAAAAAAAATCTGACAAAGAGAGATAACTGAGGAAAATCTTTGTTCTGTCAGATAATCACTCACTTTCACTTCTTGGTGCAATAATAATTCTTAGCATTGACAAAATTCCTTTAGAGCGCATGCAACAATAGACACAAAATATACAAAGTTTCTTATTAGAGTAAAGCATATTAAGTGGTTATTCTTCATTCAGAGACAACAGAAGAACCATCTCTATATATTTGATTTACGGTAGATTCTTTAAAAAGTATCAACAAGTGAAAAGCTGTCAATGTGACAGCAAACTGGGTTTTCTTTTAAGTGAACTGTATCCATAATCCATGCCATCCCCGAATTGATAAACACTACCATCCATATCCAGAGAAATGGAGAACCCATATGCAATATTTTGCCAAAAAATGATTAAGTTCAACAGCTGTTATTTTTTCATGAATATACACACCTCTGATATATGTACAATTGATCTGCAAAAGAACAACTACCCATCTTGAAAACTGTAGGAGAACTTATCCGTACAATAAGGGTACCCTATATGCAATATTTTGCCAAGTCCAATAGCTGGTATTTTTTTCATAAATTATCGGAAATCAAAATCCTAGCAATATGCACACCTCATATATATGAACAACTGATCTGCAAAGAACAACTTCCTATCTTGAGAACTGTAGAAGGAGTTATCCGTACAATAATGATACCCTTTTGGCAGCAGCCCAGCGCCATTTTCATCATTTCAATACTTAGTAACCAGATTTTTCCGTTGGAAAACCCTGTTAACAAAATAAATGAAGACCTCTTCATGCACCATCATCATTTCTTTATTGAATTTATGGATGTATATCTAATATATTTTCCTTTTTCTCATCAATTGTTCATAAGAAAACTGAAGAATATGTAGAGAAAAAATTAAAAATCTTTCTAAAGGTTCAAATGAGCTAAAAACATTCTTTGGATGAAATACAAAGCAAACAAGACAGGGGCCACATCACTCATCTGAGCAACAATAGCCTTAACTAATAAGGGAAGCTTTAGATCTTTAGAGTATCATCACGTACAAAATATCCAAACACCTTGGTAAAAAATACTTTTGTTATAAAGACTTTATTTTTTCTCCACATATTCTTCAGTTAAGCTTCTTTTTTACAGATTTTTCACCATACATTTCCATGTTAAAATTTGCCCCCCCCCCCCCCCCCCCACCCATTGTAGCTCCACCCTATTCCAAGGGCTCATGATTGGAACAAACTTAAATTTACACTACCTGAGGATGCGTCCACACAAATTACAGATTTTCTGGCCATATTCTTTTTTGAGAGGATTTTAAAAGGTGCTCTTTGTATGTTCCTTTGAAAGATTTCGACCCCTCCCCAATTGAAGGCCACACTACCCCTAGGGATCAAGTTTTGAACACACTTGTACCCTACATAAGGAGGCTTCAACACTTAAAAAAAAATTTTCTCACCAAATGGTTTTTAAGATTTTCAAAGATATTTCTTATTATATATTTCTGTGTAAAAATTTGACCCCCCCCCCATATAGTAGCTCCACCCTATCCCCAGGGATCATGATTTGAATCAACTTGAATATACAGTACCTGAGGATGCTTCCATACAAGTTTCAGCTTTTCTGAGCAAAGGGTTTTTAAGAAGATTTTTTTAAAACACCAACAAATTTTCATTAATTCTAAAGAAAGTGGGCGCTTAAGATGTAGATTCGGCAGGAATCTGGGCGCACAAGAAGAATGAAAATTTCATTGATTAATTTTGCACATTTTTCGAATTATTACCGTTATTTGGTTTCTGTGGGACGTAGAATGGGTAGAAAAATGTTTGAAATACAAAAGGTTTTGTCATAATATGGGGCTAAATATAGCAACACGGCGGAATTGATGCAAAATCGTACTTATTTACAGCTGTTTTTAAATGATTCTGACGTCTCTGGGTCTTCTCTCCACAAATTTGAAACTTGTAAAGATGACAAATTTCAACATTAAAAAAGTCGCTTTTTAAAAAAAGATGGAGAGATGACCCAGAGATGAATAATTATATACTTTTTCAAAATATTTTTGGAGGATAATAAAACAAAGTCCAGAGATATGTCAATATTGTCTCCAACACTACTTTATACCCCAATTTCAAAGTCTCGCATGGCTCACTGGTTTCGTTCTGGATTTTGAAGACATTTCACGCAGTGTTTTGGGTTCAAATCCTGCTCGAGACTCATATTAATTTTTTTTCCTTTCCTTTTTAAATGTATGTTGGTATAACATTATGTTGAATTATACTAGAATACCGGTATATTTTAATTATTCGTTATTGATTTCTGCCGTATGAACACTATTTTCTGTTCTTATTACTAGTTTATTATGATATACAGTATAATTCAATTAAAATATATACGCATGTGTATTAAAATTTCCAATATAAAGTTTTATCGGTTTACCCCTCATTTCCCTTTTCAGAAAGCTTGTGAGTTTTATTCAATAGCCAGAATAGACTTGTACTTAAACTCTCAACATAATATAGTTTGAGTAATCAATTTTTGTCCAAACTTGTACATAGCATTTCGAGGATATAGACATTTAAACCCCAATTGGTTCGTGTCGATGGTTCCTGCAAAATCACTATCTTGTGCGCCCAGATTCTTTGTGAACTTTATTGGAATAAACTTGAAAAGATGAAAATGTGAAGAAAAAAAAAACCAATTGTTCATGAAAGTCTATGACCTTGAAATTTGCCACAGAATCACAGTTCAAGGTTATTGCACATCCCTTTACATTTCGGCAGACAATTGGTAAAAAAGTGGAGCAGAATTTGGTAAGGGGAGATATTAAAAGGTCTGGAAAAGGATTTTCAGAGAAGTATTTTCTTCTGTATTGTCAATAAATGAATTGAATTGAGTAAATGTGTTTTGACTTAAAAAATTTGTGAGGCCATTGTACATCCTTTACACAAAGGTAGTCTTCTGGCCATGGGGAGGAAAATGGGGATGGAAATAGATTACAGAAGATTTGGTATAACCTTCACACCTTCTGACCTAGAAGCTTTGCTTCAAGATCATTACACATTTTTTACCAAAGTTCCAGTGTGTGTGTGTAAAATATGAGCCAGATTTAGCCATGGGGAGAGAATATATGGTCCACACAAGAGTTTAACACTTAGTTCTGCAATGACCCAGAGTTTTGACAAGGCAAATTGCACACTGCACACAACTTACCAAGAGGAACTCTGCGGGTGAAGTATGAGCATAATAGACCAAGGCCAAGGGGAGCAATAAAAATACCAGACAGGACAGGCTGACCAGGGCTCCCACAGTGCAGGGCCTCACTTACAGACATATTTTACAAACTCCTCTATTGTTATGTCTATAATACATTTATTCTTTTTGGGGTCAGTGGTTTGTTTGGTTTTTTACTTTATTTTTTTTTGGGGGAGGGGGTTTGAGGGGTGTAATAAACTCTTATGCAAACCGAACAAAAATGAAAACACTGGAAAATTTTAAGTAACAGTGAATGCCTAAACAATTATTTGTATTATTGATTTTAGTTTTTAGAATATTGACTTGTTGCTTTAGTTGGGTTTTCCTCAAATATTTGTAAGTAGATTCATCATTCAAATTTTAATAAAACATTTGTAAAATTGTAAAACTATTCCACATGAGGTACAGCAGGATGTTCAAGATTAAAAGTAAACATGTTTTTGACAGAAAGCTCCTAACTTATTTACACTTTGTTAATTTTGCAATGTAAACATTACCACATGTCATCTTAATCCCTACTATAAATTTATAATGAAGCACCGCATACTTGAGCCATTTTTATCAGGCAGTGACTTAAAACTTTTCAACTTTTTTCTTTACAAAATAAAGAGTCTTTTAATTTGATATCCTTAAATTTCAAAAAGACAAATTTCAAAATCAAAGGTATTGTTCAAAAATGTAGCATGCTAAAACTAAAATAACAGGTGAAGTCCATTGGTTTTTACTTATCGTTTTACTACATAAGCTATGGATAAACCTACTTTGTGTAGGACCGACTGTTCCATGCATTTTCACCTTTATAGATACTTGAATCCATTCCCTGATCTGAATAAACATCCTTCGATTTGTATTCTTCTTACAAATCTGAAAATAAGACGAGAAATTCAAAATAATGTAACTATGGGCCTATAATCAGCAATTGATCTGGGCTGTGCCATTTGGATTTTTATGCATACTCAAATGACACAGTTTAATGAATTGTTTCAGGTAAACAGGTACACTGTAATGTACAGCTTACTCCACTTATACTGAATTCTTTTTTTAATTTTGCTTACATTAAAATAATTATAAATCCCCAATCTCAGATTCTCATTTTATTTGCATTAAAATAACAATCATACTGAAATTGGCTATTTTGAAATATCGCTTATTTTTAAGCCAATGATTGGTCCCCTGAGATGATGAAGATTTGTGTTAAGTATTGGTTTTATCGAAGTATTCCCAGGTGGCTGTCATCACAGTTGATACACAAAGGTGTGAATAAGATCTCACTTTTGTGTTTTTACACTGAACACTGAATTTATTCACAGTTAAATTGTTCATTTTCCAGAGCTCTTGAAATCCTTGGTCCTAACGGCAAAACCGATAAAAAAAAAGAGATAATTGTGAAACACTTATGCCCCCCTCCCTTGGAAACATCCACAAAGAAAATGAACATAAACTGCAAATATTTGAAATTTTTCTAAGTCCAAGGGGCATTACTCTGTCTGAAATTGCTCTATCATACCCAAAATCAAACTTGACCTAGACAATATTTAGATAAACCGGCATACCAAATTTCATACTAATATGTGCACGCACTGCGAAGAAAATGTGCGGAAACTGTAAATAACTCGAATTTTTCTAAGTCCAAGGGCCATAACTCTGTCGAAAATTGCTCGATTGTACCTTGACTTAGATATTATCATGATAAACCTGTATATGAAATTTCATTTCAATATGTTCATCCTCTGCGAAGAAAATGAGCGGAAACTGCAAATAACTCGAATTTTTCTAAGTCCAAACCCCATAACTCTGTCGAAAATTGCTTGATCGTACCCAATATCGAACTTGACCTAGATATTATCATGATAAACCTGTATACCAATTTTCATTTCAATGTGTTTATCCTATGTGAAGAAAATAGGTGGAAACTGCAAGTAACTCGAATTTTTCTAAGTCCAAACCCAATAACTCTGTCGAAAATTGCTTGATCGTACCCATTATCAAACTTGACCTAGATATTATCATGATAAACCTGTATACCAATTTTCATTTCAATGTGTTTATCCTATGTGAAGAAAATGAGTGGAAACTGCAAATAACTCGAATTTTTCTAAGTCCAAGGGCCATAACTCTGTCAAAAATTGCTCGATCTTATTCAATATTGAAATTGTATACCAAATTTCATTTCAATATGTTTATCCTTTGCAAAGAAAATGAACGGAAACTGTTGGTGGACCAGCCGACCGACAGACAGCAGCAAAGCAATATGCCCTCCCTTTTTCGAAGGGGGGCATAATAACCAAGGACCAATTACCCGAGGTTATCTGTAAGTCCAAATGACCGGTAGACAGAGGAACTTGCAAAAATATGACTTAATCTTCTTGGTAATCGCTGAGGAGATCCGAATGCATACAATAAATCAAGAGTTTTTCGTGGATTATCGGCTCTCTCTAGACTGATCATACATTTTCGGAACATCTCAGTTATTATGTATAGAATTTATGTCACTTAAATGTAAACATCCAATGCTTTCGATAAGTTTGGCGAGTATTTAGCATGTTTTAACTTATGCTAAATATTCGCCAAACTTATCGAAAGCATTGGATGTTTACATTTAAGTGACATAAATTCTATACATAATAACTGAGATGTTCCGAAAATGTATGATCAGTCTAGAGAGATTATAAATGCAAGTTCAGAATGAAATAAAATTGATAATAAAATTCAAATATAGTTCATCTTTCTATTAAAAATATTTGGACTGATAGAAATTTGTCAGGGCTGACAACCTTCAGATGGTAGTCAGTCCAAATGACTGACAGCAGAAAAAAGATTTCAAGAACTCTAATTTTTACAGATGTACTGTGGCTATTATCTCTGGACACTACTCTAAACATCTATCAAAAAATCATTTAAATACAAGGATACTTCTCATTAACAGTATTTCCCTTAATATAATAAAATGGACTTTTATTTATTCCATTTTTTTTAATAAGATTATATTCTGGTTGTTTACAAACAAACCCATGCCACAGTATTCTGCAATACCTATAATGCTTTATCATCTGTAGATACACTATTTAAGCAATTCACGTGATGCCAACAATTTTGCTGAATCATACAATTTTCTTTATTTACATTCAGTGTATATTCCCTCTATGTTTGCACTGGAAATCTGCGAAGTTCAATTTCCTTTAAAAAACACTTAGGTTAAATGATGAGTTTTATTATGACGTCACAAACGAAAATCAGAGCTTGTTGCCGTAACATTGGCTCTTCCATAAATTGAACCTATACACTTAGTTTAATACAGTAATTTTGAAGTATAAATCTTATTTGCAGATAAGGCAAGAATTAAAAAAAATATCAATATAAGCATTAAATGCTTGATTTGGGATATCTTCGGTCATATAACACACCAGGTCATGCTGACAAATTATCATACCACGCTAACGCGCAGTATTTAATTTGTCTGTTATGGTGTGTTATAGGACCGACGACACATCAAAATAAGCATTCAATGCTTGAATGGCTGTACACATTTTTTATGATATTCAGTATTGTTGCTTTTGGTGTTGCTGCTTTCTTATATTTATTGCAACAAAGTCTCTAGAGTTTAATTAGTAAATTTTATTTTAATCAGGCACGATCTCCAAAAAAATGCAAGCAATAAACTTCTATCATATTTGGTGAATTCTTACACCATTTGTGGTATCATATTCATGCTGAATTTCATATCATTGACAAAGCAAACTTCTGCGTTTGCGACGAGTTGTCAATAACCAGGTTTTTTTGTGTACAATTAAGTTCAATAAATGAAAAAACATTTTTGAATTTTTTTTATACTTTTATAAAGAACTTAGTTCTTATGCGCATTTAGATGGCAGTGCAGAAGAAAAATCTGGATGATTGCCAGACCGTACAATTGCTAGAACACTATTACTTATTAGGTTAGTTACTGACTCACTACGGAAATATATTGGGTTGATCAATCTCATCAGATGGCGAGGCGAAGCCGAGCCGTCTATGAGATTGATCAACCCAATATATTTCCGTAGTGAGTCAGTAACTTACCTAATAGGTGTTTTGTTTTTCATGAAGACTATCAAGCGACATATTTATTCACAAATAGCGATGATGTACACAAATTAAGCCATGTACAAGATGCCTAAAATCTCATCCAATTTAACTCATTTAACCTCTTGAAAATTTTCAATCTCACCTTTCAATTACTTTTTAAAAATCTTTGCTTCACCCATGTTTACTTACAATGTTTTGTTGCTTTTCAATTTTAAACGTTTTCTCCCTTTCTCTGCAGAGATTTGAGCAAATTTCGACGCTGCCATTTTATTCTGCTCCAGACAAAACAATGTGACTTCAATATTCTAAGGGCAACTACTCTAATTTTAAAGAATTTCGAAGGGCAACTAATCCAAATACTTTAAGAACTTACGGCATGCGGTTTATGTATTCAATACTATGAAATGTCGAAATGAGTAAGCGAAGCGTCGGCCAATGATGGCCATATTGCCTAATATTATTTCTAACCGAACAAATATAGAGATATATGAGGCAATCACGTGCTATGTTTAAACCAATGAAAGTGTGACATTTCTGTCCGAGGGAAAACAATGTCAAGTATAGCTCGACACCTTAGAAATTTTAATGATTTAAATGCATTTACTCTGTCAAGACGCTTTCTAAATATGTAACATAAACAAATAGTTTTTAAAATTTTCAGTGGTTCTGGAGGAGAAGTCAAGCATGTAAATAGTTCACAGATTGAAGGAGAGACAGACAGACAGACAGACAGACACCAGAAAAGCTCACTTGAGCTTTCAGCTCAGGTGAGCTAAAATGGATAACAAATTCTGCTAAAAAAAAAACAATAATCCATTTCTAATCAGGGTGCTTCGCCACCCCAAAATTATGACGCCATGGCATGAACACGTTATAAAGATGAAATTTCAATGCCTTTAAACTTCAGATAAATTTACAGAGCTATATTCTACAAATGAGTAAATTGAATATAGCAATGGTTTTCTGGGTTACCTTCATTTGGTCAATGCAAGGGGCAGTTGCAGGACAAGTTGCAATCTGAGCATGAAGTAATGATATAAGGCAGCATGTCAAGGAACAAAGGTGGACCTGTAAAAGAAAGATTTTTTAAAATAATGTAGAGAATGAAAAAATGCAGCTAGAACATCTGATATGCAAAATTACTGTGGCTATCGGCATCTATGTTTAGAGAGTTCAAATATGGCATGCATGCAAATCAATTCAGGATTTCAAGCTGAACAGAGAATATGATGAGTATTTGTTTTCAATAGTTAAAGTTTTATTCATTTCCGTTTTGTTATTCAATTAACAAAAAAAATATTGACCATGTAATGATGTTATCAGGCAACATGAATTGTGCAGTCCACCATGGGATGATTTTACAAACTTTGACTTTTGATCCGGCAATCGGGGCTGCTGCCCTCAACCCAATTTGGGCAGTGAAGATTTGTATAATTTCATGTTTATGTGGAACTAATAAACCTAAACCATTGGCATTCAACATGTAATACCACTTTCTACAGTACAATGGCACTGGGAAGTCTGTGCAGTAAAACTTGCTAGTGACAAAACTAAGAATTTTAGTTATAAATTTAGTTGACATACACTTTTTTCATAATAAAAAAAGTTTTCAAATGTTATAGAGAGATGATATCCTTAAACATACATGTACCTATGTGTTAATGTATGGCACTGCTTTAAGGGATTGCAAATTTCATTTTTAGTGGAGGAGACAATCTCTAAATATGGGCCTATCAATCTTTAATTTTAAGAGTGTAGAAGGCGACCAATTTTTGCAAACTACCATTTCTCACCAGTGTATTGTTATGTCATTTTTCAAATACATAATTTTATGTGTGAATAAAATGACGTTACAAAGCACTGGAGATAAATGGTCTTTGGTGAAGATAGGATTAACCAATACTGGCATGCGACTAGTTCTCGCCAAGTACCATTTCTCGCCAGTACATTGTGACGTCATTTTATCAACACATAAAATTATAGACGAAAAATGACGTCACAATGCACTGGCGAGAAATGGTACTCGGCGAGAACTGGTCACACGCCAGTAGAATTCAATGCCCCGTTACATTTCCTTAAAAGTTTTTGATGACATGCATCTTGAAAACAGGGTATCATAATCTTTATCATAATTGATATATCTACATGTTTATATTTGTGTAAGTGTTTAAAATGGAGAAAAATTACCATATATTGTGCACCTTTGCATGCAAATTTTTCATTTAACAAGATATTCATGTAAAGAAATCACTGTTATCAGTTGATGCTTACAATCATGAGCCAACTTGAAAATTTACGGCCTCCAACATTTGTTGGGTGTTTTTTTTTTCCAAGACAAAGATTCAAACTGAGTACATATCGAAAAAAGGAGCAAATCTAATTACTTTCTTCATATAAACATATATTCAAACATCTATGTGTAATTTATGTGTTCATTCTCCACAAAAATATCCACTATAAATATAAACATTTCCCATTTAATTCCAGGTTCCAGCACGTTTCTTTCTTCTCTTTAATTTGCTGGTCAAATCGAGCAATATAAAATATTGTCCAGGAAATCCACAAAACCACTACATTTCCTTATAAATTCACAGTAAGCCTTCATTTTTATACATTTAATAGGTTATAATAGCAACTACCCGCCGCAAAATACGTATTTTTGCTGCCAAAGTACCCTACCATCACACCATGTGCCATCCGCCATGTTCTCTTCATGAATCGCTGATGCTTGCAAATTACGCGAAATCTCTTTCGTTAAGCATTAAGAAAAAATTTAATCTCTGGCGTCAGTAGGTGTATTTTATAAAAATATAATGATGCGGATACCTGATTGCGTTTGTCGTCGCTATATTTTACTTATTTTCATGCAAATAAAAAACAATAACAAAATCCTCCTTCCCACTTCGGTATCGAACTCTCTCAACTTCCGGTATGGAGACGCCTTCATGCTAAAATTCCTCAAAGAAAGATGTGTGTGCATTTACCTCCCAATATTTTTTTCCCGTATTTTTTCTCCTGCTGTTGTCATTCTTTTTATAATGTGCTTATCCATGTCCTGCTATTTACCACGAACAAGATCAAATAAAGCTTCGGAGACGTTATCGGCGTTATACTATGGTGTAGGGTGTACGGAACACCAAATCTTGCATTTAACCATATTGCATAAACCACACACTGCCATACACAGAATAACATTCCTTTTTATGTTCGAAGAATATTACATCTCAATAAATCATCAAACATTTTGTGTTTTATTAATGTCCCATTGTATAAGTAGGATTTTTTAAAGTTAACGTTGCATTGCTATTTATTTATCTTTTATCGTAAAGCTTGTATAACGTTAAGTTGTTGTTATAGCATGGTTAGCCCGGTAGGATGCCACTCGGCATTTTACTGAAATAATATACCCAACTTTCACGAACGTTTCTTGTATGGACTGATGTGATTTGTGTGTTAATTGTAATGTAAAAGTTCTGAACATCCATATGATGAATTCAGGGGAAAGCTTAATTTGTTACACTCGCTCAACTATACGCTAAATAACAATTCCTGAACGAAACAAAATTTCGGCAAGTTGCGGTTTTAAAAAACGTTAACGGTACCTTGTATTCCAATGAAAACTGATTTTCGGAGTTTCGGAGAAGTTCCAGCTAGCACGGGTAATCCAATGTCGTTCTGTTCACAAAATCGACACTAACGAACATCCAGCAAATAGATAACTGAAGTTTAGAAGTCTTTGATTTTAAACTTTTTAAGCTTTTAATTAATTTCTTTATTCGCATATTTTTGTTATTGCTTTAATCCTTGCCTCCCCGCCATGCCGTAACCCGTTACCACTACCCACATCCCCCAAAAATTAAACATAACTAAGTAATTAAATAAAAATTTAAAAGAAAATTATTATATGGGAGGAATAGACTGGAAAATCTGTCGAGCCTGTCGATGACGGTCTTGTAATTTCTGCCTGAGTCTCTCCTGGATGGTCAGTTTCCTTTGTGTGCCATACGTGTAGGTGCTCTCGTCGTTTTGCTGGTCAATATATCAATATGCCTGTCAGAAAAGGCCAACAATGTACCTGTCGTTTACGTCTTCTCATTTCATTATAATTAACCATTTACAAAGCTGGAATTTTTACAACGACGGTAGTAAGATTTTGGCATAATCCTTTCCTTTAACTCAGCGTACGTAAAGGAAAAAAATATTGGGAAGCGAGGTGCACCAACCACCTGCTTCTCAGAGTATAAAAATAATCTGTATTGATGCCCTACAGGTACCTGTCAGACGTAGTATATTTTTCTTATTGTAAAAATATATTCCCCTGCCTAATTTTAAGGCAGGAGATATATATTCTATTATGAGAAAAATATAAATATATAAATACAGAAAGATGTACGTAAACATAGCTATCTTTTCTTAAATGTTTTGGTCCACCACCTTGAAAGAACTTAGTACCTCCTAAGTTTAAAAGTAGATCACGTGGAGAGAGTTATGGCCCCTGTTAATTCTTAAAATGCATGCTGAACTTCAAAATAATCTTGTTTCGTTATTTTAGAAAGTATCTTCCTGTCCATAGTGAATTTTTAATCACTATTACACGAATGCATTGTTTAATCAGATTAAGCATTGTGGCAATTATATTTCTATTTTAATTGTACCAAATAAAAAATCCAGAGAGAGAGAGAGAGAGAGAGAGAGAGAGAGAGAGTGTGTGTGTGTGTGTCTGTTGTTCTATAAGTAGTCACATCCTTAAGCAGCAATTATCACACATTACCAGCTTGCAGCAGATGCGATGAGAAATAAAGTCCCCATTCAAATTAATTTTGGGCTCTGATGTCGTTAGCATCAACAAAGAGCCCAGATCTTGTCAGATATATATGATATATATGCTGGTAAACAAAAAAATCATCAAAAAATTATTTTAAATCTTTGGTAAAAAAAAAGTTTTTTAGTTTTGTAAAATTCTACTCTGAACAGGTTGAATTAATTAAATCAATGCATTAAAAAGGGGTATTGGTCGGACGGTAGCTGATGTATTTTAAATTGCTGCTGTTTTTTTGTTTTTTGTATTTTGTTTTGTTTGTTTGTTTTTTGTTGTTGTTGTTGTTGTTGTTTTTTTTTTTTTTTGGGGGGGGGGGGGCTTGATTCTTTACTTAATTTTTAAGGGGGTCTATATTTTAGGTTTTGGGGGTTTTGTTTGATAATTTTGTTGTTGTTGTTGTTGTTGTTTTTGGTCACATATTGAACAAGTTAATAGAAACTGGTAAAAAAAAAAACAACATGAAGTATATCGCCTACGTGCTAATAACACAATTAGCAAATTTACTATAGTATAGAAAAAATATTTTCAATTTTGAATGAGTAAGAACATTTCAATCCTTGAAACGTTTTATCAATAAAATAGTGTAATGATAGGGAGGTGGTGCTGGGGGTATTCAGTGGTGTCCACAAACTCTGTCTGGGATTGTGGCATAAATAAACATAACAACTGAAGTATACAACATCAAGCAGTCTTCACTGGGCCGAGTTGTTTTCGTTTAAGTTCGTTGATCCTACTAAAAAAACGGCCAAGGCCGTATATGATTATTCATGGAATAAATATACACAAAACAGCGGACACCGACCGAGAAACCACAAAAACGAGTGGCTGTGAAACACGAGGACCAATAACATGTGGTAATCAATGGCGAAAAAGTAGTTCGGATGATGACCGGAGAATTTACAAAAATAAATGTTACGACCAGAGTGAAACGATCCGAATATCAAAGAAAATGGTTAATATAAACGTGGCATTAAAAACAGTATACATTTACAAAGCTAGATTGATTACCTTAAATATGAACCCAGTTTCTCTTTCATACATTAAATTCTTGCACATAAACATACTTGAACTAGCACTGTTAATACAGAGAGAGAGAGAGAGAGAGAGAGAGAGAGAGAGTTTCAGTAATTAGGAAGGGTGAGTGTCACTTCAGATCTGAAAAGATTATCAATAGCCAGGAAATGTAACTGGTCACGAGTAATAACTAAATAATTCATCCCGTCTTCCCGTCTTCTTAGCAATCCGTAATCAATCTCTTCCCATCGCTTTGAAATCAGCTGTTTTGGACATAATTTAAAAGTAACTAATCCGCATTTTCTGATTGTTAAACACGATTTTCGTTCTCTGTGTTGTGTATTATTTATCGGTGTATTTATTTCTTAGATTTTAGCAATTCATCATTAATTGTCAACATAAATGCAAACTGAACGAATGTACATACATTGTAATTGTGAATACACAGAAATATACAATTGAGTACAGATGAATAGTAAATACATTAAAAGATAGACTCGGTAATATCCCTAACACGGTGTAGAATAATTGGCGTCAATGGAAGTTAATATTATAAGCAATAATCTAAAAGACATGCTCGTTGAAAATACAAAACAACTTGCGTGGGAAGGGGTGAGCTTATTTATGTTGCACTTATTAAAAGAAGGTGCAATTTTATCACTACCCAGACTTGCTATGAGATCTAAGATAGATAAGTGTGTAATCATTGTGCACCACATCATATTTCAGCCCACATGTATGCGGACCAAATCAGCCCATTTTAAGCTATTTTTTTTTCACGGGCATCAGTAGAATAATCAAAGTACAACATGTACCCATTGGTGTTACAAATGTTAATATATCTATGAAACTAGCCAAAAAGTGTTACGCTATCATAATAAATAATATCTATTTTTCACTTTAGAGACCGTCTCGATAATGCATGTTGCGATCCACCCTCATCCCACCCTCAAAACCCCGACCCCCCCCCCCCCTCCCAAAAAAATTCAGATTGTGTTTTCTATTGATTCTGATCTGACATATTCCAAAACTGTCTAAAAAGATTCACTCCCTCAGTACAAGTACAACCCGTACCGGTATTTTCATCTCTAGTGCAGCGCATATTCATAAAAAGGTCAAAAGAACTCATCAAGCTTATTTACATGGAAGCTGAGAAATCCTTATTTTCATAACAATCCCTGTTTTTTTTTTTTTTTTTTTTTTTGTTTGTTTGGGGTTTTTTTGTACAGTGTTAGAACTTTCCGGTAATTAAATCGCGAAATGAAGTCGTCGCGAATATATGCTGGTTTGCAGTACAGTATATTCAGCGGATGCATGTACCACCCCCCCCCCTTTCCCCACTTTCAAAAACAGTGCTACGTGCCTCCATTTAGGCCTATATCAGATATTATAATATCAGAGAAACGTTTTAATCGGAAACCAAAGAAACAAGAAAAAAAAAGCAAAACAAAGCAAAAACCTGGGCTGCTGGATAAGTTTGTTTTGTGGAGGGAATTCAAGTCAAGGACCTAGATAATGGTCTTTGAATTAAATGCTCTGGTCTCACCCTCGGTATACAGATATATCCTATGATTTCACGTGATTTATGAGCGTAGAACGTGCTAAGTTATATATGATATACTCAAACCGTAAATATCGTAAATACATTTTCTTAAAAAGAAGTGTTTTAATCAATGACAGGTAGAGTGTACGGACATTTGATCAGACGATCGGCCATTGCATCTCTCTCGATCACTGCTGATGAATGGGAAGCGTCCGTTGACACGCCAGGGAAACGGGGTGAACACCATCCGATTCTCTGCCCCATTAGAATTGAAATTCAGAAATTACATGCCTGATTATTTGCATGAACTGGGTTGTGGGGGATTCCTTTTGTTATCCAGGACAGATCTCTCCCCATAAGGTGGGGTCGCCCCCAAAGATCGATCAACTGATTAGATAGGGCAGCATTCCTCCAAGAGCACAAAAACCGGGGGTAAACGGGGGTGACGATTTCCTTTAGGGAATTACGTTACGACACTATAGGACATGCCCGCTCCATTGGATGTCACTTCTCTGAAGATGCTTGGTGTCTCTGATCTGTCTTACTGATACCTACACATTGCGGTAGGTGGTTGACACATACCATCAGGTAGGCGTGCAGGTGCGAGGGTGTCAATCTTCACCCCCTGATATCTGATCACCCGGAATCTCCCGAGACATCCTATATATTTCTGCTTCACAGAGCTGTCCGCTGGTTGGTTCTTTGTCATAGTTAGAACTGATTGATGACAGAACTCCTTACCATGAGCTAAGAATTGATAGACATAATTTTTCCCTTAATTAAAAGTACAAACATTTAAAACATACAATTGATAAGCATAATCAAACATTATATATATATATATATATATATATATATATATATATATACTTAATATATATACTATATATATATACTTAACCCTCTAGTGCCCAAACCCAATTATGTCAGTCAGAAAATTCTGACTTTTATAAATAAAACTTGCATCATCATTTTTAACAGGAAATCGGATAGTTTAACGCAATATCTCAATTTTTCTACATTTTACAGCTTGTAGCATATATGCTACATTTGGCATTACCACTTCATGTTGCATATATGATACAAATACTCGAATAATTCAAATTGAAAAAAACATTTAATTTGCTAAAATATTTTAATAACTGACAACAATTATAAAACATAAACAAATAACAGACTTGAAATTTTTAAGTATAACCAGCAATAGGTCAAACTAGAATAACCAATTGTCAAATCTGAACAACTCATATATATGGCACTAATGTGGAAGCATTGTTGAATGTTTCATTTTCATGAAAAAGCTGTAAAACAGTTTCTGTCTTTGTTAGACAAAGATGAGCACACAGGCACCTGACATTTTAAATTTTTGTCATAATAGAGATAAATACCCAAATAATAGTAATACACAAGGTACCCATCGCCGCCATCTTGGATTTATTTCAAACTGTCACATCAGGTGAAATTTCTACTTAAAACTCATTGGTTAATTATTTTTTGACCTTCTCAATCTCCCGATCGGTCATTCAACATCTATAAGCTTACAATTAATTAAACCAAAATGGTGCATTACACCTGACAGTAATAAAAATCATCCTTCAACCTGCACCTACTGCCCTAGATATGAAACAAAAGGCTAAAGGGGGACGGAATTTTTCTGCATTGCGTCAGATATACTAGTATTTGAAATCGTATGGTCAGGAACCATGAGTTTGAAAATTGGAGTGGAGTAAGAAATCTATCAGGAGGAGCTTCCTCAGGTTTTCCCCTTAAAATCAGTGTATGGGTCTTTGTACTGCTGGTTTGAGCAATTCCATTCCTGGTTTTGCAGCTGAGGTACATGTAGTACATCTAAATGGTCTGCATCTTCAGTTATTTCACATAAATTCAATTCCCTGAGAGGAGGATCACTATGATTTTTATACTATTTCTCTCCTTGGTGTAAGCTGCTTCCAAGGGGGGGGGGGGGTGTAAATATTAGGAGTCAGAATCACATTCATGAACAGAGGAAGGCTTTTGATTTTTTTAGTTGATATAAAGTCTCACAATCATGAGTCAGATGATTCACATTCACTGATAAGAAAATAAATAACATTACAAATAAACATCCAAAGTAGAAATGAATGATTTATTTGCAAAATACAGAATTATTAATGCAAAACCTGTATATTGATATCAGGATAGTTTGTGTTTTATTTAACTGTAAAGCAAGTGTTTAATGCCCAATGTTTCATATGTGATACATAGATTCACCTTAATATTATTCATTGATAAGCAAAAAATAAAAACAATCTTTCGAAATAAATTGTGTAGTATTTACTGTACATAACAATACACATCACAAACAACTGTTTATTTTTCAATATTCAAGTTATTTGCAATGTGTAAATTGCCCAAAATTTAAATGAGCTGTATTTTCTGTAAATGCCCGGTGTATCATATAATATACAAAAAAATAAATTCCCGATGTATCACATATGCAACACATCATTTCAAATAAATTTTTGCATTCAGTTATGTATTATTTTAGGGATTTTTCATACTCCATTCAATTATTTGATCCTTTTGAAAGATATTTTTTAAGTGTTCTTACAAATACTCACTATGTACTCTAGAAATTGACTGAGGAAACTCTGGCTCTGTACAGTGTTATGTTCTTCATGGAGGCAGCCATGTTTGATAGGGTAAACAAGTCATGTGACGTAGAGTTAGGTTAAAATCCAAAACTAAACTTTGCTAATATGATAGTGGAGAGTTCAAACCAAAGGGAATAATTTATTATATACAATAATTATCATTAAGCATATTATCCAAGTCCATGTAGCATATATGCTACATGGGGCACTAGAGGGTTAAGTAAATAAAACAGAATGCGACAGTCCAAATTAATAAATAAATTCTGTTTTATTTATTTAAGTATTTTTTGCTGTACCAAGGCTTTATTTCTCTCTCTCTCTCTCTCTCTCTCTCTCTCTCTCTCTCTCTCTCTCTCTCTCTCTATATATATATATATATATATATAAGTAAATGCATTTTTATTATACAGATTTATATGCTTGTGAAACAGAACATGGGTACAGTGACATACTGAATTGCCAGTCTGCAGCGATTCATGTCTGAAACATACTTCTACTGACAAAAGAAAGATAACTCGATTTAAATTCATTGATATTTCATGTTAACGCATGTCCGGGTGTACAGCATATATATCTAATGTTTATATATAGCATACGTCCAGTCTACCTGTTGGGTATAAAAGAATTGTTTGTAAACAGACTGACATTCATCATGAGCAAACGAACGATGGGAACCAAGAGAAAAGCAGCCATGGAGGCGGCCACCAAGGCCAAGAGAGCCCGGGGGGAGACGGACCTGAGTGACGGCTTGAGGTGGTCCCATCACGGGGAGGTCAGTAAGGGGGTGTGTCCACTGATGGCCCTGACCTCGCCATCTCTCCCGGGCTCAGAGAAGGTGGTAGGGTTTGATATCGACTTCACGGTGATCAAAACAGCCAGCGGCAAAAAATTTGCACAAGGTATAAATTAATAAAATCTATATTTGTATAACCTATAAGAATCTTAAATTTTATTCCTGCTAAACAGAATTTAAGTAGGTATTGAGTGTTTATTTCTAGGAGGGGTTTGAACGTACCCGATAAATGTCATATGAGCAGAAAAGACTGGGTCTAAAGTACGTCTCTTTTGTGGAAAAAGTGTGAATTTTACACTTTTATAGACAGTTTTAATGGACCAATAAACACACACCAAAAACAGGATGTAATAGGAAAACCCTATTTTCATATTTAAATTTAAATTCTCCTCTCAACTGATGAAGAACCCATAAACACAGTGGAGCATCGATAGGGTCAAAAAGCATTAATTATAAAAAATAGGAAAACAAAGACATTTTTACTGAACAGAGCTGGACATTTACCCATGTACAATATGTAAAATACACAAATCAAATCAAATTATGACACAAAGTAAGGTTCGTTGTAAGATAAAAATATATCTTCAACTTTCTCGTTGATTAATCTGTCTTGAAAACATTCATGCACACTATCTTATACATGTACTGGATGCTGTTTGTAATGTGTACTATGTACACTTGTAATGTTTGTATGCCTGTACATATGTATAATGCGTATAGACACAAAACTATGTTGATGTATACACTTGTATGTTCATATCCCTATGTACATTGTAAACAGGGCCCAGTGACTGGGAGTGGTGGGACGACTGTGTCCCCCAGAAGCTGAGGGACCTGAACACCCAGGGCTACCGGGTGGTCTTCTTCACAAACCAGGCAGGCATAGAGAAGCTCAAAACCAAGGCTGAGGACATCACCAAGAAGGTGGAAGACATGATAGCGGAGCTTGGGATTCCAGTGCTGGTGAGGCCTGAATAGTGACCACCTCATTACCCTCACAGTGTCAAGGTCCCAATTACATAGCATGGTCACTTGTGGACCTGGGACCTTTGACATATTGAGATTACCTGAAATTATCACTAGTTCAAAGAGATATGCCTCTCTGTCAATGAAATTTGACAAGTATATCCAATTTTCTCTATATTTTCATTTTGTTTTTTCATTTTGTTTTTATTTTTTGCAGTGTTTTGTTTGCACTGGGAGCAACCACTATAGAAAACCAAGTACGAACATGTGGGACTTCTTTGTAAAAAATGCAAATGGAAGAGTGAAGGTGTGTGTTCTGTTTTAACAGCATTTCGTACAATGAAATTTAAGTTATTTAGCTAGCTTACTGTATGATGCATATACTAAACTTCTCAACAATTTTAACATTTTATTGATCAAAGTCTCATAAGAAGTTGACTGTATGTTGCGTGGACTTCACAGGTTGACCTAAAGAAGTGTAAATATGTGGGGGATGCAGCTGGTCGAGCCAAGAATTGGGCCCCGGACAAACCAAAGGACTTCTCCTGTAGTGACCGCATGTTTGCCGCCAATATTGGAATAGGTAAGATGTCTCAACTTGAACATGAATTTACCATAAAGTGATTGTTTTGTCAATGACCGGATATGTAAGAGCTAGAAATCTACATTTTCAGATTTTGCCACACCGGAGGAGTTTTTTCTGGGAGAGAAACCAGCCCCATTTAGTTGGGGGTCTCCAGACCCACTCAAATATATGAAAACCCCAAAACCACTCCCAGGGAGCAAGGATTTTATATCAAAGGTATTCCTTGTGATTTATTCTTCCATATCACATTACACAAAATGTTGGGAAAGACTAGAGTCCATCTTGGCTTGGATGAGATGAGAGTAAACAAACTGAATTGTTGGCTAGCGACGACAACTAGAGTGGTGTATTTTAGTCTAGACATTTTCCTTGTTATTACAGAATCAAGAATTAGTAATAATGGTCGGTTGTCCAGCATCAGGGAAGAGCACATTCAGAAAGACGTATTTTGAACCTCATGGGTACATTGCAGTGAACAGGGACACCTTAGGAACTGCGGAAAAGTGCTTAAAGGTGAGATATGGCGTTATTCTCATTAATCAATGTCTTATCAGTAAATTAATGTTCTACATGTACAAGAGATTTTGCTGTACATGTATAAACTGGATTTTGTCTCTTTTTGCTCGTTGGTAAAACATGTGGGTAGTGAGTCTAGGTCTTATATTTTTACTTCCTTAAGCAAGAATTAAAAAAAATATTGTATGTGCAGGTCTGCAAGGAACAACTTTCAAATGGAAAAAGCGTGGTGGTTGACAACACAAATCCAAAAGTAGAAGCCAGAAAATCCTTCATTCAGTTAGCACAGAAACAAGGTAAACCAAGACAAGTCATATCCTGTCATACTCACCATATAAACAGAGCATGGAATGTAATCTCAGCGAGATTCGTCGAGACTGAAAATTTTCAGTCTCGATGGATCTTGCTGAGATTACATGAAATGATGAAAATAGAGAGATGATTTTGATTATTTCTTTTTTTTACAGGAATTCCATGTCGATGTTTTGTTATGAATACACCACTTGAACTTGCCAAGCATATGAATTATGTCCGTCAAAATCAGACCGATGGAGAAGTGAGGAGAATTCCTGAAGTGGGCTACAATGTCTACAAGAAAGGATACAGTGAGCCCACAAAGGGGGAGGGCTTCAGTGAAATAGTTCAAATTGACTTCATTCCATCGTTTAACTCTAAGAGAGATGAGGCTTTGTTTAAACAGTGGACCAGCTCCGAGCGATGATGAAACATATTACATTCTCTTTGTTAAATTAGAAAAAAAGGTGTTCTGTAGAATATAAGGTACTAAAAGCACAACATTTTTAATATGTATAAATGTATTATACTACATGTATATATACATTCAAGGGTCAAGATATTTTGTTTTATTGTTGTTTTGTGTAACCTTAGACCTTGATTTTGTCATTAGTTCGCTAGGTGCAAGCCCAAGCAAGTACTTGCCAAATTCCCTATCCCTCTAACCGATCAGTGAACATTTTACTTTTACCTGATTAATTATTTTAACTCCAAGTCTAGGGACATGTACTATGTTCCTCTACATATTTAGTGCCTTTTTGATGTTCTTTGTTGTTAGTATCGATTTTCAATTTGTATTCTATCCAGATGAAATTGAATACGGTGTTTTTGATGATAAACATCTATTATAGCTACATGCATGTTTTTTTTTTGTCCTGTTTGACTTAAAGAAATTGCCCCATAACTTACCTTTCAGTTACATGTTCATATATATACATGTATATATATTCATTGTATATTTCATCAACAGTGTTGTTTCATTAATTCATCAAAAAGTTGTATTTTTTACAATTCATGTTGTTATAAACATGTTAAAAGATTTATTATTTTTAAATTTAATTCATGCTTATTTTACACGTTGTAATTTAGTTTTGATATATCAACATACATGTACTTACAGTCGTTACCGACCTTATTTTATGCTTTATTTTTTATTTTATACTGAATAAAAAAAAATTTGTGTTATAGGGAAATAACAAAGGCAGATCCAGCAAAATATAAGCGTGTTAAGTTCCACCCAGATTACAGTCATATAAATGCCATACCTGTTGAATTCTTCCCTATAATACAGAGGAACAGATGCTGAATCATTTTAAAGTTTTATTTTTCTTAATTATAAAGCCATAACACAAACAGCAATGAATGCAACTTCTCCTTATAAACTATCCACCAGTACATGTACACTCTGTCTGGTCAGCCAATTTAATAAAACTCTGTAACAAACATACGGACAACTAGGATTCTCCAATGACAAACAGTCAAGCATAAGCAACATTTTCACAAACATTTCATTGTGTGTACTCTTGATAACATTTTTTTTAGTTTTATACATTCGTAATTAAAATCATCCATACAGTCCAACATCTACCTTACATCCCAATACATTGTACAAACAAAACTTTCTTGTTTGAAATGATTACAAGAAAGATTATTAGGGTTCAAGTACCTCTAACCCCCCCCCCCCCCCCCCCAAAAAAAATTTCTACACCATTTCTTAGCAGTATCTAATCATCATCAAATCTTTATCATGCATGTAGCATGAAATTATCATAGGCATTTATTTTTTTATTATATGTGTACAACAACAGGGCCTTGTATCACTTTGTAATTGCATTTTTGTGTTGAGGACTTGAGAAAATGGTTGAATGCCTTAAACTTAACAATGGACAGCACTCAAATATCCAGTTGATATCAAATATCCACATGCTTCATTTGGGAAATGATTATACAGCATGTAGATAAAACTAGCATTAACACACAGTAAAAACATATTAGCACCTAATAAAGTTAAGTACTCCTTAACAGACCCCCCAAAAATCTGGTCAGCATTTATACCTTAAATCAATGTACACTCTTAATACTTTTTATTATATGATTGATTAATTCCTAGCTCTCTGATTGGCTAAAATCTAACTATCTCGAAAACAGAACATTAAATTCACCTGCACGTGACCCAGGAGGTCAATATAACATTTGATTTTCTCTACATTGGACTAAAAATAGATCGTCCATTGAAACATCGTGTTTCTCAATTTGTTAGGCAATGGCTTCAAACTTGAACATTGCTTGATAACACTCATTAAATATACGTCTTATCAATTCGTCGCTGAATCATATAATAAAAAATTTATTGCTGTTTTTACAATCAATATGATGATTTAGCTACCCTCGAAGTACAATATTCACCCAGCCAGAGGCGAGGTGAATATTGTACTTTTAGGGTAGCTAACTCATCATATTGACCTCAAAAACAGCAATACATGTAATTGTATAATGTTGATAATATGATAAATATACTAACCATACATTTTTATAATCATTAAGTGTTGAGGATAAATGCATTAGTTTATACTGAGGTTGAGCTTGTACTTGAACTGTTACTACCAACTATCTAACATTCTACATCAAAGAGAAAAAAATACAAAGAAAAATTTAGAACAATCTGTATATATGTAAATGTACATCACAAAACACTTTACAAACAACACTGTCTAGTTTTTTGTCCTCTAAAAACAAAATCACGAAAACTGAAAAACACAGAAGGGGGTGCATCCATCCATACTTTTTCTTACAAATCATTTACTTCTTTAGTCTCATCATTGATCATAACTGAATTATTGAATTCTTTTATCTTAATATTAAACAGAAAGACATTTGGACATATACAATGTATTAACAAGCCTTAAGTGCCATACTAACTACCTAGACAAATATCTCTATCATTCCTCATGAACTAAAATCTAAAGCCATTTTTAAGTCACTCTGTACCTCAAAGACCCCAAAACACTAAGATAAACTATCATATAAAAGACTAACCTAATTATAAACAAACTGCAATAGTAATATAACATACAAATTTATGCACATATCTAAATAACAATAAAAAAAGGAAAGAAAAGTAACCAGTATTTAACATATGTTCACTGTCAATCACTGATCCACATCTTCAAGGCAATCAATGTCACTGCCCAGCTTAAGGCATGTGTCTAGGAATGCATTACATTGTACTGTGTAGCTTTCTGGGTGATCTTTGAAGTGAGCAACATGATCAGAATCCTCGTACTGTAAAGTCTCAACCAAGACCCCCAATTCCTCCTTGCGATATTCAGCTATCTCAATGATATCTGATGGCGGTATGATTTTGTCGGCGTTGGAGAAAATAAAAAGCTGAGGCCAACGAGTTTTGTCCTCCATAATGTCCTCATAAACACCATGGGGATTGGCCGAACCAGAAGCTTGGAAAAACATTTTGAAGTACAGACATACACGGAGAAAAAGAAGATAAAATATCATTCCAATATATGCTACATAACGCGCAAATCCTCTCTGTCCAGATGCTATGGCAAATGCCCATGCAGCCCGCAGAACCCTCCTTTTGCCTGGAGCACTGTCTATGATGACCCCCTTCACCTGCAGGTTTTTGTACTTATTTCCGGGTGAAGTCAAGACTTTTGTGATTTCAGTGTACATGAAGCTCCCATTGTTGCTGAAGATGTGAAAAAAGATTGGATTGGCCTCCAGATTAAAGTCTTTGATCAGATCAAGTAGCTTAGTCGCAAGACTGGTCATCAATTTTGGATTAATGTATGATACATCTGTTGGGGGTATGTACTGGATAGTGATGCATCTTTAAAATAAAAACAAAATATTGTATTAACAAAATTATCCAGAATATAAAGAACTGGTATACGTTGCTCCTGGTATTTTATTGATCTGCACAAGTCATTCATGAGGAAAAGTACATTCATAATTTAATACATGTAGTCATAACAGGTATACTCTGTCCCAAGATTTTGCTTCCACCCCTGTACGAAATGTTCCGCTTGGAATATAGGGGGAATTGTGGTTTAATATAGAGAAGGAGGCGTCAGTTTATCTCTCTACATATAAGGTGATGTAGAGGCTCCAGGCGTAAACCAAGCGGAAAACGGGCGGAATTGGGCAGGAATATGAGGCGAAAAATGTAAATGAGCTACACCTGGAAAAATAAAATTCCGCCTGGAAAAATTCCGCCTAGGAAATGAAATTACGCCTGGAAAGGTTTACGCCTGGAAAGTCCTATCTATTGTGCAATATCAAGTGACCTACAGACCTGAATAGCTATTTCTTTTCCATCTAGGATTTTCAAATACTGTCATGAGTGTACACTACTTTCCAAAGAACATGATGAAGTTTTGAAATGCTCTTAAAGTTTACTCTGAAACCAAATTCTGAATCATACACAACTAAATACCATACAATGTACTCTACATTAAATCTCAGTGCCTCACACCTAAGAACTTGTTCAAGAAACTGTAAATCTTTTAAGTGAAATACAAATTGCAGTAACAATACAATTTCATGTACATTCAAATTTACTAGAATAGGTATCAATCTGATCATCTAACATACCAGCATATATTGTATAATCCAGCAAGGACATTATAAATGTAAAAAGCCTGTCTGTGTTAACCATTGCGTTCACACCACCTTCCCTCTTACCTGACTGAATTCAAACTTAACCTTACTGAAATGAACCTAACACATCAATTAATATTGACCAATCAGAGGATTTTACTCCTGCTTAAATTTCCAGGCAGAATTTTGTTTCAATTTTCATGGTATTTTACGCCAGGAAAATTTGAACTTGCCAAATGATGCCTGGAAACCGCCTCTTCTAACAAGGTGTAACTTTTCGAAATTCCGTCTCCACCCCAAATACGCCCAGAATTTGCAGATTCCTGCCAGAATCCACCTATATTCCAGGCGGATTCCACCTCAAACTTCATACAGGAGTCCACTTTTCGCTTGATATTTTGGTAATCATAAATACCTTTGAGCGCAAATCCACTTATAAAAAAAATGTCCAGATTATCTGTTTTAAAACGCCCCCTCTTCCACTTCAGGCTTCAATACACACCCCAAAATAGAGAGTCTACAGGGAATTTGCATTGCATCAGTCATGAAATAGCCCAGCTAGATGATTATGTTGAAAAATTGTGCAAGGTATTCCGAGTGAGTTCTGAGTGGTAAAAAGATGTATACATTTCCCATTATAAATCTCTATAAGAAATTTGTTTTCGTTCCTGTGAACTTTAATGAGTGAAAAATGAAAATAAGTCAATGAAGATATCTTGGATATTTTCCCTTTTATCGATTTCATACTGTATTTCTTTCACAGGTATGCGTATTTTTATGAAAAATCATTTAAAGGTGATGGAAGCAATAACTTGGGGTATACTATAGAACTGTAATTTCAAAAAATTTCAGCTTGGCTAAAATATTTTGACTTATAACATCAGTACGTCACTAACAGAACCATTTTTTCAACTATACTGGCTTTAGACCAATTCTCACCAAGTGCATTTCTCTTGATTGCATTGTTGCGACATTTTGTTAACACATAAAATCATATCAAAAAACGACATAACAATACACTGAGAATAAAACATATTTTGGGTGCATTGATCTTCAACCAGTAAATTAATAATTCATTACAAATACTTTAGTTCATGTTAAATTAAAATAATTATGGATTTATCAAAAACTGAACTTGTTTGTCTAAAATTACATAAGGCCCGCCTTAGTCTTGCTTTCACATGTTTAATGCATTCAATTTTATGCCTGGAAACAAAGTGCATGTGTATACAAAAGTTACTCATTTCCTTCCTATCATTGAAAGTTGAAGGTTACAAGTAAGCATACTTACAACTCTTTACAGAAGCCGTGCAGGTGAAATATGTTTTAATCAAAAAGCGATTGGCGAACGTTATCTATGCAAATTAGACATCCACATAAAATAGTTATGTATAAAAATGACTTGAGATACTCATCAGTGCAGAATCTCTCACCTTTTTTCGTAAATCTTGCAGTATTTTGCAAGGTGTTTAGGTTGGCATCCCGCCCATCCTATTAGGAATACAACAGGTTCTTTTGATTCTCCTTCGATAACGTATTCATCAAGTTCTTCATCGCTGTCATCTATCCCTACACCGGGGGAAGGAAAAGTAATGTCGTATTCAATATCGTCGTCCTCCATGTTTTCGTCCGCTAAATAATTCATCAACATGTAAACTTTTTGATGATTGGTTGTTTTATGCCGAATCAACCAATGAAATATAAGATACTAAATTGAGCCGAATAATGGCGATTAGCAACATGTAAACAATTTTCACACGTTTATTATCCAAATTCGAAGTGTCGTAGCTTTTACTTTGTGAAGAAACAAAAGATGGGGTCAGCAAAGCAACAATCCGCAATATCTAAGATAATGGGACTACTCCAAGAATGGGATAAAGGTAGTAAAGTCGTTAGACAAAAAATTCTACAGGATTTCGTTGCACAAAATCAACATAAAACTGGACCAGAGTTGGAACAAGAATTTGCACAGGCCGCTAGTTTGTTTCTTACAAGACTCACAGCGTGGCTTAGACTGACGTATCCTTTCGATGTTGAGTAACATATTTCCATGATCTATGCAATTTTGCATGCCCTAGCTACATACATATAGTTAACTTAATTTTTTTATTTAATATTTAATTTTGTGCAAATGGGACAAATCACATTCATATTCCTATACTAATGCTTGAAAATGAGGGAACATTATATATTGAATGTCAGACATCTTTGCCTAACAACAACTGCCAACTGATGTTTTGGCCCAAAGACGCCACAGTCCTGAACTTAGAACCATTTTAACAAGAGCTTGGACTTTGGGTAGATAAGTCAAACAGCAATATGACATAGGCCTGTCTATTTCATTGCTGGCCACTCAGCCATTGCCCTTTGAAATCAACAAGATTTGTCTGGCTTTTGAGCTAAGACTACGCAATCGGTGCATATTTCGCTTGAAACCACGTCATTTTCAACTTGTTTTGACGCAAGAAATAGATAGCTAAGTCCAACCGAAAGTCCAAGGTCTTGTTAAAATAGTTCTATTACATTGATAGTCGACATGTCTGGACTAAAGCGTCCCATAGGTTAAGGTGTCTTTAGGCCATACCTTATAAAGTTATAAAACCCATCTCTTTCACAAATCACATTTGAATGGGATTTTTATGCATGTTAAGTTTCCTTGACTATAAAAAGATACATGATAGGAACCTGTTTAAATGAACAACTGAGAGCGATTTCCATATTTTTATCTGCATCAAGTGGGTAAGTATTCTTTTCTTTATATATAGAATAAGATCATTTCATTGACAGTTACTTTTCTAAATAATCAATGAAATTTTGTTTTAATTGTGATCACTTAAAATACTGTTTAATATCTATAGACACAAATACATGGCAGAATTCTTAGAAGTTGGGGGAGTCCTCACTCTGTTAGAGATTATTGGATTAAAACAAGCAAAGGAGGTGGACAAACTCCAGGCTCTGAACTGTCTTATCTGTATAGCTAATGCTGGGAGGAAGTACAAGGAGCTGGTGTGTGAGAGTTATGGTAGGTACATGTGATGTATATATTACATTGGTGTGTGAGAGTTATGGTAGGTACATGTGATGTATATATTACATTGGTGTGTGAGAGTTATGGTAGGTACATGTGATGTATATATTACATTTGGAGCAAAATCACAGATAACACAGCTTCATGTACATGAAATTACTGTGCACATGGTTATTTTCACACAGCTGTGTAATTTTTGCCCTTCTACACTTGCTACCAGTTTCACGCCGTCTTGAATTCGCCCAGACACAGTTTATTTTAAAGAGAGATAATTTAAGACAGCTGAATTTGTCCATTTTTAAATTTGTCCGGTGACAACGAGGACGAAAGTGACAAAAAAAAAGGCAAATACTTTTCTGTATACAGTATGCTTTACAGACTTCTGACAACTAAAGAGCATTTTTGTAATCATGTACCTGCATCTTGAACTCTTCAATATTATTAATTAATAAATAAATGATAAAACTATCAGTAAAACATAAGAGCAATTGCATTCTTTCCCAATGACCACTTAAAGAATATGACAATCATTTATAGCCCAGCTCCTTATAATGACAATTGTACTTTTTTGAAAAATAGGTAAATTAAATTCTCAGGAGGAATGAATGAATTCATTTTTATGCATAAAAAATCAGTAATAAATTTCCTGAAAATGCATATTCAAAAAATTAAAGAGTACAAGAAATTATGTAATTTTCCATAGTAATTTAAATTAATTGAGGTATTTATTCAGAATTCTTATAGTGACGGTGACAGCAAGATTTTTGATTTATGAAAATGTAAAATGCCATTATCAAATTATGAAATAAATGGGATTTTAAATGTCATCACCATGTTTACCAACTTTCTTTTAACAGTTATAAATATTGTATTTTACTGTTTCCCACATTAATACGTAAGATTTATATTCCACTGAGAATAAAAAGCAAAAGAGTTTCACTACAGTTCCTATTTAATATTTCATTGCCTGTTGAGCTTAAAGAATCCTTAGTTAAATTAATAATGGGTATAAATTTTATCAATGTTAAATTCTGATGATCAAAAAACAAAACTGTTAATTCTGTATATGAAATCAAATCATTTATAGGCATCCGAGCAGTTGCAGAGTGCTTAGCAAAATCAAAGTCTGAAGAAACACAAGATGCTTGCAGAAACATCTTGCTGATGCTGGCACAAGGAAATCCCAAATTTGAAGTCCAAGTTTACAAGGGTCTGATCGCTCTCTTGCCCTGTAGTTCTCCCAAAGCCCAGCAGATGGCAGCACAATCTCTGCGCGTCATTCAGGTATATATATTTCCATGAAATATACTATAGTATTATATTCATGTATATCCTTATTTGAAATTTCTTATGTTAATTAGTTTTTAAAGAGAATACATTTCAATTGCTCTAATTTTTGTTTTCACAAATGCAGCCAGTGGTAAAGAATGCCAATCCAAACATTGTAGAACCGCTGTTGAATCTTCTAAAAACATTACATCTTGAGGTGCAGTTTGAAGGTAATAGGCATTTTTAAAGAAGATTCTGCTAATTAATTCTCATTATAATATTTGAGACCTTGCATACTGTACCTTTAAAAAAAAACCAATTTTGATATTTTAATTTCATCGTTTTTTTTGTTTGTTTCCTTCATTGTCATCAATTTTATATAACAGAGCAGATCTTGGCAAACAACTTTCTGGTTTTGACAGTCTATGAATATTAATGAGCTTCTCTTAGTGAATTAGAAGAAAGGAAGTCAATATTTAATGAGAGCTTGTTTTGATGAGCAAACTAGATAGTTACATCCTACCGAAAGTCCAAGCTCTTGTTAAAATGGTTTTATTTCCAACCAATCACACTTAAATTAAAAAGGTTGTATTGAAAAAGATTGATATTTCTGACATTCTTAAAAGGCTCCATTTTAATACTCATTGAAATTGTCAGAGATCAAATAGTGCAAAATTATCAATAAGTGTGGCAAAAGTTCCTTTGTATGTACACAAGGTATCATTAATCATTTGTCAATTAAACATTATGCTTTGAATCATTCAGTATCACATATACATGTATATAAGAAGTAAAATTTTTGTAGTGGAATAAAATAAGATACATGTATTATATGTTTTAGCCATTGAGTTGATTAAAGAACTGATGGAGTATGAGGTATCAGAAACAATCCTACAGAAACTGGTCTCTCTCCTGAGGCCTTCCAAGGAGGAAATTGTCAAACGTCCAGAGATTCTAGAAGGTATACTAAACATTATTTTTCCTGACCTAAAGAAAAATGAAAGGAAAATTCGAAATGTCTTTTAAGAAGAAAAGAAACCAATTGATCAGATATGCAATACAAAACACAACTTTGATTGTCGCAATTCATGGTCAAGATGTATATAATCATCTCCCATCAGGCTGTGGTTACATAGAAAGAAGATATTTTGTTGTTCATTTAAAACTCAAATAATTAGACTAGTGAGAGTAATTCATGGCTAGAGGATTGGAGCGTTTAATGCATTTACGTTTTATAATCTAATTGCGGTTAACATACACTGATTCAAACAGATTATGACAATATACTGATACACATAAATTATTACGGGTACATAGATATACATATTCTTTATGAGATCTGCAAGCATTCATGAACATTAGGAGCCAGCTATGCAGAGACTCTTGGATTTTAATGATACACTACTTTTCTCCTTTTTAAAAGCAAATTATTTCAAATATTTATGTGAATTGTCATGTATAAGGGGAGTAACTTGTGTACAATTAATCTTAACTAGGGTAATTCAAATCAGTAAATAATTTGGTCGATTTTTCATTTTTTATAGATCCAGATGTTCCCAAAATAAATGCACCTTTACCAGTATTTGTGCAGCAAGCTGCAGCTGCTAAAACCATTGGGTAAGTAAAAGTTACTTAAAATTGACACAGGTTGTAAAGTAAAAAATTGACAGTTACTATAATTACGACTTTGAGGCCTATTCACAAGTGCTGTTTGGTTGTGTTTTCAGCATTTTATCAAGAGAATCTAATGAAATTGCAGAAAAACTTATCCAAGTAAGTAAAAAAAAAACCTGCCATAAGTACAAATTCAGGTGCCTGTAATGATAAAATAACTCATGTACACCAATTGTAGTACGCTTTTGACTTCACATTGATTATTAAAAATTTTGAAATCAATTTCAACTCTGGAATTCATTCGTTAAAATGGTGAACACTATATTGCAGTTGAGAGTGACCCATAATCTCCTGTACTCCATGGGTAATATGGATTATGCAGACAGTCAGCGACAGTCAAGTATTTCCTTGGAGGTAAACCATTCAGCATTGAATAACAATCTATTTCAACAATTAAACAACAAAATCTGATGAGTTTTTAAAATTTCTTGATTCTGAAATCAATATTTACTCTTTTAAGCCTTGCTATTAAGAAACTGGTGTGTCTAACTAACAAAATTCAAAGTATGATTATGATGATCAATGGGAGATGTATTGAAAAACAAAAGAAATCTGTCCGGTCTGGATTTCCTTTTCTTTTTGACTTATACATGGAATTCAAGACATCAGTTATTAAGATACAGCAGTTCAACTGAAAATTATTTCTCTTTTCACAGTATTTATGTCGAACTTTTCCAATTGTTGATGAGCATGTAAAGGAGGCAATGGGAGATAATCTTTACGATTTATTCATGGTATGTGAAATGAGCCAATGAAAATTATGAACATGTATACGATTTATTCAAGGTTAATGTGTGAGCCAAATAAGATCTACAAAAATTGGTGAAATATGAATTTCCTTCAAATATTAATTTTTGAAGCTGAATATTCTACATCTACAATATTTTCCGTTATTGATATAACTTTTTCCTGCCTTTTAGTCCAATCCTGAAGGACTTTACATGACAATGACACACGTCCAAGCTGATGTTTTGGTGTCCAATAAAGTCAACATTCCAAAACGTAAGCATGCATGTATTTTAATCAATATAACTTTGAATAGGGGGTTATTTTTTTTTTAATAACAAGTGTGCAAGCTGATGTAGATTGTAATTTACTCAGCTTGAAGTTGATGGCCATGCATAAAGTTAAGATAAATATCAAAAATAAAAATATGTACCGAATTGATTTGTACTTGCGTTAAATTAATGCCATTTATGTTTATGTGTTGTCAATATTTTCAAAATCATGTGAATTGCTTAAAACCCATGATGAAAGTTGTTACAAAGGTAAAAGGAGAGAGAAGGGAGACTGATGATGAGTTTATAATGATTAAAAAGTGAGATGAGATGTATTTTGTGTATTTCAGTGGTGGACAGAGTGGACTAATGCCATTGAGAAGAAGATTTCAAGTCGGAGGAATAAGGAGACTCATGGTTATCTGAGTATCAGTGAAATCTGTATCTGACATTGTTAAAAACCTGTGATATTTGTAAATAGACTGTAAATAAAAAATTTTAAAAATCTTTGTTATTTTCTGACATAGAAATGTTTTCAGCTCACCTGAGCCAAAAGCTCGAGTTAGCTTTTCTCATCCAAGCTTATATCCTTCATCTACTTGAATATTGTCATAGTTAGGATAACTTGATTTTCACAAATTTATCTTAATACCCAAAACAAATGATCATCCTTGTATGGCTTTTTGTGAAATGAAGGGTAAGGCCCTCTTACAAAGAGAGATAATTAGAGGGAAAAAGTATATTATTTAATTTTGCACTTGCACAATCTACTCTTCATATATAGTATCATGAAATAATCAGTTAAATGATATATGGTTTAGAGTATCATGCCACAATCAGTTATGAAAAGATGTGGTTTTGATGGTGAATCTAAGTCAAATTGACCATTGACTAAAGCAAGGTTTGAATGACCTTAAGGGGTTTGCCCATTCATCCATAAAAGCAGCTATATACATATTTTTTTTTTTTACAATTTTTAGCTCACTGACACGAAGTTGGGGGGAGCTTATGCTATACCTCCAGGTTCAGTTTCGGCTTTAGGACCTGGTTAAAGTTTTTGGTGCAGGTTCTGCATCGAAGTTGTTCTATCTGCACCAAACTTGCAAGTGACTTAAAAGACTTGGATGCTGAATCTATGTCTTTATTTTCAGAAGCTGGAAAAGGTTAAGTTTTTGGAGCAGGTTTAAGTTTTTGGAGCAGGTGTCCTTTGATAACCATATGTAAGGTACTGCTGGTCCTTTCCTTAAAAAAAATTGCATGGATGGTGCCTCAATTTATTCTTATGCACTTGAGAGGCTTGAATCTCTGCCATGAATTTCAGATGCTGGAGGACGTTAAGGTTTGTGGAGCAGGTTAAAGTTTTTGAGCAGGTGCCCTTTGATAGCCGTATCGAAGTTACTACAGTTCCCTTTTTTCAAAAAATTTGCATGGATGGTGCACCTTTTGATACTTAAGCACTTGGGGGGGGGGGGGGGGGGCTTGATCGAATGCTGAACCTAAGCCATTGGTTTGGGATACTGGCGCAGGCTAAGTTTTTTTTTTAGCAGTTTAAGTTTTTGGAGCAGATGCTCTTTGATGGCCATATTTAATAGTTATTGATTTTCCTTTTTTCGCCAAACTTAGTTTTCTGTTCGTAAACTACAGTTTATTGACTGTGATACTATGTTTAACTAATATTTGTGAATTTAGCATGCCATAAAGATCAGTATGTAAGCACATTAGTATTATTCAAATAGCAGTAAAATAAAATAAATGGCTTAATAAATAACCCGAGAAGAGCATAATTGCACCTTCCCTTTAGGCATAATAACGTAAAGACAAGAGGCCCACGGGCCACATCACTCACTTGAGGAACAAAAGGTATGATAAAATCTGCTCAATGGAGTCATAATACAAACTATCTGGACAATGTAGTATAATACATGTAGATCATGTATAAATGAAAATCCATTTATTCCACCCTATATATTCTTATGTTTTAAATCAAGTCCCTATTTTAACAGGATGATTTTATAGTCATATCACCTTTCATAACATAACATGTCAGTTTTTGTGAATGATTTAAATATTTTCCTTTGTAAAATTGGATCCCCAATGTGACCCCACCCTAAACTCCTCAAGATTTTGATTTGAAATAATTTGAATCTATATTAACTGAGGTTGTTTTCGGTAAAGTTACAGCTTTTTAGGCAAATTGTTTTTGGACAAAGATTTCTTTTTAAAGTTTTTGATCCTTGTATTCCTATGTTCATCCCCCCCCCCCCCCCCCCCCCCCCCCCCCCGTTGTGACCAAATCATACCAACGATGATCATGATTTGAACAATTAAACCTTGAATCTACCCTACCTGGGAATGCTTCCATACAAGTTTCAGTTTTTCTGGCCAATTGGTTTCCTTTTGATTCTCTTTGATTCTATGTATTCCTATGTAAAAGTTCGACCCCATTGTGGCCCCACCCCTCACCTGGGGGTCATGATTTTCACAACTTTGAATTTACACTACCTGAAGATGCTTTACATAAGTTTCAGCTTTCCCGGCTAATTAGTTTCTAAGAAGAAGATTTTTAAAAATTTACTCTGTATATTCTTATGTAAAAGTTCAATACATCCCCATTGTGGACCCATCCTACCCCCGGGGGTCATGATTTTCACAACTTTGAATCTACACTACCTGAGGATGCTTACACACAAGTTTCAGCTTTCCTGGCTGAGTAGTTTCTGAAAAGAAGATTTTTTTTAAAGATTTACACTATACATTCCTATTTATAAGTTCAACCCCCCCCCCCCATTGTGACCCACCCCTACCTCCGGGGGTCATGAATTAGTCAATATATTCCTATGTAAAAGTTCGACCCCCCATTGTGGGCCACACAAGTTTCAGTTTTCCTGGTCAAATGGTTCTTGAAAATTTCTCAAAATTTTTCAATACTTCATAATTATCTCCCCTTGAAAAATGAACGTGATCCTTCATTTTCACAACTTTGAATCCCTCTTTACCTAAGGATGCTTTGTGCAAAGTTTGGTTGAAATTGGTTCAGTAGTTCTGGAGAAGATGTTGAACATGTGGAAAGTTTACAGACGTACAGACAGACGGACGACAGACAAAATGTGATCAGAAAAGCTCACTTGAGCTTTCAGCTCTGGTGAGCTTAAAAAGCGTAATTTTGCTGAAATGCCCCCCCCCCCAAAAAAAAAAAAAACCAACCAACAAAACTATTATATTCGCCCTTTCTAAAAGGCATATCATAATTCAAAGATAGAAGTACAAAACGCGAAGAATTTTTTTTTTTAATTAAACACCCCTTTTGAAAGGTCTTTACATTTTTATAATTTTAGATATACATTTTATGACATTATTTTTATCTGATCTAAAATATATAATCAGCCCAAAAAATACCTAAAACAAAATTTAAACAGACTTTTATAAATTGCTTTGCTTTAGGTAATTTTAGAGTTCCTGTCCTCAACAGAATTGTACTACAATTAGGCTAGCATGAATAACAATGCCGTGTATAAAATCTATGTGATCACTCTTTCACCATAACCCTATTTATTCTAGATGGTACAAGTATACTATTTACTATCGTTTCAACAATTAGACCATGCCCATGTTAGTACAGAGGACTTTAAATCAATGCGTGACAACTTAACGTGTTCGAAAACATTGTCCTAGTTAGCACATAACATGTTACATGTACCTGAGACGTCACATGATAGAATTTTGTATTCACAAAATTTTGAGAAATCACGTGGTAAATTATAATATTCAACATGCATCCGCTGGGAAAGCGAAAGTAAGAGGACACAGGGTTTTTTTTTCATTTAAACCATGAGCGCATGTTTGTCTATTAATCTTCCTTTGGTATAACATTGATAATGCAAATATACAACTACAGTTAAACGGAGAACAATAGACAAACATGCGCTGACTATGTATGAAGTCAATATAAAAGTTGGTGTCCTCATTATCGTATGGAGACTGAAGAAATCGTGAAGACCCCCACCTATGAAAACAAATTCGTACTTGGTAACAACATACTTTTATTTAACGCAATTGCGTAAAGTTGCAGTTTAGATGTTGTCCATTTCTGCAAATAAAAGAAAACATCTTTTTTTAAAAGTTTATTTTCTCGCAAATATCGCATGTCCTTAAGTGCAGTTATCCTTTTTTAAAAACGTATTTTGGGGGCAAATAATGTAAAATTTGAAAATGTTAAGCCAGTGCAAGTATTTTGATTTTAACGTACATATCTCATAGAGAAAATATACATTAGAAGGTGTGCACCAGTACATGTATATTACCTGAACATCAACAAACATATATTTATATTAATACATGTACTTAGTTTCAGTTCTATGTTTTTTTCTATTTAACATTACAACTTGACCTTAAACAGTATCTGACTGTGCTAGCGCTGTTGTTGACATGATTTTTACAGGTTAAGAACATTATCCTATATTTTGCATGGTCGTTATCTGAAGAGTTTTAAGAATTTCCTTAAATAATTCTATAATATGAAAAATTTGAAATATGGGTTAATTACCTAAGAGGAAGTAAAAGCGCATTAATCAAAAGGAACACGCCCACCATGATTCGAACACCCTCTCATTTGAGAAGTAATTTCTACAGTCCTCTGCCTATCACACTGAGCAACGTTGATACTTTTAAACAAGCTGTGTAAATAACTTTTATAGTTTCACAATTATAAATAAAGTTAGAAGTTTTTGTAAAAAATATGAATTTTGACCCATAATGAGTCCAGTTTAATAAGTCGATAATGAAGAGGAATGAAAATGCATCCTTTTATTAAAATTCTTTTTGAATGGAGTCTAGACCAATTCATACCAAAAATTTGCATATTAGAACAATAAATGGTCAAGAATAAGGCAAAAAACGTCGCATGGCTTAATTAATTTGGAAACATATACCTCTCGTGTTAACAGAATGGAAGCACGTTGTTGACACACATCGTGCTATTTATAGATTAACATATACATTAGCCAACCATAAATATTTTAGCAACATTTGAAAAAAGTTCATTTTTATTGCTCCAGGGACACCTGATTGCTCCAAGTGTGGAATATATAACGCCGTTTGTCAATGTCCTTTATTTGCCCCCCCCCCCCCCCTCCAAATCCGGCAATTATTGAAAATTGGGCTTATTCAAATTTGGTTCAAGAAAGTAAGACACTGTTTTATTTTATATATCGTTTTTAAGTCTGGGTTTCTCAACATGGATACACACAATTTACGAATCATTTGTTGTACAAGCTCTCAAAATAAGCAAAACCGGAAACAGCATGTAGGAGTCCTTGGTAAAGTGACAATTATTAAACAAATTGCAAGAAAATCTCAGAAATGGCACACAACAGAGTTGTAGTAAGTATGATGTGCTAATTTATTAAGAAAATAAAGTTGGTCAAAATTGCTACAAAGATTTTTGCGGATTTTTTGGCTTTTGTGTAACCACTGTTGATATTTTCAATGTTTCAGCAATGGTCTACAATGTCTCGAATTTGGTGGCTGTATGATGCAAAATATCAGTGCCCCTTCAGGTCAGCAAGAATTATTGCAGGATATCTACAAGGGCAGCACAAACCAATATACCATGCTCTGTGTAAGAATACAGTAATTTGATATAGTATTCTCAGCCTCTTTCCAGAAAAGATGAATGTGCACATGAAATAACAGTGTTTACACGGTTTCCAAGTGTGAAGCAAACTGAGTTGATATAATTTTAGTAAATATAATTAGTGCTTGAACCATTATGACGTCAAAATTGGTTTGAAGAATCTGTTTTCTGTACTTTACGGCTTTAGACATTCTATGTTAAATCATGGGAAAAGTAATCCCAATACCTATTTTCAATTTGACATCATTTTAAAAAGGAGGTCAAGAGCTTGTTTTATATTATGTTTTTGGGGATACTGTATAGAGATGGGACGATCCACCGATGCACCGGTGCATCACAGTATTCATTTTGATGATATTTGGATACATATACCATTAATACAATGATACCTAAGCGACCTTTTTTTATTTTCTAAAAATATCGTAGCTTCATATATCAGCTATTTTTAGTCCGCGCGCCTAGTATGAAAGTACAAAGATGGCCGAATACCTCGTAAAGTTGTCAGAACTGTTAGGAAGCTAAATCTGGAGTGTGGATAACTTTTGGATTACTTGTTTAGGAAAAAGTAGTGTATACGAGACCTAAGTAATTTGTAAATTGTGCAACGCTCATTTTAAATAAAATAAAATAACTTTGGACATGTGAAAATACATCGACAGATTGAATAAATTTTAAACCCTTATTCATGTTTTCATTTAGTTGCAATGTATTGTGATATGTATCGTATTGCATCTCGTGTATAGTGATAGGTATCGAATCGGCTAAGTAGAGTATTGTCCCAGCCCTAATACTGTAAGCATTCTAGATAAATTTTATTAGTCAAATATTGACAAAACTCTGAAATTTGTTCCTCAATTCCTTCATATTTCATTGAAAATGACAGTTTAAAACATGATGTTTCATTGTGTTTACCAAAAATTTTAGCCCTGGTACACCCTATCAAACAAAGCTATTGTTATGAAACATCAATGAAAGAATTTATGTCTTAAATTTTATGAACCTGTAGGCACCTTTCATTTACTAGATCTTAACCTTAAGTCAATCAATGTGAACACAATTTATTTAAAAGGTTAAGTGTTATGTTTATCTGAAATACAAATAAGATCTCTTTTGTGAAATATATATATACAAATATATATGTACAAATACAGTAAATACTAAATAAATCACAAAACTGGATTTTAATTCAAAGAATGATCAATCTTGGATACAATTTCTGTTATAAAAGTTTTTTTAAGATATTGATATTATCCAAATTCCTGAACACAGATATTTGTGACATTTTCATTTTACAAATGAAGATTTTTTTAATGTTTCTGCTTTTTATCATAATAATCTATTTGATATAAATTTACCGTCTTTAGCTGATGTTGGAGACCATGTAGTAGTTATAAATTCACGACACATTGCGATGAGAGAGGAGCTGTGGCGAACTTTTACCTTTAGTTATCACACAGGGTTAGTATAAAAGGAGACTGCCTTTAGTAAAAGCTACAATAAAAGTGAACATGTTAAATGAGGAAATATAACATTGTATAAGCTCTTTGTCCTTGATCTATATTTAAACAGAGAACTCACCATTCTTTCTCATTTGTTTAGGTATGCAAAAGGCTTTTCAAGAACTCCAGCATGGAGACTACATTCAATGGAACCTACCATGGTATAGCCTCAGATATCAATATTTTAAGTTATTCAGTAATGAATCATAAGCATTGCAAAACATCAGCTGATATAATTGTAAGCTGATTACAGTCAATTAAAACTGAAATAGGTATAATGAAGGGTTTGTTTGGTATTGAGTTACTTTCATATACAAGTGTTATAGTAAAGTACAATTACTTTTCAGATGATAGAGAAAGCAGTGTATAGTAATATGCCTGGATTTCTGTTGAGGAGGAAATATATGAGACGACTTCATATTTATCCTGATGAGGTAAACAGATCTTTATTTTCCAACTTTTTGAATTGTGTTGGTGGCGATTGCTTTCCTTCCAATTCTACATTGCTCCTGATTCAACTTGTTCACCTCTTTCTCAGGCAGAATAGGAATTTGAAATTGATAAAGTAGCCAATTTAAAATCAAACTAAATGATCCACTCTGGATTTCAGTGTGGTAAGTATTTGCTGGTAATTATCAATGAGTACCCTTTAGTAATTTTGATTACACAAGGTTTAAACAATAAAAACAATTTCACTGTTAATAAACTGAAAGTTTCAATCACTTTTTAACTTATACGAAACTTGATGTATCACTAGTAATTTGAAAACAGCTTAAATCAACAACAGAAAATAAGGAAATGGGAAGATATTTTTGTTGCTACAAATTTTGTTTAAAATTCTTATTTAATGCTGTACCTTTTAATGATTTAGGAGGTCCCCCCAGAAATCCTTGGCAATGTGTGTGATCAGATCCAACAGATACAAAAGGTTCCCAAACGGTTAGATGAGTACACAGCAGAAGAAATTCAGGCCTTCCCAAAACTGTTTGATTGGTGAGTTTATAGACTTTGGTGTATTACCGGTAGTTTGCTACCTCCAGAACTGGTTCAGGATATCTCCAGCATCTACATGCTATTTAGAAAGTAGACAATGGAGATCTATCAGAGATCTCCACACTTCAAACGAATAAATGAGGATTACTCTTGCAGCTCTCCAAATTGACCAAACGAATACACCCCTTGTCTGCATATTTTAGCTCACTAAAGAAACCGTTTTGCATAACATTGACTGCAGGCTTTTTGACTGTAAATATATAGGATACATAGTAACTGTTTTGTAATTCAAGTGATATTTTGGTAAGAGTAAAAAATTAATCTGGAGGACGAGACTTGCTGATTCTTCCTCATGTTTTTTACCAAACCCAAATATTGCTCAGATTTCAAGACAGTTATCCTGTAGTTTGTAAGTCATGCAAAGAGTTTTACATTTAATCTCTTTAAGATGGCTCACAATACCTTGAAATAGTTTTCAAATCAGCAGAAAACAACTTGATTTTGAAAGATAGCATGGTTTATAAGAAGTGTATGTCAAATACATGTAGGTGAAAAAATAAGCAACTTGTATATAAATATGAATTTCTAAATTTTAATTCTGTATGCATGTATATGATCAAAAGCCTGGGGTGGATTTCAAGCCCAATACTTTAATCACTGAGCTATGATGATATTCAATCAACTTAGTCGAAATACACAATTTCATAAAACATTTAACTCGCCATCTTTTTACGTTGCTTCTTAAAAGGTAACTTTTGATGTAGTGAGCTACCTTAGTAACCTTTTCAACAAATTATGCTGTTTTCTGAAGTGAAAGTATGCATGATGCTATGGTGCAAACACTGCAATATAGATGTCTTCATGATACATTTGAAAATCTGCTAAATTAACATATGACTTTGGTTTATTGGGATATCTTCATTTGGTCAATAAACCGGTAATTGGTAAAACAAGATATGAATTGTATCATGTTGAAACCTCAGAACGTAAAATTGCTGGGGCATCCGGTTTCTATTTTGTTTTAAAAAGATATTTTCAAATAAAGTACAGTAGTAACCAAATCTACATTACTGTTAATGATCTTTTGACTTTATGATTTAATCAAGTCTGTTGTTTAGATATGATACCTCATTACCTTTATTCACTTGAAAATGATAATTGTCCTGTTAATGAAAAAAAATACAAGTGTGCTTTATATAATGAATAAGGAATCATTCTTTGAGTATTATGAGGTGATAATTTTGGTCGGGGCATGATCAAATCCAATAAAGCCCAAAGGGCTTTATGATAGATTTGATCACGGCCCGACCGAAATTATCACCTCATAATATTACTTATTCCTTATTACTTATATTTATATAATTTTAGGCCATCGTACGATTAAATATATAAATATAAATAAACAAAGCCCCGCTGGCGCCTTAATTTTGCATCATTTGTATTACGAGTTATAAAGTACAAAATCGATACGTAGTGTTATCACAGGCAAAGACACTTGATAATGTAAATATTGTTTATTCAAGGGATTATACATAAACACTGTATCTCCTCTTAATTTTCTCACAGGAGTGAAGAATATGTTATGGAAAATATCTCGGCAGACAAACCCAAAGATACAGTGAAAGCCGCCAAGAAATGATGAAGAACTTTGTGTTACATTGTATGAGGATGTGTATAGTGATGTGTATTGTGTGATGTGTAGTGAACGGGTGTGGTTGTGTGTTTGGGTGTGTATTGTAGGAGTGTGTTTTGTTTTGTGCCAAATAGGATGATTGAGCCTGATAACGCTATCAGTCTATCTAGAATGGCCACGACTGCTATATACTGGCTATTGGCAACAGATCTTTTTGTATCATTTGAGAAAAATTAATAAACAAAATTGATAAATTCATTTACTGTATAATTTGTTTAATTTTGACAATGTAACTTCATTATCAACCATGTTTTTTGAGCAAATCTGTATTCTTGCATGGAAAGAAGTTGTGATATTTTCCTGTTTAAATTGTTTGGCTTTAAACCATATCTGGATCCTAAAGTTTGAACATAAAAAAGTATCTGTACTTCAATGTACACATATTCTCACAATCAATGTAGTTTTTTAAACCAGATCAATTTGTACCTCAAGAGCAGTACATGTGTTGCACTATTGTGTTAACATGTCCAAATATAACAGACAAGAGGGATAAAATTAGCAGTTTTATTGAAAAGGAGATCTTGTATATTAGTACAGTATAATTTATAAATATTAAGAAATCTAGCATCATTTGGTAAAGTGTTCGTTGTATTCGTTTATTTACAGATACTTTTTTTTTTATCAAAATAGAAAATTTCACACACATGCATTATGAATCAAGGTGACCTTTAATCTTAATGTCATAAATGTAACAAAACAGATCTCAATGTAAGATATTAACATCTCTATAACAGAGGAATATATGGCACAGCTGACATAATACACATATGGCACATGATTTAAAAACGAATTTACACCAAATAGCTGAAATAAAAAGTATAAAAATTCTAGAAATTCAAACCTGTTATCTAAACGGAAAATAAATATAAATATATTTTGATTATGCCACTTCATAAGTTAACCAAAAAAAAAACCTTCAGCATAATAATTTGGTGGTGGACCTGAATTTGTGTACTGGCCTTGCAGTATCAACAATCTAACTACAAAATCAAGCAGTCTATGAATTGGCTACAGCAATTAAATCAATCACATAGGCACATCACAGGATTAAAAGCAAATTAAATACATGAAGAAAAGCCATACAAAGACTGGTGTACACAAAGATGAGGGGTGAAGAATGTATGAGGAATACAAATGAATGATATCACAAATGTAATGGAATTCACAAATGTGCTGTAAGTCTCCTTAGCCTTTGGTGTTTGACCGGCCTGGACCAAGTTGTATATAATCTCCAGATCTTCTACCGGATGCAAAGTTACAGTATTCACAATATCCGGGGGGTCCTGTTTTTCCTGGGGGACCGGCACTGCCTGGCTGACCATGGGCTCCGGGGTTTCCCCTTTCTCCAGGACGACCCATAACCCCCTCGCCTGGAGGTCCAGGAGGACCTAGAATGTCAAAATGAAAGTAAAACATCTGACACAAATGTAATGATATACATGTATGTGAATAACGGGTACAGTTTACGGAGTGGTGTATACCTGGGATTCCAGGGTTCCCTTGTTTGCCCTGAATTCCTTCCCCAATTTCTCCCCTGTCTCCTTTCACACCCTCAGGTCCCGCAGGACCTTGAGGTCCCATTGGGCCTGGAAGTCCTGGCATGCCGGCATAACCACGCTCACCTGTTGGTCCAGGTAACCCACGCTCACCTGTAAATAAAAAATACATTGGCATTGGGTCATATACATATATATAACTAAACTAACTCTAAAGAATGAAAACCCGATTTTGTTTGCCCACCTTGAGCGCCCACCCGGCCTGGAGGTCCCTGAGCTCCTGGTTTCCCAACGCCCGGGGGCCCGGGCGGTCCTCGTAGTCCGGCGACCAATTCATCAAAGTTTTCTGAAACGAGATTATTTATATTAAACATTATTTTTCTCTTAAAAGTTGAACAATTTACACATTTTTTTTTCATCAAATAATGAAAACCGATTATTTTCAGTGAGCGTCTCTATAGGGATCTAACTTTCACGTATTGATTTTGGGGATCGAGTTGTTTTTATTTGCTGCGTCAAAATTTTAAAATTATCCGCAATATCCTACACGTTATAATTAATTCTCCACCAGTTATATCATACGTTATTATTAATTCTTTGTAAGTAATATCGTACGGTATCATTAATTCTCCAGAAGTAATATCCTATGGTATAATTAATTCTCCAACAGTTATATTCTACGTTTAAATTAATTCTCCACAAGTAACAACCGAATCTTTTTTTAATGGTTTTAAAATTATATACTGTGAAAAACATCCTCATAATCTCCTGAAAGAAAAGAGAAATCTTTCACATTGGGTTGTTGCATGAACATTATCCCTTCAAGACCACATTATACCGCCTATGAATTCCATTATTTTCGGAAGAAATAAAAGAGCCGAGTTTGTATAAACCTAACAAACCTCTCAGTAGTCTCATACAAAGCTCCCTGATCTCAGACTCTGGAATCATGCGTCCCTTGAAAGAAATATACCAAAACATCAATCTCTATCATAAACATTTGTAAAAATCGTGGGCACACACACAGTAGTCATGAAAAAATTGTTACTGGTAGTCCTGGTTTTCCCGGCATTCCAGGTTGACCTCTGTGACCCGGTGGTCCTTGTTGGCCCGGGGGGCCGGAAATACCAGGAACTCCGGGGGCACCCGTGGACCCAGGTGTACCTCGCTCTCCCGATGGCCCACGCTCTCCTGGCTATTGTTGTAGAAAGGAGAGATGCATATCGTTAAAATGCAACGAATAGCATTCGCTTGAAAAATGATCTATAATAGTTATTGTACACAACAATCGTGTTCGATTAGTAGATACTTACCATTCCTGTGAGTCCGGGGGCACCTGAGGGGCCCTGAAAAAGGGACGGTACAGGGGAATCAAAGCCTGATTAAGACACATGAACGCCGTACAATAAACGATAGTATTTTAGCAAGATTATGGTAGAAATCTTCAGAAAAATATTTGACACATTATATAATGTTTTATTATTAAGATATAGCCAACCAAAACTAATTCTGTGTCATAAGGTTCGGTATTACGATATGGCGGAATAATTGTTTTGGGTAAATTCATGACAGTTATCAAGCTTTATAAAGGATCGAGAAATATAAAACTAACCGATTAATCAGGGTAAAATATATCTATAAAGAATGTTGCTTCATTTTCCAAAATTATCAGAATTGCTTGGTTGGCCAGTTGTAAAAACAAAAACGCAACAGTCCACTTTCCAAAAATGCACACTTGTAAGCACGCACATTTAATCTAATTCACAGTAAAGATAAGAAACGAAACAGATAAGGGAAATAGTTCGTTACAAAAAATCAACCGAAAACAAAGAAAATCAACAAACTTGGCACTTTGCCGGTCAGCGCTTTACAGCATGCCTCTAGATCTACACACTTACCAAAGTACAGAGTATACCGGGGGGTAACAATCCAGATGAAGAAAGCCCCATGCAAAGGAAGGGAGGGATACAAGCTATGTCTTTTAGGAACAGAATATACACGTCAACGTTAAGAATATCTTAACGTGGATATAACTGTTACTGTTAGAACACGGGTAATATTGTTAGGGTATTTTTTTTTTACTTTTATAGAAAGGGTAAAATAAAACAAAAATCGAATATAAATGTAACTAATGGAAAACAACAAGCAGGAATGACGAGGAACGACACAATGCAGCTATTCTCTACATGAAGTAACTTCTGACCTAGCATCTGGCTTTGATGACGTCATCTGGATTCTTACCGGATATCCTTGCCGCTGGTGACAACTTACCGGGGCACCACTTGGACCAAACATGCTGCTATCTGACATACCACCGCCAATTATAGATTTCTGCAACAAAATGTGAGTACATTATAAACATGCAATGCATATTTTGTAAATAAATGAAATAATACAAAAGAATAAATGACAGTTATGCAAAAGAAGAAATTCTTTGATAACCAAACAATATGTTTACCACATCAAACGAAGGTCCTGGAGGTCCGGGGGGACCCTGTCAATGAAGAAAAGACATTAAGTTACAAACGTCACGGAAACTAAATTAGTTTACAGGGTTTGAGCGGAAGCATATGTTGTTTCGTAATCATAATCAGCCAACGGAATTCTAATTGTTGGATTAGCTCAAGTCAATGATATCAAAGTTTGTCACCAGTTAAAAGGAAACACAGCACGATATTTTAAATGAAATAGCGAAGCATTTGTTTTATTAAACTTTTGATTCAAACGTAATACGTAGGCGTGAACAGAAGATGCAAAAGGAGGTATACTTTATAGTGTACTTACAGGAGGTCCGGGTTGTCCAATCGGACCAATAGGTCCCATAGGACCTGATATTCCTTGAGTCCCTGGTTGTCCCTGCAAATAATGAACATTGAAATCACTTCCTGATATAGATCATATTGATCTAAAGTCATAGCCTTATTGTAGAGGCTATCGAGCATTTTAGAAATATCAAAGGTTAAATATTATTGTTTATTAAATAATCGTAAACAGGGAAATCGCATAATTATTCGTAATGAACAAAAGTATAACTTACCGGTCTTCCGTCTTTTCCTGGCTCCCCGCGAGGTCCCGGGGCACCTGCCACTCCCTGATCTCCCTGTAAAGAATTCAAGATAAAGTCTGAAGTTGGCCGGCTCTTATTTTTAGTCTTATTCTTTTTCTTTTTGTTTTTCTTCAGACCCTTCCTATGAAAACTTTCTCCACAACAGATGCACAAAATGAGGACCAAGCAAAGGACAGTCTGCGCGCGGACCCACATTTTATTTGGAATGGAGACGAGGAGGTGAGGATTTGAAGTAATCCCGATTGACCAGACAGAGTGTGGTTTTATAGGGAATCTTGGGGATGGATTAGAGGAGAAAGAGGGATGTTAAATTCATGTCAATTAAAGAGATATTATCTCAAAGGAAAGATTCAAATCTACTAGATATACAGTGAAATCTGGCCACGTTCAACCCTCTCTTTGGTTTCATTCCCATCCCTTAGTTTCATGTTCATTAAATGCATCTCTCAAAAATGCCAGTCGGGTAAAAAAGTCATATATTTAATCTTTAATTCTGAGTCTCCTTTATTCATCAAAATTAGATTTTACAAATATTGCATCAGTCACATATATATATATATATATATATATATATATATATATATATATATATATATATATATATATATATATATATATATATATATATAGGTCTACACAATACTGCAATCCTGCTCGGTGTAAGCATATTTTATGCTGTTTCTATGCCACAGATTCGTTACCTGCATGCCGTCCATGCCTGGGTCGCCATGGCTACCTTTCAGTCCGGGAACTCCCTAAAATAAAATAACATATAAGTTATAATAGACATGCACAGTCTTTAGCATCTTCGCTAGCCAAAGGTTTACAATCTACTCCGCTCCTAGCGAAGATGAGTCTTTATAAATTCTAGAACTTGTGATAAACAGTACATGAATAGTTTTTAAAAATGCCAAAGATATACAATATACGCGATTGAAATATATTCTTATACAAGCAAGCATAAATTCCTTGTTTATTAATTATGAATAGTGTGTTTTTTATATTAATTTATTAAATATGTCAAAATAAGACTCGGATCTTTTCTCTATTTTTTTTACTTCATACGGACTTCGGTGATAGAATCCATTTTTCTTAATCGTCTAAAACAATATACGGTTTCGGTATTATAAATATTTCGATCCATCTTAATTTTTGGCTTAGATCTAAAAGATATGACTATTTACAGAATTTCATTCATGGAATCTTGGAGGATACGCTCGATTTAGATCTGGTATGTTGGTATAGTTTTCATTTTCACTCAAACGTTAAAATGGAACAACATTTGTACAATTGCAGAGAACGTTCCGATGTGAAGATAAGTATGTTACCTAATTACCTACAGATCCCGAACGCAATTACAAACCTTTGATCTCGCTGCAGGTGCTACTGCTGTGTGAACACATCAAAGAGACAGACAACCGTTTTGCAGCGAAAGGAATGCATTGATTTGACAAATGCAATATGTGAAAGTCGTGTTCAGATATTTATCAAATCGCTCTTATACACAAAACTCACCATCTTGTATCAATAATTGCTATGCGTATTTTTACGATGGTTTAAACAACTTGATTTAGTAGAGACCACCTGAAAGTATTGACTGGGACTTCCTATACACCCGATCCTCGATAATGTAATTCTAAAAGTCATACTAAAATTCACTATGAAATTTGTTTGATATAAAATGAACTCTTGGTTTCTAATTGAGTAAATAATGTACTTCTGTATATATTTTAAACTTCTTTTAAGCGAGTACTTAATTCCGCAATTCCAATGTGTTGTATCAAATTTCATATTGTTCAAAGCTGTATGAAAAATAAAAGCGCGATTTTAAAATCCGCGAGGGTTGCTTCTCACGATTTTACGCCGATATAAATTCCTCGCGTAAATAAGGAATTTACAGTATTACTGAAAAGATGAATTCTCCGAAATTACAGTTAACGGCACATCAATTATCGAAAAACTTATGTAACGGTAAGTACACAGAAAGCTGAATACGTTATGTGTAAGATTTACCGGTAAACTACGTGAAATACGTAACTAACAGGCTAATCACGTTATACATAAAACTTACCGGTAACCCTCTTGGTCCCACATCTCCTGGGTCACCTTGATCCCCCATTTCTCCCTGGGTAAGTATATAAAGAAAATAGAAAATAAGTACTACAGATAACATTTTTCTGTTATCTCGTAAGTTTAAAAAAAATCAGCACGTAGAAATTCAACAGGAAAATGGTTTTAATAATACTTACCGGTCTCCCGGGCTGTCCGGGCTCTCCTGGTATCCCGGGGCTACCCTGAATTTAACGGGGGCAAATTGTCAGATACAAAGTATATATCACGTTAGGTCATTAAAATAGCACAGTTTACATTGAATCTCAGAAATTCTTATTTTTTCTGACAAATTATTTGAATTTCTACCACCGATTCAACCTATATTTGTGGATCTTACGGGAACACCGGAGCGTCCGTCCTTTCCTGGGGGTCCTGGCTGTCCATTTATTCCCTAAGAACAAACACAAAGCTAGGTTAAAACAGAGCAGGCCATTGGAAAAATACTTTGGTAGTCGGTGTATGTTACCCAACAATAATTATTCTCCCCGTTTTGTTACTCTTATAGTTATAAGATTTTACCTGTTCGCCTCTGTATTTGTAATCATAATCCATGATTGCGTTCTATGTAAAAATGGGAAAAAAGAATGTCAATAAAATCGGCAATGCAATTTTTTGTTATTTAATTTAGGCACGAAATTTACATTGTCAAAATAAGAACAAATTGAGAGAGAGAGAGAGATTATACGTACCGGATCGTCACTCATGAACGGGGAGTATGCAGGTCCCGGGGGGCCGGGTTTCCCAGGTAGTCCCTGAAAAATAACGTTAAAAATCATACGTATAACAGTTTTAAAACTATATTAGCGAAAGGAAGAGATATATGTGTAGGCCCAACCAGAGGAATAGATGACGTTCTGTGGAAGACTTACCGGTTCTCCAGGCTCTCCTTTTTCTCCACGTTCGCCATGTTTACCGTGTTTTCCCTGTCAAATCAAATTTTTCGTTATTTGATTTGTATATATGTGGCAAAATGACTATTTTTTTTTACCATAAAAAAGAAAAGAAAACAAATCAAAGAATTTAAAAATTGACGCCGGAAATGATGAGCCGAAAACTGACCGGAACTCCGTCTTTCCCGGGGATTCCGTCCGCCCCTGAGTCGCCCTTTGGTCCCTATAAATAAAACAAACCAGAATGCATAAATCATGGCATACTTTTGATTTATGCGTAACACAGAGAAATGCACATTACTCTTCCACTCACCATTTTCCCGTCTCTTCCGGGGATTCCGACCGCTCCTGGCTGTCCATCTACTCCCTTCAAATAAGACGTGTTTCCACAATGAGATATAGCTCACATATAGAATATTCAAATTTTGTGTGCAAAAATTTATTTAAAGTATACGTAAAATTTGGATTATGTAACTCACTGGTCTCCCATCGTTTCCGGACGGCCCCTGTTCTCCCCGCTCTCCGGATTCCCCCTAAAACACGGGGACACAATTAACAATACATACCGTAATTTTGTTGTACGACAGTTATAAAAAAAAGTTTGTAGACAATTACGTTTTTGTCATTTTAAATGTGTTTATAAATACACATTGTAAATCTTAATCTTTGTCAAAAATTTCAAACCAAACTAAGATGGGTTTGAATGTATTCCATAGAAATAAACTAAAATTTTAATGTATCAAAGGGTCGCGGAAAGTACGCACGACCCAGCGTAAAAATTGTCCAAACTTTGTAACTGTGTTTTTAGATATGAATATTTACAGTTTTTATAAAACATTTCAAAATTTCATAATCTTCTATTGTGATGTAGTCTGTATGGTGTACATCATTTTCATACGTCATTTGAAGCTATTTTCAAACTAGCAGAAGACTTTTAAAAGATATTACGGCAAGAACACGTCTTTAAAAACCTATATATACGTGTGTGTATTTTTGTTTCATTTGGCTTACTTACCCTGTCCCCTCTTAGACCCTGACTTCCTTTCTCTCCGGGCAAACCCTGTAAATATAACAAAATACATGTATGTCAAATTATCCCTCAAGTTTAAAAGCACAAAGAGATTTTTTTTTGTATTTTGGTTTCATTCGCAAAATTAAATTTTCTAGAATATATATTAAAAACAGTATTCTTCCCTGCATGTGTTTAGCAGTATTCGTAACTTTATTAATGTATTCACTTACAGGTAACCCGGCGTTGCCTTGAATCCCCTGGGGACCCGCCGGCCCGGGAGGTCCCTAATAAATAAAAACAACACCATTCGAAATAATCGTAAACAAAAGAGATAAAATCTTTCAAACGTATGTTATATAGTCTCTCAAAAGTTTCATTACCTGCACTTGTTGAACATTGCCGGCTTTCCCATCAGCAGTTGTAATCTGTAAAAGAAGAGAGAAAAAACTTTATGATGTTCGAATCTGAGAGGGATAAACTGATCAAATATCTCTTGTTTCTCACAACTTGTACAGTTAAGATAACTTTTGACTGATGGGTTTTTTGTTTGAAATCTTGTATTTCAAATTCTCGGTGGTGCGAGAACTTTAAAAACTTAAACAAATCACTGACATTCAGTAGGTTGCTAAATTTTAAGGAATTTGAACTCGTCATGGGTAGATTATATAACACAGTGGTCTGGATCTCATTGACGGGGTTATGATCCTTTAAGACGGGGTTCTTACCGATGCGCCCGGTGGGCCGGGGAGTCCTGGAACACCCTGCAAACCTTGGGCCCCTTGTGCCCCCTGAAAAAAAAAACCATCCATAAGTTGTTAATCGATGATTTTATCACTTTTATTATTTATGATTTATTACATAAATTTTAAATTTTAGATTTCCGACTGCAGATATTATTATTGATTTTTTGTTTTAATTAAGGTCTTCCGTTTCCAACGGAAGACCTTATTGTTTTCGTTCGGTTTCTTTTTCCCTATTCTTTTTTTTTCTTACATATTTTGTGTACACGATTTCTCAGAAACTACTAGGCCGATTTACATGAAACTTTCAGATCTGATAGATATACACTGTCGTGTATCCGCGCCGTTAGTGACATGTTTGGATAACGTGAAAATGGCGTATCCATTGCAAAAACAATGATTGTTGTGTCCTTTTTTCTCTCGACAACGAGGTAAATATTAATTAAAATATCGTAATAATAATTCATATTTTTCTGAAGGTTTTGCAGTTGAAAAAAGTGTTGCCTTATTTTTGTTCATCGTTAATAAAAACGACTTATTTATAGGAAAATCAATCGTTAACGTGTCATTTAAACGCTAAAGCTAAGAACTATTTCTAGATTACGTAGATAATATAACACATACTAAAAATCTGAAGCAGCCAAAATTAATTTTAAACATTACATTAACCAAATAAAATCAAACCAATGTCTTTTTAATACATTATTATGTATAAAAATAGCAAGAACTTCATGCATCTGCTAAAGAAGTAGTACGGTTTGGATAAATAAATTATTCCGGTTTGGATGCTAAAATATAAATTGTGCAAATGGTACAGTTTGAATAATTTAAATTTATAGCATTTTTTACATATTTTAGACATAGAGCAGTTTGCTTTTCATCGGTGTGCAACCGAAGATACATCTTTTTAAAAAATAGTGGATCATTCCATTACATAGCATGCAAAAGATGTATTTAAAGCCAGGTAAAAAGAACTTAACATACAGACGGTGAATTTTTCTTTCCTGTCCGACATTTTTTATAAACGTGATGAAACCAAACGAAGGGGACTATAACTGGATGACTAAGTTCATTTCTTTAGACAAGCATGTTTTCTTCCTCTGATAAAATGGTATGTTAAGTATATAATTGATCAGAAATTGATTATTTAACTAATAAGGAATCATTCTTTGACCGAGTATCATGAGTTGATTATTTTGGTCGGGGCGTGGTCAAATCCAATAAAGCTCGAAACGAAATTATCACCTCATCTATATCTATACTACTATATTAAAACTAATAGACCCGAATTTTTTGGCTTTAATACCGAGAAATCGGAAGAGTACTGCCATTTGTTTTATATATTTTAAACTTTATTGGCACTCGAAGATTACCAATTTGTTTTTACTTTTTCTCAATCAAGCTTCTCTAATTAATAATCAACGAAAATTCCTTTAAAAAAACCCGGAAATCATATGGAATTTTCGGATTTTACAACCTTGCGCATGCGCATTACATTCACGCTAAATCACGGGAGGCTCTTTAGTTTTTGTTTCCACAATATTACATTTGCATGGATAAACTCAGAAACGATATTACAAAAAAGTGTAAATTTTCATTGAAAATTTGTCATATATATTCTGTTCATCACGAGAGATAGCTCGAAATCAGTGCATTTAATATGAAAAATTACGATACATGTAGTTCGGAATGTCAACTTGAATCGGGTGAAAAACGTTGCTGGAGAAAGTGTTAAATTCTTCATTAATATGAATTAAATTTTTAGATGATAGGTATTTACAGCCTCAAAATTGTTTATTATGGATAATTTGACTGTTATTTTCAATTCAGCTTCGTTAATATCTCCAAAATCGTTTCGGAGCGATTCTGCAATTTTTTGCTACATTACGGGTATATGAGAGGCATTTTAACTGTGGTGTAGGCCTGTCCCGAGACATAGTTGGATTATTCTAACTAAGCAGAGTGTAGTGAAATGTAGGCATAAAGCTTTATTATGTAGGCTAAATGGCAACAATACGGTTTATCGATGTATCTATTTCGTAAATGTCCAATATCATATACAATCTCAACCCGTGCACGCACGGGTCAAAGTCTAGTAATATCAAAAGAATGATTCCTTATTACTTATATTCATTTAATTCACAGCAATTGTACGCTTAAATATTTGAATATTAATAAGCAAACGTCATTTGAATTTATTTGACTGACTATGAACAAATTGATGAGCCTCGTTTATATTCAATACAAAGCCAGTACATCGCTAAACGAAGAAAATTATACGATTATTTCGCTCCCAGTGATATAATACAAAAAACCATAGTTGTCTGTCAAGTCGTATATTTACTCTGTTGTTAGAAATAGTTAGTCAAGAAAATTCAAGTGATGACGAGACCTAAATAAACATCGCCATTTTATATGTACATTTATTCAATCATAATTCTCACCAGACAATCAAAACGATAAATATGTATCTATGTTTATCAAGAAGTTTTGGTGACTCATGCGGGAAATGAAGGTGGCGTTACTGCAGAAAAAGTACAAAACCCGCGTTAGTATATAATGATAAAAATTTCATAGTTAAAAATTTGCTAAAGCGCAGTTGTTAGGCTGTTGTAAAACTAAAAAGTTGTTTAGGAACGTTTCAATTTATAATTTTAAAAAATAGACAAGTATGATGTTTGATAAGTTAAATACTCTGTATCAAAAGTGAATTTTTTTTTTCATTTTCATGAAACCCATATAACGGGAGACCAATAATTAAGAATATCCACGTTATCACGGTTTGTTCTGTGTAGTGTACCTATATATGATATCGTTTCAATTTTAAAAGAGAAAAAAAACCCACATTTGTATCATTAGACGATTTTACAGACTATAAACTTTTTAAAGTTGGTATAATTCTGTATTTGACTGATCTCTTTTATTCTTTCACGTTTAAAGCCGATAACGTTATAGAATCATAACTTATTTGAAACTGTCGTAAACACTTGTTTTTTTGTGACGGTAAAGATTTTTGTAAGGCTGAATCTTTTGAAATTAATATCGATAGAATGATTATACAACAGAATTAACATATCTGTAAAGCACTCTGTATGCAATTTTTATAAGCCAATTGCAAGTTATTTGGAGCTTGTTTAAAATTGAAATTCAAATTACGGTATATTATGTTTTTTTGACTTAAATGCATAATTAAGTCTTTAACGTGTATCTTTATGTTTTTAAACAATGTGACTTCGTATGTCTATCACATGACGATATCCATGTTTATTGAAAGCATTCTTTGCAGTGAGGACATGTATATCGCACAGTAGCGATGCTATATTCTCTTCGTGAGGGGATAATTCAAAGAACTGTTTACACTCTTATATTAACCACATCCAAACCGTATCAGATGCGTATCCAAACCGTTCCTATTTTGAAAAACAAGGTCATCCAAACCTGTTCCGTTGTTCACAATTAATCGACATAAACTGCTTGTTTACATAATTTTAACACAAACTTCATAGAACTTTAAAGATTTTATATGCTTTTAAATAGATCTGACGATCTTTTTAATGTAAAAATAGACAATGTAAGCCTTAAATAACACGAAAACTTATCAAGAAGCAAACGGAGCCTCCATTTTCACTTTATCCAAACACGTCACTACCGGCGCGGATACACGACAGTGGATATATATCTGAACCTTATTGGAATTTTTTTTTTAATGTCGACGTCACTTCCGGTTTAGAGATATTAGCAATTTGACGATTTTTAGAGGGTCGGCTTGTCCACGAAGGTTCTCATAAACTAAAAAAGATATCGAGTTCAAAATTTCAGGAATGATAGTTAAAAGAATGTAGATATGTAATAGGGTAATTTTAATTTTTCAGCGCGAAAAGCGCCGAAGCTCGGTAGGGCTCAAAAAATGGGATATAAAAGCGTTGTGATTTTGCATGGTTTTCTTAGTTTATTTTTTTTCCTGGAAATATTTCGTTAAGACATGTAGAACAAAAAAGATTTATGTTTAAACGATCTTTCATTTGACATCAAGAAAAAGGGGCTGGCCCCTCGAATTAGGGACCTAGAGTTCTTGAAAGTTATCGCTTCATAACTCAAAAGCGGTTAAGATTTCAATATGGCTGTGTATGTGAACAATTACGTATCCGATCCCTTACCCGCGGCCGAAAAAATAGGTCGCGGCTTGACTAGCGAGCGGTCTGCCGCTAGCCCGCTACCTTATACACAAGATTTGCGTCTTGCTGTAATGCACACATGGGGTTATTTATGTAGCTGCAAACTCAAAAGTTCCGATTTTAACGACTTTAATGAATAGTAAAAAAAAAGAGTATACCATTACCTATTACCATCTTACATTCAATAAGTGTTTAAACACTTTAATTCTTTTCTAGGGAAACACGTTATGAGAAAAAGAACTGCTTATTTGCAATGCATTTGAGTCGCATTTAAAATCTAGCTTGATTCCGAGCTGCATGTATGTAAACAATTGTTTGAATCCGATCCCTTGCCCACGATCTAGGAAACAGGTCGCGGCTTGACTACCAAGCGGTCAACCGTTATCCAGTACACAAAATTTGCGCCCTGCTGTAATGCACTCATGGGTTTATTTATGTAGCTGCAAACACAACGAATTCCGATTTTAACGATATTCAAAGATATTCAAAGAGTAAATGAGAAAAGATTATGTCATTACCTACGAAGTAATGCTGTTTTGGCCTCTTAGTTAAAAAAAAATAGATAGTACATGTATGACTGTCAATGAAAAATTGCGTTCATTGTTATCTTTTCTATGTCATAAAATAGAGATATTGTGGAAAATAAAATTCAGTTATCAAACTGAAAACATTTCAGTAATCAAACTGAAAACATTTCAAATCCACCACTTTAAATGTACAATGTACATTTACAAAACACGGGCCGGGAGACGCTGCGCAAGTGGACAACCGATTTGCTGTGGTCTAGGACACATGCTTCTCGTGTTTACATGTACACGTTATCACACATTGATTCGTTTTTAAATCATTTCCATTTTCAATTATTTTGTTTAACGATGTATCAAACCATTGATTTAAATCACAGTTCAAAAAAAGAAAAAGAAAAAAAATGTCATCAATGATTATAATACAACGCTTTACAGTCGTACGAGTTGAAATGTAAATACATTCATGTATAAATACATATGTCCATTTCTGACATTTTGCTGCTGAGAATTTAATGGATTACACTTTACCCATTTCAACAAAAAAAGCGCGATATTCACAACATGATTATTCCAATCGCACATCTTAAGTATTTGCAACCTGCAATTCATTTGGCTAACAAAATATTGGATTTTTTTTATGAGAGAGAGAGAGAGCATGAATTAAGCATGGTGTACATGTAGTTAGTAAAAGTTGAAATATATTCATAAAAAGCGTTTTAATTTTATCCTCCGAAATATTTGGGTGTATTCATCCTGCATGTTTAGCATCGATAATAAACAACGTAAACTTAAAAACTAATAATCAACAAATGTACAATGCTTTATTTTTGTTTTATTTTAATAGTCATGCTGTATATTTTATGTTATGATAGATCATATAAAAAGGACAGATGTCAAAGTCGTAATACAATCATACTAGCTTCAACGCAAGGAGCCAGTTTAAACACGATCCAGGCGAAATAACTTGAATCCCTTTTATGTCGTTTATTTTAAAAATAAATTTGTACATTGTACAGCAAAACTTGTCTACTCCGGCGGAGGGTTGTTCTAAAAAAATTGGCCGGATTAGGCAACGTCCGATTTAGAGGACATTGTTGCAAATTAACGATAGTATTAAACGCAGTAGGTCTTGATTGCAAAATTTTCAGTTCTTCTGAAATATATTATATTTCATCGATTTTATTTACGGTATCAATTTTCAGGTTTTTTTTGTTTTTTTTTTTTTGGAAAACCCAGGCAATAAATCCATAACGAAATACATACGATAGAAATACTTTTTTCAATCAAATCATTGCTATTTGAAATATTTAAAACATCCGATAAACCTGAAAAGTGCATGCTTTGCCGGAAATTGTTAAACAAACATTAACGAGTCAACACGTGGCTGAAATGCCCAATGGCGAAATATAAATGAGAATAAAAAAAAAATTGAGCATTTTAACAGAAAAATATGCAACTTGTTCGTGTAGCCAATACTAGCCATACAAGGGGGTAACAAACGATATCGACAGTCTTAACCCCGCAGTATCCTGAATCAAGGCCTGAAAAAAATGGGGTGAACTATTATCTAATTTTGGCAAAAAATGCGTATTTTATATAACAAAACTTAACGGTATAAACTGAAATGCGTTGCTTGTTTGGACCTATATTCACAGTTGTTTAAATCAATAGCAACGACAGAAAAATTGTTCGATAAATTAATTGAGCATTATCTATCTCGCAGAAGGCCGATCGATCGATAAGTGGCCGGACTACGGGAGATAACTCTTACTAATTATCAGCGGTCAGGTTTTTTTTTCATCGCGCCGGTTTACAGAATAGACAGGATCCGGATTGCACAACATTTTTTAACCAAAAACGAGAGGAAAATGTCAAGGGGCTGTATAATGTCGTCGGATTGGACAGCATTCCGGAATACACAATATCCGGATTCAACGAGTTTCAAATCTACATTATTTTTTTTCATCGACTATTATAGCTTAATTGACCGGGAAAACTACCGCAACATATATTATTGCACATATACTTGGCATAATCATCGTTTAAAGCGTAAATTATTTGATTGAAAATCGGACCAAGCAGCTTTAACATTAAGATTTATATGTGTAAGACACTGTAATGTTTTTAAGGTCTTCCGTTTCCAACGGAATACCTTAAACTGATTGTAATGTTGTTTTTTTAATTAAGGTCTTCCGTTTTCCAACGGAAGATCTTATTGTTTTCGTTCGGTTTCTTTTTCCCTATTATTATTTTTTTTTTCTTACAAAAGTTGTGCAAGCAATTTCTGGGAAATGGCTGGACCGATTTTCGCGATACTTTCAGATCTAATAGATATTAATCCGAACTTAATATACATTTTTTAATTTTGATCATGTCATTTCCGTTCTTGAGAAAAAGGCGTTTTAGCGATTTTCAGAGGGTCGGCTTGTCCAGGGATCTTCTCCTAAACAGTTAAAGATATTGAGTTCAAACTTTCAGGGATTGTAGACAAGAGATTGTGGATGTGCATAAAGATGTTTATACTTGTCATGCTCAAAAGGCGTTAAAGCTCGACAAACGTCGTAATTTTCATGGTTTTCTTAGTTTATCTCTTTTCTGAAAAATATTTTGTAAACACATGTTATGCAAAAAAGTAGATATTTACAAGACCTTTCATTTCATATCAAGATAAAGGGGCTGGCCCCTACAATTAGGGGACCAAAAAGCTCTAAAGTCTTTCATCTGTAGCCCTTTACTGAGGGATATTTTGTGAACAGTTATAGAAGAAAATATGTTTATTTTACAGTTATTTATCCAAACAATGTAATGATTTATCATGTGTTATGTAATTAGGGTTTTTTAGGGGCCAAAATTCCAGAATTTTGATTACCAATATCTCAGAAAGGAAAAATATTTTGAAATGCAGTATAGAAGAAAAGATACTACGAATGATGTACTAAATAATATGCAATTTTCAAAATTTCGTTAAACGGCCCTTATAAGGAGTTTAAGGATCAGCCCCTAAAACGTTCTTTCCTATATATCTCAAGAACGGTAACAAATTTTTAAACAGTTGTTGAACAAAATGTGTTAGGATTTCAATGATTTATTTGATATCAAGAAAAACGGGCTGGCCCCTCAAATTAGGGAACTAAAGGGCTCTAAAATCTTTCATCAGTAGCTCTTTACTGAGGGAAATTTAATAAAAGGCTATAGAAGCAAATATGTTTATCTCACATTTATGTATCCAAGTAATGTAATGATTTATTCATGTGTTATGTAATAAGGATTTTTTAGGGGTCAAGAGTCCATAAACTATGACCACTTATATCTCAAAAAGGAAAATATTTTGAAATGCAGTATAGAAGAAAAGATGCTCAAAATGATGTTCTTTACAAAATGCAACTTTCAAAATTCAGTTCAGCGGCTCCAATAAGGAGATAAGGGACTTGTCCCTAAAACTTTGTTTTTCTCATATATCTCTAGAACGGTGACGAGTTACTAAACAGTTGCTGAACAAAACTCTTATCCCTGAAACAAAATAGTATCTGGCCCTTAGAATGTAGACCCTGTTTTTCTATTCAAAATCATGTTTAGCTGTTAAATAGCAAAATCAAGATCGAACATATATCTCAAATTCAAAAATCAGACGGAAGACCTCCTCGTTGCTCGCAACGAGATCGTGTCTAGTTTTGATATATATTTTATTATGCACATCACTTTATTTGTTAAGACAGCAGAGACTTAAATTAGTAACCACTATATAAAGCCTTCTCCATACGGGGGACACATGGTTTGTAACTTACCGGTAGACCAGGCATACCGCTGTCTCCCTTCTCCCCCCTCTCTCCTGGTTTACCCTGTTCAAAGACATAGGTACTTGTAATAGGATAAACTGACAACAAGTAATTAACTGAAAACAATATACTTATAGATACATCGATGCCTTTTATGATACGATCAACAGATGATATTAATCAAGGGTGAAATAATCTTTATGAGTTTTTTTTATAATCCAGATTAAATAAAAGCAAGCTGGGGTAATCAGATGAAGAGGTTCAAACTTATGTGAACTTAATTAAACTGTACAAATGTATGTAATTTGAGAGGAATTTTAAAGATCAACATGATGAAAGGATAACGCGTTCTTGATCTGATATCGTAATTTAACCCAAATCTTCTGTATGCAGGAACAACTGGCGTGGAACGATATCTGGGACAGATACCCACACTGGCCAATCCAGACAAAACGCTGATGCACTCGAACATGCATCCCTACTTTAACAAACCCACGTCAGGCAATAAGTCAATCTTATTGATGAGTTATCTGTCGGAAATCGAACCTGGTACTGAGTTGCGTGACGGAGGGGTACTCCATCGACCAAGGCTGCGTGAACCGATAGATAAGGGACCTGATCAAAGCGCAGGGATAACTTCTGTGTAAAGGAGGGCCTGTTAACACGGGAATGTTCCGCTTATACCCTCGTTTTCAACATCACGTTTATACAGCCAGTGGGTAAAGAGACATGGTTTTCCCGTCACCGTACATGAATAAAGTGGGTTAATAAGACACCGGATACTCACGTCCTTGCCGGGGTTGCCTTGTTGCCCGGGAACTCCCTGTGGTCCCTGTAAAAAGACCAACGACCAATTAGCATTCTGTGATTCGTAATTATGAAAAAAAAATCATTATACCAAAATTTATTCCAAGGACAGACACCATTTAACCCCCCCCCCCCCCCCCACCAAACAACCCCAAAAACCAACAACGACCAAAAAATCAAACCCACCGACAAAACAAAAACCAACATAAAAAATAGTTTGATATACGAGTACGTCTATACAGAGTGTAAAAATGTTTTACCAGAGGTCCTGGTTGACCTGGGGGTCCTTGGGGACCTTCAACTCCTTCAGGTCCTTGAACCTAAAATGAAACAACAGATTGTTGTATTGTATATTGTAAATGTAATTCATGATCGTTCATATTTTTGAGTTTAATTTGAGTTGAAAAGTAGCAGCAAACTCCACACTGACAAAACACGTGAGACTTACGCTTTCTCCGGGGGGTCCGGCAGGGCCGGGGGAACCAGTTTCTCCCCTCTCTCCCCGTGGTCCCTGCAACAATTTGAATTCATAACATAAATATAAGCTACATATATATGGTCTGTCATGAAACTAAAAATGAAGACACAGTTGAATTCATAATACAAAGAATTGTAGACTGACCTCTTCTCCCTGCAGTCCTCTTGGTCCAACACTTCCATCTTTTCCTGGCTTGCCCTAAAAACAATTAAAAATATTTCACAAAGGTTTTCCATAAATGAAAACAGACTTACTTCTGGATTCTGATATCATTACAAACTCACAGGCTCTCCGGCGCTTCCGTCCTTTCCATTTAAGCCTCGTTCTCCCCTCTCTCCGGGCCGACCCTGACCTCCCAGCAGTCCGGGTTTACCAGGCTCTCCAGGTCGTCCCTGAATTAAGAAAAAAACCCACAAACATGTAATATAAAGTAATATACAAATGATGATTTTTGTTTCCATCATCTGAATATAACTTTGAAGTTCAATTTCCATTAAATTCATTCGTACGTCGTTTCCGTCTTTTCCTGCCGGTCCTCTTTCTCCCGGAAGTCCATCTTGTCCGGGGGTTCCTGGTTTGCCAGGAAGACCGGAAACACCTTGTTTTCCCTTTTGAATAAAATAAGTTTATCAACATCTCTTTTTATACAGAGAAAAAATTTCAATTGAGAGAGAGAGAGAGAGAGACGTACTGGGATTCCGTTTTTTCCGGGCGGACATTGGGTGGGACATTTGGATCCTCCACGTTGTTGCTGGAGAATTGGAAATGTTACTGGCGATCAAAGAAACATAGATGTGTGTTATGGTTAAGTGCAGTGAGAACAAGCCAACACAAGCGTAAGTCGGTGAGTGACAGCCCGCCACCAAGTGCACTCAACAGAAGGAGACCTCTCTCAGTTTATTAAAGCCAACATTCACTGAACGAAAAAGAGTTCCGATTGGTTAATGGAAATCTAATATCACGTAATTTTAATTAACCGTTGATTAGCAGAGCGATGTTGTGAAAAGAAAAGTTTGCAGTAGAATGTTGGCTTATTATATATACTACAACAGACGATACGTTTGTATTTTACTTTTATCATGTAATATTATTTTTAAACTGTTGAATTAGCTCCATTCTTTATGATTAAACAACTTCACATCAAAATTAATTGAGATGAAATATTTTAGTAATTTATTCAACAAAACTGTACAGGTTAGATTTGTTTATTTAACATGTATAGACATTTTTCCAGCATTGTTAGTAAAAGCTCTTTACGCCTACCTTGTCTGCCAACATAATATCCTTGTATGTCTGCAAAAAAACACGAAACAGGCCTGATTACATCAGTCTAACACAGAAGGTCCGCAAAAATTGAAACGGAGCCAGTGATAGCTTGTAAGGTGGCTGGGTGGTCAACAAATTAACCATCAGGTCTATCTTAATGTCTTAGATGTAATTTGTTATGCTATAAACTATTATCTAGAAAATATAAATTCCATAAGTGTTGGCCTTAATTTTGGGTTTTTCCCTATATCTTAATATAGAACTTTTCTTCTAAAGGAGATCAAAACAGTATGAAAACTGCCACGACCATCAAGCCTTCTTAAAACTACTGTCCTCTATTTTCTGGCGCAATTTCAATGCTCGACAAAAAAATTACTGAAGATATTTCTATTTTGAATGAAATAGATATTACAGTAAACCAAGCCTTATCCAGACCTGTATTGTTTTAAAAACTATAGACAAAGGATTGGTTCGCGGCGAGAAATATTCACGACGACAAGGCTCTCGCTAACCTCGCGTAAATTTCTCGCACGCGAAATAAGGTTGGTTTACAGTATGCGGACACTTTCTTCAGTTTGTCAGTCTAGGCTTTAAACTACGACTTTCTAACATGTAGACTGGATTCGATGCTCTAGCATTATTATTACTTGAGAATCGCTGTCGTCAATATCCTCCAACTCCTCACAGCTGTCCCTGGAGGGCTTGGTGGGATCACAGTGCATAGCTAGCCACTGCAGGTAAAACTGGAAACACAATGGAAACAAAAAGTAACAGACTAATAATAAAATCTGCTCCTCACCCTCCTCCTTTTTCTAAAAATTAAGCGACAATGGCTCAGAACCATCTTACCTTTGGTGTGGTGTGTTTGGAAGTCATTGATTTAGCGACGGTCATGTACCCTATGTTGCTGACATCAGATGGCGTCATCTGGACGGTCTGTATCCTTGTGCAGTCAATATACAGAGAGGCCTCAGTTTTTTGAACGCTAATCTGCATCTTGTGCCATCCCTTTGTAAACACCTGTAAAAATTGTTCTCCTGTAAATACTCCATATTTACATAAAATTGAGCTACTAGTATATCATTTATACTCCACTGTCATAATAATTAAGAACAAGTATGACCTTCGTGTTTACTTACATTTCGCGTGTCTTTTTTGTCGAATTCGACCGTTGTTAGCGTATTGAGAACCTTGTCCCTGTACAAGAGATGAATTTGTCGTAACTCCCCGACAAAGCGCACAGCGAAGTCTGTCTCGCCCTGGGGGTTCGTGATGTCGATCAGGTTCCATGACTCGCGCCTCGTTACACTGGCCAGCTTCAAGGTGACCGAGAGAGAGAACTCCGACGGAAACCCGTCCGAAAACAAATTTCTGTAAAATGCAATATATTTGAGATTCAAATATCAGAAAAAAATTAATTTATATGGAATTGAATGCAAATGAAACCAAATTTGTAGTTGACCTTGTTGGAATGATCAAGTCCCCCCGCTCCGCTCTCCTCCTGAACTCGTAGGATGTCTGTCCCACCTGGGTACCGCTCCTCCTGTCAATCCTCACCCCAATCACTCGTTTAAAATTGTTGAAGGAGGATATAAAATCATACTCTGTTGATTGCAAAAAATACGTTATTGTGACAAGGTCATGTCAATGTCGTTGTTATAGAAATGTAAACAATTCTGATGTTGACAGATACTAGTAGTTAAGACATGTTTGGGGAAAAAACAAATAATGAAATAAAAACTTTATTAGAATGTAAACGAGACAAGGTCATTGCTTAGATATAGATGGGTCAAGGTAATTAGATGGGACGAGGCCGTTAGATGAAGCAAGGTCGTTAGTAGATATTGACAGGACAAGGCCGCTGTGAAAGTATGAATCAGACGAGTGTGCCATTATTTTATTGAAGTGAACGTTGTTGCTCATAAGTCGGGTTTTTATGATCTGAGTATGGCTATATGATTTTATCACGGTATAAAAGTTCAAAGGTCATTAAACATGCTCCCTCACAGCAAGAGGCTGACAGTTTGTATAATCCTACCTGGTGCGTCATCCTTTCCGTATACCGTGTAATCACATTTTGAGCAGTAAGAAGTTGGAATGTCTGTAAAAGAAAAAGAGGAATCTGACGTTTTATGGCACACAAAAACTAGAATGGTTTAAGATAATATTTATATCTAAGACATCTGCTTTATTTTGTTATCATCCTCAAACTGCAAGCTAAGAGATCTTCTTTGAGGTGCAAACAACATAGTCCCTATAACCCTCTGTTCTTTTAAATAATTCTCTGAAATCAAAGTTTCCATTTGATTGTTTGATATGTGTTTTTTTTATCTTTCCTTTTTAATCCGTTTTGCTGTTGAGGTTCGAGACACGGGACAGACAATAGAATGATGCAACTGAAGATTTATTGATTGGAAGCAATTACAAGCATTTTTGCTGACATCCTGCTGTTGATTTAAAACGTGTAAAGAGTTGGAAGCCAAGTTACTGCCTATTCTAAACTTTAACGGGCCTGGTAGTAATACAGAATTGGCACTTTGCAGAGTTTTACACCGAAGAGATTTTATCGTCTAACCAATGTATGTTTATTACCAAAGAATAATTGTGAAAAGAAACAATAAAACGGCCATAAATTGGCTCCACAATAATACCTTGTTCTACAACATTAATTTTGGTTTACATAAACTATAGGTAATGCCGACAAATGGCTGCTGTTTATTTGTGGGGATGAGTGGGTGTACTATTGTTTTAGGTAGATATATTTGAAAGGCCACGTGACACCTGTTGGTCTGAGAGGGAGGATGCCTGCTGGGGGGATAGAAACCGCATCCCCGTCAGAATGATATACTTGCATCCGACGTGACACCCTTCTTTGGCTTGCAATTGGCTTGTACTCTGTGACTGATAAAAACATGTCTGCTTCTGATTCATTTCCCAAATTCGAATAATTTCAAAGATCTGCTCGCGAAGATAATCCCAATCTTAATATCATTGAAAAAAGCATGCGTCTTCCATGGAGCAGTCAATGGAATACTGTTTGGTGCTATAGAGTTACGCTGGAATTTCTTTAGAAAGAAGCACCATTTCTTGTGTTTGACTTTTGATTGACAAGCGAGTCAACAGATAAGTGTTGAGCGGGATTTATCTATGAGAGGCAAAGATCGAGGGGTTTTTCCCGCACTATGACAAAGACCGACATATTCTTTTTGTAAATCGTAAATCATTGAAATCTGTCACTCATGCAATGTTCGACCTTTGTGCAAAAGGTGCGTGGTGCAATAAGACCCTTTACCCTCCTCCAATGAACACAATAGCGGTTATTGCCATTCTGTCAACTCCATACATCTTGATAACTTATAAATTCTTAGGTGTAAAACACGACTTATCGCATTCTGACGGCCCATCAGGAAACATCCCACCCAGAGTTATGGTCCAAAACAAAACCCCGATCACATCCAATATCAGGCAATGAGACTAGATAGGACTGTTCTTGTAATCGGGCCATCATTGCTCTGACGGGCACCTGTCAAAGGCCCAGGTATCGCAGCGGCTTGCTGGGGGTTTCTGGTTTCAACTTAACACGAAGTTTTTGTAATTTTGTAACAGTATCATCGTATTCGCAAGATTCCAAGAGCAAGTGAGAATTAAACATTTTAAATAGTTTGTACATAAGCAAATTGGGTTGAACAGTAAAGCTCTGTTTCTGAATGGAAAGGCCAGCAGTATTGATAACAGGGATACCATTAATACAGCGTATTATACCGTTATAGAGAACTACCAGTTTCAAAATCTCGCGGGATCCGTCTATGATCTAATAAATCCTTGAGAAGCAACATATTACAGTCAGATTATAATCTTTAAGAGTATTAACCACGTATACTCTTTTCTCTCTCATTCTCGTTCAAAGACAAACTTTATTTCCTGTTTCACTCTTAATGTTAAGAGTGCTGACTTTAGTATTTTTCTAACAAGCAATAACCTTTTATATTACAAAAAAAAAACGACTGGCTGAACAAATAACTGAACCACTAAGACAAATGTTTTTGTTGTGCTCGGGCGTTTGCGGAAAATTACTGGGGATGTTTAGTCTTTGAGTTAACTGGAAGGGCCTATTTACTTAATCTTTGTTAGTTAAAACAATGACATACATCAGTCAAAGATTAAAGTTGTTGACAAGAAAATAGATGGAGGTTTTTGTCCATCAGGAGACTATATTCCTTTCATACAAAGTTCTAAAACATTGCCTATCTCGATCGTTCTATCACACATTTGCATTAGCAATATATGATATAAAACAGTGGAAATAAAATAGTTCGTGCAAAAAATATTATCCAATCTTGAGATTTTCTTAGATCAAAAAGAGAAACCGCATGATTTTGCTGACTCGTATAATCCGAGGTAAGGTGATACTAGGGATAAGGGATACTAATCCAATATCTGATTATTATTTTACTGCGAGTTTTAGTCAGCTCATAAGTGTTTTCAAAAACGACTTAACGATATTAATATCATTCGGTGAATCTTCAAGTTAAACTGGGCCAGATAAGAACAAAAGGCTCTGGAAATGGTCCACCTAAGGCAGGATTACAAATCTCACAGTTCTACAATTTTGCTGCATTATATTATGTAATCTCCAATTAGCCTTCTCTATTGAAAAAAGCCTTTGAATCTCTAACGGTGTAAGAATCAAAGTTATGGTTAATTTTAAATTAATTGTCTGGTGTTAATGAACCAACCGCGTCCAAAGGCACGGGTCATGTGACTTGAATATCATTGCCAAAGTTATAAGACAAATCTGGAAATGGACCGTTTCAGAAGAACTGTCTTGCATGTACGTCTAGTTTATTAAAGAAAAATATAGAACAGATCATACTTACATAGAATAAATATAGCTGATATAAGCAACCCAGGATGTGCGGATCGTAATCTTGACAGCATCGTTCTGAAATAAATGCAACTTTTCGGAATTGTTTGCAAAGTAAAAAGGAATTTGTTTATACATAATCACTTGGTTTTATCCAGTTCTCCCATTTTTTCTCGTACGCTGATGTAAACCAATTCTAAGATCTTGCAATCTTTGCAGTGTATCTGATCAAATAATGAGTATAAAAAACCCTGAGTTTTTGCCCTATGTCATCTGTATTTTAGAGCTCTTCTACAGTTTGGTAATTTTTAAAATGTTTTACTTGATACAGTCACTCCCATTTAATCTTTGACATCTCTACTTGTTTGAATCGTCAGCTTTTAGTTCACCTATCATTTCTTTCTTATAGTTGAAAATGTTACTTTTATTGTTTATAAACTCCTTTTTAAAAAACGCTGCAAAATACATACATTATACATTGTTCCTAATTTTATCTAAAGTTATGAAATTTTTTAAAGAAAAATATTTTAAATATTTCCCCCCTTTTTTTTTAAATATACTCACGCAAGTTTTAATAACAACAACGTGGCGGATTAGACATGTGAGTTTGCATGATAAAGTGCAGCGTGATTCTCTCGCTTGTCTTATTTTAACAATTTGAAAAATTATTAATTAAAGATGATAATTCAACTTACGCCGTCAATGGTTTCTCCGGAGTTCTTCACCTCTTGTTGGAATCCCTCATCAAAGTCTTTCCAATTCGCAGACGACACAGTCGCTTGCACACTCCAGCGCTTATTCCAGAACGCCTGCAATATACACTCCAGACAGACTCAGAGAGACTCAAACCATTTCTTTAAGATCAGCAATATCTATATAGTCTGTCAAGTATCAAAGAAAACTATAACGTTTTGTAAATGTACTGCCTCTTTGCTATTATGTCTTATTCCTGTCTCTATTGGTAACAGATTTGGGGGATCGTGATTGGACCACCGCGGACTTCAGGGGTACCTACCAGCAGTCAATAACATGGAATTGTTCACATACGTTCCAAGTTCTTTTTTTATCAATGAATGCGAGGACTTCAACCCTTGACTTGTTTCTGATTCTACAGATAGTAAAATACGAAATTCAATGCCACTTACTCGAAGAGACAACCCTCTCCACTCTTATGCATATTCATAAAAAAAACTTTAAAACATTACCAAACGATTAACCGCCAAGATAAATCCTTTAAGAAAGTACACACCCAGAGAAAAGTTTTGCTTGTCTAAAATATCAATCCAAAACAGGTGGACGAAGTAAAAAAATCTTTCAATTACCAATTGGATCTCAATAAAAAAAATGGACTAAATTATTTTAAATTGGTATTCAATACGCATTTATTGCATAGGAACCCCTATTTCACACGAAATCAATGCTTATTTTCATTCTTAACTTCCCGTATCAAGCTACAAACGTAAAATTGCAAGTAACATCTGTACATAGAAATAAAGTCTTCCCAGGGTAGGCCTGGATAGACCTGTTCCCCTATCGCTGGGCAGCTTCGCGTCTGGACATTGGATACCATTTCACGCACCTGACAGTACAAACAACCAATTGTTTTGTGGCGATACATTTTAAAACTTCAAAGAAACGCTGGGTAAAAACCTGGATATTTTAAAGAAATAAGCCTTGTTAAAACTAATAAATTAGACAATGAACCATATATCCGTTATTTCTTTTTTATTTTAATTTAAAGACAGAAAAATTCCAACAGTCAAGCAATCCGTGCACATCCTCTGTATTAACCGTTTCTTTTGCAACTCTGAACTCTTGCATGGCTAAAATGTTTGCAAATGAAGTGATTTTCTATCTTGGAGCACCTTTGATCTTTGGTAACACCATTGTATTGACAGAGCCGGGGACCTTAGATCTATTGCTGATGGGGTCTCCGTGATTTGACAACATAGACCACCTAAACAATAGCGTACGCGACACGTGACGGATTAAATCTGACGATAGGGCGAAATCGGAATCTGAAGACAATGGCGACTTTGGTCTGAATGGGACAAGATAGGGCGATCTGTGTCGTCTGCTCTGGTACCAAGCCACGACCTCTCTGATCCCCGCAGAATGCGCGGTATGCAGGCTGTACCTGGCAGATCTAGACCGCTAGTCAGAGTACAGGCAAAGTCCAGAAAAGTCTCTGTATTCATTGGCCAAAAAGTATCGTGGAATCTTGCTGATTGATGGTCAAGCAAACGAAGCTCAAGCCTATGAAAGTGACAATGTGTAATAGAGTATATTGTGCCTCGGATGTGCATGTGCCACAGTGGTCATCTCACAAGACCTGTCCATTCTTGTGAATATCAGTCGATTTGACTACTTTACTTTAATCGCATAATGTCGAGTTAGTTTGCACTAAAGTGGGAACAAAGACATTAGACATCAAACGAGACATAGGGCGTCTTCATGAGAATTCACAAGAAGTAGCTTCATATGTTTAGTATCATAATGAGATGCTGTTAATCTTCAGTTTCATTTTAATTGCATCGTTATCTAAGTAACTAAAATCAGAACAAAACTTTGGATGATTTAGTGTTATTCTTTTGTCTGAATCGAAAAACTCGATTTGGGGGTTCACTGAAAATTAAGAAAGAACAATGAGTTAAATGGGTCATATACACAAAAAGAATCACCATAGGACAAGATAATGAGTATGTGAAATATGAATAACCCCATTGATCATTTTATCAATAAGCCCACAGGTGCTTGCTGAGGAACTGACTCGCAGACATTGCAGAACTAATCAGGTGTCATCCTATTGATGCTCCATATCTGTCAGGTCACGTGGACGACAGGGTTAAAACGTCACAATCCCCTACCACAGCTATAGCAGGGCAGACGAATCTTAGTGCACCAAGTAGACATACAGGGATGGGCAATTAACCCAGACTGCATTGTCTTTTGAATTATTAATTGTGAACAGGATGATTTTGATCGTAATTTAAGGTGTCAGAGACAATATCCTAATCTTGGGTTATCAAATGGACGAGGGTTTGTTTCGCTAATGCTCTCATGCCCTGTGAGTTCTGGTCGCATTGTATCGTGGATCCCCACACACTTCGTCTGATAACACCAGTATCTTCTGCATTCAATGCTACTGTTTTATCTACTATGGCTCTTTAACCTATTGCATGTTGTCAAATGAATAAATCTGTCATTTTAAGCTAGGAACTTTATAAATCATTTCACAATCTGCATCTAGAGGTGGTGGCAGTGCATCTACTAATCGGCAATTCGATACATCAATTATGTGATCTCCGTAAACTAGGATTAACTTTTAAATAGATCTTACATGGTCATCCTTTTTAACGATGGCACATAGCCAGTCGGGTTTACTAAATAGTCGAGTGATTTGATTTGTTTAGGAAAGGGTTTTCTGTGGTATTTGATTGCAATCAAATATAAAACCCGTTTGAAGCCTTCGAGAGTCATTTTGTTGTCCTCATCAACGTTAATTGTAAGGAACGTATCGCATTCACAGATTTCTAGTAATTGATTGATTAGTTAATGCCTTTTTTCCAAAAAAGTCTAATAGAGAATCCAAGGAATTCCCTTTTTTCGAGTTTTTTATTCAAACACTTTGTTACACGCCAGATTTCAAAGACCTTCAATTTTCTATAGCTTTAATGTACATGTTATTCTTAATCTTAATCTCTAGCTCTTTTCATCTTATCTTTACAAATATAATAAACCCACCGTGATTTAGATTTACTAGGATCAGTTCATGCAGAGTAAAGCGCGTGCATGTAGCCGATGAGCGTAGACAAAAATACCTAGACGTATATTGGTGCCAAATTCAGGTCATTCGCTCAAAAATATTCAAAATTAAATACAAGGCTACCTAAAATTACTACCAGGTAGGTGATTATGTAGAAATAAAAAGGTTAAGCTCTATTTTATTGCAGAAACATTACTACGGATATTAGCTGCTTCAAAACTGTGAATAAAATCAAAATTATAATTTAAAAAATGAAATTGCAAAATTATTAATAAAAAAAAAAACATCGATTAAGTGATGAAAAAAAAAAGATAAGAACGGTGGGATGTTTTGCTGCAACCAAAGAATTTAAGAAAAGGGTTAGAAAATTGTTCCGATTTGCCATTTGTTGTAATCATGCAACAAGATTTTCTAGATATTTACATGACTAGAAAAAAGACATGTATACATGTATAAGGAACGTGTTAACTTTCTAATGTACCATTTATCTCAAATGTTTATTATGCATTATGCTGCATGTTATTTGCAAAATGGAATTGCAAAATTCGTCCCACCCGAAAAGCGTTTCTTTACCAATAGGCGTTGATGCAATTAAAACATATTTCAATTGTTAAAGTAATATTTCCAAGTACAAGAATAATTTGTAGACGAAAGCATGCAAGGCTTTCAAGTAGGGTAGAATTTCCTCTACAAATTGTTCTAGGGGTCTATAGTGTACAGGTTAATGCCGGGTAGAAACCTTTATAATCTCGCCGGCGTTTATTTGGTTACGAAACATGATGAGATCACATACATGTGTAATTAGACGTTAATCGCTTTGAACATTGCTAACTAATACAACAGGATAGCTTTTCTTAAAAGTATGCCCAGACTGGCAGTTTTTGTCCTAACCATGTCTGCAAGTATTGTCTGCGAATATTGTTGTAGAAAACTTTAGAACAGCGAAGAAACAGACCAAACCTACTTAAGAGAAGATCAATGCGTTTCTGTAGTAAAAAAAATATAGCAGGAGATTTTTCGGCGAGATTACTTTATAGGGGTCTTAAGTCAATTACCGAATGAGGTCGAAGTCAACTGCATGTCCTAATTGTAGACCAAGTGTGCAAATTGGAGCAAAGGAATGGGTCACAAACTGTGGAATGACATGCATGATATCTGATAGGCCTGGTGCAAACTGCATTTTGTAATCTGATGTTGCTTATCTTACTCATTCACAGACAAAAAATTCAAAGATACACATTACCCGTATAGATACTTCATTCATCAAAATACTGCTTATGCCGGGTATTTGTGTCATCCATTCTTAAAATTAATTCAGATTAATAAGGGAGTATTCGTCCATTCATAATTCATTAATATTTTCTCAGATTCTGTAAGCCAGGGACTGTCGTGTTTGCACGAGATTTTCATGTTTGATAGATTCGCATGCACATGATAGCTGTTTGATTGCAAAAGAGACAAGGACCAGAGATTGCGAGAAACAATGACATGGATTATCCGTTATTGTCAGATGAAAAATGGGTATTTAACAAGCCCAAAATAAATGGATTTTTAACAATAAATATACTAATGCACAAACCATGGACAAATATGCTCACACCGTAAGATGGGGTTTATGATACCGTCAGTTCTTTTTTGCGTCGCGTCTCTCGGCCGTTGTTTGAGCATCGTTCTTTGCTTCTGTTAGTTGACATTAGTTGACAAGTTATGTAGAACTTTTGGAATTTCAATAGAATTATGTTGCACGGACGAACAAGTTTTAAAGAAAGCTTCAAATTTATAATTTATGAACTGTTGACGTTGTGTTCTGCGGTGGCCCGGGTTTAGCATTTTGTCAACAATTAACTTTGTGCTTTGTCCTAATTTCAAAATCATTTGCTAATTACTTAAAAAAAAAAAACGAGGAATGTTTTTGCACGGATGACTTGGCAAATAGGAAAGTGGAACAGAAATAGCAGAAAACGATTACATAGAAGTGCAACGTACAATATGAAAGGATTTTTTTCTAAAGACAATTCAAGGTTCATTTAGCGCTTATATTTTGGTGGGTGATCGGAAAAATTAAAAGGGCCGTAAAATACAAATAGGTCTAATTGACTGTAATTCTGGAGTTTTCACTTTAAAGAACTGTCAGAAGGCGATAATCTAGATATCGAATATACCACCAACGTGGCGAATAATTTGTGAGATTCCGCCCCAAATCACAGCGATGGAAGAGAACTCTTCAAGGGTGAAAACTTAACATTTCATTCATAAACCCTCCTGCAATTACTGACACAAGAATCACTCAGCGAAAAGAAAATGATACATCAATTTACAAACACCAAACAGTTGTTAAGCATTTGTCAAACACCAATTTTCTTCAAAACTCTTTTTCTCACATTCTTCAATGATGGAGTCGTGGTGCCTTGTTTAGAGCTCAGATGCTCAGCGCACCCAAAGCATCTGTCCTCAAAACCAAGGCTAGGCAACGCTCGGCCGCACTTGGCGGAACAAAAAACTTTAGGATTCTCTTCTTGTACTTTTTAAAATCAAACTTTGTCCAAAGTTACCCGATCATTATAAATTGGGTTGCGATGGAGAAATTTCCTTACCTTTTGTGTGATAGTACTTCCTTCTTGGACCTGATTGCTAGCATATGTTTGACATCAAACTACCAGAAACAGACATATATTTCTGTGAATGCACGTGTAACCTTCACCGTTAAAAAAAAACAAGAGACAGAAGAGTTTTAAAGGATGAATGAAAATGATGAGAACAAATACCCATCAACTACACAAAATCTTGATAATGAAAAAAAAAGAATGATGAAGATAGCTGATTCAATAAATGAAGGCAAGCGGTACGATAAACTACTTGTCCATCCATCATCCTTGTAGGTCAGCCATTATATAACGAGAAAGAAGTCGAATAGTAATAGGCATTGTCACTTACCATTATCTACAGAGGGCTAAACATTCCTGGAAAGATACTGAAACTTTCAGGACAAAAAGTGTTGATAATGAACGACGAATTTTGCATGAAAATGTAAACCACAACAACTAGTACATGTACTAAAAATATATTGATCCATAGTACATGAATGCTGTGCCTAATAGTACTTGTTCGTTTAAGTTGCACCAAAATAGAATTGTACCCTATATCTTTGCATTGGCATGATATACTTGTAAAATATGATAGGAGAGAAATAACTTAGAATTAGAATCAGTTAACGATATTTGATGAAACGAAGGTTTAAGCAATATATATATATATATAGAATGATGGAATCAAGGTCACGGGGAAGGTCGAGATAGAAAAAATCATGATAAAGCAAAATTGTTCTGACCTATATATCATTACATGGTTATCGCTTTGTCTCTAGTGATCTACGCTAAACACAAAATAAAGAAAAGTAAATTTTAATTTAAACTATGATATATAAGGATCTATCAAGTTCAGAATATTGTTGAAATTTTCTCACTAATGTTTAAAATATTCTATTTTATCGAACTTTTTATTGAAACTAATTTAACTGCAAAATGGGAAGTTGCGAAGTCATGTTCATAATGTAAGCCAAGTCAATTAGCAATCACCTATATATTATGTATTTAAAAACTCATATGAACAGAAACTGAATTAATACAAAAAAGAAGCCAAGGCCAAGGTTAAAAAATTAGGAGACAGTTTAATATATAGCTCACACGTAGCTTAACGTTGGGTAAAAATAACTTAAAAGCTTTCTTCTATTTAAGCAGGCTAACATTAAAATAAGAATAATTGAAATCAATGTCATATGGAAAATCGGTATAAAAATTGTGTGGATTTGAACTGTTTTCAGACCTACCTATCTAGAAAAACATCTTGCATTATTTGTTTCTTTGAAACTCAAATAAACGCAAAGTGAATAATAGTGAAGTGAAGATCATAGAAATCGAAAATGGACGTGGTTGACAATTCAGAATTTAGTTATCTCGAATTTTGCAAGTCAGAGTCAAAGAAAACGTCTAATTCAGAAAAGCATGATATAATTAAATTGCTTTGACAATTATGTAATTTTTGTTGAAGTTTTATGATATTTTAAACAATTAAAGGAACTTCAATAGATGTCACCAAACTTATGATTTAACAGTTCGATCTCTATAAAGAAAATACAAAAAAAAAACAAAAACAAAGAACGTTCAGGAGGTCAAGGTCATTGAAAAGATATGAAACATTTTAATCATTCTCATTCATGTTTCTGTGATTGTTGATTGTTGAAAGATTGTTGATGAAATATGGACAGAAGGAATTACATGCTGAATAAATGTAGCGTCCACCATATAATACGTATATTACGTTGTATAATAAATAGTTTTCACAGAATGGGAAATTTGATAATCTCATTAAAATCATTGCAAATGTCCTTCAGTTCTTTGGATACACGAGTATACTCTAGTAAGTATTTAAGTGCTGCTCACAGTGCGTACAGGTAAGGGAAATCACCTGTCTTTATATTAATTAAGATAGATGATACCTTTGTAGGTTTCCGCAAGATTGACGTCACTTACATGACGTAATCTGTTGGTATATGTATATTTATCAAGAAGAAAAGAAGGACAGGTGTTTGGATGTTTAGATACTATCTCCTTTAACCAGACCGAGGCTACAGACATCAGACAGAGGCATTGCAGCGTGTACATATACAACACACAAACCCAGTGAACTGATAAACTCCAATATCTGTTCCAGTGGGAAAAAAAATAATCGAGCGCTATAAACAATGCTAAATGTTATCTCTAATTAAAATGAATGTTTATCAAGATTTTAAATCACTTAGTTGTATTTTTTTGGATGCTCAGAAATATACGTTATATATAAAGCTTTAAAGTATGCGATAATTAACAAGGTAAAGTTCTGGAGATTAATCGGAAAAGCAGTAAAACCAGAGACTCTGGTGAAACTATCCAAGAGCTTTCAAATGCAGCGGTGACTGACATCAACTGCTCTTGTATTGAGTTTAATGCTTCAGTTGCAAAAAATACTGCAATATTTGTTGCATTTTGCACAACAAAATCAGTTAAAAGTATCTAAAAAATTAAAACATTTAGAAATAATTTAGAGAAAACAAAAATGAATGTTCACCAACGATAAAATCAATGGTACACCTTACTTTTATAAGAAAAGAGATGGCACAAATCGTTCATTTAACGTGCGTGTTTTTAAATTTCATGTTTCAAAAAGAAAAATCTGAACAAAAAATATTAAACAACATATCTCGTCTAATTCAACAAGTACCTGACAGTTGCTTTAACCTTTAGACAACATAGTTACCTTATTTGCCCGCTTAGTGCGCAGACTCAAAATGCTTGAAGGAATGCCGTAGTGAAAACGTTAAATTACTACAAAAACTCAGCAAGGCTACAGTAATAACTGATTTGTCGATATCGAGTGCACGTCTGGATTTTTATTAACCGAAATGTTTTGCAGTTATTACATAATTCGAACCTCCCACATCAAAGATTGTAGCGGTTGTAAAAGCGATGGAAATTGCTTAATAAGCATTCTTTGCTGGAGCTAAAAGTGCTATCAAACAAAATATTAAAATATGCCTTTGATTGAAAGTTAGAGAATATAAGATTATTTAAAAAGTGTCAATGAACATATAAATACTATATTATTTATCGATTACTCAATTTAAGTTGCTCAAAAATCATATCGATACAAGTACATGTACACGTAAAAAGCTTTGTAAATTGAGAGAGAGAGAGAGAGAGAGAGAGAGAGAGAGAGAGAGAGAGAGAGAGAGAGAGAGAGAGAGAGAGACTTATAAACTGAAGATGTCAAGTTTTTCACATGTATTGATCGGGACCACGTCATCCCCCGCTACACGTATGCCAGGTGTAGGACCTGAATTATCAAGATATCGCTGGATTTGTCTACACGCCCGTTTTATGGCTGAAATGCAGAATCTTGTGTCGGTGAGTTCAAAATTCCAATAACTTCAGTTGTCGAACGGCGGTTGGATTTTAATAAGATGATGCAGCATTTCACTTGTTTGATGTAAAAATAGCCACGCTAATTCCACGGTTATGTTGTAAATTCGTGATTTTAGATATATATATTTTTTAAATCTGGAGCGATAAAATCTCTTCCGGATGGTTTCTTACTTTGCATGCATGTTAACAGTAATTTATACACTTAACCAAACACTTGTTGAAATATAGGCCAATAGTAACATTATTGTTCAAAAGGGCTGAAAGCCATTTAAAAAAAAAACTTCAAAGAAAACACTTGCATTTCCTAATGAAATATGCCAACAATATCTCTCTATGATTCCCGATGCAATGCCAGATCATACAAACGCTGGTATCGTTCAGGTCATATCGTTTTGACCCCGGAATTCAAAGAAAATGTAGGTGGCCCGACTTTGAATCGGATTTATAACCTGTTCAATTACTGATTTATGCGAGGTCGAAATGCAGATCAAAAAACTCCAATATAAAGTATGTTCCTCCAGTAACCTCCACTGCACGGTGTGGCTTTGTTACTTCTACAAATTGTACATGTACACAATTATAGATGTCTCTGTATTGATAATAGAACATCTGTGCGATCTATTGAGTTACAGCATAGGATACGCCAAATCTGTTCAATATTCATATCTGTAGGTTTAATCTTGTTTTGAGAGCCTAGTTTAAAATGATTATCCTATTTATATTAACACGTACCGGTCGGGCCTGAAACCTTTTTTTATTCAGAACAGCCGCACAAAGTTGTATGTATACGTTGGGTGGACGGATAAATAAAGGTAAACAGTCGTGCACAAATGGAGCTATTCACACAGACACAGTTTTTCTATGATTATTTGAAAAATAAACGTTTCCATCGCAGTTATTTTAAAAATTTCAAAAAAGATATAACCACAAATTCATGTGAATGATACACGACCATCCTATTTTTATAATATATATATATATAATTGTTACTTTCTACAGTTCATATCATATATTTATAGAACGATCCGCACATTTTAGAACCATTTTAACAGGAGCTTGGACTTTGGGTAGTTGTGTCAAACAGCAATGTGACGTATGCCTGTCTGTTTCATTGCTGCCCACTCAGTGAAAGCTCATTGAAATCAACACGATTTGTTTGGCTTTTGAGCTAAGACTACGCAATTGGTGCATATTTCACTTGAATCCAGCGTCATTTTTAACATGTTTTGACGCAAGAAATGACAGCTACGTCCTACGGAAAGTCCAAGGCCTTGTTAAAATGGTTCTATTTTTTTTTGTAAGTAGGAGAGTCTCGATCATTTTCTGATATAGTTAACGTTAAAATTAAGATGCTGTTTAAAATTGGGCTACATGTACCAGAGGATGGGTTTCTAGCATCTTATTCCCAATATATCGGTAAAATAGCGTGTTTTTTTAAAAAGTATTTAACACATCGAAGAGCAAATTCAATGCTCTCTTTTCATTTCATACTGCTTTAAACGTGATTATAGGCAAGTACTTAAGAAGTACCTATAGCATCGTTAAAGAAACAATGGACAAACCACCAATATACCCCAGCATCTTAAACCCCTCCCCACCCACAGATTAGGATTTCAAGCTTTTGGGGAAAAGACTCCTTTTTGGGGGAATGCTTCGTGCCTCAATTATTCAAAATGTTCATTGATGCATCATTACGTACAAATTGTAGACCACTCAAGAACTACGAATGTCCTTTGATGAATGGGTTGGTGGGTGAAACGACAGAATATCTTGATAATTAATTTGCATTAAACTTAATTCTTATTTTTTTTTCAGGGCCAATGACTGAGGCAGGGGAGGAAGAGGGCAGGACGGTGACCTTTGACCCCGAGGACGCGGTGGTGTACACGGCGGTTGGGCTGATCGTGTGTGGGGTGGTCTGTATGGTGGTGGGTTACACTGTCCCCCGGGACTACACCTTCAACCCGTACGCCCGGGCGCGCGACATGGAGGCCATAGAGATCTACTACGCCCACCTCTCCCAGTCACTCGATCTTATCATTGTGATCGGGATGGGGTTTATTGCCATTGGCGGCATTATCTTATCTTCACTGATTACCTACATCGGTTGCACTGAATCCACGACGCAGCATTCGGTTCCTTCCGAGCGTAGTGCCATTATTTCTTCTAGGGGTAGGGGCTATGGCACCAGCGCGGGCACTACCCCCACGCCCCGCTCGGCCGGCGGTGATATCGCATTGTGCGAGAGGTGACGAATAGGACTTAGCAGGAATTTACTTCAAACGGTAGACATAGACTGAAAGTCAGAAATGCTGACATCATATCGATGATTTAGCGGACGATTTCATGAGAAGGTCTATTTGCCTTGTGTATATGGTTTAATGACCGAACTCCCACAAAAGATTAAACTATTTAGGGTCGATATAAAGTTTCATATTTCTAAATTGATAGTCTTCATTTGATCCGACACAGCTCTTTATAGACTTATCATAAAATATTGTTTTTGTTGGAGATAACTCGATTGGAAAACAGCTATAAGCAACATTGTTGCGTGCCAAGAATCACTTGATGTTTCTTTGGTGTCGAAATCCGGGTTAAAAAAGATGCAACCGAGTGATATGTACATCTGATTTAACTAATGGTAATTTGCAGACAAATTAGTGCCGATTCCCTCAAAGGTCAAGGAGAAGAGACTCTCAAACAAAAGCCATATTATGTAATACTGCTTTATATGTGTGATAACTGTCGAGAACATACATTCCTATCTTTGAAGCATCTCGGCTTCTTCAGTTTGTATATAGAGCATTTCAACTGCATCTGTTGCGACAGAAATGCATTTAATATGCGTGATTTTTCAAATAAACTGACTGCAATAGTTTTCATGAGTTGGTCTATTAGATGGACAAAAAATGGTTTATTCCTAGAAACCTATTCTGCTCTTTCAGCACTTGTTCTGTTAAATGGAACACCAGTATTGTTATATCAGCATGTATTTCTCAAGCCTTTTTATAGGCTTTTGACATATGAATAGTACATGCATGAGAAATTCTGTTAATCAGTAAAAAGTGTTCACAAGTGACATAAAATTTTAATATCATAAATTTCAAAATGAAAATTTAGAACTACCAAATATTCAAACATGATTAATTTATTCACAAGTGCCAGAAACACAAAATGAATCATTAAAACTGTGCTTTATGGTATGAGTATGGGTGATATAAAGGTCAACATAAATACATGTATTGCAATAAAATCTGACATGCACATGTACAGATATTCTTCACACTACAATTCCAAACTTTATAATCAATATTTTTTGCGGAAGTAATTGCAACCTGCACATGTTACGACGAAATTTATTAAAAATCTGTTAAAAAGCATCCACTTTTACTGACATTCCATCAAATGTTTTTAACAGAAATGCATTAGCTCCAATATTTGATAATAAAAAATGTCAGCTACATCACTATAAGACAGCTCACAACATTACTATCTACAAGTCTGGCAAACGAGTCTTTGATAATGTATGCTCCAACTATAAGGTCCCCGCCCCCTACACCGCATCCTCAGAAAATGTCGCCGTCATCCGGTGCATCCAGGTCACGATACTCGATTATTCCCCTTGGATCAGATCTGCGACTGAAAAAAAGAGAAAGAGTCGACTCTAATATTGATCGCTGAAATACAAACCGATTCATATACAATGTACCGACTAATCTAGGATATATTATAGATTGCAAACAGGAGCAATGGTAATGGTTTCTCAGTCTAGCCGCGTATCTAATCTTACTGTTATTGTTTGTCTCTGTCACCAAACAATCTACGGTGTTGATACATTGCATTATGAAAACATGCCATAACATTAAGTGTCACAATCATGAGGTAAAATCTGATCACAGGTTAAAGTTTCAATCTGATAATGCTCATCGCTCCAACATTTTGTCCACATAATATTATTTTAGAAAATTCGAATAAGTTGAAGTTTCATCAGCACTATCTTAATCGAGTATAAACAACGGGGCTTCCATTCAAATGTTTACAGAAAAGGTTTTAACTTTTACACTATGTATAAGAAGTTTATAAATGACTAAATGACTGCATAAAATGGGATTCCATGAAATTTTGATAATCTATTAGAAATTCAAATTATAACATTCTCTCTAGTTTGAATAAATTATCATACAGAATCAAAAATTACAAACCCTTAGCATAGAAATAAAATCAGAAACAATTATACACATGGGTAATGAATGCTATAGAAATTTACAACATCAATAAGTTTGGTACTATATAAAATAATTCCATGAAAATCATAAAGCCCAACTGTAAACGACAACAAATTAATAGTGAATATGAAGTTAATAATTATTAGTGGAAAAAGACAGGGAGGATGTAGAAAGACTTTTTCATATTTTGTTTTACAACACTGAAGTTTTCAAAAGTGCAAAAATGATCAGGGAAAAGCCTCTACACAACTGTAACACACTGCTCTATACAATTCTAAAAACAACAACATTCAATGTTAAAACCCAATTCTGATCATGCATCTCACTCATCATAAAGTAAAAGTAAATGTGTAAACATGTATTCCCAATATGTGTGTGTGTGTGTGTGTGTGTGGGGGGGGGGGGGGGGGGGACACGACTTGGATACCTATCAAACAGTGAACCTGTTCTTTTTATTATCTATTATTATCTCTTTTACTGAAAATCGCGGCACAGCGAGGTCTGAAAATATCAGTAGCTTTCAACACTAAACAAATGGATTATCATGAAAAAAGTCCACAGGAATTTGTTGGTTCACTTCTGTTTTATACTTTGCTTTTAGACAATTACTATTTGTATCTAGACATTAAACTCCAATTATGGTAAATTCAAAATTCAGTAAAACAACATTAATTTTGAACTACTATTTGGATGGTCTGTACAAAGTTAACAATTCTTAATCTGTCCATAAACACAGTTATAGATTTATAAAATGCTTATGCTATAAACATGTGTGGAAAAATAACATCCCAGCAACACCCCCACATGCTATTTATGTATGTGTACTAGTATCCCCTACACAACAAGGAGGTCACTAACAAGTATCAGTAGTTCATGTTAGTCTCTGTCTTTCTGCTAGACAGTCCAAAAATTTAGAAAACCTAATTAATGAAAACATTTTTAAACAGCTGCATTTATATTCAATATGGCCTATAAATGGATAATGAGTGAACACCAATAGAATAACACCCAGTCTCAACAATATGCAGTCTTTGTCATTCCCAACTTCTCTGATGTATAATTTACAACCCAGTGTGTGTTTTTAGAGGAAGAACTACCAGGTCAGACATACTAAACAGATTAAAACTTGGATTTTTATCCTTTGTATAACTGAAACCATTTTTTTTATTAGAATAAAAAATATCTTTCTTTTTCCAAGGTCTTGTTCAGGTTTTCTGGGATTAGTGAGAGGGATTAACATTAACTGTAAGTGGTGTTGTAGTTCTGAAGGAACCCTAATTGTGAGGGTTATCAACTGGCTGCATTTATAACACAGTCTGCTTACAAATGAAAACTATACAAATTACACATAGAATCGGGTTGTTATTATTTGGAATTTTAAACTGTTCACAAGATAACACACATAGCATCAATAGGAAGATCTTCAGCTAAAAACACCACATATCTCTTTACAAAAGGCTTTAAACAAAATAAGATAAGGTTTTTTTCTTTTGCTATGTGGGACATAGGTTCATGAGAAGATAATTAGAGAATTGAAGAAAAGGGTTTTATCAGCACAATTTAATTGCTTTCACAGATTATTTACACCAAGATATAAAATTTCATAAACTTATCCATCTTTTTTTTTTTTAATGTCAATATTGTATTTCATAATAGAAACTAATGCATATTCAACCTATAATATTGTTTCTCAGATTTCCAATTGCATGAAAATATCTTTAAATTTGTGAATATCAAATCTTCGATAATTTTGTAATTTTTCATTTTGCTGAATCAAATCTGATGTAATATCTGAGAAACGTGTACAGGGTAATAAGATCCAATGTCAGAAGTGAATTCTAACAAAGCTCTTAGACCGATTACTCAACTGTTTAGAATTCCGCTTCATTGCAACATTGGATCTGGAAATAAATGACCTCCATGTAATTTAACAACTAATTTGCAATGGAAGTGGTTATCAAAAGACCTTGCTAAATGCATTAAAATTAATCTGAGAAACTTCCATACAACAAAGTCTGGAAGATTTAATGTCAGAAATGAACTCTGACAAAGCTCTTTATAGACAAGTTACTCAACTGTTCAGAATTCCGCTTCATAGCATTATTGGATCTGGAAATAAATTGCCTAGTTTAACAACAGAGTAGCAATCAAAGTAAAAAAAATTGTCAAAACTAACAAGAACTTGAATCAGCAAGAAAGATTTGACTCCAAAAATTTCCCCTCCATGAGCGGAGAGTCTTGGTTACCTGAAGTGTCCTCTGTATCCTCCCCCAGATCTTCGGTAGTCACCCCGGTAGTCGTGACCTCCATACCCCCCAGGATTTGGGTAATGGTGTGGAGCATTCCCACCAGATCCTGTCAATAAATGATTTTTTATACATTAAAAAAAATTCATAACTTACTGTATATTCATAGTAACATAATTCAGAAATAATCTTAAAAAAAAAAAGTTAACAGCAAATCTCTGCATGGTCTGCATCTCTGCTCAATCTATATCATTTTTGAAAGACAACTTCTATGAAAGAAAATCAAACTTATCTGGAGAGCACTCACCTGGCCTTCTACAATATGAATTACATTTCACAGAGTTAAAGAATAAATGCACTGTACGTGACAATTGTTAAAAAAAAAGCACAATAAGGCTATGTGGATATCTACATGTACACTGTATGATAAACATCAATAAGTACAATGAAAAGTAGAATACCCTGGTAAACTAAATGCAGCACATTGACACCATTAAGTTGTTATTAACATGACATCACTTCCTTTCAAAGTATATCTACCTTCAAGATAACCTTGTTCATGTTTTTAAACAAACTTTTTTCTAAATTAGTTATGAAAGACACTGCTACTATTTACCGTAATTCCTCATTGGTGGTGCCATTGGCTGGTTGTATCCCATCATTCCCTGCTGGGGAGGGGCCTGGTAGCCAGTGTTGGGGCTGGTGAACTGCTCCCTACCAGATCCCTCCTTCTGTTTATTCTTAGGATGTTCTTGTAAAGCAGGTCGTTTAGGGTCCACCAGGTAATTATTGAAAAAGGTCACCTGCAATATACAGTATATATATAATATACAGTATATATATAGCATTATTATGCATCTTGTTTAAAAAACAACAACAACCTTTGCCAATTTTCAACCTTTCAACAATTTTTCAAAATCTTGGATTTCAAAATACTTTTAGACTTAAAACAGTGCAACTTTTTCAAACTCAAACAGAGCTTTATTTTAATGTCCTATTTAGACATCAGGTTCCTTTTTGAAATCTTTGATATTTCATACCTCAGTCCTGACTTCATCCACCTTTTCCCCATGCTTGTTAAAGATGTGCTTCCTGACAAACTCCGGGCCCTTGAATTTCTTGCCACTGATGGGACACAGCCACTTGTCTTTGGAGAGTTCCTGAGTATTCAGGGTCACAAACTTCTCCACCTCTGTGATCAGCTGTTAAAGTCAAACTCTCTCATAGCTGATAAAAAGGCTGAATGTGTGTTATACTAAACTTACTCTGAATTTGCTAGCATAAAACCAATCTCTGCCATTGAATGATGTCTAGATTTTTACCCTCTATATTACATTTATCATACATGTACCATTGCTATAAAAAAGATTAAAAACAAATCAAGATATTCCTGCATATGCCTGGCCTTTCTACTATAGCTGATGAGCATATTCAATGCACATATATACAGTAAAACTCGTTTAGTACAAACACAGACAAAGCGAAACCTCGGATATAGCAGAGTTATCTTGAGTCCCTGGTAATACTCTTAACAAATATTTGGAAATCTTTTTGATTATAACAAATTCGGATATAACAAAATTACGTATTTAGCGAACTGATTTTGAGTCCCTTAGAGATGAATAATAAAAAAGGTGAAAAATGAAAAATTGAACACTTTTAGAACGAATTTCTTCCAAGTTTGACTGTTTGTACATCTAAGTAAAGGATATGCCTCTGGATCTTTCCTGCCGAATTTGATGGAATCTTCCTCTGATAATTTTTCTACAACCTCTGTAAACTGCTTCAACTTGTTTTCTGTGTTTGTGATCCAGTCATTCACTAAAGAAATTAATACACTTAACTATTTCATGCTTAAGTTGATCAAATTTGGCAATTTTTTTTTAACCTATTAAATAATTTTAAAATAAATTCTGAAATATTTATTGTCAAACAATTTTTAATCAAGCAGCAAATTTTGACTTACCATCCTGTTGGGTAATTTTAGTTGTTGGTGGTACCCCTCGAGAATGCATGATGCCACACCTGTGTGGCATCTCATCCTCATTAGGATACTCATTAGCACTGTAATAATCAATGGAGTAAACAATCCTCAGGTATAAAATCATCCTGTCCAAAGCCTGCAACACAAAAACCAAGATACACAACTCCTGCTTCACATATACACACTAAATATATGTATAATCAGCATACTGTTACATTCATTGCAGTATAAACTCTTGCAACCCACATAATAAGGTGTACATTTCACTCATAAACTGTGTGTCATGGTTAGATTTTGTAAGGTACAATACCTTGATCATGCGCTCATCTCTCTCTACGGTCACTTCATTGTTGGATTCTTTTTCTCCTTCTTCCATCTTCTCACCTAAAATTGAAGAAGAGGGTTATCACTGCATTAGATAAACATAAAATGTGGTAAAAAGGACACATTTTGTTACAAAAGTTCATGCACAAAATTGGTTTATTTAAAAGATTTTTGAAATTACCACTCCTTCCTTCATACTCATTACAAATTTTTATCTTTACCCATCTTCTCTCATTTTTAAACACAAAACATACCAAGTAGTTCTTCCTCTTCAAAACTTCCCTCTTCCACAAGGTAATCTGTAATGTTCTTTAGTACAGGATTCTTGGATGTAAAACTAAAAGAGCCCTATAAAAGAATATAAAGAAGGATTAGACTAATTAACACTGGCTGCAAAACAAAACAAGAGGCCCATGGGCCACATCGCTCACCTGAGGAACAATAGGTATGATAAAGTCAGCTTAATGGAGTCATAATACAATCTGGACAATGTACATTAATACATGTAGATCCTGTATAAATAAAATCCATTTATCCCCCTTGGAACTCGGATAGCCCTGATTGCTGAAAATATTTACAAGAGCAGACTTTAATCACCGCTCCTGCACATACATAGGGACTCAACGTTATGCAGGCAGGGATGACCGCACACCTACGCAACTCAACATGTACCAACGTTAATGCAAGCAGAGATAACGCAAGCAGGGATGACCTCACACTTGCGTCAACAGCTCAACCTAACGCAGGGAGTGCCGCACACTTGCGCTAGAAAGGCCAGAACACCAGCAGGGATGACTATACACTAGTGCTCCGCCGCAACCACCACCAATACAAGCAGGTATGACCGCACACTTGTATTAATGCGATACATGGCAGAAATGACCGCACATTCTGTATCGTTGGTTAGAAAAACACGAAGATTAGAAAGAGCAGGGATGTCAACACCCTCAATCTCTCCGTACCTGTTTAACCCCAAACAGTCACTCATTGCAATGCAATAGACACTGTCCCTATATATGTGCCAGCCTAAAATAATTTATAGTATCTAAAAATTGGAAATCAAAAATAAACAAACTAATCCAGCCTAACCCAAAACTACTTATGCAGAACAAACTTATATACATTGAATATTTATTATTGTATAAAAATAATCATCACATTAATTGGTTAACAGTGGATGCATTAATTAAAATAATCAAGAATCAATAAATCAAGGGCAATAACCCAAAACAGTAATACAAAAAGATTCTAATGAAAAAATAGCTGCCTGCTTCAATTTTATAGTCATATCACATGTTGAGTATTGCAGTTCTCAAAAAGATCCTTTACAATTGTTTATATATGGGATATTTAGCTACATCAAACTCTGAACCTTCTTGTGAGGCCGAAGAATTGTCCTGGAGCCAAAGTCTTAACAATTATAAAGAATCATCTTGCTGATTAGTTTCTGAGAAGAAGATTTTTAAAGATTTACTCTTTATTCCTATGTAAAACTTTAACACCCCCCCCCCCCCCATGTGGCCTCACCCTACCCCCGGGGGTCATGATTTTCACAACTTTGAATCTACACTACTTGAGGATGCTTCCACACAAGTTTCAGCTTTCCTGGCTGTTTAGTTTCTGAGAAGAAGATTTTTAAAGATTTACTCTATATATTCCTATGTAAAACTTCGACCCCCCATTGTGGCCCCAACCTAACCCCAGGGGTTATGATTTTCACAACTTTGAATCTACACTACCTGAGGATGCTTCCACACAAGTTTCAGCTTTCCTGGCCGATTAGTTTCTGAGAAGAAGATTTTTAAAGATTTATTCTATATATTCCTATGTAAAACTTCGACCCCCCATTGTAGCCCCACCCTACCCCCGGGGGTCATGATTTTCACAACTTTGAATCTACACTACCTGAGGATGCTTCCACACAAGTTTCAGCTTTCCTGGCTGTTTAGTTTCTGAGAAGAAGATTTTTAAAGATTTACTCTATATATTCCTATGTAAAACTTCGACCCCCCATTGAGGCCCCACCCTACCCCGGGGGTCATGATTTTCACAACTTTGAATCTACACTACTTGAGGATGCTTCCACACAAGTTTCAGCTTTCCTGGCTGTTTAGTTTCTGAGAAGAAGATTTTTAAAGATTTACTCTATATATTCCTATGTAAAACTTCGACCCCCCATTGTGGCCCCAACCTTACCCCCGGGGGTCATGAATTTCACAACTTTGAATCTACACTACCTGAGGATGCTTCCACACAAGTTTCAGCTTTCCTGGCCGATTAGTTTCTGAGAAGAAGATTTTTAAAGATTTATTCTATATATTCCTATGTAAAACTTCGACCCCCCATTGTGGCCCCACCCTACCCCCGGGGGTCATGATTTTCACAACTTTGAATCTACACTACCTGAGGATGCTTCCACACAAGTTTCAGCTTTCCTGGCTGTTTAGTTTCTGAGAAGAAGATTTTTAAAGATTTACTCTATATATTCCTATGTAAAACTTCGACCCCCCATTGTGGCCCCAACCTAACCCCAGGGGTTATGATTTTCACAACTTTGAATCTACACTACCTGAGGATGCTTCCACACAAGTTTCAGCTTTCCTGGCTGTTTAGTTTCTGAGAAAAAGATTTTTAAAGATTTATTCTATATATTCCTATGTAAAATTTCGACCCCCCATTGTGGCCCCACCCTACACCCGGGGGTCATGATTTTCACAACTTTGAATCTACACTACCTGAGGATGCTTCCACACAAGTTTCAGCTTTCCTGGCTGTTTAGTTTCTGAGAAGAAGATTTTTAAAGATTTACTCTATATATTCCTATGTAAAACTTCGACCCCCCATTGTGGCCCCACCCTACCCCCGGGGGTCATGATTTTCACAACTTTGAATCTACACTACCTGAGGATGCTTCCACACAAGTTTCAGCTTTCCTGGCTGTTTAGTGTCTGAGAAGAAGATTTTTAAAGATTTACTCTATATATTCCTATGTAAAACTTCGACCCCCCATTGTGGCCCCACCCTACCCCCGGGGGTCATGAATTTCACAACTTTGAATCTACACTACCTGAGGATGCTTCCACACAAGTTTCAGCTTTCCTGGTTTTCTGGTTCTTGAGAAGAAGATTTTTGAAAATTTCTCGAAATTTTTCATTAATTTTTAATTATCTCCCCTTGAAAACGGGTGTGGCCCTTAATTTTCACAACTTTGAATCCCCTTTGCCTAAGGATGATTTGTGCCAAGTTTGGTTGAAATTGGCCCAGTAGTTCTTGAGAAGATGTTGAAAATGTGAAAAGTTTACGGACGGACAGACGGACAGACGGACAGACGGACAGACGGACGACAGACAAAATGTGATCAGAATAGCTCACTTGAGCTTTCAGCTCAGGTGAGCTAAAAACCATGATCCCTTAAATACATGAACATATTAAAGTTGGTTTGATATTATATAACTTTTATTATGTCAGGTTTTTATGGTTCTTGAATAAAACAGTCTTTGTGCTTTATATATGAGGATCTACAACATGCCCCTCAGCTCTGACCTCTTTAGATTTGTCCCTCTTTTCTTCCTCGGGGTCCTCCCACATTCCCCATTTGGAGTCCAAGATCTGAATGATTTTGGCTGCTTGTTTAATGTCGGCACGGACCACTTGTTTGTGAGCCGAGATTCCATTGACAGGTCGCACTCTCTGTTTGAGTTCACGATTTAATGTAGCTCCAAGTTCACAGTCCCTCAGCTGTAGAAAAAATATTCAAGTAAAAAATTGTATAGAATTGTCTCCTCTGTTCCGAGAAAATGTATCTCATAGAAAGAATCTTCACAGTTCACTTAAATATTAACATATATATCTTTATCGCTCATAGAACCAAACTGATGTTCATTGGTTTAATGCTTTCTATGTTCTGGGTGCTGAAATACAATGTTAATCACCCTGATGTTGTTCAGGTTCCAGCAAATCTCTTTGATGTTGACATCCCTCTCAAATGTCACCCAGGCTCTTCTGAAGAACCTCCTCTCAGGCTGAGGGTCCTGGAGGGCCACTCTAACAAATCCAGGATATCTCTTACACATCTGTAAGCAGTCAATTCAATAAATCAAAACAACAGCAAAGTACCATAAAAAGACTGCACTCTAAGATGATAAAAACATTTGGTTGATGTTGATTGAAGGGATTCACTCACAGCTTCCACTTCTTGCTTGGTGATTGAGGGAGCCAGATTTCTGAGGAAGATGGAGGAGGTTTTGTGAAGAGCCCTTGGTTTGGGGACAGTGTCTTTTTTGTCATTCTTGGCTTTATCCTCTGTTGTGTCCTGGTCTTTCTCTTCTCCATCTGACATATTAGCTTCTACAATGTAAATAATTTAGTCCGGATATAAACTATACATTAAACAAAACAAAAAAAATATGGGTAATGATCAGACCAGGTCTGGTAATATAGAAAACTACAGTTAACATGTCACAATAGAGCATTGACTAAGGAGCAATGTGATAGCTATTAGGCCAAAAAAAAAATATGTGTGTTTCCTATTTCATCCAATTTCAAAATAGGGTAGGTAGGTCGTTTTTTTTTTGTTTTTTTTTATTAAATGACCTTTTAAGTTTTCCCCTTTCCTAGCATATGATTTTTCTATACAATAAGAAAATGTATTTTACAGGTGGAGCAATCGTGGATAGTGACAACTGTTACAGAATTAAAGCTTTCTTAAATCTATTATAAGGTTTTAATTTGGAATGTATACAAAGATTTTATTTTCATGTAATTAGAAAATATAAATATGACAGCCACTATAAATTAACAGAGTATGATACTCATTACCACAAATATATTTTGTATTAGTTATTAGTTCTATTTTCCTGGTCAACTGACATAAAAGTAAACATTAATATCGTAACTTTAAGTGTTGAATTCAGAAACAGAGGAAATTCTGGTTGATCAGACGAGAGCCTTAGAATTAAATCTTTTCAATAATTAAAAAAAAATGAATGCATAATTAATGGTTTAAGATTAATTTTAAAATTTTCATTTGGAATTGAACTCCAGCATTTTAAAATCATATTTACAATGTGAATGATTGTTGGGCCTATTCAAATACTTACGATGTCTGCATACAGTCTCCACACCCAGAAATTAAAAAAAACAAACCTTTGCCTCTGTTTTTTTCTTGTACATCTTTATATTAATTTATAACACTTCACTGCCCTATGAAACTATTTATTGCATTGATAATTTAGCTAAAATAACCGGATAACTTTCATCCATGCTGTCAATCTGCACTTAGAAATCTTTAAAACGCTTTGATAAGTGGTGTTTTCTATTTAATTTTTACAAGCGTTTTTGAACTCTGATTTGTAAAGACTCTATTGTTTAAACCAATTACGGTTGGTGATCTGGATTTGGAATAAAAAGTGTTAGGGTCGGCGCATAAAAAATAGGGTCGGTTGGGAAACCGGAAACACACTTTTTTTTTTTTGGCCTTAGGACACTGTATTTTATGCAAGGACCTCATAATCTGCATTTTTTGTTGAAAATTTATATTCAAATCTAATGGACCCTTTCTGTGTATATTTGATTACCGGTATCTCAAAACAACAATGGTAAGTTTAATACTGTTTGAATTGGACTCTAGGACATTAATTAGCCATATATCTCAGCTTGTGTAACTGTTTCTGAAAATAAAATCCTCTATACTTCATTTCTCACCTTTTGGAGTTTCCTCCTCTTTTGCTTTTGAGGTCTCCGTTGATGAGGACACATTTTGTTCGTCTCCATCCTCAGACTTTTCTCCTTCAACTATTTCTCCAGACTCCTCCAGTCCGGGGGGAACAGGTTCAGACTCGGAGTCGCTCTCAGACTCTGACCCACTCTCGTAATCATAGCCTGTCTTATCCCTGTGTCGCTTCTTTTTCTTTGGTTTCTTTGTTTCTTTAACAGTGCTTTCTTCAGGGACAGGCTAAAAGTGAAAACTCATTATGTCAAACCCAGTGTATTTAAAGTAGAAATTACCATACATGTAAAAAAAAATATGAAATTCACCCAATATTTCCCTTTCATCTCATGATTCTAAACTTAAAAATACAATATGATTCAAAAGAAGTTGACTTATAACCCTATAAATGGAAAAAAGATCATAATTAGATGAGACCTTGTTACTACCTGTAGCATTATAAAACCACAGATACATACAGAGCTGGATTCACTTCCATTCTTGGCCTGTTGCTGCTTAGAAAACTCCTGAGCTTGTTTCATGAGCTCTTTCTGTTCACCTGATATGGGTAGTTTTAGTGGTTCCTATCATACCAAACAATTATTGAGTAATATTTTAGAGAATAGTAAAATAAATAAAATATGTGTTTATATTCTAAAAGTTATAAAGACCAAAAAGAAATCTAAGCTTACATCTGGTTTTTTGTCTGATGAAACAGATCTCTTTCTCTTTTTCTTTTCATCAGGACTACAAAATTAAAATAGAACATATACAATTATTAAATTAAGACAATATATTTAAATCTGCTCAATTTTAATCCCATTCAATTTTAAAGGTAGAAAAATACAACATTTGGTTACCTATTCAACCTTACATTTATGAGAAAACTTTAATAGCATTTGCAGTCAAAATTTGGTTACTGTATGCTTTGTGTATTATTCTTCACTGTAAATCACACGTTTCATTTTATAGCCTTTTTAATAATTAAAATGTTTCTTAGAACTCAAAATTAATGCAAAAAATAAAACATGGCACAATATTTATATCCAAGCTGACGCAAACATGATCAGTAAATAAATTTGCATAGAAGAATTCCCCAGTCTGGAGACATGCAGTGACACCTCACCTTTCCAGTGGTGCTGACTCGGAGTTATTGCGACTCCTGTTTCCATCCCGCTCCTCTTCTGTTGCCTGATCCAGAACTGTCATATCAAAATCAGTCCCTCCTTCCATCTTGATGACAGCTTAAAATTTTTCAAATTTTAACTTATAAACCAGTGTAACACCTTAAATGTTTCCCTGTATTTTGTGCTTTAAAAGCACCATCTATTAATTAATTAAAATTCATTCAAAACATGCTAAGATCTGTTTTTAATCCATTGCATAAATGATAATTACATGTGTATTCTTTAGTCTATGACTCTAAAATAATAATTATATTCTTCAGTCTATGGCAATGTTTCACATGTTTACAAAGAAATCGTATCATAATTTTTCTAAGTCCAAGTGATTCCCTCTTACCAGCATCCAGCAATTTGACAAGTTCATCAGACTTCTCGAAATCGACCCAGGTTTCCTCTATCCTTCCCGAATCCATTAGCTCCATGTAGACATTACAGCGGTGTTGGAGGGCTTTCTTCACTTCTCTGTTCCTCTTCTCGCATTCCTCTGGGTGATATTTTATCTTAAACCTAGTAATCAAAGCAAGAGAAAAATGCTTTAAATACATGTACATCCCATGATTAATCAATTTGGCCAAATATATCGAGTGCTTAATTTCTTGGGCAAAGCCACATCAGGTCAAATAATGTTGCATTTATATATTTTATTGCCATACTGAAATGGGAAACAACTCATTTTTCATTTTTAATAAAAAAAATTAATTTCAAAATCCCCTTTTAAAATCTAGCAGTAAAATTTAAAACAAAATATCTGCATTACATTTTGATATTTTGGTTAAAAAAATCTAAAGATTAATCTTTTTATCCTTTATCTTTAAATTCAGCTATCAGAATTTTTTTTCCATATCTTGAAACCATGTCCATATTAATAAACAAATGACATATTATTTTTCCTTCAAAAGAGAAAAGCTCCAAACATGAATGCTGTAAACTTCAATAATGATCATTCTGTGTAGATTATCTGCCTGTAAAAGAAATTCATGCTACACAATACAAGGATCAGCTGACAGGGAAATCACAGTATGCCTGACCAAGTTCCATAACCTGTAAGGATAGCGTAATTACCTGAGGCATCTACCCGATTCACTGGTTACCCTGCACAAGGCAGTGGTGGTTATGTCTGGCACGTAAACTTGTACAAAAGCCTAACACCCTACCCTAACACTTTCAAAATAGTAAACACTGCATTGTGCGCAGCGTATCGAAATAAAGATCGCGAAGAGTATTCTCCAAGAAGTATCGACAGCAGCTTCGTTTCCATCATTAAAAAGGAAACATGCATTGCATTTGCTAATCCTCTTCTCGTCTTGCAAATAAAATCATTCATTAATCACACACATCACACGGGGAACTTTTCACCACATTTTTTTTTCTATGTAGATAAGACATGAATGAAAAAGAAAAAAAAAATTGTCAGACTTTACATTTGTTACATCAATTAACAAATAATCTGTTGAAATTTTTTTGCAAGTTACACAGACTTGAATATATACTAGATACCATTCTTCCTCTTTGTGTGCCAAGAAGAACTCGTTAATTTGTTGTCTTTTAAACTCGTCTTTGTATTCATTATATTTTTTAATGGCATCCTGGTCACTGATATTGTCCTCTTGCTGCGACAGAAACTGTTTAAATGTCAACATTGGTGGCTGGGTGGGAAAGTCTAAGTCTCTACAATGCAAATAATTTACAATCAATAACAGGGTCTATTCATAGAAAAATTATACATTACTGTATTCCTTTGTGCATGTTCTTCGTAATGTTAATATAATGTTGCAGGAGTTTAATATCATCCATGAAGATTAATACCTTCCTCCTCCTTGTCCTGGGTTGAAATCTGCCTGTGGAGGGCCTCTCATGTCTGGTGAAGGACCCCAGCTAGGGGGTGGCTGCATGGGTGCTCCCCCATATCCCCCCATCTCATACGGAGGATATCCTTGATCATCCCTGTTAACAAAAACATTAGTTTTGGTACTTGTTGTTTGTAAAATAATATATCAGTCCATCATAATAGAAAAAATATTACTGTAATCGCTACAATAGCAAGAAAGACATAAATGATAGGTTTGTTTTCCAATCTAGCTCTAAATTACAAACCAATCATGTCTCATTCGTTTAGCGTGGGGTGGACTCATATCCCTTCGTGTGCTTGGGCTGTATCTCTCCCGTCTCCTTGCTTCATATTCTCTGTAAGGATCATGTCTTTCTCTACTTCTACTGCTCCAGGCCTCTCTAGCTCGCCCAGATGATCGACTATAGTACATGTACAACAATAATAAATGTTTTAATACTCAATTTTTTTTCATTCATGGACATTTTCAATACTGAAAAATTTATTTTTAACTTTATCAAAAAGTAGCAACACTCTCTCTTTTAAAATGGCATTGACCCAAAGAGACTGTATAAATGCACAAAATATCCATGCAGTAATAAATTTAAAAGTTATTAATTGTGTGACAAACCCATACATTGATGGCTTACCTTTCTCTGTCCCAAGATTCTCTAGGATCGCGACCTCTTCTTTCTTCTCGCCTTTCATAATCATTTCTTTCCCTTCTAAATTTTTCACGGCCTTTTCTTCTGTCATATTCATCATCACTATCTGCCATTTTTGTCTTAAATAGAAATTAAAAATCAGTGAAATTCTCTTCAATTTGAGATGTGGATTGGCATAGCCTACATCAACCATTAACTGTTGAGAGAAAATAGACAAAATACTACAATAGGTGTAAGACTGCAAGAGCTTCACTTGCAAACTGGAGCCATTAGCATTATTGATTCATGATACTAGTATATTATTGGATGACTTATCAAATTAGAAAATTCTGTCCAATATTTCATCGATTTCATTTTCTTTTTTTTGGATGGGGTGTGGGTATGAAAGCCACTAATTCTTATAATTAACAAATCAACCACAACAAACAATTTTAAAAGCATTCTTATTATTGTAAAAATGACCTACAGTGTAATAAAAACAATTTTTATTCTGATCATAATCAAAACATTCTGCGCGCAGAGCGCGAGCGCTAAAGCGCATCAACGTAGCCGACGCGTTCGGTTATAAGTATAAGTATTAGACATTTACAGATGCTTTTATTCGAATATAAACATATTATATCGGGTAACTTGAATGCAGATACCTTATCAATATTCAAACCTTGTGATGGAATATCGAGGGTATGTTTTATTAAAGAAGTAAAAATAACCTTTCGGCGTTTTCTTCACCACAATAACCGGAAGTAATACAGCAGAATTTAAAAAATCGGATTTTTCCGGATTTTATCAAATTAACTCGTACCTCATACATTTCGTAATGATTTACCCTGCACAGCATATAACTTATCTTAACAAAGATGCACATTTCTTAAAGAAAATTTATAATAAATGCATACCCTCAATCAAATTCCCACTTTGTTTTGTAATCAAATCGTTTTCCTTGTGTTCACTCATGACTGCCTTTTTCCAATCCATTTCCTCAACTTTTCATCCACATCCTTATCATTTATTTAATAACACCATAACAACAATTCTATTTCATATTGATCTTTTATTTTCTACAAGATCAGGCTATTCACAATTTTCTTGAACTATGATTATATTGATGCAATTTAAAAAAAATTAATTTGTACAACATCTTGTTGACGCTATTGTGCATTATCTTAGCACTCTCAGTTTTTCATCTACTATAACAAGTGAATGTTGATAAATTCCTCAAAGAAAAAAGTACAAATATTCATAAAATGTTTGTTTATAGAAGGAATGGTACGATGCCTCTCCTAGAACGAGGGTAATCTTTGAACTCCTTCTTGTAATTTCTGTGTTTTCCTAGTGCCCAGACAGCCATCTGGTAAAACCCACAGGTTGTGAACAATGCAGCTACAATTTAGTAAACAGAAAATTAATATTCAAAACAAAAAAATAATATATCAACCCTCTATACACATGAGAGAGAGAGAGAGAGAGAGAGAGAGAGAGAGAGAGAGAGAGAGAGAGAGAGAGAGATTTACCGGGCAAACATTGTGTCATAACACTGAAGCTGATCCAGGCGATGACCTCGTACGTGTAGTTAGGACAGGACACAAGGTTGAACAACTGGGTCAGAGGGTTGCTGTCAGGAACGGGGATTTTCCTTGTCCTTGTTCCAGCTGGTCTCATATTTCTAAAGGCAACATGGACAGAAAAGTTGCCGAGTTCTCCAATCTACAGTTTAAAATCAAAATTAATATTTGATGAATATCATATTGTTATTCATGAAAAAAATACTACATAAAAGATCCAATTTTTGATGAATACTATATTGTACTTCATGCAAAAGACAATCTTTGGTTGCAGTTTTAACTTCTATTGACAAATATAATTCTTCTCAATGAGATTCAGAAAACTTACTATAAAACCAGCCAGGCCACCAAAAATTTGTTTATCTCCAAATGCTATAAAGAGAAAGAATTTCATAAACTGGTATGAACCATACACAATAAGTCAAACATCTCCATAGAGAGCAAACAAAACACCCTAAAATATTTTTCAGTGACCAAAAACTTACTTGGAACTGTATACAATGGATGATTGATGAAGTAAGAGATGAATGCTGCAAATCCCCAATAGTAGGAACAATTCTATGAGGAAAAAGTAAAAAAAAAAATACAGAATCTATACATCATAAACCTATATGTAGTAAACATGTTGCATAGAATCTCATAGACATAAGAATGTTCTGGGGTAAAATCTAATTTCATTGTTCAAGTAATCTGTATACAGTACAGATATATTCTGGTACTAGTTATTATTATGGGTAAAAATCAGTCAATCTGTCTTTGGTATACATGCAGTCAAGGGACATAATTATTACCTTGAATAAATTTGAAATGGGCATGGTGGCATTAGAAAATCTGTGGATAAATACTGTTTCTAGGAGCCTCTTGATATAGTGGAAGGAGAAACAAGCACAGGCAATGCTAAAATATAAAGAATGATTGTCAGGCATTGTATTCATTCTGAACAGGCAATGATGTAGTGTTAATAATACACAGTAACCAATCTATAAACTTACTTGACCACCTGGGCTCTTGGTTCAGATGCTGCAGCTGCGCCATAGATAATGGCTGGCCTGGTGTAAAAGACCAAATAAATGGCCAAAGGACCTGCATACTCCGATAGAAACACCTGAAAAGAAGGAAACACACACAGTTACACTGTGTACCGAAGACAAATTTCATCATCTGATTTCAATTCAACTGATTAATGTTATTGGTTATTATTAACATTACAAGATGCAATACTTACGGTAGTCCAACCAATTTGTGGACCAAGATCTTTGAAGTACAGAGTGCCCTTTTTCCCTGATAATCCTAGACTGCCCAATGTCTCATCATCTTTTAAAGCCTTTCCCTCTAAAATTTAATTAAATAATAATTGACCCGTAATGAAGACTGCAAATTGCATTTATTAAAATTTTCACAATTGTGAAATATTTTGATATCCATCTTATTCATTTTATAAAAAGATTGAGCAAAAAGATTGATATTCTCCCACAATTTGATGCACATACATACTTGGATCAACTTTGAAAGCTTGTCTGGTTATGTAATACTTTGGATCTGTTAAAAACAAGTCAAAAATTAAATAAACATTAAAACAAATACAACAAATAGCATAGCAATTAAATAGTACTTGGGAAATGCCAAATACTGCTTGTAAAATCACACATCTTATCAAGTTCATGTACATACTTTTCTTTTGATATTCCTTTTTTACATCTAAGATTGTTGATTTAGATGTCACCTAAAAATAGAAAATTATATACATTTAGATAATTAAATGTACTTATTGCAAACAAACTTTTATCATGTATTTCTTTATTCTTCATAAACTACACTAATCAAGACTATTAATCATTTATATATATACATGTATATAAAAAAACCATGCAGAGAATGGACTCATATAAACTTACATTGGTGACTGTGGCTAAAGTCTTGCCAGACTTGGCATGGAGGACTGCAATCTGAAAAACCAGTGTAAATGCTTTGTGAGGGTAATGTCACATGATTCCGTGATGAAATATTTGTTTTACAACCCCAATAATTACACAAGTTCAAAAGAGCGAAAGTCCTTGAGAAATGACGAAATTGGAATTGAATTTCCTGGTATTAAATATGCACATCTACAAATTGTGTCTTAAATACATACAAAATTTCACTAAATACCATGCAGCGGTTAAAGAGGAGTTGTGCCAACAAAAGAACAGAACTGACGGACTGACTGACAGACCAGTCAAAAACAACGAAGCTGCAAGGGGTGTAACAAGTCTTTATCAATGATGAACAAAATTTGATCATCGTGTGATGGGCAAAATAGTGGTACCATATAGGAGTTTGACCACTAAAGAGAATACCGGTAAATACCACTAAGCATGGTATGCACCAATTTTTGCTAGACCACACCAATGACTTAACAAGAGGCCCAGGGGCCACATCGCTCACCTGAACAACAATTGCCTTAATTCTGATCAAATTAGCATTACAGTATCAAAATATCTTGACAACTAAGTACAGTAGATCTTGCTAAATAAAATTGAAAATCTGCAAATTTTTATCCACCTCTTTTTTTTTGGTAAATACCAAGCCCCTTTTGTTGTTGTACCTGTAAGAAGATTTTTCTCTATCCTAATATACCCCCACCCCCCATTTTGTGGCCCCAATTTTCTCTAGGGAATCATGGTTTCATCAAACTTAAATCTGCATAACCTGTGCTTTCACACTAAGTATTGAGTTTTCGACTAATAACTTTTCCAGAATATTTTTTAAGATTTACTCTATTCATTCCTATGTAAAAATTCAAACCGCCATCATGGCCCCGCCCTACCACTAGGGACTGTGATTTTGCAAACTTGAATTTACACTACCCAAGGATGCCTCTACACAAGTTTAAGCTTTTCTGGCCAAATAGTCTTTAAAAAGAAGATTTTTAAAGATTTTCTCTATATATTCCTATGTAAAAATTTATCCCCCATTGTGGCCTCACCCTACCCCTGGACTATTATTTAAACAAACTTGAATCTATATGATTTTGGGATGCTTCCACTCAAATTTGGGCTTTCCTGGCCTAATAGATTTGAGAAGAAGATTTTTAAAGATTTTCTCTATATATAAAAATTTATCCCCCATTGTGACCCCGCCCTACCCCCAGGGACCATGATTTGAACAAACTTGAATCTACATTATCTGAGGATGGTTACACACCAATTTGAGCTTTCTTGGCCAAATAGTTATTATAAGAATTTTTTTTTAAAGATTTTCTCTATATATTCCTGTATAAAGTGTATCCCCCAATTGTGGCCCCACCCTACCCCGAGGGACCATGATTTTACCAAAATTGAATCTACACTACCTGAGGATGCTTCCACTCAAATTTGAGCTTTACTGGCCTACTAGTTTTTGAGAAGAAGATTTTTAAAGATTTTCTCTATATATTCCTATGTTAAACTTGATCCCCCAATTGTGGCCCCACCCTACCGCTGGGGACCATGATTTGAACAAACTTGAATCTACACTATCTGGGGATGCTTCCACTCAAATTTGAGCTTTCCTGGCCTAATAGTTTTTGAGAAGAAGATTTTTAAAGATTTTCTCTATATATTCCTATGTAAAACTTGACCCCCCCCCCCCCCCCTTGTGGCCCCATCCTACCCCCAGGGACTATGATTTGAACAAACTTGAATCTACACTATCTGAGGATGCTCGCGTTTTAATTTTAGCTTTCCTGGCCTAATAGTTTTTGAGAAGAAGATTTTTAAAGATTTTCTCTATATATTCCTATGTAAAACTTGATCCCCCCATCGTGGCCCCGCCCTACCCCCAGGGACTATGATTTGAACAAACTTGAATCTACACTACCTGAGGATGCTTCCATTTTGATTTTAGCTTTTCTGACCTAATAGTTTTTGAGAAGAAGATTTTTAAAGAATTTCTCTATATATTCCTATGTAAAACTTGATCCCCCTCTTGTGGCCCCTCCCTACCCCGGGGACCATGATTTGCACAAACTTGAATCTACACTACCTGAGGATGCCTCCACACAAGTTTAAGCTTTTCAGGCCAATTAGTTTTTGAGAAGAAGATTTTTGAAAAATACCAACAAATTTTCAATAATTCTCAATTATCTCCCCTTTAAAGAGGGCGTGGCCCTTCATTTGAACAAACTTGAATCCCCTTCACCTAGTGGTGCTTTGTGTCAAATTTGGTTGAAATCTGCCCAGTGGTTCTTGAGAAGAAGATGAAAATGTGAAAAGTTTACAACAATGACGACGACAACAACAACGACTACGACAACGACAGACAACGGACAAATTGTTATAAAGAAAAGCTCACTTGAGCCTTTGGCTCAGGTGAGCTAAAAATCAGTGCATTTGAAGTCTCAGCAACACTCTTCTAATTTAATAACCATTTCACTTTAATTCAATCAAAATGCAAGTAATATACAAAGAATTTCTGCAGCTATTACATGTAGAGTACCGATCAGACCCAACCTAAACCAGAGCAGACCCCAACTCATCCCCGGGTTTATTTTTGGGGTTTACTTGGTGGGTCTGCTTTTTGAAAATGTGTTCACTTGGGGCTTACTTTTGGTCCACTCAGGGTTTACTTTGGATTTACTTGGGGTTTGCTTTTGGGGTCCACTGTACACACTGAAGTATGAAGCGGACCTGACTAACCATCTTACTGTCTGTAATTCCTGCCCCTTGTTAATTCCAAATATACATGTAGCGTCTGCTTTCAGGGGTATACTTCTGATCGGGGTTTACTCTCTCTGTCCACTCTGGGTCCACTCTAGTAAACCCAGAGTAAACTCCGAAAGTAAACCAAAGTTTTAGTTTGGGTTTACTTTCTGTTAGGTTGGGTCTGATAAGTATTGTAAACAGGTTGGGCACCGACCCCCGTTTGGTGGTTGGAGTCCCATTTGGTGGTTAAATGCCTAAACAGTATACCTATTTTACCTACCAAATGGTAGGTAATGGCATTTTTCGTTCAACTGGGATTACGTTTTTCTGGAGAAAAGGCGCATCACGTTTTTTACCGGGCATGTACTCCAACATGTTTGCTTCATGATTAAACATTCGTTTTCCATTTGCTCGGATGATAGAAATTGAAATTAAACAGTTCAAGGAATGAGGCTATGACGTACTTTGATTAAAATCGATCTTTTAGAAGACATAAACACTTTGTTTATATGCGACTTAAGGGGAGCATTTCATTTCAGCCTTTTTTTAAACACATGTGCGGAAAAATCGACACATAAAATTTTTTAAACAAATGTTTAATAATGAAGCAAACATGTCAGAGTACTTGCCCCAGTAATAAACGTGATGCGTCTTTTCTCCAGAAAAACGTAATCCCAGTTGAACGAAAAATGAGTCCCATATGGTAGGTAAAATAGGTATACCGTTTAGGCATTTAACCACCAAATGGGACTCCAACCACCAAACGGGGGTTGGTGCCCAACCTGGTAATGTGAGGTCTAAACTTTATTGGTTATTAAAGCACCTTGCGCAATAAGTACGTTAGTCCGAAATATCTGACGTTTTTCTGGCTTTTTTAACGATTTTGATATTTACTTGCCAGGAAAACGTCAGAACCGGCGCCATTACGAAAACTGGAAATTTCGCAGCCAACTGGAGGCGGCATTCTCGGCCCGATTTTAAATACTTGCAAATCGTAACTCACAACTTAACAATAAAAAAATGACTTTACTACTACTATCAGTTGGAGGCGGCGAAATTTCCAGTTTTCGTAATGGCGCCGGTTCTGACGTTTTCCTAGCAAGTAAATATCAAAATCGTTAAAAAAGCCAGAAAAACGTCAGATATTTCGGACTATAAGTACGTATGTGAAACATGGAAGGGTCGTGATCCGACAAAATATAAACATCCTGTATCTTCTTAGGCCAAGTCATGTCCTGATTTGGGCAAAGGAACACTATTTTCACAGAGAGGATTAGTGTGCATTTTACATGTTTTACGAAGGCGTTTAAAGCGTATCCAAGGATGATAATCTTCTGAAGTTGTATCATCGACAGTAGCTTTAAAAGCATTAAGGAGTGATGGCAAACTTTATATTTGAATAAATCTACTATACCTCCATTTCTGTACAAGTTTTGTCTTCTGTCAAACTGATCCTCCTTAAATCCTGGTCAGCAAAGACACCGGCAGAAACTGTGGGACGCTCGTTTGTTTCGACTTTGCCCAACAGAAAGAAATTATGAGTATTCCGATCCCGATACTTTTACCTACACCGATTAATTAAACAAAAATAAGAAACATCAGGAAAATTTCAAATATGATTAGAATCGCGATTTTTGATTGGCAAGCTAAAGACCAAAGTCAACAAAAAGCGATTACAATTTGATTTTCGATGGAAAGTTTTCAGTTAAAGTTTCTTTTAGGATGACGATCACCAAGATCACCTTGCACTTGACGTTTTTTCTCATTGGTTAGATAATTTTACTCAAGCTTATTTTTCAATAGTATAATAATCTAAATTTCCTTTACTGTCATAGGAATTACACTATAATTTAATACGTGAATACGTGAATCGAACTAGCAACCTTATAATTTGTATTTATTTATAACTAATTGTAATTAATATCATAAGATTTCAAAAACTTTTCGGTGTTTGGAGATGCTTTTATTGTATCACATATCGTATACCAAGTGAAACAGTTTGTGTTTATTCGCGAAAATTACGCGTTTTTTTCATTGCGAAAGTTTTGCGTTTATTCGCGATACATTTATTCTTTAGCTGTGAAAATAAGCTCAATTAATAGGCTTAAAATTCCGTATAATTTTACGTACTACAATAACGATAATGCGGGAAATTTATTCATGTAAAAATAGTAAACAGTAAAAATGTTTAAAAATTAAGAATTACATCAACTTTTAATCTTCGTCTGCATGGCCAAGCTGCCTCATATGTGGCGTGGGTTTTGGGTCAAGGTCATACTGGATATGATGGTCCTAGAGCAAGCAGTCTGACTAAATTAAGCTAGCCCGGTCCTATTACTTCACTTAGAAGGACAGTCAGACTGCTGCAGATGGCTTCAGTCATGCGCATTGCATCGAGAAAGATTCACTTTAGAACCATTTTAACAAAAGCTTGGACTTTGGGTAGTTGTCTTAAACAACAATGTGACGTTGGCCTATCTATTTCATTGTCAGCCACTCAGCCATGGCTCTCTGAAATCAACAAGATTTGTCTTGCTTTTGAGCTAAGACTACGCAATCAGTGCATATTTCGCTTGAAACAGCGTCATTTATAACTTGTTTTGACGCAAAGATCAGATAGCTACGTCCTACTGAAAGTCCAAGGTCTTGTTAAAATGGTTCTATGTGTGCAAAGGAGTTTAAAGAAATATTCAGAGTTTAACCTTATAATCGTGAACAGCATTTTTTGAAAGGGTTGGATACTCTTTCACATAAAGGTAATGCAGAAGGATATACTAAGGATCACTATATAATCAAACTACTTAGTATATATAGTGTATATCTACCGAGTATGATTCCTTCTATTTTTTACGGTAACTTCATATAGCTCTATTTAAACAGACAGGACTGAAATTTATACGCCCCGTTTATCGATTGGTCGAGACCTAAAGCGACTGAAACTGACAGACAGGATTGAAATATACACGCCCTGTTTATCGATTGGTCGAAACCTACAGCGAACTAAGAAAAATCACGAACTGCACGAAATAATCATGATGGTGTCAGACTAAAATTCCCATAAAGACGATTTGGCTTTTTCTTTTAGCTAAAGTAGTGATGAAAATTAACAGTAATTTAGTTAATTTTAATTACTTTTTAAAATCAATGTATAAAATGTTAAAAGAACTGTGTAAATAATGATATAAACAATATAAGGTTGAGATCATTGCAGAAAAAAAATATATTTATTAACCCAACAACGCGGGTTATGTATTTTTTCTGCAATGGCTGACGCCATCTTCATATCCCGCATGACTCACTAAAGAAAGCATTTTAATGTTTAAATATTGAGTGCATGATGCAGGATTAAGTGTAAGAAAAGATTATGATAAGAAACAAAAGTTTAAAACTATTATACAAAATTTAATCAATTAAAAACCTATAACAAATTATTAAAAATAAGTATTAAAAACATTTCCTATGAACAATGGATGGGCCGGATTCGTCGTACTCCTGTTTGCTGATCCACATCTGTTGGAAGGTGGAGAGAGAAGCAAGGATGGAACCACCGATCCAGACAGAGTATTTCCTCTCTGGTGGGGCAATGATCTTGATTTTCATTGTACTAGGAGCTAAAGCTGTGATTTCTTTCTGCATACGGTCAGCAATGCCAGGGTACATAGTGGAACCACCAGATAATACGGTGTTAGCGTACAAGTCTTTACGGATATCAACATCACATTTCATGATACTGTTATATGTGGTTTCATGGATACCAGAAGATTCCATTCCAAGGAAGGATGGCTGGAACATGGCCTCTGGACACCGGAATCGCTCGTTGCCAATGGTGATGACCTGACCGTCGGGGAGTTCATAGCTCTTTTCCAAGGAAGATGACGAGGCAGCGGTCTGCATTTCATTTTCAAAGTCCAAAGCAACATAACACAGTTTCTCCTTGATGTCTCTGACGATTTCTCTCTCGGCTGTGGTGGTGAACGAGTAGCCACGTTCTGTAAGGATTTTCATGAGGTAATCGGTCAGATCACGTCCAGCGAGATCCAATCTCATGATGGCGTGGGGAAGGGCGTAACCCTCGTAGATGGGGACTGTGTGAGACACACCATCTCCGGAGTCGAGTACGATACCGGTAGTACGACCGGAAGCGTACAGGGACAGTACGGCCTGGATGGCGACGTACATGGCGGGAGAGTTGAAGGTTTCAAACATGATCTGTGTCATCTTTTCTCTGTTGGCCTTGGGGTTGAGTGGGGCCTCGGTCAGGAGGACGGGGTGTTCCTCTGGGGCCACACGGAGTTCATTGTAGAAGGTGTGATGCCAGATTTTCTCCATGTCATCCCAGTTGGTGACGATGCCGTGTTCAATGGGGTACTTGAGGGTGAGGATACCTCTTTTGCTCTGGGCCTCGTCTCCTACATAGCTGTCCTTCTGTCCCATACCAACCATCACACCCTAAATCCATTAGAAACAATAATCAATATTTTGGATGTTTTTGTAAAAATCTGGACCTAACAGAATCATTTCTGAAAACTTGATCAGCCTAAATCAATCTTTAAATCTTTAAATGTCTAATATACATTATGCCCTTGAACTTTTTTTTAACTTAAAACTTCTTGAAATTGTCGACAGTGATAGAATCCGTATTTATAATAACGTTGACTAAATAGAAGAAAAAGTCCCTCAGCTACAATCCCAACTGATAATATGTTAAAGCCACTCGAGATCTTGCCCAACCCAACTTCAAAAATCTAGTTCTTTACCTGATGTCTGGGGCGTCCGACAATGGAGGGGAACACAGCTCTGGGAGCATCGTCTCCGGCAAATCCGGCCTTACACATTCCGGATCCATTATCAATAACTAAAGCTGCTACATCTTCATCCTCCATTTTTCCAAAAAATAAAAAAATGCACCTATTCCCGTGTGGTATTAGGTATATGGCAGAGAGAAATTGAAGGTGACCTAACGCGTGTCCTTTTTATATGCGGTCTTCCCAACCCTAGCGCAGAACTATTACCTTATATGGCAACGTTACGTGAAATGCATATTAGATTCGGCAAATATTAAAATTACTTCGCAGTGTTGTTTTTTTAATTAATGAAGTGCGTATGCTATATAATTTATGCTTTACAACTTGACCGATTAAAAAACCCCAATATCTTGTGGCACCACTGCTCAGAGAGAGAGAGAGAGAGAGAGAGAGAGAGAGAGAGAGAGAGAGAGAGAGAGAGAGAGAGAGAGAGAGAGATGTACAATCTTATATAACCACAAGTCGTTTTATGAATTAGAATTTTTCTCCTATCCATCAACATAGATTGTTACTGTACTTAGCTCTATAGTATAACGAAGCGTCAGTAGTTAGCCACTTTTGTACGAAAGTTTTTTCTTCTAAATCAACATTTGTACAAATAAATGTATTTTCCCCACTCAGACATAAAAATCAAGTAAATGTTAATAAATGAAGAGGATTTCATTTCGTAATGCATTTTTTTAATCTGGTGTATAAAAAACAACGTCTGAGCAATCCTTCTGTGGTTTATGCACAAATCGGCAAATACCGAGACAAACATGCGTAGGTGAGTTGATAAAATGAGGATAAGTCTCAACCAAAAAATGCATCAAACATATTATCATGCTTATGGCTGATTGATGAAATCCTTGTAATTAGAACTTATTAGTCATTCTCATTTTTTGACTCCATTTTGTATTATCACTGTCGCCCAAGTTAAGATTTTTTTTTCTTGAAGTAACGGGATAATATTATACATGTACATGTTTTGCAGTAAATGAATTTTAGGAGTTTATATTCAATTTATATACAATATATCGCCGTTTATTTTTTAAACGCATTATTATTCTAACAGCCAAATTATATATGTCACAGTGGTTTCCATATGTTGCCATATAGCTTATGATAGCGGCTGCCCATTTTCTGCTATTGAAGTCCGGAAAGGAAAATTTATTAATATAGATTTTTGATATAATACAACCCCAACATTTTAGAGACTAAAGTGTTTGCCACTCGTCATTTTTTTTTAAATCAAGGATTGATAAAACCTGCCGCAATGTTACTATTGACAAGCGATACCAAAACTTACTGTCCAATAGGAATTAATCCAAATACGATCTTATACGAACCAAGTTGGATCTGAATATATATATTTTATTGGCATTTATCTATATTATCCGTTTTTACTATATCACATTTTCATTGTTCAATGCGTAAACAATATACTCTAAATCATCCCACCCTATACGGTCTATGATCAGATCTAGAGGGGAGGGGGAACAGTCCGGATCCCACCTGATATACTATAATTGCATTTTAAATTTATCAAAATTAGGCCTGGACCCCCCCCCCCCCCCCTTACCTAGCAAACATAGATATCCCTCGTACCCCCCCCCCCCCCTTCCCCCTCCCGAAAACAATTCGAGATCCTCTCATGTTCGTTTTAAATGTAATGAAGACTAATCCAATATCTATTGAACACGTCATAAGAATTCGTTTATAATTTTTGAATTCCTAAATGGTAAAATCTCTAATATGAATATTATTAAAGCAGTAAAGTGAACCTGATTTAATAAAACAAGAATTTCTTTTTTTTTCTCAATGGTACTTTGTACAGCGGAAATACAACCGCCGATATCGGGAAAGAAAAAATCAAGGACAGATTAAAGATATACTAGTATCAAAAGAGAAAGGAACAGGAAATTTCATATGTTTTACAAGTTTTCAGTCAATTATCATTATAACATTTTGACAAACCAATATTATTAGCAACGTTGAATTACTTATTGAAGATATTCTTACCTTGTTTTATAATAAGAAATGTAGTTTAAAGTTTCATTTAACATCCGTTACTTTAACTTTCAATTTCGTATCAATTTATTAGATTTTTATATCAAACTAAACAATACCCTTTTATAAATATTTTAGGCGTACATATATTCGCTTTCAAGAGGCAAATATATATTTCTAAAATTAAAGCAATTATCATTATAAAAGACTTTGAAATGGGTCAGTGTCGTTAAGACAATTTTCTTCAATTTCCGTGCGTGCTGCGTATATTCAATATTTTTGAAGTTTTATGAAAATTATCCAAGCTTTTCAAGGTTTTGCAATAAGCGTCTTTATAATTTGAAATATATATAGAATTAGTGAGTTTTTTAACTATTTATTTTTAATATTTCTGGAATAAAAAATTGCTTTGATAAAATTAACATACGTTACTGCGATTTTAATCCCCCCCCCCCCCCCCCCCATGCGAAGAATCTGAGCTAGATTTGTTAAAACAACAGGTATGTAGGAATAATTTTCAGAAAAAAGTATCAGAAATGATCTTCTTTCAGAAAACCAAATTATTAAAACTATCTGGCAAACTTAATTTTTTAACAACGTAACCAGTGTAACGTTAATGGAGTAGCAATTTTGAGAATGACTGTTATTCTGTTTTCAGTATAGTGACAGTCTAATTAACACGTGTTCTTTTGAATACGATTAAGCAGCGTTTGTTGAACTTTTCAGAAATTGCAACACAACCAAACAATACTCAAACTTTCGCCTATACATTTTATACCGTGTAAGGACATATGTGAAGGTAAAAAAAGTACTGTTTTCGATATTCGGTAATATTGCTTTTAAAAAGCTATCATTCATAATTTCTAGAAATTGAAATAATTTAACATTGCATTAGAATCTAAAATGATCTTGCACAACTGTCATTTCATAACATAATATTCCCGATCTCTCTTTGATCTAATCAATCATTCGTGATAAAGTCCATACAGCGTGACTGTGCAGTAGAAGGTTTTGTCCGTGTGTGTGTAGGTGACGCACGTGTCAAGGTTTGTGTCCCACAGGCACCTGCTGCTGAGGCGAACACTATTGTCTCCCGCGCTTCCCATAGAAACCAAGCAGACGAACTTATAGCGCTCAAATTCCAGCGTCTTGACCTGTTTCAGTATAAGGTCGGGCAATCTCAACGTCATTTCCGCCGGGTTTGGCGTGGAACTGACGCTGTATTCATAGTTGTCCAAGAGAGGGGATAGCACGGCCTTGATAAGATCCTTGACACGCGCCGGGCTAAAACGCTTGTTTCGATCAGGCTCCATTCGATAGGTGGGCTCATACTTTTTCTCAATGACCATTTCTGGTACGGCCTCCTTTTCGCTGATGACGGACGACTCAATACGAGGCTTTGTTAAGGTCTTGGTCAGTTTCCGCAGACGAGCGACCCCCGTGAGAGTGGGCGCTGAAATGTTACTGTTCCGGGGTGGGCTATCCTCTTCCTCTGTGTCTATATCGACAGACGACTGTTTCTGAGATAGCATGGCGTCTACAATATACATGTCAGAGTTCGTTTTATAAGTGTTACATATAACGTTATGATATGACTGAAAGCATATTGTCCAAGGTGATATGGGACACCTCCATATTGTGACGTGCTTCCTATCGATATAAACAATCTTTTCCTTTCCAAACAGCGTACGTAGCGCGATGGTTAAGAAGGTTAACTGCGAATCGCTTAGTCATAAGTTCAAATCCCACTGGTGCATTTACAATTTTTACCTTTCAAAAAAAATTTTAAAACATTTTTGGGTCAAATATTGTAAAATTTGAAAATTCTAAAACGGCGAAAGTATTTTAATTGTAACGTACTTTTATCTATGTTGATACCAACCAATCCACCTTTTGCAAGGGTTCCAATCATTCATAGACACATAAATAAATAAAGAATACAAAACAAAAACCCGTAAAAAATTTGAATTAAAGAATACATACCTTAATTTTTCTAAGCACCGTATACCCTCTGTTCAATAATGCTGTAGGAGTCAAAACTGTAAGAAAGCGGCGTCTTTTTTTCTACTTGAAAGAAACGGTGCAGACCGCTGGTGTTTAAATACAGTTCGATATTTTCCATTTTAATTTGTAAACAATTGGCCAGTGAGCTTTTGATAAGTTTGAGAAATATGTTCAATGAACGACTATTACGTTACAGTGTAATTTGAACAGTTGTGAAGTCAACAAAAGGAGGTAAAGCTTAAGGTGTTTTATCGACTGTGAGTTTTTGTGACCCTATATACATAGTGCAGGGCAGTTACTTTTGTCTTGATAAAAAAAGACTTATTGATTTGGACAATATCATTATGAACTGTTCTTCAAGTAAAATAAAAGCATATTGTTTCAGTTTTTTAAAATCTGCAATGAAAATCTAACTGCGCTTATGTCATACCTGCATTGTTTTATATGACCTTGGAACCACTAGCATAGACACTTTTCAGAAGTACAACTTCTTGGGTTTTGAGAGAGAGAGAGAGAGAAAGAGAGAGAGAGAGAGAAAGAGAGAGAGAGAGAGATTACACGGGACAATGACCCAGTAGACCAAGAAGAGGATAGTTAATTTTAAAACTAATGATAATTATTTATTCAGATATATTCAGATTGTAAGTGTCAACTTCATAAATTTCATTACTGGATGAAAAACAGATGGTCCCAGTCAATTAAAATTCAAGAAAAGCAGAGTACATAAGCTTTAGTCTAGATCAAGTCATTATTTCTTTGAAAGATTGTGAAACTGTTCTGTTTACTGCCAGCACACAACTTCAATGTGCAGTCATAGGTAGGGGAGGGATGGGATGATTTAAATCAGAAGTGTTTTTTATGTTCGTTTTTTATTCCAGAAACGGGGGATAGAAGGTTATAAAAATAGAATATTAATTTTTTTCTGGTCTTGAGCAGGCAATATTATCAAACTGTCATTTTACGTGTACAGTTTTTAAACAAAATTAGTAAATCGAGCTGTTCCGTTTTTTACTCATTAGATCTCTATATACGTGCATATACATATAGTTAATCACCCGGGGTCTTGCTATTTGATCAGTGAAATAATGAAATGTTCTAGTATGATCCAAATGCTGAATGAGAAATATATATCAGCATCCAAGAAACCTAATGGGGATGACCAGTGACGTGCATGGTATCTCTTCTGTAAATGGTAATGCACATTTACTGGGGGGGGGGGGGGGGGGGGGGTACACCAAAACTTTTGGAGGGAGAGTTGCTCAAACTAAACAGCAAAAAATAACCTATACTCAAAGCAAGAAAGAATCGAGAAATAATATTTAGAGGCCAGAAAAAAGGGTTGGGATTGGAGTACATAATTATGTACAATCATGGGCGAAAATGCATATATTGTAATGTGCATGGCAACGCCATAGTGATACATCTTGAGCATATTTTGTACATCACTATTCAAATATTGATAAAGAAAAGTTTCTAGAATAAATCAAGAGACCCATGGGCCACATCGCTCACCTGAGGAACAATAGGTATGATAAAATCAGCTTAATGGAGTCACAATGCAAACTATCTGGACAATGTACAATAATACATGTAGATCCTGTATAAATAAAATCCATTTCCCCCTTGGATATTCTTATGTTTATAATCATTAATCCCTTATCTAACAGGATGATTTTATAGTCATATCACATGTTGAGTATTGCAGTTCTAAAAAAAAATCCTTAACAATAGTTTATATATGGGATATAAACCTACATCAAACTCTGAACCTTTTTGTGAGGCCAAAGAAATGTCCTAGGGCCAAAGTCTTAACAATTATAAAGAATCATCTGGCTGATTAGTTTCTGAGAAGAAGATTTTTTAAAGATTTACCCTATATATTCCTATGTTAAACATTGACCCCCCCCCCCCCCCATTGTGGCCCAACCCTACCCCTGGGGATCATGATTTTCACTACTTTGAATCTACACTACCTGAGAATGCTTCCACACAAATTTCAGCTTTCCTGGCTGATAAGTTTCTGAAAAGACGATTTTTAAAAATTTACTCTATCTATTCCTATGTTAAAATTTGACCCCCCATTGTGGCCCAAACCTACCCCCGGGAGTCATGAATTTCACAACTTTGTATCTACACTACCTGAGGATGCTTCCACACAAGTTTCAGCTGATTAGTTTCTGAGATGGAGATTTTTTAAAGATTAACTCTGTGTATCCTATGTAAAACTTTGATCCCCGATTGTGGCCCCACCCTACCTCCGGGAGTCATGTTTTTCCACAACTTTTAATCTACACTACCTGAGGATGCTTCCACACAAGTTTAAGCTTTCCTGGTTGATTAGTTTATAAGAAGAAGATTTTTAAAGATTTACCTTAGATATTCCTATGTAAAACTTCGACTCCCCATTGTGGCCCAACCCTACCCCCGGAGGTCATGATTTTCACAACTTTGAATCTACACTACCTGAGGATGCTTCCACACAAGTTTAAGCTTTCCATGCTGATCAGTTTATGAGAGGACGATTTTTAAAGATTTACTCTATATATTCATATGTTAAAATTCGACCCCCCATTGTGGCCCCACCCTACGCCTGGGGGTCATGATTTTCACAACTTTGAATCTACACTACCTGAGGGTGCTTCCACAAAAGTTTCAGCTTTCCTGGCTGATTAGTTTCTGAGAAGATTTTTTTTAAAGATTTACTCTATATAGTCCTATGTTAAACTTTGACCCCCCCCATTGTGGCCCCATTCTACCCCCGGGGGTCACAACTTTCACAACTTTGAATCTACACTACCTGAGGATGCTTTCACACAAGTTTCAGCTTTCCTGGTCTTATGGTTCGTGAGAAGATTTTTGAAAATTTCTCGAAAATTTTCATAAATTCCTAATTATCTCTCTTTGCAAAAGGGCGTGATCCTTAACTTTTACAACTTTGAATCCCCTTAGGCTTAGAATGCTTTGTGTCAAGTTTGGTTACAATTGGCCCAGTGGTTCTTTAGAAGATGTTGAAAATGTGAAAAGTTTACAGACAGACGGACAGACGGGCGACAGACAAAATGTGATCATAATTGCTCCCTTGAGCTTTCAACTCAGGTGAGCTAAAAAGATAAAAATCAGAGTTTTGAATACATTCATTACTTCGATCATCTCTTTGAATAGAGTTTAGGAAATACATGTTTATTTTCATTTCTTAAAAACATTTCATAATCGGGAAAACTAAGACCGTGGGGAACATAAAGCAAACAAATAAAAACTAAAATAATATGCTCCATGGAATGATATCTTCCCTTGAACCACTTTAAAAGATATCAAAACCCCAATAGTTGAGAGAGAGAGAGAGAGAGAGAGAGAGAGAGAGAGAGAGAGAGAGAGAGAGAGAGCACTCTTTCAGTCTTTAAGAAGCTACGGTTGTCTTTCCTAGCAGATACGACAAAACTAGGGTTTTTTAGTCGAGCTATAATTCTGCTGCTACAATTGTTTACAAGTGATAAAATAGTTTATTTAGCACTTAATTCATCAGCATACAGCCCATGCATTTCTTATATCAGATTGGGAAAGGTACAACTGTAGTATCATTTTCAAAGGGAAAGGAATATCTCCTTAAGATCTTCACATGGCAAAAAAAAAACCCAAACAAAAAAAAAAACAAAACAAAAAAACAAAAAAACAAACAAACAAAAAACAAAAACAAAACAACCACCCCCTCCTCAAAAACCACCCACCCCCTCAAGAAGTTAATTGAATAGAAATTAGATAGAAATAAAACAAGACAAAATGCACCAACGTAAAGTCTCAAATTCTCAAATTTCTACTGAACCGGGATAGAGGATGCTCGTTTCTTTACTGTAAAGTTTCAATTTTTAACTCGATTAGTTTTTACTGATTTTAATAAATAGAGAGATCAGTTGGCTTTAGAAGTACAGATTGGGTGCAGTTAGACTGTTAGAGATCATTCATCTTAAAAACTTACACCTTTAAAAAGTGCTAACGACTTCATTGACCAGCAGAGGTTATCTTTCTTGTTAAAATCAAATCGCAACAAATTAGTGTAATTTCAAAATATTCTACGAAAAATAACCTGTTTAAAGAATTTGTAATTGATAAAAGAATCATAAAATGATTGCAATTGTTTTAGAAATGCAGTACTTTGAAATGCTTACAAGAAAATGTTGAAGGAAGAAATAATCAATGTTTGTGGCATTTAAAATTGCAAGTAATTGGGGTGATCGTGATGAAGGGACATATAGCTGGTACTGAGCAATTTGCTGTCATTTAGAAAAAGGCTGCAATACGTGGACTATATGCACGTGTCTCCAACGGAAACGTAAAAATCCTTAGGTTGTCCAATATTCCACTGACTCTAACCCTCTGCATCTATTATATGGCATGCGGGAGAGACATCATTCTGCAAAAAGTGTTGTGATGATTAATAGAAGCAAGCCTGTGTATTGCCTTTAACGATGACCCTTTTACATCAGAATCTTATAACATGATTATGCTAGTGAAGATTACATGTATAGTATACGGAATTTTTTTAATTGTTAACTTTGCAGAGACAGTTTTGTGTAAAATTTTGATCCATTTTACCTGAGATTAAAACTTTTATATACACAAATATTCAATCATATATACAAGCAGTCATATAATCATTCAATGATGTTTTGCCTCAAATGCATAACAATTGTATTCGATAGTTCACTAACAGAAAACTAAATGTAAAGTTAAGCTATACTGAAAAAAAACCCCACCGCGATTTATGCTTTTGAAAGACTTTTGCAGTTTCGGCATTACATAAAACTTATTCCATGATACTGACAGCTGATATCATATGCCGATCATTATTTTAAAAGGAATACTTTGATTTTTTACAGACCTCACTTTTGCGATTTTATTTTATTTTTAGCCGGGCTCTGCTGAAAGCAGAGTCCTCAGAATCGCCAATGTTACTATAAATAGCACAAGTAAACAAAAAACCAAACAGCGTCAAGGTAAAGCTTCCGCTATACCAAATAGTTACACAAAGAGCCACGTTTTGTCAAAAGTGTTGGCATTTTGTTTCTTTTTTTTAAATTTCGAATGAATTGTCTATCTTTTTTAGTTTTCTTATTAATAACGTGTTTTTAAAACATTACTATGCATTTTGGACACATACAATGCGCATGAATTTCCATGAACTTCTTTGCTGCGCGATGAAGAAATGGGGATTGAATATATAATGCTTGTTTCAAAATTCAGGCAGCAACTGTTGAACTTTTTAACTTCTACTAGACAGACATATTTTTGTTTATAGCCGCTTACAAAATTTGGTCGCTCTTTAATGCTTTGCCGACATTAAAAGCATGAGAGAGAGAGAGAGAGAGAGAGAGAGAGAGAGATTGAGATTTTCAGTCTTTACTACACAATATGCATAAAGACACACCAAAAGAGCCCGGCTTTCAGTACTTCAGTACTTTGATTTTTTAATTTAAGCTTGATTTTTTATATGCTTGATAAGAATTAAACATAAACAAAACTTTTTCCATTTTGATATCTCAGTGAAATGATGCATGGTGAGTGTAGAGTTTGCAATCTTTTTAGTCAGTTTTTTTCCAAATACAAACTACCTCGGTGAACTATAGCTATAACGAGAAATGCAATTTTCCCGTCAAAGATTTGTCTGATTTTTGTGAGTTGATTTTAATCAACTCTCCTTGCAGTTACTCAGACAAACCGAAAGTGAAACAGTGTTTGGACCTCAGCACAAATCATCACCGCTGACAAGACTTAGTTCTTGAAAATAATCGATATATTCAATGTAATGTATGCTGAAGCATTGTTTTCAAGGAAACTTATTTATAAATACCTTGAAAATAGTCAGATTTTAAATGGTACGAACAATTTAAATATTTGTTGTAATCGTATGTATTCCTACGCCAGAGTCCAATATAGTCTCGTTCAACTCGACGCTCGGTTGTCTCCGTAAATCCTTGTCGAGACTTGAGTTCAATATTGCTTGGATCCATACAATTTTCGAGAAATATTTCTATTACTGATACATAGTCAGGCACGTAGCATCGTTTTTGAAAGTGCGTAATTCAAATTAGAAACTTCAAGTACTTGTCATGCAAAATAACATATCGTTGATTTTAAAATAAATAAACATCGACAAAATCAATTCCCGTCAATTCTTCAGTACTTTGATTATAATCGCAAACGTACGTTGTATTTTTTCATATACCAGGCGATGGAGGGATAACAATGTCTAACTTACCTCCATAACAAATACAATGTACTATGTACGTTTGTTATAAAAATTCCGAATTTAGGAGGGGTGGGGGTGTACGGACACCCGATGTCCCTAGATTAATTCCCAATTTCATTATTAAACCTCTACAAGTGCTGCTGATATATAAATGAAAATCAGCTTGATTACGTATTGTCTATGATTATCGGTACTTTAAAAACTGAAATTCTTTGAATATGACAGCTTTAAATCATCCTTTTAAATGACCTCCTTATCTGTCTATTATAAATAAGACTCGGGTAAAATTCCAATAAGAGGGCTTTAATCTGTTCTGTTTGGTGTCAAAGAGATAGACCTGTTTTTAATAAACATGGATTCATTAATGACAATACAAGTCCCCGGTAGCTGTCCTTTGAGAAAGAAATTAGAATTTCAGGCGATTTCCCCCGTATTGACTACCATTGATTACTGGCATTCTAATTGTATGTAAGCTCAATAGCTTCGATCGCATGTGACACGATGGTAGTCTTTTTACAAATGACAACTGGCGGAATAAATGATGATTTACGTAACTGGTTTAGAAGATCTCATTGAAACTAGAAAATAAAACACGAAAACTTATATGGAACAAAGGATTTCTTCTTATTTCAGATATACCCAAGTTCTCCAGTACTTAAGGTTAATTATTTAAAAATGCACATGTATTTATTTTCTCTGATTTTATATTATTTTTTTTTATATACATTTAATTATACAGAATTGTATGACTGTGTCATTCTCAGTTAAGAAAATACCGGACACGGCATGTACATTTTGTCTAATGACCGTTGCTAGTTTTGGATAGCTGTGCAAACTCGCTAGAATTTACGATGTTCCAAGGATTCTAATCAAAGTGTACCACAGTGCGTAGTAACTAGATACATTACCGGTAAATAGATATATAGGTGTAATAATGGCACTGACCTACCTAGAATGGAGGAAAATTATGAAATGATAAATGAATGAGTATATTAAAAAAAATAAAGAAAAGATAAAAACGTTTTTGTTACAAAACTGAAATGCATGATAAAAATTCTCACAAGCCATTGGGGCCAGTGAAGGGGGATGCGGCATAAATATTCTCATATAACCACAAAGTGATATTCAAAGAAAAGGTTTTGATAAAACCTATTTCACTGCATAGGCACTGTTTTTCCTTCAGTCTAGCCTGTCCATATCAAGCATATGGTCCTCAGGTCGGCCCAGGTCATTCAGATTTGGGTTATTCCCCGTTGCCGTTGAGTGACTCTTGAATAATACACGACACTTTTTGTCATGATAGGAATCAAATCATTAAATGGCTCATTATTCCCATTTAAGTGTGAACGTCTTAAGAAAGAAGGACAATTTCCTTTTCTGTAATCGATTTGGATAAAATTGCAGGATATTTTTCTAACCGTCTAAACTTGAAGGTAGATAATGGACCGAACAATGGAGAATAAAAATAGTGTATGAATTATTATCAAAAAGTACACGCGCTCTGTCGATTTCAATAGTCTCGAGTTTATTCAAAGTTAAAAAATAGCGAATGTCAATCTAAAGGGAGCGGCGTGTTCCATTGTACGTCCCTATTCCCGGAGCTGGGACGATTACCTCAGTTATTCTAGTCTGGAATATGCAAGATTATTAGAGATATGGATATTGCATTGGTAAATATACATTTAAATAGAAATCAGACACCCCTATGTTTGTAGTCCTTATAACAAGACATCTTTTGTGCAAAATCTTTAAATTGTTTGTTTTTCAGATAGAATATGCATCAAATATAGATATTACAGTTATATTAGATTTATTGGGCGATGCATTTACATAAGGGAAAACGAATTCATTTTTCCATACCATGCATCGAAGAGGCCCAAAAAACGTTTATGACAGGCATACAAAACCATGATCCACTGAAGGTGTAAAGTGTTTGTTAAGAAAGCTCCTTTTAGTCTTTTAAAATAAAACGTATAATACTGTTGTTTTCTCTTTTTCTCAAATTTTATATATCGCCAAACTAAAACTGAGCTAACAGAATACATATGTATACATAACAACTTGTCTTTTGTAAATATCTCTCTCAAGAATTATGAACTAGGAGGACATTGTCCATGACACGGTTACTTTTGTACTGTAGTTTTATTTCTTTACGTTTTTAATTTCTTTAATTTCCGATAGTTTTCGTATTACCTGGTTTACTTCTAGACTGGATTTTTCATGCACGAGCGCTTCCGCGCTCAGTATAAATAGATTTACCGGGGAGTATTCGATTAATGCGAAGTTCGTTACAAGGCACTACAGGTTTTGTCTTTGGTTTTCCCTACCCGCCCTGACCCAAATATGTTTTTTGAGATCAACTAATATTTTTGTGTTGTCGTTTATTTGCATGTTGAATGGATATTAAATGCGATTTGTAACGAACGCACCAATCCTAAAAAAAATCTGTTTTGTTTTTCAATAACTTACTAAAGAAAATATTTATTTTTTGAGGAGTGAAACGTGGGGGAAAATAAATAAATATGAACAGGGGGGGGGGGTTACCGGAAACAGGAATAAACTTAACACATTCATTTTACTATTATTTTTTAAATCTCAATTTTATTTTACTTATATGGTGAACAAAGTATAAATCTCATTAATAAACAAACAATTTCTGACATGACTATAGCAAATATCGTGTATTATGTATGGACAATGCACAGAAAGTACAACAAACATTACGTTAGAGGAAACTGGGTCCATTTAAATATAAAGTTCAACGTTTTAATCATACAGTGGCATAAAATGCCTGTGAGGAAAATAGTACCTAGCATCCCACTTTCCGTTAATTGCTGGTATTAGTGTTTACAATCAATATTTACATTGAGGTTTTTGTCATGAACCTCAAATCAGCTTTGAAAATTCAATTTATTCCAAAATAACATAAAGGCCAAGAATCAATGTCATCGTTTGTCGCCTATTGAATATCAATCTGTATCCACACAGTGGTTTTAGAGAGAAATCAACAGAAAAAAATCAATATATTAATTAAAAATATGGATTTTAAACCAAACAGGCAAAAAGTAGAAACTTTAGTAACTGATAGCTTTTAAACACGCGGTTGCCCATAGAGACTGGGCTACGAAAGCTCTTAATTGTCGTAAATCTCCAGAAAGGATTAACAAACGGATTAACGAGAGAAGAAGTCACATAATGGCCGGTTCAAAGACTAAAGACTTTTGGATCTAGAATTACAATTAATTACTGGGGACATTGTGTGCTATTATTTACGAGTTCGGCATTTTCTATTTCTAGATTTAGTTCTAGTAATCGTTTAATACTTTTACATGTGGTTTAAAACCTTTGGCTTTATTACGTAGGTAAACGGGTAGAATGAAATGGAAAAAAAACCCCGCGAATATCAAGTATACATGTAGTTGGATGAAACATATGATACCGCGTATATATAAATGTCCTTATTTCGAATCGTTCCTGTCTAATTACGTATGCAATGTATGCAAATCTACTCACATCTTGTCGACACACTTTCATTATAACAGTGATCAACAAGTTAAACTTTGCAATACCAAACACGATACCACAGATGCAATACCGATACAACATAAAATCTCAGGTTTTGGCAAGTACTAATAGAAATCATTCTGCGTATATACCGTACACAGTGCATGCGCAAAATATATCGGAATTTTTGAAAGTATATGATGCAAAAGTGTCAGTATCTGGGAACCATTGGCATCGACTGGACATCTGCAGACCCTGTCCCTGTTGTTCACCAATCACAAGCAAGCAGACGATCTTGTAGCGGTCAAAGTTCAGCCGCTTGACGCGGTCTTTGATATCGTCACTCAGAATCTTCCCAAACGTCGGGGTCTGTCGCTTGTCGTATGTGTAGTTCTCCAGGCTCCGATGCAGGGTCTCCTTGATGATGTCTTCCACTGAGCGGGCGGAAAACTTGACTTCCGGTGCCATCTTGTACGTAGGTTCCTGTCTGAGGCTCACAGACTGTAGGTTTAAGGAAGACCCCTGCGTGTCCTCCCTTTTTATCGGGGCCCTGGTTGACATTCTCCGACTAAACCTTCTGGCACTGCTAACACCAAGCGTGGGTCCCCCGGATCCTGACCCCCGGGATCGTAAACTCGGTGTCATGCTCTTTTTGCGATCTCCGAGGGATATCTTCAACACCGGCTCAGATATACTCACGCTGGGTTTGATTGAGTCTAGGTGTTCGTTGGAACCACTCGGTGGAGCGGTCAAGCTTCTCTTGTGTCTGGACATATTATCCATTTTGTGGTCACTGATCTCGGGTAGTCACATGAATGAAGAACAAAGTCTGACAATCAGAACACAGATATTTGTCTGGTAAAAAATGACCAAAGAAGAAAAAATAGGCACGAAATGTTGTGTTGAGTCCACAATTTATGTCCAGTTTTTGACAGTAACAGTTCCCCGAGCCAGCTGTACACGTTCTCCTAGCTATATCCGAGGTGTTACCGACTCCTAGCTACCAGTATTAGGATTAATCAGAGACCAGAGGTCCCTATTTTAGTCGGTTAATCTATAATCTTCTTGAATACTTTTAACATGTTAAAACACCAGATTTCTGAGTTAAGGGGTCCTGACAAAATACACACGTGAGGTTTGATTATAAATTTTGATGACACCTCTAAAGAAAATCATAGGAAAAAATCTGGAAAAAACTGCATTGAATGTGTCTTATTTTTTATTATACTCTTTCAATTTTTCAACAAGAAAAAGCAAATAAGACACATGTAAATAATTTCAAAGCCCTTATTGTTCTACATGTAACTTCATAACAAACAATTAATTTGTTCCAAGGGCATCTAGAAATAATTTTTGATGTTAATAGAAACTTAAATCAAAATAAAAATCTGGTAAATGTCTTTATCTTGATACAATGCAAATGGTAAAAAGTAACGTAAAATCGATAGATTGTAATCAATTTACTACATGTTCATGTTTTTGAATCTTTCAGAAACAGTAACGATATAAAATATTGTGTACATATATAAACAAACAAAAACCCACGTCATATCATATACAATATAGCACATGTACCTACAGCCGATTGACTATTTGCATGCATGGTAAGCCACTGTAAAAAGAGTTTTTAACCAATTTTGTTACTGATGTACTGCTGTATTTTACCTGTCAGGTGAAATATCTACCTTTTAAAAATAAAATCATACTTAAAAATAATTCCCATAGGATATCTAAAATTTCCTACCGGAATTAAAATTTTCTAGGTATCCCGTGTAAAAATTATTTTTTTGGCACTGGTTTAATTAAAAAACATTGTTAAGAACCAACATGACACCTTTGTGGACGTTTATGTGAGTATGAATACGAATTGGTCATACGACCAAGATTTGAAGTTTGGGTAAATTCATATTTAATTCTATTCTGTTGTAAATAAAAAATCCAATTATTTTATCTTTTAAACTTTAATACATTGTATTTTATAAAGAGCTGGGAATTCTTCTATAGGAGACCAATACAGTCTAAAAAGTGGCCTCGACCATTCAGAGTGAATGAATATATTTTTCGAATAGTAACAATAACGGTGTCCCATAATGACCGGGGAAGATTGAAATTCAGATATAACTGCTAAAATTGAAAATTTCCGTATACAGATAAAGAGAGATATTTTTAGATACATGTAGTGTCATGAGTATAACGAACAGGCTGACCTATTTTCCGAAGGATCAGAGAATGCTTTGCAATTTTTTCACTCGATGAAACGGCTAGATAAGCTGGTGGCGCTGATGGCGACACGTGTATACATATAGTGGGTGCACTGTAGTCTGAACGATGAGTTGGTCTTATCGCAATCGCTGTTTTGACCAGAATTTGCAAAAGAATAAAGAAAAAAAGACAATAAATAAACAGGATTACGATGGATTATTATCAATGACGCTTCGACCATTTAGTGCATGCTCTTATTAAACAAAGATAAGTTTTGAAAAGAAATTATCTTTGCTACAACTTTATACATGCTTTTAATAAAATATGTGTTTAATTTGTTTTTTTTTTCACTGGATTTCGGTTGGTTTTGTTTATGTAGTATAAGAAAGGCCCGGGGGCTCAATATATACTTAATCTTATAGTGACCTATATTCCGTCTGGCTTCTGTGTAGAAGTAAACACAATGTGCTTGACAAGAACAAAATTTAAAGCTTGATATATTTTCAATTGATATCCTTAATACATGAACTTGATTTTTTTTGTTAGTCCAAATACCCCCTCTCTCTCTCTCTTTCTCTCTCTCTCTCTCTCTCTCTCTCTCTCTCTCATAAATTTGTTTAGTTTCAGTTTACATCTTCGACTCCTAAGTTGCTGTGCTTTTCATATTCTAAATTCTAAAGAAGGAAAGCAAGTCTTTAAAAAAAAAAATACGTCCATTCTTTAGGATAGGCAGTCAATCGAAGAACATTTGTTTAAACTTTTATTGATAATCTTAGTAACATGAGCCGATATTAAAAATCACCCCAACTCAAAAATTAATATCATTGATATGAATGATATTTCACCCGAAATCAAATATTGATTTAGGCTGGTGGCAAGCATAAGTAGGACAGGTCGGTTGACGATACAAACCTGTTATAAATCATTACATATATGCTAAAATTCAACGGGGTAGTTTTACAGAAATCGAAAAGTTTGTTGTGGATATATAAAGATATTAACCTCTCCAAAAGACAACAATCTTTAAAAAGGACGCATTTATTGTGATTCGTGTCATAGTCAGACGAGCTACATCTAGCAACTTATGATCTAAATTCATATCTCAAGACATATATTCAATTTACAATGATTTATACATTCTGTAGACACTTCCAGTGTTTGAGGAGCTCTTTGACCCAGCTATCCACACTAACATGACTTCAGATCTGCGCATGCAGGGCAATATCTGTAAGTGCTCCAAAAGAAAGACATTTTACACCTTCTCATCTTTGATGAAAAAATATACTACCTTTAGAACGAATTAAATGGGTGTGCAATGTTTAAAAGATTGTAGACAACCAAGAAAACAGCCCTCAATTTAACATTCTTTAAGAGGAATATGAGATGTTGGTAGTAAATTACTTCTCAAAGCATAATCCCTCGCTTGATCCAGTAAATTCCATTTCTAAAAGACTCAACCATTGAGCAGACTTTAATTTACTGTGGCCTATAGTAAATAATAGAGACCAGAGTTAATTTACAACCGTAAACTCAAATGTTTTAAATAGACCTGTGAAAAAAAAGGTCACACACTACTTATCGTAAATACGATTTATTCAATATCACATATTTGAATATACATGTATATGGTTTGTGAATAAAATACAGATCGTACAAATGTACGATCAAGAGTGTAATTAAATGAAATATAATATCATAGTTATCAAGAAAAATGACATGTTAAAGCGTCTTCGTTGAACCCTCTATAAATCTACATGTAAAATATGTAAAAAGTCTTTGAGCGGGATTTCACAAGCTCTAGTCCTTGTAAATAACTTTAATTTGGAATACAAATAAACAACTCCTCTATTCATTCCTTATATACCGCGAACACCGACACATTGCAAAATAGATGTTTACTCTGAAACGAGTATGATGTGAAATCGTCCGTTTTGGGATCCCAGGCACATCGGCTCGTGGCCAGAACCGTGGCCCCACGATTCTCACCCAGCATCACATTACAAATAATCCGATAGCGGTCGTAGTGAAGCGCTTTCACTTTCTCTTTGATCTGGTTGCTAATGATCTTCGTGAGATTTCCCGAGTATTTTTTGCTATAAATCATTCCCTCTAATTTCTCGTCAATAAGTTCCTTCACGATAGAATAAACAGTCTTCTCATTGTAATGTTCCTTGGGTTCCATGCGATAGGTCGGCTCATACTGCTTCACAGGAACCGACACCGTGGATGCCGCACGCTGCTTCTTTGATAACCTTTTGAAGAACTTTTTGGTGGCCAGCATTCCGGACAGAGACCCCCGGGGCTGGGCCGCCTTTGGGGGTGGCCGTTTGGCGGGAACAGCGATGCTGTTCCGTGGCTTATCGCTGATGCTGACATTGTCTTTCTCCTTCCGCTCATAAGCGCTGAGCTTCCGCTCGGTAATGAGCACCGGTTTAAGATCGGCGTTCTTCTTCTCGATGTCCTGCTCAGCGCTGGCTTTCATTTTGGCGAGCATGTTGCCAAGGGATGTTGGGTATATCTCACTTTATATAATGGGGCTGATCTTTGCTAAGTTATTCTAATAAGTTTACCTGAAATGGTATACAGTCATTCTTTAGTCAAACAAACCAGTCAGAATAAGATCTTTATTTATTTCTAGTGAAGTGAAACACTTGTGATTTTGTCAAATATTTGTTTATTTTATTATTGATTCATTAAATCAAAGATTGCATTTAAATAAGGATGGTAGATATTCTGGATATTTAAATCTGCATTATAGAATATCAGAAATCCATAAAATGAAAAATCCTTTATCATAATAACCCATTACCCGACTCTTTTATCAAATCAACAAAAGTTGGCCGTGACAGCGAACAAGAAACAGAAAATTTAAAGCGTTCTGAAAAGCCACCAATAGGTGTTTTTGTCCCGTCTAGCTATGTCGAGGCGATGTTTGTCAGGGAAATTAAGTGATTAATTTCAGTATATAAATACTTACTGGGCAGTTTGTTGTGAAAATTGCCGTATCTAGTTACGTCAGATAAAGCCAAACAAATCTTAAGTTTCCGAGGAAGTCGTATGCCATCGTACCAAACTTGTGTCTTTTTAAATAAAGAATTGTTGATATTGATATTTTATGTAATCAGAAATATAAGTCATTTTGACCTACAAAGGTTGATTTCTGCTCGTCGCTAGGGTCAGAGACAGCATAGTATCGATATCCGAGAATATCCCTCTGTAGTCAAACTTTAAATCATTGAGCAACATTGGGAGATCCTCTGCGATTAGAGAAAATCTATACTATATAATTCATCTAATTCCAATCGATATAACAAGAGTATTTCTCGTTTAATGCTACCTTAGAATGACTGCAATATATTTTGAGTTTAAGTAGAGTTCATTGCATGTCAGTGCATTGAAAAGTAAAGAATCCTACAAACTGACGGTACTACGCAAAGTCTACTTGTATGCCGTTAATACGAATCCAAAAGTGCATTTCGGAAATGCTAGAACGATTACTTTTTGTCTTTTCTCGCCTCATGTTAAATGATCTTAATCTCATAGAATTTAGGTTTATAACAAGAATTAATCCTAATTCAACGTAGTCAAGGATAAAACTTGACCGAAATCTACAGCTCTAGTTCTTTAAAGTCGGGAACTAGCACTAGAGAGTTAAAAGAATTATTATGAAACGCCGATACCTAGTCATGACATTCAAATTCAGTCACCTAATATTTTGTCAAACCTTTTGATATTTGCAATCAACTGATATTTCAATCATGAAAGTTAATCAAATATAAAACAGCCATTAAAAATTTAAAAAGCTACGATCGTATAGTAAGTTCTGTATTGACACGAATGCAAGGAGTCGAAGACTTCTTACTATTTAACGGAGATTTTCATTTGATAAAAAATATTCATTCTAATATAAAAAAACCCAACTTACTTTTATGTTGTTAATAACAAATTTCTGAGAAATGCTGCCTCATTTTTCGTCCATTAACACAGGGACCTGTTTTGCCGTGTACATATAATCCTTTTGTGGTCCGAATGTCTCTTGCCTGCCCAGCTCCTGGCACGACCGTTAATCCAATCCAAAATAACACTGGAACCAAAGCTATTGTGGAATTAAAACCAGCACCCTGCTCTCACTCAGTTAAGCATAACAATTTCGTATCAATGTAAGTTCTATCTTTATTATTCGAGAACGAAAATATTTGAGGAAAAGATTTTCTTTCTTTTTTAAATCCCCCATTGATCCTCAGCACAACTTTGCACAAGACTACTATTAGTAGGTAAAATCTTTGTCGGAGATGTCATGGTTTTTAAAAGCCAGAATGAAATACCTACACGATAATGAAACTCTTGCCGAAAACTTCTTACATCTGAAAGCCTGCACTTACATGTAAATCTTGGTTCTATTATGAAAGATTTAAATTTGACCAGTGTGTACATATCTGTATATGGAGGGTTTTCGGACCCATTAGAACGGAAAAAAGCATCGAAGTGGTTAGTTTATCTACATTAAGTGACTGCTAAAAAGCCAATTGAACCTTTTTTAATATAGGCAGTGCATGGTTCCATCTATGCTCTCAAGTAATTCATCGATGTAAATTGAAATCTTTAAAAACCCGGTGATAGAATTGAAAAAAATTGACCAAAAAATTTCGCGTATATAAATTTGCATTAGCCTACCTGTGGAATGGGTATGCAGGTATATACTTATCCGAGCAGCGGCAATCTCCCTGGATATTAGATGATGTTCCGTCAGTTGCCAGTTACTGCAAGTAAACACAGCTGACGATTAAATATTTAAATCTCCGCTAGTAGGTGAGCGGAACTGATGGAAGGAAAATTATTCTCTCTACAGGAGGGTGAAGACTTTCTGATAATGCTCTCGCCCGTCTCATGTCAACATCAGGCGACCACCTTGCTGATTTCAAATGATGATCGATCCATGCTTCTCTCAATCGGTTTACTTACTGAATCAAATGAGGACCTATGCTTCTCTCATTCAGTTGACCTACTAACTTTAATGAGGACCTATGTTTTTTTCATCCAGCTGATCATGACTTACTGAATCAAATGAGAACCTTTGCTTCTCTTATTCAGTTGACATACTGAATTTAATATTGACCTTTGCTTCTCTCATTTAGTTGACATACTGAATCAAATGAGGACCTTTTCTTCTTTCATTTGGTTGACATACTGAATCAAATGAGAACTTTTGCTTCTCTTTTTTTAGTTGACATACTGAATTTAGTGAGGACCTTTGCTTCTCTCATTCAGTTGATTCACTGAATCAAATGTTGACCTCTGCTTCTCTTAATCGAATGACTTACTGAATTCAGAGAGGAACTTTGTTTCTTTCATTTAGCTGACAAACTGAATCAAATGAGGACCTTTGCTTCTTTCATTTAGTTGACTAACTGAATCAAATGAGGACCTTTGCTTCTCTCATTCAGTGGACATACTGAAGCAAATGAGGACCTATATTTCCTCATTCAGTTGACATTCTGAATCAGTTGACAAAAACTGAATTTAATGATGCTTCACTCCTCAGGTTGGCATACTGAATGAAATGATTAACTATACTGTTCTCTTGAAATTGACGTATAAGATCTGAAGAAGACGTCAATTGACATTCTGAATCTGATTAAGACCTATGACATCGTGAAGCTGATTTTAAAAGACCTAGGGAAAGCTGAATCTGATAAAGACTATGACCTAAACTCCTTTTCTCACCCGACGACATGATATGACTAGATTTCTGAGTTTCAGCTGTTTCTGCATCAAAGTTTTCGGAAAAGCCCGAGAATTCATATAAGAATAAATGTGCGTAATTGGTCTAATACAGCTAAGAAACTACTTGCCATGCGAAATTACAAATCTTTGATTTTAAAACGAATAATAATCAATAACTCTCGTTCGTTTTTCAGTACTTTAAATTTTGCAATTTTGAAACGTAACAAATCTTTAACAGATATCATTTTCCCCGCTATTTGTCACATTATCAAATTTTAAACGGTATTAGTCTTCAAAAGATTTACTTACTTTGTTAAAAATTGAATTTGCATTTATTGAATTCTTTTTACTTGGTAACGGACAAATTGGATTTTCAATAACATAAATCTGTGTAGCCTGCTGTTATAACATGAATTTACATAGCCTGCTGTAATAGATATCACAATGGTACGATGATTTTATTAGGGATGCTTGGTTTTGAAGATGAGCAATAAAGAAACTATAAGACTTCAGTCCCTGCAAACATTATGTAAATGTTTGTTGTCATGTAAAGATTTTTATGGTAAATACAAAATATTGATTTGAACGCCATGAGCATAAAATCAATACTATGTACGACATGTTCCGATATCACTAATAATTCTCGGATGTTGGATAATACTGATAATTGTTTTTCACTGTTATGTGATCTTATGATAACTATATTTTCGAGAAATCGAAAGAATTCAAAGCCATTTAAAATCAATGTCAGCAGAGGATTTGTGTTACGATGGCTTTGATTGTAAATTCCTTCGGTTATTTTCAATCTTTTCAATGGCTTATCAAATGTTATACTTTCTTAATTTCACTTCCAAAGATTAATTGACTTTGCTTATCAACATTTAGACTTACAAAGAATGATATACATGTACTTGACTTAGGTTAGTGGATTAGTGCAATAAAATTTTCAATATAGCTTTCCCATTGTTCTTTTCAAAATACTCAAGAAATTAGGTAAAAACATCATTATCTTTATTTTCCAAGTCAATAAAGTGCAATAATAGTTGTTTTAAACCCACCCAACTTCACCAATCGATTGATTGAAAAGTAAAATCAATTATTCACAACCAAGACAAAGATAAACCCATTTCAGGAAATCCGCCATTAGAATTCGTAATATGACACGTGGTTGAATTTCGTATACAAATGTTTTTGTAGTCAATATTTGATGACGAGATACTATATGACCCTCTCTCGTATTGTTGACTATGACCACTCACTGTCATCCAGCCATTGATCAGAACAAGAACTTATACTGACATCAGCTGGGAACAAATGAGTCTATTATTTCATGCTTCATGAATAAATGACGCGTTTATGATACAGGCATCACTGCTTCATAGATCAGATTATTTTTTTACACTTATCTTTTTTATTGGTTACTGTTTATTGATTATTTATGATTGACAATTCAAACCTACAATGCCGACATTTTCATTCTTCAATCTACTTTAATTTTTCTACCTATACATATATAGTATCATCTTTGCTAGCCAAGGGTTTTCGGTCAACTTTGCTCCCCATAAACAGGGTTTACGGAGAGCAAAGTGGACCGAAACCCCATGGCTAGCGAAGAGTTGGTGTTAGATTCTGTTCTATGGCGCTATGATAGGTTCAAAGAATAAACCAGACGATGCTGTCGCAATCCGTGTACTTATTTTATCCCACTCATATGAATTATAAGTTAGATTGATTTTTAATGGAGAGCCCAAAAAGCAGACTGAACTCATAAAAAAATAAGGCATTTCATGCACATGAATTTTTACCAAAGTGGGTTGTTTCTATGGAAAAAAACACACGGTAACTGACTTTTATATGCAAATATGAAGTTTGGTAGAGTTGTTTCCATGGATAAGATGTCAATGCATTCAGGTGAAATGATTAAAAAAGGACAGTACAAAGAGTACAGTACTATACAACTTGTATTAATTTTCGCAGTTTAAATCCAGTATCGAGTGTGTAGTTGCAAAAATCAAGCATTCATTGAAATTGTTTTGATTCAATACTAGTATTATTCTGAATATTATTTTTTTTGGTCGTTGTTTTGTTCTAGGTCAGTATAAGAGCAGCATAATTTGTTGGACCTGAGGACAGACATGTGTCTAAAGTCAAAGACTTGCATATTGTTCTAGGGTCCAGCAAATTATATATTGCCCTAATTCAATTCCACAACTAATTTATTATAGTCTTCACCAAAGATTCGTTAAGAATAATCAAAGTACTAAAAGCACTTATGGTATATTTGATTGCAAGCACCAACTGACGCCAGACTTTCCCAAAACTTTCCATTATAGAATCAAAGTACTGAAGTACTGAAAGCCGGGCTCTTTTTGTGTGTCTTTATGTATATTGTGTAGTAAAGACTAAAAATCTCTCTCTCTCTCTCTCTCTCTCTCTCTCTCTCTCTCTCTCTCTCATGCTTTTAATGTTGGCAAAGCGTTAGAGAGCGACCAAATTTTGTAAGCGGCTATAAACAAAAATATGTCTGTCTAGTAGAAAAAAGTTCAGCGGTTGCTGCCTTGAATTTTGCAACAAGCGTTATATAATCAATCCCCATTTCTTCATCGCGCAGCAAAGTAGTACGTGGAAATTCATGCGCATGTGTCCAAAATGCATAGTCTTGTTTTTAAAACACGTTATAAGAAAACTAAAAAAGATAGACAATTCTCTTGAAATTAAAAATAAGAAACAAAATGCTAACACTTTTGACAAACAGTGGCTCTTTGTGTAACTATTTTGGTGTAGCAGAAGCTTTTAGTTTGACCCTGTTTGGTTTTTTGTTTACTTTTGAAGTTGTGCTATTTATAGTAACATTGGCGATTTGCCCGCCTACAGCCAGAACTCTGCTTTCAGCAGAGCCCGGCTAAAAATTGGTCATTCGTTCTAAATAATATTGAAGATTAGGGTACGTGAGAGGGACAGAAGTTTTTATAGCAGAATCACTTTTCATAACCCACTGATGAAGGTTACAGATAACTGATGTATTTTTCTGCAGTGCTTTCTACTTTCAAGACCCGCATGCACCACCAAAGACAGAATCTGTTTGTTATTTCTTTAAAAACGTTATCATCATCCTTATAAAGATATTGCATTTCATAATTATTATAATCATTAGGGAAATTCCATCAACAAAATTAGTATCCCTCAACCAACAGTAGACTGAATTTAGAACACGATTTTAAATCAAAGTATCGTAACACATGTAGCAGTAAGTGGCAACAAAGGTATTTGTAACTATCAATTTTGCAAGAATCACGGCCAGAAAAACACGGCAGACGATCCAGAAATTCAAACGGCGACCTTGACAAATCTTTTTATTACCTCAGTACGGAAAATTATTTACCTACATGTATAATAAGAAATACTTGAGACCAGTGCCTGTGAATAGCTCGTATTTAGGGTTTTTGTTTAACCCAGAAGATGTTCAGTAATGTAAATCTAGGTACTGTGTAATAGTACAGAAAAGTACACGTGCTGCATTAAAATTATGTGCCGCATGGTTATAAGTATTCGATTACATTTGAGTCACGTGACCTAAATGTATAAATAGTAGGGCAATGCGGTAGCGTGCACTCTAAGCTCGCCCGCTAGGGAGTGTTAGCGAACGATATGGACTGCAGTAATCATGAATCAGGTCTATCAAATGAAGAAGCAAATAATTGGCCTAATAATTAATAATAATGTTGTTTAACCTGTGTTGTATGTATATTAAAAGAAGCGCTAGCGAACTGCGTTCCTGCACATGTGCTTGAGGACAGGATCGACCCACAGGGGCTTGGTTGTTGGATAGTGAATTTCCTAATTATTTGTTCCCGAAGAAAAAAATGATTAAAATTGATAATCTTTTGTGTATTTCTGTGTATTGCAATAAATAAATTCACTGAAACCCCCCGTTTCAGTCATGTTAAAAAAGTGTATTCAATGTACATTAAAAAAGTAAAGGGACGACACTCGCCATCTTGGATTTATAGGGGGTCCTCGTTTCAAGGTATGTTTTAAACAAGTTCTTCCATTTCTCCAACGATTTCTGACAAGATCTAGGTTGGAAAATATTCAAATGACTTATTACTATCGTCTGGCTACATCTGTATGCTGCATAATAAACACATCGTTCCGAAATGTACTAGATACTTGCCAAACTTATCGAAAGCAACGGAAGTTTACTTTTGAGTGACGTAAATTCTCTATATAATCACTGAGATGTTCCGAAAATGTATGATAAATCTAGAGAGAGCAAAAATTCCGCCAAAAGATAATCCTCTTGGTTTATCCAATGCTTTCGGTTACATGGAGAGTTTGCATCAACTTCCGTTGCTTTCGATAAGTTTGGCGAGTATCTAGTACATTTCGGAACGATGTGTTTATTATGCAGCTTACAGATGTAGTCAGACGATAGGAATAAGTCATTTGAATATTTTCCAACCTAGATCTTGTCAGAAATCGTTGGAGAAATGGAAGAACTTGTTTAAAACATACCTTGAAACGAGGACCCCCTATAAATCCAAGATGGCGAGTGTCGTCCCTTTTCTTTTTTTAATGTACATTGAATACACTTTTTTAACATGACTGAAACGGGGGGGGGGGGGGGGGGGTTCAGTGTATTTATTTAATGCAATACACAGAAATACATCTAAGATTACCAATATTAATCAATTTTTTCTTTGGGAACAAATAAGAACTTCACTATCCAACAACAAAGTCCCTGTGGATCGACCCCCCCCCCCCCCCCCAGTATATAGACCCCCGAGACTTTAATCATTTTTTTAAAATATCAAATTATCCTTTTATGACATATTTCTAATCTGATTTATACATTCATTACACAAAATTACCTAAAACAAACATTTTTTAAAAAATCAGACCCTCTACATATATAATACAAGAAGGTTGCTGACTTCGTAAGCCAGCCGAGAGGCACTGACGATGAATATTTGTTAAAATGTACTACCAAACTTCATCTATCAGTAAAAACGATGACCTTATGTCGTAGCCCGATAATTCCCTTCACAGAATATCTGCATGCCATGCCCGTGTAAATACATTTATTGGGTAAATTAGGACAATTTTCACCGACAAGTTGCAAGTTTTGAACCGATCCATCTAGAATCAACGGAAGTGAGGGTTTATCGCACGGAAGATAACTCCGCTCTTAAACAGAGAAGTTCCGAGTGTCCACAAGAACAATAAAAATGTAAGAGATTTACGAAATTGCATGGCAAACTCGAAAAAAGTACAATTCATTAGAAGTATGAATTCTAATCAAGCCGCAAAGAAGTGAAAACTTTTTTATCGTTTTGGGTACTGGAAAATCCAAAAGAAGGCACTCTTATTGAGTGTATTACATGTACAATGGAAGACATAAAAGAGAAAATTAAAAAAAATAATGTTACGAGCTATCTTCCTTGCGATAAACCCTTACTTCCGTTGATTCTAGATGGACGAAGTTAGCAACCTTCTTCTATTATATACACAGAGGGTCTGATTTTTTAAAAAAAATGTTTGTTTTAGGTAATTTTGGGCAATAAATAAATAAATTAGATTAGAAATATGTCATAAAAGGATAATTTAATTTTAAAAAAGAGTAAAGTCCCGAGGGTCTTTATAATTTGGGGGTGGAGGTGGAAGGGGGAGTCGGTCCTGTCCTCAAGCACCTATGCGTTCCTTCGTAGTTCTTGTTTTTGTTATTCATTTAGCACTTTATTGTTTTATATTTGGACGAACGAAGTGAGGAAGAATATAATGTGTTTTAATAGTCTTTATGTCACTCATCATTGCCTAGACGGTACTGCTGTGTGTTACGCAATACATTCGTTTATAATTTTGCACGTTTTTAGTTTTCAACCGAGTATATTAACATCGTATTCAGGCACGTAGCATCGTTTATTAATGTGTGTGTGTGTGGGGGGGGGGGGGGGGGGGAGTGGTGGAGTGGGGGTGAGGGGCTTCACCCAAAAAATCTTGTCAAGCCAAAGGGGGAGGGGGGGGGCTGACGTAGTCACACTTAATTTCTTTATTCTCATTTCAATTTTTTACATACCCCAAAAAGTGTAGGGGGGGGGGGGGTCCATGATAATTTAATTTCTATATGTAAATTTATTTGCACGATGCTACCGTGCCTGGTCTTAAGATGCAGTAACTATTGAATTTTTGAGAACTGAGTCTGTGAAATAAAAAAACAAAACTGAAAAAGAATGTAACGTGTGATCGTTCCATTCATGACATATATAACTCTCGTATATATAAACGTTTTCCTGAAAGAGGTTCAATCCTCTGCTTTTGAGTAAAAATTTTGGGTCACCCCCAGTCTCAAAATGTTTCATAATATAATGAGCCTACTCATATATTCATATTATGCATTTACATTATACATTGTCAAATAAACCATATTCAATAAAATACTAGTAGTTAAGGAAAAAATGACACATCTTAAGAGTTTCGTAAGAAACTATATTTTGTGGCGAAGGTTTCCAAGAAAAAAAATAAACATCTTAATATTTTTGGAGAACTGTAGCTTCCTAATGTTCACTGCAGACCAAACTGTATTTTTGTGCATTGGGATATCTTAGTTTTGTTTTAAAAACATACGTGTGTTTTCAGGTGGTATGGAACACTTGTTGATATATATGTGGATAAAAAAAACCCAATTATAATCAGAATAAAATTTTAGTTTTAGTTTAAAATTTTCAAATTTTACAATACTTGGCAAAAATGTTTCAAAATGTTTTGGAAAGGTAAAAACTATAAAAGCGCCAACAGGATTCGTACTCATGCATGGCTTACAGATTCGCGCTCTAAATTTGAGCTAAGCAGTTATAATATATATTATTCTTGATTTTATTGTTTACTTTAATAGAAAGTACTATTGTATGTCACAAGCTGGACATCAGTGGTGTCCGATGTATATCAACTTAACATTTCTTTATGATTTAGATCTATATCGACATATTTTAGCATACAACTACTATATAGTATTTCCTAAAAGTAAAAAAAAATTGATTCCAGTATTTGGCCTGAAAATCGCTTACTTAAAGTCATACAAGAATTTTACATTATTTGACCCATCCTTTTGATTTAATTTCTGCTTGGTCCGATTTTTTTGTAATTACAGTATCAAATTTTTTTCATACAAATCATTTATATCTTAGAAAGTTATAGACTTTCTCCTATTTACACCAGCAGAATCAGTCTCCTTTCAAAGTTAGAAATATTCAAAGTAAATAAAAATAATTTCTCTTTGGGCAAACGAAAAAACAAACCAAAATGCATCACGGGAATGTTTAGAAAAGGAAACCGCTTGGTTTCGTCCCCCGAATGAGTGGGGTTATTCAACCCGCATGCTATGCATCGATTGTAAAGAAAGCAGACTTTAGAAATATTAGCGAAAAAAACGTACAAATGTTTATTTGTAATTTGTCTGATCATTTCGACTTTTATTTAAAGCGATGTCAAATTCGTAATACAACTATACCCGTCTCGTCGTCAGGGGTGAAATTTAACATGAGGCGAAATAACGAGGTACAAGTACCTTTAATGTCGTTTGTTTTGTTAGCAAATTTTGCACGCATTTTTCTTCATTGAAATTTGGCATAATTGACGGGTAAAACTACTGCAATGTCTATTATTATACATATACTAAGCATAGCCATCGTTTAAAAGCGTGCATAAAATTTGATAAAAAATCGGACCAAGCAGCTTTTATATTTGGTGCCACGGTTTTCTCCGATAAAAATAACAAAGGAAAAAGCAATTTATCTGTAAGTTGCAATTTCAGTGCAGTGAGGTCATGTTTAAATAACAAAGGAAAAAGCAATTTATCTGCAAGTTGCAATTTCAGTGCGGAGAGGTCATGTTTAATGCACCATAACGCCGAAAGAAGCATACAGACCCCCCCCCCCCCCCCCCCCCCCACCAGTTGAATTTTGATTAACATATTTTTTAAAAATAACCCTTTAAGACTTTTGATTATAGGATCCAACCTCCTTTACTAGATTTTACGAGAGTTGTTCGATATGTAATGTGCATAGTAGCACAGTGCGATAAAGCTTTGCACGATTTCGTGGATGACGATAGTCTTGAATCTATTCAATAACTATCAAACGGTATATAGCACACAAGCCCTCAGCTACACACAGTTTTAAACTTATAGTTATTTCAAGATAGCCAGTCCTTGACCACCGTTGCAAAATGATTTGGGAAACGGGTTGAGAATATTGAAGAAATTAGATCTTATATAAAAGTTAGTACACAACTGAATTGTGGGAGTTTATGGGCCTGATAAGGCTATCGCATGAGACAGTTCGTAGGTGGTGAAAGACATTTATGCCTGCATGGTACAGAGTCCGTCAAAGATGCAGCAAAATATGGTCGATCTATAACTGTAACAGACAAGGCAAATGTCTCAAAAGTCAGGGAAAATAATGGAAACTGATTGCAGACACACGATTCGTGATATTGCCAAAGCTGTTGACATATCGCTATCGCTGGTGCATTTTCATTTTGAAGCGTATTTTGAAATTACGAAAGATTTCTGCCAGCTGGATACCAAAAAACGAATACGAACCGCTAAGCACAGGGTCTAGGTTAGATTACCGTTCAACAACGTAGCTGCTACGTAGCCCTACATAGCAACTACGATCTTGAACACAGCCCAGAGGGAAGACCACAGAATGGGAAGGTGATTGACGAATAACAGTTGCTGTATTAGGAAAGACAACTCATACAATTGCTTGACGTAAATTTTATTAAAACTCTAAAATCGAAAAAAATCCACAGATCACCAGCCACGTAGCATCAAGTATTAAGTGCCTGCCCCCCCCCCCCCCCCAAAAAAAAAACTTTTCTCGCAGTAAAAATTTATCTTTCAAAACCGATTCTACGTGCCTTATTTCTTAGTACAGTTCCTTTATTACTAACCTAAAAGTTGTGAGAGTGGTAAAAAAAAAAAGAAAGGTGGGAAGGGGTGTAGCAAGCGTCAGGAATTGAAAAAAGGGGCGGTCGGTCGCGCAACTAGATGTAGTGCATTTAAAGCTTAACAAGAATACAATTCAAAAGCAAAAAAAAAAGTTTATATGTTTTTAAAAAGGACAAAAAAAGTTTATCTAGCCCTGACATGCACAAATATTTGTGTGTTTTTAGTTGGACGGGGAAGGGGCACACATTCTTTTGTACCATCTCCCCTTTTGAAGGTTGTCCCCTATGCATGCAACCTGTAGGAACACATGTGTAACATACACATACATGTATAACACAACGGACACTTATATATAAATATGAGTATTTGTGTTGGCTTATGAACTTCTCCCCCCCCCCCCCCCCCCCCCCCACGCATCTTCAGGATCTTGTCACAAAAACTGAATAAACTATGCATCAGTCTTTTACGTACTACGGTATATGCCATGAGGAATATTAATGTTGTTATAATTACCGTTGTCGTCAATATCAAATATCAACGTATTCTCTCTATTCACTGAATCCATGCACTTGAGAATACATACATACAAGATCGACCGAGATAGAGGTGACAACTTGAGCAGAAGTAAAGTTTGAGATTGCACTACTTAAAATTTGATACTATTTACTTTGATGTGCTCAACTTGAACACGTGTAACAGTAAATGCTTAACGAATAGAAATCGATTGACTGACACACCTGTCAAGGAAAAATAAATTTTATATAGAGACAAACTACAGATTTTTGATTATTTAGCATACATTGTATATATATTAGTATGCAGAGGATACATTGCTGATGACCAAAATTTGATTACTTTCAGTAACTTTGGGTGTCAATTAGTACCAACTAAATTTGGGTGTTAACAAAATTATAAAAAATAGAAATAACAAGTAGATTTTTAAAATTTTGGTTTTATCTAAACAATAAATAAATACGCATTAGAGGGTTATGTAATTTTTTTCTGCAATGTCGCTACCTTCATAACCCGCATGAATCATCAAAGAAAGCAATTTATTGTTTATATTAACCTCCTTCTTTTAACTAATTAATGAATTGATAATAAAAGGTAAGTAAAATTCAGTAATTACCATTTAAGTACATACTTTAGCTAAAAGAAACAACCAAATCGTCTCCTGTGCGACTTTGAGTCTGACATCATCATGATTAGGCCATTGCAAGTTTTTTCTTTATTTAGCGTCCACCCAAAACTCAAAAACTTATCTTTCTATCAGAAAAAAACCCACAAACAATAGAAAAAAAACACAACTTTAAAGGTTCAACAAAATAAAATTTGTTATATATTTTGAAGTATTTTCTTCATTTTGTAACAAAAATACAAAAATTACAAATACCTACTATATGATTTCCATTTTGAATGTTGTTATATTTGATTTCTGATCCGGATTTATGCGATCCTGAGTCAATATAAATATAAATATAAATATATATATACAATGTAAATATATAGACATTGTGGGGGAATATTCTTATTTTCTGCAAGACTGTATTGCTTTCTGGCAACATTGACGTGCATGAAAGTTATTTTCTACATACTTGCCGATTATCTTTTTTTTTTTTTTATCTAGAAGACGGTATAGATTCTAGCAGCATTTAAAACCCCGGGATAATATGATAATGTTGACAATGCGGCCCTGTTTCGATGTATGGCATTTCTAAGAAGGCATATACATCTATGTCAAAGAATAGTGGTTAATAAACATTTTATTTTTATGTTAACTTCACGAAACTCTGCATGTCTACGAGTACGTGTACGAAACCCACATCATTTTGATGAAAAGTTCACGGAAAGCACCAAGTGTTACACTAATTAATACTACTTAAGTAAATGTGTGGTCAGTTTTCACTTTAAGATCAGCTTTTTGTTTAAGTTTAAGTTAAGTTTTTTGTTTAAACATACACCTGTTATTTAAAAAAAAAATCATTTAAGAATTTGATCATTAAAAAAATGTAAAGCGCAAATCCACTATTTGAAAACAAATCGTCAATTTCAATTTAATAATTAAGTTATAAATATCTATTGGTCTACTGGTCGTACTGAAAATCCCTTCAAACGAGAATATCGTTTTTATTCGCTAACATGTAGATGATGCAAAATTTGGAGAATAAAGACCGTTGCAAAAATGAATTCCATATTGTATAGGCATCGTGTACAAGCATAGCTTATGGATAAAAATAAAACATGTTGTAAAATATTGGAGAATGAAATGCCCAGCTTTGAATTTTTAATGTAGAGGACGAGTGGCTGATTAATAAAAGAGTTATCTTTCCATGTTGCTAAATAATTCACGCAATCCTGGACTGTAGCCAGGCATACATTGTACATGTAACTGTTACATTATCTCAAATAAGCACTTATTCTTACAAAGAATATGATCTATTCTCCATCTCAGGCATGTAGCATCAGGGGGGCCTGCCCCCCCCCCCCCCCCCCCTACTTTTTCTCGCAGCAACAAATTTTTTAAAATTTACATATGAAAAATTGAATTATCATTGATATGAAAATAAGGAAATGAGGAGTGAAATTGAAGTTATAAATTAAGATTTTGGGAAAGTTATATATTTTTTTTTTTTTTTTTTGCTTGTCAAGATTTTTTGGATGAGTCTGCCCCCCCCCCCCCCCACTTTCAAAACCTACTCTGGCTATTATATTGTTAGTATTGAGTTTTATAAAATGATGATAAACGTAAATTTGAGAGTGGAATTACTCTGCGTAATTGTTCCACTTGCCTTGTTTTTTTTTCCAAAGAATAATTATTTCGATTTTCGAGTCTCTAATCAGAAGTCACAACCCTACCCAGACAAAATCTTGTATATCTCTCAGAAAAATGGTGAAGTACCAGTAAGTATTTTGAATAAACTCATGAGTAAACAGTGAAAAAGTCAGAGGCTTAAAAACTCCGAAAGTTGATGAAAGTTATCGACATTTTTGGCCATAGAAATGTGTGCATCCAGTCATGTGTATTAGACCTGAATGAACTGTTTTTTGTATGCACTGGTCCTCCTTTTCACATGTATACCTGTAAATATTTGATGACGATTGGCTGTCTCTATGATCGGAACTTGCTCCATGTGTTTCATGTAAATAATACATGTACACAGCGTCAAAAACTAATTGATCGCCACCTATATGGCTCCGCGGTCTTAGTTTACATATTCGATCATAGCATTGTTCCCGATAACTCCTCAAAGCAACGCAGTGAGAATATCGACAAAAAACAGTGGTTTTATATCAGCCAAATTAGATTTTCAGATCTAATTGAATTTTGCTACATTAAAGAATCGATCGTTAAAACCGTTGTAATATTTTCAAAATAAATTTGGACGTCATGGTTTTCTCTATTGATTCTAATAGCCTAGAGTGATCTAAACTGTTACAAGTGTATTTCTAATGGTTAAAATACCACAACAATTTAATCATAGCTTATCTAAATAATTCGAAAAACATAAGAAAAAAAACCCATTGCAACTAGGGTAACCTCTAACAAAACTTTGTTGTCAGGATTATACCAAAGAAAAAAATGAAAATCGACTAAGCTGTAGGCACCTTAATTTATTTTAAGTTTAAATGCATTATCTCCACAAATGGAAACAGAATGAATGCTATTACTTCACTGAGTAGAAAATCTGCAGAACAAATATTCAGTTGAGACGATTTCTTTCATTTTCTCACGTACGTCTACAATACCCTGTCAAGCGCAACTGTTCTAATCAGCGACAAAGTGGTGTATTTGCAAAGCATGTCATATCTGAGGAGGTTTGTATGTAGAGATAAAATGTGGCCATTTGAGAAAAACATTCACACTTATAATCAGTGTTAGTAATATAGACACCATTGTCATCATCATCATCATCATCATCATCATCATCATCATCATCAATATCACCATCGTCATAATCATCATCACGTTTCATTCGCACTAAAAAAGTATGTTACAAAGGCACTTACAAACATGTGAAATCATTCCTTATATACACCAAAAACTACAACTGTGCAGTATAAATGTTTGCTTTGAAAAGTATAGGTGGCGTAATCGTCCGTTCTGTGGTCCCATGAGCATCGACTGGTGGCCATTATTCCAGGCCCTTTGTTCTCACCCAAAGTTACATTGCAAATCATCTTGTATCTCTCGTAATTCAAAGTCTTCACCTTCTCTTTGATTTGGTTACACAAAATCTTGGTCAAATTCGGAGACCATTTTTTGCTGTAAATCATTTTGTCCAATTTGTCATCTACGAGTTTCTTAATCACTTCATGCACGTGCTGTGAATTGAACTTCCGCTTAGGAACCATCCGATAAGTTGGTTCATATTCCTTGGGCGGTACTGTAACGGTGGAAGATGTCCGCTCCCTCTTAGAAAACCGTTTGAAGAACTTCTTGGTCGCCAACATACCGGTCAGCGAGTGTCCCATCTGCTGGGCAGCCTTATTGCCAGTAGCGGGTTTTTTAGGCATGGGTGCTACGCTGTTTCTCCGCTTCTCGCTGACGCTTCCCTTCCGTTCCACAATGCTCTGTTTACGGTCTCCAGAAGGGGCGGGCTTTCGCTCGAAGTCCGCCGTCTTCTTCTCGAGCTCTTGCTCCGTACTCGCTTTCATTTTTGCCAACATGTTTACTTAGTGTATTTGTGGGTCGGGCTTGCAGACAATCACCAAGGATTATATATTGATTCTAAAGAGAAAAAATGCAAATCGTATTAGGAAACCAATAGGTAATTCAAATTTGAATATGTTATAGCAAGCGATTGTGACCATTTTGTTTTGATTGGAAGAACAATATAAAGTAAACAGCAAGACAATCAATATAAAAGGAGCAATCCCTGAGCGTAAATATTAGGATTTCCGAACAAATTTTTATCTCGTTATATAGCCAGTTAAAATAATGGTAAGCGTTTAGAGTTGGAGTCGAATGATCAATAGATGGTTTAAAAGACATTCTAATAAGTTGCCATAAGTATACATCCTTCTGGTAAAGAAAACATGGAAGCGGTGACAAAAGATTGCGGGACCATTTGGAATAAAAGAATTATTGTCTTGACAATTCAGAAACAACTCGTAATAACGAGGGTATAAACAAAGGCGGCCATTTATAAGTAACGTATAGTGTTTAAACGCCCTAGATGCAGAAAACAATGCTTCTTTGATCAATAGACAAAGCCGACCATAGACTTCCCCGATAACCAGCATATTTGCCTTATTCTATATTTCCATCCCTCTATATTTCAAATCTATCGCGGAATTAAAGTTCGATGTACTAAATGTCATCAACATTGGCAGGGATTGTCTTTTTTTTCTTTGATTTATTCGGGTTTCTGGGTACTACCTGTCTTGTCTAGTTGTAGAAAAAGCGACATCTAGAGTTGTTTCTCCTTTAAAGATATAATGGATAAAGTTGTTGATATAAACAAATAATCAAGTCACTATGCAATTGATTAACATAGGGGTTCACACAGAGCAAAGTATTGGTGTATTATGCAGGTTGTGTAAAGTCGAGTACGTCAAAACGGCTTTGCCTTCTCATGGTGCATGTGTTGTGTGAAGTCGCTACGTCAAAACCTCCCCAACCACCGCCACGTCATTTGTGTCCGACGTAAAAAAAACCAACCCACTCGTTAATAAACTCATTGTCTGGTCTGCCGCCCACAAGAACAGAAATGTTCTTTGTCTACAGTCCTGTAACACATCAAACACAGGCTTTCTTTTATCTATTCGTATGTTTAACTAAAATATATGCATCCTAACTAATCGAACTCAGTTCACGATAATTGATTCAGTGCAAATACCTACGTCAAAACTTAATTATTCCAAAATCAGAATCGACGTGCGAAAGACGCATGCATACTGATCGGGTATAGACGAGTATGCTTTGATTAGCGTTTTATGGAGGCTTTTAGCAAATTATCGAAAAATTACTATCGGTATTGAATCATATGCATGAAAAATGAAAAAGTGAGATTTAGACTGTCTTACCTTACCAAACGTACAGCATGTCCGACTTTGACTGTGTTACTGGGGATGTTTGATTGTTGATGTGTCTTTGGAAATGAGCATGTCACGTGATTTATTACTAGTTATTATCATCTCATCTAAACCTGAGCTAATTATGTAGTATCGTGTATGGGATTACAAAGTTAGAGTCCCTGCCATTGACCCACAAAACGTTACAAAATTCCGCTCGCCTGAATGGAGCACACCAGCGGCTTTTGATGGTTCTTTAAAAAGATCAATGCGCTATAGATAAAAAATACTGGAATCAATTTTTAATTTTACAGAAAACCAGATTGATAAAATGAAGCACTGAAAGGCTTTTTAGAAGGAAGGCGAGCAATGGCGTCTTCAGAATAGTTACACAGTTCCATTCTGTAGCTTTTATCTCATTTTTTAAAAAAGCAAACTTTATGAAAAAAGGGACCATTATCTTTTCAATATAATTTAAAATCGTCATAGACAGTGTAGCATGAATGTGTTGTCCTTCTGGGCACATGTTGGGGATACTTGTATTTAACTGCATTCGTTATATAAAATTTTAATCTAGAGGTGAATAATATTTTCGATAAAGAAGGAAAAATTATGTATAAAAACTGTATATAAATTACGTTGTTATGATAACATCTGCAAGTCTCTTTTTTTTTTTGGGGGGGGGGGGTATTCATTTATTGACTGAATGTAAGAAGACGGTCCAGGCAAGTCGTTTTTGAAAGTTGGTGGAGGGAGGGGGGTGGTCAGGCAGACTAACCTGGAATCCAAAAAAAACAATAAATGAATAAATTTTTTTTTTTTACCAATCTTCAAAATCTTAATTCGTGGGGTGGAGGTTGAGCCAGAGACATAAATTACATTCATTTATATCTCTGGTTGATCGTATTATTGTCCTTTACGAAAATTTAGATTACCGAGGATGAAAATTTGTACCTGACAATTTACAAATTTTGGTTTTCAATATAATGTCAATTATTGTAAAGGACAGTATCTAAAAATTCTATAATTACAATGTTATGTTTCTCTGTCAATTTTAACATAACCTTAATAAGTGGTGGGGGGGGGGTAGGTGGTCGGATGACAGTTCTTTCAAAATTCAGTTTTTCATATATATGTAAAACGTCGGACCCCCCCCCCCCTCCCCCATGCTACGTGGGGCTGCAGCCAACCTTAAGAAGTCATTGATCAAAATGTATCCTTTATGGTTATTACAGTCATTGGACTATCATCTATAAACACCGAATTAAACCGTGATTTGCCACTTACTAAAGTTAATCCTGAATCATTTACCGACCCAGAAATTACAATGCAGTGTAATATACGATATTCTATTTATGAAACAGCATTTTATTCGAATGTAGCTAAAACATAGTTTTATTTCGAAGCTAATAAAAGATATTTTTTAAAAATATTGATTTCAGTGTCCGTATTGGGTTTTTCTGTTTCTTTAATGTAATTTTGATCGGGATCGACCTTTTCAATTTCTATTTGAACAGACGAGTGCCGAAAGATTCAGAAACTGAGAAAGCAGAAGGACAACGATAGATTTTTACAGTACATTTCAACAGCTGCTGTAAGATAAAATCAAACAACTAGGTATGCTATACTCACTTAAATACATAGATTAAGTGGTGATTTAAAGGTAGTTAATATGTCCTTACAACGTGGATGTGATGGTATCTGTTTTACCGCCATTTTTCTATTGATACAAATCATTCGGCGTATATGCACAGGTGTCAATACTGTTTTAAATTAGAAATTGTTTAATGTTTATATCAATGGCATAAACACTAGTTGTGGAAAAACTATATCCGAGTTTCCGAGATTGTATGTACATGTTGCATGTAGTACAATGTAAAACAAATCTCAACACGGGCACTTTATACAACTATTAACAGATTAATACGTATGTATTCAGTACCGTGAAAATATAATGTAAATTTCATATAGACTGTATATAGTATGTTCTATGGATTTTTTAAAATCTTATGTTGTATTTTATTTTTCAGTGATAATTTGTGTACATGTGTTAAAAATGAAAATATTGTTTTACTGCAAATAAGACATTTTATCAATGTATAGATTACAATGTAAGGCCTATAAAAAAATTGTGTGTTTAGAGTAACACTGATAAAAAAAATTAGGTTGGGTAGGTAGGGATTTTTTTTAATTTTATATTTTTTCTGCATGTATCCTAAGAATGTTTTGTTTGTGTCATATTTAAAACCGGATTTTTTAATAAAAATACCATAAAATTCACAATCGGATAAAAACAGACATCTAAAAATGGTAGGATCCGGGCATTTTTGTATTTTAGGTAGGGTTACCCTTAAGGAAGTTGTTTACTCAGGGTTTGAGTTCTCAAAACCGGATTGTTAAAAAGTTAAATTTAATGAGTAAAATTTGTTTTAAATACAAAAAGTATTTATGAAATGAACTATTATTGACATAACAATCGATATTTTTACTAAATTATGGAAAAAGGCTCTGACAAAGTTTGACTTTTAGCAAAGCAGAGGAAATTCAGATTAAATTTTTCAGATTTTGTTTTCCACTGAAGTATTTTTGATAGTACTATAATATTTAAAGTAAAGATTTTATTTGTTAGTCAACATAATTTTAAATATTTTCTGTTGGTTTTATCTTGCTTTTTCATTTAGATAATCGTATGGCACACACTTCAAAAATATTGAAAAATGCTTAAAAATGATAAAAGACACTATATCTCAAAATTTTGGTCATTGGCCTCATATAAATTTTATGCCAGGAGAGAAAGGTGATTATACTTAGTGTAATACTATAAATGTTTTAGCATTATCATCATTCAGGTTTTTGTTGTTTTTTCAGTTATGTACACTTTACACAAAAGTATATAACAATTTGACACATATTGTTACTTATACCTAATATGTATTGGATTAAAAACAAAATATTTTAGTCATTTATGAACTCCCAAAATTAACCAGGTTATCAAAGTTACAACATTCTATTATGACGTTACGGTATCAGACCCCCTATTAGCTGTTAGAAATATCTGATGCATCAAATCTTCAATATTCTTATATTAAAATAGTCTATTTACCTAGAAAAAAATTAAAAAAATATACAGTTATTCAGAAATTTCTGCTTGCATCGCAATATGGAAATGACAGCGCAGTCTACACTTGAAACAAAACTGCTCGTATTTTCAGTCGATTCTTGGTCGAAGCCCCAAGTTCAGGGCCCTGGGGAATTTGATGCAGCCACCATAATAAAAATGACCAACACTGCTTGTTTTAAACACAGTTTAACGAGGCCGAGTCTAATTTGTTCTGCCCTAGATTTTTGAATGAAACTTTTTACATGAATTTCTACTGATATAATTATTATTTTAAGATTGAAAAATAAGACATTTACCACACCGTTTGTTTATGGGGTCATCTCAAAGTTTGTTAATCTTTAACATAGGACCCTATGGGATTTTGCTTAAAATGTATAAATTTTGCACATTTTTTACATTTTTTCAAAACTTCTGCCCTAGGGATTTCTTTTTCTGTTCTACATATTAAAGTTATTGCTAAAATGCATCAAATGGTCAAATAAAAAAAAACCTTTTACCTCCTGGTTTGTTCCAGGGGTCTTATCAAAGTTGATTTTTGTATGCCCAATTTCCCAGATTTGTCTGATAATGGCTATTTTTTATTTGACAAAGGCGGAAAAGGTGATCTATATAGTATTATTAAAACATTCAGACATATTTAAGTAATAAAAAATACATAACATCACATATAAAGGGTCATTAATATAAAATACATGGTTACTGTCTTGAAGTATATTAATTAAGCTATATTTAGGCGGGTTAAGAAAAAGTGACAGAGGACTAGGCTTGCTGAACCCTCTTCACGTTTTCAACCCGAGCCCAAATATAGCTTATAATTCGAGATATATATATGTTTATTCCACAATATAACATTATTTTACGCATCAAACGAGTTATTTTCAACAATTTTCGCTGAATATCTGCAGTTGAAATTATCACGCCATGGCGTCAACCAAGCAAAAAGATGACGTCACAGTACAAATGAAACGCTGCGCGAAAGCGTGCGTACTCGTTCTGTACTCGGCCTCGTTAAGGTAATTATCCATACGTCACAAAACAACGTCTGACGTAATTCACGCGTTATTACGTCTTATCCGTGCCCGATCTAATTGAGACCTAACGTTAAAAGGTGTATATCAAAACAAAGAAATCAAGCTGAAATAGAAATTGATTCAAAACAAATGTATCAAAAATCCTGACAACTGCAATCAATTAGGCCTACCGGGGTATTCATCAGCGAAATAACATGACTGGCACGGTTGTGTCGATTGCGTAGTAGTTTTGAAAATATAACGTTAGACCGCTTACTTTTGTCCTGCATAGCCTAACGTTAAACATCAATCCGTTATAAGGTTGAATTTAATCCAATTCTTTGAACATAAATCCCCGAAAGTCTATAAACATCGAAAATGAAATACTGACCGAGTTTATATTCCAGTGCGTAAGGGAGATAAATACACAAGGGGAATTAAATTGACCTATAACACGTTATCATCTTTATCCAATTTGCTTAGCAATGAGCATAGATTTATTTTCCACAAAAAATGTTTTTAGAATTAAAATCATGCGCTGAAGAAAAGTTATTTCATTATAAGAACAGTCTTAAAAACCATTTAAAAATGTTTGAATAGAGGTTTTGTCTTGAAGGCATATATCAGGTAGTTAGCATAATCCACGAATGTGACTGCAATTTCTAAATACCGATCTCGATCCGTAATACTTGACGATATTCAAAGAAACCATCTTTTGCGATTTAAATAATACAGATTAATCAACAGTTTGTTTAAATAATGTTTATTTAACAATAATCAAAACATATTTTTTTAGAGTTATGAAATAATAAACCTATGCACAGTTTTATTTTTACGGATATTTTTTTCAAAATATATATTTTAATGATTTTACCAAAAATATGCCAATTGTGATCCTGAAAAGGCCGGTCCCTTGGGTACTTTTATTTTCAATTGATTAAGGGCGTTAAGGTGTAAATAATATCAAAATTTTAGAGAATTCTGTACGTAAATAAAATTATAAGAGCTTAAATTCTCTTTGAAAATTTATTAATTTTATCTAATTTGTATGCAGATTTATCAATTTTTTGATAAATTAGCAAGTGTAACATAAAATTTTTGTTTTGAAATAATAATTCCTTTATTTTACATGGGATATAAGTCAAAAAATGATTTTGTGGAAGTCAGATTTCAGGCTTAGGTTTATATTCTTTATGTATGAGAAAAGCGCCATTTTCCGCAATCGGTTCTATTTTTAGCAACGGTCCTAGCTTTTATAATACCGATGGACCAGCCAACAGGTTAAAATTTGATAAGAACATATCCTCAGATACACGTTTGAAAAATATGAAAAAATTCTGTACGCATTTTATTTATCTAGTGGGGAATGGACCATTACCTTAATTGGTTTGTTATCAGAACCTGTCAACATGCATTAGGATTAGATGTTTATAGATGTTTATAGAGCAGCAGAATTACAGTCAGCATAGCACAGCTAGTGTATCAATGAGGTGTAATATTGAGTCAGGCATAATTATAAATAAAGTGAAACACAAAATGCTAACTTTTCTATGTAAAATTTATCAAATCATCTACAGTCATGCATACTTTGAAAATTTTAGGGGGGGGGGGGGGCGTGCGCCCTCCACTCCCCCCCCCCCCCTTAAATCCGCCAGTGTTGAATCAAAAATGGGTAGTAATTAAAAAACTTATTGAGGAAATTCGGACTAGAATACCCTAAAAAAATGTGAATGAAAACTGAATTCTTTGTATCTATTTAATGGCACTACCATTCATAATCTGTATTTCATTTGTCAAAGAATTAAGCAATTTGTATTATTTTTACAATTAAGAAAATCTCAATCATAGAGTAACTTTTTTATGGATTTTTCTTCAATTTTCAAAAAATATTCAATGGCCATTAACTAAAAAAGTAGGTCATTGACCTACTTATTTGAAAGTGAAGAATAACACTACCATGTAAGGTCTACAACACACAGTAGTTGGTTTTTCATTATCATCAGTGGAATTTTTTTCATTCTGAGTAAACGTCATCCTTAACACACAACTTTTTTTTTTTTTAGGCCTAATAACTTTTTTATATAATTAGAGGAGTTTGGAAAACATATTGACTTTTGCTTTAAACTCTTTCCTTTAATATTCATGTAAAAAAACAATCAGACAATCATTTTTCAAAGTGAGTCAATTTCAGAACTATAGACAGTCATATTCTAAGAGAATATTATTTGAAATGGAGAATGTTCATGTTTTAGAACCAAACCATATTGAATTAAATCCAAATCCAATCATGAAAGACAACACAAAAAATCTGATAAGTGTTATCAAAATTTGTACATGTGTCATTTATATTGATAAAGAGTGAACTAATGATGGTCTTTATCTTGTTTAAAGAAATATTTTTATTGCCCTCTCCCTCCCACCCAAAAGAAAAATCCATTTTATAGGCATGTATAATGTACATTGTTTAAAAGTATGAATTTGTCAATGAATATTTTTATTTTCTGAAATTTTGCCCTATTATACAGTTGATTATTTGTATAATCAATTAATGGAATATTAAATAGCATATTTGTGGTGTATTTTTTTTTATAATTAACCTGATGAACAAGGAGTAAATATTGTATTTCGATATTACAAACAATTATCCTTTGAAAGAAGAGAAAAATGAGTCTGCGCCTCTCTCTCTCTCTCTCTCTCTCTCTCTCTCTCACTCTCTCTCTCTCTCTCTCTCCTCTCTCTCTCTCCTGACTTAAGGTCAGTAAAGTAGCTTACACTATTAATACTTTTCCGCACGTGACAGCGGCTATTGACATTTTCTTTCCCATTCATAAAACCATGCAAAATTCTGATTTCTTTAGTAATTTTGACTTTTTAGAAATTTCCATTTCTTTTTTATATATCGTTTATTGATCAAAAATCAGACCCGTAAGTTCGGAGAAATATATTGTATTGTATTATACAACAATCGGTGTAATAAATTGAAATTATTTATCCCAGTAACAAAAAAACGATCTTGAATTGTTTATATTGGTGAAAAACTTAAGAAATGTAGAGGTTCTTGACGTAAACTTAGTAAAACTACATATGACAGGAACTCAGACAGTTTCCCAGCGTGACTACTTTGTCACGTTGCGTTCGGAGTAAGCGAGATCTGATGCTGATTATATTGTGGATATTCCTGTCCGATCTACGAGAAGTATTAGCCTACCATTACACAAGTAATGAGAGAAACAAAAATCGTATTTAGTTGACCTCGGCGTTACTTACATCATTGATACTGTGGTCGTGATGACGCAGGGATTACAGCGGCTAACACGTGAACCCACTCTCAGATGATGATCGGGCCGTGAGGCTTGATAGAGAGATACATTAAACAATATAAACCATTCTTTCGGTCATCTTAAATTATGTTTTGTTCTATTGTCTTAATGGCCATTCTGGTAAACTCCTGACATTTATTTGCAACTTTGTATAGTCTACATGCATATTGTATGTCATCATAATACTCATACATGTAAATGGCTTCTTTCCTTTTGGTGCTTTTGTCACCGTCGACTGTAGATTTTTTACCCAATAGTACAGTATGTCCTCCTGCATGGAGTGTACACCGAACACTCAGTCATAGATTGTTCATTACATGTTATTATTTTCCAATTGATTGTAATCATGCGTGGCAGGGTCGCTGAATTGCATGTCTGCATGTAGATGAAGGCGCGGCGGAGCTCGAGAGCACTACCGTCTACCGGTATATACATGTATGCGCATGGTGTTTTTGTGTGTTAACAAGAAAAATGTTATTTTGATTTTATTTTAAAACTTTAAAGAAGAAGCTCGCATATAAAAATTATTGGCACATTAAGTGTAGTTAAATGTGTACTTTTGTATGCATGAATAAAATGATTCTTTGAAAAATGCTTGAATGAAACATTGATTGATAACGGGGAAAGATATCTCGGAAATCCTGACGGTGGTTGCAAAATAAAACGCTTATTGATATGTTCTCTGGACATTAAGTTCATCTTTTTCATTCACTTTCTGGTTAATAGTGTATTTGTTGGAAAGTATTTTGATTCACCACAAACCATAATGACATTTTTGTTTATGCATATGTGTTTTCCGGATTTGATATTGCGTGGTCTTTATATTATTATGTTTCAGTAGCACACAGGGTGATAAAGCATTTGTTGGAAAGTATTTTAATTCACCATAGAAAATCAGTGTCTCAACCTAGCACATACATGAAACGTTTTACAGGATATGCCTCTTTTTTGAGTTATCTTTCTTTAATCGCTTCACAGTAATCGGCTTATACTCGGCTTACGATTAAGAAATAAAATGTTAATTTACTACAACAAAACAAGATATGATCAGTTTAAAAACATAAATTGTGCATATAGTTTTATTCATTACAGCAGTGTGGCAAGCTAATTGTAATTGGAATTAATAAATATCTTTAATCAAGTGTAAACTAATAATTTTGTTTCACGTGCGGTTTAATCCCGGGACAAAATTATTTGTTATTTATGATTTTTTTTTCATTTGATATTTAGACTGATTTGATTTGATAAAATACTGCTGGCATACGCGTATTTTTTAAAACATTGCGCAGATGTTTTTATCAACAACAGCTGTGGTAAGATTTCCGCAAAGATTCGTCTTTAATTGTCCTCATAATTGAAAATAGTAAATATTTTGATGTGAATTATGGTCTGTTACTTGATATACAGCTTGAAATATGGCAAATAAAACCTCATATGTGGACGAATTTTATTTCAATTAATTTCCAAGAACCTAGTGATTACGTATTTTGATACATACTATAGTCTGTAGAGTGTAGACTATATATGCATGTACATATATACCTTTTAAAAATAAAAACTTGATAATTTTTTTTTTCAAATCATCATCAATGAAATGACATACTCTATTCAAACAACAACAATAAAAATAAAACATTTTCTAAACTTTTGCTGTTTATCACTTTTCGCATGACGCAAACCATGTATATTCATGATAATAAATATAACAAAATAAACAGACCATTAACTTTTATTATTGAAAATAGATGTATATTCGAGTTAATTTAACTTCAGTTTGTCGTCATTGTAAATTTGACTCTAAAATATCTTGGAGCTAGTCATTCATTACTACTGACTTTTACATAATTTTGATCGTAGAAGTTGACATTTCTGAACCCTTGCAATATGCAAAGTCATGTTTTCTGGCAGTTAATGAAATGCAGAAGTAATATGCAGTTATCTCTTCTCCAGAAAATAATTTCCCCTTTAATTAACTGATAGTTTGCAAGGAAGTTGGTTATCGTGGGTGCAACGTGTCTTTATTATATAAATGCACTCCTTCATAAAAAGGAATATATTAATGGAATTTCTCTCTCAATATTTCTTCCGTTTTCCAAATAAGATTGATCATAAGAAAAAAGAATTGCAAGGTATATTTTAGTTTCAATATATTTTATTTCGTACCATCAAAATAAATAACAGTATATAATTTTATGTGACACAACCAGCCCAGGCCCGCTGGGCATCCAACATGGCACTCTCAGTATAACAATATTAGAATAATTGACTAGTGTGTATGTTACATGTACAACAAAATAAATTAACAGTGAATCAGATAATATAATATATAAGCACCAACACATAATAACAATCAAACGGTTTTCTTCAATACCTAACCTGCTATTATTGTAAGGAAGCAAATTAATGAACACAATTATTCCGTAGATTCTTTTTAAGAATATTAATTATCAAGCACATTTTCTAAAATCTCAATAGGCTCTTCGTTGAAAATCATAGTTTCGAGTATATATATAAATATTTTTCGTATACAAAGTGATCATAAAAGATCTACAGTAATTTCATCCGAAACCAGTCGTTCAAACGTGCAAACTAGGCACAAAAGGCAAAAATAAAAATTGCACTTTTGATTGATAATTACAATACTTTCGCTGCCAGTAAGTAAACTTAATACAAAGGTACAGTGAGTTATTAGTAGGTTGGTGGCAGTTGCATAGCTGCGATAATATGCTATACTCTATCAAAGGAACAACTGTTTCAAATACTTGTGTTTTTACAAAACAGTTCAAATATCTATATAGCTTTAACCCTTCGTCTCTCTCTGCTCAGGGGCCACTCGGGGCGAACAGCCCTCGCAGTGTCGTAAAATCCGAAACGGTCCAGCCTGACTTCCGGAAAAAATACGACTGAAGACATAACCTTCTGACTACAAGTATGCTAAAATGTTGCATATTGCTTTTTTCAAACTTTGAATAGCAATTTTTTGTTTGTAGTCAAATTATTGAAAAGGTTTCGTCTTCTTCCAACAATTCCTATGGAACAGTATTGCTTCAAGCAAGACGATTTGCACATCGGCTCGTGTCTATATGTGGCGTTTCATGTGCAGGGACAAATGGTCACTCCTTGAGAAGGCTCTCTCGCAGAGATGGCATTGGAAGGGGCGATCGCCAGTGTGTTTCCTGTAATGCCTTGTAAGTTCGTCAGATCGCGCGAACTTCCATCCACAGCCTTTCCATGTGCATGCGTATGGTTTTTCACCTGTGTGTGTTCGCAAATGCGCCTTGAGATGGGAACTTTTGGTGTACGTTTTGTTACAGCCGGGGTGCGTGCAGGTGTGGCTTGTCTGGCGTTTTCGGCCCCAGGTTCGTCGGCCTCGCTTCTTTGGTTGAGCGGCGGTTGAATCAACAGTTGGCGGTGGCAGCAACAGGTCAACAAGTTGCGGTGATGACGGTGGTGTGATCATCTGGTGTGGGACTTGCAACATGTGCTGTTGTTGCATTTTTGGCATGTATGGATTGGTGTTCATCAGGTACTGCTGGTTTTGGAGAGGGTGGATTTGCTGTGGAGCCATGCGGTGGAAGTGACTTTGTTGCTGCTGTTGCAGCATCTGAAGAGGTGCGCGGTATTTTGGGAGATCGTTTTGCATTTCTGGAGATGATGGTGGGGACATATTGCTAGGAATGTTGACTGGATAATGCATCTGTTGGTGCTGCGGGGATACTGGCGTGACATTGCAGGTTAAGCGGGACATTGTCATCACAGGCGATTTGTTGCCCATGTAAGATGCACAAGAACTAGAAACAGTTGCGTGTCCGAATTCTTGTTTTGGAACAATGTATTTGTTGAAGTCCATTTTCATGGTTTCCATTTCATTTGGTAGACTATTGTTCACATCATTGTCAAATTTAATATCAGGAATATCTAGGAAGGTGGAATGAAAGTCTGGTAACGCGTCTCCACCAATCATATTGGACTGAGATTGCTCCTGTTTAATTTTCAAACAATTGTCCTCAGAATATAAACTCTGGCTTTCCACGGTATTTGCGAGAATAAAGTCATAATCAAGGAGTTCATCATAAGTCTCCCTCTGCTCGCACGGAGAACGGTTTCCAGCAACATCGGAGATTTCGTGTTTCCCGGACATGTTGGCTGCTCTCATTTGGTCAAGAGCCTGCAGCATTCCATTTTCGTATGGAGTGTTGTCTTGGTACATCATGGATAAGCTTTCAATGTCATGCCAACCCTGTAATAAAGTAAAAGAAAATTAAACAACATGGCTAAAGTTATAGATTAGACATCATATCAACTGTTTGCACGGGCACTGTATCTTATGCATCATTTCTCTGTTGCTGAGATAATACAGGTAGCAAATTTTACCTGATCTATGAATTTCAAGGAATCCAAATTTAAGAGAAAGGCGGAAAAATCAAATAAATTTTCTTCACTTTTTTCTTTGAACTCCATCGCTCAAAGGAAAAAATACAACTGCAATAAACTGTCGTGTAGCAACCTTTATAGAGAATGCGATTAGATACAGTGCAACTATACATCACAGCTAGGTGATCCGATTTGCGATGCTTCTAATTTTGAGACATTAATTATTACAAAAAGATGGAAAAACCGCGTAAGTATCCATTAAGCTCATTTGTTTCAGAACTTAAGTACACTAAGCTTCTGACTTCTTGCGGCTCTTGGTCATACACGTTTCTAATAAAAGTGTGACCATACAGACTCGCTTAGAGCCAAGTACATTTTTCCTCTTTGTCTATAATTTGCAAAAAAGTTTTTTAAAAGTTAATGAAAAAATAAAAATAAATTGATTTTTGTAGTACTTACCGATTGCATGTCAATATTTTCATTGATAGGTGAGTTAATTCCTTGAGAGTAGCCGACACCGGACTCTAACAAACTATCCACGTTGATCATAGTGGATGTTACTCAATGTAAACAAAATTTTGTGTATCTCTTGCCGTCGATTACAGTGTATTATGCTCTGATCGGATTACTACAGAATGAAGTACAATAAGCAAAGTTACATCTATATACCTATCCAAAAATACACGCCATTTAAAAAGTCCGAGGCCCAACTACCAATCAGAATTCGGCAAAATTCGTCTATTTTTAGAGACCTATATAAAACGGCATGAGCGTTCGCGGTATCGTCAGAAGTAAGATGCGTGTTGTCACGACCGAACGTCCCACATCCACAACAAACACGGCCTGGTCTGTGTGTAACACAGCACGCTGGCATTCTGTTTCATATCAAACCCACCGAAACATTCATTTCTCCGTATCTTATCACATTTAATCATTCTTTTTAATTTTGCATTAAGTGTAGGTAAAATGAAACTAGAGTGCATATCGCTGTCACTGACCCGGAAAATGATAGACGGAACTGAGCGATACCGATTACGTGTAGACCCGAGTGGATGTTCGATTTCCGGACATTCATTCGTATGCAATCGGCAATTGTCGCAAACTTGCACTAAGTTTTTTTTCTTCTTCAAGCATCACTAGCCGCTAATTATAGTTTGCTAAATATAGTGCAGTATATAAACGCTTTGTTTGATGAATACACTGTATTATATGCGGTATGTAGCTCATCGCGTGAACATGCATGCCCAGTGCTGGCATCTGATCTACATAATTTGGTACGATACTGCAACAGACGATAACTAGCGTACTTATCTGGGGGTCATTGTAACTTTATTGAATGTCATGTATTATTAACAAAACAATACTTATGTCTCAAACTTGTTGCGCGGACAATAAATTTTCACCTGACATAATACGGATTGGTCAGTTACATGAAACAGCACGGGAACATACATTAATCAGACGAGATACACTGTTACGAAAAAAAAATATTTTAGACTGGTGTGTAATATTGCCTAACACCAGGTTTCTACTTTATTTTTTGTAATGGCTTTAAAAAATATATATGTACCAGTATGTATATGATACTTTCAAGTTTATAACGCAACATTACAAGTACATGCAACTAATTTTGCATTTAATGTAAATAGTTTTTAAACCAATAAATTTACTTCCATATATTTGCACTATGTAGAGATGGTAGTTTCTTCTCTTAACCAAACGTCTGAAGTACTTTTAGTTGAAATGCAAATTAGAATAAATGTGAATGTAATATGTAATATCCTTATGCACTTTTGTCCAGCCGTGCTGTTTAATCCTTGATTCTAAACACGTCCAAGATTGCTTCGTTGTGAGTGGTCATGGATTGTCAATACAAATTCTACACCATCATTGAAACTAGTTTAGTAGGTCATCTCCAGGTGCGTGAAATTATCAAATCAAAAAGAAGATATAGATTTGTTTCCGTAAGAAATACAGATACATGTACTTGGGAAAATGAGGGACGGAATCTGCAATTTAGGTTTGTCTTCATCTGAGCTGATGAACACAGAATATGTTTAAATATTTTTAAATATATGTCTTTTATAAATCGTCTAATGGTTTTATGATGACACTTTGGTGCTGACCTGAAAGCCGTGAACTGAATAAAATTGTCACGAAAAAACCTGTCGACACGACACTAGTAAAATTCATTCACACTTTTGTAATTTGGTTTGCATATATGAATTTCATTAATATCGAGTCTCTGGAAACGGCTCTATAACATGTAGAGCCGTTATGCCATTAATTTTGCTCTTATCAGCGTTTATGTTTTCGTTTATTTAGGAAAATGTTTAATTGTTGTAGAAATATAAGCTAAGAAATATAAGCCAAGCGAAAAGTGCATTTATAAAATTTGTAGTTGTAGTAATATTTATTGATGAGTGTGTATATTTTATCTGCATTATTTATCTATGTGTCTTATACTTATTGTTGTACATATGTTTTGTACAGGACCACAATGTAAACTAGTACTTTGTCACTAATTGTGCCATCCTGTCTAAATAGAAGACTTTATCATTATTATAGTATGATAATATCCATCAACTTGCAGGCTTGCTAAGAACATCTGGACATGTATTTGGATTCACAAACTTTATGTAAATTGTTTGTAAAACAATATAATGCAATGTGTTATTCATTATCTATTCATCATTTTTAAAATTTATTTTATTTGGTCATAGCCATCGGGATGTTACATACTGTTAGATACTAGTAATAATTAACGCAAGTAATGAATACAATATTTTTTTTCTCAAGGTAACTCCCAATTGCAATGCAATAGTGTGGGAAAAGATAAATTGCATCGTGCATGCAAAAAAGAGGGTAAACAAAATGAGTCAACTTCTGCACCTTATTGCGGAGACATTGCCATTCAGGGGCACTCTGGCGTGATCCTCCTACAACAAGCAGAAAACGCTAGCTTCCGAGAGTGATTTACTGGTTAAGATCTGGGTTTACAAATTTGATAGCAGAATCAATACTCTAAACCACAACTCAAACACTTAGAGTACTCCCCCGATATGACCCCCTCTCTTTGAGGGTTATTTGAACATTCCTGGCGAAGACGGGGTAGCTGGTCTGGTCGTTTCATTGACGTCAATGGCTTACTACGGTACGATGGCAGGCTGCTACGTTCCGGGCATACCGTCAACATATGCAAATAAACTGTACAAAGTTTCGGTCGGGTATTCCGGATGCCGAGGTATTTGTTTGTCTAAATGTTCCCAAGACAATCGTTTAACAAAGACTAAACAGAAGCGTGTCTCCACGTTACAAATTGGTCAGATTTATCGCCAGTTTGGTTGGAGATGGGACTATTTATGTTCTATATATATGTCTTTCGCTAGACTTCTTAGGACTGACATCAAACGCTGTTTTCCTGACTTGGACATGTAAAGTATACATCAGTTTCAGATAGAAGCTTTATTTAGACATGCATGTACACAAAATTTGCGAAAATTGGCAAAAGAAAACACTTTCATTTTACCAGTTCATCAAGTTTTGCACTACTTGTAGAATTATTAATCAAAAGAGACAGAGTTTTGTTTTTAAATTATTTTACTGAATGCATAAAATCAAGATATTTTAACAATAGAGAAAACGTTAAAATAAAATCCTCAATGTCCTCCAGTAGAAATACTTTGCAGCACTAAGCAATCCTATTTTCTTTGTGTTTTGCCGAATATTGCAAACTGGCATTCTCGTGCAAAGTCCAGCGGAGTAAATTTTCGCGGAACTTTTCGCTGGACATTAATTGGTTGTCGTAGCAAATTAGAAAATTCATTATAATCATAGATTAAGTGTGCCCCACTCATCAAACAATTAGACATGTCAGCAGCGTCTTTATACATGATGAGGGTGATAATAAATGACCAGCTTTTGTTGTAAAACAGCCCGTGCCAGTCCCAATGTGACAAGAGTCCGTCAAATTTACAGCTGACCAAAGGGCATCCTAGGGTGTCCGAACGGGGCAATGGTCAGTCCTATTTTACTCGCTATGAGTTTGAAGAGCTTGGTGTTTTGACGAACGGGGAAACTGAGTTCACGCACCTGCTTTTTTTCTCTTATTCTTTTTCATATTGATTGTGTTATATTAAATGTGTCTTTTGTTTAAAAAAAAAAGCATAGTGAGATTGAGTTATCACGTGTATTATTTTTAGCATAGTTGATCTTTGTGCAAAAATATCATTTGGCAAGCACCCCGTACGACTGTATAGTTTGTCAGATTTTTTAAGTAAACTATAATAAATGTCAATAAATATAATACTCTTTTCGACAATTGATAATTGAATTTTAAGAATTTGAATATAATCAAATAAGCACAAGACATATTTGGATTATTTAGCAGCTACATATTGCTTATATATTCAATTCAAGTAAGGTGCTCAAGGGAACAAGATGGTTTTACATGTTCACCCTTCACCATTGCAATCCATATTGTAGATTTAAGCGCAACTTCATATTCAGTATTAAATGGAATAAGACAGCACAATATAGTTTTAAGACTATATTAGGAAAAAAGAAGTTGATAGATTCCGCATTGATAAGTCAAACACAAGCAGATATCGCAGTTATAAAATAAAATTAATGCCCTTTATGTATTAAACTAATTGTATCAGTATATACAAATTAATTTTAACTTTTAAATTTCTAATATCTACATGTACAAAATTACGGTATTTTCAACAGATGAAATATAATTTCATTGTATCCAACAGTATGAAAAAATGCTAGATTTTTGGTGCGCAAATTAAAAATACAGGATAAAAAAGAGAATTCCTTTTCTCATCATGATTAGATTTATTGTCGTTAAACAGTATTTCATGTTTAATTTGTGATTCTGAAATATCAAAAATGACGTATCCTATCTTTCATTACTACATAAAGAGTTCTATATGCTGGTTACAATTTTTACACCTTTTGGAAATGATAGAAATCTGTCATCAGTAGTGAGTTTACTAATGAAAAACTCGAGTGCGTTGAGAAGAAAACAATATACATGTATGAATTGAACTTTTAAAAGTTTTGCAGCGTAAGTACCAAAGCAGCTTTGGATTATGTTTATATGAAAACATAAATATAAATATTATATGTATAGATAAAACAAGTGCTGAATTCATTGACCGTTCAGAAATTTCTTATAAACGGCTGAAAATCAGGACAAACGGTATCGAAGGTTTGTATCGGCATTTTCTCACTTGTCTCAGAGGAAATCAAAAATTTTACTCCGATGTGCGTCGATAGACAATTTGTAAACAATTATTTAAAATTATTTCTTATTGCTTGTTTTTGTCAGGATAAACAATATGTAAACAATTATTTAAATTATTTCTCATTGCTTGCTTGTGTCAGGAGTTTTTAAATCATATAGTTTGAATTCTGACTTGCACATATTCATTTTGTTATTTTCAAAAAACTAAGATCAAGCATTGATTAATCTGGGGTTTGTCGTCATCAAATAATCTATGCTTGTCTAAATGCTGAAAACGACGGCAATTAAGCAATAATCTACAAAGGGGTGTATTGCGTGACCAGAGTAAAATGAGTACACACGGCAAATTATCTAAATTTTGGAAATTTTATATCTGTAGAGAAATTCGTGCTACCGTGAATTCTGTCGCGTATGTTGTGTAATTCTATATCATTGACGTAGTCTTATTTAACATATGAAGGAAATTTTCTTTCGAAGGACAGGTTCATAAACTATGCTGAATGAAGGTTCTTAATAAACAACAAAATGATTATTCCGGTGCACCTTGGCTTAAATCGAGTGGGAGTTATTTTGTGAGAAATGTTATTTTATAGGACTTTCGAATTTTTAGTAACACCTGTGCAGAGCTGTAAAATATTGACACCCAAAGTTTACAACCGTCCCTCGTCCTTGGTGTCTGAATGGATAATCTCTATGAATTTAATCAACATAACCAATCAAGGACATCCGAATTTAATGAATCATCTCATTAATTATTTAATTAATTAATGTTTTGTCTAGGTTCCTATACAACCATGTTGTTATTTTGACATTCAGATAATCATCAACTATGTTGTTTATCTGAAAGCAAATAGTAGCTTCTATTCAACTATTCTACTGTAAAGGTCCTTACAAAGAAGAACAAAGAAGATGGAGATATCAGAAACAGACCACCATAGTAAATACAGCCAGATCTGAAGTCACTTTAATGTCTTTATCTAGCCTTCTTAATTAAGATTTAATTGAGTTTTTGTGACATGAAACAGGTAAAGTCTCTCTGTAATACTTGCCTCGGGTTTGCTGATAGCTAGATCAGACAGGGGGCATATGTTATCTAAAAGTAACTGTACATCGGAAGTGTGAAGATAGCGGGGTCCCTGGGTGATGGGACCTGGTCATCAACACATTATGTCCCGTTTATTACTCATATTTATGAAGAATAGGTTTCGATGATTAATAAAAAGTTTACGAACGGTCATTCACAACTATTTACTGAAGCGTGGGTGACATGTAAATTATGGTTGGTAGGCAAATTTTGGGTGGCATTTTTATTATTAATTATTAATTTGATGGCTTGATGACTCACTTTTGAGCCTCGTGGCTGGACAAGTGGTGTAAAATCACAGCTAACCTTTCAACACCTATGGCATTATAATAGATTTAATTTTATAAATGCGAAAATACCGAATTCAAACTTGCATTGGACTTTCCATTATTCAAGATTCTCATTAAAAGTTAAAATATATCTTTCTTTTACATGGTCATAAACTTGATCTACACATCAATAATTTTTTTTTTCTGATATCAGATAGATATGGCACAGGGAGTGATCAAATGCACGCCAAAACCAGTTTATGATATCCTGTTTCTGCGACGATTGCATTGAAACTGCTCTGGATTCTGAATCAGACTTCATATTTATACGTGGACAAAAATAGATGGCAAAACTTATCAACCACGTGGTTTGCTGGCCTGCTTTTCACTTCAACATGCACTCATGTACGAACCCTCACTGCACCGTTATCAGATATCGGATATCTCACCAAATTCACAATGAAATTCATTGATTGCAATAAAATTACGCTTTTGTTATGAAGTGGCATTGCTTAAATGTCCTGAAAATTTTGCGATGCGAAAAACATCGATTATACTGTCTTTTTTTAACGTCGGTAATTGGATCGATTTTTAAATATCAGGTGAATGCTGAAAAGTGCATATCTTATTGAATTCCATCTAGATATTATTTAACTTATTATATACATGTATGGAAACTAGTATACTGTCCCTGACAACAACTCGAGATGAATTCTTCGCAGTTCTAAAGTTGAACAACCCCGCCGAACAATAAACGCTGTGAATAAGAGAGGGTTATTAATTACATTGCAGCCACCCATTTATTAAGTTCTTTTTGATTTTTCCGAGATGAAGGGGACAGTGTTCTTTGGTGACAGAGCTGACATATTTTTACCGCTAAAACAAACGCGTCCCACCAACACGTCACCCGTGAGTGATGATCGCACGGGAGCAGACGCACGCGCATCACGTGACATGGGGAGTACAGACACCGTTTGCAGGAAAAAGAGATAAACATGAACAGCTTTTTTCCGGCGAAATCTGAAGAAAGATTTCCCCCGAAAAAAAAATGATATACATGTACCAAGAATTGCATAATTCCTTGACCTGTAAAACATCGTTTCACCTTTTCTTGACTCCGTTGAGACTCAGTGAATGAGAAACGTAAAGGATAGACATGTAGATACATCCGCGCGTATTTTGGATTTAATTCGTACAGAGTTCATATACAATACTATATTCGTACACTTCCGCTTATAGTTCTTGGTATTAGATAATTGACTTGCATGTGAATGAACATAAAGATGACCTTTGTAATTAAATCAACATGAAATTTACAGCTATATATATGATAAATTAGTTTTTATTTTCTAAGTACCAGATTTTCCCATATATTTACTGGAATATAATCCCCACCCAAACTTAAACGTGTCTCATTTCAATTTATTTCTTTAAGTTGTACAACTCATCCGAATACAAATAACATAACATACATCGTATAAACACTCTATAGATTACAGTTGGTGAGTGGACAGGTTAGAGAAGTTGAATTAAGTACATCAATGTATATCTTACACTTTGATATTATGCTTGCAATTACAACATCTTAATTCACAACCTGTAACAGAAATTTACCTAATTTATTGAGTCTTTTTGTATTATCAACTCAACTTAACTAGTTTATGTATACATTAGGTGTATTACAATTATTTTAAAATTGCACAGAAATTATAGACCTAAAATTAGATAGAATAAGAACTCGTGGTGCACCCAGAGTTGCATAATTGAATGACCATTCGATCATTGTTTGACCTTTAAGAGACCCAGTGACTGATTTACTTATACTATAAATAAAATATCCGTGAACGTACATGTACATACGTCCGCACTAAGAATAGACGAAGCGTTGTTGTACTTTACATTTTACTTTAAATTCTAGAAACATTGAAATGAAATTCAATTATAGTTCAATGAAATAATTTATCATGATTTTTTGCGTAGAAATAACAAGTCAATGTACTAAAAAGTAACCTTTTTAATTTTAAAAGAATGAAAAATATTTGAAATTTGCTTTAAATAATATTAAGTCAGATTAAATTTTGTCATTTGGGATAAATCTGAGGGCGCCATTTTCGTGTAGTTTAGTATTTAAGGGCTGCCGGAAATCGGTCTTTTCTAAAGATTTCCTCCTCGATGGTCGAATTGTCTGTCAGAACGTCAACAAATGACCCGCCATCGTCCTCCTACAACAAAACCGCAAACATTCCTTCCACCGAGGGCCGTCTGCTCACCGCGTAAACTCGCGCGAATTTAACAACATCTACATTAATTAAATTTATATCACTATGGAGTCATTATTTACTCCTTAAAGAGAAACAACATTTTCTAATTGTGACAAATGTTGCAAATAGTAGAAATTCTCAGTTTTTAGTTTCTTTTTCCGCATTTATAAAGGGTGGGTGTTTTCATCTGTGAATAGTTGAAGCGATATCAAAGATTACATCTAGAGGTTTATACTGTATATATACCCATTGCTATTTTCCCAAAGTTTCTCAACAAAACAAACCTCCGTTTTATTCGAAAATGAAAAACAATCGGTGCCAAAATTTGGTCTGGAATGAAAAATAATGAACCCCGACCCCAATTTTCTGACGCTAGAAGATTGATATAAGCGGGGTTAATGATACGGTTTTTTGTTCAATACAAATATTGGGTAACAGTGTTAGTTTACTCTTTCAAAAGAATATTGGGCTCTTTGAAGATAGCTAGATTGCCATTTTAGTTAGTACGAGCTACATGATGTGTATCAGATTGGCGCTCGTAATCATTCCGATGGCACGGCCCTCATTAACAGCACAATAAAAACTTATTCCCAAATAAAATTGTACGCAAATATAAAGAACAATCGAAATATTTATACGTACGATTTCTAAACAGGAGAAGGCCTGTTATCAAATTCATCAAAGCCCTGTCAAACGACTGACGGCTTTAAATTTACCATACTTAAGTTCAGTATTGTTCGAAGCAGAGAAATTAGAAAAGAAATTGAGAAGAATTTAATAAGACATACAACTCATTTGTAAAGAGCACAAATTAGACAGGAAAGTGTCAATCAAACGAAATGATATATCCACGTTCTGTGTAATGGAATCCCCATTTGGACAACATACAAAAGTTAGACGAAACAATGCCTTCTTGCAATCTGAATATTTGTTCAATTGCTAAGAACGGAAGCATGAAATATTTAGTTACAAAGCGTTTCATCAGAAATCCGGGTCTGTTACTATCTGCCATCAGTTTGCCAATCAAACTCATCAAACGAGACACCATCTGGTGATCATATTGTTACAAACATATATACATAAGTAGCCAATTCATTGTTATATACACGATATTATCTTTGCCTTCAAAATGCAGGTGAAATGTGCACAGAACAATAACCTACTTCGCTCCATTGGCTGTCCCACCCGATAACCTTCTCTTTAAATTAGGCTTTTCTTTCGCTGTGGCATTAAACGATCGACATATTAATTTTCCATATGTTTGGTTTGGACGCTATTGTTAAATTCGATCTGATTTATTTCACACCTTCTTAAATTTCAGGTAGATATTGGTAACCTTTAGTATATCTATGTGTGCATCAGCAGCATGATATCATAGCTAGATCAGCGATACCCCGCTCCGTTCGTTCGTTGATCGGATATTTGTATCCAAAGAATTAATTACCTGCACCAGATACACGGCACTAGTTCCTATGATGATTAATGCTGTATTCAAAGTTAATTAACTTTAAAAACTTCTATCAAATAAAATCCGGATGAACTTGAATGCCTGTGTATGATAAAGATCGTCTTCAAAAATAATGCACACTCAATTAAATTTTGTTTTAGAATAAAATTAGGGTTTGTTTTTTTTTTTTTGTTTATCGGTACATTAATTTATTTGCTTTTTAGTATCAAAATAAAAAGATTTAAAATGCAAAATTTAACATACTGTGGGCATTGGCGATATATTTAACAGCGTTTGGTGTGAAAGAAAACATTAATTAAAAAGCAAATTAACAAATCCCATTTAATATAAAAACGAGAAAGAGGTTTTTTAAAAATTAGATTAAAAAGCGGTAAACATGTAAATGAATTACGCCGACAGAAGAAAAGGTATAATACGTGAATATATATATTCAGGTACATATTATGAATAAAGAACATATGATGGATGAGATTTAGGTCAGCTCACAGAAAATTTGAACATCGCTGATCTATGAGGCAGAAAGAAGTAATTCATAGGAAATAGAGATCCATCATTTCTTTGGTTTCTTGGTGGATTCAACAAGTGCATGACAAAGACTTTTTTTAACCCGGTATTATGAAACAAAGTTAAAGCATCAATCTATTTTTTTTGTTCATTGTGCACGTTATCTTCTATACTATGGATTGTTAATATATTTTTAAAATGTGGCTTTAATGCAAATTTTGAATTTCCATCATTTTAAAACAGAAAAGAAAATAGTATATTTGTATTGAGTACTAAATCTACAATAGTGCCCTTATTAATCATTTTACTAAAGAATAAAAATGAAATGATAGTAAGTTCAAAGATATTATTTATCAACGCTAACATGTTGTTTAATTACATCAACTTGTGGACGAGACAATTCGTGTTGACTCTTTGTCTCTCCTGTCAAAGGAAAAAACCCATCAAATTTCGGTCAGGTCTGATAAAAGTAAAATTTTCAGTTTATAAGCCTTGTAAAACCTCTCATGGATGTGAGGGAGTCGATAAAATGGGCTTTTTATGACTTAAAATAGTCAGGTCCTTGTAAACAGGTTGTTGAACAACTCATGGCTCTTGACATTTTTTTTTTTTAAATCTGACTCCTACAACATATTACGCACATTCTATTTTTTTCATTTTAGTTTTTTTTTTACATCACATTATTTGAATTATCAAACCAAATCAAATGCGTTGAGACTCTAAAAACCCTTCAAAAGAAATGAAAAGAGCGTAGAATCCTGTGACATTGCAAAGTTGGGCTCCGTTTCGCAGTTTTAGTGAAAGCCTTTAAGAATCTTTTAAGATAAATGGGATTCATATATCATGTAGTCCTCAATAAGTTTAAATTTGGTTCAAAGGTTTTACGAGCCCCCTTGTGAGCGGCCATCGATTTTAACTCCCACACCGCCTGAGTTCGTCGTTATCGGCGTAGTGAATACAAACACACGACCTTGCACTTTATTGCATAAAATCAAACACTTTCGGAAATTATTAATGAGAAAGTTGGTACTGAATGTTGAGAAGAGGGTTAAAAAATGCAAGCGATGTTTACAAACAGTTTTCTAGTTACTAATGGATTAGAGGGTCTAGGAAGAGGGCAATGTTTTTTAAAGTGTCGTAAAATATTTAAAATTATGTAACCAGCCCATGAATGGAATTTTTCAAATCTTGGTCCAAGATTTCTCCTACTATTACGTCACATGCTGAATAAAATTATGTAGGTGGATGATCACTAATTGTTACATCATAAAAGGTGGATGGAACGATCCCGTGTACCGTTATATATGGGCCATCGAGGGAAGTCCTATTTTGACAACGGTGGCATAAGAGTATCAAAATATGGAACAAAGCGATACCAAGATTTTTCTATTTTGTCGTTTCATCCCAGAGAAGAAACTAGGGGTCTGAATGTTTACACACAGACGAAGACTTGGTAATGCTAATCCACTCGCATTGTCGCGGGAGCATCAATATCACGATAAGCGGGCCTAAATCTAAGCCCTTAAACCAGGTCAATAAAATTAAGATCATCTGGGTCAATAAAATTTTAGACTTTTCAAAAGCGCCTCGCAGCGAATTCCAGGAGTACCGAGTTTACAAATATTGAGGTCAACAGCGAGAATTCTGTCATTAAAAGTGATGGTATCTCGATCTGTGATAGATCTGTCAGTGACGGATGGCTGAAATGTAGGTTTGTGTGACACGTTCTACAATAGGTAGCGTAAATCAATGAAAATATTATACAATATCATCACCAGTGCATTCAGTTTGATTTTGCTAACGTTTAAATATACTTGAAAAAGTTTAAAACGTATAGATCTGAACTTGATTAATCCATTATTATTCATAATTACAATTATATTATTGTTTTTAATAAATAACCCCCACCCCACCCGTTGGGACTTTGATTGGTGAATTAACATACAAACATATATTATCTATATTACTGGAGAAAAATATTCTTAAATCGCTGCGATATTAAAACCAAATTAACATTCTTCGATAATGCATGTTAAGAATATTTCCAAAAAATACTTGACCAATTTTTATATAGTTTTCTAATAATACTCATGATTCTCTTGGATGTGATCAAATTATCTTCTCTGAGGAAATACAAACTTCCGAAACTCAAGAACTCTCATTCGGGGGATTTCCCCGCTAACAGAATTTGAAATTGATAAAAATATTGTTGTGAAATAATTAAAGACAATAAACTTTCAATAGTGTACCTATAAAACAATTATCTATAAATAGCGTCACTGTTCGGAGAATATAACATCTTTGTAAACGTAGTGACGAAATGAAACCTCAGAGACTAACAGTTGCAGTGTTTCAGGACCGGAATAACTTCCTATATTAATAAGCTCACGTTTCTGAGCATCATATTTTACTATCTGACGTTAAAATGATAATGAACTTTTGTAATCCGTTCTAATTAGAACCGGTGACTGTTATTGCTACAAGATGAGCGTAATTCTGAATGTCAAATTAAATCAATTCATGGATGTCAAGTCCTTTTGACTAAGCTGACAGCGGTTTCAACGAGTTCGTTCTATAACAGCTCTGCAATATGAGGAAGTGTCGCTTCAAAAGGAAATACTAGAATAAAAAATGAAGACCGGCCAATTTTCCCCTGGTTCTATTTATAACTGACTATATATAAGGAGAAAACGAGCAATTGGTTTTGTCATTATGTGTTTAACCATCATATCAAACAGACCTTATCCACGCTAGCTGATACGGACCAATACCGGCAACCCATACACCAGCAATGTTTGTAATCAGAAACACAAAGATATATTTTAAAGAGTCAGACAGAAAATCGATTTAAATACTATAGTATATCTGAAAAAGTATTTATATCACTGAATTCATCACTAAAGTGTTTACATTAGTCATTGAAAATAACAAATATAAACAAACAAAAATAGTACAGGAAATTGAAGGTTCTGGTGCGTTAGTCATTTCAGTGGAAGTGACTGATCAAAAATTGAAATCAACAATTTCACGATATCGAACGTGTCACAGTAAATGATGCGCGTTTTTTTTTTATTTAAATGAAGTATGTAATGCATGTACATGTATCTGTATTATATATACAATAGGTACTGTTTCATTTTATTAGTTTGATTTAAAATAAAATTGTGAAACTTCGTAATACAAACATCATATACTATTTTCTAAAATATTCTTTTCGAGACCAATATCTGTATGTCTGTCTGTTAAGCGGTGTTCTTTAAAATAATGATTTTTTTTCATGAACTGCACTGCAGAACATTTAGATTCAACTTCAGTACCTCTTTTAAGTAACAGCGACATTCTAATTGTACTGGAGTTACACCATGGTGTTACATCACGGCTATCCCAGGCTACTGATGTAAGCTTCCAGGGATTTCTAATCTGACCTCTACATTTGAATCGTAGTATGTTATCACCAAGAATGTCACGAACGTCGTATTTTTGTTTACCCCGGTTTCCAAGCATAAACAAATACATATATAGTAATGCGTACGATGAAAAACTTTCAATAAACACACAAAAATAATGACTTGTCGAGAATTGCGACGAGCAGGGTCTTTCACCCACTTTGCGTTTCCCTTTTTCTGACGTTAATATATTCATTTTTTATAATTTTAAAATTACCTAACACCATGCATGTCAAACAATTTCCCTGAAGCGTTTGAATTAAATCTATATCATATTCTATTAAGAGCAAATACCAATTCGAAGATGCTGGCTATTTTTATTACACAAACTTCATTAATCATCGAAAATACCACATAGCTCGATTTGGGCCGAAGGACAATTTTAAAAATATGTAAATTTATGAAATTCAAATTTAATTAACTCTCCCCGCGACATCTGGATAAAAAAGTTGAAAAAGAAAATCTAGGAGTAAACCTTGAATTATTTTTTTTTAGAGGAATGCAAACAGTTTTCTTATTTACAGCACACCATGGCAGCAGTAGAAAGCGATTTCCCGCGAGGCGTCAATGGAGATAAAGAGAGTAGCAACCCCCAAAACAATGCACCTAACACGGCGTGTGTTTCAAACTTACTGTTCAATTATGCATTCTGTTCTCTTAAAATGCTAAACATTTCCACAGGTGTATGAAACGACAGTGATATATTGCATAAAATATACAGCACCTCATTATTTACATAAAGCTCGCCATACTTTTTTTTTCAATGTTGTGTCCCGCAACAAGAATACACCGCCGTAAATGTGTCTCTCATGCACATGCACATGCAGTTCCATGTGATAAAAGCTCGAATTTTAATGCGCAGCAAACTTTGACGAGCTTGGAACATTACCACACTAACCTCATCATGCAAAGGGGAACAACTCCTTAAAACTCTACATAAAGAAAATCAGTTGAATAACCGTTCTTGAGATATTTTACAATTTAATTAGTTTTATCTGAGATCTAAGAACAGCCAGCTGTTCTTGTTAGAATTCATTACATACATAAAAAAATAAATAACAATACATTATAACATATTGTACATACAAGTACATAATCAATATTAGGACGGTTATGAAATTATACGAAACATAGATAATAAAAAAACAGTTGGACGGATTAAACATTGCTCACAGCTCTAGTGATAAAGATATCATAATCACAATTACAGATCATACATGCAGATATATTCATAAGATCAGTTGTGGTCTGAAGACAATCATAAGTACATTATAGAATTAAATATCAATTATCTACTAAAAAATAGAAATACACAAGTATTCATAAACAGAGAAAAAATATTATAGTACTATAAATAAATATAAAAAAAATTATATATAAACTTTAGTAGCAAAAGACTGAAAAAGTTTACTTTACAGTTACTGTGTATAAAAAAAATAGTTTCATCTCTCTCTCTCTCTCTCTCTCTCTCTCTCTCTCTCTCTCTCTCTCTCTGTGTCTAAAAATGTTCTGTTTGAATCATGTACTTTTCAGGACTTATTAGAAATTTTTCAAGAAACTTCTTCATAATGTCTTTCTGGAACCATTTTGTAGTTTTTCTGGTTTTGCCAAGAGGTGGATAGAAGATAGCTTTTCTGTGGTCATGTCTAAGCACAATACACATTCTGGGAAATGAGTACATTCCCTCAACATCTCGATCCTCTGTAACATTTAAGAAACAAAAAAATTATCATATTTAGCTACGTTCCACTACTAAGAAATGAGGAATAAATTAATATCATTATGCATCATACATTACACTTAATGCCCTATTTACGAAACAATAAACATACATAGTTTGTTAAAATCACAAAAACAAGAATTAATTATGGGCCTTCTACTGTTGATTTAGTGAACATTTGCAAATAAAGTCAAAAATATTAATTTACCTGCAATGAGGATTGATTTGTAATTTGCGGGGACAAATTGCCCCGCCCACGCAGGGTACTGGCTGACATCTAAAGTGGTGACCACGAGGCGGTCATACAACTCACGGGCTACAGCGTGAAGGGTCTGTGGTTCAAAAAAATATCTATGTGTTCATACATGTTATCCAGAAAGTCTAAGAAAATTCTAACTCCTAAATGCAAATTAACAATCAATATTGTGTACTTACAATGTACATGTACATTAGAATTGTTCATTAAAATTCCTGGTTGCTTCATCTTTTATGGATTTTGTGAGCACCCCTTATCCTTAAATTTATATTCTAAATGCAACAAATCTTAAAGTATTGTTAACTAATGCAAATCCATGAAATTACTTCCCCCAACCAGTCAATCCACCAAAAATTACCCCAACAAATGTAAATGATTTCATTAAAAATACCTGTAGAAAATCTGAATTATCTGTGATGTTTTCCTGATGTACTAGAGCGATCAATACAGGAAGTTCTTCATTTTCTGACCTGTGAATAAAATTGATTTTGAGTGAATTTTTTTCCCCACAAATCAAAAATATAATCATGAGATCTACCAGTATTACAAATCATAAAACTACATGATTCAAATTCCTCCATCTTAAATGGAATATCATATTAAATTTACACAGTTAACAAGTAAAATTTATTTATATAATTAGCAAAATTTATCACAGAACCACAAACTTAATCCATTAGATCTAACAAATTATTGTTAAAGCCTTACATAATTCAAAAATCCTAACAGTTACATTACAATGCATGTCATAAAATGTTTTTTCTGCCTACCGGTAATTAGCAGTTAAATGTAATATGTGACCCTGACCTTAGGTCGGTGTGAAAGGCGTCAGAGGTGATGTGTGTGACAGGGAGCCGGGCATGGTCCTTGGTGAAGGAAGTGATGAAGTCTGTACAGAGACCGTGGTCATCTTCACACTTCAGGTTAGGACCAAAGTTATACCTGTAAATAGCGATATCCTTAGACAATCTGTATAATATTTTAAAACATGCTTGAAAAGCTTTTACATGTATATACCTGTCAAATTAATACACCTATAGGTACAAATTCAAAGATTAATTATACTTGTCACTGCAGAAATTTATCTCAACACTCAATTAAGATACTTATTCCTGACAATACAATTATACCAAATATAATTTAGTAAATTCATATTTGTCAATATTAATTATTCCTGTTAACCAGGTATACAGTGGTACTAACAATGCCTGGCATCATTGATCATGCAAGTATTACCAGAAATCAATAATACAATCAGAGACCATGGGATTATCACACACGACAGCACAGCTATGTGGTACATGGGAAGTAACTCTCACTGACTAAATGGAATCTGTGACAGAGTCTGCATGTTTGAGTGCAATCCATGAAAGACTAGAATCCACCTGTCTGTGACGAACTAGAATCTACCTGTGTTTGGAGTGGAATCTGTGACAGATTAAAATCTACCTGTGTTTTGAGTAAAATCTTTGATGAATTAGAATCTACCTGTGTTTTCAGTGGAATTAGTGAGGGACAAGAATATACCTGTGGTTTGAATAAAACCTGTGACAGACTAGAATCTACCTGTGTTTGGAGTGGAATCTGTGGATGGCGGACCCTTCCTGTTCCTCCAGCAGGGAGGCTAGGGACTTGCCCAGCTGAGTGATCACTGCATCCGCTCCGTCTCTCCTCTTCATCCAAACCTAAGAGGACATAGTTAATGTCAAATAACAATAAAGATAGAATAAATTCTATAAAGAGTTTTACATTTGTATAATTACACTGTATACAATACTGTTACAGGGTTATTTTTGCCCCACGTTATTTTGCCCTTTGTCACTTGGATACGGTTTCGCCCCTCTTGAATTCGCCCAGACATTGTTGTGTATAAGGAAAGATAGTATGAAACACGGAATTCGCCCAGTCTTAAATTTGCATGCTGACAACAAGAATGAAAGGGCCAAAAATAAAATGGAGGCGAATATTTACATATACAGTATATTCTGTGGTTTCATCAATATTATTTTGTTGGTTTTGTTGTTTGGCTAATCATCATATTCAAATGCTAATTGAAGTAAAAACATGTCCAAAATTGTACTGGGAAAGCCATTTTTCATGAGTTTATGTATCCTAGAAACAGTGGATTTCACATAAAATTGACGCCCCCCCCCCCAATTAAAGAACCCCCATTAAAGCAACTACTGTATCTTACTCTGGTTTGCAGGTACATGTACAGGTTATTGTTGTTTACCTTGGTCACAACAAGCTCTAGGTGAGGGTCCTTATATTCCCTGGCTGGGATTTCTGTGCTATACACAGAGTAACAGGCCGCTCTACCAAACAGCCTCTCACACACGAGTCGGAAGCACTGGTAGGAGAAGTAATACTCCTGGTTCTTCGAGCGAGGGGGGCGGGGCAGGAATCGGGAGTACCTGGGTATCAGCGTGCCAATCAGTCTCACATCTTCTTCCTGAAATTCATATTTAACATTCATCCAGTTGATAACATGATACAGTACTAATACATTGAGGGAAAATTACTTTGAAGAGGTGAAAAAAGTATCTCCATCCTGAATGTTGAATAATGAATAAAACAATGAGGACAAGTTGGTTAACCATCTCCTCAGTCCCCATCAATAGTACTAACAAAACCAATAATTTAGATTGAAATTGGTTCACCTTTTAAAAACTAATATAGTACTTTAAATTCTCCATGCTCAGAATCAAGTACCGGCCAGTAAACAGAATCGTAAAACTTCATTCTACTCACCATGTTTGTGTCAGGATTTTCAAACATAAGATTTCTGATGGATGATTCTGCTACTTTTCCAAACCATTTCATAATTTCTTTCTCCTGAGAAAAACATAGGTAATCATAGATTACTAAGCTCACCGAGACGGAGCATCACCCTTATGAGACATCACCTTCATAAGACCACCTTTATCATTTTATATGAAAATCATACTTTATGATCTTGGATATTCATGGATTCTGTTTTGACAAAATATTGTATATCATCTGATAAATTTTTTTATGATAATCATATGTTCATATGTTTATCAATTCAATGATATAAAATTAAATATTGCATCTTGTCATATTTATAATATATATCATATATACCGTAATAAACAATAATGAGATATGATATTGTAACGTATGATATGACATTGTATTGTGTTATACCTTATTGTATTTGATCACATAATACAATATCATTAAATATAATACAATATACCATTATATTACAATATCATATTACATAATACATCATAACATTGAAACATGATATTCTATTGTATAATATAGTATGATATTGTATTGAATGACACTGAAACATATTTGATACATTATATGATATTTTATCATATAATACAATATAATTTGATTCCAACATTGTATCTTATCAAATGATACAATATCATGTGATAAAGTAAAATATTATAAAATACATTATTATATGATACATATTGTATCATATGACACAATAATATATATTACAATATCATATAATACAATTTCATGTGATATGATAATATATCATATAAACCAATATCATATCATACAATATCGTATGATAAAATATAATATAATACTACAATATCATATAATACAATTTCATGTGATATAATTCTATATTACTGAAACCATGCAATATCATATTATAAATGTTGTATGATACAATATTATAGAATATACAATATTGTATCATAGGATACAATATAATATTTTGCAATATCTTATGTAATTGTATCATTTGATAAAATAATAAATTAAAAATACAATATAATATTATACAATATTGTATCATAATATACAATACTATACATAACAATATCATGATACAATATCATATCATAAAATATCAAAAAAATTGATACAATATCATATCGTATTGTATAACTTTTTATAATATAACATATGATATCATATTGTATCATATCAAACAATATTGTTTCATATCATACAATACTATATCATAGGAATCATGTTATATCATTTATCAACAAACACATCTATCTATCGATCTGGTTTGAGTGAGGTAGGAGATTTCTTTAGCATCCTTGATCATGGAGATCAGGCTCTGCATCTGAAGCAACTTCTGCGTTTAATTTATAATAAAGTTAAATCAACTATGCAAGCTTTCATCTATAAAACATGTGACCTGTTCCAAAAAACTAAACCTCATCCAGCATCCGAAACCTATGACTCAGATTCAGCATTCAAGCCCATCAGGTGCATTGGTATCTTAAGACGCATCATCCATGCAAGTTTGGTGAAGTTTGGACCAGTAATAACTAAGATATCTTCATCAGAGGGCACTAGCAATTAAAACCTTTACTTCCTCCAGCATCCGCAACCTATGGCTCAGATTCAGCATCCATGCCTGTCAGGTGCATCTGTATCATAAGACACACCATCCATTCAAGTTTGGTGAAGTTAGGACCTGTAATAACTGAGATTAATTTTTTAGCATCCTTGATAATGGAGATCAAGCTCTGCATCTGAAGCTACCTCTGCGATTCATTCATATTACAGTTAAATCAACTATGCAAGTTTGAAATAGTACTATCATCTATTAAACATGTGACCTGTTCCAAAAAACTTAACTTTATCCAGCATCCGAAACCTATGGCTCACACTCAGCATTTAAGCCTGTCAGGTGCATCAGTATCATAAGACACACCATCCATGGAAGTCTGGTGAAGTAAGGACAAGTAATAACTAAGATATCATCATCAGAGGGCAACTGTTTCAAAAACTTTATTTAACCAGCTCTTAAAACCTTAACCTCCTCCAGCATCCGAATCCTATTGCTCAGATTCAGCATTCAAGCTTATCAGGTGCATCAGTATCATAAGATGCACCATCCATACAAGTTTGGTGAAGTTAGGACCAGTAGTAACTAAGATATAATCATCAGAGGGCACCGGCAACAAAAACTTTAACCAGCTCTAAAAACCTTAACCTCTTCCAGCATCCGAAACCTATTGCTCAGATTCAGCATTCAAGCTTGTCAGTGCATCAGTATCATAAGACGCATCATCCATACAAGTTTGGTGAAGTTAGGACCAGTAGTAACTTAGATATTGCTATCAATGGGCACCTGCAACAAAAACTTTAACCTGCTCCAAAAACCTTAACCTCCTCCAGCATCCGAAACCTATAGCTCAGATTCAGCACTCAAACCTGTCTGGTGCATCAGTATCATAAGACACACCATCCATGCAAGTTTGGTGAAGTACGGACCAGCAGTAACTAAGATATTGCTATCAAAGGGCACCTGCAACAAAAACTTTAACCTGGTCCAACAACCTTAACCTCCTCCAGCATCTGAAATTTAGGACCCAGATTCAGCATCCAAGTCTTTCAAGTCCATAAGTAGGTCCAGATGCATCATCCATGCAAGTTTGGTGAAGACAGGACAAGTAATAGCTTAGATACAGGACCTGCAACAAAAACTTTAACCAGGTCCGGACGCCGACGCCGACGCCGACGCCACCGCCGACGCCGACGCCGAGGGTATAGCATAAGCTCTCCTTGACTTCGTCTCGGTGAGCTAAAAAACCCTTAGAATTTTTATTTGAAAATTATTACTAAACAAACATTTTAAAGAAGAAACTGCACTGCTCTATAAAAAACATATTTTGTGCAAACTCTACTTCTGCAAAAATTATTGATAATACAAAAAAATTTTTTTTAAAAAGCACTAGATATACAATATGCTATTGCTTTTTCATATGATAAGCACAAAAGGACTATATATGATATGGGCCTAAAATGGCCCCCTAAAATGAACATCATCATTTTACTGTAATTCTTTGTTTTCTTTGTATAGATATATATCTGATGTTGTTACATAATGTTCATTTTGATTCAAATGCCCACAATTTAGAAATATGACATCGTAAAGACAACCTTTTCCCGCCATTTTTGCATTTTTAGCATAAAACAGCTTTGTTTTCAAGCAGTTTTTCTTTTAGAAAACATAGAGCGCATGCTTGAACAAACAAAGTATTTTAATCAGAGATGTATCTAGCCAAGGCTAATAAGTGGCAAAAAAAATTGTCCTTGTTCAAGCATGTGCTCTATATTTCCCATTCATAAAAAGATAAGAAAATTGTCAATTTTTGACTGAATTTGATTTAATTATAGAAATAGCGTAACTTCTGACGACATATACTGCCAGTGAGTGCAAATAAATCAAATAATTAGGTGAAAAATATATTTCACATCAACTCTTCTAAAAAAAATAATATAACATTTTATTGTACCAGAAACACTTTAAAAAATGGCGAATTTAATAATATGGGGGCCAAATTGAACTCATATCATATATACCGGTAGTTCTTTATTCAATAATATTTGCACCTCATGAACTTAAATACTAATGATTATGATGATTATTTTTTCACTAAATCAAAATTCAACTGTTATGTTTGTGTCTAAAATCTTCCCTCTTTCTGTACATTGATATATTTTATTCAAGCACACTTCAACACTCAGCTGGGTCGGTAAGCTAGCACTAGGTCAGGCAAATATTGATTCGACTTAACTCTAGCATTACCTGAATAACCCCATGGTAGTCGGTGCGTGTGTAGGGCAGGTGCTCACTGTTTTGGGACACACAGTGGGAGTGACCCAGCCAGCCCTGCCCCCGGAACGCTGTGATGTAAGGGTATCCCCGGATTTTGTGTGCTGTACACAGCTCCCTCTCGGTCGTACAGTTCACCAGGTACAAAGAGCCACCCTCTATAAATGAAAGTTCTTAAATTGTAAAAAAATGGGATAAAAAGAAAAGTGCCTGAAAAACTGATGTTGACTTGTATTTGTTATCAAAAACATACTGGTACTTTGACAAAAAGGGATACAACTTTGTTCCTATATATAATAATCATCCCAAACACAAGACATTATGATATTTGTGGATATACATGTATTAATCATACTTACCCAAAAAGTGAAGAGCTTTGTTGACTTTGACCAAAGTCTCCAGGCTGTTTGTGCAGCTTCGGCAGTCAGCCTTTACAAACACAACCTACACATATAAAAATAAACCAATACAATGTGTTCCTACAGGAGACCTAAAATAAAGTCATCAAAATATCTCGATAATGAATACTCTCTAACCAGGGCTACTTTGGTGACCTCCCCTGCCCACTCTTTTCCTCCCAACAAAGGGTGCGATGGAGCGTGGGATTTTTCTATCACTTCTGACCACATTTCATGAGTTAGAAGAGGAAGTCCATGGAACTTCTTTAGTTTCCTGTCAATAATTTCAGATCCATGCTGCAATAGAAGTAAACGTGTCTTAACGTATGCAATTCATGGAAATATAAAAAATATATATGGAAATATATATCACTATTGTACTAATGTACACTTACCATTTCAATTACATATATATAACTTTATTTAAAGAAGACATTAATGAATATGATGAAATAAATTATTGTGCATTGAACATTCTCTAATATAAGTGTTCATAAAAAAAACAACCTGTTCATTCTTCAGACAAAAATTTTATTATTTTATTGGTGGTTACAAACTGTACCTATCTGAAATACAGTTGAACTTCGTTATCTCATACTAGATGGGACTACTTAAAAACTTCAAGATATCCCAGTATTCAAGATATCTAAGGTAAATTAGTTAAAAAATAAGTGGTTGAACCCTTAAAATCACTTGTACATATCCAATGTGTACGAGATATCAGTGCTCAAGATATCAAAGTTCAACCATATGCAGATTTTAAGTACTAAAACTGATAATTTTTTTCCCTAAATACAATGTATCTACAGAATCAATAATGATAAAATAGTATGTAAGCTTCTTACATGCCGGTAAAATTTTAATAACAGTTATTTTTTTGAAGACCTATAGATTACTCAAACAAACTAACCCTGTCATGCCAGCTCTGTTGAGTTGAGTGTTTCTTGGCAGGGACTTGTTTAGATTTTGTCCCCTTCTTCTTGGGGACCATCCTGGGGGTGGGGTCACTGTCCGTCTTGTTGTGGGACCAGGGGTGACAGAGCTGACCTTTTGGCCCCTCATCCCAGGATGAATACTGTTAATTACATCATCAGGTAATCATGAAGACATCAGTATGTAGAATAAGACATACAAGTGTGTAAAGCAAATAACTTATTTGCCTTACTAACTTTCATCATGTGATCATGAAGACATCAATATGTAGAATAAGACATACAAGTGTGTAAAGCAAATAACTAGATAACAAAACAGTCAATTTTTTAATTCCATACAATAAATCGCAAAGAAAGATTAGCAGGCACCTTACATTTGGGAATTTTGTTATTGAACAGTAAACCATTTAATGTTTGTATAAAAGTGTTAATGCAATGAAGGTGCTATCATAAAATGTGACACTACAGTACCGATCAGACCCAACCTAACACCAGAGTAAACCTCAACTAAACCCCAGGTTTACTTTCTGGGTTTACTTTGGGTTTACTTTTTGAAAATTTGGGTCCACTCGGGGTTTACTTTGGGTTTACTGTGGGTTTACTTTGGGTTTTCTTTTGGAGTCAACTATATGCACTGAAGTGTGAAGCAGACCTGTATTTTATCTTATCATCCTACGGCCTGTGATTCCTGCCCCTTGTATATTCCGAATACACATGTAGAGTCTGCTTTCAGGGTATACTTCTGATCGGGGTTTACTCTCTGTGTCCACTCTGGGTTTACTCTGGGTCTACTCTAGTAAACCCAGAAAGTAAACCCGTGGTTTAGTTGGGGTTTACTTTCTGTTAGGTTGGGTGTGATCGGTACTGTATAAGCCACCCTGACATCAGTGATTTTTGTAATAACAGTCGCTATTAAAAGTTGGTTTATAAAACAATATCTTTTTTAAATTATTTGGATTTAATCAGCATAGAAATCCAGTGTTGTCTCTAAGACACCGGGGTGGCTTAATTAGCCTGCTAATATAGCATTTCAAACACAATGTAGCTATAAGCAAGACCCCCAGATACCCCTTCTACTTTTTCATTTCTTCGTTCTACTTCAATATTTAGAGACAACCCTGGAAATCTAATTCGATGATGTATTCTTGATAATTATCTCAATATGGCTGATGTCAGAAATAATCCATACCACTGATTTCCTTAAATTAGTAAAAAAAAAATTGTATGGAAACAAACTACAGACCTGTAAAGGATCTGTTTGGCCATAAGGGAGGTAATCGCTGAACACCCTGCCGTCCTGGTAGGTGACATTGACTGATGCGGTCAGGAACAGCTGATACAGAGAGGAGGGGGTGGGGCGCTCACCAAGCAGTCCATGCTGTACTAGGTAGTCATTCCTCACATCTAGAATTCATTGGTTGTCATTCTTAATCAACAAACTCAAATAATAAAATAGATGTTTAACGATTATAGACTGATCGTAGGATATTGAGCAATTTGTTGCATGTTGAAGATGATTGACTAATATCTAGGGCTGGGACGATACTTTACTTAGCCGATTCGGTACATATCACAATACATGAGATGCGATACGATACATATCAGGATACATTGCAACTTAATGAAAACATGAATAAGAGCTTAAAATTTATTGAATCTGTCAATGTATTACCACATGTCCAAAGTGATTTCATTATATTTAAAATGAGCGTTTCACAATTTACAAATTACTTGGTCTTGTATTCACTACTTTTTCATAAACAAGTATCCCTTAAGTTTTCCACACTCCAGATTCAGCTTCATAACAGTTTTGACAACTTTACCAGGTTTTCCGCCATCTTTGTACTTTCATATTAGGCCCACGGACTAAAAATAGCCGCTATATGAAGCTCGGATATTTTTGGAAAATAAAAAAAAGTTCGATAAGGTATCGTTGTATTAATGGTAACTGTATCGATCCAAATATCGTCGAACTAAATACGGTGATGCACCAGTGCATCATCCCATCCCTACTAATATCAAACATTTCTACTAACTGTAGTTATATTTTACTAACTTAGCAACAGATTTAGAAAATAACTGAATCTGAAGGATATAATTAACACACCTGTATGGAACAGTATGGTGAATGGAACATTTCTGGCAACCTCACTTCTAATCCATTTGGAAACCACTAACAAATTACAAATCAGTGATAATGAATACAGTGATATAAAAAAGAAATTAGCTTTATCTTAAATCTTTGATAACATAGATTATAAATAATTTTTTTTGTCTTTTTAAACAGATCATTATTACCATTAATTAAGCTAAATGTTACTTGTATACAAAGCTCCATTTCTTATTCTATCATATACTTTTGGCAGGTGATCAAATAAGCAACACTGCAATCGGTGTGTAACGATGTGTACTTGTATGTAAATATTTACATTTCTTGCCAGGTTCCTGGGCGAGATCAACTAATCCGAACTCCAAGGCAACCCCGAGCTCTGTAAATTCCTCCACACTCCTCTTAAACGCTGACAGGTAAGCCTCCACATTCCCTCCCCAATAGGCATAGAAAACAATCAGTTTAGGGATGTAGCGTGTCCCTCGTAAGGTCATCACATTCTTCTCAAAGTCCTCCTACAGAAAATATAGAGTGTGTACCGGTACTCAAGATAATGGTGTTCTGGCTGGCGTTAGTACAGTTGTACCAGTATTTAACGTTTAAGTAAACCTTTTATTGTAATTATTACATTATAAGCTACATATTATCAATGCTGTTTTTCAGCAACTTACCGTAATTGAATACTACTAAAGATCAGTATTTCATTATCAACAAAAATACTTAATATCCTTATTGTTTTACAGAACTGTAACTGATTACAAATAAACATGAGCTTTTCCTCTTTTTTTACAGATTTTCTTCCCACTACCACAATGGACTATTATTAATCAAGTGATTGCTACCAGATATCCATCAATATCAAAGACCCATACCTCACTGTAAAGTTTTGTAGAGTCGATCTGTAGGGCTTGGAGGTGGACGTCAAGCATCTTAGTTTGGATGTGCTGCCTTGAAAACAAGCGGGACATGGTCCTATTTTTGCCTTTTAAGCAAAAAAAGACAAAGTAATACATGTATTTGTAAATGGATGTATGGTAATGCTACTTTGATAAATTATCATATTCTCCTGATCCTGAACCAGTCAATTCATTTAAAAGTGATCATTTATTGGTGCTTTATGAAATATGTTATATACAGGTAGCAATATCAAATACTGGTATTAATTTTAAGTATTTCCTTTTGTGTACAAGAAGTTATTTATTGTATGACTTACTGTCTTTTGTTATTACTAGAATAGATGGTATATCTGGCACCTCGTAAATCTCTTTAAGTTCACTAAAAATAAAATTTAAAAAATCATGCATACACACTCACTAATATATATTTACTGAGGAGAGTTTCACCATTTCAAATACAGATATATACATAAAATTGTCCTGACTGCTGATTACCTTGCATGAATGGAATATGGGTGAACAACAAAAGCTTTACAGCTTGGAGTAGTCTCACTCAGCTGAAGAGAAGATTCAGATCAACAAATCAGATGTAAAGAAAGTCAAATAACAGTATGATGACTTTGCACTCTATCAAATAAAGAGACAAATTGTGACACATTTTATCTTATTTACTAAACTTGTGGTGAATATTGTAAAATATGATTTGGCTTAAAGAACATCATTTTTCTGGTAAACATTTTATTTAAATACATGTATATAAATATAAATTGTGATTGGAAAAAAATCTGAATACTTCTGTGAATAGATTTCCTGTAAGATTATGTGCACAATGCTATTCCATGGTTGTATATAATGAGTTTATATGGCAAAGTTTGTAAGGTAAAAACAAGGTAAAATGGATTACCCCCCTTTGTCACTGAAAATTTTAAAATTAACCATAGTCTATTACGAAATAAAGTTGGCACTAATAAACATTTACAGCATTGTTTTTCTGCTCTCTACAACCATTCTTCCACGTAGTTCATTTAGATAACAGTGGTGCTTTCTTTGAAAATAGTTACACTACATGTATATTTAACTTTGTTTCTCATAAACAGTTCTTTTACCTGGAACACCTTTTCTTCCACATGGTGGTGGTTGTGATGATCTGGAAAAGCCAGGATGGTCACATTGTGTGTGTTTATGGCTGTATGAATGAGGTCTGGAGTAGCATCCTGCAGCTGTTCAGCATGCTTATCAACCTACAAACACAACAGCAAGTCCTAAAAAAAAAATCAAAATGGCTATATATAAGGTAAAATATATCCAAGAATTTTTACCAGTTTACTGAGCCACTGGTGGATGAGAGACCTCTTGGCTTCTCCTTCATACAGGTAAGAGGATGACTGGCCCAGGTAACACTTCACTGCTGGCATAAAGTCAGGCCTCTTCTCCCTGACCATTTCATTCTAAAATTTAAAAACAAGGGTATTTGTGATCTTTTTACATGAACCATGTGCAATGTGTACAACTTAATGCACAACTTTTGTCAGTCTGTAAACAGTTAAAAATGTTTTCAAAGCTATAAATTTAAAAAAAAAAAAAGAGTTTTACCATCTTTCTTTATAATAGAGTTATCATAAGTACAAAACCAACAAAAAGAGAATTTTACATACTTTGTCAAATGAATATGATCCGAACTGCCAGTCTTTATAACTATTGGAATCATTTTTCCAGAGAGTGTAGATTTGTTTCTCCAATTTAGATCCTTTCTTAGCTTAAATGAAAAAAAAGAAAAGAAAATCAAATCAAACAACATAGATCTGCTTTATTTGTTTTAAGTGAAAAGCTACAAGTTACCTTAGGAAATATATTAAATAAATGAACTTCAACTTGTCAGAATATTTTATATCATGTACATAATATTTATTAACAATCAAGCAATGCACTATTATCAGATTATCATGACTATAACGTCAGTATATGGTAATCCAGCATTTCTTTAATTAATAGTCAAAGAGGTAACGTGTTTATTTGTCAGCAAATTACAAACCAGTTTCTCTAAGCAAAATGCAAACAGGCAGATGTCTCGATGACTTGATGTGTCTGTCTATGACGGATGGAACAAAATCTTGAAAATACACAACTCCATTGGCGTCTGGAAAAAAAAGACATTTTAAAATGTTCACATTCAATCTGAATCAAATTTATATGAATTATTTCAAAATAAATAATAATTACCAGCTATTGGAAATTTTAGAAATATTGGCAAGAAACAAAATAGAGCAAATTTTGAAATAAAGCATATTTTTGAAATTATTTCGTTCATGTTTAGACTTTCATTTTTCAGTATTTCAAGCATTTCGATCCCGATGATAAATCGTAAATCGCGACACCGGTGTAACGAAGAATATTGACCCGGGGGTCATTTTTCAACGTTGAATATTGACCCGGGGGGGGGGGGAGGGGTCATTTTTCAACGTTGAAAATTGAGACCAAAATCGTGAAATTTATACCCGGGGTCATTTTTCAACGGTATGAAAAAGATTTTTCTTAACTCTTTTGACCACGACACGTTGAAAATTGACCCTGTTGAGAATTGACCCCAACTTCAAAGTTTTGATCTGAACTGGAACTTACTCTACACGGTTTAAATGTATGTTTGAAACTTTCAGTTTTAAATTTTTATACTGTCCGATACTTGCGGACGTGGCTGATTTATTTTAGCTTTATATGTCTGATTAATCATTTAAATTTGATACTGAAAATATAATATTCATTTATTAATACAATACTATGTAAATAAAGCTAAGAAGATGACCGTTTGTTTCAAAATGGAACGGGCGAGTCAGGCTACAATAATTTTTGACAGAATTGATTTTTATTCCCTCATGACAGAATTTAAAGTTTAAACTTGTCATAATCTCTGATTAATATATCTAACGAATATTGACTGTTATCGTTACTTTTCAGGCAATTCAACCGAGAGCTTTATTCGACAGGCACCTGCCATTGTATATTTTTCTAATAATTAAAAAATATAACCTCTATACTGTTAACGGGTATATATATTTATATTAAGAAAAAAAGATATAACGTCAGGTACATGTACCTGTGCTTAATTTGAAGAAGTCAGAATATTTCCCTGTCAAAATAATAAATGAATGGTTGTCATACTGATTTTTATCCAACAAGTCGTCAACAGGTTTTATTTATTTTATACGACTGAACAATAGTTTTTCATAAACTTGCCAGATAAACTATTTTTGAAGCACCAGCCAACTTTCTGCATGTGCAAAGTCATAGTTCTTTAAAAATATATATAATTCATCTCTATTATTTTAAGTTTTCAATTCCATTGTTTACCTCTAAATTAGAAACACAGGCAACTGACGTCATATATTTTCTCATAATTAAAAACAAATGCCCTCTACAGTAAAAATGTAAACATGCAATTTGAAAAAAGTAGGCTTACATCTACATGTACAGTCAAAGAATGGTTGATCTAAACATATAAATGGTACATTTGAAAAGGCATGCAAAAATTTGAATAGATAAAGATTTCTCAAGCATACTATTGATAGAGAAACACTTGTTAAAGTTCGGCTTTTATCAGACCTAGACTGGAATATGGTGATGTTGTGCGGAGCAACTGTATCAAGGAAAACTCCAAAGTGCTTAAACATGATTGTACAAATTGAGGCAACCAGGACATTAACAGGGATGAGAGTTAATTCTTCTAAAATCATTTGATATAGTGAACTTGGTTTGGAAACCTTACAATCTCGAAGGGATTAGAATAAACTAATTCTATTGTGCAAGATTATTTAAATGTTTTAGCATCACAATACATGATAGATTTAATTCAGTCATATTTTCCAGCTGTTCATGCATATAATCTTAAGTCGAGTGACCTTTTTTACTATCTACCACTATGTCGGACTTCTTATTACAATAGCTTTGTTCCGTCTACATGTAAATTATGGAATAATCTTCATGCAGAAACGAAAATTTCATCAACTTAATCTATTTTTAAGTAGAAACTTAAAAATCAAAATATACCAAAAGCTTACAAACACTTCCGTTTAGGCAATAGGAAAGAATATATTATTTTACTTCAATTGCGGAATAAAGTTAGTAATCTAAATGCTTACTTATTTAAGGATTTTTTAAATGATAAGAGTCGACGTTTATACTGTGGGACTGAATCTGAAGGAAATGTTATTTTTTTTTTGGATGTCCAAGATACACTCAACAAGGAGACGACCTTTTTAAACAACTTATTGACATTTGTGTACCTTTTCGTATTAAGTATATATCTTATGGTAGTTCTGATTTTTCATATAAATAAAATTGTAAAATTGTTTCACATGTTTATAGTTACAATGTATATTAAAGCTCCCAAGCGTTTTTGATTCTCTCAAGTTACAATACTTAAACATATTTAAGTATTATACATGTTTACTTACTTATTATATAGTTCCCTTTTATTTACTGTTCTTTTCAAATGTGCTGGATCATGAAAATCTCATCTCTGCAAGTATAAATGAAGGTGATAGGTTTGTTGATGTAGGTGTGAATGAACATGTCTACCAACAATATGTCTTAAAATCATATATGGTAAATGTTCAGATAATTATTTAATATTCAAGTATCCTTTGTCTTATATACACAAAATATCAATAATATTCTGTAAACTAGTAATATATATAACTAGAACATTACGCATAATTAAGCATTGGTTTAAAGTTTTACGCTCCCAAAATTGTCTTATGAAATCAATTTATGATTATGATCTGAAAAACATGTTATCAAGCTGGATTATTTTTGTCAAGAACACCCTATTGTCAAATGGTTTCGGTGATGTGTGGTATTACCCTGAGTCGGTAAATGAAAAAATGTTTTATGTATATTTTGAGCAAAGATTGTCAGATTGTTTTTACCAAAATTTAAGGGTAGAAATTGAAAATGCTCACCCTTTACGTCTATATAAATATCTATACTTGCCTGTACACCAGGCAGAGTATCTAAATCACATATTATATGATAAACATAGGAAAGCCTTAAGTAGACTTAGATTATCTTCACATCGTCTACGAATCGAATCTGGTAGATATGATAAAAAATGTCCTATTAATGAAAGGAAATGTATATATTGTAAATCAAACGATGTCGAAGATGAGTACCATTTTGTTTTGGTGTGTGATTTTTACACGGAGTTAAGGAAATTATATATTAAGAAATACTTCTATGTACGACCAAGTATGGCAAAATTTATTGATTTACTCAATTCTGATTCTATATTTATGTTAAAAAAACTGGGTAAATATGTGTACGAATCTTTTAATAAGAGGGACAACTTCACCATCAGACGTGAATAAGCGTAAATCAAGTTTATATATAACTACTGCTTTGTTGATCTTTTCGATATTATTTCATCCACTTTATACCTTTTATATATATTTATATAACCTGCCTTCCACCTGTACCCACAATTATTGTAAAGTATTGTTAAATTGTATGCTATGGCAATGTATGTAATGTATACGCCAATAAACTACTACTATATTCTTATGATCATAGATCATTTTATAACACCACTTCTGGACTTTGTATGTTTGAAAGGGTCTACATAGGCTATGTCTGTTATCCAATCCTTTTGAATTTCAATAAAAAACGTTTAAATTAAATCAGCAATGTAGGTGCCTGTGATGGGAAGGTCAACCATCTACTCCAACGCTGTTGTATGATCTTCCACTACATATTTCTATTTAAAAAAATGCAATTTACCAATTTATTGACGAAAACAATTACCGTTAGTAAATTTATTCTAAATTTTTGTGATCAAAGCAATTTAGAAACTATTAAAGCAAAATTATTTTATGGTGATCTTTAAAAATTAGGTTGCCAACTTGCTACCGATTCCATGAAGTAGAATTGTTTATGCCAAGAAAAATTGGCGATTTGATGATATTTAGTTACATCAGAAGTTATCCTAACGGAACAAATAAAACACTAAAATATATCGGCTTTCGAGATATATTGTTACTACAGCATTGTTCATGAAAGAGTACATGTTAGCTTATCATCATTTTGTAAACTGCTATTGGCTGGATGGGTGTGAATATAAAATTCAGATAATCACAGTTTTAACAAACTCAGTGGGTGCAAAAACGAAAATCACAATATAACATACTGTAAATTTTGTATTTACACCCACCCAGAAAATTTGCAATGAACAATATCAAAGTTTCAATTTACTGGGTGAATGTAAAACCACAATTAAACAATGTGACGTATTGTAATTTTCTTAATAATTTATATTTGTACACTTATCCAGCGAGTTTGAAAAAAGGAGTGTTATTGAATTGAATAGTTTAACGTGTAACCATGTATACAAATACATGTATTCTTAAAAAACATCTTTTTTAACATATAGATATCACACAATACAGCGATACGCAATAGTTTATTATGAATAAAATAGTTATTACATATTTAAAGGGATAATATGTAAATTCGAAAAAATAATCATTGAAGTCTCATTTTTCTAATTTTTTGCCCCCCCCCCCCCCCCCCCCCCCAATTTGAATCATGTGAACATGTAAATCTAAAGAATGAATATGTAAAAACTGATCATTTTTAATTAAATAAACTCAAGTTATAAATATTGATTCGTTAATTTGTGCTTCTTTGCTGTTGAATTTTGAACCGGTTTCATGATCAAAATTCAACGATGCGGGTCAATTTTCAACGGATTAGGGTCTTTATTCAACACCTTTCGTCTCAATTTTCAACGTTGTAAAATGACCCCCGGGTCAATTTTCAACCCGGGTCAAAATTCTTCGTTACACCGGCACAGTCAATTATCATACTGATAGGTAGATATTTTCCCGTTCTCTAATGTAATACAGAAAATCGTCTTAAAAATTTTATAACGTCGTATGCTATTGGGTCCATTTCAACTGATGGCGTCCAAAATGCAACATGATATCACAACAAACGCATGTCAAACGCATATTCATTTTATATTCAATTGTACATCAAACAAAATATTAAGAAAACCTTTTATAGGGTCCTTGGATAGCTTATGTAACAATTCTAAAAATCTCTATAATAAAGAAAAGTTTATCAGGCTAATATGTAATGAATGTGATACTGTTATTGAATTTTTGCAAACTACATTATAGTTGTATTCAACCAAAGACATAATTTATTTATGTCTCTGGTTCAACTAAATGATACTGTAATAGGCTAAAATATTCATCTTTTATCAGTTTATATAAATATAAACTATCATTTAGAAACAATCTCTCCTTTTGTATGTGTATATGTGTTGTAGTGTTTTTTTTTCTTCTTTTATTTTGTTATTACCTTTGTATGCCCAAAAGGGCCCAGAATTTGGAAAAAAATAAAATTATGTATCTTATCATATTATGTGTGGATCAGATTAAGGGGGGGGGGGGTTGGGTGGTTCCACCCCCCACCTGGAAAAATCTACTTTCTTATATTATATAAATATTTAATTAATCAAAGATGCAAATTTAGAGTCTCAACTGAGTCTCAGCTGTCCGAGTACAAGCAAGTTATTAATTAATTTGCGTTAAGTTGTAATGTCAATGCTCGAATAAATTACACACAATATTATAATACAATATAGTGGTATATGTGTCAAGCATAAGTAAGAGAAAAAAATAGTTATAAGACAAAAAGTGGAAGAAAAGCTGGGTGATCGTGTAGAATACCGAGTTTAATTGGAATTCAGTACGCGAAGAATAATAACAAATTCTAAAATAGTTTTGACTGGACAGCAGACTTGCTCCTGGTTGTACAAAATAAAAGTGCTTTCTTTTTTTCAATGTTTTAAAGTTTAATTTGATGTCGGCAACAGTTCCCTAACTTTTAATGTATTTAGTTGTGACAATACATAATAGGTGGAAATTATTTACGTAAAGTTGAGAGGGATTTGCACTCGACAATAAAATGAAATTCGTACGTTCCATACAGTTGGTCCAGTCAACGATTGCGTTGACTTATTTTTGTCTACCCCTATACTGAAAAAGATCAGAAATTAGTAATACCGGTATGTATATATCTAATTAAATTGAATAAAAACCGCGTTACCAATTTTCTAAAAAGATTTTGTGGATAAATTATTACCTAGCCTCTCATTGTTGAGCTGCTGGGCTACTTCATATCATTGGATGGATCAAACTTTGGAATGAATATGCCACGCACACTGATGCTTTTTCTCTTCCTGATTCTCATGAATGGGTAACACTGACATCGATCCGTGTACATTTTCTTGCAGGTCAACTGCCTATTTATATTGTTGATTCCAGCTACGGACGTAAATAATCAGTAACCACCGAGTGAATATTTCAATGTCGGCATAAGTGTTAGTTTTCAATGTGACATTTTTATCTTGAATAAAACAAACCATTTAGGAATTTCATTAATTACAAATGTTAATTGATGTGAGATGTAAAACTGAGGACTAAATAGTCAAGCGTTGCCGACTGATTTGATATTTCATTAACGGAATGGAACTGTTGAGGTATTTGCTTTGATAGTAAGAACTGTGTTATCTAAACTATATAAGTATTTAAGTACATGTAAATATTATAATACACCCGTGTCCAACACATGCATTTACATTCGTAAAATCTTTCTGGCGGAGCTCCCAAATTCAGCGCTGAGGGAGGGGGGGGGGGGTGTTTCGTACTTTTAAAGGGACGCGTTCTAATTTCAGACTGCAGACTGGCTTTTTTGGCAGTTTAATATAGAATTTCTCAAGGAAGAGGAAGAAGAAAGGTTGGGATTTCCTCTTGGGAAATATTGCGGAATTTTATAGGTGCTATTATGAGATTTTTCAAAGAAGGAAAATTGTCCACATACCAGCTGAGCAAATAGTTATACAACAGGGAAAATATAACCATGTTTAAATAAATATTGATATTACAAATATGTATAAATGAAATAAATGAATCTACAGAGAGAGAGAGAGAGAGAGAGAGAGAGAGAGAGAGAGAGAGAGAGAGAGAGAGAGAGAGAGAGAGGGGGTACAATATAGGAATATTAATGTGTAAATTGAGACATCCATCTGAACAAGCAGAAACATACAAAAACCAGAATTATTTTTACTAAACTTTTACGAATATTTTTGACACTAAACAGAATTCCTGCATTTACATAGAACGCTCACTGGTGCACAAAATAACATCAAAAGAAAAAGTCCAAGCATAATTGGTTGACCAAAAAGAAAAGTTTAAATACTCTTGATTTTGTATACAAGGTAAGCGTAGGAGCCGCTCTTTAAAATTATACATGTTCTACGCTGTAAACACAGTGTCACCAAAAGTTCTAAACTCGTTTAGATGTAAAGTGAGTAATTATGTCTGCCATAAATAAATATGATATGACCGTAAGGCCCAGGTAAACACAAGATAACTATCGGTTCTAATCTAAATAAATTGATACAAAGGATATCTCAATTATGTAGTCACTCGATCGGCGATTTTATTGTACTCCTTATAAGGCGATGAGTAAGTCCTTATATGGCAATGGGCCGGGGACAACGAGCGCGATTTCGCGGAACAGGGCGTGAGAGTGCGGATATAAGGTCAGTTTTACTACGAACTCGCTCACTCTGACCAGAGAAACCACAGCGTACAGATCTACAACCAGACGCACCATTCCAATTACTAATCACAATGGGAGACGAAGATGTTGCAGCTTTAGTTATTGATAATGGATCCGGAATGTGCAAGGCCGGATTTGCCGGAGACGATGCTCCCAGAGCTGTGTTTCCTTCCATTGTCGGACGCCCCAGACATCAGGTAGATAAAATAATCAAGAAAAAAAATCGAAAGTGTTCTCTCTATTTCATTAATGATTTTATTCATATAAGTATAAGGGAATTCTGTATCCAGATACTACTTTCACCTATCACATGTATCTACATGATAGTAATGCTGGTCATGACAATACATGATGGCATATATATATTGTATATGGTTTTATTGTGAAATATGTGTATATACCGAAAAAAGGGCATCGGATTGATATTTGAATTATTTTGGCAATATCACATAACCAAGTGTTCAAAAGGGGGCGTTTCTAGCGTGACTTAATATACCGGTATGTTATCAGCCAGAGGGGATATATCATTACTGGTTAATGAGAAAAGTATGGCTTATCTCAAGATACTTATACGCACTATCATGTAGTATGGTTAAAGTTTTTATTCCAACCTAAACGCTTTGATTTCAAAAAACACGAGGAAACACCATTACATGTTTATATATACATCATTAAAATAACACGTTTCTGTTTGAGCGTAAATTTACAACATCTACTTTCTTTCAGGGTGTGATGGTTGGTATGGGACAGAAGGACAGCTATGTAGGAGACGAGGCCCAGAGCAAGAGAGGTATCCTCACCCTCAAGTACCCCATTGAACACGGCATCGTCACCAACTGGGATGACATGGAGAAAATCTGGCATCACACCTTCTACAATGAACTCCGTGTGGCCCCAGAGGAACACCCCGTCCTCCTGACCGAGGCCCCACTCAACCCCAAAGCCAACAGAGAAAAGATGACACAGATCATGTTTGAGACCTTCAACTCTCCCGCCATGTACGTCGCCATCCAGGCCGTACTGTCCCTGTACGCTTCCGGTCGTACAACCGGTATCGTACTCGACTCCGGAGATGGTGTGTCTCACACTGTCCCTATCTACGAGGGTTACGCCCTTCCCCACGCCATCATGAGATTGGATCTCGCTGGACGTGATTTGACCGATTACCTCATGAAAATCCTCACAGAACGTGGCTACTCTTTCACCACCACAGCCGAGAGAGAAATCGTCAGAGACATCAAGGAGAAACTGTGCTATGTTGCTCTGGACTTTGAACAAGAGATGGCAACTGCTGCTTCATCCTCATCTCTAGAGAAGAGCTATGAACTACCCGACGGTCAGGTCATCACCATTGGCAACGAGCGATTCAGGTGTCCAGAGGCTCTATTTCAACCATCTTTCCTTGGAATGGAATCGTCTGGTATTCATGAAACCACATACAACAGTATCATGAAATGTGATGTTGATATCCGTAAAGACTTGTATGCTAACACCGTATTATCTGGTGGTACCACCATGTATCCCGGTATTGCTGACCGTATGCAGAAAGAAATCACATCTCTTGCACCACAGACAATGAAAATCAAAGTCATTGCCCCACCAGAGAGGAAATACTCCGTCTGGATCGGTGGTTCCATCCTTGCTTCTCTCTCCACCTTCCAACAGATGTGGATCAGCAAACAGGAGTACGACGAATCCGGTCCATCCATTGTCCACAGGAAGTGCTTCTAAATAGCAGACTCTGAACAAATTCATTATGTGCAATAAATTAAACTGTAATATATGCGGAAAGCATGAGAGGGATGAATGATTGTTAAAGTGTTGTGTGCGACTTTAAGTTAGAAAAATAAAATATAAAAAATCGATACAATTTAATTGTTTTTAAAAGTATTATAGAAAATCAGGCGGATGCCTACTTGAGAATGAAGTACAGGAAAGATGAATTATACTGCAATAAAACCAGAAATGTAACATTAGTATACTAATAAAAATAGTAAAAGGGATTATAGAAGTGACAATTTTTGTAATCCTAAGACGATCGAGGAAAATAATGGTTCATATGGCGTTAAATAATAAACAATTGAATATTTGTTATAAAGGGGGATAAAGATTCTGCTATTTGCAAAAAAAAAACCAAAAACCAAAAAACCAAAAAAAAAAAAACCAACCAAAAAACCCAAAAACATATATTTAAAAAAATTATTACACTGGATAACATAGATTAATTCAACACGTCCTCGATCTCTGGGATTGATCGTATAAAGAAAGGCGAACAATTATTAGACATTATCATCATCAACGTGCCATAAATCGGCTACTATGACACGACCTGTAGACCTATATATCTAATCCGGGTGCCACACCATTCAGTTATCTGTAGAGAAGATTACAGTGTGTCACGGGTATCGTCCCACACAGGTATCGGGGACACCTCACTCGACCTTTGAAAGAAGGCAAGGTAGCCGCGGTCTTTTTATTATACTCAGGTTTAAAATCCCTCTCCATCTTATATGTAAATGGGGCCAGTGTTTTACAAGGGAGGGGGTGTTTCCAATGTCAATATTTGGTACATGTAGCTATAAAGATTCGGTGACTTTGTGTGGAGCCTGGTCTCCGTAAAATGCATGTTTCATTCATGATTCTATTTTTGTCTACTCCTACAATGCCCGCTATCTGTTTTGTATAAGCCCTGCATTCAGACCATTTCGTTCGCCATGTGGCTTGTAACAGATGGCTGCAGACCAGACAGTTGTACAAGCGCGTTCAGTCTAATCAATCATTGACGTGGATAAGTAATGATAAGTATTGATGAAAATGGCTCTCAGGTGTGCGTCATAATGTCGGCGCCGTAATGTGCATTGTCAGGTGTCTGTCGCAAACACCTGAATCCACGTCCTTCATATACATATATTGACAGGTGTATACGCCATTAGCAAACGGGACACTATGCAATAAACAACCAGTGTCTGTACGTTATAATGGCTATAATTACATGTAGATTCGTACAGATCCATACCCATTTTATCATCTCTTTTGCCTAACACGTGGTCATTCTCTTCAACATCCAAGTTTCTTTTAATGTTAGACAGTATTCTCACGTTATGGTGAATAGTCCAAGATCTGTTTCAATTAACGACTGACTGTAAGATAAATCAGTAGATGAATATGTTTATGTATGTATGTACAGGCAGGAAAACTGTATTATGGTCGAACCACGATCCACAAGTTAATATACCATTTGAAAGAAGTTAAACTGAAAGATGCAGGGATTTTTGAAAAACATGGCAAACTTCCAAACATCTCTCTTGAAATAAATGATATAGATTTCGGTATATGTTTTTCCCCCTTTTTTCATAGAGAGATTACCGAGTTTTAGCCATTGGATAATTCATTAGAAGTAACATGCAGTATTAGTGGAAGTTGCAGGTGGTATTAGTGAATGATAATTCAGGTGTGTGTAACATCGTGTAACTCTCTAGATCTGCTGAGACCACGAAAGGAAACTGGAAGGAGATCATATGACTGCAGAACACAAATTCATCCTGATCTGATAAAGTAAATTACCTGGTACATGTTTATACAGTTATATAACAGCACTTGTATTTGATAACATAAACGTGTATACAACACATAACCAAGTTCTAGCTGACTCATCACTTATGCGAATGATTCTTATGATGCTAGGTCAATAAGAATTTGTCGAAGAAACTCCGTTGTCGAGGTGATTGTTTAGACATATTTATAACAATTCGAATGACTCGGTCATTTTCAGTACGTGCGTATATATGCATGGTGATGCATTTGAATTAGCAGTTCATAAGCAAACTCATCTCCACCATCCCCAATAAAAAGGAAATGAAGGAGAAAGTGGGTGTTTTAAACTCACTTTTCTTTACATACCAAAACTGTGTATACATGTAGTTTGTGACATATCACTGTTCGGAACGGGTTAAGGAATACCTTGATTTAACCATCTTCGAAAAACGATATACATGTACATGATGTGTAATGACAGTCAATATCTGAACAAAAAATGCTTTGATTTTCGTTTGCTGCAATAGGCGCCAATAAAATACGCAGAATGAGCTTACATATGTAAAATTCCACAGTTATATGGTTCATATTTGGTTGGTCGCACCTGGTAATAATATCCTTACCAATGAAGACTGAAGCGGCGTGCATAAATTATACCTTTCACGGCCAAAAAATTCTGCATCGTTTCGTATTATGTGTGTAGATCTATGATCTATATACGCATAACTAAATACATTAACGTCTTGTTAAAGCAATATGAACTGTATATTTTAGAGATTTTATTTTGCTGCAAAAACCTGCTAGTGGGATAAGTCTGCCTGTAACTTAAATTTTTATGATAGATTAGATTTGAAAAAATCATTAATTTTAGTCAGAAAAAATGATTTCACTTATAAGGAATATATAGCAGATCAGAACGACAATAATTAATTTTTGCTCCAATGAAGGCTTCTCAATGGCTTTTCCCACAAAAACAGAGCTGACATAAATTTTAAAACCATGATATCTTTTGTCATTTTAGTAAAAAAAAAACCATTTTCTTTTTAAAAAGAATTCAGCATGAAAATTGCAGATCATATTGCTTTAATCATTATGTGTGCAAACTATCCGCGTTTATTTAATGACGGTTTAAAAATGATAAATATTACATACCAACAGTATCGCTATCATAAGTAGATTAAAAAGAAACACCGATTAGTGTGAGACTACATTTAACGACTTCGAATATTTTTTTCTTTCGTTTTTTCATTTGTATCCTTTCTATTTACTTTTATTTGTATATATTCAATGTGTTCACTTTGACCTTAATGTAGGCTGAAGGCTAAATGATGCTTTATTATATTTTTAAAAGGAGGTCGGTTTTTACCACGATAGCATACCCTTTTTTAACCAAATTCTTCACCAACTCAAGAATGAGAAAATCCAACGTCTGGTTCTTTTTAGGGACTAAGATACATTTACGAAAGGAGTTGATCGTAATATAAAGGAAAGTAATTAGTATTGTTATACTTTCATGTTAAATACTGAAATCTGATTGGTTAAGACGCAGTTAATAATATTTACTATTACCCTCAGCGTTAGCAACGCACTTGGCAACGGGTAACATTAAAAAATGTTACATGCGCGAAAATTATGCGCGTACGGTTCGCTGTAGAATTCACGTTATTCCTATATAAAAGCAGTAAAATTTTCTTAAAAATTTTAAAAAAGACATTCAGTATAACAAAATAAATAGTGCCTGTTTGGGAGGATAACAGTTGAAATTGACACCCCTCGAAAACCATTGTCAACCTCCGCTTCGCGTCGGTTGACAATGGTTTTCTCGGGGTGTCAATTTCAACTGTTACCCTCCCAAACAGGCACTATTTATATAATACTACATTATAATTTTTCTACCTTGTATGTCATTTGTATTTTGTTTATTTTGTTCAATTTCATAATTTATATCGAAACAATATCTTAAAAAAATATAAGTAAAAGTAAGTTTTTAAAATTTGATTGCGCAAAAAATGGAAATTATTGTCGGTCACCTTAATATGTAAGTAAATTGTTGTTTTAAAAAAAAACGAACTGCTTCAAACGCGTAGGTGATCCAAACTTTTATCTTGAACATATTACGCCAACACACCGAAATATTTGTGGGATCACTGCTTTTGTCACCAGGAAGTTTAGAAGAGTAGGGCATTCTTGCACATGAACTTCCCTCTTGAACGATTATTTTTCTTAATGAAAAAAACCCCCATTATAATCATAAATTCATTGTTGTCTTTTGATGCCACGTTAATTTGAAATAAATAAGATAACGTTGTTTATTAGGCGTTTTTTAATTACCTGATGTGGAAAACAAATCACCTGTATGCGTCCTAATGAAAGATGGCTTATCTATCTGCTTAACATTACATTTTAAATTTGTAGAGTCGCATTCCGTACATTCCGTGATTTTGATTGTTCATGAAATAAGTAATCCACGCACAGTAAATCTCATGTGTATAAAAAAAGACATTTTTAACGGTCTGGACATTATGCGTACTTGAATAGATGCATCAAACACTGAAAACCTGCTTGATCATACGTTTGATGGCAGTTCAAGAATGCATAAATTCAGTTGCAGACAAATTGCTTTAATTAGTCAGATCTAAATTTTCTCTTGTTAGAAACTGTATGTAGAATATTTGGTTCTATGAAAATCTACAGAAGAAAGTTATACTCAGTGGATGCCAATAAATCTACTAACCACGTTTTAGGACCCCTAACCTTAACTTAAATTTACGTTCGAAAATTTTACAATCAAATGTTAAAACCCGAGAGTGCTTCAAAAGCAGATCTTTTAATCTACAGTATAATTATTTGAAATAGTTCAATTCATTTATACTGTTTTTTTGGCACACAAAAGATGCCGACATCTCCCGCATATGTTTAACAATGGTCAGGTACATCGACCGGCCGGCAAGAAACGTCACTTTCAATGAAACCATTTGAATTCTGTTGTTTAGGACTAACACTGCCTTACAGGCACGTAGCACGGGGGGGGGGGGGGCAGGGGGCGGGGGGGGGGGGGGCTCCCCCCCCCACTTTTTGCGCGGCAAAGATATTTCTTAAATTTACATACAAAAAATTGAATTAACATGGAGTCCCCCCCCCCCCCCCCCACTTTTATGGGACCATGTAAAAAATTGAATTGAAAATATAGGAAGGATCAGTGAAATGGTTGTAGTTAAAGGTATACTAGTCTCCCCCCCCCCCCCCCCCCCCCCCACGGATTAGGATTTTTATTTTAGAATTTTGGAACTTTTTTTTTTTTTTTTTTTCTTTTTTTTTTTTGCATTTAAGATTTTCAAAAACGATGCTACGTGCCTGCCTTATTTTTAGTCTACATTAAGTTTGCTCTCTTGGGCCTTCATCAATTGTGCATACTGAAAAACCAGTTTACAATTACGGTGCAGATGTAAATTCATTTTATATGTGAACAATGTTAATGAACGATATGTTAAAAAAAAAAAATCATTTTTTATAATATAATCAAATGTTTGAAACCGTATGTATAGGGCCACATACGTCCGAAATCTACGCTCTCTATAAAACCCCATCCCAGAAAACAAAGCATAACCTGCCGAAATCCAGGTTAAAGTTTTTATGAGAACATATTAGGGGAGTTATTAAGTCCTTCCTTTAATATAATAATACTTGTGTAACAGCAGTTTAAGATGCTTGGTTAAACACTCATAATCATAAAACGCCAACAAACCCATAAATTTCTACGATTTTGAAAAAAACAAGTTAACTCATAAATTATCTGATTGTTCGTCGTAATCATACACACCTTAGGGTTTGTTATGTTTTTTTTTTCTTTTAAAATGATGCATATGTCAACAACTTATAATATTTAATTAGTAAACAGATAATATCTGATCAAGCCCGATTGCTGTCCTTTATGAGCCCCGAGACACAGTTACTTGTGTATACCTGTAGATATAATGCTGACACGTCACAAATTCGTCATGCATAAATATATTCTCCCATAGGTAATTAATTCGCCACTCAGGTGTATACAACTACACATTCATAGTTTTTGACGCATTCGCTCAGGATTTTTTTATCTTCGCACAAAACAACTCCCTACGGGTGCAAAAGATTTAAAACATGACCATATAAGGCGATCCGTCACACTCGAGCACAAAGGTATTTAAAGAGACGCACAGTTTGACATTACCATTCAGAAAAGAATTTCAACTCGCTTATAGACTGAAAATAATTCAGTAAAACTTATCATAATGGGAGAGGAAGATGTTGCAGCTTTAGTTATCGACAATGGATCCGGAATGTGCAAGGCCGGATTTGCGGGAGACGATGCTCCCAGAGCCGTGTTCCCCTCCATTGTCGGACGTCCCAGACATCAGGTAAATCATACAAAATTCTATTTTTACTAGATCTTGGATTTTTCTTTAATGGCTATCTTTTACATTTTTTGAAAGTAATGGTGTATTAATTGATGCCTTCTTCTAAATTTGTTTCATTGTATGTAATACATATTTCGCAGAGCAAGATTGAAAACTGAGAAAAAAAATTGAATCAAATATATTTAGTTTTGGAAAGTTTGGGTGTGGCACCTGAACACGTGTAGCACAAATTTTCATGAGAGAGAGAGAGAGAGAGAGAGAGAGAGAGAGAGAGAGAGAGAGAGAGAGAGAGAGAGAGAAAACCAAGGAAGCTTTTAATAATTCTTGGGCTTTTTCGTCTATTTTGATATACACGCCCGAGTCAGCATAAAGGCAGCACTTTTTGGACATCCGGAATTTAATATTATCATTATTTTTTTAAAATACCGGTCGTAAAAGACATATTTGACCTGATAAAAAAACACATTTTTAAAATACATTATATCCTGCGTGGCGAATGTACATGTACGTTGATTTGATTACATTAATAATGTGTTACACAAGTTATGGAGCCATGCCAAAACTTTCAAAAACTTGAACCCTGAGATGAGTTTCATCTTTCAGTTAATTAATATCTGAAAGAAGTATATTACATATTCGAATAAATTATTAATAAAACTTCAAAATTATTTTTACAGGGTGTGATGGTTGGTATGGGACAGAAGGACAGCTATGTAGGAGATGAGGCTCAGAGCAAGAGAGGTATCCTCACCCTCAAGTACCCCATTGAACACGGCATCGTCACCAACTGGGATGACATGGAGAAAATCTGGCATCACACTTTCTACAATGAACTCCGTGTGGCCCCAGAGGAACACCCCGTCCTCCTGACTGAGGCCCCACTCAACCCCAAGGCTAACAGAGAAAAGATGACACAGATTATGTTCGAGACCTTCAACTCTCCCGCCATGTACGTCGCCATCCAGGCCGTACTGTCCCTGTACGCTTCCGGTCGTACAACCGGTATCGTACTCGACTCCGGAGATGGTGTGTCTCACACAGTCCCCATCTACGAGGGTTACGCCCTTCCCCACGCCATCATGAGATTGGATCTCGCTGGACGTGATCTTACAGACTACCTCATGAAAATCCTCACAGAACGTGGATACTCTTTCACCACCACAGCCGAGAGAGAAATTGTAAGAGACATTAAGGAGAAACTGTGCTACGTTGCTCTAGACTTTGAACAAGAGATGGGAACTGCTGCTTCATCCTCATCTCTAGAGAAGAGCTATGAACTTCCCGACGGTCAGGTCATCACCATTGGCAACGAGCGATTCAGGTGCCCAGAGGCCATGTTCCAGCCATCTTTCCTTGGAATGGAATCTTCTGGTATCCATGAAACCACGTTCAACAGTATCATGAAATGTGATGTTGATATCCGTAAAGACTTGTACGCTAACACCGTATTATCTGGTGGTTCCACTATGTACCCTGGCATTGCTGACCGTATGCAGAAAGAAATCACAGCTTTAGCTCCTAGCACAATGAAAATCAAGATCATTGCTCCACCTGAGAGAAAATACTCCGTCTGGATCGGTGGTTCAATTCTTGCTTCTCTCTCCACCTTCCAACAGATGTGGATCAGCAAACAGGAATACGATGAATCCGGCCCATCCATTGTTCATAGGAAGTGCTTCTAAGCATTCATTCTATACATTATAGACTCATTTCTTTATCATATATGGAAATCAGATCATAATGTTTCATCTTTTTATATTTTTTTATTTTATTATACATGAACGTTATACTATTGTTACCAATATTTTAATAAAGCTTATAAATACTAATTTAAGATTCTCTGTGTTAGCCTCTGAAAAGTCGTATTTCTTGCAGTTAATGTTTAGCCAAATAAGGGACCCATACGTTGTCTAAGTGTCAATGTAATTTATACTTCTTCCTCTCACTCGAAAATAAGAGTCATATTATTAAATTTGTCTTTTTTGTAATGAAATGATGTTCACTACAAGAAGACACGAATTGTATAAACTAGAGGATATTGATATAATTCGCTACTACTAGGAGTTTTAAAGACGTTTAAATATAAGCTGGCATTTACTATAAGATTGGTTTTCATCAAATTTTCTAGACAACACTGGTATGACACTCGTTACCTCAGTAAGTAAGGGTCTTTGTAAAGAACATAGGGGGTATGACGCAGCCCTCGTGTCCTCAGGTATATGACACACATTTCTGGTTGACCCCCGTCTCCACTTGACGAGAACATCACGTGATGTCTGCATGGGTTACCCTCGTGGTTTTTTTATGTGGATTTTCAAAAATACAAAAATTTCTTTCAGTTTGCTTTTATCATTTGTTGAATACTCTTGGTTTTATATGCTACTTTAATTTGACGTCAAAGACACCTTGTCACTGGCTTTACTTTTGTAAACTTCCAACAAATGTACTTCCTTCTGCCAAAAACTAGAAAATCTACATCATTGGGGTAATTTTCCTACCTACATGTATCATGATGAACTTAAAAAAAGCAACGCGAGGACAAAATATTTTTTTTTTGGATTTATACAGTCGCAATTTTGAACACCAAAGAAACTACATGTACACATACTTTACACATACTACATGTACACATACTTTACACATACTACATGTACACATACTTTATATCTTGAGAATAAGTTAAAAAATGCGTCGCTATTCCTATTTATCATATATTCCCAAATTATTCATTGAAAAACAAGAATGCTCGATAATCACAAATGACATTGGACGATTTACGCTCTACTTCCTCTCTCTTGACTTTTCAACAGACATGTTTTACACCAGTTGATGGTGAAACGAGTCGAGCTTCTCGTCAAAAGATTTGAAAAAATATTTTTTTTCAGTTTTGGAATGCAATAAACATGCATATATCACGTGATATGTTGACTTGTGACCATAAAAGGCAATGCTGTTTTTAATTGGATGTTTAAAAAGTTTGTCTTTTCAGGTTCTGAAAAGATCATAGATTAGGACATTTCTACAACTGGTTTTAATTTCTTTAACATATTATTCACATGAGTGTATAATGCATTTCAACCTCGCATTTAACATTTTTTCCATTCGCTTTGACTACAAATAAAGTGTTTTTGTTTAATGCGGGTAAATTAACTTCCACTCAGTAATTTTTCCTCTATTTCTTAGAAAATTGATTGTTTTATAAAAATAAACTGACAAAACCGAAATCTTTGCAAACGAATAAAACATAGATGTAAAAGTGAAAAAATGAGTGTTAACGGATCATGTTTTGCGAAGTGTAAAAATAAATTTTAAAAGCAATCATAAAGCCCTTCACGTCCCGACCAAAATTATCACCTGATAATACTCAAAAAATGATTCCTTATTCTTGTAATGCTAATTTTGTGGCATTACACATTACTAGCATTACTTTGAAAACATGTAATGCATTGCAATGCATTACCATTACATTTAGCATTACCCCAAGCCTGCTACACATCTCATTAAGACATTAATACTTGTGATTGAAAATGAACTTTCTATATTTCTCAAATGAAGTGTTAAACTAATGTAAAACATACCGCTTTTATCAAAATACTAGTAACTGTAGCCAAATTGAAATAATGATTAGATCGTTTTCTGAGGGACAAAGAAGAATTATTTCATTTTAGGTACGTTTACTCCTCTTCTTAAAAGCATTAACGTTTAATTGATTCAGAAATTGATGTAAACCTCCCTGTGGTGTTTTATACGTGCTAATGTCACGAGTAAAATGCATTGTTTTTCGCAGTTCTGACTTTAAAACTTTTTTTGCGACCTCTTTGTCTCTAGCAATTGACGATCGGCACGTTACACTGAGATACAGCTAGGTCATCACTAGATGTGAAGGTAACTTTGGTAACTATAACAACTTGGAAATCTGACGTCAACCCGTGCAGTCCTTGGAATATTTCGTGCTGTCAATCTAGCTAAAATTTTGATCGATCAAGAAATATTCCAGGCAAAGTCAACTTAAAAGTATAAAAAAAAGATACAAATAAACTATTTATACATGTCATTATTATATTTTTGGTACTACCTGTTTATTGCCTGATACTTTGATCAACTGAAGTTACAGGTTCTATTGATGTAAAAACTGTTCACAAACCTTAAACACATTTTAACACATGTATGTGAAAAAAATAATTAAAATAATATTTCATCTATTTCACTCGCTACTCGTGGATTTGTGGCGTCTTCAGACTGATAAATATGCAAACTCAATGTACAAGATTTTGTTATTTTTTTCCATGTAACATATTGTAAGCTTCGTGTACAAAGTTACAACTAAAACTTGTAAAATAGAGAGGACATAGTGAAGTAAAGGATTTTAACCTGGCATGGCATTATCTTTAAATACAGTGTTCAAGAGCGCCAAAGATATATCACTGATGTGATGATCATTCCTTTTTAAATCAAAGATTTTCAATATGTCGTTTTTTTTTTACGCGTTTCTGTCATTTTGATAAATTGCTAACTTATAATTTCTTTGATCTTCAAGTTGATTGTTGTATAATTATTAACCACATACCATATATTTTGATTAAATAATGATGAAAAATAATTCTTTAAATTTCTTATTTTCATATGTGTTTACCAATTATGTATCAAATGAACGGATGCTATGCTAATTACTACTAATGGATTGTCGCTATCAATATTTCATTTTGGAAAAAGTAATATCATAACTACACAACAAAAAATTTCGCACACATACTGTGCACATATTTCCATGACAAAAGTATTTGATCCACCCCTCATCTTGATTTAAAGAGGAGTGGAAGTTTGTAAGGAGAAGAGCGGATCAGCAATGATTGTTTTAGATGTAATTTACACAATATACTTTTCTAATTTATGTGAGGCATTTGCCTTTTTGCACTATTGAATGCAAAAATTAAATGGATAAAATAAACTCTCTTCATCTCTTTTCTTTATTGTTGTATTTGTTCACCCCCTCTATGTTTTCGTCTGTCTTCACCTTTGCAATCAATCTTTGTTATTATTTTTTTTCATTCTTTCTCCTTACCCCCTAAAATTTCCCCTGGCAATTAAACTGTATTATGTTTTTAAAAAAAAATTGTTGTTGAATCGAACCTTTTTCAAGTTTAATTTATAATATTAACCTATTGTAAAGAATTCAAATGTATGAGGCATTTAATCTGCTGTTCGATCCCATTCAGTGTATCAAATATTATACTTGAATAAAATTCTTCTTATTAAATTATTAAAAGCAACGCCAGAGGTAACTTTTCTGAGGGGGAAGGCTAATACTTACCGGTATTAGTATAGTACATGGTACACTGTAATTTAATTGATACAGAAAAGAAAGCAATAAAAGTCGTAAAATCTGAAAGAGGCATTTCGAAAAAAAAAACCTAGTCAGGTAGCATCGTTTTTTAAAATAGGTGGGCCAGACTCATCCAAAAATCTTGACAAGCTTAAAAAAAGGGGGGGGGGGAGGTTACTTTCCAACACAATATACTTCACTGCTTATTTCCTTATTTTCAATTCAATTTTTACATAGACCTATAAAAGTTGGGGGGGGGGGCAACTCCATGTTAATTCAATTTCCTGCCCCCCCCCTTCTCCCGATGCTACGTGCTTGTAAACTGTAACGCATTACTGGGTCAATTTTTAAAAAAGGCAGCTAAATAGTTCAGGTGAAAATGATAAAAAATAGTAGATATTTCTGCACTTTTTTTTAAACTAACAGTAATAATACAACACTATATTTTTCAAAAGACACATTTTCCAAACAGTAGTTAATGTAATTTGGTCAGAATGATCTTTTAAAAATGAACAATAGCTGTTTTATTGTCATTGGTGTTACCTGTAAACAATACACTGTATATAAAAATAAGCAACTTTTAGATTAAATTTGAGGTACAAATGAATGTTTACTTATGTTACTTAACAAAAAATAAAAATTAATAGCATTTAGTTATAATAGTAAGTTTCTTCTTATAGTTTTGACATGAATATGAGACAATCTTGTAAGACATACCTGTTTCAATATCTTTCAACATAAAAATGGCTATTATAACTAAAATTTCATAACATACAATCCATCCAGAATTTCAATACATTAATTATTATGATTTAAAAACCTGTAAATACCTAAAGTTTTAGATGAAGGAACATTTTTTCGGCAGGTCACTCCAATGACTTGATAGTAACACCAATGACAGTTTCAGTAACGCCAATGACTTATAAACTAAAATTTTAAGTCTAAAACATCTCAAAAAATTAAAAAAAAAACCTTAATCTTTCATTTATTACCCTTGCTTAATTACAAAGATAAAAAAAAAGATTTATTAAGTTAAAGTCTTTAAATGATTTGCAAAAGCGAAAAATCTGGCAGATTTAAGTGATTAAATTCTCATATTTATTAAGATATATATATTTTTTTGCATTTTACTTTATAGCAGTAGAAAATATAGAGTTTATGGTGGCATATCTCTGCCCCTTGTGTGCAAGTTATTTTTCTATTAATTATGTCGACATGCAAGATATATATGTTGACATGCAAGATAGTTATGTCCACATTCAACATAACTATGTTGACATGCAAAAAAACTGCAATCAAAAAAAATATAAACAATCTCAAATATCGCCAACATGTGACATCCAAGATGCTAGATACGCTGCCTATTGGTGTTAACATGCAACTTATTTATGTTAACATGCAACTTCTTTATGTCGACATGCAACTTCTTTATGTCGACATGCAACTTCTTTATATCGACATGTAACTTATTTATGTCGACATGCAACTAAGTTATGTTAAAATGCAAGATTAATATGTTGACATGCAACATATTTATGTCGACATGCAACTTAGTTATGTTGACATACAACTTATAAGTTGCATGTCAACATTTTATTTGCATGTAAACATAGCTAAGTTGCATGTCAACATTTTGATCTCGCATGTCAACATAAATAAGTTGCATGTTGACATAAATTAGTTGCATGTCAGCATATTTATCTTGCATGTTAACATAAAAAAGTTGCATGTCGACATTAAAAGGTAGCATCAAGCATCTTGGATGTCACAGGTGGGCGATATTTGAAATTTTTTGAGATTTTTTATAATTTTTATCTGATTGCAATTTTCTTGCATGCCAACATAATTATGTTGCATGATGACATAATTTTCTTCCATGTCAACATATTAACCTTGCATGTCAACATATTTTATAGAAAAAGAACTTGCACACAAGGGGCAGAGATATGCCATCAAAAGAGTCCATTATTTGTTATATGATAGTTTAATAGGTAAGATATTGATTAATAATAATGATAGTTTATTAGGTTAGATAATGAAAATAAAATCAAATATGGCAGTGACATAAATAGCTGCCTTTTTCATATTGACCCAACTACGTTTTAGTATCAGCAACCGCCTTGGAATGTTCAGTATGATTAACGGGAGGTAACTCCAGAATATTTTCATGTGAAAGGGTTTTGCAAAAAATTCATTTTGAGAACAAGTTTTCAATGAAATAATAACAAACACAATGCTTGTTCTAACAACTTTGACTAAAAGGATAATTTAAAGTTTACAATAAATATTTAGAGATTAGTAAACAAACTTCCGGTAAATTGTAAATTAGTTATAGTAATATATTTAAAATCTATATCTATATATCCAAGGAATGGTCTTCCTCTTTGATTTGATTAAATACATGACTGTAATAAACATCAGAAATAGTGCCTTTGGAAAACCCGGTTGAAATGAGTCAGGGCATATTCATTGTACATTGTATACATGTCATAATCAATTGATGGTATGTGCATTTTAGATGTAAATATTGACATTTTCGGCTGTCATTGTCTGTTATAACATTACGAATCAATTTTGAGCCCTAAAACCCGATAACTTCATAGAACATGAGTGACACAAATTGGGCGTGTCTTACAGCATAACCGAGACACGGTGTTGGCTTCACCGCATAGTAATACAAATGTACATAGCATACGTGCTTCGTGAAAAAAAGTGATTTTAAAAGTGTTGTTTTAAAGTATAGATATTTGAAATAATATAAATATAAGTAATAAGGAATCGTTCTTTGAATATTATGAGGTGATAATTTCGGTCGGAACGTGGTCAAATCTATTATAAAGCCCTTTGGGCTTTACTGGATTTGAACACGCCCCGACCGATATTATCACCTCATAATACTCAAAGAATAATTCCTTATTCCTTAAATAATAGAGTAGTTCACATTGTTCTCTACATAACCAAAAGTAGGCACACTAAGATTTAAATTGACATGTAGATTTAAGCTTTGTGGTCACATAGATATATATCGATTTCTTTCAAATGTAGACATGCTTAGAGTTAGTGAATCCCGACTAAGAATAGCATGTCTTTTAACCCACTTTATGCTGGAAGTTCATCTAAAAATACATGTTCAAATTTAAGCTAACAGAAATACAAGGGTTGATCCAAAAGTAATGTCACAACATGCACCGTCCCTCTAATGCGCGCTGTATTGTAAAGAGTTAGTCATGTGTGGTGTCATTATTTCGATGCAACGTCAATTATATGCATTGTATAATTAAAAACACGAAGGACACGACAGCTGCACAATTATTGATATCATGCAAGCTTTTCAGAACAGGTTTTATTGCTTAAAATATCTAAATACTAAATATAGGTTTATAATTTCTAACAAAGTATGCAACAAAATGCATCATCGGCCTTCTTTGTATTGTAAAAACAATGTAAACTCAGTACTGTGTTGTGATATATGTAAGTGCCACATAGTACATGTAATCGTTTAATTATATTTACAGAATGGTTAAAAAATGTCAAGGTCATCTTATTTTTTTGTTAGAAGGTATCCACGTTCAACAATTTCCTGCGCGGGCAACAGGATACCCCAGATTCTTAAAAGATGGCCATATAAGGCAATCTGTCTCGGTTGACTTGTTGTTATTTTCCCGGTAACATTTAAGGAATTGCAAAAACTACTTCTGTTAACTTTTCAACTTTGCCGAAGACTTAACATCATTCAAAAAACCGGAGAAATGGGTGAGGAAGATGTTGCAGCTTTAGTTATTGATAATGGATCCGGAATGTGCAAGGCCGGATTTGCCGGAGACGATGCTCCCAGAGCTGTGTTCCCCTCCATTGTCGGACGCCCGAGACATCAGGTAGTAATAGTCAAACTTTCAAATAAAGATTCACTAGTTACTTATCATTAGTATTGCCTAAAACTAGACAAAAGTTGTTCTATAATGATCAAGATAACTACTAAAAAAGAAATGACAAATGAAATGTTGGGCGTGCCATCTAATTCACATTTTGGTGTAGTAAATTTGAAACCGATTGGCGAAAGGTAGCTCAAAGTAAATTATGAATTTTATTCATGGATTCATTATATAAAGAAGCATGCGTCTATCGTATCAAAATCAATTTAGCCTGAAGATTAAATTGGCTTCAAATGAACACATGGCGAGATGGCTTTATTTCATTTTTCTTTCACTTGAAAAAAAATCTCCTTTATCATTTTCATGACGATTCTTTGCGGTACAAAATTTAATTTTTCAGTTATAATGAATATTACATGGTTAAAGTTTTTAGCATTGATGGTTAATTCGTCACATAATAATGTTAGCTCACCGAGATGAATTAGGATGAGCCCATGCTTCATCCAAAGGTTTAGCGTCGGGTCAGCGTCAGTGTTTGGACCTAGTTATTTAAAGCTTTTTAAACAGTTCCTGTATCATTGCTATCACTTGTCGAAGATTCATCAAACTTGAACGGATATCATAATCGGGGTATACTTATGGACCTGACCTAATAAACTTGGGCACTGAATCTGAACCATTAATTTCAGATCCTGTAGCAAGTGGCTTTTGACTCCAATATCTATATTTTTCTTGGTCCCATCTTCTCAAAACTTTGATTTTTTTATTTGAACATATTTTATTATGCAAATATAAATCTACATAAATGGATTAGGCAGCAGGCAATGCTTATGCAACCCTTAATGGATGGTTCGTTATACATGGTACATAAACTCTAAGATCTCTAACTTTCCTTTCATGATATTCTTTCTGTTGATACCAAACAACCAATTATAAACATGCTTTTTACATATTTTGCAACCAAGTTGTAAAAAGAGACACAGAGTACCCCGTATGACTGTACATGTAGTTTTCCTCTTCATCATATATTTATCCATTGAATCAGCTTCCGATTGGCTTGGGACTAGCAATTTTTCCCTCAGTTCATTTAGTTTTATATTTAAGGTAAAGCAAAAATTTAAGTCAAATTATGTAATCATTATTTTTCTTATCAGTGGGCGGATATTTAAGACGAAAAATATTAAGATCTTTAATTTATCAAAGGAAAAAAATGGTGATAGCTATTAGTTATAAGACCTAAAACACATCAAAATATATATATTCTTTTGTTTCATCGTAAAGGCGCTGATAAAACACAGGTAAAAATCCAGGTAAAATCTTTGAAAGCAACCTATAATTGCTATCACAACACAAATCACACCTATTGGTCTATACACAATTATCAAATGTGTGCAAAACGGGAACACATCCGCTAGATCTACGTCCGCCAACTTTTAACTTTCAAAACTTAAAAAAATTGTAACGTAATTCTATCATCATCATAATTATGTTTGCACACCACAGAAGAAAGTTTGTACAAAACATAAAGATGTTTGTACATGACGTAATGAACAAAAAAGTACATTGCGTAAAGAAAAATCACATAATGATGTTTTAAAATGTATTATGTAAAGAAAAGCACATGCTATAATATTTAATGCTTATATTGACATTCCCTTACTGAAAAATTATTATTTACTTAAATAAATCGATATAAAGTGCAGTTCACGGAGGGAGTTAATAAGTAACAGCAAGAACAGCTGTTTCTTAAAACCGGTTTAAACATAGACTGTTGAGATGAGATCGACGAGCATGAAAAGATATCCATGAAAAATAGCTCTTGAAATGTTGCATTTAACAATAAAGTCAACTTTTTTTGTTGAAAAATTATAAAACATGGTGTTTTGACAGCATTCATGAAATACATTTTTTAACCGATGACATAGAAATCACTGTTTGAGAACTGTTTGAGAACTACTTATGTAAATAACTCGTAAATTCATAGGTGTTGCATTTATAGGCATTTAAACATCACTGAATTTAATGGAAAAACATTAGAATGTAAATATATAGCTTTATTATAAAAACTTTATTTATTTGGAAGTTAATAGCAATGCTTTTATAATTAATCAGCTCTCTGTTCTAATATCAAATTGCTTGAAGTTATAATGTTTTCTCAAGTGTTCATTTATTGTAAATTCACAAGATAGTTAAGTCTTGTAAATCTTGTAAACATAAGATTTTTTTAGTCTGAATATGTATATTTGTGTTATGGTAATACACAATTAATGATTTACACTGTTGTCTGAGTTTTCTAGTCTTTACATAATATTTTTTTTCGCTGTAATCGATGTGAGCAAGGAATAAGAATTGTTAACATTGAACTTTTATTCAGAAAACAATGCGATTTCTTCTACAACAATTAATTAAATTACTTATAACAAACTGCATTGGAACAAAATAAGGAAATGATTTAAATACTTATTCATATTACTTAAATTTAGAATTCGAATTGATTACTTAAAATGAGAAATTAATTGATTAATTGAGTAAATAACAGTATATTGTAAATAGTAAAAGAAATATTAAGTAATTGTGTTAGTTGAAATGAGTAATATATTTGACAACTACGAGTAACTAAATTACTTATAACAAACCATATTAGATAAGTATTTTAATTACTTATTTTAAAAATGATTTTAATTACTAAAATAAGAATAAATAACCAGTCTGCATATTTATTTAAGTAATTGCAGAAATGATTAGTAAAATAATTCATAAGTAATTGTATTAATTATATTTACTAATTACGATTCCAATTACTAAAAAGGATTGCCTTTTACTTGCCATTCTGACTAAATGTATTACTTACTATTTAAATTTTTTCTAAATTCAAATTCTTATTTTAAAAATCAATAGTAAAACTTTATTTATAGTGTGAATTCGAAAGCTATAATGATAAGTGAAACCCATAATTACGAAAGCCGAGAAGGATCATTCGAGATTCGAGATTCGAAATACGAGATTCGAAATTCGAAATTCGAGATTCAATATCTAAATTAACCAATCAAATCAAAGATCTGAAAATATGTATCCTAGCGACATCAAACTGTTCTAAATAAAAATCATACGTACATGCTCTTATATACAAATAAATGCTATGTTCACTTCTCCCTACCTAACTAAATAATTATTTGTATTTACTTTTACACAGAATATCTAAGTAGACTAGTAATAATGCAGTGTGCTTCGCGGATCTAAGTGATTTTGTTTGCCCTGGTGCATTTCCACCTGATGCGTTTGAACCCTAAGGTATTTCACCACCAGTAATAGTTTAAATCCGGGTTTATTCACCCCTTTTGTGTAAAAATGCGGTTATGGTAGAGAACTTCATAAGCGTAGCTAATTTTTTCTGTAGGGGGTCCTAGGCCAATTTTAAAAAATTTTACTATGTAAATTTAATAAGCTCCAATTTTCCCGAGGAGGGGGTCCAGATCCCCTGACCTCCTCCTTTCTAGATCCCCGCATGAAGATTAGAACATGTATCTAAATAATCTAAATATAAATAATCTGTCCTGTTTCACTAATAAATATAAGCATTACTTACCGTTTTTATGTACGCATACAGTGATACACTAGTACTATGATTATAAACAAATCATTGAGATATTATCACATCATACGGAATTATTAATATATACAATTTTTTTTCCTTTTCCTCAGTAAACAACTTATCATGAGTCTTACTTTTGGAATTGTTTTCAATATAGAAGGATACCTACTCTCTACAATTAAAGGTAGGGATGATAGGGTGCCAATTTGTTCACATTGCCGATTTCTTGTGCAGAGAACAGTAAAACCTTTTATTTGATTGTGCATGAATATTTCAAAATTAATTGTTGTACATATATTTTGTTATAATTCATTCATTGATATATCAACAAGAAAGAATAAAAGCATATATAACATTTTTGAATAAGTTTTCTCGTTATGTCACAAATGAGATAATTTTATTACTATGCCCTGAAAATTGCTGAATCACACCGGAAACAGTTATATTGCCCTCCCGGAAACAGTTATATTTCACAGGAAATAGTTATATTGCCCTCCCGAAACTGTAATATCACCATCGCGTGCAAGAATTCTGCATATTAATTACGTCGGGTTCGAAATTCAACAAGTCAGTTGCTAAGCAAACGTAAACAGATCCGCGAATTTTAAACATGTCAGGCCAACGTCTGCGGTTTGTTCATCTAAATTCAGATGTACTCGATAGTTTAATTGATGAAAAAAATTCGGCAAATACGACAAAAGAGAAAAACTCAAGCATTAGTGTTTTAAAAAAATTTCCTCTGCCTTGTGAATTAAATAATATGTTGATAACCCGAGTTTGATTTGTTTAAAAATGTTATATAACATATATTACATGTCTTCTCGGGCGACAATACCAGAATATTTGTCCCTCGGTGACAGGAAAGCCCTGGAGTGTTATGTCGCCCTCTGCCTTCGGCATCGGGCGACATAACACTCCAGGGCTTTCCTGTCACCTCGGGTCAAATATTCTGGTATGTCGCCCTCGAAGCCATGTAATATATGTATAATGTTTCACAGCCAAGTTAAGTTTCTCGGTAGTTTCCTACCCCCCTACCCCCCACCGCACCAAAATTGACAATAATTACATATAAGTCATACAAACGTTTACTTTTTTTGCAAGTAAATCTCTAAAGATGTAAATAAGCACTGCAAACAAAGATGTGTGTATTTAATATACTACTACATTACACTTAGCCAGATAAAATGTAATCAGGATTAAGCTACAAGGGGTGAGTGGTGCAAATTTACCAATTTGTCGCCATACACACAGAACACCAAATAAAGAAACTGTGAGTGGTGTGTGGAATGCATAAAAGATGGCGGCAAATTATCTCAAATAATCAGTGCAAAAACCCACAAATAGGCTGTTATTTGTTACATATACTGCAAAAACATTGATAAAAAATGTTATCGTCCCATTACATGGCCGATTAAGTTAATGTGTACATATGGTCAACGTACATGTAATTCTAATATCCAAGAAGGCGGACGTATCAGGCGGGGATCCAGAAAATTAAATTTCAAAAATGATCGGTTGAATTACATTAAATGCTTTGTAAATTGTTTTTAACTATCGCACGGGTCAAAATGCGTGATAGAAGCTATGTACAGTGTAATTGGAAACTTTCATTTTATATCAATATGTAGTATTACCTATTATAACAAATGAGAGTATAGCACAACTGCCACAAGCAATAAATGTCCTTTACCGGCACCACCTCCCTCCCCTTAAAAAATGAAACAATTGCCGTTTTATTTGCTAAAATGTGTGTGGTTCAAGATTTTTCTAAAGGACATACCCGATTAGAACTGAAAAAGAGTCGTACGTTTAAAACTAATTTTGTCAAAATTTTTAGATTCATTTGGTTATATTTTGGTCCATTTGGGTAAAATATATGCACCAGCGCAGCTCTAATTTATATATAATCAGGCCATAAATTCAAAATATTTTCAAAAATTAATAGCTTTAAATCCAGTGGATGAAAGAAAAGGAAAGCAAGTCGAACTCGATGAGTGCTAATACCTGTGTTGAATGAATGGTACAGTAGGATATGCGCAAAAAAGTCCCGTCCACTCTTTCCAACCCTATAATTATTGGAATATTAAATCCGATTATAAGAGTCAAATTAAAAATCAAGTACGGATATGTACCTGTTAATCAAAAGTAAAACCACTCATAATTTATCTACAGTGCATCGTTATGGAGGTACACAGAAAGTTTTATATTAATTTGCCGAGCCAAATAAAAAAAAAACCTGGAAAACGAAGAGAAAACAAAGTGGGGACAGAATAACTGACAAATTAATTAGGACTATATAGCCCCCCCTCCCCCCCCCCCCCCCTCTTGAAATGTATATACTGAAAACAGATTATTGGCGTATAACATCCGCACACAATTTAAAGAAAATTTCATGTTTTTTTTTATCATTTTCGCTAGCTAATGTAAGACATCACAAATACCCCAAACCCCCTCACGGAAAAAGGAAATGCTAGGTGATGAGAGAGAGAGAGAGAGAGAGAGAGAGAGAGAGAGAGAGAGAGAGAGAGAGAGAGAGAGAGAGAGAGAGAGTCGATGTAAATCACAGGTGCGCTAACACCGTTAAAATTAAAGCTTGCTAGTTGGTCTGCCCTACCCTAGCTACCTCCTCTCTTTTCTCGTTTTAGAGGCTTAATTATTGTCTAAATATGCTTGTAACAAATCGAATCAATTTCAAATTCTAAATCACACTGAATTTGACACTACAAAACTCTCTCTGTGTCTGTCTGTCTGTCTGTCTGTCTGTCTGTCTGTCTCTCATATCGACAATGGCATTGCCATACCCTACAATACACTATTCTTATCTGGATTTTTGTCTTTGAGGTTGTAAATCATTATATCTTCTATGGTTTAAAACTTTATCATAACCTATATTTTGACATGTCCATTATTTCATTGAGTATCGTTTCATAGCTAAAACATTTACTATAGATTAAACAGATCTTTCTTCGCGAGCCGATTTTTACACAGTTGGGGCGAATACACTTCGGGTTAAAATTGTTCGGGGGAGGGGGGGGGATACATACAGGGCAAACAAAACCACTTAGATTCGCAAAGCCAACAGTGTTATTTCTAATTTAATTGTTTATACTGTGTGGGGTTAATTCAACAATGTTAATTTAACCATTTTATAACCACTATATAAGAGCTATTAAGACATTTATTTGTAGGAAAGAGCATGTACGAATGATCTTTATTTAGAACAGTTTGTTGTTGCTAGGATAGAGGTTTCAGATCCATGATTTGATTGGTTAATTTAGATATTGAATCTCGAATTTCGAATCTCGAATCTCGTATTTCGAATCTCGAATTTCGAATCTCGAATCTCGAATGATCCTTCTTGGCTTTCGTACATAATGCCAAATGCACATCACATAATGCACATCATATGATTAAAGAAGCATATCACATAACGATAAAAGCCCATCACGTAATGATAAAAGCCCACCACATAACGATTAAAGCACGCTATATAATGATATAAGCACATAACGAATTTAGTGCTGCCATGATAAGACAATCTGGGAGTTCCATACTTAAGTAGCGGATGCTTGAAGATGTTAAAGATATGTGATCATGCAAAGTCTTTTTAGGCAGACGCCCTTGATGACAATAAAAAAAGGGTTTATGCAGACCAGCCCATGCAAAATTTATGTTACAGAATTCATCTATCAGAATTTACAAAAAAATGCATCGATTTCGATGTAAATTAACGAAGATATGCAGCTTCATAGTTGTTATTTGTACATGCTTTACGAAATCCAATCAAGAGAAAACAGAATTAGGCGATAACGAGGCTTCAGCGGAAACGACGCCAAGAGGTCAACAGTATGGAAATTTCCTTACAAAGCTTTACTATATTATATCCGATTTATTCTATACATAATGAATTCGATTTACAGTCATAAAGATTGAAATAAGTCTGATGTTTTAATGTATCTAGTTATCTTAAAAGGACTCGGACACATTTTAGAACAAAATTTTAATTTTAATTTTTTATATATAAAATGGTTTACGAGCACATTTTGAATGATTTACCAAAATTTGATTGTTAGAATTTAAGGTACAAGTGAGATACAGAGGTTAGAACTCATCGTTATGTAAACAAAGCTCGAGTCTTATATTTGTTTACAAATAATGTAAAGTATGGAATTACCATTTCTTTGACATTATAACTCGTGGGAAACAAGGCAAACCTATTCAATGTGTTTAAAAAAATATATTATCAATAGAAGAAGCAGCATTTGATTGAAACTTGTACCAATAAAACACATATCTAAACAATATTTAGGCTCGAGCTTTGTTTACAAAACAAAGAATTCAAAACTCTGTATCTTGCTTAAAACTCAATACCTGACTTTCAAATTTTGACAAAGCATTAAAAATACCATATTATCCATTCTAAACATTAAAAATGAAAAAATAAAATATAAAATTTTGAGCTCAAATCGTGTCCAAGTCCTTTTAAGTATTGTAGATTTAGAAATTTGCATCTATATATTAATTATATTTTTAATCAGAATCCTTTAAATGGTTTTAACGTTTAATTACATAATATCACTTCCACACGAATGATTCCCGACAATGGCGCAGATAAACAGGTAAACCAACAGAACAACCGATCCCGACACGTGTATATCTGGGGATATGTACAAACAGTACACGCTTGTCTGGTGAACAAAAGGGGGGCACTCCTCTAGACTGATAAATTGTCAATAATCATCATATTAAATCAAATAAATTTGACTGTATACAACTAGGCATGTATAAGCTAATACATGATATATAGTACATGTACGTCTATCAAAGGTTAAAAATTCAAAAGACTAGTATCAAAAAGTAACTAATGTTAAAAATAAATGACTTAATTGTTACTTATTTAAGGTTCTCCGATCTCAGTATTTATTTCATCCTATTTTTTTTTATTTATCCTTCGAACTATATAAATGAAATAAAAATAAAAAGAATTTTTTTAATAGTATCTATGTATTTCTATTTTGAACCAGATTTGTTGAATAATTAATTGACCATAAATGAAGAAATCCATCAAAACGTAATCTTCATGGTCCATTCCGCCTTATGTGCGTTTTGTTACTTTATTTATTGAATTGACGTATGATCAGTGGTGTAATGTTAACGAGGCTAGGGGGTGGCTGCCATATTAAAGCGTTTTTATCTCTACGCAAATAAGATTTTCACTGTAAGGTTCTATAAATTAAATTGTACTGAAATTTTCTTTTGAAAACATGGATATGATGTTATTGAAGCATTATTTAAGAGTCAATTGATGGTAACCAAGGGAAACAAGATGCCAAAAAATCATTTTAGCTTTTTTTCAGCACCTATTTAACTTTTCAAAGGGAGGTAACTTGTAAAACTCCAAATATTTTGTTCAATTATTTTCTTTCTTTCCCTTTTTTTGTTAAAATTTCACCATTGAAAATCATTTTTAATGCTCAATCTTCATTACATATGTGTTGATTATTATCATGTTAAAATTTGAAAATAATCTTGTGGCTACTTTTTTTTTCTTTGCATATTTGCATTTGGGTGACAAATTTATTTTGGTAAAATTGTGATATTTTTCTTTATAACAAATAATGTTAAGTTTTTGTTATCATGTTACTTTTTTGTGAAGTTATTGGTATGTTTTTTGCCTTTATTAATATTTCATATATTTTTCATAATTCTTTTTTTTTTTACATAATGTGCAATTTTTTTCAGATGCAACAAATGATAAAATTAACGATGATTGTGATGTGGTCTTGCACACCAAAATGTAAATTAAGATTATATAAAACATTTCTGCAAATTTGGTGAATTTTGGAGATTTTTTTTTTACCCCCCCCCCAGCCTCCTTAAGCTCATCTTTTAAGCCCCCCCCCCCCCAATTGTAATGCACTCAGATACTGTTATTTAAAGTTATAATATAATAGCTATGATGAGGTAATTTGATGCTATTTTATCAATTCAAAGAACAATATCATGTTTATTATTTTATCTCATAAGTAAAAGTATTGCAGTGCACTGTAAAACATTTGTTGAAACAAGTTCCTTATTATAGACCAGATTGGTTAAGACACGATAGTGGTGGTTATATTGTTTACGTATTTTGTAGTTTATAGTTCTATATGATATGTCGGGTATCATAAACAAGCTAAGAGCCTAGCGGGCAATTAACAAGGTAGTCCAACAATAAACAAGAAAGTCCGGGTTATTGTCATAATCTACAACCGACGATTTATGTGTTCAGATTTTCAGATATATTTATTTCACCAGCCCTTTGTGAACTCTTCCTTTAAAATTTGCAAGTTCGGTCGATATCACTTTCTGTGTCCTCGGTTGATATCACTTTACATGGGTCCAAACATGAATAACCACACATCGACCTACAATAAGTCCATTATTGTATAATATCATGTAATAGATTATTTTTGCATATCTAATGATACAATATTGTACCGTATATTATGAAAATGTGATACAATATCGTATCATTTGATCATACATTATGGGTTTTATCACATAATACAATTTTATTTTGATTTATTCGAACAACACTATATCACACAATATGTTATTGCTTCATATGGTACAAAATTGCATCAATATGATAGCAGCAAGTGCAGCTCGCGGGCGCGAAGCGCTGGCAAATACTGCGAGCTCTAACGACGAGAAAATTTGGACTACTGCTAAAAATTCTGTCGTCAGAATCGCACCTCGACTCCGCGTAAATTGCAAATGGCCTCCGATGTCATATTTTTGCGAAACAGGTAAAATGTTATGCATTTTAAAGATAAATAAAACATTTTTTAAATTCAAATAATGGTTTGTAACTTCTTGTATTACACCTTTTTCTTAGCAGATCGTTCGGAGCATTGTTACTTTAACGGAAATTGTCAAGCGATGTCTTATCTATACTAACGTAACGTCACAATGTCTTGACTGAGCACGCGATTTTTATCGAAAATTATTAAATAGATGGGCGGATCCAACTGTGAACGTTTTTATCAATCTGATTTTGTGATCGCTGTTACTGGCTTTGCACTGCAAACCGCCATACAGTAAAACCCAAATGCTTATGAATGTATACTGGAGCATAAAATATTTTATTTTTATACATAATGGGGCATCCACTTGGTAAACCAAGCCTTAATTTTTTTATTATGTACCAGTGTGTATTTACAATTAAATTATGCTGCGCTTGCCCAAACGGTCGCACCTTAAAACATTTTATACGATATTTACATTTAAACAAAAAGTTTAAAATATTATTTTCATATATAAGTATGATAACAGAGGTCTCTTAAAGGTGATGTCTTTCTCCCTGAGCTACTTAACCTTTGATTACCTGTGTTTCAGGGTGTGATGGTTGGTATGGGACAGAAGGACAGCTATGTAGGAGACGAGGCCCAGAGCAAGAGAGGTATTCTCACCCTCAAGTACCCCATTGAACACGGCATCGTTACTAACTGGGATGACATGGAGAAAATCTGGCATCACACCTTCTACAATGAACTCCGTGTGGCCCCAGAGGAACATCCCGTCCTCCTGACTGAGGCACCGCTCAACCCAAAAGCCAACAGAGAAAAGATGACACAGATCATGTTCGAGACCTTCAACTCTCCCGCCATGTACGTCGCCATCCAGGCCGTACTGTCCCTGTACGCTTCCGGTCGTACAACCGGTATCGTACTCGACTCCGGAGATGGTGTTTCCCACACTGTCCCCATCTATGAAGGTTACGCCCTTCCCCACGCCATCTTAAGATTGGATCTTGCCGGACGTGATCTGACCGATTACCTCATGAAAATCCTTACGGAACGTGGTTACTCTTTTACCACCACAGCCGAGAGAGAAATCGTTAGAGACGTTAAGGAGAAACTGTGCTACGTTGCTCTAGACTTTGAACAAGAGATGACAACTGCTGCTTCATCCTCATCTCTTGAGAAAAGCTATGAACTACCCGACGGTCAGGTCATCACCATTGGCAACGAGCGATTCAGATGTCCAGAGGCCATGTTCCAGCCATCCTTTCTTGGAATGGAATCATCTGGTCTCCATGAAACCACATTCAACAGTATCATGAAATGTGATGTTGATATCCGTAAAGACTTGTACGCTAACACCGTATTATCTGGTGGTTCCACCATGTTTCCCGGTATTGCTGACCGTATGCAGAAGGAAATTACAGCTTTAGCTCCTAGCACAATGAAAATCAAGATTATTGCCCCACCCGAGAGAAAATACTCCGTCTGGATCGGTGGTTCTATCCTTGCTTCTCTCTCCACCTTCCAACAGATGTGGATCAGCAAGCAGGAATACGACGAATCCGGTCCATCCATTGTCCACAGAAAGTGCTTCTAATTGTTTTCATTTGATGCAAGAGCTTTAATTTTAATCATATGTAAAAGACTTATTTTTAAGCGACATTAGTCTCATGCAAGTAGAACCGGGGAAAATTGTAGTCTTGTTTGCTCTCTGTATGACTGTCAGTCAATCTGTCTCACTTACGTTTGCCAAACGTTTTTGTTTCTTTATGGTTAATTTTATTGATCTGAAACTCTATGTTTAGCTTTATAACTACAAATCAAGTGTGAGAATCAATAAGAGGACTGTTGGTAGGAACATGTTTTGCTTAATATGTAATGAATGTATATTTTTTTGCCAGTAATGCAGTGATGCTATTGCCTACAACCGTAAATAACGTTTATAAATTATGACTTATTTGACTGCGTTTTAGGTTATTGTCGTTAACAACAATCTCTTTCATTATGTAAATGCTACTTTGATTAGTTTGGTTGCCATTTCAAACTCTACTACATGGTTAACGAAAGTTTTTGATTGTTTAAATGATAAAAGATACTTACATTAGATTTTTTAAATGGTTATTAAAGAAATGTAGGCAATTGCAAAAGGTTTTTGACATTTAACGTTGTCTTTTTTATGATAAGTTCAAATATATATATAAAGATAAATTGTGATTTGGTAAATTTTTCAGTATTTAAATTTCTATAAAAGTAGATATTTCTGAGATGAGTAATGTAGTACGGAATCGTATTAATGGCACACTGAGGCTTTTCATTTGTTTGATTTGCTTTCCACACCCATTTCTGTAAAATGTACACATTAATATGTAAAATGTACACATTAATATGAAAAATGTACAAATGTAAATTTTATCCTTTTTCTATAAAAATAGCAATTTAATTGTTAAAATTTACACGTTAGTTTGTAAAATTCACATTTTAATATGTAAAATTAATACTTCTATCTGTACCATTTCTCTTTAATGTATAGTTGGTAAATTTAATTTGACTTTCTTAAGGGCAATTTCCTTTACTTAATCACGTAATTTTGAAGTCGAATCAAATATCATTTTAATTCTTATATATTGTAAAAGAGTCTGAACGTATAAAGATTGCACATTAAAGTGTAACACCAACTGATTATTGTGTTACTTTATTGATTCAAGTGTAGTTTATTATGGATCATTGTGTAAAATTTGCAGATTGAAGTGTAAATTTTACACATTCAAGTGTAGATTTTAAAGATTAGGTATAAAGTAAAACAGAAAAAAGTGTGGATGGGGCACCAATACGCTTTCGAATTCAGTATTACTCTTTTAACAGAAATAGATCAAAATATTTAAGGATATTTTTTTTTCATATGGGTTTGTTCAGGTTATAAAGTATTCTTTTATAAAGAAAAAATATTTTCTGGCATTTTAGAATATGATATCCCTATACATGCGTACCAGTAAGAGCAACTTAAAAAAAGAAGTAGATATATCCATTATGCCTTTTTATTATTCATTTGATATATATTCCCCGTACTTAATGGCTTTTAAAGAGGCATGGTCAAGATTTTGGTCAAAATTGATTTTTCGCTTTGTTTTTAATGTTTACAATGCTCAATAAGGCATTTCTAATAGTCAACTAAAATTTGTGTGTCAATCGTCGAGCTACACGCAAGATATAGAGCTTACAAATCTTGTTTTGCAAACAAAGCTCATATCATATTTTTGTTATCACTTTGAACGTTGAATGAAATTTCCAAGTTAAGACTAGCATGAACAGACAGAAAAAAAATAGCTTGAAAAAGAAATTTTACCAGTATATTTCACAATGTAAACGAACACATAGCACGAGCCTTGTTCACATTACAAAGACTTGAAAGCTCTGTACCTTGCTCATACTGTGACAGTTTGGCAGATCATCAAAAATACATCACTGAAGCATTGTAAATTTGGAAATTGAAAATGTTCTAAACAGTGCGTTTGAGATAATTAAAGAAACAATGCATAAACGCATATTTGAATAAATATAAACTTAAATAAAAGAGACTAAGTCCATATCCAATGTCATTGTAGGCATTATTGATGTTTTCTTCGTCAGACATTAAAAAAACTTCAATCTTTTATATCTGAAATTGATTTTCTTCATATTAAATTGAAAATTAAAAAACACAATCTTTTATCGTATTTTTTTATACTTAAAAAAAGCTAAAATATTTTGCCTCTAATATAACACAGCTAGAATTATAAATCATCATTTAAAGAATTAATTTCTTAAATCTATTAATTTGTAGGCTTTTTTTCTTTACCAGATCTTGACTTAAACGAAAAATGAGACTATATGAATAAATACAGATATTTGTTTTCGTCATAGGTGCTTATTTGCCTCGGGAATTCCATGGCATTGAAATATCTATGTCATTTAAAACAAATATTACATCTTTTATCTTAGATTACTATAGTATTCGCGGAATTTCAAACAAAAATATAAACATCGCATTGTTTTATTTAGCTACAGTGTACAATTCTACTCAATAAAAACACTGTTGATATTAATGCTGCTTTATTCAAAGATTAATTTAAAATGTAATTACATTTTACATATGTGAAAATGTAAGACACTAAATACTGAGTAGATATTGTTTTAAATTTAAATATCAAACGTTTACTATGAAATAAGATTGCTTGAATTGAGGAAAAATGTTGGATCCAATGAAACGAAGCTTCACACAAAATATTATACATTAAATTATTCCTTAGTATTTAGTGTTTTTGTAACTAAGAATTAGATGTATTTTCATCAATATTTATAAAGTAAGTGAACAACCTACCTCAATGTGCATGTCTGCTGAAACAGTGCTGGTTCTACATATATCGAACACTGTGTAAGGCTCCGGATATCCCTTTATTTAATGTTGCGATTACAGATATAATGAATAGATCACAATACATGCCCTGAAATGAAATGATAACAATAGTAAGTGATAGGTATTAAATATTATGGACACAGTAATGTTTTACTCTTATTAAAGGGCAAAAACTCTTATATGTATTTATACTTGTATTTACACATTTTATCCATACAGAATATAAAATGCTTTACAGCTGTATATGAGCTTTATACGATATGTAGATAAAACAATCCATGCCATTAATATGGGAATGGACAGTCCCATGCCCTGTGAGTGTGTGCTTAGCTATTAGCTGACACAGCAGAGACAGACATACTATAAATCTTATATATTCCCATAAGTATTACTAAAATACAGATTACTTTAAAATAAGGTTTTCACTAACATTACTTCTAGTTCTTGAAGCTAAATATACTTTGAAAAAAATTCTTTCACTCAAAAATCACTCTTACTAATAAAGTGCAAAAATATAGTTAAATTTGCTAAATTAAAGGGTAGGTACCATTATTAAGATATTAGCACTTCTGTTATGGTTAAAATAATTAATGTAAGCTTACCTATATTAAATGAAGTAAATTCAAACTATAATGAATCAAAGGTCTCTCTAAGTCCAATACGAGTCTTGTCTCCTTGGCATTAATATCAAGAATGTCTTATAACACATAGAACTTCTAGAGGGAAATCCACAGACTTATAAAACCCAGGTATACAAACTTTATAAACCAATAGATTCCCTTCATAAAAACACACTTTTTAATTGACCATATAAGGACCATATATACTAAGGGTCTTAAAGGTCTTACGCAAGGAAATAGCCAATCAAACTGAACTTAGTCAATTGCAGTTCCATATATTTAGAGACAATTTCTTTTCTTTCTTCCCCTTTGACACCTTATTTTAGGTCTATAGTATTGATTTTGGACTCATTGGCTAGGAGAATTATTACTTTAGTGGAATTGTCACACTAATATCAATTGAACTATTTTTTAGATGCGCATGATGCAACTTCCTGGATGGTGCTGAGCCTGTTTGTCAACATGTGGAACCCACGTGGACTTGGGGCAGGTATGTTTACTCTCAATTATCTCTCTTAGAAGCCGCATAAGGCGTTATTTTTCTGATCTAAAATTTTTCTTGAAGCATTTAACTAAAATTTCTCTTTCATGAATTATATGCTGAGATTATAGTCAATTAATTAACTGAATTAAAGCTATATAATAACATAAAGTGAAATCAATTCCTTGTGTTAGACCTTAATTAACCAAAGCCTGGTAAACCTACCTGGGTGATTTAATTTAGAACTAAATGTGTTGCAAAAATATATCATATCTTATCTATAATCAATATCAATACTGTAATTAGATTTATGAATATAATAATTAACTAGACACGATCTCGTTGCGAGCAACGAGGAGGTCTTCCGTCCGATTTTTAGAATATACAATGACCTTACTCTTGACCTTCATCAACGAAACGTAATCGGAAAAGGAGGCGGGATCTATGAGTAATGGGTGAAAGACTATCTATCCCTTTGGTGTCCCTTATTTGAGGGATCAGCTCCTTTTCATTCATTTTAGTCAAAAGGTATTTTTGTGTACCACTAATAAGTATTTAGAAATTGGTTACCGTTTTTGAGATATCTGGGAAAAATCGTTTTGATATCCGGTCCTAAAACTCCTTTTAGGGTCCAGATAAAAACAATATATCTGGTTGTACATTGTTAAGCTCAATATTTTGAGCATCTTTTGTTAAATATTGCTTTCCAAAGTTTTCCTCTATTTTGAGATATTAAACATCAAAGCTTTAGACCTCTGGTCCCTTAAAATCCCTAATTACGTAACATAAGTGTAAATGATTGCCATGTACAGGTACATAACATTAGAATGAACATAATTGCTTCTATAACGTATCACCAAATATTTAACAGTAAAAAGTTATCATTAATAGACTTAAGAGCCCCCTCAGCCCCTTATTAGATGGGCCAGTACCTTTTTCATGATTTCAAATGAAAGCTATTGTCAATTCTAACACTTTTTGTTCAACAAGTAATTACAAATTTTGTACCGTTCTCGAGATATCTTGAGAGGGTCGTGTTAGGGGCCAGCCCTGTATCTCCTTTTAGGGACCGCATAACAAAGAAATTATAGTTGATTATTGTTAAGCTCTATATTTTGAGCATCTTTTGTTAAATATTTCTTATCGAAATGTTTCTTCATTTTGAGATATTATGCATTAAAGTTTTGGACTTCTGACCCCTTAAAAATTACTAATTACGTAACATAGGAGTAAATGATTGCCATGTATAGGTAAATAACCTTAGAATGAACTAAATTGCTTCTATAACGCATCACAAAATATTTCACGGTAAAAGGTTATCATTAAAAGACTTCAGAGCTCCCTCAGCCCCTAATTTAAAGGGCCAGCCCCTTTGTTTTGATTTCAAATGAAAGCTTTTGTCAATTCAAACACATTTTGTTCAAAAAGTGTTTACAAATTATGTACCGTTCTCGAAATATCTTGAGAGGGTCGTTTTAGGGGCCGACCCTGTAACTCCTTTTAGGGACCGCATAACAAGGAAATTATGGTTTCAGGTTGTTTAACTCTATATTTTGAGCATCTTTTGATAAATATTGCTTATCCAAACGTTTCTTCATTTTGAGATATTGAGCATCAAAGTTTTGGACTTCTGGCCCCTTAAAATCCCTAATTACGTAACATAGAAGTAAATGATTGCCATGTATAGGTAAAAAACCTAAGAATAAACATAATTGCTTCTATAATGCATCACAAAATATTTCACGGTAAAAAGTTATTATTAAAATACTTTAGAGCCCCCTCAGCCCCTTATTTGAAGGGCCAGCCCCTTTTTCATGATCTCAAATGAAAGCTCTTGATTTAATTAAGTTTTTTTGTTCTACATGTCATGACAAAATGTTTTCATGAAAAGAGATATTCAAAGAAAACCAAGAAAAATCACGACGCCTTTTTTATCCTAATTTTCAAGCTCGGGCGAGCTTCGGCGCTCTTTGAGATAAAGATGATTAATGACCATTAGACACTATTTCAGTTTTTCGTCTATCAGCCCTGAAAAGTTCAACATCATATCTTAAATGGTAAAAGAGGAGTTCTCGTGACAAAATACCCCTATAAAAACCGATAAATCCATGATATCTCAAGACAGGAAGTGACGTCATAAACAAAAAAATTTCCAACAAGGTTCAGATCAATACCTATCAGAACTAAAAATTTGACGTAAATCAGTTGAGCCGTTTCCGAGAAATCGCGTGCACAAAATCGGTAAGAAAAAAAAAAATAACTAGACACGATCTCGTTGCGAGCAACGAGGAGGTCTTCCGTGCGATTTTTTGAAGGTTATATGACCTTGACTTTGATATTTGACCCTTTATCTCCTTATTGGGGCAACAAAAAAAAACTGATGGTTGAATTTTATTAGGAACATCATTCTCAGCATTTTATTCTATATTGATTTTCAAAATAATGTTTTTTAAAATATTTTTTCTGTTTGAGGTATGTTATCAAAGATTGGTACTTCTGGCCCCTTAAAACCCATTAAAACCCCCTTAATACGGAACACATGATAAAATAATTATAATATGTTGTTAAATAAATGTGAGATGAACACTTTTGCTTCCTAAACATATGACAAAACATTTTTCAGTAAAGTGCTATGGAAGAAAAACTTTAGAGCCCTTTTGGCCCCTAAATTGAAGGACCAGCCCCTTTTTCTTGGCATCATACGAAAGTTCTTTTGATATTAAACATATTTTGTACAACAAGTGTTTAGAAATTCTTTGCCGTTTTTGAGCTATCTGGGATATGATATTTAAGGGGCCGACCCCTAATCTCCTTATTGGGGCCAGATAACGAAAATTTTATGATTGAATATTGTTTAAAACATCATTCTAAGCATCCTTTATTCTATATTGCTTTTTTAAAATATTTGTCCTTTTTGAGATATATTCGATCGAAATTTTGGACTTTTGGCCCCTTAAAACCCCTATTTACGTAACGCATAATAAAAAAATTATAATGTATGGTTTAATTAGTGAAAGATGAACATTTTTGCTTCTTAAACATATTACAAAACATTTCTCAGTAGAGTGCTATAGAAGAAAGACTTTAGAGCCCTTTTGGCCCCTAAATTGAAGGGCCAGCCCCTTTTTCTTGGCATCATACGAAAGTTCTTTTGATATTAAACATATTTTGTTCAACAAGTGTTTAGAAACTCTTTGCCGTTTAAGGGCTATCTGGGATAGGACATTTTAGGGGCCGACCCCTCATCTCCTTATTGGGGCCAGATTACGAAACTTTTATGATTGAATATTGTTTAAAACATCATTCTAAGCATCTTTTATTCTATATTGCTTTTCAAAATATTTGTCCTTTTTGAGATATATTCGATCGAAATTTTGGACTTTTGGCCCCTTAAAACCCCTAATTACGTAACGCATAATAAAAAAATTATAATGTATGGTTTAATTAGTGAAAGATGAACATTTTTGCTTCTTAAACATATTACAAAACATTTCTCAGTAAAGTGCTATAGAAGAAAGACTTTAGAGCCCTTTTGGCCCCTAAATTGAAGGGCCAGCCCCTTTTTTTTTGGCATCATACGAAAGTTCTTTTGATATTAAACATATTTTGTTCAACAAGTGTTTAGAACCTCTTTGCCGTTTAAGGGCTATCTGGGATAGGACATTTTAGGGGCCGACCCCTCATCTCCTTATTGGGGCCAGATTACGAAACTTTAATGATTGAATATTGTTTAAAACATCATTCTAAGCATCTTTTATTCTATATTGCTTTTCAAAATATTTGTCCTTTTTGAGATATATTCGATCGAAATTTTAGACTTTTGGCCCCTTAAAACCCCTATTTACGTAACGCATAATAAAAAAATTATAATGTATGGTTTAATTAGTGAAAGATGAACATTTTTGCTTCTTAAACATATTACAAAACATTTCTCAGTAGAGTGCTATAGAAGAAAGACTTTAGAGCCCTTTTGGCCCCTAAATTGAAGGGCCAGCCCCTTTTTCTTGGCATCATACGAAGGTTCTTTTGATATCAAACATATTTTGTTCAACAAGTGTTTAGAAACTCTTTGCCGTTTAAGGGCTATCTGGGATAGGACATTTTAGGGCCGACCCCTCATCTCCTTATTGGGGCCAGATTACGAAGCTTTTATGATTGAATATTGTTTAAAACATCATTCTAAGCATCTTTCTATATTGCTTTTCAAAATATTTGTCCTTTTTGAGATATATTCGATCGAAATTTTGGACTTTTGGCCCCTTAAAACCCCTATTTACGTAACGCATAATAAAAAAATTATAATGTATGGTTTAATTAGTGAAAGATGAACATTTTTGCTTCTTAAACATATTACAAAACATTTCTCAGTAAAGTGCTATAGAAGAAAGACTTTAGAGCCCTTTTGGCCCCTAAATTGAAGGGCCAGCCCCTTTTTCTTGGCATCATACGAAAGTTCTTTTGATATTAAACATATTTTGTTCAACAAGTGTTTAGAAATTCTTTGCCGTTTAAGAGCTATCTGGGATAGGACATTTTAGGGGCCGACCCCTCATCTCCTTATTGGGGCCAGATTACGAAACTTTTATGATTGAATATTGTTTAAAACATCATTCTAAGCATCTTTTATTCTATATTGCTTTTCAAAATATTTGTCCTTTTTGAGATATTTTCGATCGAAATTTTGGACTTTTGGCCCCTTAAAACCCCTAATTACGTAATGCATAATAAAAAATTTATAACGTATAGTTTTATTAAAAAAAGATGAACATTTTTGCTTCTTAAACATATTACAAAATATTTCTCAGTAAAGTGCTATGGGAGAAAGACTTTAGAGCCCTTTTGGCCCCTTATTTGAGGGACCAGCCCCTTTTTCTTTTTATCAAACGGAAGATCTTGTAAATATAAATTTTATTTGCTCTATATGTTATGGTAAAATATTTTCAGGAAAGGAGATAAAGAACGAAAACCATTAAAAATTACGTCGTTTTTTTAAACTCGATTTTCGGGTCCAGGCGAGCTTCGACGCCTTTGAAGCCAGACAACAACAAATGCCTTTAAACACATCTACAATCTTTTGTCTACAATCCCTGAAAATTTAAATTCAATATCTTTTTTCGTTTAGGAGGAGATAGCAGGACAAAATGACCCTCTAAAAATCACTAAAACGTCAATATCTCCCGAACAGAAATGACGTCATCAAAATAAAAAATTATATATAAGGTTTTTATCAATATCTACAAGATCTGAAATTTTCACGAAAATCGGTCAAGTCGTTTTCAAAAAATCGCTTGTACAAAAAAGCGTAAGAAAAAAAAAATAAAAGGGAAAAAGAAACAAAGCAATAACAATAAGGTCTTCCGTTGGAAACGGAAGACCTTAATAATAGGGAAAAAGAAACCTAAGAAAAACAATAAGGTCTTCCGTTGGAAACGGAAGACCTTAATAAATCTCGATCATACTATTACATCTGCAATAATCAGGTTCTTGTTAGGGTTAGGGTTAGGGTTATAAATATTTGATTATTTGAATATCTTTTTCATACAGTCATACTAAAAATTGTAATTTACAACATAAGGGTAACTTTTTGGAATAAGCAAAAGCATGTGTTTTTGTCGTCATTGATAACGCAAGGAAAGAATATATTTTACAGCTTCAAGTACATATATCTATCGACTGATGCCAAATTTCTCTCTTTTATTAAGTCATAGAAATCAATGAGTTTCAACAATGTCATTGAAAAATAAAATAAATTTTACAACATTTACATACATTGTTTGAAAAATAATGAAACACCATTAAAAGCAGCTGTTTAGCTATAAAGAAAATATTCACCCCAATCCTTAGTGCATGCGGTTTCATTAACGCCATTTAACACATTTTTGTGCCCAGTTGCTGATTAAGAAACTCGTAGTTTGAAGAATTCTTAAATAAGGTAAGCGGGTATCCTTAAATATTGAACCATTAATCAATTACATTTAGCCTTGTTTTGAATTTGATTTATTCACGTGTATATACTAGCAATTCATGATTCTCTGCAAGTATAATGAAAAAAAGAATACTAGTATAAGGATAAAAACGAATGGTTCTATTTAGACAATTACTATAGACAAAATACTATTTTATACAAGCACGTACAAGGTGCCATTATTTTACAACATTTCAACTCCACTAATACGTTATACTTAAAAATATCATAATTTTATACCTAGTAGTGTTTCAGTCCTGATACACGTCTTTTGGACTAGGTGAGACAGCAACCAAAAGCTAGGGCTATATCGCAAATGTTATGAGAATTATTACTTTTGCAGTGTCATGAGTAACTCTTGATTACCTTTCTATTTTACTTTAATAAAATAAGTAAAGTAAAAATTATCCAGTGCAGAATATCTTATATATGACAATGGAATTATTTGACTGCAAAACCAAATAAACATTTTACTGTTAAACAGATAAACTACTGTAATGTGTACTGTTAAATACAGTACTAGCAACGTATACAATTATTTTTTTTATCAATGATAGAATAGGATTCACACACAATGAGATAGGATATAAACGCACAATAGAATTCGAACAGTATGCATATAAACACACGATACGATAGGATTGATACATAATACGGAAAGATAAAGGATGTTAATGATTAACTCATAATCCCATTAAAGACTCACGATTAGCCTGGTAATGGCAGAATTTAATAAAGAACACGTACAAATGAAAATATACAGCCGATCGCTGCGAACATCTCAGCCAGGCATAAAATCTGACGGAGTGATATAGTGGATTCAAATACGACTTTCGTTCTGAATAGATATAAGATATATCATAAATATTTTATTTTGTTATTGTTGATGTGAGAGTTAATTCTAAACAATAAATAGCATGTCTTTTAACCCACTTTATGGCGAAAAATACATGTTCAGATTTGAATTGAGAGAACTAGTGAGTCATTAATGGTGTCAATATTTTCTATGCGACTTCGATTAAATCAGTTGTATGAATAAAACATGGGGACACACATATAAATATTATCCAAGCTTTTCAGAACAGGTGTTTATTGCTTAAAATATCTAAATATAGGTATATTATTTATCATCAAGCAAGCGCATGCATTTTCTGCCTTCTATGAATTATTGGTACGATGTTACCTAAGTAATTCTTTCTGACATATAATAATGCAACATAGTACATGTAATCGTTAAATAGTTTATACAGAATGGGGGAAAATGTCAAGGGGATCTTATTTTTAGATTGTATCCACGTTCAACACTTCAGATTCTTAAATGATAGCCATATATGGCAATCTTTCGCGGTTGACTTGTTTTTATTTTCCCGGTTATATTTAAGGAATTGCAAAACCTGATATCAGTATTCAAGGTAGAGTGTTACTTTGCTGAAAGTTTGCTTTAAAAAAAAGATCGAGATGGGTGAGGAAGATGTTGCAGCTTTAGTTATTGACAATGGATCCGGAATGTGCAAGGCCGGATTTGCCGGGGACGATGCTCCTAGAGCTGTGTTTCCCTCCATTGTCGGACGCCCAAGACACCAGGTAGTATTAATGTAAAACTTCCAAAACGCTTCATTAGTTAGTAAAAGTTACTTATCATTAATATTGTCTAAAACTAGACAATGGACGCTCATTAATGTCGAAGATAACTACTTGAACCAGGAATGACTTCAAAAAGTCGGGGGTGCCATCTAATTCACATTTTGATGCAGTAAATATAGAATCAATTGGCGAAATATATCAGAGTAAACGAACTATATTAATGAATTTATGAGAGAAAAAGCACACGCTTAATGTATAGGATTTAACTGAGCCTGAAGATTAAATTGCCCTTAAATGGAAAACATTGTGAGACGGATTTTTAAGGTCTTCCGTTAAAACGAAAGACCTTATAGTGATTGTAATGTTTTTTATTGCTATTAAGGTCTTCCGTTTCCAACAGATAAAAATAATTATTTTTACGCATTAAATTCTTTTTTCATAGTATAAATATATAAGTATAAATCTATACATAGGTTATCTATGCGATGTTTTATCAACAAAAAAATCTACTTCCGGTGAGATATCTCAATTATCGCAGGTAGCTTTTTTAGAACACATTTTGTACCCTCAAGATCTCAGAAACTATTAATGATCAAAGCACGAAACTTTCATAGATGATAAACATTTGATTGAAGATGTTTTTAACCGGTTTCATTTTGTCATCCGTCACTTCCGGTCCACACAGGAAGAGTTCAAACAAATCGAGCTGTTTATCAGTTTAACTTTTTTCCTTTGATATATGTAGTTAGCTCGATGAACAATATTGTACAAATGGCAAGTAAACAAGAAATAGTTAATACAATTTACATTGAGCACTTCTGTTTGTCCGTTTCCTGTCCTGAGACAAAAAAACCTCATTTTGACGAGATCTCAAGAACGGTAAAGACTTGAAGAGCCAAACATTGTGGGATGATAGACCTATATATGTACATATGTAAAAACTATTTTTTTTTATACGGCGTAACTTCCGGTCGTCACAGGAAGTACATCCAATTTCGATTTCTAAAAAATATTTTGGTTATTTAGCATGGAAGTAAAATTTTCCCTATAGAAATACAAAAGGTCATCTACACTTGGTAAAAAAAACCAAAAAAAAAGTTATACTTCCGGTGAGACATCTCAAATATCTCAGGTAGCCTTCTTTTTCAAAAACAAAGTATCCACAAGATCTCAGAAACTGTGAGAGATCACGACACAAACCTTATATGGATATTGGACATTTGATTGACAATGTGTTTAACGGGTTTCATTTGGACTTACGTCACTTCGAGTCTCCCTCGATCAAGCAATAGAAGTTTTTTCTTCTTTTAACTTTATATTTTTTTAACATTTTACTCAGTTTGATGAACAGTAACACACCGAAGGTAAATGAACAAAATTATCTACTTTCAATTTCTTAAATCACTTCCGTTTGTTCATTTCCGGTCCCGAGACATAAACCTTTTCTTAACGAGATATTATAACTAAAAAAAAACTTGAACATCCAAACTTTGAGGAAAGAGAAACCAATGTATGAAGATATGTTAACTATGTTCTGTATGGTCCGGCGTAGCTTCCGGTTGATTCAGAAAGTACTAAAAATTTGACATTTTATCTTTTTGTTTTGTTTATTTCTTGGAAATTCCTTTACAGTATATATTATATCCATTTTCTGTTTACAAGAAAAATGGACTTCTTGTACAGATTATTACATGAGGAACGGAAGACCGTTTTGTTGCTATAGCAACAAGAGTCTAGTTTTTTCCTTTTTTTGTCCACAAGATATCTCAAAGATGGCTGGGTAGATTTTTGTGAAATTTTCTGGAATGAAAGATAATTACAATATCTCGAGGTTTTTTTTTCATGTAGTCAAAAATCATTTCCGGTCGTCCGTTTCCGTGTCGAAAAAGCTTGTACATTCGAGATCTCAAAAACGGTAAAGACTAGAACATCAACACTTTGTTATATGATAGACCTATAGTTGTAGATGTGTTTAAACTACTTTGTTATGTTCGTCGTAACTTCTGGTCATCACCGGAAGCACTTCAAAATAACTACTTTTACGCATTATATTCCTTTTCCATAAAATAAAAATATAAGTATAAATTTTATGCAAAAGGTATCTTTGCGATGTTATATCAACAAAAAAATTCTATTTCCGGTGAGATGTCTCAAATATCTCAGGTAGCTTTTTTTAAACACATTTTGTACAAACGAGATCTCAGAAATTATAAATGATCAAAGCACAAAACATTTATGGATGATAGACATTTGATTGAAGATGTGTTTAACCGGTTTTATTTGGTCTTCCGTCACTTCCGGTTCACACAGGAAGCGTTCAAACAAATCGAGCTGTTTATCAGTTTAACTTTTTTCCTTTCATATTTTTAGTGAACTCGATGAACAATAAAGTACAAATGGCAAGTATACAAATAATATTTATTACAATTCATATTGAGCACTTCCGTTTGTCCGTTTCCTGTCCCGAGACAAAAAACTTTGATTCCTAGAAATCTCAAAAACGGTGATGACTTGAACAATCAAACTTTGTGGGATGATAGGCCTATGTATGTACATGTGTTTAGCACTATTTTGTTTTGTTCGGCGTAACTTCCGGTCGTCACCGGAAGCACTTCAATTTTTTTTTTCATATTTTATTCATTTTACATAAAATGAAAATATCAGTATACAATCTTACATCTGCCATTTATATAAAGTTAAATTAGCAAATTAATTTTACTTCTGGTGAGATATCTCAAATATCTCTATGTAGCTTTCCTTTTTACAAATTTGATGTCCGCGAGATTTTTGTCACTGTAAGTGATTGAGACACAAAGCTATCATGATTGATAGAAATTTGATTGGGGATGTGTTTAACGGGTTTAATTTTGTCAACTGTCAATTCCGGTTCTTACCGGAAGGGTTCAAACAAATCATGTTTTTAACAAGTTTAACTGACTTTCTTGGGCGTTTCATCCAGCCTGATAAACAGTGATAAAAAGAAAGTTCGGGTATATTGTTGTTACCCTGTTCCGTCCGTCTGTCACGTTTTACTTTCTCAAACTGCTCTTACATCTTATAAACAAGCAAACTGAACTCTTGGAGTTGGTCAAATAATTTGTAAAAAATGACGTTTTTTTCATAAAAAAACCTTCTTCCTCTAACTCCTCCTACATTTTCAACAGTAGACAAATCACCTCTTGGAATATGTTTTAGGGAATCCTATAGATGCGCAATAAAGTTTCGGAATTTTCAATTTTGTCCTGGGGGTCATTTAATGGCTGAAAAATGATGGTTTTTTTTAAACTGGTTTCAAAAACGTCATTTTATTTTGGCAGTAGCCAAATGATCTTCTAGAATATGATAGGTAGTGTCATATTAAGGTGTGATCAGGTTCCAGAATTTTTTCTTATTACAAGGATCAGTGGGCAACAAAAAATGACGTTTTTTTGCAAAAAAAGTATGGTTCCCAGAACTCTTCTTACAACTTTTGGAGTAGCTACGTCATCTCTTGGGATATAATTGGGGCTGTCCTATATATGTGCAATAAGGTTTTAAAAATTTAAATTTCATCCAGGGAGTCAAATAGTAGCAAAAAATTGACGTTTATCACTCCAAAAAACATATATCCCAGAACTCCTCTTATGATTTAATGGATAGACACGTCATATCTTGGGATATGATAGGGACTGTTCTATAGATGTGTAGTAAGGTTTTAAAAATTTAAATTTCGTCCAGGGAGTCAAAAAGTAGCAAAAAATTGACATTTATCACTACAAAAAAAACCTATAGATCCTAGAACTCCTCTTACGATTAAATGGATAGACATATCATATCTTGGGATATGATAGGGACTGTTCTATAGTGCATTACGGTTTTGAAAAATTAAATTTAACCCTGAGGCCCATTACCTATATACCGTTTGATGCCCTTTACCTTAAAGGATCAAGAATATATATGGTTAAGGGGTGGGGATCTCAACCGTTTTCGAGATATTTGTGCACTTTTTATTCGAGGGGGGTCACGACCACCCCCCGGGGCCCATGACCTACATACCGTTTGATGCTCCTTGACACAATTAAGGAACAAGAATATATATGGTTTAAGGGTGGGGATCTCAACTGTTTTGAAGATATTAAGGGACTTGCTGTTCGAGGGGGATCAGGACCACACACAGGGCCCATGACCGACATAACATTTGATGCCCCTTGATATAAGGAACAAGAATATATATGGTTTAGGGGTCATGATTATAACAGTTTCTGAGATATATGGTAATTTCCAATTCCTGGGGGGTGGGGATGACCCCAGGGGTCAGATCTAATAAACCTTATATATTGCCAGTAACAGTCAATATATGATTATGAAAACCCTATATTATTATCTTTGTCCGTTTTCAATAGAGTCTACGATTCTTCCCATAATTAAGGTTCAATGTTAGACCCCACACCCTTTTGACCCTCCTTCCCCCACCGAAAAGGGGTTGTCTAACCCCAAAAGAGAAAAATCGATTAAACTAGGGTGCACAACTAGATATGCAGGCCTATTGTACCCTAGGGTTTTGTACAATTCTGTTCAGCCATCTCTGAGAAACAAGTTCAGAGCGGGAAGGAAGAAAAAGAATGATGATACATGTAATATGAACCGTACAAAAACAATAAGTCTCCAAATTTCATTTGGGAGACTTAATAATAAAGATTAAATAGAGATAAGATCATTAAACATCAATAATTTTAAGATAATTGACAATTTCTGATTCTAAGGGGGTCAGGATGACCCCTTAGGGTCATGACTTATATACCATAATGATCTGATGCACCATGACCAGAGGAGGTATAATATCTCTGGATTAAGGTGGGAATCTCTATGGTTTTTATCATATTTGATAATTTCGGGAAGAGCACTTAGGATCATGACCTACACACCATCTGAAATGCCTTGAACAAAGAAACAATAATGTATGTACATGATATATGATTCAATTTAAGAACCCAGATATAGATCTATCCTTTAGGTTTTGTAATTCTTCCTATGTACACGTATATATATATATATATATATATATATATATATATATATATATATATATATATATATATATATATATATATATATATATATATATATATATATATATATATATATATATATATATATATATATATATATATATATTATTTTGTGTTTTGTTCTGTACTACATGTATTCATGTTCTTGACTGTAGTATGGCTTACTTATTTTAAATTACACCAAAAAATTGTCAAATATATGACTTGGAACCCCCACCCCCAAACAAACTTAAATTTAAACTGTCGCCCCCCCCCCCCCCCCCAGAATTTTTTTTTGATTCAAGCTTGTATTCCTCCTCAAACTATATATAGATTAAATGAAAAACTTGCATTTATTTATGCTTAAAATGAAAATAACCTTACATTTACACAATTCTTCATTTTTGAATGATCTATTAAAATCAAACTATAATTTGGGGTCTAAAAAGTTTTATAAACTGGTAAAAAATGTTCTTAAAAAAACAACACATTACACCTTGCATGATTGACAAATTATCTATTGAGATATGATCAGAAGTCATATTTCTACCTTGGGATCAATAACTAATATTCATCAACAGGTTAAAATTAATAACAATAAATGATTCAAATTATAAATATTTATACTCCAAATCCACACCCCCCCCCCCAAATCAAACCTGGTTCTAAAGATTCAGCCTTCTTACATTCTTACATGTGTACAGTAGTAAATTTTAAATCATTTTAAATCATTTCTTAATTGCATTTTCTCTCCTAATGCACATTAACATTTTTGAAATTGCAGCTTAATTTAATTTTTGAGATTTATAAACAAAATGTTATTTGCATGTGTATTCGCCTATTTGGGGCAATTGTTAAGTCTCCTAAACAAAGCAGTGTCATCGGCTAGGAATTAGCCACATGGATCAAACACTAACATATGAATGAGATAAAATACATTATTATTTCTAGTTCTAGAATGTCAGGGTCAGGGCATAACCTATATACAATTTGATGTGCAATGACACAAAGAGCAAGAATAAAATTATATAGTTTAGGGATGAGGATCTCAAAAGTTATCAAAATATATAGTGTATCATCATATCCTATTTCATAAGGGGGTGGGGGGGGGGGGTTAAAGACAACACCTGGGGTCATGTACTTTACAACATTTGATGCATCATAATGACATAAGAATATATTTTGTATTTTCCTGTTTCATGGGGTCAGAACAATCCCATATGGTCATGGCCTACATTGTATTTGATGCATTGTAATACATTAAGAAAGAAAGACCCCTTCCTTCCTATTATAACTCATATAAAAATGATAAGTCTGTACACTTACTTCTATACATGAAATACACAGTTTAATATGAAATTGTTACAGGGTCAATATGAGGTCAACTCAATACTGTAAGTCTGACAAATGAAAAAAAACTTTTGCAATTAAAATGACAGAAACTTTACAGATGCGATAGGATAGGGGACGATGATAATCTTATCTAAATATTAAAAGATGATGATACAGTATGCTAGCAAAGGGAGATCACTTATTTAGAAAGTGAAAGTACTACTTATGTACATACCGGTGTCTCATACTATAGCTATAGTGCTACTATAATACTCACTATACATGTATTATGCTTACCTATATTGGTCAACATTATAATGATAATCCAATAAGAGCACAATATGAATCCCTTTAGCTGATCACCACAAAAGAAATGTTTATGCATGTTAACTAATCCTTTTCTGCATTTGAAAAACACATACATGTATGTACATCTAATCGAAGAGCTGGGTAAAACTAGTACCAGCAATTGAGACCTGTAGACCTGTGTTGTGTACATAACTTCAGACAAAGATCAGTTATTTGTAACATGCATGTATTTGTATGACCTATTCTTAAAAACCCCTTGAACTATTTTATGAGGAAAATAACAGCTTTAAGGTGGTGCAGGACACCTGCATATTGTGATGTATACTTCCTATTGAAATAAACAATAAAGTATAAATATAATATTTTCCCCCAAAATAATGTTACCTTACGGGTTAGAGGAGTTACATGTATGTAAGGGCATTGGAGTCGAAAGTGTATTTTTTGTAATTTTACTATTGATATAAATGAATTTTCATGGGGAGGGGGGGGGGGTCTGGACCCAACTCTCCCACCCCTTTTCTAAATCCGTGCACACGATTATGTTTATGTACATGTAGGTACACAGAAGCAAATCTAAAGCCGGCAACCGCCGCGGAGAGCGGGCATAATTAAATTTTGTTTGTAATAATTATATAGACCAGTATACTTTCTATGACATGACAAGTTAAAATTATTGATTAACTTAAAATTCACATGCAATGAGTTCAACCCCAAATTGCACATAAAGTGCAGCTCATGTGTTATTATCATATGGGAAGGGATCTCATCCTTCAGTTATGAAAATTATAATTTTTAAATGTATTACCGGAACTTGCATGTGGCCTTCATTTTTAATTAAACTGGAACAAAACAGTGTTATTTAGGGGCAAATACTTAGTGCGGGTATTACTGTCTAATGACAGCATCTAGTTATTAATTATTTCCGTTTGTCCGTTTCCGGTCCCGAGACAAAAAATATTGTTTCAAAGAGATCTAAGATTTGGCAGAGACGTGAACAACCAAACCTTGAGGAAAGGTTGACTTATGATTGTACAAATGGTTAACATTTTTGTTTAGTTTGACGTTACTTCCGGTCGTCACAGAAAGTACTTCAATAATTGATTTCTTTTTCATTCTCGTTGTTTTACATGTAAGTAACGTCTGGATATATCATTCACAATAATTATCATATTCACTTTTTTCTATGTGAGAGAAGCAATGTCTTACAGTTAAATTGATACATGTATATCAAAACGGAAGACCTTTTTGTTGCTTTTGCAACAAATGTCTAGTTCTTCTTCTTTTTATCAGAACAAATATTATAATCGTTTCATGACGAATCTTTCCTTACGGAATATAAATTTTCAGTTCTAATGAATATTTTATGGTTAATGTTTTAAGCAATGAAGGTTAATTCGTTAATTTAAGCTCACTGACATGAAGCCAGGATGAGCTTATGGTTTACTCTTTGCGTCGGGTAAGCGTCGGTGTTTGGACCTAGTTAATTAAAGGGTTTGAAGCCCTTCCTGTATCTAAAAACTTGCATGGATGGTATATCTAGGCATACTTTTGGCTTGATAAACTTTGATACTGAATCTGATCCATAAATTTCAGATCCTGTAGCATGAAATTTATAGATGGTCAGTAAATTCCATATGGAATTAGCTGACCATGTATAAACCATATTAGGTAAACTACAAACTAAGTCACTAATAATATCATATAATACAATATATCATATGAAACAAACTTGAGTTATATGACAAAATATAATACTGCTTCATGATATAATACTATACAATTCCATATTATATAGCTTGTATCATAATATATGATGATGTAAAAAAAAGTATTATATATATATATATATATATATATATATATATATATATATATATATATATATATATATATATATATATATATATATATATATAATATCAAATCACATCATATAGTTTGTATCGTATGAAATAATACAATATTGCATGATGTCATTCGATACAAAATTATATTGTATCATATAATACAAAGTCGGTGTGAATAATATCATACACTATCATAATAATATATAATTGTATACTATCATACGGTATCATGATACAATATTGTGTTGTGTCATATATGACTATTTAATTCATCATATGATACGATTTAATATCATAAGATTCAATATTGAATTGTATCAGATGAAACAATATTGTGATATATTATGACATTGTGTATGGTATAATAGGCTTTTGTATTAAATCATATGATTGAATATCTTATTGTATTAAATAATATATACATGATTTATATTTTCCATATCTAATGATATTCAATTGTACCGTATGAGAGTGTGATACAATATCGTATCATATCGTACATAATACAATATGCGTTTTTATTGCAAACTATTAATACAATTTTATTTTATTTTTTTTAAACAAGATTTACAGGTATTTTATTGATATGGTATTTATTCATATAGTACAATATTGTATTAAGATCATATAACATGATTATATTTACAGATTTGTATTTAAAAAATCGTATTAGATCTAGATTAATCAAAATGTTTACGAGACCATGACACGCTTTTCTTGTAACATATCCTGACATTGATCATTATCATTTTCATATATTACGATAATAGAGATCTCTTAAACGTCTCCATGAGCTCTGCAATATGTGTTATTACCTCTGTTTAGGGTGTGATGGTTGGTATGGGACAGAAGGACAGCTATGTTGGAGACGAAGCCCAGAGCAAGAGAGGTATCCTTACCCTCAAGTACCCAATTGAACACGGTATCGTCACAAACTGGGATGACATGGAGAAAATCTGGCATCACACCTTCTACAATGAACTCCGTGTGGCCCCAGAAGAACACCCCGTCCTCCTAACTGAGGCACCGCTCAACCCCAAAGCCAACAGAGAAAAGATGACACAGATCATGTTTGAGACCTTTAACTCTCCCGCCATGTACGTCGCCATCCAGGCCGTACTGTCCCTGTACGCTTCCGGTCGTACAACCGGTATCGTACTCGACTCCGGAGATGGTGTTTCCCACACTGTCCCAATCTATGAAGGTTACGCCCTTCCCCACGCCATCGTGAGATTGGATCTCGCTGGACGTGATCTGACCGATTACCTCATGAAAATCCTTACGGAACGTGGTTACTCTTTCACCACCACAGCCGAGAGAGAAATCGTCAGAGACATCAAGGAGAAACTGTGCTACATTGCTCTAGACTTTGAATCTGAAATGCAGACAGCTGCTTCATCCTCATCTCTAGAGAAGAGCTATGAACTTCCCGACGGTCAGGTCATCACCATTGGCAACGAGCGATTTAGATGTCCAGAGGCCATGTTCCAGCCATCCTTCCTTGGAATGGAATCATCTGGTCTCCATGAAACCACATACAACAGTATCATGAAATGTGATGTTGATATTCGCAAAGACTTGTACGCTAACACGGTATTGTCTGGTGGTTCCACCATGTTTCCCGGTATTGCTGACCGTATGCAGAAGGAAATTACATCTTTAGCTCCCCCAACAATGAAAATCAAGATCATTGCCCCACCTGAGAGGAAATACTCCGTCTGGATCGGTGGTTCCATCCTTGCTTCTCTCTCCACCTTTCAGCAGATGTGGATCAGCAAACAGGAGTACGACGAATCCGGTCCATCGATTGTACACAGGAAGTGCTTCTAAATGTTTTTTTTGTTGATGCAAGAGCTTCAAATTTAATCATATATAAAAAGACTTATTTTAAAGTGTTATTAGTCTCATACAAGTGAAACTGAGAGGACTATAGACTTATTGCTGCCTTTCTGACTGTCAATTATTTTGTCAAAACTTTGTTTTCCAGACGTTTTATTTCGTTATGGTATAGTAAATTGATTTGAAACTCTGTGTAGCTTTATAGTAAGAAACTACAGATCAAGTATACATTTTATTAAAATTTGATCGAAGAAGTAAAATTAATTTTAAGCCATTGGGTTCTTGTACTAATCGGTTTCGTTCTATAAAAAATCTTTACGCAAAAATTCTCGAAACCTATATACATCTAACACATAATTATAAAAACGACAATTGCATGTTTAAAATATCGGGTGCTGGTACGAAACATGTGTTGAAATGTTTATGCAATGTTCTCAGAATGCTTGTTTATATTTGCTTATTTTTTTAAACTTCATAATGTTTTTGCTTACATATAAATATAAAGTTTATAAATTACAACTTTTTTTATTATTTTTTTAGGTTACTGTCGATAATGACAGTTTCTTTCATTATGTCAATGCCGCTTTGATAAGTTTGGTTACCATTGCCAACTTTCATAAAATAAACAGTTTTGAGATTTTAACTACATGTTTAACCTATTCAAATGTTTGATTTAATTATTACATTTTTCAATGGTTCTAAAGAAACACATGTAAAAAAGTATAGTTGACTGTCGTCAAAATGCTCTGAAAACGACGTCAAAGTTGCAGCATTGTAAACGCATCTTTATTTTCTGTTTCTTTTTTTTCTGTGTCTGTGTTGTGTTTTCTGCATAACTAGAGTCTGGCTTTGTTTTGATACCACGATTAATACTTTTTTCAGTCAAATATTACATTTTGATTTAAAAAATATACATTTGATATATGAAATATAAACATGTAACGTCAATATCTACACATTTCGAGCGCGTAATATTGCACACAAGTTGATGCTGAGACGTCACAAAATTGCTGCTTTTGCATCCGCTATGAAACTTAAACACCACATTTTACATTCTAGTGTGTGATGAAATGGGAAATTGGGAAATCAGTTTTGTTTTTTTAATAAATAATTGTTAGAATCCGAAGACCCGTCTCGCATACGCTTATAATTGAATGCGAGACTGGTCGTGGATTTCCGATGATGATTTATAAAGTGATTTGTGTAAAATTATACAACTTTAGTTTGTATGAGCAATACATGTATGATTTAATAAATTAAAAAAAAACTACACTGCACACTCGTTGTTGATATTCATCTCAAATCAGTTACGTACATGATTCAAAATTCCTTAAATTAAACAGATTTGTAAACGCAATCATTATTCTACTATACGTTTGATATCAAGTCGATAAAATTGCCGTTTTATAAATCAATTCATGTTTATCGACAATTACAATTAATATCATGCATGGCCGTACAATTCACCTTCATAGATGATGGTTTCTCAGCTTTTCATTTTTATAAAGAAACAAATTTCGATGATACTGAAGTCAATGTTTATGTGTGTTTGTTACAATGTACAGCAGTAAAAAAACAACAACCGAGAATCGCGATATTTCTTAAAACTTCCGAATACCCTATGCAACTTTATGCACTCTATAAACGTCTATCATTTAATTTGTCATTTTGTTAAAAAGAATTGATAATCACTTGGCTGATATTTGTATTCAATGAGAGAGAGAGAGAGAAAGAGAGAGAGAGAGAGAGAGAAATTCATTCATCGTGTAACATCGATAATTAGAAAATTAAATTTAGTCAATATGAAAAAATGTTACTTCTCACTGAGTATAAGCTACGTCTACCAATACTGTACTACCAATTGGTGCAAAAGACAAACATGATTAATGCAGAAACCTTATTGAAATTTACTTGCAATCTTGCATTTTGAAAAAAAGTGAATAATGCTTATATATAATTAATTATTTCAACGATTATGGTTTTTAAAAATCGCATCACAAGAATACAACGGTATACGTGAACTTACAAAGCGATTGAATAGAAGTGAAGATTGTATTTTGTTGGTCTGTCGTATTTGATACACTTAATCAGGTGTGTACGAGTATATCTAAACAATAAACATAAACAAGAGGTACATGTAGCGATCAATACCGAAAAAATTAATGTAACCCGCGTTCTGTAATGTGGCTATCTTTATACCCCGCATGTTCATGTATTACCGGAGAAAGCATTTTATTAAACAATATAATGCTTTCTTTGGGGATTCATTCGGGATATGAAGGTAGCGACATTGCATAAAAATACGGGTTATGTAATTTTTTTCTGCAATGATCGCTACCTTCATAACTCGCATGAATCATCAAAGAAAGCATTTTATTATTTATATTAACATCTTTCTTTTAACTAATTAATAAATTGATTATGAAAAGTTAGTAAAATTCACTAAATAACTGTTAATGTACAAAGTACGTTAGCTAAAAGAAACAGCCAAATCGTATCCTGTGAGAATTTGAGTCTGACATCATCATGATTATTTCGTGCAGTCCGTGACTTTTCATAGGTTGCTGGTGGCCTCGACCAATGGATAAACAGGGCGTGTCCATTTTATTCCTGCCAGTATCTTGTCAGTTTCAGCCGTTGTAGAATTCGACCAATCGATAAACGGGGCGGGTAGATTTCAGTGTGGCTGTTTCTATAGAGCTATGAATTAACTATATGTTTCCGTAAGAAATAGAGGAAATAATATTTAGAAGATGTAAATATTTGTTTATGTTTACATCTTTCATTTAATGAATTAATGATTTGAAATGATAGTAAAAAGTAAGTAAAGGTAATTAAATTATTGTTATAATGTACACCAGAACGATAGATGAAAGCTGTAGCAAAAGCGTCTTATACGGGAATCTGAATTTGGCATCGTCATGATTATATTGTTCGTGCAATTCGTGATTTTTCTTTGGTTGCTGAAGATTTTGATCGATCGATAAACTGCATGGTTAGAATTGGACAGAGTTGAATCAGCCCTGTCTGTTTCTATAAAGCTGTGAATTACAATCAATTTTCGTAAGAAATGGAGGAAATCATACTTTGTGGATGTAAATTTTAATTTATAAATATAAGATGCCATTTTTGTTAAAAGAAATTTTCTCAAATCAACTCATTACATTCTCTGTAGTTGTAATTACTTTTCAATGAGACAGTCAAAGACGATTTTTTCCATCGGTAATTTTATAAAAATTAAATGTTGATAACGTATAAAAGAGAAGAGAAATCATGAGTTTCAAAAACAGTTATCATTGATTTTAAACTTGCTTCAGAACTATGAAGATACTTAATAAGTAATATCAGTAAATATGCGATAAAATTTCCATGCAATAGGTTAATTAAAAAGAATAAATATTTCTCTTTTTTAATATAAATTCGTGTATACAATTTGACAATGCCCAGAAATTGTGGAAACATAGGCATCGAATTTGATCATCTTTATGTTTGTTACATGTCTGCTTATTTGATTTGCTTCTCGGCAGCTTAAATAACTTTGATGTATTTAAAAGTTGGGGAGAAGTTTGATGTTTTTTTTAATCTATCTATCTTATGTTCGGGGTGGGGGGTTATTGCATGTGGAGTCATCACAAGTGTGCAGAACTTTAACTACATCTAGATATTCAAAATGTTTTGATCTCGTTTATTAAAATTATAAGAAATCTAGAATTGTAGAAAATTATTAATTAATTCTACTTCAAACAATTAAAGACGATGAAAATTTGACGTTCATGACGTCGTGACGTTTTCGACGAGCTACGTCAAAGTCGTGTTAACATCTCTTACTAAAATTGTCATAAAATCCTTAAAACACACAAGATCTTGGATATCTTTGTATATTTGTATTAAGAAAGAGTTGACTAATCAGAATTGACAAGAGCGTGAGTTTGTGAAATTTTGACCTTTAGGACCCTTTTCTCGTGACGGCAGTCATATAATTATGACTTTTTAAAACTGTTTTCGTAGGTTACTGCGGTTGATGACAATCTTTTCTATTACATTAATGCCGCTTTGATTAGTACGGTTATTTTTTCCAACTCTCATAAATATATGTATTTTTAAATTTTACCTTCATGTTTACCCTATACATATATGTGATTTAATTGTTTTAATGACAATGGTATACATTTTTAATGTTTCCAAAAAAACCCGTTATAGGGGTCATTTGTTTATAAACAAAACTAGACAGAATCGGTTTGGTATATGTCTGATAGTTTTTATTTTCAATGTTTTCTTGTTTATAATCAGTTAAAATACTTATGAGGATAGATGGGGATTTAATTTTTTTTTCTATAAAAGTTTCTTTTTGAGGTCTGTTTGAGATGGATACTATCAACTACATCAACTATCGTTAAAAGCAACGAACGATAGATATTTTTCATCATTTATGCAGTACGGAAGCGTATTAGTGGAATATTTAAACTTTTTATCTTTATTATTTTCCCAACATTTTAGGATGTAAAATTTAAACATTAATTTGTAAAATTCACACCTTAATCTATAAAGTTTATACTTCATAATGTAAAATTTACACACTTTTATCTGTAAAATGGACATGTTAATCTATAAAAGCTACACTTCAATTGATAACCATTGATTTATAATAGCTAGACTTTCATTGGTAAAGTTACAATTTACAGTTGTAAATCTGTAAATTACATTTTAATGTGTTAATTCAACACGTTTAGATACTTTCACAGAATTTAAGACCCACACTGATCCTTGATCCGACTTCAAAATCATGTGATTAAGTAAAGGAAATTGTCCGGAAGGAAGTCGCATCAATTTAGAGATTAAAGAGAAATGGCACAGATTGAATTGTGAAATTTACACTATAAAGTATAAACACAAATTAATGTGTAAATTTTGAAGATTAAAGTTTGGAACTTACACATTCAGTGTGTATTTTACAGATTAAAGTGTAAATGTTACAGATAAAAGTGTGAATTTTACACATTAAAGTGTAAAAATAAATAATTAATAAGAGTTGATGTGCCATTAAATACGCTTCCGTAAGCAGTATAATATTGGAAAAGGATGTAAATATTTACTGGTGAATGCTTACTCGTGTAGTTCATATGATGGTTTGTTCGGGCTATAAAGTAGCCTTATGCGCAGAAAAATATATTTTCTTGCACTAACGATTGCGAACTACGAGAGCCCTCTACATTCAAAAGAAAAGATTTACACTCGTTATCTGGATGTTCTATTATCTTGTATAATTTAAAAAAAAAAATCTTTATAATAAAATTTATACCTTACAGATAAATACTGTTATTGAGAATAATTAGTGTAATTAAAATTTATAAAAAGTCTTAATCCATGGCATTAGGGGGAGGATATATATTTCACCATAAAAATTTGATCTATGTGATTAGTTTCATATAATTTTCTGTAAAAATGTTTTATACTTTTTGCGCCTGCCAAAAGTTGGTGTTCTGTTCATTTCATTCGAAATTCATTTTTCTATATATAGTTTGTTATTGTCATTTTTCATATTAATTTTTAAAAATGTCGCCTTCCAACATAAAATATTTACATTTTCCAGTGTATTTGCCTGTGATAACACTACCTTTCAATTTTGTACTATTTAACCCATAACTTCAAATGACGTATAATTGAGGCACCAGCCTTAAATATGTTTAAATATTTAATCGTACAGTGGCTTAAAATCATATAAATATAAGTAATAAGGAATCACTCTTTGAATATTAGGAGGTGATAATTTCGGTCGGGGCGTGATCAAATCTATCATAACGCCTTTCCGGCTTTATTGGATTTGATCACGTCCCGACCAAAATTATGACCTCATGATATTAAAAAATGATTCCTTATTCCATAATTGTGGCCCAGCATTACCCTTTAGTTCCTACATGCCTTAATAATTGTGAGTTAACGGAAACAAAGCGAGATTATTTTCTACAAAAGTTATCTCTCTTATCAGAGGGACATTTCACCTTAAAGGTAATTATGAAGGCATTTGTAATGAACGTATTAATGCCACATTGAACTTTTTTGTATTTTTAATACCTTAATCTGTAAATTGTACCGTTCACGCGTTAATTTTACACTTTAATTTAAGAATTTTACACTTTCATGTAAATTAACCCATGATGATAATGAATTACTACAAGTTATACATACGATAAAAATATCATACGTTCACTATAAGACTGCCTGAATTGAGGAAAAATGCTGAGTCCTATGAAACAAAACTCAAAATATTTAACATTTAATCATTGTAATTAAGAATATACCGTTTTGCAACTAGGAATTAGATGTCTAGTAATCAATATTTATGAAATAAGTGCATAACCAAGTTCATTGCGCATGTCCGTGGGAAATCGGGTTGTTGTTATTGTTTGTTTAAGAATCTAGATTACAAATTTTTCATTATGAAAAATATGATTACCAGTTATTGATTTGAAATATAATCATTTAGTATTATACCTGTGTCATCCATGCTGAACTTACTATTGCCTGTTTTTAATAGGTTTACTCCACATGAACTATGAATAGCTTTCAGGAGAAAAATACGTCATTGCTCACACAATTCGTTTCGTTTAAATTGTTTATATAGGATTGAATTATTCTTTATCTACTTAAACATACCTTTTCCTTTCAGCAAAAAATTGAGAATCCTATATTTGATTGAAACAATATAGCAAAAAGGATCAGATATTCAAAAAGAAGGCATTACTTTTCTATGAAAATAAATAATTGATTTTTTTAAATATATTTTTTTAAATACAGTCATACCAAAAATTGTAATTTACAACATATGGGTAACTTTTATAAGTAAGCAAACTCATGCGTTTTTGTCGTCATATATAATGCACGCAAATGATAGCCTGTACAGCTTTAAGTACCTGTCTCTATCGACAGATGCCACCTTTTCCTCTTTTATTAAGTCATAGAAATTAATTTGAGTTTCAACAATGTCATTTAAATAAAATATCTTTAAAAATCTGGTAAGCTATTGTTTTCAAAAACACAAAGCCCAATTCTTAGTGCATGCGCTGAAATTGGCGCAATGTAACACATTTTTAAAGCTGCGTTGCTAATTAAGAATACTTGTAGTTTTCTGTGTTTCAAGAATTAAAAACAAAAGGTAACTGGGTATTCTTAAATGTTGAACCTTAAACCGATTACATTTGCCCTTGTTTTTTATTTGATTTATTCACGTGTGTAAACTAGCAATTCATGAATCTTATGTGTTTGCTAAATATTCTTAAGCATCAATTAGAATAGAAAAAACTAAGCCATTGAATTAAGAACATAATAATCCCTAATCGATTGATTAACACACGTGATATTTCATGTAGCTATTGCTTGCATGGAAGTAGTTTTGGCGTAATATTTCTTTGTAGCATATTTGTCTCTATATAATCTAAAGTTTTATTTTTCTCTTGACTCAACTCAATATTAAACATTAGAATAACATCTAATTTATTCGTTACGGTAAAAAAAACATTTGAATTTTCTAAGACTGGAATTTTCACTTCATCATTCAAATGTAAGCAAAAGCATTGTTTACATAGCGAAGAATTGTAAGCTCTGTAACTCGCTTATAACTGAACAAATGACACTCAAATTTCGGTTGCCTATTAAAAATGCCTTACCGAAGCACTGTAAACATTAAATTCGAAAAAAATGAATTTTGACCAAAATCGTGACCATGCCCCTTTAACAAAAAACAAGGGTCGTATGAAAAAAAACGAACCACGCCATTAATTACAGCAAAATTATCTTTAGCTAACAATTTGAAGTGAAAAGGATAGTTTCTTAAAAATGAAGCATAACAGAAAAAGATCTGTTAAAAGAAATTAACAATTCTATACAATATATGAACGTTCAATAGATAACATTATAAAAAATATCGACAAGGTACACGTTCATTAATCAAGACAATATATATATATATATATATATATATATATATATATATATATATATATATATATATATATATATATATATATATATATATATAATAAATGTATATGTGTATATATTTTTTTATTGGGGGGGGGGGGGGGGTTGTTCCCTCATCAATTAACGGGCCCAAGTGGACTGGATTGTGCATTAGGTATAATGAATTCGCATATACACAACGCCACGCAATATACAATGGCATAGAATATACATATTTAATTGGTCAATATTCCTTACAAATGTTGTTAATATCAAATTAAATGTCACAATAAAAAATTTTACTGGGCCAATATTCCACACAATTATTGTTCAAGGACCGTCGTAGTATAGGTTATAATTTTTTTTTATTAATCTATTTTTACTCTTCAAAATGCACATTCAGAGTTGTTTTTAATTTTGTAAGAGTTTTTTAAACTTTTGCAATGCCATTAATGAGTTTACAGTTTTTGTTCCTCTTTTTCAATATTTTCTCTTTGTATATTCAGCAAAATTGTATCTTTGTTATGTCAATAGAAAGTAATTGAACCTAAAACCAGCATCTACATTTTACTGTAAGGCAAATACAGTACCTGCAACATTTTTTTTTTTTACAAGATAAACGATAGAATAAGATTCACACACGATAAAATACAATGTAGGATAAACACACGATAGAACGTTACACAATACGATAGGATTGATACACGATAGGAAAGGATAAACAATGTTAATGATAAGATTGTATAAAAACTAAAAAGATCTTCAAAATTAACCTGAGAATGGCAGACTTTGATAAAGAGCACCTACAAATTAAGATATACAGCCGATCGCCGTGAACATCTCAGTCAAACATCAAACCACACGGAATATAGCGGGTTTATTTAAATCACAGCTCTTGATCTTAAAAAATATATAAAATTTACAACTTTTGTTTTGTTTTTGATGTTGCTGATGCAATAGTTTATTTTCGCAATACTATATGAATAGCATATGGTTACCCTATTTAATGCTGAAAGTTCGTCTTAGAATACACTGTACATGTTCAAATTTAAATTGACAGAAGTAGTTAATCTCTAATGATATTTTTTTTTTCATTACGACATTGATTAAATTCATTGTATAAATAATATGACAAAAAGGACACAAATATTATTATCATTCAAACTTTTCAGACCATGTTTTTATTGCACAAGAATCTAAACATAGGTTTGTCATTTATCACTAAGCAAGTACGTGTATTTTCTATCTTCTATGCATTGTTATAACGACGTGACCTGAGTACCTTCCATAAAAGGTGAGCCAGTGCAGTTTCAATGTATATGTTACAAACAAAGAATGGTAAGTGAGTTTTAGAGGTAAAAAAGTAATTGTTCAAATTCTTTTCTACATAACCAATATTGACACCATACGATTTCAATTAACATATATATACTTGCTTATTGTCCCATTGACATTTATAACCATTTTTCAAATGAAGATTTGATAAGAGTCAGGTATTTTCGACAATGAATAGCGAGTATTTAACCCACTTTATGCCCAAAGTTCGTTTAAAAATACATGTTCAAATTTATATTGACAAAAGAACTAGTTAGTCATGTATGGTGTCATTTTTCGATGCGACGTCGATTATACCAATTGTATGAATAGAAATAATGAAGGACACAACTATTGAAATCATTCAAGCTTTTCAAAACAGATATTTATTGTATGAGATATAAAACAAAGGTTTGCCATTTATAATTTAGCAACACTAGCATTTCTATGATTTGCTGTAATGATGCAACCTGTTATCTTTGTTGTGACATATGTTAGCAAGATATATTACAAGTAATCGTTAAATTGTATTTACAGATAAAATTCTGAAAACAATAGTTTAGTTTTCATGTATCTTTTCCTTGAATCTTCAAACCTCTTATTGAAGAAGGGAAGTATACTGATACTTAATAACTCTGACCATTGTTTAGTTTCTTTAATGATGTTAATACATGAAAAGTAGTAGTTGACACTTCAATAAAATGTTACAAATATGGACCTTTAACACCCAGTAAACAGATTCAGATATGAAAAGGGACTCCAGAATAATTTATATGTAGAAATGTTAACATTTTATAACAATATTGATACATTTTGTTAAAAGAAAACAGCATTGTGAAAACCACATTGGCTATTTTTACTGGACAATTGAGAATTTTCTCTCATGTCATATTTGTTATTATTACTTTTGCAATGTTATTTCTGAAGTTACAGTTTTTTTTATTTGCTTGATTACCCTTCTTATTTTACCTTTGTATATTAAGAAAATGGACTTATGTAAAATATTTATGATATGCCAATGAAACGTGTTTCAACCCAAAATAAGACTATACATTTTACTGTTAAACAAACGCAGTACTATAATGTGTACTGTTAAATAGAGTACCAGCAACGTTTATTTGTCACAATATAAACGATAGGATATGATTCATACACAATAAGATACATTTAGGATAACGCACGATAGAACAGTATATACGCGTGGTACGATATGATTGATACACGAAAGCGAAGGATAAACGATGTTTTATCACATTATATTTACATTCTAATGTGCTTTCCCATTAAATTCAGTGATGTTTAAATGCCTGTAAATACAACGCCTATTCACTGCGTATGAATTTACGAGTAATTTACATAAGTAGTTCTCAAACAGTGATTTCTATGTTTTCGGTTAAAAAATGTATTTCATGAATGCTGTCAAAACACCATGTTTTATAATTATTCAACAAAAAGTTGACTTTATTGTTAAAAGCAACATTTCAAGAGTTATTTTTCATGGATTATATTTTCATGCTCGTCAATCTCATCTCAACAGCATTGAAAAGTACGGTCGCACCTGCCTTTCATCAGCGCCCACTCGCCATGAGCGGCCAGTTTCAATCCCGCCCGTTTAGTTTTCACTATATTTTATATTTAACTGATTTAAGCGACCACCTATATATCTAACGCAGCCAGTGTTTTTACATGTTGGTCCCGTGGTTTTAACATGCCTGTTTTCAACGGCCATTTTGTCTGTTTTGTCACATGACTTCTTACTCTGACATTAATCGCAACTTCTGGGGCCTTTCCGGCAGGCTCGGAAAAACACCTCGAATGTATTAACATTACCGGATGTTAGAATTTTATACAAAATGGAGTCGCTTCCCATCAAAATAAGTATCGGCTAGACAGCCTTATAAGTCGCTTCTGTGTAATGTTTAGGGTATATCATTTACTTTTATGAAGTCTAGCTTACATCTCAACCGATCGTTAAATGTGTTGTATTTATATCAGGATTTTTTTAAAAAGGGGGGTCGTCATGGACGCCTAGGTAATACATTCGAGGTGTTTTTCCGAGCCTGCCGGAAAGGCCCGAGAAGTTGCGATTGACTCTGACATGTGACTCCGTACTGAAAGAAGCCAAACTTCGACAGCTGATAATGACAAATAATTCAGCGTATAATATGATGTTTGCTAAGATTTAATGAGACAATTGATTATCAAAACACCTGTTTTGTGATGTTTATATATCTACACGTACTTATATACTTCATTACAAAGGTATTATAGTGTTAAATGGCCAGCTTGTACTTCACAGCTAAACATGTACAGCAATTTGCCGATAATACGCACCTTTTTTTCTAAAAAATATCTTGAGGGAATTAAAGGGGTACTTCTTATACATCCCAAAGGAATTTTAATACTTTTTTAAGAGGTAAAACATTGGCTATCGTAGGTCAGTACACAGCCTTTGTACGGAAACGCTTCTTCTGTTTGTTTACCGCATTTAATCGCTTGAAAATTATTATTTGGGCTTATTAAGCATGAAATGTTTTGCTCTTAATCCCTAGATAGATAAATTGAATTAAAACGATCATTTAAAATCGATATAAACTGTTTATTCAGCAATCCGAGCTGTGCATTCACCATCTCCTTGTACACCGCCATTACAGATGCTATTAATAAATCTGTGCAATAGAGCGTAAATGAAAATACTCGGTGTTTTTTTCTTCATTAATGTGACACCTGGAATAAGAGGCCACCTGTCGTCTTAAACGGCCAGTTTGTCATAGTCCCACAAGTGGCCTCTTAAAACAGGTGCGACTGTACACAATGATTTTCTACTGCTGTCAACGACAAAATATTCAAATATTAATTTACATTTTAAGAGGAGATTTCATCAGTTTGAAAATGGGTTAAAACATGAGTATCATTGTCGAGAAATGGCGTAAATCAGGTCAAAATGCAGGTCAAAATGCCGATTAAAAAATAGCGGGTAGCTTAATATCGTAATTTTCTCCTTAAGTCTCTTATTTGGGAAAATACGACACAAATATCATGAATTAGTCTAGCATATTTTTTTTATCATAAAAAAGTGTGCCGTTATAAAATATTCTGACCGTCACAAAAATGACGTAAATTAGCTCAACATAATGGGTAGAAAAATTTTAATTATGGCATGAAATAAGATAATTCTCTTTTAAAGTTTCTTAAAAGTTTTTAAAACGCCAGACATTCAATAACAAGGGTTCACTCAAAAGTAATGTCATATAATGCACAACGCTTCTGATGGGCGCTGTTTCATTGAAACGGATACATTAAAATTTGCCCAACCAAAATCTTATTTCGATTTAATGGTTCAATAAGATTTCGTTGAATAATTAAAAAGTATATAAGTTTAAGAGAGAGAGAGAGAGAGAGAGAGAGAGAGAGAGAGAGAGAGAGAGAGACGGGCACCCTCCATGTTCATTATGCAATGTTTAAAAAATGCATATGCCATGCTAATCAGAAATTAGACAGCAGAAAGATAAACGTGACTTATCCAGTTCTCGAGGCACATGTGAAGTGATAAATGGCAATGTTATCGTTAAATGATCGAGAGGTTAAGCATTTGAACGTGTATGTGAACGAGTACGGTTAACTAGGACTGGTGCTGTATTTTATACACCCTACATCATTTTTTATCTGCATATTCACAATTTTTCAACTGTAACTTGCTGTGTAAGTGACATCGCCAAATTATAATTTTTACGTCCATTTTATGGTTTTTATTTTAAACTACATTACATAGTTTAAACTTGGAAACACTCCAAACAACCAAATATTTTAAAACAGATATTACGTAAACATTTTATATAATGCCTCAAAATGCTCAGATCTGAATTTATATAGGTAGAAATTTAAAGGAAGATTCTTTATATTTACACTAAGTTTCACAGGTTTTTTGCATCTTTGACATTACTTTTTGATGAAACCTCGTATAACTCTTATCAGCAAAGTTTCTAACATTCACATTTCAAATGAAAAATTCTCCATTGCCTAAAAATGAACTCACCTATGAAATTTTCAATTCAACGATGATTAAATCATTCTTACAAATGTAAACATGAAGAACATACATGTAAATTATCATTCAAGCTTTTCAGAACAGGTTTTTATTGTTTAAAATATCTAACCATATCTAACCATAGGTTTTACTATTGTATCACTAAGTAAAGAAATGCATTATCTGCCTTCTATGCATTATCATGCGCGAGCAACAGGATATTTCAGATTCTAAAAAGATTGCCATGTGCTGTAATCTGTCTCGGTTGACCTGTTCTTCCTATATAAAGAATTTCAAAACTTGAAAATCTGTATTCAACGTAATGGAGGATAAAGATATTGCAGCTTTAGTTTTCGACAATGGATCAGGAATGTCCAAGGCTGGATTTGCCGGAGACGATGCTCCCAGAGCTGTGTTCCCCTCCATTGTTGGACGTCCCAAGCAAGAGGTACTATTAAGATCTTTTCAATATTTGCAAAACAATAGACATTAAATCTAATGTTTCATTTAAAATAAATAAAATAGATGGCCATTTTTAAAAAATTTAATTAGTTCTTGAAATAAGCTTATCTTTTGGAAAAAAGATATAGTTAATTCTTCGTATATTTGGTTAACTTTAAAGAAATATAAGTGCCAAAATATGCCAAAAGAAATATTTAAAACATTGTTCAAATATATTTTCTAAGGCAACATGAATGTATCGTAATGCACAAACTATCTTAATATTTGGTATGCATTGAAAACATTGAAGTTAAAGCAATAGTACTCTTAAAGCAAAGGCTTGAAATTTTAAAAAAAATCTCTTAAAATCATTGATGCCTTTTTAGTTTTCTAAGTTTTTAGTACAACATTTATCACAGGTATAATCTTATTTAGCTGTAACTATTTTATTAGTTTAAACTACAGCAGCAATATTTGATAAAATATGGTGTAAAGTGTAACAACAACGTGCAACTATTGACTAGACATAGCTCACTTCATTGTTTTCATACTTAAGTACCGCAAACACATGCCATAATTCATAACTAAATGTCAAATTTTTACCGACCAAATTGTTTGCCCTATTGAGTAATCGAGCAAGTTGTCAGGTATTTCGTACCTCATCGTAAACATGAATATAATAGGGTAGAAAAACTTGTAATTGTGTAATTGTTCGAGAACAATTAGTCTACTAGTTCTCATTTTTTTATTATTAGAGACAATGAAACTCCCCCCCCCCCCCGATTGGCATTCAAAAGTTATGACACCAGATGACCCTTTTCCCGATAACCCCCAAAACTACAAAGAGTTTGCCCTTTGTGTATGAAATTCTTAATATCGTTACTCCTCTGAATCTATAAGAGATAGGGATTTGAAACTTTAACCAATGTCTGAAGTTCACTTAAAGACTTCTTCAAACTATCATGAATACCGAAAGGACACAGAGGCCCCTTTTAGAGTTATTGCCCCTGAACGTTTCTTAGATTAGCGAAAAAACAACATTGCATACTTTACGTCGTAGATATATCGGACCACTTGGGATTTAAACAATTACCCTAGCCAATAAAAAAAAAACAAAACAAACAAACAAAAAAACCAGCAAGGTAAAAGATTAAGGTTATTAAAAAATCTGTATGATGATGAATTTTTTTTTTTTAGAATGTTAAAGATTTTTTTGCGTGTTCTCCCTACTTCTCTTAAATCGTATGAGATAGAAATTAAAACTTATATCAATGTCTTTAGTTGAAATTAAGTATCTGTTAATCAATTCATATCAAAAGGATCCGATGTCTCCTTTAAGTATATTTGTAGTTATTGCCCTTGAAAGTTTCTTTAAAAAAAAACAACAACACTTACTTCTTTGAACCATACGTCGTAGAGACACCAAATTTCTTGAAAATGAAAAGTTGACATTGGCTAATCAAAATAAAATAAAGTTTAAAAGTCAATGTAAATTTTTCAAAACTCATACTTAAATTGTTGACATAATTTATTCATGAAGTAATGCAGAAAAAGCAGTTCATCAATTTTACCCAAACATAAAATGGTTTTAACATAAAAGGAATAGATTGAAAAACCTGTAATTGTACTTAAACAATAAGTGTACTAGTTGATTTCACAACTTATTATGAGGGTTTATCTTTTAAAATTCATAATTGACAATAAAATCCGTGCAAACACTAAAAATATAAATCAGTCTTTAGTAATCAACTTTTAATTTTTGAAAATTCTTTTTTAAATTCATTATAAAAGTTAACAGATTGTTTATTAGAATGAAAAAAAAAATGCTAAATGTAACTTAAATGTACTTGAGAAGTAATGTTCATTACTTGCATTGTTAGGAAAGTTATGTAATACATTAAAATTACTTGTAATTGAAAATGTATGCATTACAAATTAAACCCAATTTCTATTGAAAAATGTAATGATTACAACTCGTTTCTATTACACACTACGATCACCCCATGTCTGGCTTAGGGTAGCCGTTGCGATAGTAACTGAGACTAAGAATAGAATATAAGCTTATATCAACTACTTTAAAGCTATACAATTAAAGTTTTCCTTCTTATAAAATAGATTAAATACATAATACAAATACATATTGTCAATTTCCATTATATGGGAGAAAATTGTTGGAGAAACCACTTGTTTTAAAATGATTTCATGGAAACCTTTAAAGATAAGTGTATACGGGGTTTTAATGATGCTACATGTATAAGCCGAAAACGGTAACTATTTAATATTAACATCTCCATCATACATTTTATTTCTGAAAAATGTTATCCGTTGCTTTGGTAAAAAGACCGAGACACACATGTACGAAAAAATGAAAAACTGCAGGTGATTTTGATTGCAACTAGCTGTTTTAACTAATTCAAAGGATTTAAGGGGTTTTTTTTGCATTTGTTAAATTCTGCCTTAATTTTCACTATTAACAAAATAGCTTCATATCAAGTTATAATAGTTTATATATGAATAATAGCCAATCCAAATGCCTCAAAATTTTATATTTTCCTTTATTTTGCAGCTTGTTACCATAGCAACGGTTTTCATCTAATGATTTTTAAATCCTTTATTAAACAGTTATAATGTTTTGTAAAATTTTTTTTCAAGATTTCAAGATGATTTTAATTTCAAATTTATTGAAGGAAAAAGTTACTAAAGTAACTCATTCAAAATATGCGTTCTCTATAAATGGATTTTTTTTCTCTTAAATGTTTTTCCAACATAAGTTTTACAGTGGAAACCCAAAAATTGTTGCTATTACTCACAATGTATCCTCAAATTAGCATTGAATTGCCATTTTGACATCTTTACCTTGTGTTACCTTGATAACGGGACCACATAGAAACGAGTAAATGGTGCAAAATTTTTGATAATCAAAGTATGTAAAAAATCGGTGAGTATGCATGACCACCGAAGTTTGCTTCTTCCAAAATACAACTGATCTTTTAAAGTTTGTGCATGACATCTAATACACATTTCGATAAAACCGTTTGGGATATATCTTTTTTCATGAATTTCTACACAAAAATAAAACTTTCACTCGAAGTTAAGAACTTTGATTCAGCCAAAAGATTAAACAGCCCGGAAAACATAACGATGGAGTTTTTGAACACATCTATATTTTTCTGTCCCCTTTACCTTTCAAAATTCTTTTTATATATTTTCATGACTTTTCTTTATTGAAATTAATTCTCAGTTCTAGTGATTATGAAATGTTTAATATTTCAAAAAATGAAGGTGATTTCATTTCAAACATTACTAATCAGGCTACAGGAGGGAAGGACTGCTATGTAGGAGACGAAGCCCAGAGCAAGAGAGATATCCTCACCCTTAAGTACCCCATTGAACACGGCATCGTCACCAACTGGGACGACATGGAGAAAATCTGGCATCACACCTTCTACAATGAACTCCGTGTGGCCCCTGAGGAACACCCCGTCCTTCTTACCGAGGCCCCGCTTAATCCCAAGGCCAACAGAGAAAAGATGGCACAGATCATGTTCGAGACCTTCAACTCTCCCGCCATGTACGTCGCCAACCAGGCCGTACTGTCCCTGCACGCTTCCAGTCGTACAGCTGGTATTGTACTTGACTCCGGGGATAGTGTTACCTACGCAGTCCCAATCTATGAAGGTAACGCCCTTCCGCACGCTATATTGAAATTGGATCTCGCTGGACGTGATCTGACCGATTACCTTATGAAAATTCTCACAGAGCGTGGTTACTCATTTGCCACAACAGCCAATAGAAAAATCGTTACAGACATTAAAGAAAAATTGTGCTATGTTGCTCCGAACTTTGAACAAGAAATTACTACTGCTTCTTCAACCTCATCCCTTGAGAAGAGCTATGAACTTCCGGATGGTCAGGTTCTCACTATTGGCAGCGAGCGATTCAGGTGCCCAGAGGCTATGTTCAAGCCATCCTTCCTTGGAATGGAATCTTCGGGAATCCCTGAAACCATTTACAACAGTATCAGGGAATGTGAGGAGGGTATCTCTAGAGAGCTGATCGCCAATATAGTGTTATCTGGTGGTTCCACTATGTTCCCCGGATTTGCTGAGCGCATGGAGGCGGAAATCAAACAGCTTATACCGCCTAAAATTACGACAAAGATCATTGCCCCACCAGATAGGAAATACTCCGTCTGGATAGGTGGTTCCATCCTTGTTTCTCCCTCTGCCTTTCAAGAGAGGTGGATCAGCAAAAAAGAGTACGATGAATCCGGTCCAATCGTTGTCCACAAGAAATGTTTTTGAAACTATTTATTGGTATTGACGCACCAGAAATATTTGAATCATATTCAGAAAGACTTATATTTACGCTTAAATTGTTTTAATTTGCTTTTCTTTTTACTTCATAGTACTGTTGCTTACGTATATGAATAAAGATTTCTTTGACAGTTGGATTTTTTTCATAGCTTGAGTTAAATAGCATTATCTGTAATAAAAATAATTTCGCTCCGATATTGGTTACAACTTTGCTCGTGTTTAGGTATTATCGTCTGTTTCCTTGATGCTAAATGAATGACAGTAACTGACCCCCTCGTACCATCAATTCACAACAGGTAAACCCTAAGCTTAAGCCGGTTCTCAAATTCAGCTTGATGGAATACAACAATGCACATAATGGGTTTTGTCTATCAAAGAACACAATACACAACATCAAGTGACCAAAGTGGGTCTCCAATCAACGACCTTTTGGTTACTGGCCTTACACCTATGACCACTAAGCCATATGCAACACTGTTAACCTTGTTAACCATCAAAAGATAAATTGTTTTGAAAAAAAATGTAAACATGTTTTACCTGTAAATGTGTTTAATTTTATTATTCAAATGACATTATATACTTACATTCTTTCTTTTCCTTGATTCCGTAGTTAAAATTTTTACGTTTGATTTTTTACAAACAAAACCAAAACAGTCTGCTCAGTGCTATTTTAGGTCAGTTGCCTGCTTGATTGTTCATTGCTAGTAGAAATACCTTATAAAAATGTCGATATTTGTTAACAGAAAGACTAGCATTGACATAAAATTTTCTTATCATTGAAATACCTTTATGCTAGATTCAACGAAAAGATAAAACGTTTACACATGAGTATTCTATAATACTTCAATAACCTTGGGTTACAAGTTATAGAAAAGAACATGCGATTTTCACAACATTGTGCGTTTGAAAAAGTTATATGATATAGCATTGTATTATACACAATATTCTTTTGTATGAAACAATATCAAATCATTCGATGATGCATTGTATGATAAGATACAATATTGTTTAATACACCGTGCGTGTGAACTTAAGTATTTATCCCACAGAGTGTGAGCAGAATCAGTGTATCTTTTTAAATTATATAATAAGCAAACCAGTAACGTACGTAGTACTGAATTTTCACAATGCGTTACAAAATTCTTACTTATCTGTATAAAAGTCCTTACAAATAAATTTTGATATTGGAGCAAATAAACACACATTTGATCACACGGAGAAAATACCAAGAACCATACTTGATCTTAGGTTACTTTATGTAAATGTGTATTTGTATTTTGGTTTATCAATGAGATGTGTTAATTGATTTAAGTGTTATTGTTGAAAATAATACGTTTTTGAGATAAATATCATATTTCTGTTAAAGAGAAATAAAGAAAGCATCACTCGATGGGAACAATTTAAAATTGGTATCAACATTGCCTATCAGCAATCGCAACTTCTCGGGCCTTTTCGGTAGGCTCGTCAAAACATCTCGAGTGTACTACCTCAGCGTCCATAACACCCCCCCCCTTTCCTTTTTTTTTTAATAAAAGATGATACAAATACACCACATTTTACAATCTGTTGAGATGTCATCTAGACTTTATTAAAGGGGCATGATCACGATTTTGGTCGAATTCAGTTTTTATGTTTTATTATTTACAGTGCTTTAGAAATGCATTTCTAATGGTCAAATAAAATTTGAGAGTCATTCGTAGAGTTATAAGCAAGATACAGGGCTTACAATTCTTTGTCATGTAAACAAGGCTCGTGCCCTTTTTTTGTATACATAGGTTCAATATACCAGTAAAACATATTTTTCTAACTTATTTGTCTATCTTTTTTCAATTTTAAGCATAGATAAACAGTTTCTAACGTTTAACACATTCGTTTAAGGTTTAAAACTGAAATTTTTACTTCAACGTTCAAAACGTAAACAAGCGCTTTGTTTACATAGCGAAGAATTTCAAGCTCTGTAACTCGTTTATAACTCAACAAATGACGCTCAAATTTCGGTTGCCTATTAAAAATGCCTTTCCGAAGCATTGTAGATATTAAAATCGAAAAAATAATTTTTGATCAACATCGTGACCATGCCCCTTTAAAGTCAATGATATACCCTAAAATATACCACGAAAGCGAGACATTGGACTGTCTAGCCGTTGTTATTTCAATGGGAAACGACTTAATTTAAATTTTAAATTCTAACATCCGGTGATGTTAACGAAAATACATTTGAGGTGTTTTTCCGAGCCTGCCAGAATGGCCCGAGAGCTACGGTTGCGCCTATCAGAATCCGTGCTTCCTTACACGTCACGTGACGGAGGTGTAGTTTTCACAAAGTGACATGGGGTTAGAAATTAAGTGGTGAATTATAGCATACCGTTTACAACAGAGAACGCGAATGCGAGACAACACAGTTTTTTGTTTGCATTTCTTTGGATGACATCCAAATATAAGTATTAAGTGCTAATATTTATACATGTATTTATACTGATATCTATTTGTATGAAATATATGTGCATATTCGCCGTAAAGTCATTATATTTACATCTATGGACTATGATTCATTCCTTTTTTTTTATACGTAAACTTACAGTTAATACATAGCTCTATAGAAACAGTCAAACTGAAATCTATACGCCCTGTATATTGATTTATCAAAACTACGGCGACCTTACTTTGAGAACTACATTCTAGTGAACTGAGAACATGACCTTAAACCAAAAGTATATTGTTTGAATGAAAAATGTGCATAGGTTTTAAACATTTTTGAAACAAAAAACTGAAAATTGAAATTAATATATAGAAAATATTGGCCAGCTATAAATCATCGGCGAAACCTCGGACGACAAGTAGCCAACTGCCTCCTAAAACTCCTCTTTTAATATTGTTTATATGACATAAAATATAATATTTTGAATGTTTTGGTGATAGGTTTTAGCTGTTTATATTTCGATATAATTGTTTATTAGAAAGATATACTGATTTACACTCGGAACACTTTATAATAGGGACCGCGGGATTTCGCGAGATTTTGATCAGCTGCCAATCTCTGTTTTATATGTCTCTGCTTTATACAATCAGTTAATTAATATGTCAAAATAAAGATATAGATATAAACAATGAAATGGTTTATTTGATGATTATTGCGGGTTATGAATGTAGCGATCATTGCAGAAAAGATTAGATAACCCGCTAACCTGGGTTGTGTATTTTTAGGAGTTGATTTTAATCAACTATCCTATGCAGTTACTCTGCCAAACCGAAAGTGAAACAGTGTTTGGACCAAAGCACAAATCACCAACGCTGACAAGACTTAGTTCTCGAAAATAATAGAAAAATTCGATGCAATGTATGCTGAAGCATTGTTTTTCAAGGAAACTTATCGATAAACACTTTGAAAATAGTCAGATTTTATATAATACGAACAAGTTAGATATTTTTGTAGTCTCATTTATTCCTACGCCAGATTTTAATATAGTCTCGTTCAACCAAACTTTCGGCTGTTTCCGTAAATCTCCGACAAGCAAAGAGGCTCTCTTGCTTGTCGGAGATTAACGGAGACAGCCGAACGTCTGGTTGAACGAGGCGAGAGTTCGATATCAATAGTGCTTGGATCCATACAATTGTTAGAATTTTTTCGATTACTCATACATAGTTTAAAATCCATCTTTAAATATTACACAACATGATTCATATGGGGTTTCTCGAAATTCTTATCAGAAAAGTATAAAAATCCATATTATAAAAAAGTGCGTAATTCAAATATAGACTAAAAACTAATTGCCATGAAAGATAAGTTGATTTTAAAATAAATGATAATCGATAAAATCAACTCCCGTCAGTAGTTCAGTACTTTGATTTCTGCAATGTCGCCACCTTCCACCTATTCCGCATGAATTACCAAAGAAAGCTTTTTTAATGTTTAAATATACGCTCGCAGTCAGAGATATGAAACATACATGGAATAGCATTTGGTCACTTCCGCGACTAAAAATTAATGCCAGACATTTCGTAGAGAAAAACCGAAGGTTAAAAATGAAATCTTAGTTGTAAGACATTGAAGTTGTTGTTACAGTTGATACATGAATCCCATTTCAAAGCTACATTAAGTTATGAGAAACTACAATCACATTTCCTTAATAACTTTTTAAAGAGAAATAAACAGTGCAGAGTGTAAACTAATATTTTTTCCTGTATGATAAAAATGACCCAGCATAATACCAGAGTTCCTCGCCTAGGGGCGTTAGAGAACTGCGAACGCTAATACCAGTTTGTCGTCTTTTACATCCAAAAATTTCAGATATTAAAAAAAAAAAATCTTCCAAAAAGGATAATCAATTTGTTATTGATTCATATTGAAATAAAAATTGTAGTCCAATAATTATTCTTTAAACAAAAGTTTTGGTTACGAAGGGTTCTAAAAACTTTTTCATTGAAATCGATCTCTATGAGTAAGGAAAATATAACTTAGCGACCAATATGTGCATAAAACTTAATTATCACATGTTTACATTAGATATTAAAGTAAACTTTCATGTTAATTCATATTTGTTTATTTTTTTTTAAACGGTACAAAGCAAAATGCCCTTTGTGGAATGTATTTTGGTTTGTAGACATATGTTCCGCCCAGTGAAACAACAAACCCTTTGGTACGAATATGCTAAAAACAATATATACCCACCAAAGAAATTTTTGTTTCACGGGGGGGGGGGGGGACTTTTTTTTAATCCGTTTTCCTCTAGTTTCTATTATTAATTGAGCTGTTTTTAAAAAAGCAAAGTTATCTTTCTTGGTTTGGCAAAATCATTCATATTTCATATTAAAATGTAACTATACATTATTAAAAAAATAGATTTAAGCAGTTAATTATCAAAAAATGACTTTTAGTAAGGGGTCTAGACAATGCCACCGTTCGCGTTTCTTTTTCATTTTGGTTAACAGAAGACGACATTCTTGGTCACCCAAAGTATGCACGCATGCAAAGTTGTAGGAAGGACGTTTATAGCATTAATGTGTGTTCATTGTACGTGTAACAAAAGCAAAATCCAGAAGAGGAGATTTTTTTCAAGTTTGTTTTATTAAAGTAGATATAACACCTTTCTAGTCAAATTTCATTGCCTATTTAGAATAGGAATGATATATTTTACTTTTTAGATTTCTCTTCTATCTACATGTATGGTTTTTGCCAGTATCTAACAAATTAATTTGAAATTCGATAAAAATGATTGAAATTCAATAAAACTGTTCTACTTTACATAACGTAACCTCTCGACTCCATATCGAAATGGGGGTGGGGGGGGGGGGTAAAAATATATTGAAAAAAGATAATTAATATTCATTCCTTTTAACTTTATAAAAAATAGAAATTTAAGAATATCATGTCCTTTATAGCTTGTTCTGTTACGCCAAAAACAGAAACAATGACACTGACAACATCCTAAAACTAATAGTGAGAAAATTAGAATAGATATAGTAAAGCCATTACGTTTTCTCTCATAAATGTGTTAATGTAAATGCTTTTGTGTATTATTTGAATGTGTTAACATTAAACCTAGATTTGAACGTGAAAAATTCAAGGCTACTAAATACAATTACTCAAAATGCAGGGTAAAAAAAATATGTAGTACAACGTTTAAAACAATGCAATCTGGGATAAATTAATAAGCCAGTTGGTGATTTGGTATGCTTCATCGAAATAGAACTGATAAAATCAACAAAATAAGCTCATCCAACAAAGCTGCAGAAAAAATGAAAGGTGGAAGGGGTGACGAAGGCAAACTTCTTTCCGTGAATTTTTTCCTGATACCGTCTTTTATTTGCCAATGAGATGCTAATTTTAAGTATTACTATAAAAACCTTCATGTACCTTTGACAGTTTCCTTTTAATGCATTTTAAGTTGATGTTCGTAATTCCGTAATATATGTGAAAACAATACTACTGCTGAAAATTTTGAAAATGGATCCGGAATCCATAGCAAACTAAACAATTGGTATATTATATCAAACATGCTTTTAAAGAAAAACAATATATTTTTTTTAATTTGAATTTTTAATTTGATTTCAGGATATAATGCAGATTCTTTGGTAATACAGCAAGACGATGAAACAATGATGTATTTCCTCTATTATAGTATTGTCTAACAAAATGTGTACAGCAAACTTAATAACCTAATGATATATTAAGAGAAAGCTTTTTTCAATGTTATTTGTATAACAGCAGATTTGACTGAGCATAATAACTTTCAAATAGTCGAAAATTGCTATCTCTGTGGAAATAAGGGGATATTTTGATTATCAAAAAATACCCGTATTTTCATATGGATATCGAAGTAGCAACATTTTCATCGCGATCATTCAAAGAAAATGTGTTCTATAATTTAATTAACTATCTTTTTCTGTTAATTCAATTATATCCATATACCGGTAATTTACTATATTGTACTTTGATCATAAAGTATCACAAATCTATACTTATAAATAAAGGCATTTTGCAAATAAACTACAAAATGCCTGCAACAGAGTACTTGCTTACACCTTTGGTATTTCAACACATGTGAGATGATGTCCGTAAGGTATAATTGAATTTTAACTGATAAGTTATTATTGTGAAATTAATCATAAACCTACTTTTATTTTCGATAAAAAGCCCGAAATAGCAAAAATGAGAGTACGGTGGTGGACACGCTTTGGTGGAACCAGGTTAAGGATAGTCTCGGTCAAAATGTATACTTGCAATAAAATAATATTGAAGGATTACATATAGAGTGAATTTATTTACTGTGAGCCTATTTAGAGATTAAATAAAAGTTAAGATTTGACAAATGTTGAATAAATAGAATAAGTCAATTCGTTTCTTTAGTTCGCGATTTTAGTTTTGATACTCATTCGCTTGCGAAGCACGACCTCTGGTGAGAAAATGGGATAGAACTTTCCAAAACGGTGTAACCAAGAACGCGGATTGACTAACTAACGAAAAGTGTATGACGACCTCATCATGCATAGCGGGCAGATACCTTGGATCGGACTTCGAACACTTAATACGATCTTATTATTAATGAAAAGAACTTTCCAGAACGGGGTGCATACAGACGGGTTGACTAATTGACATAATGGCGGAAATTGTAGGGCGAGTTAACGATCGGCTTTGACCAGCTACTTTGAATCTGACATCTTTTGATTAAAATATACATGCAAATGGATAACAATGCATAACCTAGCGTGTTTTAATTTCATACACTTTCATACCACGACAGATTGGTTGTAAACCTTAAACAATAATGAACAGATAATTCAATTCAATTATATTGAAAATTGACCTGAAGAACCAAATTTAGATAGAGATACACTAATTACCTATTCACTGGTTTGAAATAAATAGATGTAGAATTAAAAAAAAAGTATTTTTTTTTCAAGTCAGCTTCAACAAACCGGATTAAGGCCACGTACATATACATGTGTATAACCATTTCAGTTTAGATTTTTTTTATCCCTGCCCGCTCCTCTATCCAACAATGAGTTTGTTTTTTAATTTCAATTTTAAAGGATTAAATAAGGAAAAATTTGGACGAAGTATTTACAAAAATGAAAAAAGATATGGTTCAACATATTAAGCATTATAATATTATAATGTGTAATATAAAGTGCTGATTCCCGCGCTTGCGCGGGGTATTTTCTAGTTTAATTTCAAACAAAGAAAAACATACGTTTATTAATGCACTAAAATATCAGCTCTTTGTAATGCTATATTTATGTAAAAATTCAACAGTAATTCTTTCTCTTCATGTGAATTTAAAAAAAAAACAGTATTTTTTTTCTTTTTGAGAATTAAAAAAAATTATTGTTTTTTTTTCGACTAACTTGATACATGTTTTTGTAAATAATAACCATCGTTTTGGCCGAGTGGACAATTACTTTCGTTTAATATAGACTAGTACAAAGTTTGCTGCATTTAGTTCCTAGAATGAAATTTAATCATGCGTAGTGTTAGTTTCTATTCTGAATAAACATAAACAATTTATGAATAAAGTTTTGTACTTCGATAAAATAATCATACAAAATGTCTGCCGATGAAGGTTTAGCAGCGGTTGTGATTGACAATGGATCCGGAATGGGCAAAGCAGGATTTGCGGGAGACGATGCTCCCAGAGCTGTGTTCCCCTCCATTGTCGGACACTCAGTAAATACGGTAATGTCCATTTTAATATTGGGTAAAACAACTTGCCACAAACACTCACATTTTATATCTTATTACGAGCATTTTATGTTTATAATTAGATAAGTTTTAATTGGTGATCTTTTTACAAAAGTAGAAAACGATTTTCAATCTTTACAATTAAAAAAACGATTATTTAGTGTAGTTGTGAATTATCAAAAACAAAATTAACTGCAAAATCTTTGAATTTATTTTTTTTTAGGATTCAGACTGTTTTGAGAAATGTGATTTTGTGGGAGACGATATCAAAGCAAAAAATGGCAATCTTTCTCTAAAGTATCCTATTGAACACGGCATTGTCACCAACTGGGATGATTTGGTAAAAATCTGGCGTCACATTTTCGACAATGAACTTAGTGTGGCCCCGAAGGAACACCCTGTCTTATTGACCGAGTCTCCACTCAACCCAAAGGTAAACAGAGAAAAGATGACACAGATTATGTTTGAAATATTCAATATTCCTGCCATGTACATCTCCATCCAGGCCGTGCTGTCCATGTACGCTTCCGGTCGTACAACCGGTATCGTGCTCGATTCCGGAGATGGTGTCACAAGCACAGTCCCAGTTTACGATGGATACGCCATAACCCACGCAATCATGAACTTAGATCTCGCTGGACATGATCTTACAGACTACCTAATAAAAATTCTCACTGAACGTGGCTACTCGTTCACCAACTCAGCCGAGAAGGAAATTATCAAGGACATCAAGGAGAAACAGTGCTACGTTGCGTTTGACCTTGAAGAAGAGATGGCTTCTTCTGTTTCATCCTTATCTCAAGAGATGAACTATGAACTTCCTGACGGTAAGGTCATCACTATTGGCAACGAGCGATTCAAGTGTCCAGAGGCTCTGTTTGAGCCATCCTTTATTGGCATGGAATCTTCTGGAATCCATCAAAATACATACAACAGTATCATGAAATGTGATGTTGATATCCGTAAAGATTTGTATGCTAACACCGTATTGTCTGGTGGTTCCGCCATGTTTCCCGGCATTGCTGACCGTATGCAGAAAGAAATCACAGCTTTAGCACCCCCGACAATGAATATCAAGATCATTGCACCACCAGAGAGAAAATATTCCGTCTGGATTGGTGGTTCCATCCTTGCTTCTCTTTCTTCCTTTCAAAACATGTGGATCAGCAAACAGGAATATAACGATTCTGGGCCATCAGTTGTTCACAGGAAATGTTTTTAAAGATTGTTAATGGTAGTTGCAAAATATTTTGCTTTAATCAAACATGAAAAACTCAAATTTTTATACGTTTTGAAATATAAATTTTTATATGTTTACTAAATGATAAAGTTTTGTAATTGCTGGACCAAAGTCTATAAAAATGGTTTGTTCTAATTGACATTAGATGGTTTAATTTAGCTGTCGTACATTTCATTTTATGTTATTACATTAGTGCCGCTTTAGAATGATGAGATGATATCGTTTAGATATCTAACTAATAAAGTTGTTTTCTTAGACTTAAGGTGGACGTTCGGCCATCTTCTACATTTGAGAATAACAATACAAATATTTATTGAACTGCCTTGTTTTTGCCGAAAACTGACCAACACTGTTGTCAAAAAATTAAGAAAGCAATATATGAGGTTCTACATGTCGTTTTCGATTAAAGGTACCCATACAAGAGCAGATTCAGCAGAATAATGGCTTTTTAATCACTTAGAACAGCTGTAGATCTTTGCAGCTGCAGACTTATTTTAAAGATTAAAAATCTAAAAAAAATTAACAGGGGTCCTTTGGTGTCTTCTCACAACCATTTGTTAAAAATGAGGTTGAATCTTCTACACTTATGTAGTTACTTTGCTTCAAAAAAGGGTACCCTATTTTTATCAGTGGGGATCTATTTTTATAACAACGTAATTCCACTCTACATTAATCTATACTTATAAATAAAGGCATTTTGCAAATAAACTACAAGTGCCTACACCAGAGTACTTGCTTTGGTATTTCAACACATGTGTGATGATGTCCGTAAGGTATAATTAAATTTAAACTGAGAAATTATTAATTATTTAAGTAATTATTTAAAATAATAAAAAAACCACTACTTTCATTTTCGATTAAAAGCCCAAAATAGCAAAAAGAAAAGTAAGGTGGTGGACACGCTTTGGCGGATCCATATCATGGATATGTGAGCGAGTCACATATTTTTATAATATTGGAATGTATTCCGGATTTCTTCCTATTTCTGTAGCTCCGGTTTTGTTTTCTATTATACGCCGGAAAAAGCGGTAAAAAAGAACGCTGGCACAACTATTGTTCTTCAACAGATATATTTGCTGAATTTATAGGTAATACATTACATGTTGTTTAGTTATTATTGTTATTCATACATAACTTACTGCAACACTATTTTTATATATTTAATTTGTCAATGTAAACATGCAGTCTATATTCACGGTCGATCACGTGTACACAACAGTATTACACCCGTGTTATCTTCTCGAGTTTATGGTCATGATATTTGAAGTATGATACAGTTTTGTATAGATTTGTAGAGTAGGTCTATTCTGATTTGTGTATCAGTTGCATGTTGTTACTTTAATACGTATTTTGCATATTTGCACTCATTTGACCTAGTTTTAGGTACCCATATCATCGAGATGTATTTGAAGGCATCAGTGTTCACAATTTAATTTGTAATATGATATTTTGTACATGTGTGTGCACATCATTAAGTAACCCATCATTTGTGCAAATGTATGGAACATAGATCTAGTCATAATGTTTTGATTCAGTAAACTTCTTGTAAAAGATCTGGTTTAGGATGTTGTTCCACCTATGTATCTTTTGATCTACCGGAACATGTATAGTGCTGTTAATACATGTAGATGCAATGTAATGTTGTCATGAGTAGGTTCAATTAGACAGGTGATGACCGTTTATTTTAGTTGCACACTTAACAAGAAATTCTTAACTGAAACTTGTTTCTTGTGAAAATGAATGTTTATTGTACAATTTATCACATAATTGTGTTCACTTACGAAGGTATATGTACCTTGTATATAGCTATTGTATTACTTATTGTGTTCTTGTTCATATTGCAGATTGTTATCCTGCCACCTTTTTCATTCAATAAATATGGAAATGTCTTTCGTGTCTACTTGGTCACAAATGGCGTCGCCGGTAGGATAACAATCTACATTCCAATATTATAAAATATGTGACTCGCTCACAGATAGTTTCGATCAAAATATATTCTTGCAATGAAATAATATTAAATGATTACGTAAAGAGTGAAAATATTTACTGTGAGCATACTTAGAGAATACAAAGAAGTTAAGATTTGACAAATGTTGAAGAAATAAATGAGTCAATTCGTTTCTTTAATGGGCGATTTTAATTTTGATACTTATTGGCTTGCCAAGCATGATATCTGGTGAGAGAATGGGATAGAACTTTCCAGTATGTGTAACCAAGAACGCGGATTGACTAATTAACAAAATGTGTTGGACGAGTTCATCATGCATTGCGGGCAGATTCCTTGGATCAGAATCCGATTAATACAAAAAGGTAATAAATAAATTGGAACAATTAATGCGATTTCAGCATTAATGGAAAGAACTTTAGAGCGGGGTGCCCAGAAACGGTTTGACTAATTGACATCATTGCGAAAAGTGTAAGGCAGGGTACCATCGGGCAGATACTTTGAATCTGACCACTTTGGGTTAAAAAATATGCATGCAAGTGGATAATAATGCATAACCTAGCGTGTTTTAATTTGATACTTTTTTATGCCACGACAGATAGGTTGTAAACCTTAGACATTAATTTGTAAAAATTAATGATTGATGAACTGAACAGATGTTTGTATTCTACGTCTATATGAATAGATGAGTTATGCATAAAAAGGGAAAGAATAATGGGAATGCCTCCCCCCCCCCTTTTCCAGATGGTTTTTTAAAACAAACTTTTACCTGAAATTCTTATTTGGGACAGTTATAGAAATTATATTGAAAATTGACCTAAAGAACCAAATTTTGAGAGAGGAGACACTACAAATACCCATTCTATGGTTTGAAATAAGTATTAAATATTGTGGTTTTTTTTCAGTCATCTGCAACAAACAGGATTTAGGCCACGTACATGTAAATATTATCCATTTCAGTTTAGATTTTTCACCCCTGTCCTCTCCTCTAAATTATATCCAATAATGCATTTTTTAGGGTGTCTTGTTTTGAGACAAAGTTACACCTCAAATGGGCAAGCTTTCAACTTTTTCCCAGCAAATTCTATAAATAGTACATATTGGATATTTGGGTTGGTATTTGGAATCATCTATGTTAAATTCATCGTGAAGTATGTTTAAACGTGCTTTGCTAGACATCATGCAATTTTTCCCCTCATGCATATACCAAAGCTAAAATAGTTCGGCAGTTTTAAGAGAAATGCGGTTTTGTAAACCTTTTAAAAGTTTTTTTTGGACTAAACCAGTTTTAATATGTTCAATTACAAATCTGTTTCGCAATACTTTCTTAGCAATGACTGAGACATCTTAAATGTAATACACATTGTAAGCCACATCTCAATCGTATTCAATTTGTTAGTTTTTAATTCATACACACCCATGTGATGGTTTTAATATGACACATACGTATACTTTACATGTTTTACACCTCTTCACCCACCATATCTACTTGCGTATATAAACAAGCAATATTTAAGTACTCGATAAATTTAAGGTAATACATATATATTCAAAAGTATTGTTAAGCAAAGAAACTTATTCATTAATACCGTGAAAAAAGCCAGATCTTAAATAATACGAACAACTTTGATATTTTTGTAGTCGCATTTATTCCTACGCTATAGTTCAATATGTATTGCTTGGATAAAAATTTTCCAGAAATATTTCATTTACTGATACAAAATTCATCGTGGAGTTTGATGGCTTTAGTTCTGTCTTTAGATATTATCAACATGATTCATGTGGGGTTTTTCGTTTATAACTCGGAATTCGTGTCGAAAAAGCCCAATAATTCATATTTGTGTAATACACCTTATTATTTAAATACAGCTAAGAAACTACTTGCCATGCAAATTTACACATCGTTTATCTTAAAATGAATGATAATAAATAAGTTCTAAGATTTTTTTATATACGGGGACAAAACTTTTCTCTGGAGACAGTAACGTAAGCTACAAAATGGCTTATTCATTGCGTTCGAGCCACCCGATTTTTTGACACGTTTATAAATATTTGTAACTTAGTCGATTTAAAAGTTTATCCAAGCTATCTGAAACATGATTATATTTCAAGTGTATTTTTTTCTCTCAAAATGCCAATGACATCAACTGCACGATTTCATAGACATTGGGTGCTATTTTTCAAGTTGTTGAAATTTATCTGCATTAGTTTTCACAACTGGAATGTTTGTTTATGTTTAATACACATTCAAAAAAATACACCTCGATTCATTTTCATATCAGATACCTAATTACACTATATGTTGGTTTTGATTTGCAATACATTTACTTGGAAAACTAGCGCTTGGGTAATTTCAAATCATCCTCATTCCTAGAAAATGTGCGTCTTTCTATAAAATTTTCCAATACCTTCATTCTATGGGTTAGTTCTATCTTCATACACACTCTTTTTGTAGGTTTTATCAAAACCCCTTAATATTAGCAAATAAATTTTGATATAACAAGGTTTGATAAACTTTAAAAAATATTGTTGTTTGTGCGGTCTCTGATCTTCAAGATAGTCTTGAGTTTTTCACGTTTCAAAATATGCATGAAAATTATGAAACAGTGGTTGTGGTAGACAATGGATCCGGAATGTGCAAGGCTGGATTTGCCGGAGACGATGCTTCCAAAGCTGTTTTTCCCACCATTGTCGGACGACTCAAACATGAGGTAAAATATCTCTCATATTTTCTTTATGTACAGAATTAATATCTTATATTCTTATTTGAGCATTGTTTTGGTTATTTAATTTTGTTTTCAACAATTAATCGCCCATTGTAGAAAAGGGTACAACAACATCCTTAATGGTTACCAATTGCAATCAGCCTATAAAAGATAACGCTCGTGTGCGACTGAGCGTTCGTTTGTGTGTGCTTGGGCGAGTGATTGATAAATTAGTGCAAAGAATGTCCGTCAGGTTCGAAAATAGGGCGGAGTAGTATTAGGACGTGAGTTCTGATTCTTTTAGGTAAATTCATAGGGGTTTCTGATGAATGGCATTTTGTATGTTAGACTTAACTATCATAAAATATCTGTTTCCTTTATTTTTACTAATGTTTTAATGCTAAAATTTGAATTTTACCTAGATAGAATTCATAACTATTTTCAAGTTTGCAGGACCTGAAAATACATTCAAGATATTTGATACAAGGCAAAGTCATCAAAACGAATTTTTATTCTGTTTTATGACGTTACGTTTTTTATAACTGAAAAGGTATTCACAGGAAAAAGGCAAATGATATCATGTGGAAAACTAATCATCAAAGATAGTGAATAGTGTTTCATGTATTTTCATATAGTTGATATACATAACACAGTTGTAAAAAAAATCAAACATTACAAAACATCTTAAAAAATAGAAACTTTTTACCACAACAGATGATAATTTGCAAACAAGCAAGTTTACTTAAATCGAAAAAAAAAAACAAGACTCTTTTTTTTAGGGTGTGATGGTTGGTATGGGACAGAAGGACAGCTATGTAGGAGACGAGGCCCAGAGTAAGAGAGGTATCCTCACCCTCAAGTACCCCATTGAACACGGCATCGTCACCAACTGGGATGACATGGAGAAAATCTGGCACCACATCTTCTACAATGAACTCCGTGAGGACCAATGGACAATCCCGTTCTCCTTACTGAGGCACCACTCAACCCAAAAGCCAACGGAGAAAAAATGACACAGATTATGTTCGAGTCCTTCAACTGTCCCGCCATTTGCATCGCGATGTCAGCCATATTGACCTTGTATGCCTCTGTTCGTACAACTGGTGTCGTCCTGGACTCCGGAGATGGTGTGTCTTATATATTTCCAATCTACGAGGGTTTGCTTTTCCTCATGCCGTCAAGAGATTGAATCTCGCTGGACGTGATCTGACCGAATATCTCATGAAATTCCTTACAGAACGTGGTTACTCTTTTACCACCACAGCCGAGAGAGAAATTGTCAGAGACATCAAAGAAAAACTTTGTTATGTTGCTACTTCATTTGAGGAAGAACTGCAAAAAACCGCCCTGTCCACAAAAGTTAAGAAGACTTACGAGCTTCCTGACGGTCAGGTCATCACACTTGATAACGAGCAACTTAGATGCCCGGAGGTCATGTTTTAGCCATCTTTTCTTGGAACAGATATAGGTGGTATTCATGAAAACGTTTATAACAGCATCATGAAATGTGATGTCGATCTTCGTAAAGACCTTTATGCAAACATTGTGTTATCGGGTGGTACTTCAATGTTACCGAATCTTGCTGACCGAATGCAAAATGAAATCACAGCTTTAGCTCCTAACACCATGAAGATCAAGGTCATTGCACCACAGAAAGAAAATGTTCTGTCTGGATCGGCGGTTGTATCTTTGTTTCTCTTTCTCACTTTGGTCAACAGTGGATAACCAAACAAGATTATGACGAATATGGCCCGTCCATTTCTCACAGAAAAAACAGGAAATACAAAATGTATTTTTAATAATGGATACCCAAAATTGGTCAATTTTATTACTTCTCAAAAATGTTAATTAAAAACATATATGTATAAAATTGAATAGATAACATTTACATAATTTAGAAAAAAATAAAAATGTAGACTTTGATGTTTATTTGTCATTTACACTTTGATCATGGGATTCTTAATAGAAAAGATAGTTTCTTCCTTCAGCAAAGTTTTTCGCATTTTTTTAGATAATTCAATTTGATATATAACGTAATTTAGTTGACAAAATTAAAAAAAAAATTTTGCTACTAAAAATGTGTTCTTTTTTTACATTATTTTTTAACAGGGGCACTGCATCCACATCTGCAACGTTAAATAACATTTTCCATATAATTTAAATGAATTCAGCTGCAACAATAAAAGTATGAACATTGCAAAAGTATGCATTGCAGAATCTTAAAACTCTCCATTCATCTTAAAAAATAAAAAAAAAACTTCAACGGACCATACAATAAATATTGCCAAACAACGACCAGTTTCAATTATTATTGATTGCGCATAGATAGTTAACATTTAGGTAGGCAGGGTATCAGCGAGAATGTGAAAACACCATAAATGTTGACAGATTTTGCTAGATATGGAATCAAAGGTGATAAATACAAAATACAAGTGCAAACCTTTAATCATTTTTAACGACTTATTATTTAAAATCACTTTCTGTGAATAAAGTTCAAACCGTAAAACCGTAAACTTTACCATGCAATTAAAAAAATCAAGTTTCACCACATGCATAACTTCTGTTGTTTTATCAAATTAAACCATGTTTCAAGGAATGTTTGAAGAAAGTTTAAAAAATATTAGCTGTAAATTTCTCCAATCTGCCCTGTTCAGGATAATTAGGGTCTTCCCTTTGCAACGGAAGCCCCTCTTGTTATTCTACGGTTTATTAAGGTCTTCCGTTTCCAACGGAAGACCTTATTGTTAGCTCACCTGAGCTGAAAGCTCAAGTGAGCTATTCTGATCACTTTTTGTCCGTCGTCCGTCTGTCCGTCTGTCCGTCTGTCTGTCCGTCTGTAAACTTTTTACATTTTGAACTTCTTCTCTAAAACCGCTTATCCAATTTCAACCAAATTTGGCACAAAGCATCCTTATGGGAGGGCAAATATAAATTGCAGATATAAAAGTCCGATCTGTATTCAAAGCGGAGAAAACCTTGAAACTGTAGAAAAAGGGGGGTGCATTTTTAAAAATCTTCTTTTCAAGAACTACTGATTCCAATTCAACGTAGTTTAGCATAAATTATCCTTATGGGAAGGAAAATATAAATTTCAAAAATTAAGGTCTAATTCTGTTTCAAATCTGAGTTATTACGAAAATAATAATACAGGAAAGGCGTGTTTCAATCAGTTTCATAGCTTCGGATTCGGCATCCGGTAAAATGGGTAGACAAGACTTGGCCTGGGCAAAACAAAAGATTGGCAGTTATTAATCTGCCAATCTCATTAAAATTTCAGGATATTTGATGGACCAGTATATTTGTATTTGCTGTAAATATTGCTGCAAAATAATGCGTATTTGAAATTGACGATTGCCGATCTGCCCCGGCTTTTATTTTTCCACGGCCCGGGTTTGCGTACCCATTTTACCAAGACTCGTATTCCATACTTCTAAAAGGAGGTTCTTTGTTTAAAGCAGCCATGACATTATACGAAAAAGGGTCGATCTGACTATGATGAATTTGCTTGTTGTGCAACAGTTCGCGTATGAAGGGAAACTTTTGAAACATGAAAAATATATTGGTGCCGATTTTGTGAAGTAAATTGAGGCTAAATATTTCAATGCGTTGACAGTTTTCACACATGACGTTGATGTTAGCTTGTTCTGATTTTCGTTTCGTTTTCATTATTTATGCTTTGTAACCTGGAAACTGTCGTCTGTATTTCGTGATTTTTACGTATCAAATCAAACAGAGACTTCGGTAAATAAAACAGTTACGTTAACTGTTTACCTGCGCAAATTAAGCAAAATCTGATGTAGGAGTACTGAAATACAAATAATGAATTCATTCTATCGGTAATTCGGCATTATCTTTTGCGTAATGGTTGATTAATGCAATAGGTTTTTGTTGAGATGCTCGGCATTTTCTCTAGTTTATTCAGTTTAAATAGAGTTTGATATCGCTTACGGAAATATGTAGGTATAAACATTTAATAAATGATTCATTTCGAAAAAATAAATTGTGTTCTTTATTTGTTATACATGTAGTGCATGTTTCTTGTGTTTAATTGTTTACAATTTCTATTTACTAACCATATTTGAGTGTTAAGCTTCGAATTATAAGCAAGATACAGAGATTTGCTCACAATTCTATGTTTGTACACAGATCTTAAAAGCTAAAGATTAAATCAAAGTACTGATAGTATTGAAAAGCGCTAACCCAGCTTCTGTATGTATATAACAGATATATGTATATAGCATTTCAGCTTCTGTATACGCACTATATTTCCTTATCACTGCATGACAGTCCCTGCAATGATGTATGTTAGCCCCGTACATTAATTTCACAATAGCCCGTAAATTAGATTCACAATAGCCTGTGCAGTTATGTGCATAAACCCCTGAAACTGGTTCCCTAACCAGTTAAAATGATGTATACTTTTGCTTATAGGGGGCGGTTATTCGATGCACCGTAAGTTGAAGTCTAACGACAATAAAGCGCTGCGCTTTATGGGGGTCGAAGTTTAACAAATGAATATATAGAGTAAATCTTTAGAAATCCTCTTCTTAGAAACTAATCAGCCAGGAAAGCTGAAACTTGTGTGGAAGCATCCTCAGGTAGTGTAGATTCAAGATGTGAAAATCATGACCCCTGGGGGTAGGGTGGGGCCACAATGGAGGGTCGAAGTTTAACATATGAATATAAAAAGTAAATCTTTAAAAATCTTCTTCTCAGAAACTAATTGGCCAGGAAAGCTGACACTTGTGTGGATGCATCCTTATGTAGTGGAGATTTTAAATTTGTGAAAAGCATGACCCCCGGATGTAGGGTGGGGCCACAATGGGAGATCGACGTTTTACATAGGAATATATACAGTTAATCTTTAAAAATCTTCTTATCAAAACTAATTGGCCAGGAAAGCTGACACTTGTGTGGATGCATCCTCAGGTAGTGTAAATTCAAAGTTGTGAAAATCATGACCCCCGGGGGTAGGGTTGGGCCACAATGGGGGATCGAAGTTTAACATAGGAATATATACAGTAAATCTTTAAAAATCTTCTTTTCAGAAACTAATTCGCCGGCAAAGCTGGAACTTGTGTGGAAGCATCCTGAGGTAGTGAAGATTCAAAGTTGTGAAAATCATTACCCCTGGGGGTAGGTTGGGGCCACAATGGGGGATTGAAGTTTAACATATGATTATATACAGTAAATCTTTAAAAATCTTCTTCTCAGAAACTAATTAGCCAGGAAAGCTAAAACTTGTGTGGAAGCATCCTCAGGTAGTGTAGATTTAAATTTGTGAAAATCATGACCCCTGGGGGTAGGTTTGGGCCACAATGGGAGGTCGATGTTTTACATAGGAATAAACAGAGTCATCTTTAAAAATCTTCTTCTCAGAAACTAATCAGCCAGGAAGGCTGGAACTTGTGTGAAAGCATCCTCAGGTAGTGTAGATTCAAAGTTGTGAAAATAATGATCCCCAGGGGTAGGGTGGGGCCACAAGGGGGGGGGGTCAAAGTTTAACAAAGGAATGTATAGGGTAAATCCTTGTCCCCAGGACAATTCTTTGGCTTCACGAGAAGGTTTAGAGTTTGATGTACGTTTATATCCCATATATAAACTATTGTTAGGGATCTTTTTTAGAACTGCAATACTCAACATATGATATGACTATAAAATCATCCTTTTAGAAAAGGGACTAATGATTATAAACATAAGAATATCCAGGGGAAAATGGATTTTATTTATACAGGATTTACATGAATTATTGTACATTGTCCAGATAGTTTGTATTATGACTCCATTGAGCTGATTTTATCATATCTATTGTTCCTCAGGTGAGCGATGTGGCCCATGGGCCTCTTGTTTTCGCTCGGGTTTTTTTTTTTACACTATTATTAAGGTCTTCCGTCTTCAGCGGAAGACCTTACTGTTTTTCTACGGGTTCTCATTCTTCTATATTATTATTATTTTTCTCCTTGGTAGACACCCTTAATTTCTCAGCCATTTCTCAATCGATTTTAATGATTTTTACAGGGATAATGTCTTTGGTAAATATCTCTTTGCATCCGACTTCCTGTCTGAAAATTCACTTCCGCTTCTGAATTATCTCCCTTTTTCCTGTATTTTGGAGCATGATGTTGTCCACGCATCTCCTCAGGAACCGTTATAGTTAGAGACTTGAAATTTACATGCAAGACAGAGTGGTTATGGTAGATATGCTTGCTCGTTTTAGATTTGTCAAGAAGCCATTTTCCTTGAAGCTCGCCTGAACCCGAAAATTGGGATTTAAAAACGTTGTAATTTTTTGTGGTTTTCTTTAATTATTTAATTTCTGAAAAATATTTTGTTAAGACATGTAACGTAAAAATAGTTTCTATTTACAAGACCTTTCTTTTAAAATCAAGAAAAAGGGGCTGGCTCCTCAAATAAGGGGACTAAACGACTCTACAGTCTTTAATCTGTAGCCCTTTACTAAACGATATTTTGTGAAATGTTATATAAGCAAATATGTTCATATCACAGTTATGTATCCAGGCAATGTAAAGATTTTTCCATGTGTTAGGTAATTAAGGGTTTTTTGGGGCCAAAAGTCCAAAATTTTGATCGCCCATATCTCAGAAAGGAAAAATATTCCGAAATGCAGTAGAAAAGAAATTATAAAAGTTGTTCAAAATCATGTTTTTAATAATATGCAACCTTCAAAATTTCGTTTAACAGCCCCTATAAGGAGATAAGGGACCGACATCTAAAATCTTCTTTCTCATATATCTCCAGAATGGTAACGAATTTGTTAACACTTGTTGAACAAAATGTATTTAGAATTAAGTGACCTTTTATGTGATATCAAGAAAAAGGGGTTGGCCCCTTAAATTACGGAACCAAAGGGCTCTAAAGTATTTTATCTATAGCCCTTTACTGACGGATATTTTGTAAAATGTTATAGAAGCAAATATGTTTATCTCACAGTTATGTATCTAAGCGATGTAATGATTTTATCATGTGTTACGTAATTTGGGGTTTTTAGGGGCCAAAAGTCCAAAATTCTGATAACCCATATCTCAGGAAGGAAAAATATTTTGAAATGCAGTACAGAAGAAAAGTTGTTCAAAATGATGTTTTTAACAGTATGCAACCTTCAAAATTTCGTTAAACGGCCCCTACATGGATATAAGGGATCAGCACCTAAAACCTTCTTTCCCATATATCTCAAGAACGGTAACGAATTTCTAAACATTTGTTGACAAAATGTGTTCAGAATGAAATGGCCTTGCATTTGATTTCAAGAAAAAGGGGCTGGCCCCTTAAATTAGGGGATCAAAGGGCTCTAAAGTCTTTAATCTATAGCGTTTTCTAAGAGCTATTTTGTGAAAGGTTGTTTAAGCTGAATTAGGTATAATACGTTTATATATCCTAACAATATAATGATTTTCTCTTGCGTTACCTAATAAGGGTTTTTTAGGAGCCAGAGGTAAACAAGTTTAATCTTTTCGATCTTAATTTGAAGAAATGCAAGTATTTAAAAAAAACGATATAAGAGAAGTTATAAAATGTGATACAAAAAAGAATTAGTCCTCCACTCTTTTTCCATATCATGTTTTTTTGTCGAAAATCAAAGTCGATAACGTTAAATTTCCTTCTAAAAATCGGACGGAAGACCTCCTCGTTGCTCGCAACGAGATCGTGTCTAGTTATTATTATCATTTTTCTTTTTTTTTCTTACAAATTTTGTGCACGCGATTTCTCAGAAACGACTCGACCGATTTCCATGAAACTTTCAGATCTAATAGATAAAGATCTAAACCTTACGGGTTTTTGATTTTATTGATGTCTTCACTTCGTTTTTGAGAAATTGACGTTTTAGCTATTTTTAGAGGGGTCGCTTGTCCCTCTACGTTCTCCTAAACTATAAAAGATCTTACTGGGATAGTAGACAAAAGATTGTAGATTTGTTATTTTATTTTCATTTTGATCTGTCTTGAAAGGTGCCAAAGCTCGCCTGGACCCGAAAATTGAGATGGAAATAACGTCGCAATTTTTTCTGGTTTTCTTTAATTATCTCTTTTCTGAAAAATATTTTGTTTAGACATGTAATCCAAAAAAAGTTTCTATTTACAGGACCTTTTCTTTGAAATCAAGAAAAAGAGGCTGGCCCCTCAAATAAGGGGACCAAAGGGCTCTAAAGTCTTTAATCTGTAGCCCTTTGTGAAATATTATAGAAGCAAATATGTTTTCCTCACAGTAATGTATCCAAGCAATGTAATGATTTTGTCATGTTTTACGTAATTAAGGGTTTTTGGGAGCCAAAATCCAAAATTTCGATCACCCATATCTCAGAAAGGATAACTATTTTGTAATGCAATACACCAGAAAAGTTGTTCAAATAAATGTTCTTAACAATATGCAACCTTCAAAATTTTATTAAAAGGAGATAAGGGATCGGCCCCTAAAACCTTCTTTCTCATATATCTCCAGAATGGTAACGAATTTTTAAACACCTGTTGAACAAAATTTGTTTAGAATTAAATTACCTTTCATTTAATATCAAGAAAAAGGGGCTTGCCCCTCAAATAAGGGGACCAAATGGCTCTAAAGTCTTTAATCTGTGGCTCTTTACTGAGAGATATTTTGTGAAAGGTTATAGAAGCAAATGTGTTTATCTCACGTTATGTATCTAAGCAATGTAATGATTTTGTCATTTATTACGTAATAAGGGGGTTTTTAGGGACCAAAGGTCCAAAATTCTTATCACCCATATTTCAGAAAGGAAAAATATTTTGAAAAGCAATACAGAAGAAAAGTTGTTCTTGACCATATGCAACCTTCATAATTTCGCCAAACGGCCCCTATAAAATTTTATTAAAAGGAGATAAGGGATCGGCCCCTTAAACCTTCTTTCTCATATATCTCCAGAACGGTAACGAATTTTTAAACACTTGTTGACAAAATGTTTTCAAAATTAAATGTCCTTTCACTTGATTCCAAGAAAAAGGGTCTGGCCCCTTAAATTAGGGGATCAAAGGGGTCTTTTAATTTTTTTTATTTATAGCCCTTTAATAAGAGCCATTTTGTGAAAGGTTATTAATGCTAGATTAGGTATAATAGGTTTCTATATCCTAACAATATAATGATTTTCTCTTGCGTTACCCAATTAAAGTTTTTAGGGATCAGATGTAAGCAAAATTTATCTTTCCAATCTTAACTGGAAGAAATGCAAGCATTTAAAAAAGCAATGTAAGAGAACTTATAAAAAGCGATGCAATAAAGCATTAGTACTTCACTCCTTTTTCCATATCATGTTTTGTTGTCGAAAATCAAAGTCGATGATGTCATATTTACTTCTAAAAATCGTACGGAAGACCTTCTCGTTGCTCGCAACGAGATCGTGTCTAGTTTTTCTTTATTATTAATAAATTTAAAGTCTTCCGTCTTCAGCAGAAGACTTTACTGTTATTCTACGGGTTTTTTTTTATTATTAGGGTCTTCCGTTTCCAAAGGAAGACCTTATTGGTTTTTTTCGGTTTCTTCTTCCCTATTATTATCATTTTTGGGGTTTTTTTCTTACAAATTTTGTGCACGCAAGTTTTCAGAAATGGCTAGGCCGATTTTCATGAAACTTTCAGATCTGATAAATATTGATCTGAACCTTATTGGAAATGTTTCAGAGATATTGACGTTTTTGCGATTTTTAGAGGGTCAGCTTGTCCGTCGAACTCCTCCTAAACGACAAAATATATCAAATTCAAATTTTCAGGAATTGTAGACGAATAATTGTAGTTTGTCTAAAGTGAATCATTTATGTCTGGCACAAAAGGCGCCGAAGCTCGCCTGGACCCGAAAATTGAGATATAAAAAATGAGGTGATTTTTCTTGGATTTCTTTATGTATTTTTTTTTATCGAAAATATTTTGATAAGACATGTAGAACAATTAAAATTTATTTTTACAGGATCTTTCATTTGACATCAAGAAAAAGGGGCTGGCCCCTCAATTTAGGGGCTAGAAGGGCTCTTAAGTCTTACATCCATAGCACTTTATTGTGAAATATTTTGTAATATGTTTAAGAAGCAAAAATGTTCATCTTACCTTTATTTAACTAATTAGGTGTTTTAAGGGGCCAGAAGTGCAAAATTTCGATCACTTATATTACAAAAAGGACAAATATTTTTAAAAGCAAAATAGAATAAAAGATGCTAAAAATGATGTTCTGAACATTATTCAACCTTTATAATTTCGTTTTGTGGCCCTGATAAGGATACAAGGGGCCAGCCCCTAAAACGTTCTTTCCCAAATAGCTCAAGAACGGTAACACATTGAACACAATATGTTTAATATCAAAAGACCTTTCATTTGACATAAAGAAATTTCGGGGCCAAAAGGGCTCTGAAGTCTTTCGTCCATAGCACTTTACTGAGAAATTAGTGAGTTATAGGGTCGGCTTCTAAAATATTTTCCAGGTATATAATTTCTAAACACTTGTTGAACATTGTTGAACAAAATGTGTTTAGTTTTAAATTCCCTTTCATTTGATACAAAAAGGGGGCCTTACTGTCATGTACCAAAACAATATAATATTTTTCTCTTGTGTGACATAATTAATGGTTTTTGGGGGTCAGATTATCAAAACTTTGATCACCTATATCTCGTAAAGGAAAAAATATTTTGATAAGCAGTATAGAAGAAAAGATGCTAAAAATGATCTACTAAACAATACTCAAGCATCAAAATTTCATTAAAAGGTCCAATAGAAGGAAATCAGGGATCGGACCCTAAAAAAGTCTATCTCAGATATCTAAAGAACAGTAACAAATGTCTAAATATTTGATGAACAAAATCTTTTAGTTTTAAATTCCCTTTCATTTAATATCAAGAAAAAGGAGCTTGGATCCTAAAATTGGGGACCAAGAGGGGCCCAAATCTATTCCAAATATCTTAAGAATGGAATCAAATTTTTAAATACTTGTTGAATGAAATGTGTTTAGATTAATAATTTTATTTATTTAATATGAAGAAAATGGGGATGGTCCCTCAAATTAGGAACAAAGAGGGGCTTAAATGTTTTGAACCAGAGCGCTTACAATGAAATAAAATATACTCTGCCCAAAGAATGAAGACCTCTTTCTTTTATTTTCAAATCATGTGTAGCTGTTAAAAAGCAAAGTCAAGGTCATTAATGTATCTCAAGTTCTTAAATCGGACGGAAGACCTCTTCGTTGCTCGCAACAAGATCGTGTCTAGTTATTATTTTTTTTTTCTGAATTTTCAAATGATGACGTCACTTCCGGTTTCAGATATTGACGATTTTGTAAAATTTTTAAGGGTCATTTTGTCCACGCACCTCCTCCAAAACTAATCGAGATAGAAGCTTGAAATTTTCAGGGATAGTAGATATACCCCCATGCTTCCAATTATGAAAAATGCTTAAAGCCTTGAAGATCGCCTGAACCTGAGAATTAGCACCAAATTTTTTCACGAAATTTTCGCATATTTTCTGTACTATCTTTTGATATATAAATATTTTGCTAAAACATATAATGCAAAAGTTCTTTCAAATTTTACGGGCTTTCATTTGATATCAAGAAAAAAGCATGGCCCCTCAAGTTATGGGCCATGAGGGCTCTAAAATCTTCTTACAAAAACTTTTTACTGAACAATAATTTGTTATCAATTATAGAAACAAAAGTGTTCATTGTAGAGCTGTTTATCTATACAGTACCATACTTAAGTCACATATTCGTAATTAGGGGTTTCAACGGGCCAGAAGTTAAAAACTTTGATCATTAATATCAGAGAAAGGAGAAATATTTTGAAAAGCAATATAGAGCAAAGGTTGTTAAAAAAAATGTTCTGTACAATATGCTTTCTTAAATTTTTTTGTTCATGGCCCCATTAAGGAGTTTAAGGGTCTACCCCTCAAACACATTTGTTCAGATATCTCGTAAACGGTTAACAATTTGTGAACACTTGTTGAACACAATTTGTTTATATTTGCAAGACCTTTTATTTGATATCAAGAAAAAGGGGCTGACTCCTCAAACTAGGGACCAAATGGGTTTTAAAGTCTTCTTACGATAACTCCTTACTGAAAAATAATTTGCTATTAATTATAGAAACAAAAATGTTCATTGTACAGCTGTTAACCTAATCAGTACCATACCTTAGTCATAGATTACGTATTTAGGGGTTTAAAGGGGCCAGAAATTCAAAGCTTTGATCATTAATATCTCTAAAAAAAGACAAATATTTTGAATTGCAATGTAGAACAAAAGTTGCTCAGAATAATGTTCATAACAATATGATACCTAAAATTTTGATGTTGGTGGCTCAGAAAGGAGTGTAAGGGTCGGCCCCTAAAACGCGCTATAACTCAAAAAGTATTTGGTCAACTTTCTCTAAATTTACAGGACTAATAGAGCATTAAACGTTCTTGCGCGTATAAAATTTTTAGCTGATGGCGTCCCTTCCGGTTTGAGATTTTCAAGATTTTGTGAATTTTTAAGGGCTATTTTGTCCACGTAACTCCTCCGACACTAATGGTAATAAAAACGTGAAACTTTCAGGAATATGTAGATGGATGTCTGTAGATGATCATCTGTATTTGACATTGTGAAAAATGTGCAAGGCGCCGAAGCTCGCCCAAGGTCGAAAATTAGCACCAAAAGTTTTGTCAAAATTTTAACACGTTTTGCAAAATTTCTTTTAACATGTTGATATTTTGTTAAACCAAGAATTATTCGATTTGTTTTATATTTTTCTTTGATTTATTCTTGTAGTTGGTTTTAGAACTTTGGTTCTTACAGGAACTTCTAGCTTTACTTTCGACACTAACAGAAGACCCACTCGTTGCTTTGCAACGAGCTTTGCTCTAATTATGTTTATTCTTGGTAGTCACCCTTAATTTCTCAGCCACTTCTCAATCGATTCTTTTTACATTAACTCTTTACTAAATGATCATTTGCTATCAATTATAAAAGTGAAAGTGTTCACTGTACAGCTGTATCTTAACATTACCATATGTAAGTCATAGGTTACGTAATTAGGGGTTTCAAGGGGCCAGAAGTTCAAAATTTTGATCATTAATATCTGAAAAAGGAGAAATATTTTGAAAAGCATTTTAAAACAAAAGTTGCTCAAAAAAATGTTCTTAACAATATGATACCTAATATTTTGTTGTTTGTGGCCCCGGTAGGGAGTTTAGGGGTCGGGCCCTAAAACAAAGTTGTTCAGATATCTCGACTACGGTTAACAATTCGTGAACACTTGTAGAACACAATTTGATTATATTTGCGAGACATTTTATTTTATATCAAGAATAAGGGGCTTAGCCCTCAAATTAAGGGCCAGAAGGGCTACTTAGTCTTTTTATAATTACTCTTTTCTGAGCAATATTTCTATATTATTCATACAATCAAATAAAGGTGCTTTTATAAAGCTTTCTTTAAAATTGAAATTATTTTTTAAATCAGACGATGCATTACAGAGATATTTGGATTTAAAATTTGAGTTTTCCGGAAATTTTGAATTCTGCGTTTTTGGTTAAGAAAATAGTGTTACGTTCAAAGTTTTATTAACTCGTACCTAAACTAAATCGTAAATTGTTAATTCGTACTTAAACACATTCGGGATTTTTTTTCATTAAGTCGTTCTTGAAATGTTTAAGGTTTTTGTTAACTCGTACTTGGAATCATTCGTATTTTGTTAAGTCGTACCAAGAATTATTCGATTTGTTTTATATTTTTCTTTGATTTATTCTTGTAGTTGGTTATAGAACTCTGGTTCTTACAGGAACTTCTAGTGTTACTTTCGACACTAACGGAAGACCCACTCGTTGCTTTGCAACGAGCTTTGCTCTAATTATGTTTATTCTTGGTAGTCACCCTTAATTTCTCAGCCACTTCTCAATCAATTTTAATGATTTTTACAGGGATGATGTCTTAGGTGAATGTCTCTTTGCATACAACTTCCTGTCAAAAAATTAACTTCCACTTTTGAATTATCTACCTTTTCATGTATTTTGGTACATGATATTGTTCACGCATCTCCTCAAAAACTATTATAGTTAGAGACTTGAAATTTATATGCAAGATAGATTGGTTAAAGTAGATTTGCTTGCTTGTTTTAGATTTGACCAGGAGTCATTATCCTTGAAGCTTGCCTGGACCTGAAAATGTTGATGTTAATTTTTTTGACAATTTTTAGGAAATTTAAGATTTGAGTTCGAAATATCTTTCTCATAAATATTTTGTAAATACATGTAGAGCATGAAAAGTTTATCTATACAAGAGCTTTCAGCTGACAACAAGCAAAAGCGGCGGCCCCTCAAATTAAGGGCAAAGAGGGGTCTAAAGTTTTTTTTTTATCTATATCCCTTTTATTATAAATATTTTGTAATGCATTATAGAAGCAAAAATGTTTTTCTTTCAGTTATTTATCCATATATGTTAAATGTTTTCTAATATGTTATATAATAAGGGGTTTTAAGCGGCTGTCAAAATAACATTTGTAATAATATTTAACCACCAACGTTTTGTTAAATGTCCCTGATAAGGAGATAAAGGGATGTCCCCTAAAATAATCTTTCCCAAATTTGGAAACACTTCATAAACAAAATGTGTTAAGAATAACAAGACCTATCTTTTGATATCAAGAAATAGGGGCTGGCTCCTCAAATTAAGGGCCAAGAGGGGTCTAAAGGTTTTTATCTATATCCCTTTTATTATAAATATTTTTTATGCATTATAGAAGTAAAAATTTTTTTCTTTCAGTTATTTATCTACGTATGTTAAAAGTTTTCTGATATGGTACATCATTAGGGGTTTTAAGGGGCTAGAAGTCCGATATTTTGATCATTTCATATCTTAAAAAGAAGAAATATTTTGAAAAGCATTTTAGAAAAGAAGATGTTCAGAATAACGTTTGTAATAACAATTAACCACCAAACCTTTTGATATCAAAAAAGGGCTAGCCCCTTAAATGAGGGGACAAGAGGGATCTAATTGTTTCCAATTAAAGCTCTTATACATGTATTATAGAAACAAAACAAAGATTTTGTCTTCTATTTCCAAGATCATGTTGAGCGGGTAAATAGCAAAATCGACTGTCATACATGTATCTCAACTTCTAAAATTGGACGGAAGACCTCCTTGTTGCTCGCAACAAGATCGTGTCTAGTTTTTTCTCAGCGTCATTTCTCAGAAACTATTCGACCGATTTGCACCATTTTCAGGATTTATATAGCTTTATAGTCGCTACAGATTATTAAACTTTCAAATGATGCATCCCTTCCAGTTTTAAATATTTAGGATTTTGTAAATATTTAAGGGTCATTTTGTCCACACATCTCCTCCGGAACTAATTGGGATCGGAGCTTGAAATTTTAAGTGATTGTAGATGAATGTTTGTAGATGTCCCTCCCTGTTTCCAAATGAGAAAAATGCAAAAGGCTTCGAAGCTCGCGTGAGCCTAAAAATTAGCACCAATTTTTTTCACGAAATTTTTGCATATTTTCTGTGATATCTTTTAATGTAAAAACATTTTGTTTAAACATGTAATGCAAAAGTTGTTCAAATTTAAACAGGCTTTAATTTGATATCAGCTATAAGGAGCTGGCCTTTTAAATTAGGGGCCAAGAGGGTTCTAAAGTCCTTTTAGAATAAGTCTTTACTGAACAATAATTTGTTATCAATTATAGAAGCAAAAATGTTTATTGTACAGCTGTTCATCTACATAATACCATACTTAAATCATATGTTACGTACTGAGGAGTTTCAAGGGGCCAGAAGTCCAAAACTTTCATTATTAAGATATAGAAAAGGAGAAATATTTTGAAAAGCATCGTTGAACATAAGTTGTTCAGAATAATGTTCTCAACAATATGTTGAAAAACTTTGTTGGTGACCCCAGTAAGGATATTTTTAGAACGGTCAACAATTCCTTAACATTTGTTGAACAAATTGTGTTTAAATTTACAAGATCTTTTATTTGATATCATGAAAAAGGGCTGGTCCCTAAAATAAGGGGCCATCAGGGCTTTAAGTCTTTTTATATTAACTCTTTACTGAAAAATAATTTGTAATTAATTATAGAAGCAAAAATGTTCATTGTACAGCTGTTTATCTTTACAGTGCCATACCTAAGTAATATGTTACGTAGTTAGGGGTTTTAAGGGGCCAGAAGTCCAAAACTCTGATCATCAATACCTAGGAAAAGAGAAATAATTTGAAAAGCACTGTAAATGAAAAGTTGCACAAAATAATGTTCTTAATAATATAATACCTCAAAAAAATTGTTGGTGGCCCCGGTAAGGAGTTGAAGGGTCGGCCTCTAAAACACAAACACGGTTGTTCGGATATATATTTAGAACGGCTAACACTTCGTGAACACTTGTTGAACAAAATATGTTTATGATTGCGAGACCTTTCATTTGGTATCAAGAAAAAAGGGCTAACCCCTCAAATTCGTCTTTTTTATTATAACTTTTTAGCGATAATTTATTAATCATAAAATCAAAAATTTAAAATCGGACGAAACATTACAGAAATAAAGGGGTTTAAAAATTGATGTTCCCGGAAATTTTCATTCCGCATTCTTGGTAAAGAAAATAGTTTTATGTTCAAAATGAAATTAACTTGTACCTAAAATAATTCAAAAATTGTTAAGTCGTTCTTGAAATTGGGTGGGTTTTTGTTAATTCGTACTTAGAATCATTCGGATTTCGTTAACTCGTACCAATAATTCGATTTTTTTTTTTTTTGCTTTAGTTGCTTATGTTTATTGGTTTGAGAACTCTGCTTCTTTAAAGAAACTTCTAGCTTTAACTTCAACATTAATTGAAGTTCCACTCGTTGTTTTGCAACGAGCTTTGCTCTAGTTCCCTATTATTATTATTATTTTTTTCCCTTTTTTTCTTACAATTTTTGTGCAGGCGATTTCTCAGAAACGGCTCTGCCGATTTTCATAAAACTTTAAGATCCGATAGATAATGATCTAAATCTTATAGGTTTCTGCTTATATTGATGACGTCACTTATGTTTTTGAGAAATTGACGTTTTAGCGTTTTTTGAGGGGTCGCTTTTCCGTGGAACCTCTCCTAAACGATAAAAGATATGGAGTTCAAACTTTCAGGGATAGTCGACAAAAGATTTGTAATTTTATTTTCATTTTGATCTGGCTTGAAAGTCGCCGAGGCTCACCTGGATTCGAAAATTAAGATTTTTAAAAAGTAATTTTTTCTGGTTTTCTTTGTTTATCTCCTTTCTAAAAAATTAAGTTAAAATATGTAAAGTAAAAAAAAATCTTTTTACAGAACCTTTCATTTGATATCAAGAAAAAGTGGCTCGCCCCTCAAATAAGGGGACTTAGGGATATATTGTGAAATGTTATAGAAGCAGATATGTTTATCCTACAGTTATGTATCCAAGCAATGTAATGATTTTATCATATGTTACGTAATTAGAGATTTTTAGGGTCCAAAAGTCAAATATTTTGATCACCCATACCTCAGAAGGGAAAAAGATTTTGATAAGCAGTATAGATGAAAAGATGCTCCAAATGATGTATTAAATAATATGTAATCATCAGAAATTCGTTGAACGGCCCCTAAAAGGAGATAAGGGATCGGCCCCTAAAATCCTCTTTCTCATATATCTCAAGAACGGAAACAAAATCCTTAAAACCTATTGAAAAAAATGTGTTTATAATTAAATAGCCTTTCATTTTCAAGAAAAAAGGGACTGGTCCCTCAAATTAGGGGACCAAAGGGCTCCTAATTTTTTTTATCTATAGACTGAGGGATATTTTGTGAAAGGTAGAGAGAGAGAGAGAGAGAGAGAGAGAGAGAGAGAGAGAGAGAGAGAGAGAGAGAGAGAGAGAGAGATTTCCCTTGTGACAATTTAAGATTACTTCACACAGGATTGGGTTTTTTTTTAAATTAGTATAAATCTAATTGTTTAATCTTAAAATGTGAAAGTTGGTAACTATTCTAAATACCTGTTGTCTGTCGCCCTTCCGCATACCCGTTCACCTGCTTGTATACTTCTCACATTTTTTGGCTTCTTCCCTGGAACCACTGGGCTGAATTTAACAAAACTTGGTACATCCTTATGGATATGAAAATCCAAATAGTCAAACTAAAGGGCACAACCCTTTAATTTAGGGGAGAAAATATTCACAACATAGCTTGTATTTGGAGAAATTTTTAAATTGTTAAAATCCTGGACCCCGGAATAATACTGTGGACCCAAGAGATATTCAAAGTTTAACATAAAAAGATATAGGGGCATAGGGAATATGTTTCTTTTTCTCAAGAACTGTAATGCTACAATGTGTGATATTACTATGCAAGCATCCTAAGATAGTGAAAATTCTAAATTTTTAAAATTGTGTCCTCGAACTTATACTGAGGTCCCAAGAGGGTTCAAAGTTTGATATAGAAATATGTAAGGAAGATGTTTAAACATATTCTTACACTGCTCAACATTAACGCCTGTCTGCCTGCAGATACAAATGGACAAAAACTAAGTTAAGTTACTTGTCCGACTAGACAAGGGCATTTTTATTTCTCGAGATATTATTTCTTTCAAAAAATTTTCAAAAAATATTAATTGAAAAAATATAAAAGAATAACAATTTTTGCAGACTCTTTTTTATATTGAAATTTAAAAACTTGATCAGACCATCTTTTGCAAGTATGTACAGTATTTATAATAATTATATAACACATCAACTGAGACCATTGTTTTATAATTAGCGAACTTCGATTCCGATTAATTTTTTTCCAAACATATCATTTATTATTCAAGTTTATTTGGTCATAAAACTCGTTTATTTTCTTAAAGAAATACAATGAAACATTTAGTTATTTTACCATGTTTTTTCTTATACATGTAGGTTTTTATATTCATTTCCTCATATTAAAGTCACAGTAGCCTTCTTTTACTTTTTAAAACTATGTATTGTATATTCTAGAATTTTCTTATCTAAAGCTGCCTGGTCCGATTTTATATCAGATTTGATTTTGTGTACGATTCTAAACGATGGTTATACTAAGTATGTGTATAATAATAAACATTGCAGTAGTTTTCCCAGTTAAGCTTTATTTCAATGAAAAAATGATATACAATTTTTTATTACAAAATAAACGGAATAAAAAGGGTATCACGTTATTTCGCCTCATAACAAAATCCGCCCCTATCGTCGAGGCGGGGATAATTGTGTCACGAATTTGACATCGTTATTAATAGGGTCTAAATATGAAAGTGTTCTCGAAAATAAAAAATAAACCTGTGTACATGCTGTTCACTACTTTTTCTAAAATTTGTTTTGTTTACAATCAATGCATAACATGGTTGAAAAAAGACCCAAACATTCGGGGAACGAAATTAAACGGTTCCCATTTCTAAACATCCCCCCTGATGCATTTTGGTTTGTTTTTTGTATGCCCATAAAGAAATTATTTTTACTTACTTTGAATATTATATTTTTAACTTGATAGGAGATTAATTCTGCAGGTGTAAATAGGCGAAAATCTATAAATCTCTAAGACAATTCGTTTGTATGAATTATTTGATACTTGTACTGTAATAGTCAAAAAATAGGACCATGAATCTTTAATACATTGAGGTCAAGGATAAAAAGATAAGTCAGTTGATGCATATTAGATCTTAGGATATAATGACCAGAAATTTGCTTCTTTATATGCATTGTTTCATGTATTGTCAAATATTGTCGAAATAGAATTTTACAAGTACAATAGTTCAGAGAAGCGATGTGGCCCATGGACCTCTTGTTTCATCCCCCATCACTATAAAAGATTTGTTAATTATGTTACGGTTGTTTAAGGATTTTTTAATTCTTTGATTCCTTTATATATATATATATATATATATATATATATATATATATATATATATATATATATATATATATATATATATATATATATGTGTGTGTGTGTGTGTGTGTGTGTGTGTGTGTGTGTGTGTGTGTGTGTGTGTGTGTGTGTGTTAGAAATACCTTTGCATTGAAATGCGTAAAGAGGGAAACAAAATCTGCTTTAATCGGAACCTTACCCCTTTCATTAGTTTGTGTTTACGTCGTTTTAAAGGCTTAGAAGTAAATCAAAGCAAACAAAAAAATCATCGAAACAACCTTGGTAATGTCATCATGTTAACAAGATTTAATTTAAATGTTAGATTCTAGCAGCTTCAATTACCTAGAAAAACCCACATCATATAAACATTTCCATTACATAACGCTCTAATAAATGCATATGTTAATAAAGGAAAACATTCACGGAAAATGCAGAAAAGTAATGGAAATATTTGTTAAATGGTTGGCTTGGTAAACTATGACACACACACAAAAAGAAATTGTATGTAATTAGAAAACCAACGTGTATTTAATAAATTATTTTTTAGAAACTCTGCTTTCTTTTTAATTGACAAAACAGTGGGGCTTTTGAAATGAGAAAACTTTTAAATAAGAAGAAATAACTCATGGAAGATTATAAAAAAAAAGTCACAATTGCTATCTAATTGTTTGTTATGTTATTCATGGTAAAAAACCAATACAGGAATGCATTTCTTAAGAACGTTTCTGAAAATTGATAATAAAGAATTAACTTTTTATAACATTTTGAATACGAATCTTTTTTAATTTGCTCCTTCAGATTGGTTGCGTATTATAACAAACATAATAAAATTCTCATCTCCTATATTTTGATTGTAAAATCAATTCGTTTTAATCATTTTTGTACTGTAATGGCTGAATTCTCGGTCAAACTTCAACATTGTATTCCACCCATTCTCATGGATATGGTTTTTCTGCATTTTTTAATCATACAAGACCTATTTTCTACGGAAAAAATTAACATAGCTAACTTAAATAGTTGGTTAATTATATAAACTGACTTTTTTGAGATAAAAACACAATTTTAGAACCTAGGAACAAAACGATTTGAATTTTTGACATGATTTCATGATACATACCGCAGATCCTTTGATAATACAGAAAGACGATGCACCAATGACGTATTTCCTCTACAAAGTTATTCTTTGACAAACTGTGCACAACAAACTTAAAAAACTTGATGATCTATTTAGGAAATTCTTGTTACAAAGTTATTTTTATAACAGCAGATTTAACAGAGGTATAATATAAATTCTAAATTGTCAGAAAGTGCTATCATTGTGGAAATCAGGAGATATTCTGATTATCAAATAATGCCTGCAGTTACCTATTGGTGTCGAAGTAACAATATTCTCATTGCAATCATCAAAATAATGTTTGGTATTTTTTAAGTTACTATATGAATCTTTTTAATTCAATTGTAATCATGTACTTTACTATATTGTAGTTTGATAGTTAAATATCACTATTTCTTTGATGAAAACAAAGAAAAACTCTTTGTAATTCATAATTGAAATCAATATAAAAATGTACCACTCCTTTTTTTTTTTACTTTTTTTTATATGTTTTATTAATTTTTATTGATTTGACAAACTTGATATATATTTTTCTAAATAATAACCATCGAGTAAACAATTGCTGTCTTTATATTTAGACGAAAACAAAGTTAGATGCATTCAGTTCCTAGAATGAAATTCAATCATGCGCAGTGTTAGTTTCTATTTTGAATAAACAATTTATGAATAAGGTTTTGTACTCCGTGACAATAATCATACAAAATGTCTGACGATGAAGGTTTAGCAGTGATTGTGATTGACAATGGATCCGGAATGTGCAAGGCTGGATTTGCCGGAGATGATGCTCCCAGGGCTGTGTTCCCCTCTATTGTCGGACGCACAAGATTTCAGGTATGTTACCTTATTAAATTAATCATGGATTAAAAGGAAAATAAAAATTTTACATTTCTTGCATAATGGTGAAGGAGATATGAAAAATTATATTTTCATAGGGCAACACCTGATGAAAAATATGATTTTTCCGGTGTAATAGATCTTTATACATGTATATCTTGAACAATCATGCAATAACTGTTTATCATTCCCAACGATTAATATTTTGACTTCCAATCGTTTTAACTTCTAATAAAAAAGCAAAAACGTCACGAGTGTTTAACTGTCTATTTTTCTTTTATAAATTCCATTCATGTATGGTTGAATTTGTTTTTCTAATATTATAATACTAAAAACTCTTTAAAGATATTTTATAACATTTTTCTTTACGTCGTAAACTCATCTTGTTTTTTTTTTTTATGTCAATAGAGTACAAAATACCCGAGACTTTCGAAGAAATGAGATACGATATAGATTTCCCGGAACATATGACGTTTTGTTCGCTGTTTTCTGTCAGGAAAATATCAGATAATGGTTATACAATATTATCATATTGAGGTACAATAACATACATGTACTTTATTAAAGATTTTAATAATTTATAAGTCTCTGGTTGACAGAATTCTAACATTCTAAAAAGTTATTTTATTACTTCCATGGTACCTACGAGGTGAATATAACATTTTTTTGTCTACATTGAACAAAAATTAGAACATTAATTTCAAAAATGTTGCGATTGGTTATAATTCCGTTATAATTCCTGTCGTCAAGTGAAATTCTGCGTTTCTCCACATGTTCTGCTGTGACTTTAAACTAAATAAAGATGATGATGTTTTCTGAGCTTGAAACACTCAATTAGATATTTCCAATTTTCAATTTGTCACTCAATCATTTAAAATAGATATTGCTTGGTTTTTTCAAGCAAAACGATGATTAAACTTCCCTAGAAGTAAACTATTCATACTGTCCTTTGGGTTCGTTGAATATTGTGCTTCTCGGGTATCTAAATCATCGTATTGAAATAAAATACCAAAATTAATTGATATCATCTACATGTAATTGAATAACTTTGTAATCAAATAGATATTAGCAACTATCTAAAAAAGTTATTACACCAATTGGAGTAGGTGATATCACCTATTCAATCGAAAAAAGTATCATCCTCTACGGTGTAATGCATTTAATTTAAATTATTGTACACTTTTAATGCATGGTTAAGATAACGTATTCAATCTTTTTTGAGGCGTTGTTTTAGTACTTACTGTCATACTCAAATAATAAATTAACAACTTCAAAAGTTCTAAAGTCTTGTATCCTATAATTATTTTTTTTAAAAGACAGTATGATTTTAAGTTTAAAAAAGGGGAAAAAACTCAATGTCGATTCAAAGATATAGTATTCTTAAATTAAATATAATTCATAAATTTAGGGTTTGACTGTAAATGTGGGACAGGAAAGTTATGAAGAAAACCAGGTTTAGAGCTAGAGAGGCATCCTTACCCTCAAGTACCCCATTAAACGCGGTGTCGTCACCAACTGGGATGACATGGAGAAAATCTGGCATCACACATTCTACAACGAACTCAGTGCCGACCCAGAGGAACACGCCGTCCTTCTGACCGAAGCCCCATACAACTCTGTGGCAAACAGAGAAATGATGACAAAAGTTATGTTTGAAAAATTCAATATTCCTGCGTTGTCTGTTGCTACCCAGGCCGTATTCTCCCTGTACGCTTCCGGTCGTACTACTGGTATCGTACTGGATTGCGGAGATGGTGTCACCAACACAGTCCCAGTTTACGAGTTTTCGAGGGTAACGCCCTTTCTCATGCCATCATGAGATTGAGTCTCGGTGGACGTGATCTTACTGACTACCTTACGATGATCCTCACAGAATGTGGCTACTATTTTACCACCACAGCCGAGAGAGAAATCGTCAGAGACATCAAGGAGAAGTTGTGCTATGTTGCCCTGGACTTCCAACAAGAGATGAGCTCTCTAGGAAAAAGCTATGAACTTCCCGACGGTCAGGTCATCACCATTGACAACGAGCGATGCAGGTGTCCTGAGGCCCTGTTCCAACCATCCTTCCTTGGAATGGAATCTTCTGGCATCCATGAAAACACTTACAACAGTATCATGAAATGTGATGTTGATATCCGTAAAATCTTGTATGCTAACATCGTGTTATCTGGTGGATCCACCATGCACCCCGGCATTGCTGACCGTATGCAGAAGGAAATCACAGCTTTGGTGCCTAGCACTATGCAAATTGATATTGTTGCCCCACCAGAGAGGAAGTATTCCGTCTGGATCGGTGGTTCCATCCTTGCTTCCGTCTCCACCTTCCAACATATGTGGATCAGCAAACAGGAGTACGACGAATTTGGTCCATCCATTGTCCACAGAAAGTATATCTAAGAATCATCAGAAAAATTGCTTTACAATTAAACTCACATAACAGAAAATGTTTCGTAACCCCATCGTAAATCATAAACCAATTTGACTGCTATTGTATTTATGCGGCGTTTATATGAGTATTTGTAATTCGTATATTGTAATTATTACTATTATAAAAATAAATAAAATATCAAATTACACGTTCATAAAATCATTTTTTTCTCAAAACACAACTAACCACTCGAAAATCGATAGGAAGGTAATTATTATTTTCCAATAAACTAAAGTTTTACTTAGATATAACACCAGAAAGGGGGGGGGGGCAATACCTATTTAAATATCTCCCTTGCAAGGTAAGAAAGTGTTTATAAAAATGAAATATGCTGTAGAGGACATCTTGATGTTAATGTGTTTAAAGGTAAGAAAAAAATCACTGACAAATAATTTTACATTGCAACGCCCTGTTCCACCTTAAATTTCATTATTGTTAACTTATAGAACCATTACAAAGTTGTCATATTATTTTTTATCTATGAATTAGGCAATTTTGTTCCCGAAAATGCAGCTTCAAGGACTCATACTGATATATGTTAACCAGTGTGAATAGTAATGCTCATATCTAAATATGTTATCATACCCTTGGTGTCAGCTACTATGTACGAACATGTATTCCTGTTTTTTCCTAAACTCAGTAAAGAAATGTTGAGAGCTTTAAGATACCAAGCCATGACTAAAGATTAGATACATGTCATAGAGATTATTAACAGCGTCACACGAAAGGCAATTAAGATGAAGATAATAATAACTTTTGATTTATTGAATGCCGATTATAACACAATGGAAAAGACGGTGTAAAGTCCATTGTTCCAGTAATTAAATCAAATATTTGGAAACGCACGCTGTGGGTTTTTAGAAATATTAGAGAAGGAGTCTTTTCTGGTTTTCGACTTCTAAAATAAATTTGATTCAATGTTCATTAAATCAAGACAAAAGGAAATTAAAATATTATATTTTTTTTACTATCATACAACTTGGCATAGAAATAGTAATCAAGGTTTAGAATAAAAATAAAATAATCAAAATATCTTTAAAATAAAAAAAATAACAGAGGAAATGCGGGCTAAGTATTAAGTTAAATATTTATTCCAATTAAGCAGCTGACAGACATTCTATTTTTCTAGCATAGAATAGAAACTTCATGTCTTAAACAAGTGTCTACATAACTGCTGATAACTACATTTATTTAATATCCTTTTAGTTGAGGGAAATGGTATTGACATTGGCCTGACCTTTATGCAAAAACAAGAAGGTCAAATTTGATGAAACTGATAGAATCATTAGTGATCTGTTTGACTGTGTCAAAATTTTATGAATATCTTAATATAAAATTATGTGTTATAACGAGAAATCTCATTCATTAAACATAAATCAGATTATCAAAACTGTAAATGTGTTGAGGAATATAAATTCAATCTAAGTATCTTGCCATCAAAACTTTAATCGATTACATGTTTTGAATTAATGTTGGAAAATGTATAGTTAATTTGCAATAAATCTTGAATTTGTCTAGGAAGAGAAAAAATATTATCTCTTTTCATCTACCAATAGCCCGGTTTATTCGTAATATATAATATTCGTCCTAGTTTGTTCTGCTGGGAAAAAAAATTGTAGAGCATTGCAACAACGCGCTATACTTTTTTACATTTCGTGTGACAATGTTCATAATTTGAAACAATCAGGGAAACATCTTTATTATTAGCTCACCTGAGCTCAAAGCTCAAGTGAGCTATTCTGATCACATTTTGTCCGCGGTTCGTCGGTCCTTCTGTCCGTCTGTAAACTTTTTACATTTTGAACCTCTTCTCTAAAACCACTTGACCAATTTCAACCAAATTTAGCATAAAGCATCCTTATGGAAAGGCAAATAAATATTTGCAAAGATGAAAGACCGGTCTTATTCAAAGCGGAGAAAACGTCGGAACTGTAGAAAAAGGTGATGCATTTTTTAAAATCTTCATCTCAAGAACTACTGAGTCAAATTCAATGTAATTTACAATAAATAATCCTTATCGAAAGGAAAATATAAATTGCAAAAATTTTGGGCTAATTCTGTTTCAAATCTGAGTTATTACGAAAATAATAATAAAGGAGAGGCGTGTTTAAATCAGTTTATAGCTTCGAGTTCGTTATTCCATGAGTCTTGGTAAAATGAGAAGGCAAACCCGAGCCGGGGCTAAACAAAAGATTGGCAGTTATTAATCTGCCAATCCCATCAAAATTTTCAGGATATGTTACGGACCAGTATCTTTGTATTCACTGTAAATATTGCAGCAAAATAATGCGTATTTTGTAATTTATTGACGATTGCCGATCTGCCCCGGCTTTTATAAAGACTCGTATTCAATACTTTTAAAACGAGGTTATTTGTTTAAAGCAGCCATGACATATGATAAACGGGTCGATCTGACAAAGATGAATTTGTTTGTTGTGCAACAGTACGAAGAGAAACTTTGGAACATGCAAAATACAGTGGTGCCGATTTTGTGAAGTAAATTGAGGTTAAATATTTCAACGTGTCGACAGTTTTCATATATGACGGTGGTGTTTGCTTGTTTTGATTTTCGTTTCGCTTTCCTTATTGCTTGTTAACCTGGGAACTATCGCCTGTATTTTGTAATTTTTACATATCAAATCAAACAGAAACTTTTGTAAATCAGACAGTTAACTGTTTACCTGTGCAAATTAAGCAAAATCTGATGTTTTAACTAAGCACTAAAATACAATTCATTTTATCGGTAATTCGTTATGATCTTTTGCCAAATGGTAGATTAATGCAATGTGTTTTGTTGAGATGCTCCGCATTTTCTCGAGTTCATTCAGTTTAAATAGAGTTTAATATCGCTGACGGAAATATGTAGATATATACAAGTATATGATTCATTTTGAAAAATAAATTGTGCTCTTTATTTGTTGTAGTGCATGTTTCTTACGTTTAATTGCTAAATTTTCTATTTACTGACTATATTCGAGTGTTAAGCTTCGAATTATAAGCAAGATACAAATATTTGCTCACAATTCTATGTTTGTACACGGATCTGAGGCCATTCTTTTTTTCCATTTTCAATGCTGAATAGGAAATACAAAGTTAAAAATCATAAGCTGAATGTAATAAACTCATGTGAACAAAATATGACTCAAACCTAGCAGAATTGTGAGCTCTGTATCTTGCTTATAATTCTACGATTTACGGTGAAATTTTGGTCGATCATTAGAAATGTCTTGCTAAATGTTAAATACTTGTTAAAAAAATTAAAGGATGCTGAGCTGTATATAATCTCTGGGACCCCATCTTCATACAATGAATAATGTGAAATCTTTATCAATTTTGATAGTTTTTTAGACACGAGTAAATAAAAACGACACCGTTAAAACAGTCTCCTTAGTTCTGTCACATTTCTGTTGCGGGGATAAAGGAATTATCGCTATTCCTAAGAAAATATTACAGCAAAAAATTATCCGGGTTTGTATATAGCAATTTGTTATTTTTGAATAAAGATGAAAATAATGGGTGGTCCTTAGTAAAATAGAATGATGTGCCTGTCAATACTGTAACATTGATTTTTGTAGCTCTTTAACATGTCACGTGACAACATTTTTCATTTCAGTGTATTCATCAGTCAAGTGTGAGTAAAGTTATAAAAGCCACACGAGTTTACGCCAGTCATTTAATGATAATGGAGAAGAGAAATTAAATTTTTGAATGTTTTTAATTTGATGAATTGAGCGCATTGAGGTACAATTTTCATTTTCATATCTATAGGATTTAACTATTATATTATAATTTTAAAAAAATACAATAACTAGTAAGTAGTTGAGGAAGAAAATGTACCTATAAGCTCTCATATATTTTAATCGCTTTATAAAGTGGGGAGAGGGGGAACAGAACGAAAATATAGGGAATCGGAAATCAACAGTGTAACCCTACCAACTGTTTAAGAAGGCGCGGAAGGAGCAAAGCTTACCATGATCTAACCTAGAACATTACCATTTTTTCAAACTTCATTGTCTTTTTGTTTTCAGCCCTCTAATATAAGATGTCAATCGAACAGTTGGCGTTGGTATGAACTTACATATTAAGAGCATCGCTCATGAGAGTTTTCGGGCAATTCCTTAATTGATAATTAAAAAAACAGCAGAAGGCCCATCGGCCACATTGATCACATGAGAATCGAGAGCCATGATAATATCAGATTTATAGAGTCATATACAACATATCTGAACAATGTAGTATGACAAACCCTGCATTTCAAAATATCAAATTTTTTACCCTAAATATTACGTTTATTGATTTAATAGTCATACCAGTATTATTAATTGAGCATTGCAATTCTCAAGAAGATTTTCATCAAATAAGATATAAACCTAGATCAAACTTGTGAAGCCCATGAATTGTCAAGGGTTCAAAGTCAAAACAGATTTGAAAGGTTTAGGCACCCCCATTTTAGGAAGAAATATTTTTTCCAAAAAAAGAGAATATATGCTTGCACCTCTTGTGAATTTTTAAAAACCTTATCAAGATAAAAAAAAATACTTTATCAGGTTGCAAATGTGTGTATACAAAATTTTAACAGATATTTGATGAGTATCACTTATCTTAATATACATTTATGTTTAAACTCTGATTTTGTAGAGAAAGTATATCAAAGATTATCATCAATGTTTCTTAATTATTTTATCATAACAAAAACGTTTCCTTACCTAATGATAAATTACATGTATAAGGTAGGAGTATATTTTCTATTATAAGAACAATAAATAATGGCTGGTGCAATGGGTAGCGATACATAAAAAAGAGCTCCAGAGGCCACATCGTTCACCTGACAAGAGCCGTAACTCTGATAAAATCAGCTCACTGGTATTAAATACAAAATATCTGGACAATTGAGAAGGGTAGATTTTGTTTAAGAACGCATTGTTCTTTTTCTCTTACACACTTTTATGTTAAAATGTTTAAATTTGTTATATAGACTTTTAAAAAAATCATATTCCTCCTGATGATAAATTCAAACTCCTATATATCGGTCCCATCCCAGGGAGTCATGATTTGAACAAATTCAAATGTCCACTACCTAAGGATGTTTCCACGCTAGTTTAAACTATTCTGGCCAAAAATAATCATGAAATAACTAATCTTATAGAATTTTCTTTACTTGTTATATGTAATATGTATATGTAAAAATGCAACCCCCTCTCTTGTAGTATATGTAAATTATATGTAAATTTAATAAAATTGTTTGCTGTGATAAGAAGTTGGAAAGACAACTGGTCTGTTTCATACTTTATCATTTGTTTTTAAAATAAGTTGTTCGTTTTGCATTTACGTCTTTTTTTACCCTTTCTGTCGCATATAAATCCTATAGTATTTCCTATGGCAAATTCCTCATACTTTGAACCTTCTTTACCTTAAAATTTGAAAAAAATCCAGACATTTTCAAAGAAATGATGCCTCCGTTTATAAGTACTTCTAGTACTTTGATTTCATTATTTTTGTTTTCCATCGCACTTTGCAATATTCATGTATTGTACGCAAGATTACACAACATTAATTCCCAATGGCGACTATAGGTCTCATTACATTCTTAAATTTTCTATACATTCTTACCAAAATTGCTTTTAGAATAGATACAGATCAAAAATTCAAAACGAAATTCTGTGAAAAATCATCTTGACATCTTTTTAACAACGCTTCATTTGGCCTTGCATTATAATTACAAAACTGGGTTGGTCAGAAAACTTTTACATTGTTTTTTTTTATCTCAAAATAAAATCAGCCCTTGCCGCGGGTCCCACATCCAAAGGGGAAGTCGGGATTCATTTTGCTTCAGCAATGTTACACATATGTTTAGGTTAGTGTTTGTTTGTTTGTGTTATCACAAAGGAGATTCAATTGGTCTCAGTATACTTGTTTCACGATCGTCTTTCAAGTTTATAGTAATGCAGATGTCTAGTGAAGTTTAAAGTAATGCAGATGTGATATAACATGAAAGTAAAACGGCTTTTAAAAAAATATAAGTACAAATAAAAAATAAACAGTATTTCTGGACTTAGCTGCTTACCAAAGTGAATTAATAACATAAAAATTGCGCTTAACATCCTAGCTTTAAAATTCTGAGAAAATTTAATTATAGATTTTCTGAGTAGTTTGTAAAAAAAACCACGAAGAAAATGCAAGGCCGTCCAAAGCTGACGTGTTTTCGTTCCAGGTGTAGATAATGGGCATCAGGTACTAAGGTACTCAGATTTACCTATTTCATTTGTATTTTCCTGGTACTGCATGCTCTAGAAGATAAATATGTTGATCAAAATAGAATACAAGCGGGATGAGTAAATGAATATGCAGACATGTTTATTGTTCGGTCTTCTTATTTCCTAAAACAATGTTACATAATACCGGTGACACAATGGCTTAATTCATTACCGGCGCCTAATAAAACATGATATCATTGGTGAATCCACAAAAATGGGAGAGGTTGTAAACGTTGATATGGGGATCACATTTTAATGATAAACAAGTTTGCATGCACTCAAACCATTTTTTTTCGACGCAGAATCATCCAGATAGATAATATTTTGAAATGATAACAATCTTACATAATTATTTTAAAAGACCAAATTAGACCAAGCCTAATATCGTCGTCAAGAGGTTCAAAAATTACAAAGTACTATAAAAGACATCCTTGCTCATCTTAAACATGCACTCAGGTCGTCTGATAGATGCTTCGGAGTAGAGAGGAAGAGTTGTTTAAACTCAAAATGATCAATTCAACATTACCCAATATTCAAAACGAATATTGGGTTTAATATCCATGTTCCTTTCATACATGATTCAGAACAAATTTTAATGTTCAAACCTTTGTAACGAGATAAGCCGCAAGACGGATGACGACGAGCAACCTGAGATAGCAGAAAGTCGGTTAATCTCTACGCCAATTTTCACCAAGACATGCCTGCACACTTTTTTCCATATTACTTTTCATTAGTTGATATCTTTCCCTTCTTCTTCTTCTTCCACACAGGGGCATTGATTATAGTTAAATCTAATTAAAAACAAGGTACTTGAGGAAAATAATTTAAAAGTATTAACAGTAAACTGCCAGGGGCTCAATGATTTTAATGAGAGAAAAGATGTGTTCAAAAATCTTAGAATGAAAAACTACAATATTTATTTTTTACAAGATACATACTTTAATGAAAAAGAGGAAATATTAATACAATCACAATGGGGATCTAAAGCTTTATTTTTTAATAGTTATAAAAAAAAATTCAAGAGGGGTAGCAATTCTTTTTAATAATAATTTTGAATATAAGGTACACGATGTACATAAAGACGATAGTGTTAATTATCTTATACTAGATACCACTTTTGAAAATATGAACCTTTTACTGGTTAATGTATATGGTCCAAATTTAGATACACCCAATTTCTATTCGAAAATAATAGGTTAAAGCTGCTTGGTCCTTTTTTTTTGTAATTACAGTATCAAAATTTTTTTCATACAAATCATTTATCTTAGAAAGTTATGGACTTTGGGCAAACGAAAAAACAAAACAAAATGCATCATGGGAATGTTTAGAAAAGGAAACCGCTTGGTTTCGTCCCCCGAATGATTGGGGTTATTCAACCCGCATGCTATGCATCGATTGTAAAGAAAGCAGACTTTGGAAAAATTAGCGAACAAAACGTACACATGTTTATTTGTAATTTGTCTGATCATTTCGACCGTAATTTAAAGCGATGTCAAATTCGTAATACAACCATACCTGTCTCGTCGTCAGGGGTGAAATTTAACATGAGGCAAAATAACGTGGTACCTTTTAATGTCGTTTGTTTTGTTAGCAAATTTTGTACGTATTTTTCTTCATTGAAATTTGGCATAATTGACGGGTAAAGCTACTGCAATGTCTATTATTATACATATACTAAGCATAGCCATCGTTTAAAAGCGTGCATAAAACTTGATATAAAATCGGACCAAGCAGCTTTAAATTGACTCTTGTCTTCATACCAGACATATTATAATGGGGGTGATTTTAAATTAGTAATGAATAAAGCACTTGAACAACCAAAAAGCAAGAATGGAAGTATTGATATAGGTAGAGACATTAAATCTGATAGACATATTTAGGGAAACTAACTCAAATCTAAAGAGCTACACATGGAGAAGAAAAAACCCTGAAAACAAGCTAGACTAGATTTTTTTCTAATATCTGAAACACTAACAAACCGAGTACCACAAATTAGATATGAAAATAGTTATCGATCAGACCATTCTCTTGTAATTTTAGAATATAAAGTAAATGAATTTATAAACGGGAAAGGTTTCTGGAAATTTAATGATTTCCTTTTAGTTGATATGACATATATTAACTCTATAAAAAATAATAAGGAAAGTAAAAAAACAATATGTCTGCCCCATATACAACTTAGAAAACCTAGATAATATTAGAAATGATGAAATGCAATTTATTATTGATGATCAACTTTTTTTGGACATTCTGCTTACTGATATAAGAGGCAAATCCATCTCATATTTTGCTTATAAGAAAAGAAATTGAATGAAAGAGAGAAAAATTACTTAATATTAATGGAACATTTATAAGCTTTAAAAAATTGCACAAATCAATCCAATGACAAACTTTATTGAATATGTAAATTTAAGAACTGCTGCAAGGACCAGATTGAATACACAAGATTTATACATACCAAACTTACAAATAATGAAAGAATATGGACTGGTTATCCCAAATCATATCCTATTGTTTGATAATAATTGTAAAGTCTGCGAACTTATGTACAACTTATTATTAGATAAAAAGATAGAAACATGTACATGTACATCTATATCAAAATGGAGAGAAAAAGGTCATAACTATGCACAAGAAACCTGGAACAAAATTTTAACTCCCCATTAAACCTACACAAGAATCAAAACTAAATTGGTTACAGTTCTAAATTCTCCACGGGATTGTTCCGACAATAAATATCTAAAATAAAACTAGATGCTGTCATTAGACAGTAATACCCGCACCAAGTATTTGCACCTAAATGACACTGTTTTGTACCAGTTTAATTAAAAATGAAGGCCACATGCAAGCTTCGATAATACATATTAAAAATTATAATTTTCATAACTGACGGATGAGATCCCTTCCCATATCATAATATGAGCATCACTTTATATGCAATTTGGGGTTGAACTGTTTGCAGTGAATTTTCAGTTAATAAATAATCTTAACATTTCATGTCATAGAAAGTATAATGGTCTATATAATTATTACAAACAAAATTAAAACTTAAATTATGCCCCCTCCCCGTGGCGGTTGCCGGTTTTAGATTTACTTCTGTGTGCCTACGTGTACATCATCGTGTGCACAGATTTAGAGAAGGGGTGGGAGTGAGGGGTCCAACCCCCCCCCCTCCCCCTCCCCCTCCCCATGAAAATTCATTTATATCAATAGTAAAATTACCAAAAATACACCTTGGACCCCAATGCTCTTACAGACATGTAAACGCTCTAACCCACTGCGCTTCAATGTTAGGTAACATTATTTGGGGGGTAAATATTTAAGTAATATTTAATAACTTTATTGTTTATCACAATAAGAAGTATACATCACAATATGCAGGTGTCCTGCGCCACCTCAAAGCTGTTATTTACCTAATAAAATAGTGCAAGTGGATTTGAAGAATAGGTCATAAAAATACATGCATGTTATAAATAACTGATCTTCGTCTGAAGTTACGTACTCAACACAGGTCTGTAGGTCTCATTAGCGGGTACTATAGTTTTACCCAGCTCTTCGATTAGATTGCCGGTTCACGTGTATACATACATGTATGTGTTTTCCATATGCAGAAAAGGATTAGTTAAGATCAGCTAAAGGAATTCATTATTGTGTTTTAATTGGATTATCATTATGATGTTGACCAATAGAGGTAAGCATAATACATGTAGTAGCAGTAGCACAATATAATGAGATGCCAGCATACATAATTTAATTCTACTTTCACTTTCTAAATGTGATCTCCCTTTGACAGCATACTGTATCATCATCTTTTAATATTTAAATAAGCTTATCATCGTTACCTATCCTATCGCATTTGTAAAGTTTCTGTCATTTCAATTGCAAAAGTTATTTTTTTCATTTGTCAGACTTGCACTATTGAGTTGACCCGATATTGACCCTGTATAAATAATTTCGTATTAAATTTGTGTATTACATGTACGTAAGTGTAGACACTTATCATTTTTATATGAGTTATAATAGGAAGGACGGAGTATTTCTTTCTTAATGTATTATAATGCATCAAATACAATGTAGGTCATGACCTTATGGGACTGTTCTGACCCCACGAAACAGGAAAATACAAAATATCTTCTAATGTTATTATGATGCATCATATGGTGTAAAGTACATTAATGACCCCCATGTGTTGTCTTTAACACCCCCCCCCCCCCCCCGCCTTTATGAAATAGGAAATGATGATACACTGTATATTTTGTTAACTTCGTAGATCTGAGATCCTAGCTCATCCCTAAACCATATAATTTATTCTTGCTCTTTGTGTCATTGCGCGTAAAATTGTATATAGATTATGCCCCCTTGGAGACACTCTAGAACTAGAAATAATAAAGTATTTTATCTTATTCTTATGTAGTGTTTGATCCATGTGGGTAATTCCTAGCCTAATGATGACACGGCTTTGTTTAGGAGACTTTACAATTGCCCCAAATAGGCGAATACACATGCATATAACATTTTGTTTATAAAAATTAAAAATTGAATTAAGCAATTTCCAAAATGTTAATGTGCATCAGGAGAGAAAAAAAAATCAAGAAATGATTCAAAATTTGCTACTTTACACATGTAAGAATGTATTAAGAAGACTGAATCTTTAGAACCAGGTTAGTTTGCATGGGGGGTGGGTGGGGGTGAATGTGGAGTATAAACATTTATAATTTGAATCATTTATTGTTATTGATTTTAACTTGTCAATGAATACTAGTTATTGATCCCAAGGTAGAAATAAGACCTCTGATCATATCTCAATAGATCATTTGTCAATTATGCAAGGTGTAATGTAATTTTTTTTTAAGAATAACATTTTTTACCAGTTTATAAAAGATTTTAGTCACCCAAATTATATTTTGATTTTAATAGATCATTCGACAATTAAGGGGGGGGGGGAGAACAGTTTATATTTGAGTTTGTTTGGGGGTGGGGGTTCCAAGTCATATATGACAATTTTTTAATGTAATTTAAAATAAGACTCAGCCATACTACAGTCATGAACATGAATAGTATAGAACAAATCACAAACTATTACATGTATATATACATAGGAAGTATTACAAAAAATAGATGATTGATCTATATCTGGGTTCTTAAATTGAATCATATATATCATGTACATATTATCTCATTGTTTCTTTGTTCAAGACATTTCAGATGGTATGTAGGTCATGATCCAAAGTGCTCTTCCTGAAATTAACAAATATCATAAAAACCATTGAGATCCCCACCTTAATCCAAAGATAGTATTCCTCCTTAGCTCATGTCGCATCAGATCATTATGGCATGTAAGTCATGACCCTAAGGGGTCATCCTGACCCCCTTAGAATCAGAAATTATCAATTATCTTTAAATTATTGATGTTTGATGATCCTATCTCTATTTAATCTTTATTATTAAGTCTCCCGAATGAAATTTGGAGACTTATTGTTTTTGTACGGTTCTTAATACATGTATTATCATTCTTCGTCTTCTTCTTTTTCTTCTTTCCCGCTCTGAACTTGTTTCTCAGAGATGGCTGAACAGAATTGTACAAAACTCTAGGATATGATAGGCCTGCATATCTAGTTGTGCACCCTGGTTTGATTTTTCTCTTTTTGGGTTAGACAACCACTTTTCGGGGGGGGGGGGGGGGGAAGGGGAGGGGGGGTCAAAAGGGTGTGGGGTCTAACATTGAACGTTGTAGGAAGAATCGTAGACTCTATTGTAAATGGTAACTTGAAAACGGACAAAGATAATAATATAGGGTTTTCATAATCATATATTTACTGTTACTGGCAATATATAGGGTTTATTAGATCTGACCCCTGGGGTCACCCCTACCCCCCAGGAATTTGAAATTACCATATATCTAAGAAACTGTTATAATCATGACCCCTTAACCATATATATTCATGTTTCTGATGTCAAGGGGCATCAAATGTTACATGTATGTAGGTCATGGGCCCTCTGGGTGGTCCTGACCCCCTCAAACAGCAAGTCCCTTAATATTTTCAAAACAGTTGAGATCCCCACCCTTAAACCATATATATTCTTGTTTCTTGTGTCAAGGGGCATCAAACGGTATGTAGGTCATGGGCCCCGGGGGTGGTCATGACCCCCCTCGAACAGGAAGTGGACGAATATCTCGAAAACGGTTGAGATGCCCACCCCTTAACCATATTTTCTTTATCCTTAAAAGCATCAAAAGGTATGTAGGTAATGGGCCTCAGGGTTAAATTTAATTTTTCAAAACTGTAATGCACATCTATGGAACAGTTCCTATCATATCCCAAAATATGATGTGTCTATCCATTAAATCATAAAAGGAGTTCTAGGATCTATGTTTTTTTGAAGTGATAAACGTCAATTTTCTGCTACTTTTTGACTCCCTGGATGAAATTTAAATTTTTAAAACCTTACTGCACATCTATAGAACAGTCCTATCATATCTCAAAATATGATGTGTCTATCCATTAAATCATAAGAGGAGCTTTGGATCTATGTTTTTTTAGTAATAAACGTCAAGTTTCTGCTACTATTTGACTCCCTGGATGAAATTTAACTTTTTAAAACCTTATTGCACATCTATAGGACAGCCTAAATTATATCCTAAGAAATGACGTAGCTACTCCAAAAGTTGTAAGAAGAGTTCTGGGAACCATACTTTTTTTTTGCAAAAAAACGTCATTTTTTGTTGCCCAATGATCCCCTTAATAAAAAAGAAATTCTGGAACCGGATCACACTTTAATATGACACCCCCAATCATATTCTAGAAGATCATTTGGCTAATGCCAAAAAAAAAACGTCATTTTTCAGCCATTAAATGACCCCCAGGACAAAATTGAAAATTCTGAAACCTTATTGCGCATCTATAGGATACCCTAAAGCATATTCCAAGAGATGATTTGTCTACTGTTGAAAATGTAGGAGGAGTTCGAAGAAGAAGGTTTTTTGTGAAAAAACGTCATTTTTTACCAATTATTTGACCCCCAGGACTAACAGAAAATTTTTAAAACCTTTTTACAAAACAACATGATACCCCAAATCAAACTCTAAGAGTTGAGTTTGCTGGTTTATAAGATGTAAGAGCAGTTTGAGAAAGTAAAACGTGACAGACAGACGGACGGACGGACGGACGGACGGAACAGGGTAACAACAATATACCCGAACTTTCTTTAGAAAGTGCGGGTATAAAAAGCAAAGTCTCCTGTATGCACTTTCTGTTAAAGAGATGAAGAGAGTATTGGACATTTATTTTATGAATGTACTATTGTAAAAGAATTATGGTCTGCTGTTGAAGACTGGATCATGTGACAGTTTGATTTGTTAATAAAATTTGATAAACAATCGGTTCTTTTCGAAAATACAAAAATAGAGATATTTATAGATTTTTTGACTTGATAGTTCTTAATGTGAAGCAATATATTTTTTCTTGTAAATACAGAAGTAATGCAAATCCATATATAAATGGATTTGAAAATGTTATAATTGAAAGGCTTTTGACCGAAACATATATGCTAATGAAAAATTTAGATATAAGGAGTATGAAAGCTATTGGCAAAACATATTTGATAAGCTGTAGCACTGCAGTCTATATATATATATAGTTAAATTGTCTCTCTATTGTGTGTCTCATCTCAATCTTGTTTAGAAGTGAGATGTCATTTTTTTATTTGTGTGTGTGTGTGTGTTTTATCCTTTTTTCCTCTCTCAAGTATCCTTGTAGAACAGGGACCTTTCAAATTATTATGGTTTACTAGTATATTCTATATAATATGTGAACAAGGCCCCAGTTTACTAGCTTTAATCTTTACTGCCTAATAAAAATATGTTGTTGAAATATCTCTAGATAAGTTTTCATACTGGAATTTCAGTCTTTGTTTAATGCACTTATGATTTCTATGATAAGTTGCACTTAAGAATAGCACATTCTGGATCTGTTTCATTTCAGATACTTAATACTATTAAGTAACTATCAAGAATGAATTTTACTTGGAAAACTAGCGCATGAATAATTTCAGCTCATGCTGTTTCCTAGTAAAAGTGCGTCTTTCCAAAAATATACAAAACAAACTCGCAATTTCTTTGGATTTATTATGTTATCAATTTGCCCAATCTTAATCTCTAACACAGACACCACTATATATTTCATGCATAAGTAACATCAAATCTGACTAGATTTCATTTACTTCTTAATGATTAAGAAATAAGCTTGTTGTTTGTAACACTTTCTTGAAACTCTTTTAATTGTAGACACGTTTTCCAGTTTTTCAATATGTATGATGATGATGTTGCGGCGGTTGTCATTGACAATGGGTCCGGAATGTGCAAGGCCGGATTTGCCGGAGATGATGCTCCGAGAGCTGTGTTCCCCTCCATTATTGGACGACCCAGACACCAGGTAAAATATGTTTTAGTTTTTTTTCTATAGATGTAAAGACGCAACTTGTTAGGCTATATCAAATATGCTTAAACTATGACATGCCAAACGTACAATTAAAGTACTGAAGTAATGTTAGCCGTGCTCTTTTGATGTGTCATTATGCATAGTGTGTAGTAGCTTGCTCTCTCTCTCTCTCTCTCTCTCTCTCTCTCTCTCTCATGCTTTTAATATCGGTAAATGTCGGAGAGCGACTACACTTTTTGAAATTCCTTAACAAAAATATGTCTGTCTAAAAGAGAAAAATCAACAGCGCATTGAATTTTGAAACCAGTGTTGTAAAATTAATCCTCCATTTCTATGTGCAGCTGAATACCGATGCTTCGTGAATAAGTTAATAGAATGTCATTGTGCATGGTCCAAAATGCACAGTTTTGTTTCTAAAACATGTTATTTATAAGAAAACCAAAAATTCCAACAGCTTTGACACAACATGGCTATTTGGTATACCAGAAGCTTCTACTTTAACACTGTTCGGTTTTCCTTTGCAGTTGTGCAAAACTACGAAAACACTGGCACTTTGTTTCGTATTTTCAGGGCGTGATGGCTGGTATGGGATTAAAGTGCAGTTATGTAGGAGACGAAGCTGAGAGTAAACGAGGCATCCTTACCCTCAAGTACCCCATCGATCATGGCATCGTCACCAACTGGAACGACATGGAATTAATCTGGCATCACACCTTCTACAATGAGCTCCGTGTGGCACCAGAGGAACACCCCGTCCTCCTGACCGAAGCCCCACTCAACCCAAAGGCCAACAGAGAAAAGATGATAGAAATTATGTTTGAAACATTCAATACACCCGCCATGTACGTCTCGATACAGGCCATATTGTCCCTCTACGCTTCTGGTCGTACAACTGGTATTGTACTCGATTCCGGAGACGGCGTGTCTCACATAGTTCCAATCTACGAGGGTTTCGCTTTTCCCCACGCCATCATGAGATTGGATCTCGCTGGACGTGATCTCACCGATTACCTAATGAAAATCCTGACAGAACGTGGCTACTCTTTCACCACTACAGCCGAAAGAGAAATCGTCAGAGACATTAAGGAGAAACTTTGCTATGTTGCTACTTCATTTGAGAAAGAATTGCAGAAAAGTACTCTCTCCTCATCAGTTGAGAGGAAATACGAGCTTCCTGATGGTCAGATCATCACTATTGGTAACGAGAGATTTAGATGCCCGGAGGTCATGTTTCAGCCATCCTTCCTTGGAATGGAATCTGCTGGTATTCATGAAAATGTATATAACAGCATCATGAAATGTGATGTTGATCTCCGAAAAGACCTTTACGCAAACATTGTGTTATCTGGTGGAACTTCAATGTTTCCAAATCTTGCTGATCGTTTGCAAAATGAAATTAAAGGTTTAGCTCCTCATACTATGAAGATCAAAATTCTTGCCCCACCAGAAAGGAAGTATTCCGTCTGGATCGGTGGTTCCATCTTTGCTGCTCTCTCACACTGCGGTCCACAGTGGATCATTAAACAGGAGTATGATGAATGTGGTCCATCCATTGTTCACAAGAAATGTTTTTAATGAAAATCATTGAATCAGTTAAATCATTAAAATACATTTTCAAAGCTGCTTAAAATTCAGATTGAGACAACACAGAAAAAAAATTGCTTTTATAGATGTTTATTCTGATTAACGATGCAATTAAATGCTTTCTATTATTAGCCTTATTAATATATACTTCCTGAGGCTAGAAAAAAGTCGTTATTGTGTTTGCTTATGGGCAAAAAATAAGTTTCGAGGTCTATTGTTTCAATGAATTGATAAACAAATATCTTCATCAACTTTACACTATTTATAAAGAACATTCTTTTAGTTTGTCGAATTGATGTAAATTTTGGATAAGTTTTGTAAGTTAATTAAAGGACAATATACATGTATATAGATTAAACAGTTTCATACTTCATAATTCATAGTTAAGTTAAAATGAACTAACTTTACCAAACAAAATTTTCTGATTTTTTTATAAATGGTTCGTGTTGTTGTGTTTAAAAGAATAACCATGCTAATCAAAAAATGACAACTAAAACACTTTAATACATGATATCAAACTGAATAAACTAATTTTAAGACACCTGGAACTTGTTGACCCGAGTTGTGCTTAGAATGTTAGGTACCTAAAAATTATTTTACGGACTTCAGTAATATGTACTTTGTGGATGACTTTTATTGTTTATAAAATGCTCAAAATTGAATTTAGATGTCTTCAAATGTAGATTTACATCAAAATTGTATCCACAACTTTTTTTTTAAAAAATCAAAAACTTCAGGATATTGTATATCATTAGCAAATTATTTATATAAAAATATAAATAGTTTGCTAATGATATACAAAATCCTGAGGTTTTTGATTTTAAAAACAATCGTTTTTATTGATCAATATATAAACATTATTTATTTAGTTTGAAGTTTCAGCCATTATAAATTGAAGGTATTGGGTGCGCGTTTGAGCTAAGAGACGCCAAAAGAGCGTCTTTTAGCTGAATGTTGTGCAGTGACCTTAAACAAAGTTTCTCGGTCTAAGGTTAAGATCATAGCAGAATCATGTGGAAAAATCCTTGTCCGGAGCATTTTTATACTCTTCTTTAAAGTCATATCATATCACGCAAAAGATCTTTGTTTGGAGCTTGTATACTATGTACTCAGCTCTCTATGGCTCCTACTCTAAACAAACAGAGCTGTTGGGTATAAAGCAGTGACCTTGAAACGTGTTTTAGGTCATATGCGAAGGTCAGAACAGATTCATTTTGATAAATCAAATTGAGTTTTAGACCCTTAATTGTTTCCCATTGCATAATTTTGCTCAGATAACCAAAACCTGTTATATAAGCTGTAATTTCTCATTCTCAACCCGCTTCCCAACCATTTGTAAAACAGTGGTCAAGGTTAAAGGTAATTGGACACAATTTTTGATCAAATTTTATTTTTTATGTATCAAATGCTTTTGAATCATTTTGAATGATTGACCAAAATTTGAATGCTAGAAGTCAAGTTATAAGAGAGATAAAGAGGTAAGAATTCATTGTTATGTAAACAAACCTTGAGGCCTTTATTTGTTAACAAATACTATGAAGTATGGGTTTACAATTTCTTTGACAAAATGACACGTGGCTAACAAGGTAAACTAATTCAATGTGTTCATAAATAAGATTTTTAAATTCAACCAATAAAACACATATGTAAACAATAACAAGGCTGTGTTTACAAAACAAAAGAATTTCAAACTCCGTTTCTTCCTTATAACTCAATAATTAAATAATTGGAAACGGAAGACCCAATAGTGATTGTAATGTTTCTTCTTATTCCCCCCCCCTTTTTTTTTGTCCACAAGATTTCTCAGAGATGGCTAAATAGATTTTCTTGAAATTTTCAGGACTGATAGAGAATGATAATATCTCTTGGCGTTTTTTTTTTCTTCATTTTTTCAAAATTCACTTCCTGTCGTCCGTTTCCTGTCCCGCAACAAAAAGCTTTGGACAATGAGATCTCAGAAACGATAAAGACTTGAACATCCAAACTTTGAGGGATGATAGACCTATAGTTGTAGATGTGTTTAAACTATTTTTTTCTTCTTCGTAACTTCAGGTCGTCACCTGAAGCACTTCAAAAATTATGTTAGCTAAACATAAAATTTCTACTTCCGGTGAGATATCTCAAATATCTCAGGTAGCTTTTTTTAAAACAAATGTTTGAACCGCGAGATCTCAGCAACTGTAAGCGATCAAGACACGAAACTTACATGGATGATAAACATTTGATAGAAGATGTATTTAACCGTTTTCATTTTGTCAACCGTCACTTCCGGTCCACACCGGAAGATTTCAAACAAATCAAGTTGTTTAAAAGTTTAACTGTTTTTTTGTTGACAACTCAGACAAATTGATAAACAATTAAGTCTTGTTGCCAAATTTTGAAAAAAAGAACCAACTTTTATTTTCATCAAGCACTTCCGTTTGTCCGTTTCCTGTCCCGAGACAAAAAAAACCTTGAGTCTTTGAGTTCTCAAAAACGATAATGACTTGAACAATCAAACTTTGTAGGACGATAGACCTATGTATAAAGATGTGTTAACATTATTTTGTTTTGTTTGGCGTAACTTCCGGTCGTCACCGGAAGCACTTCAAAAATTATTTTTTTTTCTTATTTTGTCTATTTTAAATGGAATAAAAATATCAGTATAAAATCTTATATGTGTTATCTATACAATGTTGAATAAGCAAACAATTTCTACTTCCGGTAAGATATCTCAAATAGCTTTTCTTTTTACAAATTTGATGTCCACGAGATTTTAATCACTGTAAGCGATTGCGGCACTAAGCTTTTATGAACAATAGACATTAGATTGAAGATGTGTTTAACGGGTTTCATTTTGCCAACTGTTTCTTCCGGTTTTCACCGGAAGGGTTCAAACAAACCATGATTTTAACACTTTTAACTGACTTTCTTAAGTGTTTCATCTAGCATGATAAACAGTGATGTACACTAGGCAAATGATCGAGAAATACCAACTATTGTTTTTATCAATCACTTCCGTTCATCCATTTCCGGTCCAGAGAGAAAAAATGTTGTTTCAACGAGATCTTTGATTTGGCAGAGATGTAAAGAACCAAACTTTGAGGAAAGATTGACTTATTATTGTTCAAATGTATAAATTGCTTGTTTTGTTTGGCGCTACTTCCGGTCGTCACAGAAATTACTTCAAAAATTGATCTCTTTTTTATTCTCGTTGTTTGACATAGAAGTAACGTCTGGATATTTAATTCACAATGATTATCATACCTATTATTTTTTCTATGTGAGAGAAGCAATGTCTTACAATTCAATCGATACATGTGTATCAAAACGAATGAACTTTTTGTTGCTTTTGCAAAAAGAGTCTAGTTATTATTGTTATTATTGATTTTGTTATTTGATATTTATTATTACAATAATTTATAACATTTTGACTTTTAAATTTTGATAAAGCACTGAAAATACTAATATTAACCATACGGAAGTACGGAAGCCTAGGAGGACATTGACTTACTTCTTAATTGTTATGAGCCCTGGAAGGACATATTGACTTACTTCTTAATTGTTATGACTTATTCATTATGAATTAATTGTTATTATTTGATTAGACTGTTTTTGAATTTCAAGCTAAAATCATGTAAAACGTGCTCCAAGAGTTATACGGATTAAGAGGGGAACAGAAAATAAAAGCCTTATTATAGTTCTTTGCAACCTCTTTTTCGATTCCTTAAAATGACTCTATGGCTGGTGTTAAACATTTTCGATGGTAAAAGTACGTCAAACCAAAGAAAGAGGCGTAGTGGGAAGTTCTTAAGAAGCTTGGGATTCATTCGTGGATTAATCTATTTAAAGATATCAAGGATACTAGAATGTTCAACTTGGACAATCCAGTTGTTAAAGAGTGTCCGCGATTTTGCTTCATGGACGCCTTTCACACTGATTTGGATAGAATAGCGGATTACAGGAATTCTCAGAAAATTCGGCCACAGAGAGGATATGCTGAACTGCTTTCTGGTAAACCAGATGTCTTGTATTTTGGGTCTGAACTGACAGACAGACAAACACCCTAAACACCCGTGAATGCTGAAGATGTAAACGTTTGTATTACATGTACATGTAGTTTGTATGGAAAGAAAAAGAAACTTGTAGCGAAGAGTTCAAAGGACTTGTGAACTTATAACCCGATGTTCAAATCCCAGTTCATCTTTATTAATCTTTGGAATAATTCATTGAATTGAAAGACATTCTCAAAGACTACGTAATTGATCACCGAAGATTAGTACAAATATTTGGTTCATGTATGTAGAGCCTTTTCAATTGCACTGTTTCTAAAATAATTTGTGTTTCATTACTTGTTCAAGGGCATTTCAGATCATTTTGTTACTGCTGCAAATATACAGGTCATAAAACTAATCTACATAATGTATTTGTGTTATTCCTTTCCGCACATGTTTAGATAGCATAAATCCTAATAATTTAGCAATCACCGCTCCCTTTTATGGACACTTCCAATTACATTATGTACTTAATGCTTCCCTCATAACATAGTCAATCAATTCAAAATCGTGGTAGGACTTGGGCTATATACTTCTTGTTTCTTGTATGTACTTATTACTCACTTGTTGTTATTTAATAATTACTTGTTATTTATTAAATTTTAATACTCACTATCTATTACTTAAATACTTGCTTGTTAATTGTTAACTTTTATTTCTTAACTGTTAATACTTATTCTTTACTGGTTATTTATGAATTCTTAATACTTATTTGTTCATCTTGTTATTTTCTACTCATTTCTGATTTTATTTTAATTTTTCATCTCTACGACAAGGCTCGTGTTTATACAATTTAAAGGAATTGGTTGGAGCTATTAAAGAGTATCATAATCAACGACATCTTACGTTATCGCGCTGTGCTCCAATACACATAACATATCGAGCAACCCTTGCACATCTATGGAACGCCGGGACTGTCTTATATGGGGATTAAACATTATACGCAGTGATCTCCTCATTATATTTGGTAGTATATTCTTTATATGAGGTCTTTTTTACATTAATACATCGTGTGCATATTCCATTATATATAGTACTTCTTTCAATATATGATGTAGTTATTTCACTATATTATGTACATTTATCATTATATGAGGTGCTTCCAACATTATATGAGGTGCTTCTAACATTATATGCGGTCGTTCTAACATCATATGCGGTGAACACAACATTATATTATGTACTTATCACATTACATTCAGTATATTCATTATTATATGTAGTATTTCTGTTATTATGAAGATGATGAATATTAAGTATTATGTCCGGTCCTGTCAGCATTCCTAGCAGTAGATTTTGCATTTCGTTGTGATGTAGACACAGCATTATATGCTGTGCTTTCATCTTTACAATATGCCGGGGGAGAGTGGACATCTCGTGTGAAAACAGAAATATGTACATTAATATTCTATTTTCATCACAGGAGAGTTTGTTTACTTAAAAAATTAAATTAAATGGAAGTAGAGGTGTGAAGCTGAACTCTTGTACTTGTGTATTATCAAAATAAATAAATAATAATAGCGGGAACAGAACATATAAGTTGTCAACATTTAATCTGTAGGTGTGCACGAATGAAGGTCTTATTTCTTTATGAATTCAAAATGCCAAATTTATAATATGCAGACATTACCGATGATTGTTCAAGCTCGAATGGCGTGCATTGAGAGAATAATGGAAGGTGGAGGAGTGTCTTAAAATTTCAGAAACTGCTCATTCATCTTCATTAAATGCAGCTGTAAAGTTTACTATTTGGGATAAATATAATCTAAATTACAAATTTTAAGTAAACGATATTTATAAATTTGGTGGTTAAGAAAAGTTTTGTCTCAAGGAATACATCTGTGAAATATGAAAGCAATTGCCCCACCAACTCAAAAGTTAAGGCCAAGATTTATATTTTTGCGGACAAACAGATGGACGAACAGGGCAAAAACTACATACTTCCGAATCTTCGATTAGGACGGGGGCATAAAAAAGCTTAAACTTAAAAATTTAAAATGTCTCTGTGCTAACTAACGAATCGTGTACCTTTGGCAAGCGAACATGTTTATCACGGGAAGGCCCAACAATGAATATTGTTTTAAGTATTCAGGAACAGATCGAATATTTATTTCCACCCACCTCTTTTCCAAAACCAAGAAATAAGAATTCCTTTAACGCAAATGGGTATTTCTAAGAGAATAATTTAAAATAGAGGCAAGGTCCTAGAAATATGGATAAAAACTTAAGTTTAAATTTTGAATTGTGATTTGTATAGTATTGAAATTATTTTTTTTTTTAAACTTATCAGGTGAAAAAGTTAAATAGACAATGTGCAGATCTATTTTCATGCCTTATAAATTGGAAAGATATGCTTTAATCCTCATCAAGTATTTAAGAATGTTTAAGCAGGACTAGACAAATAGCATTGCCCGGCAATGGGTACATCCATCTATAAATTGAGCCATTTTAAGATCCCGTAAAATATCATCCATTTTTTTCATAGCACGACTTCCGAAAAAAAGCTTCCGAAAGATCATCATCATAAAGATGAAAGCACAGCATATAATACTGTGTCTACATCACAACCAAATGCAAAATCTACCGCACGGAATGCTAAGAGGACCGGACATAATATTTAACGCTCATCATCTTCATAATAACAGAAATACTACATATAATAATGAATATACGTAATATTCATAAGTACATAATAAAATGTTGTGTTCACCGCATATAATGTTAGAACGACCGCATATAATGTTTGAAGCACCTCATATAATGTTGTAAGCACCTCATATAATGATAAATGTACATAATATAGTGAAATATTTGCATATCCATTGTTCTTCCCCACTGTAAGCCTACACAGAGGAACTGCAATTATTTTTCTATAATCGCAATTGCTTTGTCTGTATACTATGACGTCATAAAGGATACATTAAAGTCTGAATGTTTATTTTTGATGCAATACCTAAATGTCTAGGTCTAAGCAAATACAGGGTATTTGCGAGTGGTAAAATGCAAATATAAGTAATAAACAACGATTATTTAGTGAACATGGCATTATGAATAGCAACTGCTCTGCTGGCATATTTTCCATGATGCGCTAGCGCGCATCATGGAATATGCCAACAGAGCAATTGCTATTCATAACGCCATGTTCACTAAATAACGTTGTTTATTTCTTAAATAACTACATCATATAATGAAAGAAGTACTGTATATAATGGAAAATGCACACGATTTAATGCAAAAAAGACCTCATATAAAGAATATACTACCAAATATAATGAGGAGAACACTGCGTATAATGTTAAATCCTCATATAAGACAGTCCCGGCGTTCCATACACATCTGTACATTTTACATATTAACTGTTGAAAAATTAAAATATATCTGTAAAATTTTACCTAACTAGTATAAGTACGTATTTATGGTATGTTTTTGTTCCTCGTACATGAATGAAAATAAGAATTTTTTCAAGGTCAAATACTAGAAAAATACCATATCATTTATATGCCCTTGTTTAGAATGTTTAAAAAGATAACCCACCCAAAGATAATACTGAAATTAAATACGAGAATCCCAAAATTCCGACACGCAGGGGATTTTAAAAAGAAAAAGGGGCGTGGTCAAGATTTAAGCTAAAAATTTATATTTAATTTACAATAACATTCCAAATCGAAAATATTTTTTTCCACAAATTGTGATGAACACTTGAAATTTATTCATTGTGTTTATACATAACTTTTTTTTTATAAACTTTTAATAGGAAAAAAAGACAGCTTTACAGTAAACTTCAACGGTGAATGGAACCCACGTAAACAAAACCATGACAGACTTGTTTACTTGTCAACTTGTTGTTGTTTGTATGTCGACAACTATTTTATGCAAATCATTAAAATGTAACAGTAGAGCATTCGTTGGGGGGGGGGGGGGGGGGGGGGGCATACTCATCGAAAAAAAATCTTGACAAGCATATATAAAATGAGTATAGTATATAACTTCAATTTCAAGCCCCCCCCCCCCCCCCCCCGATGCTACGTGCCTGGACTGAGAAGCAGCGGTGTGATTTACATTTTTATCATATGTAATCATATATAGCCGGTTAAAATATCCAATAACTTAATAGGGGATGAAGCTTTCCAGATAAAGTATGTACGGTATTTTAAATATCTTGAACTGAACATTTTTCTTACTTATCTCTCGTATACTTTTTGGTTGTTTTTTTTTCAAACAAAAAGAGCCAATTAAGCTGCGTACAATTCTTATAATGAAATAATTTACCCATATAAGGCATCCGTTTCCTTTTTTAGTTAAACTATACCTTTCAGTAGGTTGTCATACTTTGAGACGAGGATATTAAAGTTCTCAACATGGGAGATGAAGATATTGCAGCTTTAGTTATTGACAATGGATCCGGAATGTGCAAGGCCGGATTTGCCGGAGACGATGCTCCCAGATCTGTGTTCCCTTCCATTGTCGGCCACCCCAGACATCCGGTATGATACTTATCTTAAAAAGACCGTATACTAGCACACAAAAGATTTTTTTATATTTAAAAATCAAGTGTATCTTTTTAGTTGATATATATAAATGCACAAAGAGAATTTTCTTGCTAAAAATAATGACTTGCCAAAAACTAATGGAATATTTCGTCATCTTTAAAGAAATATACACAAATGTATAATTAAAAACGATATTGAATGTTCCTTGTTTCAGCTGCAAGGTTCGACTTTGTGTTTATTTTGGGTGGGTGGTGGGGGGGGGGGGGTACCAATATTTTTTTCGATTTTTTGTTCACTTGTGAGGAATCAGTTGGGTTATTAATGTTCTTATCAATGTTATCAAAGAAATTAAATCTTTGAATGAAATGGTAAACGTAATTTTGATGGGTTACAAAAATACAAAGAATTGAAAAGAGCTTCTTATCAGGTATGGATAGGGTTGCTATATAGTGATTCTTAATGTTATTCATTTTGACCATGACTGCCATTAAGTATAAAGAATAAAAAGTCAAAAAATTGTTCATATTACAAAATCAAGAAACGTATAGGTACCCTACGTACAGAATGTAAAAATCACAGCATTAATACCGTTTGTGTACCCCATGAATAACAGCAAGACATCTGCTCCTTATTGCGTGGACCCTGAGGTCCACGAAGAAAATATATAAGCGAGGCTATACCGGATGCTATGGGGGGAAATTCAGCCTGCACATGAGCTAGCCTTGTTCCTGTGCGTAATTGGTAGCTCAGGGAAGCAGGCTAGCACACGTTTATCTGAATTGGGATCGGGATTCAATGCTATATGCACACATAAGTTCAAAGGCGCTGTGATTGTAAAGTTGTCAGTAAACAGTACAGAAACAAAGAATTCCTTTTAAAGAAATGGTCGGCATGTGATATGAACTGTCAGCATTGTGAAATAAGTTAATGTTATGCCAAAACTACAAGAGGCATCAAATAGCATAACTTGCAATGTTTTGTTGTTTTCTGAAAACACATGTCGCTCAACCTTACTTTTACAGCCAGTAGGCGAGGCAAGAGTACTGTCCGATTGAAAATATTTAAGCATTTAAGTACGATCGAATAATTATGTGAATGTATGTAATAGATGATTGAATAATTATGTCACTGTATAAAAGTTAAAATCTCAAGAAAAATGCATCAAAATATGAAATTAATTCACACAAAGCTGTCACTGCATAGTTATTGTCTGTCCCAAGTTATTGCTTCCATCACTTTTTGATGATTTTTAATAAAAATACACATACCTGTGAAAGAAATACAGTTGAAATCGATGAAAGGAAATATATCCAAGATACCAAGATATCTTTACTGAACGATATCATTTTTCAATCATAAAAGTTCACAGGAACGAAAACAAATTTCTTACTGAGATTTATAATGGGAATCGTTTACATCATTTCTCCATTCGGAAGTACTCGGGATACCTCGCGCAATTTTTCAACGTTATCATCCGGGCTTATTAATGGCTGATGCAATGCAAAATTCACGTACACTTTTTATTCTTGGATGTATATTGAAACCTGAAGCGGTAGAGGGGTAGAGGGGGCGTTTCAAAACAGATAATCTGGACATTTTCATATTAGTGGATGAACGTAGTTTGAGCACAAAGGTATTTATGATTATCGAAATATCAAGCAAAAAGTGGTGGAAGCAAAAACTCGGGACAGAGTATAACAAAGTAGTGCCAAGCGTAACGTGTGCGCAAATAGTAGAATTCGCTGAGTGTCTCATACTTTACATGCAATCTTCATTAATATAGATCATAATTATTTTAGAAGTATGAACCCTTTAAACTCTGAGATAAAAAGTCGGAGCTATACATATACGTAATACAACGTACAAATTTTGTGGTTAAAAGCAGGGGGTTAGAGTCGATGAAATCTCAGATAACTTTATACTTTCACGTTTTCGTTAGAAACACATGCATTTGGTCCACGTATTGCAGTCCTTTTTTAAAGGACAGCAACTTGAATTGAATAAAAACCTTATTGAATGTTAATATATGTGGTTATTATGTCTCTCTGTAGTTCCGCTTTTTTTTACGACCGGGGAAGCATCTTAAACTGCTGCACGAAATTTCTAGAAACTAGGTATTTAGAACACAATGCGTAAATATGCATAGTATAAATAAACATTCCAATTTCATGTCACTTCTGGAAACGGCCCTTTTGAACTTAGAATGTTGGCCCTCTGTTGAATATAGTAAAGAACAGTTTGTAAACGCAACTCCTTTTAACCGTTGCATGAAATTTAAAGAAACTTTCTATGGATATATAACACATTCTGTAGATGGGCATATTACAAGGAATTTCCGATTTCATTATTTTTCTGAGAATTTCGGCCTTTAGAATTTTGTATTTTTATTTGTTGTTAAAGACAGAGAAATGGTTGTGCATATTTGCAGGGCATTTTTAACTGATGATTTTTTGCGAATTATGCTCTTTATCAATTTTTTGTGTATGTATTTAATGCATACAATGCCATTCATTATGTGTATCATTGTTAAATAATGAGGGAGCATGGGGTATGTGAGCTTGATCATTTTTCTTTCATTGCATCATGTAATTTAAACTCAGACTTCTCAGAAAAAAAGATTTGTATATTACATTTACAATCCATCTTATATCCCAATGGCAATCATTGGCTAAAAGACCAGTAAACACAAGTTGATTTCAAACAAATACATACTGATACAGTACATACATATTTAATCGTAGAAATTGAAAACAACAAATAGAACAAAAAAATATAACAATGTATTTTATAAATATGGTAAATTTGTTTTAACATTTTAAATATACTAGAAAACATGAAAGGAGTACCCTGAAAATTAAGAAACTACAACTGACTATTGATTTTATCCCCCACATGCATGAATGCAGTCTACATGAATATACTTGTAACAAACATATTTTGAAAATGAATACATATAAGCATGTGTGAATGTGCGGATTAAGAAGACTCACAAACTGTTCCTTATTATATTTAACATAGGGTCAAAACTCAGAAATTAATATGCATAATTGATATTAAAAAGTCAAACTACAATCTGAAGAAACATAGATTCATGACGTCCAGCTGCACTTTATTTACATGATAAAGGCATCTGAGGGAATTCCAGAAACACTTAAAATTATGATTTTAAACATTAAAGATAAAGTGAAAATAGCCGTAGGTCATTATAAAAAAAGGCTAAATTTTTCAATAATTTGCAGAAAGCACACATTGTTGACATGCTTATTCAACACTTCTCTTTTTGAACACAAAAGAGTAAAAAAAATTCAAACATAGATAATTCATTTTCAAGAAATGTAACAGTTTTTAACTATTTTTTTCACAATAATAAAAGTAGCTTTCCCATTGTGTTTTTACATTTTTAGATAGCTGAAGGTTCAATAATTTTAATTCTATTTTTGTGAAACATTGAGCTTACTGGATCATTTTTTACAGCACTGCATTAATATGGGAATTGTAATGAACAGTTTGGGTAAAGTTTCCTTGGGTACATAGACAATTTGACTTGTGATTTTGAACGGTATAATAAAGTCTAAAGTTTTCTACGCTTGCCGAAAAAGTTTAAGTGCTCACAGAGAATAGTAGCTGCAATAATGTAGCCCTCTCCCGATTTATTTTTTTTTTGGGGGGGGGGGGGGGAGAGAGAGAGAGGGCTACAACTCCATAGGATCTCCGTAATGCTGCAAGTGCTGGAGTGATTCACTCCCGCAACGATTTTGTCTCAAATCGTTTATAAATGACAATAACATTTGCATTTCTTACCTGAACTCAAACGTTGTAGATGTCTCTGGCATAAATTAATCCAAAAATATCAAGTAAAGTCCATATATCGGCTATTTTTCGTGTATGTCAACAACGAAAGTTGAATTTGTCCGCCATGTTTACTGACCTTGACCGGTTTTATTTTGGGACAGCCAATGAGAATTCAGGAGCGGATCGTAAACTGAATATAGGAATTCCCCTATTTTAAACATAATTAACGCGGTAAATATGAATTTTCCATTATATACCATTTCCTTAAATGATGTTTTAGTGATATAACCAGGTAAGATCGATTATTTATACTGACATTCACGTTATCAAGCCCATCAAAACTCCAAGCGTACATCCCATAAAATCACGCGAGAACTGTCATGACTGCTGAAAAAGACGACTGTAAACATGATGATTTGTTTTATCTGATTTATATACGGTTAATTTGTACAATCTGCATAAGAAAATCATTTAACTAAAGGAAGTCAAATATAAAATCGATCTTTTCAGACCGAAGTCAGCCGCATTAAAATTAATTTTTGCACCATTAAGGAGATCCTGTGGAATTGTAGCCCTCTCCAGTAAACATCAGGTATAAAAAATCGGAGAGGGCTACATTATTGCAGCTAAGAGAATAGCTGTGTATGTAGTTTATTTCTTTAACTTTTATAATAAAATAATTTATTTGGTTTAAATTGACAAGTGAGTTTATGCTTAGACTCCTACAAATTTTGCATCATTTATTAAAAAAAACAACTTTATAAATAGAATGTCTGCTAAAAATTCAGTACGTTTTGGGACCAAATCAACGCCCTTAGAAAAGACAAAAAATGAAAGTGTGTGAAAAATGTGACCAAGACTGTGCACTTTAATTTTTTTATTTCAAAGTGCGTTATCTTGTAAATCAACATATTTTATCATAGAAACACTAAAACACACTTTGAAAAAATAAGTATAAAGCAGAAGTCCTGAAGGCATGTTCACGAAGCTATCTCAGGACTATGGTGTGTCCTAAGTACATCTTAGGATATGTCTTAATCCTAAGTCTGTTTCTCGAAACTCTCCTAAGTTTAGGAATCGCCATAACTTTGTCCTAACTTAAGGACATCACTTACCTTGTAATTAAACCATCCTAAGGCTGTAAAATCACGTTTTGGAAGTTATTGGGACTATTGTGAAGCTTTCTCTTAAGACCGTTAGAATAAAGCATTATTTTCTGCAGTTCCAACATTTCCGACAAACCAAAAACTCCCAATGTGGGGGGAGGGTCATAGTCATTTATTCTATCATGTATGTTCATTGATTTTTAACAAAACTATGTGGAGAAGGACCCCGAACTCTCACAGTCCGTTACTACAAGCCTGCCTGGAAGCTGACAAATAAATTAAGCTTTTTTTTTCTTTTTTTTTTTTTTAGTAAATATTGTTTCTGTTTCGCGAATGAAAATTATTCACTTATTTTTAATAATTGTACACTAAGTGAGTTACATTCAATGTTTTGATTACTTTAGGAAATTATTCAAATGTCCTTGCTTAAAAAGTAAATTTTCGTCGGTTTATATAAACAATTTGTGATCAGAAAAAGTAATCTATAAAAAAAATTCGTTTTGTTGAACAAACTGTATGTATTTTCGAGATTTACCTCTTATTAAACATGTTCGTTTATTAAATACATTGCAGATTAAAGGGAAATTGGTTGTGTTTGTGGGTGCACACGTACGTTAAATTCTATGAAAAATGCGTGTTCATGTTTTACATGTGCTTGAATAACATTATCAAATGTGAATTTAAATTCAAAAATGAACACGACCGTAATTATTCGATTGTAAGCCAATTCTTTTCTTTAAAAAAGATAGCCGTCATTTGGATTTCGGGGGTGTACTATTGTTTAGATAATTTATGATTTATTTATTGAATTGGCTATTAATGACGCAAAGAAACAGATTTGACTTTTAAAAATTTTCGGTAGTTCGGTAGAAGTGTGGATAAATTCAGGGAAGGAAATGACGTCACATGTCAGCAAAAGTTTAGATATCATAATGTACAGGGTTTTTTTTACGAAAGCATATGTGTTGCTAACTGTAGAGTTTTTGAAGCATTTTTTTTAAATTCTGAAATGAAAAAGACGTAAAAGCTAATAAAATCGTTACTTGTTTGGATAATCAAATTTTAAATACACATTCTGAAACAAGAGATTCGTATTATTAGTTAACATTGGTTTTAAAAAATGCTCAGTTAAAAAAACTACAATAATTTTATATTACAAAAATATATGGCATATTTCTACGCCAGTGTTCCACCAAAAATATAGTTCTTGTTAAATTCTGTACTGTAAGTTTGATTTCTATGCCAAGTTGTATAACTATACGCTAAATTCTATACTTTGATTTCTATTTCCATGCCATATAACTGTATTAAATGAAAAAATTCATAGCTTATTTTCCTTAATCTTTGTCTTTCTTGATGTAATGGAAATTGTTCAAAATATACTTTTTTTATATTTTAATAAGATGAAAACCAGACAAGTCTCCATCCTTAACTGTGCTGCGAGTGATTATATAATATAACTATTATGGACATCATTGTACGCTCAATATTTGGTTACATGGACCTCGCAACCCCGATCGATATCACTGTCCTTGTCCTCGGTCGATATCACTTGACATGGGTCAATTAACCACATACCGACCTACAATGAAGTCCAAAATTACAAAATATATAGTAAATTACACTTTTCATCCTCCAAAAAAAAAAAAATAGAAAAGGTTAAATAATTTATATATCATCTGAAAATTTAAATACTGACTTTACGTTTGGTCTACAGATTGTTACAAAACAAAAAGGAAAACAAACGTCCCAAAAAAAATAAGGCTAAACGAACTTTTCTGAACCAAACAAACGTTTAGAGTTTTATTACATGTCAATACTGGTTATAAGCAACTTGATGTCTCATGTTCATGCAAAATGCATTTTTTTCTTGAAGAAGTAACTAGACATTACATGTTTTCAGGGTGTGATGGTTGGTATGGGACAGAAGGACAGCTATGTAGGAGATGAGGCTCAGAGCAAGAGAGGTATCCTCACCTTCAAGTACCCCATTGAACATGGCATCGTCACTAACTGGGATGACATGGAGAAAATCTGGCATCATACCTTCTACAATGAACTCCGTGTGGCACCAGAGGAACACCCCGTCCTCCTGACAGAGGCCCCACTCAACCCCAAGGCCAATAGAGAAAAGATGACACAGATCATGTTTGAGACCTTCAACTCTCCCGCCATGTACGTCGCCATCCAGGCCGTACTGTCCCTGTACGCTTCCCGTCGTACAACCGGTATCGTACTCGACTCCGGAGATGGTGTGTCTCACACAGTCCCCATCTACGAGGGTTACGCCCTTCCACACGCCATCATGAGATTGGATCTTGCTGGACGTGATCTGACCGATTACCTCATGAAAATCCTTACAGAACGTGGATACTCTTTCACCACCACAGCCGAGAGAGAAATCGTTAGAGACATCAAGGAGAAACTGTGCTACGTTGCCCTGGACTTCGAACAAGAGATGGCTACTGCTGCTTCATCCTCATCTCTAGAGAAGAGTTATGAACTTCCCGACGGTCAGGTCATCACAATTGGTAACGAACGGTTTAGGTGCCCAGAGACAATGTTCCAGCCATCCTTCCTTGGAATGGAATCTTCTGGTATTCCTGAAACCACATACAACAGTATCATGAAATGCGATGTTGATATCCGTAAAGACTTGTACGCTAACACTGTTTTATCTGGTGGTTCCACTATGTACCCTGGCATTGCTGACCGCATGCAGAAGGAAATCACAGCTTTAGCTCCTAGCACAATGAAAATCAAGGTCATTGCTCCACCCGATAGGAAGTATTCCACTTGGATTGGTGGTTCCATCCTTGCTTCTCTCTCCACCTTCCAACAGATGTGGATCAGCAAACAGGAGTTCGACGAATCTGGACCATCCATTGTCCACAGAAAGTGCTTCTAATTCTGTACAGATGTGTTACATTTATGTTTGTATCTAATCATACCCCCCAAAAAATAATTTTATTGCTTAATAATAATAAAGCGACTGTTTATTCCAATAACAGTGATTTATATAATTTGTCTTTATTTTGAAATTTTCATTATGGGATGTTAACTTAAAGAAGTTTATGGTGCATTTTTTAAGTTATAAGCTTCTGTATTTTTTCCCAATGAAACAGAAAACGTATCATTAAACTTAGAACAAAATCAAAAACGTTAATTTTCTTTACACAAAATATAATAAATATTGTATATTATTTATGGGTATTTTGTATCCAGTATCGGTTTATAGCTCACCGAGACGATGTCGTGGAGTTTATGCTATACCCTTTACGTCCTGTCAAAAATTTTGGAGCAGGTCCCAAAGCTTAATCTCAACTGGTCCCAGTCAGATTTGCTCGAATAGTACATTTTAAGAATACTTCGTAAGAACTAACTTAACAGAGTTGGATGCCAAACACTGAGCTATTGTTTTCACATGTTGAAGAAGGTTAACGTTTTTCAAACATATTAAAGATTTTGGAGCATGTACCCTGTAATGGCACTGTCTTAAGTTATCACTTGTCCCATCTTCACCAAACAGATGTATGATGCATCTTTTAATGCACCGCACAGGTTTGGTTAAAAGTTTTTGGAAGAAGTTCACTGTAATTGCCATTTATAAGATATAACTAGTTCGAATACTTTCTTTACCAAATTTAAATAGATTATACATCTTCTAACATTCAAGTTCATAAAAGACTTATATGCATGAAAATTATAACTGGTTGTTATTTCTTTATTGTGGGTAAAATTTACTTTTTTTATTGGTTAACTAGAACAGCATTTCGTGCAATTACTCGTTCATGGATGATTAATCTTTATTTATTTATAGTTCTCATTATTTGTCTTGGATTTAAATACGTCGATAAGAGGGTCCATAAAATTAACAATAATTGAAGCAATACAAATGTCAATGATTCCACAGTATCTGTCAATGCCCAACAACATGTGCTGGCAAGGAATAAAATTTGAGAGGTGAAGCTAACCTGCGAAGTGAACTCGATAACATTTTTGCAATAAATGATAACATATGGATATCGATAAAACTAAGCTGTTTGAATTTTTATTATTCCATGTCGAAATTTCTCTCTCGATATGACTAAAACTCGTCAAAGGATTATTATTTTAAAATCCATATTTTGTCGATATGGCAAATATTAGCACAATAACTGGCTAATTACACAATGGCGATTTATAACAAGTAAACTCACCTCAATACAATGGGATATTTGTATAAATAGAATGACGTAAAGAATATTAATGAATAACTAATAACACACCATGTGTAGGCCTCTTAAGGCTTCCATAGATTATTGCTTTTTAGTCTTTGTCATTTTTTTTTACCTTAGATGTTTTGTTTTCTCTTAGATGTTTTGTTTTTTATTTATACAAAACACTTTGCAAAATATTATATGATGTTTAGGTTACTTTTTGTATGTTTGTATCACTAAGGAGATAATTGAATTGGTTTTAAGTATACTTGTTCCACAATCATCGATCGAGTTGCAATTATGAAATATCAACAACAAAAAGCAAACGTTTTCTTCAAAATATATTAGCACGGAAAACGATACAGTATTTTAGGAAAAAATTGCTAACCCGTGTAATGTAATAAATTAACAATTTTTTTTTGCTAATGCAATGTTGCTTTGGTAAGGCTTTTGAAAATTTTAATATACATCTATTAATTTTATTTAAGAGCTTAATAAATGGAAATTTGAACATTCTCTTAAGAGTAAATATTATCAAAAGAGTATTTGTTTATACTGTAAAGAAAGTGGTCTGATAAAAAAAATGATTTTAATGCTTAAAAAATCTTGTGAAGATTTAATTACTTAAGTACATGTAAATTGAAAACTTTTAGCAAAGGACACAAAAAAGACAAAACCATCTTAAGATTTCGTGCTTTCTTTCAAGGTGTGAAAGCATCAAATACTGAGATATACCTATATCATATACACTTTCCTGGAATTTCATGCTCTTAAAATAAAACGATTGTATGTTGATCGCAATAGAATACAAGCAGAACAATTACTGGAGCCTTATAAAACCTTATTATAACAGAAATGAATAAACACAGTGGTTGCTGTGATCGCCAAAGAATTAAAAATCTGCAGAACAATACTTTCTTTTTAGAAAGTTCCTTTTATTTGACGGTTAAAATACATCCTTAATTTAAAGTGACAAGTTTTTTTGGCTATGTGTTCCAGCAGTACAGATTGAAAAAAGAATCGCAAAGTGATCAGCGGAATTTTGATGATTTCCATCAAGGCATTTTATGTCTTTTGGTTATCAAACGTATTGTCCTAAAGCTGTATTCCATTCAACTGTAAAACGCCAAAGATATTTAAATTGAGCAATAATTGTTTATAAAGAAAATTGAAAGATTATTTGCCTGAAAAAATAGGAAAAACAGAGCTTAGTTGCAAGATAGATAATTTTCATATTATGTATGAATGTTGTTCATTTTCATTTTATGTATGAAAATAGGCAATTTCAATATACAAATGAAACAAGGCAATCTTAGGGGCGTAATTTTACAAAAGCAGTACATTCCAAGTTGATTTTCATTCATTTTATTTATATAAATTGTCATTATAAGCATGCAACTGATCAAATAAAAAAATAAAGATGTATTCTAAGTTTAGACAGAGAGTATTCAATGAGATGTCACCCAAACATTTCCGTCAAAATTCCATTTTCTATGGAATCCAGTACAATAAAATCAACTAGTAGGCTAATTATAACAGACAGAACGCCATATATTGCATTTTATTTTGCATTTTATGTACAAAGGAGCAAGTGTGATCACCTACGAAGAGAGAGAGAGAGAGAGAGAGAGAGAGAGAGAGAGATTAGAATAGAAACGCAATAAATTCGTGGTCTCATATCTAGGTCATGGTACCCGTGTTTTGTATCTTGACTGCCTGAATCAAAGAATCAATTCTTGTTGAAATATCTGTAGATCAGTTAACGTTTTTAGAACAGGAATGTCTTTGGTCAATGCACCTACCAAGATGAGTTGCTCTAAGAAACATTATACTCCGATTCTGTTTCATATTAGATGCTTAAAAACATTCGGTTACAATATCAAAATTTAATAAAATTACTTGGAAAGTTAGCAAATGAATTTCAAGACAACCATTCATTGTTTTATCGAAAATTGTGCCTATAAATGAAATATTCAATACAAACACTCAATTCTTGGAGGGGGGAAAGAGGAAAAAGAAATTATTAAGCTTGTCAGCTAGTTATACACTTTCTTTGAAATTTTAGACAAATAGACATGTTTTCCATGTTTTTATTATGTATGATGATGATGTTGCAGCGGTTGTGATTGACAAAGGAAATGGAATGTGCATGGGCGGATTTGCCAGAGACGATGCTCATAGAGCTGTGTTTCCTGCCATTATCGGACGACCCAGACACCAGGTAAAATATATTCAAGCTTTTTCTATGGCTAAAAATCACTATTAGTTAGACCATACCTAATATACTTAATGATAGCATGTCAAATTACAAAAATAAGCCAAACACAGTTTCACAGTCGATAAAATAGGTTTATCAACTGTAAACTATAGTTTACAAACCTTTTTCATCTGTTAAGTAAGAAAGCTACTCTGAGTTTATCTATTTGTAAATAAACCTTAATAAATTAATAGAATTTGCTTATAAATATAAATTCACATCCATAAACTATAACTTACAGCTAGTTTAGAGTTGTTAATCATTGTTTCACACATCATGAAACTATAAAAGACTATTTATGTTTTGCAATCGGAAATGACTGTGTTAGATCAATGTTATATATAGTTTACACTTATAAAACATTGATTTTTTGCATTAACTATGATTGACAGATATAGAATACAGATTAACGGCTTTAACTACAGTTCAATGTCCGTGAACTACAGTTTACAACCAATAAAACTTGTTTAGAAATCTGTAAAAATACATGTATTTTTTGTGAATCATATAGACTTAGTATAGAAAACTGAACTATTACATATTTTTTCGGAAAACATGAATAATCAGATGAAAATACAATCACTCTTTGTTAATTAATCGACATTGTCAATGACAAATCTTTTGTTATTTAAACAAAAATGTTGCATGTTAAGACTAAAAAACTTCTTTAACTCGGATTCTTAGTATAATTTAAGTTTTTCTTTCACTGTCAACTTTTGTATTTTCAGGGTGTAATGATAGGTATGGGTTTAAAATGCAGTTATGTAGAAAGCGATGCCGACAGTAAACGAGGCATCTTTACCCTTAAGTACCCCATCAAACACGGTATCATCACTAAATGGCATCATACCTTATACAATGAGCTCCGTGTGGCAGCGGAGGAACACCCGGTCCTTCTGACCGAAACCCCACTCAACCCAAAGGCCAACAGAGAAAAAATGACAGAAATTATGTTTGAAACATTCAATACACCCGCCATGTACGTCTCGATACGGGCCATATTGTCCCTCTACGCTTTTGGTCGTAACTCGATTCCGGAGATGGAATGTATCATTGTGTAAGATCTTATCAAATTCTTGCATTTTGCAAAACAGTGTTTGGACCCAACAAACCCGCAAATCATGGTTATTCATCACCACTGACAAACTAAAGTACTTGGAAATAATCTACAAATCTGATGTAAAATATTTAGAAGCATCAAAGCATCTTGTTTTTTACAAGCTTAACTTTAAACGTCAACCTCAATGGTCATTTTAAATAAACAACAATTAAAGATGCTAACAGTAACGATAAAAATATCATTTATTACAGGTGTTCAAATACGAATTTAATGAATTAGTGCAACCTTTAACTTCTGATGAATAATATTGAATCATATTTGCAATGATATATGAATGATAGACAATCTCGGATTTGATAAAGCTGGCATATCAGAAATACAACTGAATTGACCTTTTTGTTGGGTAAAGAATCATGAAAATAGTGTAGTCATAAGTAGTCCGTATGTCCTGTATTCATGCATATATATTTGCATTTCCATTGTTCTTTCCCACTGTAAGCCCATATGGAGGAGCTGCAACTATTTCTCTATAATCGCAATTGCTCTGCTCTGTCAGTATACTATGACGTCATAAAGGTGTAACGTTAAATATACTTTTCCATGACGATATAGATTTAAACCACTATACGATACATCATGTGTTTTTCTCCAACTCAATTAAAATTGACGTATTTACATGTAATATTAAAACATGTTTTTGATAACATTTTAAAGGAATTACTGTTATAACATATCATTGATTCTGTTAACAAATCTATGTGCATTAAAAAGATACATTACAGTCTGAATGTTTACTTTTGATGTAATAGCTAAATGTCAGGTCTAGGCTAATATAGGGTATTTGCGAGTGGTAAAATGCAAATATAAGTAATAAACAACGATTATTTAGTGAACATGGCGCGCATCATGGAATATGCCAACAGAGCAATTGCTATTAATAACGCCATGTTCACTAAATAACGTTGTTTATTTCTTAAGTAGTAACAACAATAATTTTCATATATTCAATTGTTTGGTATGAAAAAAATAAGCTGAATTACATAAGCATTAAGGTTTTTAGCTCACCTTAGCTCACCAGAGCTGGAAGCTCAAATGAGTTTTTCTGATCTTATTTTGCCCGGTGTCCATCTGTCTCTCTGTCTGTCTGTAAGCGTTTTAAGTTTTCGACTTCTTCTTCAGAACCAAAGGGCCAATTTCAACCAAACTTAGTACAACGCATCAGTAGGTCAAGTTTGTTAAAATGCATGCCCACGCCCTTTTTCAAGAGGGAATGATTAGGAATTATTAAAAATTTGTTGATTTTTAAAAAATCTTCTCAAAAACCATTTGACTAGATAAGCTGAAACGTGTGTAATTTAGAAGCATCATCAGATAGTGTAGTTTCAGCTGGGGAGGGGTGATATCACAATGGTAAGTTGGTTTATTATGGGGAACTGTTGTTTTTTTTTTCAAGAAATCTGTAAAAATTTTCTCAAGCAATTTCGCAAAAATTGAGATATGAAAAGTTAATCTTTACATGGGATAATAGAGAAAAACACATTTTCAAATTCCAATTTGCCAACTGAAACTATATTGAAATCTCATTTAGTGTAAATCTAGTTCTAATCAATCAAATAATTCTAATTTTTTTCATCAAAGACTATGTTTAACTTTGATAATGCTTGAACATAATTTTGGTTCAATTTTTTGGTAAAATGGTTTTTAGGAAGATTTATTATCAAAAATGATAACAAATACCCATGATTATAGATTATCTCTCCTTGAAACAGTGAAATGCTCTTTGTTTTATAAAATTTAAATTCCCTTAACCAAAGAGAGATTTAGTTGAACTAGAAAATCTAAATAGTTTACAGACGGATGCAAAAACAGACAGACGGACAAATGAACGCCAGACAATATGTAATTTGAAAAGTTTACTTAACCTTTAGCTCAGGTGAGCTAAAAGGATAAGGGCAACTTTCCGACTGAAGAATGTAACGGAAAATGATACACAGGCTATCATTCATTGAATTTATTTGCTTTATAGACTTTAACTTACAATACATTAAAGAAGATGGGTGAATAAGGCGTGTAAAATGCACATATGAGGAATGATTTGATACTGCAAAATTAAAATATCATTAAATCTGATACTTTTTTTTACAAATTAATTAAAAACAATGCATATTTAACGTAACATTGGTTTGTAACCCTTGAATATTTTTGATACTTGCAATAGGTTGATTTAAACTGGCGTATGCGTGTCAAATCCTCCAAATAGAGTAATGTTTATAACTTCAATGCCTTTTCTTTCATAGAGTGAGTCTGAGCTCCATATTTTTGTCATTGTCTAAATGCGGTTTAATGGAATTTAAACCGATTTTAATCAACAAAGATGTGGACAGATGACCCACTATACTTTAAAATTGTCATTTTGTAGCCCAACAATAGAACGTTTTAGAAAAAAAAATACAAGTCCGTAAATTCGTGGCCAACGCCTCATATAGCATTTAAACATCGCACTTTGTTGTGAATAAAATGGCTCAGTGGTTAGAGCACCAGACATTATATAACTTGGGTTTTTAGTTTGGGGGTTCGATACCACCAAAACTTATGGATTTACTATTTTTTTCTAATCCTTTTTTGGAATATTTCAAACTGAATAAATTCGGAAATTACTTTTTTGTAACCTTGTATTATAACATATCAAAATATTTAATTGAAAAAATGTTAAATTTGAAATTGTATTTTACGACTAAACCAAATGGGCAATTGCGCCATATTATTCCCCCATCTTCTTTAAGATAATGTAATATTATACATGTACATTTATATACATAAAGAGAGAACAAATGTGACTGATCATGACGTTAAAAGTAGTAAGATTCTTAGAAAAACAGAACAATTTAGATGCGCTTATATTTCGAAATGGGATATCATTTCTTTGCGTAAACATCAGTGTGGAAAGGAAAAATTTCAATTCATTCAACTTTTCTTTTTCAGAATATGGTGTTATTTGATATTGACAAAATGACATATGATTGATATCTATTTCTTGGAAAAAATTTTGTTTAAAAGGATATAAACCGCGTTAAATTCCAAGAGTGATTGGTCATTGAACTATATATAAGCATCAATGTCCCTTTGAATTAACATATATCTTTTTAATCAAGTACTTGAAGACTGAAAAAAAATCAACACGTTTTGTTCAAAATGAGTAACGAAGACGAGGTTGCAGCTTTAGTTATTGACAATGGATCCGGAGTGTGCAAGGCCGGATTTGCTGGACACGATGCTCCCATGGCTGCTTTTCCATCCATTGTCGGACGCCCTAAACATGAGTTATACTTATAAAAATGTATTTATCCTAATCAATCAATAAAAAGAAATTCAATTTTATTTTATTAAATTGTCTCTATTTTGGTAATGGGCAATATATTACATCTTAAAGAATGGGGGGGGGGGGGGGTTAGTCGAGTATAATTTATGCCCACGTTTCCTAAGGCTATCAAGTTTTGTATGGAGGGTAATCGTGTTCAAAAATCCAGACATGTAAACTTGTAAATCCGAATATGCAATCGTGTTGATGTATGAGCATGAGTATGAATATGTGTAATTCTGATCTTGTAACCTATAAAACTCGGGCATAAATACGTGTAAGATTTGACTTCGCTTGATGCACATTTTGCAACTTTATTGTTTTCATTAGTTAGTTAAACCTTCAACTTTGCACACTTTCAATCCGTAGTTTCTGCATTTGTAACTCCAGGCTTGGCAATAGCACATATGACATGATACAAATGGACAAATTTAAAGTCTACAAGTTTGTCGAATTTTGACATGACCTTATATGGCAACTGCCTTGCTGCAGGAAAAGGCATGCCGTAACCGCCGGAATGGACGAAAAATAAACATAATATTCAGCTAAACTGTTGCAATAAGCTTTTAATGAACGACACCTTTTCTATCGAAAACACCGGTATTATTTGTAGAAAAAAAATTGAGGTATGATTGAAACTGGACCAAACAGGAAGAGGTTCATGTAGCAAAAAAATCGTTGCCGATATGACGAATGCGCTAATTTCCGTAATATAATTCTTATGGTATACTAAAAGGAAATGCCTAATATGTTCTTTCTCTAAAAAAAATCTGACATGTAATTTAAACTTGAATATAAGTTAATGCGTACTCTTTTCTAGAAATGAGACGGATCAAGAAATTTGCTAAGTAGGTATACATATTTTGAGCGGCATGGGGTTCGAAGACCGCCGTGAGGTCCCATGTAACTCCATTGCTTCTGAATTCTTAGAATTTTGAGAGAGAATTTTTAACCGGGTTTCCGATTATTGAATAGTAAAAATGGCGGGCGGGCGAGTGGCTGTCAAAAAGGTACCCCTATTGTACCGATAACTCCTCGAACAGTTTTCAAGATAGGAAGTTGTTCTTTTCCAGATCAATTATACATGTATACAGAGGTATGCAAATTGCTAGGATTTTGATTTCTGATAATTTATGAAAAAATATCAGCTGTTGACACAGGGCGAAAAACCATCTTTAAGCAAGTCCTTAAAGGTGGCTTAAAGGTGACTTAAAGGAGCTTAAAGGCTATACAACCTTTAAGCCGCCTTTAAGTCACCTTTAAGCAAGTGCTTATAGGTCCTTAATGTCCAAACTTCTTTAAGCTACCTTTAAGCCACCTTTAAGCCACCTTTAAGCATCTTTAAGTGGCATTTACGCTCTCTTTACACTGCCTTTACACTGTCTTTAAGTGGCCTTTAAGTCAATATTGATCAAACTGAACAATAAAAACATATATTAAATGCAAAAGCTCTTTTATAGAGATGGGAGGGGGTCATCCGAGTGATAATATAATTTCCAAGGAAGGGGGGGGGGGGGTGTTCCAGGCGGTTTTAATCGTCGCTCCATTAAACACAGATCGCTATCATCAGCACCGCTCTGATGGACACAGATTGCCGTTATAAAATTCTTTATAATTTTTTGGGGGTTTCAAAATTATTGTAGGTATGAGCGCAGTCTCTGTATCTTAATATGTGCATAAAACTAATTAAAGTATGTTTGTTTCCTATTATAAATTAATCGGTGAAAAAAATCTCTCTCTCTCTCTCTCTCTCTCTCTCTCTCTCTCTCTCTCTCAGTTCATCCGGTTATTAAACAAAATAAAGATAATGAACCAAAAAAGCATGATTTAATTTGTTAATCGGTTTTAGGTTTGTATTTTTTTTTTCAATTTTCATTATTTCTAACTCTAGATCTGCTAGATACATGTTAAAGATGAAAAGACTCTCAACTGCCTTTGTTATATCGGGCAGGATATTACTGCTTTGTTTGTCTAGACATAGTTTTGTTCGTTTGTGTATATCTAATTAGAGTCTATTGTTTGTCCAACTTAAGAAAACCCCTGGAACTAACACAGAATATACAAGATATACACAGCAGTTGTGTCGTGTGCCCAGGTGCATGTTTGTGTATATCTAATTAAAGTCTATTGTTTGTCCAACTTAAGAAAACCCCTGGAACTAACACAGAATATACAAGATATACACAACAGGTGTGGCGTGTGCCCAGGTGCACGTCAGGGTTTCTAAAGGCGTTGAATCTTAGTATGTACGAGTATACGATAAGTCTAGTGAATAAAAGTTAATTTACATTTGTAATTCATTTTCAAAGTATTATTTCCTAGCTCTGGGTTTCAAAGATGTTACGTCTACAAATTAACGATACATGTATGTAAGAGTAAAATCTTGAGGCTAATTAATTAATGTACCGGTGATCATAAATAGGGGTTGATTATTTGAATATATGTATAAGGGTAAATATGTGAAATATACCCGGCCTGGCACATCATACAATTGTATGTACAAGTCATTTGCAATTGCCACATGCAGTAAATGCGTCACCGGTAATTGGTAATTTTGTTTGTTATAGAATTGATAGTTTAAAAATCATGTACATGTACATACAGTTACATGTAAATATTTAAACATATTGGAACGGCGCCGCGATCATGAAAACCGGGAAATTGCGGGAAATTGAACAAATACCCTAATAGTATCAATGCATTTAATAAAAGAAATGATTTCATTTTCTTTCTTACATTTTTATAGCTATAAATTAGATGAACGTATATCTACTCGGTTTAAATTTATTAACTAAGAAAGCCTACTATAGTGAACCTAACGGTTTCCATTTAGGTATAATATATTTTTGTTCACTGAAGACCAAGTTTCGTATTTCATTCTAAATACATGCATGCATGTAATTTATAAATTAGATATAATTGTTTGTTACAAACTGAATGGTTTGTCAAAATCTTTTCAAGTAAACACATTCAATACAGTGATTCAATATCCACTGATATATAGGATATAAAAACGCTGAGATATAAGTAAGTTGCCGTGGCGCAGAGGATGTGTAGTGATGCTAGTAAACTAAGGGTCCGGGGTTCAATTCTCGCCGTGGTCGGTTTTTTTGTGTTTTTTTTTTTCATTTTTCTTTCTTGAACAAAAACCGTTTTAATACCTTTTCTTTCATAAAGTTAATACATTTTGTTGGAAATTAAGCACAATATTGAATTAAATTTTTTTTAATGGCTTAAAGGTGGCTTAAAGGTAGCTTAAAGGTGGCTTAAAGGTGGCTTAAAGAAGTTTGGACATTAAGGACCTATAAGTTGTCCTTAAAGGTGGCTTAAAGGTGGCTTTAAGATGGTCTTTAAGCTGCCTTTAAGCCATCTTTACGCTTTCTTTAAGCCACCTTTAAGCAATACTTATAGCTTAAAGGTAGCTTAAAGGTGGCTTAAAGATCGTCTTTAAGCTACCTTTAAACACCTTTAAGCTATCTTTAAGGAGGACTTAAAGATGGTCATTCATCCTGTGTGAACTTAGTCATTTTTGGGCAAAACATTGCATATAGAGTAACCCATTTCTTTGGATAGGTAGTATTTATCAATTCAGGATTGACAAATGGATTATGGATACTGTTCACACAAAAGAAAACCAGTTGTGCTGTCACATTGACAGCTTTACTCTTGTCATTTTTCTGAATTAGTTAGAATAAACGACTTGCAAAGATTTGGTAATTTTTCGCGGAAATTTTTTTGTTACTTTACCTGTATTTATACTTTTTTTTGTTGGTTTTCTTATATTGAGTAAGAAGCACAATACAGAGTTTTTATTTCTTTGTTTTGTAAACAAAACTCGAGTCTTGTTATTGTTTACATATGTGTTTTGTTAATATGAATTTCCGTCAAATGTTGTCGTCCTCTGTTGATATTATTATTATTATATAGAAGGATGTTCGGCCATCTTGTACATCTGAGGGTCAAGATGTAAACATATATTGAACTGGTTTGTTTTTGCCCAAAACTGACTAAAACAGTTGTCATAACATAAAAAGGCAATTTATATGAGTTTTACCTATTGTTAAGTCTGCAAATTACGCATACAAAACAGAAAAACAGAACAACACATTTTTTAAAGCTGCATGGTCCGATTTTATACCAGATTTTGTGTTCGCTTTTAAAAAATGGCTATGCTAAGTATGTGTATAATGACAGACATTGCGGTTGTTTTCCCGGTCAATTAAGCCATATTTTAATGAATAAAAAATAATGAACTTTTTTTTTATAGAACAAACGTCATAAAAAGGGTATCGCGTTATTTCGCTACATATTAAAATTTGCCCTGACGTCCAGGCGGGGATGATGTATTAGGACTTTGACATCGAGTGTAAATGTGAGTTCTGGCAAAACAAAATTAAGATAATTGGTTTGTATGGACACTTATTTGATACTGTAGTAGCCAAAAATTAGACCATGCAGCTTTAAACAGGTGGTATGTATTGTTATGACCATCAACACAAATAATGTTAATTCATTCAATATGCCACATTTTACTTACGTTTTATATCTTTCTCATAATTAAAAATATATACCCTCTATAATGGTACCTTATTATTAGGTAGAGGTTATTTTTTTTTATTATGAAAAAATGTATAACGTCTTTGCCTGTGAATTATCTGTACATGTATCTACTTCACTGAGAGCAAACCGTCAATATGATCAAATGATGGTCTCTTCTTCTGTCATTCCTCAAGTTATTATACTTTCTTTCAGAGCCTTGTTTCATTTTTACATTACATTTCAAACCATTTTTACAAAACTATATAGACAGAAGATTTTAAAGGGTTTTATAGATGACATGCACGTGACGTTTTAAACCTTTCTCTTTAAAATTCTTGTACTATATTTTATAGTACAAGGATTTTTTTTCATTTACTAGAATTTTTTTAAAAACATCAGGTGCCTGTGTTATATTTAAGCAATAAAATGCTTTCTTTTGTGATTTATGGGGGATATGAAGGTGGCGACATAGCATAAAAATTACATTATCCGCGTTTGCGGGTTATGTATTTTTTTCTACAATGATCGCTACCTTCATAACCCACATGAATCATCAAGAGGCATTTTATTGTTTATATTTGCATGTTTTTTAACAAATTAATAAATTGATTGTAAAAGGTAAGTAAAATTCACAAAATTACTGTTTATGTACATCAGTACGTTAGTTAAAAGAAACACCAAAATCGTCTCCATAATTATATTCCGTGCAGTCCGTGATTTTTCTTAGGTCGCTGCATAGTTTCTGACCAATCGATAAACGGGGCGTGTAGATTTCAGTCCTGCAGGCATGTTCACGAAGCTATCTTAGGACTATGATGCGTCCTAAGTACATCTTAGGACATGTCTTAGTCTTAAGTCTGTTTCTTGAAGCTCTCCTAACTTCAGGAACCGTCATAACTTTGTCCTAACTTTAGGACATCACTTACCTTGTCCTAAGACCATCCTAAGGCTGTAAAATCACGTTTTTTGGGAAAATTCGGACAGTTATGAAGATTTTTCTCTTAAGGCCGGTCGAATAAAGCAATATTTTCTACAGTTCCAGCATTTTCGACAAACTTCAACAGGCATGTTCACGAAACTTTCTTAAGATATGACCTACGTGTGTTCCTAAGATATGACTTAGGAAAAAAGTTAGGAACATCCTAAGATCTACTTAGGACACGTCTTACGATGTAGCTCGACGGTTTCTTAGGAACTTCTTAAGTTAGGATATCCTAGCCTTCTACAACCATTCTTACTTTTCACATTTATTCATACAGATCGATTTTGATTTTGAGAGACTTTTGTAGGAAAAAATCATTAAACATTTTGCCAGAAAAAATTGTACGGTCGGTAGTTAACACAATATGCCTAAAACCAGTAAATTTAATGTATATATTTTTAAAAATTTACAAATGCTAAATTTAAGCAACACATATGCATTCTTCGAGTGTAAATTATTTTTTTCCTAAAATTTAACGTTTCATGTAGAAGACACACACGTACAAACACAACTTTTGTAAAATAAGAAAACTAAATCAATGCTGCTCAAAACTATATATCGTCCCACAGTAACTACCACGCTAATCTATTTTTAATCCATGACGTATATAAACAGGCCCGCAGTTTTTCCGATGTGCATGTTTGCAGGGCCACACTGACCTTCAACTCGACGAAAGATCAGATAGACCCCCCACGCTGTTGATTATTTTTAACTCTTGTGCTCCAACTCTTTGTTTTGTCACACTAAAATCATTTCACCTTTGATAAAGTGTAAGTAATAAAACACATTCATGTGCTTGAATTTCAACTCTTGTGTGGGAAAACGTTAAACGTCCACCACTGAGCTGAGCTCATCTGCATAAAAGCGATTACAGCGCGTATCACTGAAGTTTCATATACATGCAAATACGTCAAATTTAATTATAGAGACATTTTTATCCGTCAATAAAAATGTTCTTGGTTGTAAAGAAATATACTTGATATGTTTTATTATACAATTTATTGATGACAACAATAATGTATCCTTAGTATATGAAATGTGTCAGAAGATTTTCCTTGAACCTATATTCTTGTTCGGATAGATATCAATTAACAAAAAGAAAATCATGATTTTCTGTTGATTAGAATACGTTGATAACAAATTTTACCTCCGATAAAAGAAGTCATTCTTTCATGATTCATATCGTTGCATTTTGATAATTGATGTATTAGTTTGACCATCAGTACGAAAATGTGATTTAACCCAGTGATAGGAAACCTCTTTGCAGTGACTATACTGAGTTGATATACATCAACTCGTAAAAATGCATATATATCTATATACACGTGTATTCAAAAAAAGTCATTAAATGTATTTTTTTTCAGTTCTAAGAGGTTATCTGAAGCCGATCTAATTCTTTACTCTCATCTTTTATACCAATCTCATAATTTAATTTTCCGAAAAATAATACTTTCTATGAATATTGTTATCCAGAGATAATATGATTATAGGCCTACCTATTTTTATTTTTATTTATTCCGTCCCTATTCCGGCGATTACGGCATGCGTTTACCTGCAGCTAGCCTTTTTAAATCAGTGACGTTACTGTTTCCATATATGGTCATGTCATTCGACAAACTTGTAGACTTTACATTTGTCTATTTGTTAGATGTCAGCCGTGATATTTCAGAAAACGGAAATACAAATGCAGAGATTACAGATGGCAAGTGTGTATTAAATTATCTTCTTTGATATAGTTGTTTTGATGTTCCCAGTAAGTAGTAATTTTTGGGAGTTTATTTTAATCAACTCTCCTATGCAGTTACTCTGACAAACCGAAAGTGAAACAGTGTTTGGACCAAAGCACAAAAAGTTCTTGATATTAATTGATAAATTCGAAATAATGTTTGCTAAAGCATTGTTTTTCAAGGAAACAGATTTACTAATACCTTGAAAATAATCAGATTTTAAATGGTACGAACAATTTAGATATTTTTTGTAGTTGTATGTATTCTTACGCCAGAGTTCAATATAGTCTCGTTCGCGATTTAAAATCTCTACAACATCTCATTTGCAATCAAAACAATATTTTAATGTTTTCTGAAAATATACATCAAAACTTTTGTAACATAATTGAACATAATTGAAAGCAAGAGTCCGTTTTATAGCACTAAAATCAAGGTTACCATATAATACCGAATGATAGTCATTAAACAAAAATTCACCTTTAAATATATTGATTACTTTTTGGGAGTTGATTTTAATCAACTCTCCTATGCAGTTACTCTGACAAACCGAAAGTTAAACAGTGTTTGGACCAAAGCACAAATCATCGCCGCTGACAAAAATTAGTTCTTGAGAATAATTGATAAATTCGAAATAATGTTTGCTAAAGCATTATTTTGCAAGGAAACATATCAATTTTATAAATACCTTGAAAATAATCAGATTTTAAATGGTACGAACAATTAAGATATTTTTGTAGTTGTATGTATTCTTACGCCAGAGTTCAATATAGTCTCGTTCAACTCGACGCTCAGCTGTCACCGTAAATCTCCGACAAGCAGAGAGTCTCTCTTGCTCGTCGGGGATTAACAGCGACAGCCGAGTGTTTGGTTGAACGAGACGAGAGTTCAGTATTGCTTGGATCCATAAATTTTGAATTTATTCTATTTTTAATATTACTTAACGTGATTCATATGGGGTTTTATCAACATTCTTGTGTCGAAAAAGTCCGAAAATTCATACTATAAAAATGTGCGCAATTCAAATACAGATTAGAGACTACCTGTACTTGACATGCAAAATAACATAACATTGATTTTAAAATAAATAAACATCTATAAAATCAACTCCCGTCAGTTTTTCAGTACTCGGATTAAAAATTTTCCTTGGGGTCTTATTGTACATAAAATACCGTTGTGTCAATTTTCAACAATTATGAAGGCCGGGATCGAGTAAAAATTAGGCAAAGTACAAAGTATCACACAATTGCAAAAAAGCCGAATTAACATAGATTGAAGTAAGTAATTCACACTCATAATTTTTGGAAGCTTATTCGAGGAAATCAAGTACAATTACAAATTCAAACTTTCAAGACCCCGTCTTTCAGTACTCTCAGTACTTTGATTGTTTAATGAGGATCAATTTGGATTTTGAAGTAAACAAACGAAATCATAAATTGTATGTATTTTGTCTGTATGCGACTATTTCATTTCAAGTAAAACGGCAAAATGTCAGGGGCAATGTCAGAATGGTGTATATTACAATAAGGACTATATACATGATCAAATATGGTGATGTTGTGTGGGGCAACTGTACCAAAGAAAACTCTGAATTGCTTGAAAAAGTGCAAATTGAAGCAGCCAGAATAATAACAGGGTTGAGAGTTAACTCATCTAGAAGTATTTTATATAGCGAACTTGGCTGGGAAACCCTTCAATCTCGAAGGGATAACCATAAGCTTATTCTTTTCTACAAAATAATTCATGGTTTAGCACCGCAGTACTTGTTAGACTTGATTCAACCATACTTTCCAACTGAACATGCATATAATCTTAGGTCTAATGGCAATTTTTACTCTCTGCCACTATGTCGGACTACTTCTTATTACAATAGCTTTATTCCGTCTACAATTAAATTATGGAATAATCTTGATGCAGAAATAAAACATTCATCATCCTTGTCTATTTTTAAGTCAAAACTCAAAAACCAAAATATACCCAAAACTTGCAAACACTACAGCTTTGGCAATAGGAAAGAAAATATTATTTTATGTCAATTACGGAATAAAGCTAGCAATTCAAATGTTCATTTATTTAAGGATTTTTTAACTGCTGATAGTCAATGTACAAACTGTGGGTCTAAATCTGAAGATAATATATATTTTGTTCTTGAGTGTCCAAGATACACTCAACAAAGAGTTAAACTTTTTAATCAATTTAATGATATTAGTGTACCTTTTCATATTAACTATATTCTTTATGGTAGTTCTGAATTTTCATACAACTTAAATTGTAAAATTGTTTCTTATGTTCATAGTTATATTAGAGCTTCTAAGCGTTTTTAATTTTTTTTTTTCAAATGGGCTGGATCATGACACCAATATTCTATGTCTGTCTGTCAGTATGAATGAATGAAGTGATGGGTTTATAAATGTAGGAATGAATGTGTTCATGTACAGTTGTGTATATGTAAAACAACAAGTTAATTTATCATCATATGACAAAAGTCAAGCTTATTATTTATTATCCAATTATCCTTTGTCTTGTATACAAATATATCAATAATATATCACTCTGTAAACTGGTAAATTATACTACATACTATATACTATATTCTATGATTATTTTATAACACCACTTCTTGACTTTGTATTTTTGAGAGGGTTTATATAGGCTTTGCCTGTTGCCTAATCCATTTGATTACTCAATAAAATATGTTTAAATTTATACATGATCAAATGACTAGCCCCCCTACCCCAATTTCAACCAATTCTTATATAGTATCGAATCAAAATCAAGTCTTTATCCAACATTATACAGAGGTTGTCTAACATATTAGACTCAACATTAGTCACCATTATATTGTCAATTGTTTGCAAATGCAAATGTCAGTTTTTTTTCTTGATATTTTACCTTTGTATAGAGTGCAGGTACATTATATTATATCATATTATATCATATTATATCATTAAAGGTTGCAAGTCCAGCCACTAATCCAATTGAAAATGTGTGCAACTGTATATCATTAGTGGTCAATGTAGTACTTATTTCACATTTTTTACCCTATCATTAGAGGTTACGATTTTTGACCGCTAATGATATAAATCTGAAAATATATCATTAGCGGACGGTTAGGTTGTTCGTCAATGATAAAATTATATCATTAGTGGTCAACATCATAACCACTAATGCAATATTATATCATTAGTGGACGTTGTATCATTAGAGGTTGGTACATAGAAGGTTACATGTAAATAACAAACAGCATTTTACAGCGCAATTAAGCATCTGTATGGAAAATTAGATTGAAGGTCTGTGGGGTCAACTCTGAAGTGTTTATCCCTGAGTGTTTTAGGTTATACGAGCAAAATTACACTCACTCATACTCAGGCTTACACATCAACACGATTGCATATTCGGATTTACAAGTTTACATGTCTGTATTTTTGAACACGATTACCCTCCATAGTTTTGTAGTACATTAATGTCCTAAAGCAGGGGCAGATTCATGAATTATAGATAGAGGGGGGCTCCGGAAGCTCCTAGATTCTAGAAATCTGAAAGGGTAAAAATGAAGTCCTCAAAGTCAGAATTGTGTGATATTTCTTCTCTTGATTATAATTAAGGAATGATGAAATAACAATTTTAAAAGGTTTGTAGATTTAATAAGACCTACAGTAATCCCATCAAAAACTTAAGCTTAGCTGAGATGAAATTCTTTCATCTTGAGTTAGACATATCCGTATTCAAATTAAAACAAAGTAAACAAAAATGTAAATTAAAGATAAAAGCGCCAGCAGGATTCAAACACTCAATCAATATACAATGAAGTCCGCAGCCCTGCTTGTGTTGTTTAGAAAATGAGCGGTTCCGAAAGCATTGTAACGAATGCTGTTTTCCTCGTTTCAAAAGAAATGGGCGTGTCTTATTTAACAATTAACGTTCGATACAAAGTTTAGAACATTCCATTCGAACGAACAATTTTACCACTTCAATGCGCTTCATTGTACAACGGTTTTAATGGCTTCTCGCTAACCGATACACCACGAAATCAAACAACCAGAATCATTTAAAGACGCCGAACACGAAGAAGGAGGACACGAGGCCTAAAGCAAGAGAGGTAGGCTCATCCTCCAATACCCCATTGAACACGGTATCGTCACCAACTGGGATTACATGGAGAAAATCTTGAATCACGCTTTCAAAAATGAACTCCGTGTGGCCCCAGAGGAACACCTCGTCCTTCTGACCGAGGCCCCATTCAACCCCATGGCTAAAAGAGAAAAGATGACACAGGTCATGTTTGAGAAATTTAAAATTCCTGCGTTTTATGTCGCAATCCAGAATACCCTTTCTTTGTACGCTTCCGGTCGTACAACCGGTATTGTGCTGGCGTCTGGAGATGGTGTCACCACCACAGTCCCCATCTACTAGGGTTACCCCCCTTCATACGCCATCATCAGAACGAAAATCGCTGGATGTGATATTACCGACTATCTTACAAAAATCCTTACAGAACGTGGCTACTCTCTCACCACCACAGCCGAGAGAGAAATTGCCCGAGAAATCAAGGAGAAACTGTGCTATGTTGCGCTGTACTTCGAGAAGGAAATGCAGATATCTGCCTCGTCATCTTCCTTGGAAAAGAGCTATGAACTCTCCGACGGTCAGGTCATCATCATTGGCAACGAGCGATTCAGGTGCCCAGAGGCTATGTTCCAGCCATCTTTCCTTGGAAAGGAATTTTCTGGTATCCACAAAACCACATACAACAGTATCATGAAGTGTAATGTGGATATCCGTAAAGACTTGTATGCGAATATTGTCCTGTCTGAAGGTACCACTATGTTCCCCGGTACTGCTGACCGTATGCAGAAGGGGGTCACCGCCCTCGCATTCCCGAAAATGAAGATTAAGGTCATTGCTACACCTGAGAGGAAATACTCCGTCTGAATCGGTGGTTCCATCCTTGCTTCTCTCTCCACCTTCCAACAGATGTGGATCAGCAAACAGGAGTACGACGAATCTGGACCATCCATTGTCCACAGGAAATGCGTCTAAATAGACTCACTGGTTTTAATAACTAAATATTCTCTTCCTGTACTTAAGATTGTTTAGTAGTAGTTCTCATTAAAGACTTGTACGCTAACACAGTATTATCTGGTGGTTCTACAATGTATCCAGGCATATCTGACCGTATGAAAAAAAGGAAACGGCGAGTTTTGCACCTCCGAAAATGAAAATCAAGGTCATTGCCCTCCACCTGAGAGGAAGTACTACTCCTGGATCGCTGGCTCTATCCTTCCTTCTCTCCCAATCTTACAACAGATGTGGATCAGCAAAAAGGAATATGGTGAATCTGCTCCATCTATTGTTAATAGCAAATGTTTCTAAACGAGTTTCTGTCCTTTAAAAAGAACCATATCCATGTGTTTCTAAGAAAAATATGAAATAAGTGTTCTTTGAAAAACATAATATTTTTAGTTTGAAAAATGGAATTATTCAAATTAATTAACATATTTACTTGTATCAACCTTAAAACTTTGATTTATTTGTTTATATTATATAACTAAGTAAAACAAGAAATCTGATCGGTCCTTTTTAAGTCATCATTTTTCGATAGGCCTAATGACCGCCAAACGTTGCCTTGCTTTCACTTTCCAGGTATCACTCACTGTTTTAAATTCCTTACTTACAGCTACGATGATTGTGACAATCACCGTAGTAGTTAATGTGCTTAGTATCGGAGAACATTTTACGGTCCAAATGCAAGTGTTTTGAATAATAAAAGCAATTTAAATCTAGATCTGACCTTTACCTCTCAATTAATACGTTGTATCCCGTATGCATTGTAGATTCAACCCTTCTACCCCAGAATTTAAAGGGGTCAAACTGCTTACATAATATATGTGATAAATTATATTCATTTGATGAATAATAAATGTAATGAAATATATTGGTGAAGATTATTTGTATATTTCAAAAGTCAGTTCTGACCATTTGATACTGTATTGTGTACCGATATCTTTACAATCTTAGCACCTTTTAACTTTAACATGTCCGCATGGCAAGAAATCCCGATCCCGATTGAGATATACGTCTTATTGTGTGCTAGCCTGGTTCCCTGGCCTACCAATAATTCTGTGTTGGAACCAGGCTAGTCATACACAATCTTATTTTCCCCCATTATATCGGGTTTTACCAAGGGTTGGCAAAAAAGCGAGAAATACTCATATTTCCCAGGACGGTGGGAAATACCGGTAATTCCCGGGAATTACTGTATAATCAAGAACAACTACATATTATAGTACTTCATACTTAGATATTAGTCTTAATCAAATCTGTAGGGTTGTAGACAATAGTACACCTTGTCAGCTTTTTGACATTTTATTATGTTCTCTGATTTTAACAAGTTTTGACTGGTCAGTAATGCATTGGTTATCTTCTTATGAATACTCCAAACATGGTTCATTCATTGACACCATTGTTGTTTTTAAGATTAGTCATGTTGTATATTTGATTTGATAAAATGAAATATATCAGAAAGGACAATAGGTGAATCTATACAGTTATCATAAACATGATATCAAAAGTTCCATTGTCTGGTTATTTGGTGAATGTGAAAATGGGGCAAGAAAATTGTGAAAAATAAAGTGTGACTGTGTCACCACCTCAGTATGCAACACACCTAAGAAGAAGCCAATCAGCCCCACTCATAGTATATATCTCCCCAAAACAGGAGCACAAAACTGTCAAGTGTCATTTATTATAACAACATGCGTGATTATTGAATTGTTACTTGTAACACCTACAGTAATTATACCAGTATATTTTGTGCTTTGAATTATAAATCTGTAAAATAGAAAACTTGAAGTTCAAAAAGCTGGACTAAAATTTGTACATTGGCAGCTATAGAAGTCTTTGGGAATAGGTGATTGGTGAATTTAAGATTCATAAACTGGCAGTGAAATGGGAAAGTAGGATAAATTGGTTTTTGATGCTTATTGTTAATATCTTATATCATAAACATAAGTTTTACATTGAAAAAATTAAAGAAATAAAGATTATAAATTTGTATTTCCCAGTATTTCCCAGATTAATGAAAAACAGTAGTATTTACCGGGACTGGAAATACCGGTATTTACCACCGGTAATTCAGCACTGGTATTTCCCGGCCAATCCTGGTTTTACCTTGCTTTTATACTTTCTGCGTGCACCTCATGGCCGCAGTAATTCTGTTTGTTAGATGCAAAAGTCTAACTGTATATCCGGTTAAATTCGCGATTATCTTGTTTTCACTCTTTACGATCACAATCATATCATACCATAATAATGCGCAGACAATATATTTATTTATTATATGCTATTATAAACTATTTAAATCGCAAGAAAATGCAATGCACAAATAAAAGCAGGTAACTGTTAGAGTTTTGCAAACTATAAAGGAAGGATCAAATTGCAAACGTTAACCGCAATTTCTCTTTAATTTCTTACAAAATTCGAGTTTTATTCACATAGAAACTGAGAAATATCAATTAAAAACGACATAGTTCTAACCTAATTAATTGAGAATCGATCCGTCCGCTTGTGAATATATGAATTCGTTTAACTTTAACCTTTAAATTAATTGTAAAGGTACTTAAATATCAATTGTAATTCAAAAAGATATAACAAGTAAAGTTGATGTATTTTATAGTAGATTTGATATTGACTTTGCGTTTTCTATTTCTCAACTGATCAAAACTTTGGCTTAACCAAGCGCAAAAAACTTCACAAACATAACATCCAAGTATGTAGAGTAATCATGGCAATCTTTACATATATGACAGATTTTATTCGGACCTTGAAGGGGTAATGATTACGAATTTTCAAAGGAGAAATCTTGGAAATTTTTTCAAGTTATTATGCAAATTGTGAATTCAGCATATCTTGGGACATAGTAAGATAGTGACCAATCTATTATTTGCATTTTATGTATCCAAATTGCTGCATATTTGTTGTTATTTGGAAGTTTTTACGTGTGTGTGTGTAGGGGGGGGGGCTTTGTTAGATGAATGTATGTACTAATATTTGGCATTATGTCGTATATTTTTTATTCTAATTCATATAAACAGTTTTTTTTAGAGCAAATAAGAAATATTAAAAATGATTTCTCTAACTGAACTATATTTTTTCAAAACACTTTTAACCAACATTAAATGAACATAATATTTCATTTTGTTTCAGTGAAGTTTTAAAATTTATAGAATAGCACTCTCCATATTAATTATATTCGAATATATTTTGCACCCGCTTAAGGTCCTTCAAACAATGCCGATTTCGGGAAAATAAACCAACTTTAATCTTGAAATTTTTCGGCTTAAATCAGGATTACCATTTCAGAAAGGTAAAAAATTAAATAAATCTTTATTTTTAAAATTATTGCTACTTTACCGCCGGAAAATTTAGAGTTTTAGCGCCTACTTTTGTTTTTTAAAGGTATTGCAAGATTTGAACTTCGACATTCAATAGCTAAAACACGGGTCGGAACAAATCATCTTTATATTTTACAAAAAAATACTTTAATGCGGTGAAGAAAATGATATGTAACTCTGGTGCAATTTCTTAAAGTTAAAGATAAACGCAAGCCGGGTTTATTTGATCCGACATCGACACAAACATTCGTTTATCAATTTTTCAGCATTCTCTAATAATACTAAATATTACTCTGATTTAATTATGCCAATATTCAATTTGCATTTGATTTTCGGGTTCTACATTTGTCGTACAAACACAACTCAGGACCTGAACGATAAAATTCAAAACTAGCACAACTTAAATTTTTATTCTTAAAAATGCCTGATATTTTTTTTGTTTTGTTAGGCATATGTATGGTTTGAAAAATAAAAAAAAGATAACATTATGTAACAACACGACATGAAAGAATTGTTTGGAATTTAACCAACAATATCCTCTGTTTGACAAAAGCTACAAACGTTTATATCTTGATTCTTCTAAGCTTCTCAAATCATTAAAACATATCAAGTGTTGACAAAATACACCGAAATGAAATCTCAATTTCATCATCCACGAAGATTACGTTTATATCTCCGTGCAAATATTTAAAAACTTGCAAATACAATCTGTAACCGGATATGGTATTTGTTTAAATTGGCATGGTAGCTTGGCATACAACAGTGGGGAGGAATAAAGGATATTGTGACGGTGAATGTAGAGGTAAAGTAATATCCACGTACTTATTTGTCAACACTTGATATGTTTTTTTGATATTATAATCTTTGTACACAATGAAATTGATATTTTATTTTTCTGATCTTTCACACAGATATTTAAAAGAAAGGAATTTCGGTGTATGTCATGTTCATTACAAAATGTTATCTTTTTTATAAGCCATACATATACGTAACAAAAAAAAATATATCAGCCATTGTTTTTGTTGTTTTTTTTAAATTGGAGTTTTACTACTTTTAAGGTATCCGATCCATATTAGGACCAATTTTCTAACGTTGAATAACCATCATGCTTTAAATACTCTGATATTAAATCGAAACATTTTAGACTAAAAAAAAGATTTACCAAGAGAAATTTTCAAAAATGTTATTACCTAAGCAATATGTAATCAATGAAGGTTGCATTTAGGTCTATGGGGACAAAGAGTTTTATTTTTAAAAAAAAAGCAAATACTAAAAAAAACATCAATGAATGCTTTGGTGGAAAGATGTATTTACTTATTAGGAATAGAACAAAATATTTAAAACAAATTTTACACCGTATAGACTTTAAATTTTAGAATTGATTTTTATTGATTAAAAGCAAAGGAAGGCAACTCTTGAAAAACAGGAAAAGGTTATTTATTAGGGCGCATTCCACTCTTACATACTGATACTCAACCATACTCAAACATGAAAATCCTGTCTAAGTATACTGAGTATTCAGCCCATGCATGTCTATTATGCATCGAGATTCATTGAATGTGGAGCTATTATGCCGAGATACCTTAAATCTTATCGTTCATGTCCTGAATTGTGCTCGTACGACAGATGTAGGACTCAAAAATCAAATGCAATTTGAATACTTGCATAATCAAATCAGTGAATGTTAAAATTAATAACCGTATGTTTCTGTCGATGTGCATCAAATTAAATAAACCCGTGAATAAAAACACTCTGTTGTTTCTATTGTAAGATTTAACCTTGATGCTGTTACAACGATACAAAAATAATACAATGCAATTGAGGGGGCATGGTAACGCTTTTAGTCAAAAATTATTTGTCCGATTTTAATGTTTACAATGCTACATTAAGGCATTTCTTAACAGGCAACCAAAATTTGAGTATTATCCGGTGAGTTATGAGCGAGTTACAGAGCTTCTAATTCTGTCCTATGTAAACATAGCTTTCGTTTACATTTTGAATGTTGAAGTGAAAATCCCAGTTTAAAACTTAAAATTAATGTATTAAACGTTAGGAACTGTTTATTTTTTTATTAAAATGAGTAAGAAAATAGACAAATAAGTTTGAAAAAGATTTTTACTTGTATGTTGAACCTACGTAAACAAAAACAGGGCACAAGCCTTGTTTACATGACAAAGAATTGAGAGCCTTGCATCTTGCTCATAATTCTACGTCTGACTCTCAAATTCACATGATCATAAGAAATACATTCCAAAAGCATGGTAGATAATAAAAACAGTAAAATTGAATTTGACCAAAATCGTGACCATACCACTTTAAGATATAATGTAAGGTTTGCAGCGTGCATTTATCTTTAACTTTTAGAAACTGCACCACACGTTTCCCAAAAAAAAAAACCAAAACACCAAATGTCACGATTTTGTTATTTTCATAATGTTCATTGGAATGTTTTATCTAAATTTAAAAACATATATTTTAATTTGCAAATTACTTATATGAAAAAGCCTTACATTCATAATGGAAACCCCCTGCAAAAAATAGGCAAGTAAAAAGTAGGGTAAACAAAAAAAAACAAAAAAACAATCGATTAAAATTGGCGTTTGATCATTAATTTGTCCTGGACATATAAATTAAAAAAAACTCACCAACGCATATCATCTCCCCATGAACTTTGTCACTAAATGTAACTTTTTCTCACATATGAAGTGTGTCTTAAGAATGACGTTTACTCAAAATGAAAAAAAATCCACTGCTGAAAATAAAAAAAACCTCATCGATTGTATGTTTCAAATCGTTATTTTTAAATAATTTAATTCTGATCGTAACGCCTCATTTGATTGGCTAAACAAATTTTTATATATCATATCGTATAACATAACTTGCCTACGTCACAATGCGACGCTCGTGCGAAACGTATTAATCTGCTTGACGTTACGTTCAATTTCTTATTTTTTTTTTTACAAATCAACAACTTTTAGTTAAATAATGGGCGTTATTTTTTATTTTAGTTATAGAAAATTAAATTATAAGGAATAGATTTACTTTTTACTTATGTTATTTGCGGTTAATAAAGCGTAAACTGCCCCAAGATATGTTATATCGTATAACATAGGAAGAAATTAAATTCATTCCTTAACTAAAAAAACCAGGTCGTATGAATGACATATCCAAATAGGTTTATTATTACAACCAATACTAGTATTTCAGATTTCTTTCTAAAGTACTCTAGCTCATAGTATGAAAAATCTTACTTCATAGCATTTTGTAATTTTTAAAATCATCCAAAAAATTTGCGAAGAAGAGTTTCTCATTTATATGTCAAAAAAGTTTATATTTATATATACAGATTATATTAATATTCATATTTATATATACAGACAACGAATAAAATATATGAGATGAGTAGAGACCTGTGTAATTAATAAAAAGAAAATTAGTAGGTAACAGGGGGGACATAAATGCCACACCAAGGGCAAGAGGGCAACAGGAAGGACAATTTTGATTTGAAGGATCCTTAAACACGTTAAGCAGCGGTGCACAAAGGAATATATAATGTTGCATATTTTATGTCATGGTGTCACAAATGAAAAAAATCTTTTGGGTGTTGTTAACTTAGGGGTTGATATGTCAAATTCGGATTCTTATAAAGGAATTAGACTGAAACAAAATAGGCTTGTAGCAAAAGTGAAGAGGAAATTCTGACTGGGATATTTTTAAAAATCTAATGCTTGGTATATATTTTGCTACATAAACTATATTTTATTTCTTAGAGTTATGTTACTGTAATATTTTTACAATTAGGAACTGTCATATAGAGTAAAATTTTGAGGCATTTAATTTGTCAAAAAATATTCAAATACCACTTACTCAAAAAGTAAATCATTGACCAAGTATTATTTTAAAAGTAAAAATATCACTACAAAGGTCTATAATGAAATGAAAGAAACTGTCATGATGAAAAAAGTAAAATCGTGACACCGTGAATTGTTTTGGAAACGTGATGGACATGTCTGATCAATGCAGAAATATATACTAAAAATATTGTTAAAGCTTTTAAAGAAGGCTACTCTTCCTCAACAACTGATGCAATATTTTTTTGTGAATTGCGATATCTATGACACAAATCTTCTTTGTAACAAACTTTTATAATCCATTCACTAAATAGTATTCAACATAAGATGGCAGAACATGAATGCTTATAAAAGTTTAAAATTGTCTTGTATGTAAGGTGGTGCCGTTGTAACTATCAATAAATTCTATCTTTTTGATAATTAGAATGTGATGTAGCATAAGAATATATAAAAGATTGACAAAAACCGGTTTGAGTAAAAAAAGGATTCCAAAATAACTAAAAAATTATTGTGTACAGTTCCAGCAGAAGTATATTACATTTGCGTACTTGTAATAGATATATAGCTAAAGTAAAAATAATTTTAGATAAATCTATTATATTTTACAATGTAGTTTGGAACTAATATAAATAGTACAGTATTTTCATCGTATGAAATGTCATTATCTCCAAATAACATTAAACTTAAGTTACTGTTTTTTTAAACCTTGGCATTGATTTTTGATTAAAAAAAAAAAAAAAAAAAAAGAGAAGAAGACTGTTTTAACTTCATTATGTTTAGGACAGTCAAAAAATGATATGCATTTTCAGTATGATAGCCACAATTTTTACGAATAAAATCATCAAAAAGGTCGCCATTTGAACTACTAGCATTGTTCTTATTGACAATGTATGCTATTTCTCTGCGATTCCCAAAAATTAAAAAGTTTATTTGGAGTTATGAAATATTGTTACTTAAAGGAATTTGAAAAAGAAAACAATGTTGAGAGACTTCCGATGTCCAAAGGTAGTTAATTCCACAGTTAAATTGTAGCAGGTATAAAACTTCTTATTAACCAAGATGTAGTTCGGGATTGAGGAATGACAAAAGTAAGTACATACAGGGTTTCAAAAGATTTTGTAAGTAATATGGCACATTACCATTAACCATCTTAACACAAGATTAATTTCTTTTTTTTTCCTGATAACCACGTGCACCCTAGTTTATATACAGAGAAGATGGGAGAATAAGATGGCGCAAATGCCTATTCAGCTTAGTAGTGAAATACAATTTTGAATATATTTTTTCCCAATTAAATCTATTTAAATATAACATAGTACAAGTTGGCAAAAGCACAATTTCTAACTATATTCATTTTTATTATATTTAACAAAAGAATGTTGGTGGTATCGAACCCATTACATAAAAACCCTAGAAATGCAAGGGTAGCTTATGTCGGATACTCTAACCACTGAGCCATTTCAAACACAACAGAGTAGGATGTTTAAATATTATGTGTGAATTACGGACTTATTTTTTCAAAACGTTCAATTGTTGGGATACAAAATTTTAAATGTATAGTGGGTCATCTCTCCACGTTTTTGTTGATTGAAATCGGTTTGTCTTCTAATAGACCTTATTTAGACTATGAGAAAAATATGAATAACAAACCCACTCTATAAAAAATGTCTTGACGTTCTAAAAAATGAGAGTATTCGCAGGTTTTGATACGTATATGCCTGTTTGAGTCAACATATTCCAAATAATAAACATATTTATAGGTTAAACATCAATGATATATTAAATATATATTGTTTTAAATGATTTTTAAAAATAAATATATCAGATTCATTGATATTTTAATTTTTCAGTAGCTTGTCCGGCCGTGTATGGGCATTTTACACGCCTTATCCACTCGTCTTCTTTGATCTGGAGGAGTTAATTCTTAGACCTGTAATAATCCTAGCAGCAGTAATTTGAACATCCTCTAATAAAGTTGCTAACCTATCATTGCAATTGTCCCAGACAATATCCCCGCATCTGAAACCTGTTCCCGTATAGGCAACAGGTAATACTAGTAATTATTTTCATATATTTAGTTTTGACTATATCGCCTCAGGTGACTTGTTTTTTGGCGACGGTATTTAATTGGGCATACGATTTAACTTCATCATTCTGAGAGTAATTCAAAATGGGAGAAGATGTAGCAGCTTTAGTTATTGACAATGGATCCGGAATGTGCAAGGCCGGATTTGCAGGAGACGATGCTCCCAGAGTTGTGTTTTCACCTAATTTTGAACGACCTAAGCATCAGGTAATACGAACTTAAAATGTCTCTTTCATCGAGTGGTTGTTTAACTCGGTCGCTTTCAAATACCTATTAATATATTTACGTGTATATACACTCTAACAATAGTAATTTGACAACAAATGTTAGCCTTAGCTTTTTAATCCCCCCCCCCCAACTTTTTTTCCCCGAAACTCGGGAATTAAGTATGTTTTTCTAATAACTTGTCACTAGTTGTGTTTTCCACCCTTTTGCTCTCATTTTAACTCTCAAATTATCATAAATGTTATTACAAAGTAACCTTGTGGGTTTTAGGATCTCAAGTTAATTTGAACATTTCATCGAATAGCTGCAATAGGGTAGCCCCTTTCGATTATTTTCATCTGAAGTTTTTTGGAGCGGGACTACAATTCTATAAGATATCCGTATAGATTCTTATAGACTGTCCCAATATAAAACCGATCAAGATCAGTAAAGATGGTAGACATGTTAAAATTGTGATGTTTACATTAAAAACCGTAATGGCTTAAACTTCATATTTTTAATTTATTTAATGCCCTATAACTACAATGTTTGATTTGAGGTAAAAATTGCAACAATCTGATTAGAAGATGGCTCTCTACATAAGCGCACAGCTGTGTGCTTATATAGAGATCTATATTTTAATCAGATTGGAAATGCAAGTGAGATTAACATAGGACGTAAAATTAACGACTCGTGAAATGTATGGTTAAAATGTTATGAAAAGGTTCTGTGGTTGTCCTGAAGGTCAAATAATAGGTAAAAAATAACTCTTTTTTTTACCAAAAAAAAACTTGGTTCCTCGAACTTCTCATACATTTTCAACAGTTGACAAATCATTTTTGGAATGTGTTTTGGGGTATCCTATACTGTGGTTTCATTTATTTTCAAGGGCATCAATTTTCGTGGATAAAGTGAAAATCACAGTTTCAAGGATACGTAAATTCGTGGCCAATGACCCTATCAATACAAAATGTTAATAAAAATTGCACTTCAATGAACATTTAATTTCGTGGATCAACTAAACAACGAAATCCACGAAAATTGGTATTCAACGAATATTGATGAAACCACAGTACATGCGCGATAAGGTTTCGGAAATTTTAATTTTGTCTTGGGGGTCATTTAGCGGCTGAAAAATGACCCTTTTTTTTTTTTTTTACAAAAAAGGCTGGTTTCAAAAAATGTCAATTTTTTTTTGCAGTAGCCTAATGATTTACTAGAATATTATTGGGTGTGTCAGAAAAAAATTTGTTACACAACACATGACACTCCAAATCAAAATCTAAAAGCTCCGTTTCCTGGTTTATAAGACGGAAGAGCAGTTTGAGAAAGTAAAACGTGACAGACGGAACGAACGGACAGACGGACCAGGGTAGCAACAATATACCTGAACTGTCTTTAGAAAGGGCGGATATAAAAAAGATTAGCTTGTTTGGAATATTACATTAAGATTTATTGCTATTAAATACTATGTACTTAGTTTCTCTGTAAAATGTTCGGTAGTATAAAAGAAGATACGTTAACTAACAAGTAATTCAATTCATAAAACATGTATAAGCATAGAGAATCTCACCCTAAAACCAAATCCATGTTCCTGGACAATAAATATTACGACTTGCTAAAGTGTTATTTGCTCATCATACCGATGTTCTTTGTTTCACGAATGGTTATTAGTGGAAAGATGTTTGAATTTGCATATATTTAAAACAGTTTCATAGTTTAAACCTAAAATGCAGGAATATATGACAAAAGAATAATAAAAAAGTAACCTTACTTAATATGCTTTGTTACTAAGACGATTCAAATTTCACAGTCATCAAAAAAATCAAAATATACAATAATCAGTAGATTTTCACCTTTAAAAATTATGTTGAAGTATGAAGATATAAAATATCAAATAGATGCAATACAATTTCTAGGTGGACATATATAGTTTCTTCAGAGAACTTCGTGTGGCTCCAGAAGAACACCCCGTCCTCCTGACCGAGGCCCCAATCAACCCTATGACCAACAGAGAGAAGATGACACAGATCATGTTCGAGACCTTCAACTCTCCCGCCATGTACGTCGCCATCCAGGCCGTACTGTCCCTGTACGCTTCCGGTCGTACAACCGGTATCGTACTCGACTCCGGAGATGGTGTGTCTCACACAGTCCCCATCTACGAGGGTTACGCCCTTCCCCACGCCATCATGAGATTGGATCTCGCTGGACGTGATCTGACCGATTACCTCATGAAAATCCTCACAGAACGTGGTTACTCTTTCACCACCACAGCTGAGAGACAAATCGTCAGAGACATTAAGGAGAAACTGTGCTATGTTGCTCTGGATTTTGAACAAGAGATGGCCACTGCTGCTTCATCCTCATCTCTAGAGAAGAGCTATAAACTTCCCGACGGTCAGGTCATCACCATTGGCAACGAGCGATTCAGGTGCCCAGAGGCCATGTTCCAGCCATCCTTCCTTGGAATGAAATCATCTGGTATCCATGAAACAGCATACAACAGTATCATGAAATGTGATGTCGATATCCGTAAAGACTTGTACGCTAACAGCTTACTATCTGGTGGCAACACCATGTACCCTGGTTTAGCTGACCGTATGCAGATAGAACTTGCATCTCTTGCACCACAGACAACAAAAATCAAGGTTATTGCCCCACACGAGAGGAAGTACTCCTCCTGGCTCGGTGGGTCCATCCTTGCTTCTCTCTCCACCTTCCAACAGATGTGGATCAGCAAACAAGAGTACGACGAATCCGGCCCATCCATTGTCCACAGGAAATGTTTTTAAATATATATTTTTTGGAAAACGAAACGACTTTCTCATGATTTTACATTAAAGCTGCTTGGTCTGATTTCTTTCTAATAAAATAATTTTGCATACAAACTAATTATCTTTGAAAGTTTTTTACCTTGTCACCATGCGTGTATGACGTTTCCCTCAAAGCGGACACTTTCACCTATCTACAACAGTAGATAAAAATATTCGAAGTAAATAAAGAGATCATGAAGAGATAATGAAATACATGTTACTGGCCCACATCTGACGACATTGTATACTATGTTATGATTTGACGTAAATACCTTAACGGCTGCACGTGAATAGTTAGAGTTCTATTTGCTTTTTGAATAGCGAATAATAGTATTCTGTGGTCGGTTCACTATTCAAATAACCGTAGGTATGCTAATAAACGTAATTTCAGAATTCATATAAACTTACTTTTTTATTTGAAATTGTAATATATAGTACGTTTGTATAATAGAATATTCTGTGCTATAACTAAAGAGGTCAGTTATTCTCTCTAGAACATTCTTGAGTGTCAATGTAATTCATTTATCGTCTTGTACATTTAATTTCTAGAATTTGCTACATTTATATTTTAGAATAAATAACCTGTAAACAGTCCTCATAGGATAGAATTTCATTGGACTTTTCTTTTAAGACATTAAACTGTGAACAGTTACCTACTTACTGAGACATTGTGTTTGTGATATCTATTCGGCTGATTAACAGACACTCTTAAAATTAGGACTCTAAGTGTAAATTGTATTTTTGTATTTATATAAGGAATAAGGAATCATTCTTTGAGTATTATGAGGTGATAATTTTGGTCGGGGCGTGATCAAATCCAATAAAGCCCGAATGACTTTATGATAGATTTGATCACGCCCCGACCGAAATTATCACCTCATAATATTCAAAGACTGATTCATTATTATTTATATTTATATAATTTAAAGCCATCGTACGATTAAATAATCTAATTCTGGCTGTAACGCGCTTTCTGATTGGCTAAAACATTATTTTATATCGTATAAAGAATGTTGCTTACGTCATAGCAAGACTAACGTCAAAAACGTATCAATACGCCTGACGTTGTGTTTGAATTTTGTACAATTTTACGTCATTTTAAAGGTCAAATGACCGTTTTTATCTCAATGAAGAGTGAAAAAAAATATATAAGCAATGAATTTAATATGAATTAGTTTTAGACGATATAAAATGGTTTGAGATAATTTACGCTTTTTTATAAACCGCTTTTATTTTTACTGTCTTTGCTGAAATACGAGATGTTCTTTCATATTACACCTTATGTAGAAGCTGGTAATGGTCGTATTTCTGTTTCATGTTTCAGTTTACATGCAGGGGAGAATTGGTCATAATTCCCCCATTTCAGAATAACACATGTAAAACGTACATTAAACATTTATTAGAATAGCCAGGGGCAAACTCAAAAGTTTTTGAAGAATTGCTCTTTTATCGATTTTTTCTTAACCTAGATCATACCAACAACCCAAATAAACAAAACAAGAAAGTATATCAATTTGTTGACGTGAAAGTCAAGGTAGCCTTCAATATTTAATCAAAGTACTGAAGTACTGAAAGCCGGGCTCTTTTGATATGTTTTTATGTATATAGTGTTGTAAAGACTGAAAATCTCTCTCTCTCTCTCTCTCTCTCTCTCTCTCTCTCTCTCTCTCTCTTCTCTCTCTCTCTCTCTCTCTCTCTCTCTCTCATTCATGCTTTTAATGTCGGCAAAGCGTCAGAGAGCAACCAAATTTTGTAAGCGGCTATAAACAAAAATATGTCTGTCTAGTAGAAAAAAATTCAACAGTTGCTGCCTTGAATTTTGCAACAAGCGTTATAAATTCAAACCCAATTTCTTCAATGCGCAGCAAAGTACTTCATGGAAATTCATGCGTTTGGTATGTGTCCAAAATGCAGAGTCTTGTTTTTAAAACACATAACTAATAAGAAAACTAAAAAAGATAGACAATACTCTTGAAATAAAAAAAAAACAAAAAAAAAACCCCAACACTTTTGACAAAACGTGGCTCTTTGTGTAACTATTCTGTATATAGCGGAAGCTTTTACTTTGACGCTGTTTGGTTTTTTGTTTACTTTTGAAGTTGTGCTATTTATAATACAATATTGATTTATATATATAAATATTTATTTTTATTGCTGCTTTCAGCAGAGCCCGGCTAAGAATAACCATGCAAGACACAAATTTGACAAGTCTTGTTTATTTAAGAAATAAAGTACATGTACGAGTTATCGTGAATGGTGCAGAATAACCTCCGAGGTTAAGAAATGTTGTTTTGAAATATATTTCAAACAACATTTCGAGACCGAGGAGGTTATCCTGCAACATTCACGAAAACAAGAACTTTATTTCTATTCTACTAACAGCCCAGTATTTCTACAGTTCGTCTCTCCTAGGAGCGTTTTCTCGAGTTTTTCACTCTAGATACCAACCTCTTGATCCGCACGCACAAATTAAGACGAACAGAAAAATTAACTCCATGTACTGTCCAAAATGGAGGTTGTCAATAACATTATGCACCGTAAACTAGAAATTAAAAATTTGGAATTAAAATGAGATGCGTAGGTACTTTTCCATGAATTTTTCCTTAAGAAACAAATTTTTTTTTGTATATTACTTCATATTGTTGTGTTTACACTAAGTCTTGCAATATAATATTTGAAAGAAACGTCAGGTATCGGTAATAACGTAACTTTAATAATTAGAATAAAAAAATAAAAGGTTTAAATTAAAATTTATTTTGTTACATTATTGTGTTTACAATTTTTTAAAGAATCAATAACTTTTATATAAATCGGACATAGAAACATCATACATTACCTGGTATCTGTGCACTGTTTTTGAAAAAAAAATTTATATGAAATTCGTTGTAAAACAAACAAATGATAAAGTATAAGATATGTGTTTCAATTTATTCTTTAACTATGCACAACATATATGTTTATTTTTATAATAACATATGTACACATCGATCTATTACGTAAATTTAAAATCTTGAAGGCGTCTGATGCATCCGTGTCCGCCATGTTGGAGAGTCCTGACCCTCCATAGATCGAGAGTCGGACTCGATGTAAACTCGGGTTTAAACTCTCGCTGTTTATCTCAAAAACTCGCTACTAGAGACCGAACTCGAGTTCCAAAAGAAAACGCTCCTATAGAGAAACGATCTAGGTCATTTTGACGGCTGTTCCGTGTAACCCCAACGGTTTTGTTAGTAATGTTTACATGTGTATCGATCAAAGAAATCACATGCAGACGACAGAATTTTTTTTTTGGATTTTTAATACTCTGCACTTATTTATAAAACATCTTTGAGTTATATTCCGAATATTTTAAGGGCAATTTAATACGATTATTACTACTACACGTTATATATTTTATGTAAAAACACGCTGTGAAAATGTGCTTGGGAGGTCCTAGGAACAGCTGCATTTATCTCTTAAAAGTAAACATTTGAGGCAATACATATCGTTTTGACTGGAACTAACACTTGATATTGACATGGTTTTAAAACTTTTTACGGTTTGAAGTTGTACTTTCATGATCAGTGCCAGACAAATAGGTATTTCTGATCTGATAATTTACTGATGACGTTCGTGGTGTATTGGAGAATAATGTCCGCGGCATCTCTTTACTGTAGTAGAATTCTTATTCAACACTATGCATCCAAATAGTTTATACCCGCCTTTTTAATAAATATGCCTTTGTCTCAACCAATAACTCGGAGTTTTTTAAAACTTATTTTTTTGCAAACGAGGCGGATCTAGGTCAAACTTATGTGTATTTGACATTAAGTCGATTGACATTATATATATATCTTTATAGATACCAGAGAAAAAAAAACCTGTGTTGCCTAATGTGGGCAACTCCATGCGTATATCTAGAGCTATGATAGAGAATATCGTGACATGCCAGAACAAATATTCCCATTCCTTACCGACATGCAAATTGAGATAGATTTGAAGAATTGAACTTATATTCTGGCAGCAAAAAATGTCAAATATTGTATTAATATCAGTGACTAGTACATGTATGCATTTGTGTGTACAGAACAATTTAACGTTTGAAGGAAGAAAGACAATCCTAAACGTAGTGGCTTGATAATATACATTGTTGCCAGATTAGATAGTCTAAATACCTCTAAATTAGTGTTCTAAAAAATGTTTTTATAAACAAATAACTTATTTGTTCGAACAACAGCAAATTCGTCTAAACTTAAAAGATTTATTTTTTTAAAGTGGTTCTTGACTCTTTCATGCCGCCGTACATACCCAAGCATATTGTATTTTAAAGAAAAATGTGATGTGCAAAAATTTATTTCATGATTTTAATTGATAATCCACGATTTGTTTAACAAGTTATATTTGTTTAACTAGTTATTACTAGTCTGCACGTTTTCTACATTTTATGTATCAGGCACGTAGCATCTGTTTTGAAAAAGAGTGCCAAAATTATTCGACAAGCAAATGCATTTTTTATAAATTATAAAAAAAAATCGTCAAAATCATAATCTATGATAATGATTCAAAAATTCTTTAAAGCCGTATAATTCAATTAAAATTCTTTATTGACCATTAAGGGCTCTCAAAGGGGTAACAAGAAGATTGTACAAAACAGTCATAATGCACAATAAACACATCCACAAGAGGAAACGAGGTGTATGATTGAAAGGTTACAGACATTCATAAATATTAGCATACATGTATATTTATATACATGATATGTAAATTTATGTTTACGTGTATTAAACACTCATATATAAATATGTCAAAATACATACACATTTTAGATAATTTATCACATGATGAGAAATTAATAATTGATTCACAAATACCAACTAAGGCAATGTCCATTAAATACATTCTATCTGAAGCAGATGTTTTAATCAGTCTTGACAACTATCATGTTTAATTTTACACTTGTACAAATTCCGTTTTTAAGCCTTTTTTGATAGTTGATTAGCAAATAGTAAATTTCAATTTGGTAAGAAACATTTTAGTTACAAAGAATCTGGGGGAATAAGCCGTTGCAAATGCCCACGGCCCTCTCTTACGTCTTATAAGAAGTAATAAACGTACGAGTTAACTGGGCATTTAAATGGTGGACAGTATTATCTATATGAAAATGTCCAAAAATGCGAGAAAGGGGCAATCGACGTATGAAAGGCGTAAATGCGCTTATATTTTGTAGTATTTACAGATACTTTTAACTGGCGAATTTAGAATGACAATCACATACTCATTTAAAGAGTTAAAATACAAAAATGTTGATTACTTTTTAGCAATATTTAATTTACCTCAGTCATCGTATACAACCCCTAACGCAGGGGAGTCGACAAAGAGTATGGGGGAGTCGATTTTTTCGCTTCGGAGACAGAAAGAATTTAGTTAACTCCTTTTGTATTCAAAACAAGTATTTTCAAAAAAAAATATACAGTGGCGTCGGAAGCAAATTGAAAGTGGGGGGGGGGGGGGGCTAGACTTATAAAAAATCTTGACAAGCAATAAAAAAGTCTTTGATATGTATAAATTTGCCCTTAGTCCTTAGTCCCCCTTAGCCCCCCCCCCCCCTTCCCGGTTGATATATACCACACGGAAGACAGTGATAGTCAAACCAGTAACGTATAACTAGGGGTCTTGTTATAGGTCACTGGTCAAACTTTGTGTTGGTCATTAGTCCTAGTGGTCTTTGTGTCTTTTGGTAGATCTACTATGGTTTTTCTTTCACAAGAAAACACGTAATTTGATGTGATTTTCCTGCCGATACAATTGGAAGTGAAAAACATGGCTAGTTAATCGTTGAATTTTCTTTAGGCGCATACTGTACATTTGACTTAGCTTGTATTCTGCATTTTGTGCACAATGACATGCTTTTGTCCGGCGTATGTCCTTATTGTGTTAACAAGACTCTCAAGGATTAAAAGATGGAACGTTTTATCTTGCCATTTAATTGTTTCTTGCATGCACAACAACCATTTGTTTACAATATGAAATCGTGCAATCTCAAAGAGAATAACATACATTTCAAATTTTATAAAAGTAGTGGAAAACGCATATCAAATAATTTCAAGTTATTATAAGCAAATTTTTATTATTCAGAAAAAAAAGAAAATTACATTTTAAAAATGTATATTATTAAGTAAAAAAAAAAGAAACTTAGATTCTAACAATGTAAACAAAAAGTTAAACAAAAAAAAACCCATAACGCGTACGATTTGAACACCCACTTTTACAGTAACATTTGTTTAAAGAACTCCTCGCTTACCACTACACCACCGATTCGCTTGTTTAGATGCTATAAAAAAGCTGATTCTATTGTTATCAGTTTTACGCAAACGACTGGACTTAGTCATTTAAAGCGCAATCTTAAAAATTAAAAGAGGAAAACTTACTTTTTACCATAGAGTGGGTTTTCGTACCATTTTTTGGAAAATTTAAAGAGATAGAGGTTAATATGTGTTAACAATATTCGTACTTTAAAAAAATGGTACGATGACCCACTCTATGAAAAAATATAATTTGAACATCGGATTTCTATATCATTTTGTTGCCAAATTAGCATATATTAACTATTTTGTTGTCTTAATATCAATTCATTGTGAAGTTACTTTTTGTGGGTTATGGCAGCACTGATTGTATATGATCACATATGTTTAATAAATGTAACGAAAGTGAAATTTGCTAGAAATAATTTTCTTTTTTAATGAAACTATGTGGTTTTTTGCCTCGGCTTATTCCCCCAGATTCTTTATTATATTTAAAACAAAAGACAGTTTCTCACGATTTAAATAGCGGTATTAAAGCACAACCAAAGCATTTATTGTTCTGTAAATAGGTTAGCAATCTTGTAGGATGTATTTGCATTAATATTTTTATTCTTTTTCCGACCAATGAGGGTCGTTTTTATATTCCTGGTTTTCGTGGTGCGAACCAGAATAAAATCATAGACTCCCTCTGGATGGGACACCATGCCATCGCAGATTAACTTCCAGCCTGAACCGGAACCGAATGTTATATGTGTGGGCTAAGACAAATGTAGATAAAGTGCCTTGTCTAAGGACACAACACACAACGGGGTCGACCTTTCCATATTTTCATATAACACGCACCAAATATATTTTATTATACATTCATGTTAATTACTGAAATCTGATTGGTTTAGACGTAGTTGATAATCTGTTCTTTTTTGCAACAGGTAACACAACAAATTGTTAGATGCGCGTGAATTATGCGCGTACGGTTGGACGTAGCATTCAGGTCATTTCTATATAAAACTAGATGCTGTCATTAGACAGTAATACCCGCACCATGTGTTTGCCCCTAAATAACACTGTTTTGTACCAGTTTAATTAAAAATGAAGGCTATATGCAAGCTCCAATAACAATTAAAATTTATAATTTTCATAACTGAAGGATGAGATCCCTTCCCATATGATAATACACATCGTGACATGAGCAGCACTTTATGTGCAATTTGGGGTAGAACTGTTTGCATTAATTTTCAGTTAATCAATAATCTTAACATTTTATGTCATAGAAAGTATAATGGTCTACATAATTATTACAAACAAAATTAAAAATTAAATTATGCCCCCTCCCAGTGGCGGTTGCCGGTTTTAGATTTGCTTCTGTGTGCCTACATGAACATCATCGTGTGCACAGATTTAGAGAAGGGGTGGTAGTGAGGGGTCCAGACCCCCCCTCCTCCCCATGAAAATTCGTTTATATCAATTGTAAAATTACCAAAAATACACCTTGGACCCCAATGCTCTTACAGACATGTAAACACTCAAACCCATTGCGCTTCAATGTTAGGTAACATTATTTGGGGGGGGGGGGTAAATATTTAATCAATATTTAATATACTTTATTGTTTATCTCAATAGAAAGTATACATGTACATCACAATATGCAGGTGTCCTGCACCACCTTAAAGCTGTTATTTACCTAATAAAATAGTGCAAGTGGATTTGAAGAATAGGTCATAAAAATACATTCATGTTACAAATAAATGATCTTTGTCTGAAGTTACGTACACAACACAGGTCTGCATGTCTCATTAGCGGGTACTAGTTTTACCCAGCTCTTCGATTAGATGGGTTCTCGTGTATATATACATGGGTGTTGCTAAAACGCGGAACGGAAAGCGGAACAGAAGGGAAAACGGAAAATCGTATCTAATGTTATTTACCTCATAGATTTGTTAATCATGCTAAAACGATATACTTTATGTACCTTTTTAATTTTTTTTGAAAGATTAGCAATATTAGATTATTTATTCAAGAATATTTATTTCCTCAAAATTAACAGTACATGCATTGACCACTATATTCTGTCCCAAAATATCCTCGATTCACTTTTTGCTGTATATTTATATATACCTCAGGGTTCAAGCAATTCTCTTTTAGAAGCATTAAACATTCTCATTATTCTTTCTTTAGAACGTCCTCTCTAGCTTATCAGCTGGTATAATTACACGGCTAAAAATAAAGAAGTCTACGGGGTTTTGCATTTCAACAGACCCGGATGATAGTGTTGAAAAATTGTGCAAGGTCTTCTGAGTGACTTCCAAATGGAGAATAGATGTCAACATTTTCCATTATAAATCGTCCAAATGTGCTGCATGAATATTTTGGGATCCCAATATATAATCGGAAAATCAAACCAGACAACGTCTAGAGCTCTCTATTCGGATCATATGTATATAGCTGCTGGAATAAACAACTGCTTAGTAATGCAAACGTAAACAAAATTGCATTGCTAAAAATACTAGTTTCACAAATTACTAGTTTCACAAATTACCGGGTATTTTAATGTTTACTGTATTTTAATTTTTAATGTCGTCAGTCCTACGGTTTTTTTTCTTCCATCTCAATGATACTGTATCGTCTGTATAAAGATCGTCTAGAACACCGAAAATTCAATTTTGATGTAAGTATATACCGGTACATGAAAATCATATTTGAATTATAAAAATACTCAAAACATGCATAAAACGCTTTCACTAACTGCGTACGTTTTGCTGATATGCCAGCAATACCATATAAGAAAAATAAGTAAAAAGTTATAGCTAATTTGCTCGTTTAATCATGTTAATGTTTCACAATTCGTATACATTTGATTTTTCCGTTTCCGTACTCAACTAAAGCCGAATGAATACAACGCTATAATTGATAGACATTCATATGAATATTAATAAGATAACAACATGTTGATAATCATTCATTAGATATAAATAAAAGATACAAAGTAAATCGTTTCTGGCCAGTCTATACCCTTTTTAAGCGATAAATGTGATGATATTTTCCATTCCGTTCCGCTTTCCGTTCCGTTTTCCGTTCCGCGTTTTAGCAACACCCATACATACATGTCTGTGTTTTCCGTATGCAGAAAAGGATTAGTTGTAAGATCAGCTAAAGGAATTCATTATTGTGTTTTAATTGGATAATCATTATGATGTTGACCAATTTAGGTAAGCATAATACATATAGTAGCAGTAGCACAATACAATGAGATGCCAGCATACATATATAAGTTCTACTTTCACTTTCTAAATGTGATCTCCCTTTGACAGCATGCTGTATCATCATCTTTTAATATTTAAATAAGCTTATCACCGTTACCTATCCTATCGCATTTGTAAAGTTTCTGTCATTTTAGTTGCAAAAGTTATTTTTTTCATTTGTCAGACTGCATGCACTAGGCCTATTGAGTTGACCCCTTATTGACCCTGTATAAACAATTTCTTATTAAATTTGTGTATTACATGTAAGTAGGTGTAGACACTTATCATTTTTATATGAGTTATAATAGGAAGGAAGGAGTATTTCTTTCTTAATGTATTATAATGCATCAAATACAATGTAGGTCATGACCTTATGGAACTGTTCTAACCCCACGAAACAGGAAAATACAAAATATCTTCTAATGTCATTATGATGCACCAAATGGTGTAAAGTACATTAATGACCCCCAGGTGTTGTCTTTAACCCCCCCCCCCCCCCCCCCGCCTTTATGAAATAGGAAATGATATGATACACTGTATATTTTGTTAACTTCTGAGATCTGAGATCCTCATCCCTAAACCATATAATTTATTTTTGCTCTTTGTAACATTGCGCGTAAAATTGTATGTAGATTATGCCCCCTTGGAGACACCCTGACATTTAAGAACTAGAAATAATAATGTATTTTATCTTATTCATATGTTATACAGTAGTGTTTGATCCATGTGGGTAAATCCTAGCCTAATGATGTCACCGCTTTGTTTAGGAGACTTTACAATTGCCCAAAATAGGCAAATACACATGGAAGTGATGCATATAACATTTTGTTTATAAATCTTAAAAATTGAATTAAGCAATTTCCAAAATGTTAATGTGAATCACGAGAGAAAAAGCAATCAAGAAATGATTTAAAATTTGCTACAGTTACTGTACACATGTAAGAATGTATTAAGAAGACTGAATCTTTATAACCAAGTTAGATTGGGGGGGGGGGGGTGAATGTGGAGTATAAACATTTATAATTTGAATCATTTATTGTTATTAATTTTAACTTGTCAATGAATACTACCTATTGATCCCAAGGTAGAAATATGACCTCTGATCATATCTCAATAGATCATTTGTCAATTATGCAAGGTGTAATATAATTTTTTTTTAGGAATAACATTTTTTACCAGTTTATAAAAGTTTTTAGACACCCAAATTATATTTTGATTTTAATAGATCATTCGACAAGGGAGGAGGGGGGGGGGGGGAGAACAGTTTATATTTAAGTTTGTTTGGGAGTGGGGGTTCCAAATCATATATTTGACAATTTTTTAATGTAATTTAAAATAAGACTAAGCCATACTACAGTCATGAACATGAATAGTATAGAACAAAACACAAACTAATACATGTACATGTATATATACATAGGAAGTATTACAAAACAGATGATTGATCTTTATCTGGGTTCTTAAATTGAATCATATATCATGTACATATTATATTATTGTTTCTTTGTTCAAGGCATTTAAGATGGTATGTAGGTCATGATCCCAAGTGCTCTTCCTGAAATTATTAAATATCATTAAAACCATTGAGATCCCCACCTTAATCCAAAGATATTATTCCTCCTTAGGTCATGCAGGCGCATCAGATCATTATGGCATGTAAGTCATGACCCTAAAGGGTCTTCCTGACCCTCTTAGAATCAGAAATTGTCAATTATCTTTAAATTATTGATGTTTGATGATCCTATCTCTATTTAATCTTTATTATTAAGTCTCCCGAATGAAATTTGGAGACTTATTGTTTTTGTACGGTTATTAATACATGTATTATTATTCTTCATCTTCTTTTTCTTCTTTCCTGCTCTGAACTTGTTTCTCAGAGATGGCTGAACAGAATTGTACAAAACTCTAGGATATGATAGGCCTGCATATCTAGCTGTGCACCCAAGTTTGATTTTCCTCATTTTGGGTTAGACAACCACTTTTCGGGGGGGGGGGGTGGAGGGGGGTGTCAAAAGGGTGTGGGGTCTAACATTGAACCTTGTAGGAAGAATCGTAGACTCTGTTGTAAATGGTAACTTGAAAACGGACAAAGATAATAATATAGGGTTTTCAAAATCATATATTGGCTGTTACTGGCAATATATAGGATTTATTAGATCTGACCCCTGGGCTCATCCCCACCCCCCAGGAATTTGAAATTACCATATATCTCAGAAACTGTTATAATCATGACCCCTAAACCATATATATTCATGTCTCTGATGTCAAATGTTATGTAGGTCATGGGCCCTGTGGGTGGTCCTGACCCCCTCAAACAGCAAGTCCCTTAATATCTTCAAAACAGTTGAGATCCCCACCCTTAAACCATATATATTCTTGTTCCTTGTGTCAAGGGGCATCAATCGGTATGTAGGTCATGGGCCCCGGGGGTGGTCATGACCCCCCTCGAACAGGAAGTGCACGAATATCTCGAAAACGGTTGAGCTAGATCCCCACCCCTTAACCATATATATTCTTAATCCTTAAAGGGCATCAAAAGGTATTTACCGGTAGGTAATGGGCCTCAGGGTTGAATTTAATTTTTCAAAACCGTAATGCACATCTATGGAACTGTTCCTATCATATCCCAAGATATGATGTGTCTATCCATTAAATCATAAAAGGAGTTCTAGGATCTTTGTTTTTTTGAAGTGATAAACGTCAATTTTCTGCTACTTTTTGACTCCCTGGATGAAATTTAAATTTTGAAAACCTTACTGCACATCTATAGAACAGTCCCTATCATATCCCAAGAGATGACGTAGCTACTCCAAAAGTTGTAAGAGGAGTTCTGGGAACCATATTTTTTTGGCCAAAAAAGTCATTTTTTGTTGCCCACTGATCCCCTTAATAAAAAAAAAATTTTGGAACCTGATCACGCCTCAATATGACACCCCCAATCATATTCTAGAAGATCATTTGGCTACTGCCCCCCAAAAATGACGTTTTTGAAACCAGTTTTTTTGTAAAAAAAAAAAAAAAAAAACACGTCATTTTTAGCCATTAAATGACCCCCAGGACAAAATTGGAAATTCCGAAACCTTATTGCGCATCTATAGGACACCCTAAAACATATTCCAAAAGATGATTTGTCTACTGTTGAAAATGTAGGAGGAGTTGGAGGAAGAAGGTTTTTTGTGAAAAAACGTCATTTTTTACCAATTATTTGACCCCCAGGACTAACAGAGAATTTTTGAAACCTTTTTACAAAACAACATGATACCCCAAATCAAACTCCAAGAGTTCAGTTTGCTGGTTTATAAGATGTAAGAGCAGTTTGAGAAAGTAAAACGTGACAGACGGACGGACGGACGGACAGACGGACGGACGGACGGAACAGGGTAACAACAATATACCCGATCTTTCTTTAGAAAGTATAATAAAAAAAATAGTGCCTGTTTGGGAGGGTAAGAGTTGAAATTGACACCCCTCGAAAACCATTGTCAACCCGCGCTTCCCGTCGGTTGACAATTGTTTTCTCGGGTGTCATTTTCAACTCTTACCCTCTCAAACAGGCACTATTTATATAATACATCATATGGCATACGAAGCGATATGAAATAACACACAAATCGACCAAAGAACGCTACTGATTGAAATATTCATTTAACTTCGATCATCTGATGAAAGAACATATACGTAATCTGTAGTTTCGTTATCGATTCTATACACAATAAAAATCAAACAAGTACTTCATACATATAAATGTTTTTACATGTAATACCCAAAATTATTATTCTTTGCTAACTTTCAGAGTGATCGTGTTAACTTTTGATATTTAATTTAAAAAAGGATGACTGTTCTGAAAGTTGTATTACATGAATGTCTTTATATTTTCACCATGATAACTTTTTTTAAATGTAATCTAAATTGACCAAGTATCAAATTTTGACAAAAGAAAATATGAAAAGGATTTCGTATTTCCGATTATAACCATTTATATGAAATTTGCTATTTCAAATAGCTATCTACATATATATGTCTGTTACTGGTCGTGTAAACCCAGTTCCTTTAAAGGGCCGACTGGACTTTCCCGGGGCCCGGCCTCACCAAATATGAGGCCGAAATTTTGGTTACAGGGTGTTAGCCAGCCCCTTGAATAATATTCCTATTATAACTGTATAATACCAAATTTCTTATTTTCACCAGGCTGGCTATGCCTATAATTGGTCGTGTAATCCTAATTTTTTTTATATTCAACTAGTCTCTCCCGGGTCCCATCCTTACCAAATATGAAGCCCCAAATAGGGAATACAGGGTGTTAGCCAGCCCCTTGAATAATATTCCCATTGCAACTTTTTATATGAACTTTCGTATAAAAACCAGGCTAGCTATGCCTGTTACTAGTCTTGTAAGCCCAATTCCTTTTGCGGGTCGACTGTTGACTCCCATGGTCCTATCCTCACAAAATAAAAAGACCAAATATTGAATATAGGGTGTTATCCAGCCCCTTGAAAAAAATTCCCATTATAACTGTATTATACGAATTTTCTATTTTCACTAGCCTAGCTATGCCTGTTATCGGTCGTGTAAACCCAATTCCTTTGGAGAGTCGGCTTGTTTTGTCATTTTTTAAAGTTTATAGAAAAGCATCAATGGGACGGATGTAGGATATAAACTATAACACAGTGACAGATGTCTCTCTAAATTGTTAAAATGTAAGTACATATATCATTGAATTTTCATTCAAACATCTTTTGAAACATAATTTTTATATTCATTACAGAATAATTTATATGTATGCATAAAATATGTCATTTTAACTATATTATGATATGCTTTGATAACACAAATTTATTGAAATATGTAACTCATTTTGATGTACACATGTATGTATTCAACTATGTTGTGTAATATATTTTGTAGCAAATGGACGTAATATAAGATTTGTCTGGATGAAGTCTGAAGACATTGTTTAGAACAATCTAGGATCAAGACTTGAGTTCAAAGATAGCAGAATAAGCTGCACTGTGGTTGCAATAATTGTGAATAATTATGGTAAATGAATTAAGGTTCTGACAGTTTAATGTTAATAATTTTATTACATTGACTATTTGTAAGTGTTTAAAATCTCACTTAACACAACTGATTCAAGCTAATTGATTGATGGAATATTTTTATGCATAATTTTTTTTCAATTTTTTTGTATCATGTTCATTTAAAAAAAATCTTATGATTGTGTCTAATTTTGAATAAATATTTTAGGCAGAAGTCCAAACATGCCTCTTTAAGAAAAACATTGAAAAGTGAGAAGTTGGAGTTTGGCAGAAATCTGGCAGCGAGGCTGAATATACTCATCAGAGGTAAATGGTTTATACATGTATTTAAATGTATTACTTTTCTGACTTTTCTATATAGCCACGAACTCTGTCTGTTTGACTGTCTGTCTCTCTCTCTCTCTCTGTGTATATCCCTCTTCTCTTTCTCATGTTGAAAATTTCAGACAATCCAATATGCTTGTTATGGTTATTGTATCACCATATTAATAAACAGCTAGGATTGTTAATATTTATAAGTAGATTTATTGCAAATGTAGATTATATGATGTAATTGAATTTACAAATACAATTATCTTCTTTTTTGAGAAACTTGAAATTTTGAAGATGATTTTGAAGACTGATTTTGTAATGGAGTTGCTTGAAATTAAATTGAATGAAATCTGAATATGTGTGATATTGTTGTTCTTTGTTTGATTTTTGTAAATCTTACTAAGTAATCTAATGTAAAGAATTTTAGTTTATTCCTTAGTTAATATAAATGGGTACATTTTAACATATGAAACATATGGTTAGCCACACATGTTAAACATATGGAAATAAAAAACATATGTTAAACATACATAAAACATATGTAAAACATGTGTTTAAATACGTATGTGAAACATACGGGGTGTTTTTTTATACGTTTCACATATGTGAAGAAACATATGTTAAACAAATGTTTAACATATGAAAAACATATGTTGCACATTTTGCTGTGTATTGAGCTAACTTCGTGGCAGTTCTAATGCTGATTTTGTGTTGTCTCTGTATGAATGTACTTATAGTTATTAAAGTTTCTAAAAGGACTGTTAAGGCTAAGGATATACTGTAGCCTTTTTTATTTAAAAAGAGTGCACAGTTTCTAACAGATCATTGACTACTCGACTATTGCTCGACTAGAGCCTTCGATCTATCGACTTAGCCAACAGAGTAAAATTGACATCCCGAATATATAACTTGGCCATTGACTAATACTAAGGCCGTAAAAGGAGTTTAAACTTCAGTATTTTCAGTGTAATTCAGATAATGTGAAGTAATTTTATAAATTGCATGGATTTTAGAAACGGAGAGTTTTTCTTTAATCCGAAGACAACGATGTTACGTTGTTAATTTCCTTGGGTTTTCAATCATTAATCTACTGTGGTGGATTTACTGTCGCCGGGGTTTTCAAAAAGATGCAGATGTTATGCACTCTGTAAAACGACACATGTTTTTGATGTGCATGCGAAGTAAAGTAGCACTACCTGTGCAAAATAATACGGATACCTTGAAAAATCTTTCAAATATAAAATACATATTTCGTATTTTATTGATTGCAGATTCCTTTATTTTTTTTTATTACAAACAGTTTACTACAATGAGTAGTTCATGCATTTAGAAGTTAGTGCAATCTGAATGCCTGAATCAGAAAGCAACAGACCGTAACTTTTTCAACCGGTATATTTACCCCAGTGGCAGTAGAGGAGCGATCGAAACTAAAATGGTTAGCTCCAAGAAATACAGTGCTATATTTAATAATGATGAAGACCAATATGCTTAAATTAAATCTAGACAAAACAGAACTTATTATTTTTTTCTCCTAAAAACAGACTTGGTGCATTTGAAAACTGCAAAATAAACTTTGACGGTCAGATTATTGATGCAACTTCCTGCGTTAGAAACCTTGGGGTGCTCTTTCACCGAACGCTGACTTTAGATGACCAAATCAGTTCTATTTCTAAACAGTGTTTCTACCAACTTCGAAATATTGGTCGAATTCGTAAACTCATTTCGGAAAATGCTTGCAAAACGTTAGTGTGCTCCCCTGTCACATCAAGGCTTGATTATTGAAACGCATTGCTGTATGGGTTGAGCTCCAGCTCCTTGTCAAAGCTACAGAGAATTCAAAATACAGGTGCCAGAATAATAACAAGAACCAAGAAGCATGATCATATCACACCGGTGCTGATTGCTCTTCATTGGTTGCCTGTGGAATTTCGAATTCAATACAAACTAGTTTTGACTGTTTTCAAGGTGTTGCAAGAGAAGTCACCGGCATACATTCAGAACCTTGTTGATGTATATTTTCCATCAAGATCACTTTGATCAGAGAACTCAAGATTTCTGGTTAAGTCCAAGGCACGTACCAAATTTTATGGATATCGGCGTTTCGATGTCAGTGCAGCTGAACTCTAGAACAGTCTTCCCGCAGTTTTAAGACTCGAAGAAAACCTGACCAGTTTTAAAAAGTTACTCAAGACACATCTTTTTAAATTAGCGTTTAATAATTAACCCTTTCATCAGTTTAATTAGATCTTCAGTCTTTAATCTGTGCTGAAAATGTTTTATGAATATTTTAAAAACTGTTTAGCCTATTTTCTATATGTAAACCTCTTTTTATAAATTTATATGCCTAAAATAACTCAATCGATTTTATTTGTGTACGCTCATTGTGTAGTTTTAACTTATTATGTAAAGCGCTTTAGATTAATTTTATTATATTTAGCGCTATATAAATGTTATAACAATAATATATAACAAGATGCTGTCATCAGACAGTAATACCCGCACCAAGTGTTTGCCCCTAAATAACACTGTTTTGTACCAGTTTAATTAAAATGAAGGCCACATGCAAGTTCCGGTAATACATTTAAAAATCATAACTTTCATAACTGAAGGATGAGATCCCTTCCCATATGATAATAACACATGAGCAGCACTTTATGTGCAATTTGGGGTTGAACTGTTTGCATGTGAATTTTAAATTAATCAATAATTTTAACTTTTCATGTCATAGAAAGTATACTGGTCTATATAATTATTACAAACAAAATTAAATTATGCCCGCTCTCCGCGGTGGTTGTCGGCTTTAGATTTGCTTCTGTGTGCCTACATGTACATCATCGTGTGCACGGATTTAGAAAAGGGGTGGGAGTGATGGGTCCAGACCCCCCCCCCCCCCCCAATGAAAATTCATTTGTATCAATAGTAAAATTACCAAAAAATACATCTCGGACTCCAATGCCCATACAGACATGTAATTGCTCTTACCCGTAATTGCTCTAACATGTAAAGTAACATTATTTTGGGGGAAAATATTATATTTATACTTTATTGTTTATTTCAATAGGAAGTATACATCACAATATGCAGGTGTCCTGCACCACCTTAAAGCTGTTATTTTCCTCATAAAATAGTGCAAAGGGTTTCGAAGAATAGGTCATAAAAATACATGCATGTTATGTACAATTAACTGATCTTTGTCTGAAGTTATGTACACAATAATTTAACACAGGTGTACAGGTCTCAATTACGGATACTAGTTTTACCCAGCTCTTCGATTATATGGGTTTCAGGTATACATACCTGTATGTGTTTTTCATATGCAGAAAAGGTTTTGAAGAATATATCATAAAAATACATGCATGTTACAAATAACTGATCGTTGTCTGAAGTTATGTACATAACACAAGTCTAAAGGTCTCAATTACTGTACTAGTTTTACCCAGCTCTTCGATAGATGTACATACATTTATGTGTTTTTCAAATGCAGAAAAGGATTAGTTAACACGCATAAACATTTCTTTTGTGGTGATCAGCTAAAGGGATTCATATTGTGCTCTAATTGGATTATTATTATGATGTTGACCAATATAGGTAAGCATAATACATGTAGTAGCAGTAGCACAATATTATGAGACACCGGTATGTACATAAGTATTACTTTCACTCTCTAAATAAGTGATCTCCCTTTGCTAGCATACCGTATCATCAGCTTTTAATATTTAGATAACTTTTTCATCGTCACCTATCCTATCGCATTTGTAAAGTTTGTCATTTTAATTGCAAAAGTTATTTTTTCATTTGTCAGACTTACAGTATTGAGTTGACCCCTTATTGACCCTGTAAGAATTTCGTATTAAATTTGTGTATTACATGTATAAGTAAGTGTAGAGACTTATCATTTTTATATGGGTTATAATATGAAGGAAGGGGTCTTTCTTTCTTAATGTATTATAATGCATCAAATACAATGTAGGGCATGACCCTATGGGATTAATCTGACCCCATGAAACAGGAAAATACAAAATATCTTCTTATGTCATTATAATGCATCAAATGCTGTAAAGTACATGACCCCAGGTGTTGTCTTTAACCCCCCCCCCCCTTATGAAATAGGAAATGATGATACACTGTATATTTTGATAACTTTTGAGATCCTCATCCCTAAACCATATAATTTTATTCTTGCTCTTTGTGTCATTGCGCATCAAATTGTATATATAGATTATGCCCCCTTGGAAACACCCTGACATTCTAGAACTAGAAAAAAAAAATATTTTATCTTATTCATATGCAATGTTTGATCCATGTGGGTAATTCCTAGCCGATGACACTGCTTTGTTTAGGAGACTTAACAATTGCCCCAAATAGGCGAATACACATGCAAATAACATTTTGTTTATAAATCTCAAAAAATTAAATTAAGCAATTTCAAAAATGCTAATGTGCATTAGGAGAGAAAATGCAATCAAGAAATGATTTAAAATTTGCTACTGTACACATGTGAGAATGTAAGAAGACTGAATCTTTAGAACCAGGTTTCATTGGGGGGGGGGGGGGGGTGTGGTTGTGGAGTATAAATATTTATAATTTGAATCATTTATTGTTATTAATTTTAACCTGTCGGTGAATATTAGTTATTGATCCCAAGGTAGAAATATGATTTCTGATCATATCTCAATAGATAATTTGTCAATTAAGAATAACAATTTTTACCAGTTTATAAAACTTTTTATACCCCAAATTATATTTTGATTTTAATAGATCATTCAAAAATGAAGAATAGTGTAAATGTAAGGTTATTTTCATTTGAAGCATAAATAATTGCAACTTTTTTAAATTTCATTTTATCTATAGTTTGAGGAGGAATACATGCTCGGATCCAGAAAATTTTTCAGGGGGAAGGGGGGGGGGGGTACAGTTTATCTATGAGTTTGTTTGGGGGTGGGGGTTCCAAGTCAAATATTTGACAATTTTTGGATGTAATTTAAAAAAAAGTAAGCCATACTACAGTCATGAACATGAATAGTATAGAACAAAACACAAACTGATACATATATATACACATATAAATAGGAAGTATTACACAACATGGAGGATAGATCTATATCTGGGCTCTTAAACTGAATCATATATCATGTACATATATAATTGTTTCTTTGTTCAAGGCATTTCAGATGGTATGTACATGTAGGTCATGATCCGAAGTACTCTTCCTGATATTATCAAATATCATAAAAACAATAGAGATTCCCACCTTAATCCAAATATATTATTCCTCCTCTGGTCATGGTGCATCAGATCATTATGGTATATAAATCATGACCCTAAGGGGTCATCCTGACCCCCTTAGAATCAGAAATTGTCAATTATCTTTATATCATTGATGTTTGATGATCCTATCTCTATTTAATCTTTATTATTAAGTCTCCCAAATGAAATTTGGAGACTTATTGTTCTTGTACGGTTCTTATTATAACATGTATCATTATTCTTTTTCTTCTTTCTTGCTCTGAACTTGTTTCTCAGAGATGGCTGAACAGAATTAAACAAAGCCCTAGGATACAATAGGCCTGCATATCTAGTTGTGCACCCAAGTTTGATTTTTCTCATTTGGGATTTGGGGTTAGACAACCACTTTTTGGTGGGGGGGGGGGGTCAAAAGGGTGTGGGATCTAACATTGAACCTTATTGGAAGAATCATAGACTTTATTGAAAACGGACAAAGATAATAATATAGGGTTTTCATAATCGTATATTGACTGTTACTTGCAATATATAAGTTTTATTAGATCTGACCCCTGGGGTCATCCCCACCTCCCAGGAATTGGAAATTACCATATATCTCAGAAACTGTTATAATCATGACCTCTAAACCATATATATTCTTGTTCTTTATATCAAGGGGCATCAAATGTTATGTAGGTTATGGGCCCTGTGGGTGGTCCTGATCCCCCTCGAACAGCAAGTCCCTTACTATCTTCAAAACAGTTGAGATCCCCACCCTTAAACCATATATATTCTTGTTCCTTGTGTCGAGGAGCATCAAACGGTATGTAGGTCATAGACCCGGGGGGGGGGTGGTCGTGACCCCCTCGAACAGGAAGTTCACAAATATCTCAAAAACGGTTGAGATCCCCACCCCTTAACTATATATATTCTTGATCCTTTAAGGTAAAGGGCAACAGTATGTAGGTAATGGGCCTCAGGGTTAAATTTAATTTTTCATAACAGTAATGCACTATAGAACAGTCCCTATCATATCCCAAGATATGATGTGTCTATCCATTTAATCATAAGAGGAGTTCTAGGATCTATTTTTTTTTTGGAGTGGTAAACGTCAATTTTCTGCTACTATTTGACTTCCTGGATGAAATTTAATTTTTTAAAACCTTACTACCCATCTATAAAACAGTCCCTATCATATCACAAGATATGATGTGTCTATCCATTAAATCATAAGAGGAGTTCTGGGATCTATGGGTTTTTTTTGGAGTGATAAACGTCAATTATTTGCTACTATTTGACTCCCTGGATGAAATCTAAATTTTTAAAACCTTATTGCACATCTATAGGACAGCCCCAATTATATCCCAAGAGATGATGTAGCTACTCCAAAAGTTGTAAGAGGAGTTCTGGGAACCATACTTTTTTTGCAAAAAAAACGTCATTTTTTGTTGCCCAATGATCCTTGTAATAAAAAAAATTCTGGAACCAAATCTAACTCCAAGAGTTCAGTTTGCTGGTTTATAAGATGTACGAGCAGTTTGAGAATGTAAAACGTGACAGACGGACGGACGGACGGACGGACGGAACAGGGTAACAATAATATACCCGAACTTTCTTTAGAAAGTGCGGGTATAATAATAATGCTATGCTCCTAAGCAATTTGATGAATCCATATTCTTAATTCCTGGTCATAGTGAATTTGTTTCACTTTTTATAATTATTTACAGTCAAATCTATAACTTTGATGTAACTTTAATATTATAAAGCCTATGATCATCAAACTTTGTTAGATGGTATATATTGCAACTTCATTATATATATATATATATATATATATATATATATATATATATATATATATATATATATATATATATATATAAGGTCACAGTAAGCAATTTTTCACTTTTTATCATTCATTTTCCAATTCGATATCTTTACGACGTTGAGACAATGGATTGTACAGCTGATGTATCTAAGATCTTAGAAAATGATGTCCAGAAAATAAGTTTCTATGATCTTTTTACGTATTTTTTTCTATTTAAAAAAATAATAAAACCGATACAAAAACTGTTAATTAGGTAAGCTATGTTGCCAAAAGGCCTTTTGTTTTAAGTGACGTGATCAGTATGTTATAAATATACATTTCTAATAAAAACCCTGTTATTTAACACAGTTTTATTTTTTTTATCAGAAATCTACATATATATGCCCTCTATTGGTCCCCTGGCTGGTTTGGTGCCTCAGATTGATACAGAATGTGATATGGAGATAGATATGTATTCTCTATACAATCAAAATGATGGTTATACGATATACGATACGACAATCCATTGAACGATTTCAACAAGGTAAAAGGTTTCTACTTATTGATTTTTTTTAGAAACATTTCCTGTGAACAACAGATGGGCCATATTCGTCGTACTCTATTTTGCTGATCCATATTTGTTCGAAGCCGGAAAGAGAAGCAAGAATGGAACCTCCGATCCAGACGGAGTATTTTCTCTCAGGTGGGGAAATGATCTTGATTTTCATTTCATGGAGCTAATGCTGTGATTTCTTTCTGCATACCGTCGCAATACCGGGGTATATGGTTGAGCCACCAGTTAATACGGTGTTAGCGAACATATTTTTACGAATTTCAACATCACATCTCATGATATTGTTGAATGTGGTTTCATGGATACCATAAATTTCCTTTCCAAGGAAGGATGGCTGGAACATGGCCTCTATGCACCTAAATCGTTCATTGCCAATAGTTATTACCTGACCATCGGGAAGTTCATAGCTCTTCTCTAGAGATGAGGATGAAGCAGCATTTGCCATCTCTTGTTCAAAGTCCAGGGCAACGTAGCACAGTTTCTCCTTGACGTCCCTGACGATTTCCCTCTCGGTTGCCGTGGCAAAATAATATCCACGTTCTGTGAGGATTTTCATGAGGTAGTCGGTAAGATCACGTCCAGCGAGATCCAACCTCATGGTGGCGTGGGGAATATCGTAACCCCCGTAGACAGGGACTATGTAGGTACCAGCATCTCCGGAACCGAGGACAACACCGGTTGTACGACCGGTAGCGTAAAGAGACAGTACGGCCTCGTTGGCGACGTACAACGCAGGGATATTAAATTGTTCAAACATGATTTGTGTCATCTTTGCTTTGTTGGCCTTGGGGTTCTGTGGGGCTTCGGTCAGGAGAATGGGATGCTCCTCTGGAGCCACACAGAGTTCGTGGTAGAAAGTGTGATGCCAGATTTTCTCCATGTCATCCCAGTTGATGACGAAACCTTGTTCAATTGGGTGTTTCAGTTTGAGAATTTTTCTCTTGCTCCGGGTTTCGTCTCCAACATAACATTCCTGAAATTTCAAACATTGTACAGTTCAATCCAAATAAGTAAAATAATGAAATTGACGGGGAGCTATGCATAAGTTTTCGAAAATCAAATATGAGAGAGAGGAAAATTCAAAATGTGTAATTGTCGATTACAAGTAAACAAAAGCAAAGATTGCTATTTTGTTTATCTAATTATCTAATTACCATAAATTTCGCAATATAAATTCGTAGTATATATTTAAAGAAATGACACATTAGCTTTAAATGAAAAGGGACTAACTTATATTTCCTATTCCAAAATTATTCGCTTATAATTACGTAACAAATATATATGTTCTATGGGGTCAAGCGCAGCAGGAACTATTAATATCTGACACAATTGTGACATTGTCAACTAGGCTAGCTCCATCCAATAGACTTGTTCCGCCTTAAACTTTATCGCCCTATTGGAAATATTATACCCCAACACCTCAATCCCAGAGTTAGCAAAAACCCTTTTTATCTAACTTTTTTCCACATTTTTACCAACACAAGAGAAAATTTAAGTTTTTAAATAATGAGATAAACAGTGCATTTGAAAACAATTTGTATGATGCGAATATAATTACGTGGAGGTGTTGGTCTGGGATGTCATAGTATGTGAAACACAGTCGGCTTTTCTTTAGAAATTTCTTAAATAGAATTACTCATAAGAGGTAAACATAAAGTATCTTAACAATTTTGTTGATCAATTGCAAATATCAGAGGTGTGCATATTGCTAGGACTTTGATTTCTTATAATCTAAGAAATAAAAAACCAGCAGTTAAACTTAGTCATTTTATGGCAAAATATTGCATTTATGGTACCCCTATATTAGGGATGACTCCTCCAACAGTTTTCAAGATAGGGAGTTGCTTTTTAGCTCACCTGAGCTGAAAACTCAAGTGAGCTATTCTGATCACATTTTGTCCGTCGTCCGTCTGTCCGTCCGTCTGTCCGTCTGTAAACTTTTTACATTTTGAACTTCTTCTCTAAAACTGCTTATCCAATTTCAACCAAATTTGGCACAAAGCATCCTTATCGGATGGCAAATATAAATTGCAGAAATAAAAGTCCGATCTGTATTCAAAGCGGAGAAAACCTTGAAACTGTAGAAAAAGGGGGTGCATTTTTAAAAATCTTCTTCTCAAGAACTAATTAGTTCAATTCAACGTAGTTTAGCATAAATTATCCTTATGGGAAGGAAAATATAAATTGCAAAGATTAAGTGCTAATTCTGATTCAAATCTGAGTTATTGCGAAAATTATAATAAAGGAAAGGCGTGTTTCAATCAGTTTAATAGCTTCGGGTTCGGCATACGTTAAAATGGGTAGGCAAGACTTCTGAGCAAAACTATAGATCTCGTAAAATTTGATCAAGGCATTTTACTACTACACAAATTTACATTGTTACAAAATCGAACTATTAATTTCTACTTCTTTAGCGCAATGGTTGGATTAATTAATAAAGGTGTAAAATAACATGATATAATCCGACATTTTTAAGTCCGACTTAACATATATGTATAGGCGGGTAGATAGCGTCTTTTTTTTCCCGCCACAATTCAGCGAACGAACTCAAGATGTCAGCATCGAAAAAGTTGAAGCTAGAAGAGGATAAAACAACTGTATCGGGTTTCGTCCAAAACGTTTCTCCCATTCGCACGAGTAGGACGAATTCTCGGTACTTCAATGCAGTCGTTCAAACCAAAAGAAATGAGTTTAACAGAATCGCCTGTTTCGATGTTTCAAAACACTCAGTACTTGCGGATGCTAGTCGAGCATAAACCCCCCTTAAATTGTCGGATGTACAACTAGTACCGAGCAGGATTGACTCTTCAAAATCTGAAGTTTTGTTAAACTACAAAACCAAGATAGAAGTGTGTAGAACTCTGGACTTTAACTACAAAAAATCTCCAGGCAACGATGACAAGACTGGTAAAAAAGTCAAAACCATTGCAGAAGTCCAAGCCACCCCGGAACACAACAAGGTATTTATCGGATAAAACGAAGATAATTGCCCCCATATTAGCTAGTATTTTATAAAAAATTTAAAAAGTGCTTGTATTTATAATAGTTATCACGCGCGGATTCAGTTTTATTTTCAGGGGGAAAGGGGGGGGGGGGGGTTCCGAGGGTTGAATTATAGACTTTTAGGCCCCAACAAAGACGTTTAGGACCCAAGATGTTTAGGACCCAAGCTGTCTAGGCACCAATTTCAAAATGTTTCGGCACCTATTTGAATTATGTATCTCTTAAGCAGTTTTAAGAAAATAAATGCATTTTTGTTAAATTTGGAGAAAATTAATTATATAAAAATTGCGATGTCAGAGCTGCCATTATGAGATTCATGACTAGAACACAAAATTAAAGTTATATGAGGGTATGCATTTTAATTAGTATTCATATTTGATAATTGGTTTGTTGTCCATTATTGGAATTATACAAAGTTTGAATATTTAAAAAACAATCTTTTATCATTGGTTATCTTCAACCGTCTACTTGAACACAAGTGATTTATGTAATCATTCCAGCAGAAAGATATCTCGACAATTATAAAACTTCGCTGTTATAATTATGCGTATTCTAAAGGTGGGTAGCAGGTTTACCCCATAAAAAATCTCACGAAAAAACATACCCTGAAAATTTGTCATGATGTATATATGCTTCCAATCTGCATTTCCAACTTACGATTCTTATATGAAAACTAAGACTTGGTATGAATTACTACTTTAGTATTTACACTATAGACCTAAATCAAATTACCCACGACCTACCTTAACTATAGATGCAGGTGATGAATATATTTCTTAAGGATATTTTTTTAGAATATTCATGAAATTTATTTAACAGGCATGCAAAGCAAGTACACCTTAGATTCATGTTTGAGTTAATTAATTATTTTAAGTGGAAAAACTCATACATGTGTAGAATATGTGATATTTATAACAGATTTAGATAAATTATTGCTTAAAATTGCTTAAAGAACAATAGCCTCTTCATAATTTACTTCTCAAGAGTGGTGTGAAACACCCATTGTAGTACAGGTTTGGACCCCCTACCCCCTTCTACATCCATGCATAATTATAGTTGAAAGAAGCATGTTTGAAAATCATATAATTATGTTACCTTAAATTTGTAATGTTTAAAACTGCATGGTCCATTTTTTTTTATCTACTACAGTATCAAATAATATTTCATACAAAATAATTTTTGCCTATTTACATGTACACCAGCAAAATTATTAAAATCAAAAATATTTAGAATAGTTAAAAATAATTTCATTATGGCAAATGCCCAAATACAAAGAAACAAAAACAAACCAAATGTATCATGCGAATTGGAATTGTATGGATTTGTCCCCTAAATGTTTGCATTTATTCATGTTCTGCCTTAATTGTAAACAAAACATATTTTTAGAAATAATAGTAACAAAATGTGCACACTGGTTTATTTTTTAATTGCCAAAACATTATGATCTCTATTAAACGACATATATCAAATCCATATTAAAATCTTAAAAGTTTTTTAGTGTAGAGCAAAAATCATTATATGCAATAGAATTTGTTTGATAATATGTTATATATTATTATACTTCAATTATACTTCAATGTTAAATTCTGATATTTAATTAATTTAAATGTAGTTGATAATCTGTTCCGTTACCCCCAGCAACACACTTGGCGAAGGGTAATAGTATATAAATAGGGCCCGTTTGGGAGGGTAACAGTTGAAATTGACACCCCGAGAAAACCGTTGTCAACCGACGCGAAGCGGAGTTTGACACTGGTTTTCGAGGGGAGTCAATTTCAACTGTTATCCTCCCAAACAGGCACTATTTATTTTATTATACTGAATGTCTTCATTTTAGAGAAACTTTTACCGGTTTTATATACAAAGGATGTGAATTCTACTGCAAATCGTACGCGCAATATTTACGCGCATGTAACAATTCATTGTGTTACCTGTTGCCAAGTGTGTTGCTAACGCTGAGGGTAATAGAACGGATTATTAACTGCGTCTAAACCAAACAAAACGAATTGTTACATACTATAAATAAATAAATAGTGCCTGTTTAGGAAAATAAGAGTTGAAATTGACAACCCTCGAAACACACACACACACTGTGTACAAGTCAAAATATTAGGTAGACAAACTTTTTATACCAAGTTAAAATACTAGACTTGTGTCATTCTCAGAATGTTAAAAGATTTTTTTCTTTAGAATGTTATGTCATCTGCGTTTGTTTCCTTAGGTTGCTGTAGAGGTCAGAGTCTTGTCAGTGTCTCAACAAACGGTACAAGTAGTGAGGGAATCGCCCATAAAACGCCAAGAAATTACAGTTGCTGATTCTACCGCTGCAATGAAGCTCACCATTTGGGAAGATTTGGTATCCAAACTGGAAGTTGACAAAAGCTACAAGATCCTTCACTTATCCACAAGACTCTTCCAAAATGCAAAATCAATTACCTCTACAAAACAGACGACCATTTCACAGATTCCTGACATCATCAACTGTGCGCCAGCGATAGACTCTGATGTAATCACAAAGGAAGGCAAAATCACCCAAGCAGGACTTACATTTAGTTACCTGTGCGACAATTGTAAATCAAAAGTTGATTTCAGTAATCAAAAGTTTGTCAGATGCCAGTCTTGCAAACTAAAAATGACCAAAGAGTCACTGCACAGGTCCATCAGCGGAACCTTGTGTTTGTCGTCTGGATATGAAAAATACAAACTCACTATTTTTTCTTCAGTCTTGTTAACATTAGCAACGACAAACAATCTAGATTCAGATGACAGTGAGGTACTTGAAGAATATTTGCTGTCAAATTCGTTCAAAATGATAATCTCTTTCTCGCAAGACAACAAAACTGTGTTAGACATCAAACTTTTCATTCCAAACACGTGAATCAAAATGCTCATTTTGTTTTGCACAGTTTAGCTAGAACTTTTGCATTTTGATATTAATCATGTTACTTTTAACTTTACTTTGTTGTCCATATTTGTTCAACATCTTCATACATGCTCTAAAATTTGTTCAAGATGTTATTCGAACGGGACAACAGAACTTTGTTTTGCATACTATTGCTTAAACTGGATTTTAGTATTGTTCATGTTAAATTATGACATAACTTTGTTGTTCCTTATCTATCCAACAACTTCATATTTGTTGTCAAATTCACTCAATTTATCATTTACGCAGGACAGCAAAACTGTTGGACATCAAACTATTAATATAGAATCTGTAACTCAAATTGCTTTATTTGTTTTCATAATATTACAAGAACTGTCCATTTTGGTATTATTCATGTGATATTGTTTTAAATTTCTTTTTTTTTCCTTATTTGTACGGCAATTATTTTTATGTTTCATAACTCATAATTAAGTGTTCATTTTTGTTGTTCCTTATCACACATTACATCTGTTGTTCTTTTATTTTTTATATGGCAGGTAACATTTCCTATTTCATTTTTATTTATTTACATTTCTACTAATGTAAAATATACCTTTTTATATTACATGCAAGATGCATATTCAATTAATGATCAACCATATTATTCATACAGTACACAAACATGCTGATATAAAAAAAATTGCAGATTTATTTAATTTTTTTAAATGATCTCTTTAAGCCTCGAAATTAACATGACCCATTTTGATTTTTAAGTTTAACACTACTGCACTGTTGAAATGTATGAAACATTATTTTGCATGCTTTTTTATCTTATTTGTTGTAACAAAGAGCAATATATTTTAATTTTTTGTTGTTGTTGGTTTTGTTTGTCCTTATCTAGACTAGAAAAACTGTTTTTATGCAATGTGCATATTTTTGTTGGTTTTTTCCTTATTAAATTAATGGTTATTTACTATTTACTGCTTTATTTTTCTTTCAAATACATGTATATATGATTCATGGCTTTCAATAAGATCTTGTATTTTTCAAGGGTAGCGTAGTACACCTATAACTTAAATGTCTTTGTTCATTTTCTAATTTTTACTTCCTCAATTTTTCAATTGATCTAAAAAAAAGTAGACTAACTCCTTGATAATTCACTTTTTTATTGTAAATTAAAGAAATCTTTGATACAACACAAGGTTGTCTCTAAAAATTGAAGTAGAAGGAGGAAATGAAAAAGTAGAAGGGGGTCTGGGGGTCTTGCTTATAGCTACATTGTGTTTGAAATGGGAAAATAGTCATGTAATTGAGGCATTATAGGTGGGGGGATTCCCCACCTCCTGGGTTTTGGAGACAACCCTGCAACAGAAAGTTAGGGGGAGGAAGGCAATTCCTCCCTGATACTATGTGCCTGTATTCAAAATTCTGACTGAACTGTCTTTTTTTTAAACTGACAGTTACAACTTATTTGCATTTTTATTTATGTCAGCTTTTACAGTTTAGGCAAACTTCTATGGCCTAATAAGTGCATAAGCAGAGGAAGTTTTCTATATAAAGAAAATATCATATCGACATCTATATCTGTCTGAATGCAAATTTATTCTGTATTTCTAAAGTTTTGGTAGTTAATTTTAATCAACTTCTATGCAGTTAACCTGCCAAACCAAAAGTGGAACAGTATTTGGACTGAAGCACAAATCGTGATCACTGGCAAAACTTAAAAATAATTGATATATCTGTACTTATGCAATCAGAAGCATGTTCAATGTATAATTACATTGAAAATACCCTGATTTTAAATGGAACAAACATTTTACTTTTTTAGTCGTATGTATTCCTACTCCATAGTTAAATATTGTTTGTATACAATTTTTCAAAAATATTTCGATTACTAATACATGTACATCGTAAAATTTGATGGCATTTATTTTTTTCACGACATCATTTCTGGTGGGTTTATGTCTACAATAGCTCAGAAATCTTGCAGATAAAGCCTCATAATTCATATTACAATAAAAAGTGCGTAATTATTCAAATACAGCTAAGAAACCACTTGCCATGCAAAATTACATTTAAAAGTAAATTAATGATCAATAAAGCCAACTTTCCGTTAGTACTTTTGTACTTTGATTTTAAATTGGTAATTAAATAACCCCATTCTTAAGTCACCTTAGTCACTTGGATCACCTATTGTTATCTATTTTTGTCCATCTGTTGTAAACTTTTAAACATTTTTACCTTCTTCACCAAAAGCACTTCATCAATTTCATCATATAGCATGAGCAACTATTTTTATGGGTAAAAGGAGTTTATTTTGTGAATTTCATGGCCCACTGGCAATCTGCAATCATTGTTCAGGTGAGCGTTGTGGCCCATGGGCCTCTTGTTTTTTGGCAGATGAATTGTACATATATCAGAGGTGTGCATATTGCCAGGATTTTGAATTCTGATAATTCATGAAAAAGTACGATCTGTTGAACTTAGTCATATTACGACAAAATATTGCATATATAGTACCCCATATTCCTAGATAGGTAGTGTTCATCAATTCAGGGTTGACAAATAAATATTGATGCTGTTCACATAAAAGAAAACACGGTTTACTGTAACATTGACAGATTTTGTCTTGTTTTATTTTCTTATCATTAGATAAAAAAATGCATCAAATAACTTATCTTATAATGCATTATCCTAGGCCTCAATGTATCATAGATATAAAAGAATGGAAAATAATTTTAGATAAATATCAGAAATGAAAGAAGGACACTACGACCTTGATATAAGGATATGAAGGTATGAAGATGCCTACATAGTACATGTAATTTCAAAAGTTGTAGAATTGCAGTTTTTGAGAAGAAAAGAATGTGGGGGAATAAGCCGAGGCAAAAAACCACTTAGGTTCATTAGAAAAAATATTTTATTTCTAGCAAATTTCACTTTCGTTACATTTATTAAACATATGTGATCATATACATTCAGTGTTGCCATAACCCACAAAAAGTAACTTCACATTTAATTGATATTAAGACAACAACATAGTTATATGCTAATTTGGCAACAAAATGATATAGAAATCGGATGTTCGAATTATAATTTTTCATAGAGTGGGTCATCGTACCATTTTTTAAAGAACGAATATTGTTAACACATATTAACGTCTATCTTTTTCAATTTTCCATAAAATGGTACGAAAACCCACTCTATGGTTAAAAGTAAGTTTTCTTCTTTTAATTTTTAAGATTGTGCTTTAATTGATTAAGTCCAGTCGTTTGCGTAAAACTGATAACAATAGAATCAGCTACTGTTGATTCCTTATTTTACGCGAGTACTTAATTCCGCGATTCAACGGTTTACCATCAAATCGCGAGAACATAAAATCGCGAATGCCGAAATTTTATCATTGTTTCATGTAGTTTACATATGTCTAAAAATTAAAAGGGAGATTTTAAAATTCGCGAGACGGGCTTCTCGCGATTTTACGCGGATATTAATTCCTCGCGTTTCATTAGGAATTTACAGTATATTATAGCATCTAAACAAGTGAATCGGTGGTGTAGTGATAAGCGAGGAGTTCTTTAAACAAATGTAACTGTAAAAGTGGGTGTTCGAATCGTACGCTTTATGGGGTTTTTTTTTGTTTACATTGTTAGAATGTAATTTTCTTTTTTTACTTAATAATATACATTTTTAAAATGTAATTTTCCTTTTTTTTCTTTCTGAATAATAAAAATTTGCTTATAATAACTTGAAACTATTTGATATGCGTTTTCTACTACTTTTATAAAATATAAAATGTATGTTATTCTCTTTGAGATTGCACGATTTCATAGTGATTGTTGTGCATGCAAGAAACAATTAAATGGCAAGAAAAAACGTTCCATCTTTTAATCCTTGAGAGTCTTGTTAACACAACAAAGACATACGCTGGACAAAAGCATGTAATTGTGCACAAAATGCAGAATACAAGCTAAGTCAAATGTACAGTATGCGCCTAAAGAAAATTCAACGATTAACTAGGCATGTATTTCACTTCCAATTGTATCGGCAGGAAAATCATATAACAAATGCGTGTTTTGTTGTGAAAGAAAAAGCACCACTGTTTATTTTTTTTTTTTTGAAAATACTTGATTTGAATAACTACAAAAGGAGTTAACTAAATTCTCTCTGTCTCCGAAGCGGAAAAATCGACTCCCCCATACTCTTTGTCGACTCCCCTGCGTTAGGGGTTGTATACGATGCCAGAGGTAAATTGAATATTGTTAGAAAGTAATCAACATTTTTGTATTTTAACTCTTTAAATGAGTATGTGATTGTCATTCTTAAGGTATTCAACTCCTCAATGTTGTTGTATCAAGATTTTCTTGAGAAGTATATCATTGAAATCTGTAGACAAAATAAACTTAAAAAATACAAAGATAATGGGGGGTCAGTATCCATCCCTCTGAGTTATGGCCTATTTAATTTGACCTTTTCGCACCTAAAATGCAATTTCATCCTGATTAGGATTTGTTGTCAGCATTTTTGATTAAGCAAACTTATTTCTTCAAATATTGTTTTTAATTATGCACAATGGTCACAATGAATAGAGGGATTACGCAAAAAATTTGTAAGAAGCTGCATAAATTTTTTGTGACCTTTTTGCACTTAAAATAGACAATTTCTATAATAGTTACAATTTGATTTGAAATAAAAACTTTTTGAATATCAAGAATTTTATAAGATTAATCCAGTTTGCCTATATATGTATTCAGTATCATTTTGACATAATATAACATGGGGGTCAGTGATGTCAAATTTTAGATATAGGGCTTCAAAGGTAAAATTCTCGCATAATTTGGCTGAAAAAATTTCAGACATGTTCTATATATTTGCATGATTTTATGCTAAACGGCTATCACATTCTCAAGATTTGATTTTGTACCTGTCACACAGAACCTATAAAATATGTTACAAACCTATCAAACGTTAAAAATGTGAATAATGAATAAAGTATAATAAAAAGAAGAGTATATTGAAAATTCATAAAATTGCTTGTTTCTGTCATTTTTGTCTAAAAAACCTTCCGCACGAAACAGTTCCCCAAAAAACTTGTTTGTTTCTTGAATTCAAATGGATTTTCTTTATGAATGTTGTGTAATTATGAAATAATAATCTATCTGTGATGATTACATAAATAAAATCATATTCATTTCAAATATAATGATCATCTGCGCAATGAAATCAAAACATGAGGAGTGAGATACCTTAATTTGCCAGTATCTGTAAATACTACAAAATTTAAGGGCATTTACGCCTTTCAAATGTCGATTGCCCCTTTCTCGCATTTTTGTGATCGGCTTCGAACGATTCCCTGTTGTGTCCATATGAGGCATCCGGCAAATGCTTCCACGTGCGCACACATTCCGCTTGCATAAGTAGTTCTTATAAAAACTTGAAGTTTTGTTTAGTATTTATATAACTTTTTACTCATTCATTTACCTTAAGAGATGCAAACATACATAAAATACAGTTCGACCTGTTAATTCAAGAATGCACATTTTGTCTCACGCGTAAGAATTTCGATCGAAAGATTCATTCAGTAATGCAGTTGACCTCGATGAACTGACCTCAATCATAAGAAGATGCTCCATGAAGTGACCTCGATCTATTGATGTTGCATAATAGTAGCTAGGAAGACGGCTTGATTTATAAACAAGGTTACGTTATAATGCGACCTCAATAGCAAGTTATGATGGCATTCAATGGTTTTTCAGTCGCATTAAATTATTCAAATACAACTCTCTCTTTGTATACGTATTTATGCTCTTTGAAGAGCCCTACTCAGTATTCTGAAGAAGAAGAAGAAGAAGATACATTAACATTTAATAATTACGTTAAAAATATAAAATTCAACAAGGAGTTTACGAACGGCTTTCCCCAAACTTATTTCAAAATTAAATTTGTTGACGGTTTAAAATGATGAAATTATGGTGCAGTACAGATTCAAAATATTCTATACGTTGTAAAAATACAGTAACTTTTTAATTATTTTACATCAAACTGATCATGATTGCTTCTAGCTATCAATATATCAATATTTACCGATCATTCCTTTAAAAGGAATACCTGTTGGACATTTTCATTTGGACTATACTGTCCACCGTTTAAATGCCCAGTTAACTCGTACGTTTATTACTTCTTATAAGACGTATGAGAGGGTCGTGGGCATTTGCAACGGCTTATTCCCCCAGATTCTTTTAAAACATTTTGGCTATATGTTTCTGTGTTGAAATCGAAACCCTCTATAGCTCCCAGTAATGGTCCGGAGTCACAGTTTAAACAGTTTAGAATATACGACATCTGAGGATGCTGGCATCATAATCTAACATATTGTAGAATTTATAGAAAAGTAATTTTATAAACATTTTACCTTTATAGAAATATAAAGGTAAAATGTTTATAAAATTACTTCACATTATCTGAATTACACTGAAAATACTGAAGTTTAAACTCCTTTTACGGCCTTAGTATTCGTCAATGGCCAAGTTATATATTCGGGATGTCAATTTTACTCTGTTGGCCAAGTCGATAGATCGGAGGCTCTAGTCGAGCAATAGTCGAGTAGTCAATGATCTGTTAGAAACTGTGCACTCTTTTTAAATAAAAAAGGCTACAGTATATCCTTAGCCTTAACAGTCCTTTTAGAAACTTTAATAACTATAAGTAGATTCATACAGAGACAACACAAATTCAGCATTAGAACTGCCACGAAGTTAGCTCAATACACAGCAAAATGTGCAACATATGTTTTTTCATATGTTAAACATTTGTTTAAGATATGTTTCTTCACATATGTGAAACGTATAAAAAACACCCCGTATGTTTCACATACGTATTTAAACACATGTTTTACATATGTTTTACGTATGTTTAACATATGTTTTTTATTTCCATATGTTTAACATGTGTGGCTAACCATATGTTTCATATGTTAAAATGTACCCATTTATATTTACTAAGGAATAAACTAAACTTCTCTACATTAGATTACTTAGTAAGATTTACAAAAATCAAACAAAGAACTACAATAACACACATATTCAGATTTCATTCAATTTAATTTCAAGCAACTCCATTACAAAATCAGTCTTCAATGTTTTTCTTAAAGAGGCATGTTTGGACTTCTGCCTAAAATATTTATTCAAAATTAGACACAATCATAAGATTTTTTTTAAATGAACATGATACAAAAAAATTGAAAAAAAATTATGCATAAAAATATTCCATCAATCAATTAGCTTGAATCAGTTGTGTTAAGTGAGATTTTAAACACTTACAAATAGTCAATGTAATAAAATTATTAACATTAAACTGTCAGAACCTTAATTCATTTACCATAATTATTCACAATTATTGCAACCACAGTGCAGCTTATTCTGCTATCTTTGAACTCAAGTCTTGATCCTAGATTGTTCTAAACAATGTCTTCAGACTTCATCCAGACAAATCTTATATTACATCCATTTGCTACAAAATATATTACACAACATAGTTGAATACATATGTGTGTACATCAAAATGAGTTACATATTTCAATAAATTTGTGTTATCAAAGCATATCATAATATAGTTAAAATGACATATTTTATGCATACATATAAATTATTCTGTAATGAATATAAAAATTATGTTTCAAAAGATGTTTGAATGAAAATTCAATGATATATGTACTTACATTTTAACAATTTAGAGAGACATCTGTCACTGTGTTATAGTTTATATCCTACATCCGTCCCATTGATGCTTTTCTATAAACTTTAAAAAATGACAAAACAAGCCGACTCTCCAAAGGAATTGGGTTTACACGACCGATAACAGGCATAGCTAGGCTAGTGAAAATAGAAAATTCGTATAATACAGTTATAATGGGAATTTTTTTCAAGGGGCTGGATAACACCCTATATTCAATATTTGGTCTTTTTATTTTGTGAGGATAGGACCATGGGAGTCAAAGTCGACCCGCAAAAGGAATTGGGCTTACAAGACTAGTAACAGGCAAAGCTAGCCTGGTTTTTATACGAAAGTTCGTATAAAAAGTTGCAATGCGAATATTATTCAAGGGGCTGGCTAACACCCTGTATTCCCTATTTGGGGCTTCATATTTGGTAAGGATGAGTTGAATATAAAAAAAATTAGGATTACACGACCAATTACAGGCATAGCCAGCCTGGTGAAAATAAGAAATTTGGTATTATACAGTTATAATAGGAATATTATTCAAGGGGCTGGCTAACACCATGTAACCAAAATTTCGGCCTCATATTTGGTGAGGCCGGGCCCCGGGAAAGTCCAGTCGGCCCTTTAAAGGAACTGGGTTTACACGACCAGTAACAGACATATATATGTAGATAGCTATTTGAAATAGCAAATTTCATATAAATGGTTATAATCGGAAATACGAAATCCTTTTCATATTTTCTTTTGTCAAAATTTGATACTTGGTCAATTTAGTTTACATTTAAAAAACAGTTATCATGGTGAAAATATAAAGACATTCATGTAATACAACTTTCAGAACAGTCATCCTTTTTTAAATTAAATATTAAAAGTTAACACGATCACTCTGAAAGTTAGCAAAGGATAATAATTTTGGGTATTACATGTAAAAACATTTATATGTATGAAGTACTTGTTTGATTTTTATTGTGTATAGAATCGATAACGAAACTACAGATTAGGTATATGTTCTTTAATCAGATGATCGAAGTTAAATGAATATTTCAATCAAGAACTTGGTGGGGGGGGGGGAGGAGGATTTTAGTCGAGTATAATTTTTCATAAGGCTATCAAGTTTACCAAGGTGTCATAGTCCTGATTTACGTAGAACATCCTAAAGGGTAAAAATGAAGTCCTCAAAGTCAGAATTGTGTGATATTTCTTCTTACGATTATAATTAAGAAATGATGAAATAACAATTTTAAAAGGTTTGTAAAAACAAAACCTACAGTAAGCCCATCAAAAACTTCAGCATAGCTGAAACATACACTAACATTCTCTGAAAAGTCATCTTGTCTTAAAATTAAAAAGCTTATGCTATTCTGAGAAAAAGTACACCACATTTTGCCAATTCCATTGAGGTTTAAGAAAAATATGGCCATTTAAGTGAACCCACCAGTTCCACTTTCCTCTATTTAACACAGATTCATAAGGCTCTCCATAAATAAAGCATTTTTACCAAATCTTTTAGTGGTCAACTGTTGTTCAACCTCCTTAAATAAGAAACCTTATTCAGTACTACATACATACATTTGATATTATCATGATAAAAGCATCACATCACTTAGAAATACCTTTACATGTATACCCTCCCCCTATCTTTTGATTTTCACAAGAAGCATAGTTTGAACACTTTAACCTAATATTATGAAACTTGTGGCAATTTCCTTGAGTCATTTCTTACACATATTTGAAAACAACCATCACTGATATTTAAAACTGATCTTTTTTGGTAAATGGATGATTTGTAGCATTTTTATTCACATGTCGCCCTACATGTGATTTCTTGTTTTCATGAAAAAGTAAGCCTATACTCATATTTAGTGGATATCTTATATATTCTGGTTTCTAGTCTCCTTTTAACTTTGCTAAATCATTAGTAAGACCAACAAGTGTGATGTGTGCGTTTAATTAAAATGAAATTCAAACACACCCATGCAGGTACCTAGTGACGGATGAGAATTCCATGAAAAATGTTCAAATTTTACATGTTTTTCTACATTTTTGATGCATATATACAATAAAAGGGTAACAAGTTTTTTGTTCATTTTCAAGAGTAATTATCATAGCAGATGTTATTTCAAGGTCAAATGTACATTTACATATCCTACATGTAATGGTAATGGAGTCCACTGGAAAGTGGGGATGGCTTTTTTAATTCTGTAAATACATCTAAAATATCATTTTTGGATAGGAAGGAGCAAAAATTTGAGTTTTTTGACATATTGTATAGTTTGATAACTGCATTTGTCTACATGAAAAGGTCATTTGAAATAAAAATATGCTGTTTTAAAAAAATTAGGTGATATAAGTCAAGTGGCTTAATGTTATTTCATAAAATCAGACAGCAAAATTGCTGCAAATTCATGAATTTAATGATTTAATTGATAAAAACTGTTTTAAAGTATTTATTCTTATCTCAGTAATTAACTTAAGCCTATTAATTGTCATCAGGATAGGAAATACCCACTCTCTTAGCCAATTTACTCTAGTGGTGGTCATTCTACACATTTAAGAGGGAGTTACTCCCCTTGAATATTTTTGCTAATAAATCATGAAATGACATCTATAGCCAAGAAAATCATCCATTTTCACAAAATGCATTACTTATGGTACAAAATCCACTCAAAATTACACCCAAAGGAGAAATATGAAAATACCATGTAGTCTTGAAGGTGGCAGGGGACAGGTTTTTTTATACAATTCACTGTAGCATGTCTTTAGAACTCTGTAACTAGAATTTCCTCTTTATAAGGCCAATCACCAATTTCTGAAGAAAATTACTATACCAAGATATTCTGGATTCACATTTGGCTTAATTGCTTGATATTTATAAATACCTCAGGGTTCAAACGATGTTCATTCAAAAGAATGAAAAATTTCCAAGATTTCTCTGGTTTCAATACAATGCTAAAAAATGTGATGTCTACGGAGATTTTGTATTGCAGCAAGCCCGGATGATAACGTTGAAAAATTGCGCGATGTATTCCCAGTGAATTCCGATTGGAGAAAATATATAAACATTCCCCATTATAAATCTCCGTAATCTGTTTTCGTTCCTGTGAATTTTTCCGAGAGAAAGATGATAATGTGTCAATGAAATTATCTTGGAAAATATCCCTTTCAACTATTTCAATTGCACTTCTTTCACAGGTAAGTGTATTTTTATTAAAAATCGTCCAAATGTGCTACATAAATATCTTGGGACAGACTATAGTCAAAACCTGTAAAATTCTCTGCATACTGGTTTTTATGAGATTTTGACCCTTTCATATTTTGCTAATTTTTCATGATTTTTCAGCTTTTTAGACCTCCCCCAGCTATTTCCCTGCAGATTGTAACTTGCAATTTCACTGTGTAAAGTCAAGACAACAGTATTAGCCGCAGGTTTCGCATTTTACTTCTGATTCTCATGTACCTAACACAAGGGGCCTACATATTGCATATCAATTTCAACAAGAGACACCCCTCTAACTAATGATAATCATTAAAAATCATTTCATGAATTTTAGCAAAACTCATAAGCCTTCAAGTACAGCAACTCTCAATTTTACAAAAATATTGACCTTGAGATAAAATATTCTTTCATCTTTAGTTACAGATATCCGTATTCAAATTAAAACAAAGTTAACAAAAATGTAAATGAAATAAATAAAGATAAAAGCGCCAGCAGGATTTAAACACTCGCTCAATATACAACGGTTTTAATGGCTTCTCGCTAACAGCTACACCACGAAATCAAACAACCAGAAATGACGTTTTAGCTCTGCACATAAATGCACATCAGAAAAAGATATCCAATCAAAATTTCGGTTTGGATCAATACTACTTTTTAACAAAGTCGATATTTTATCCTATGTTTTACCTATATGTTCGACGAGTTTGGTAGTTTTAGCAGAAAACAAAATTTTTCAGAATTAGTTTCTTGTTTGGACAAAATTGTAGATAGGTAAAGTTAGCTACTAGTAACTGGCTACTAGTAACTGGCTACGAGAAGTAAGAAAAGCTAGCTACTAGTAACTGGCTACGAGATAAATTAAAAGTTAGCTACTAGTAACTGGCTACTAGTAACTGGCTACGAGAAGTAAGAAAAGCTAGCTACTAGTAACTGGCTACGAAATTAAAGAAACTTGGCTTCCAGATACTTCTTACCGTCCATGGGAGAACACATACCAAGGATTTCTATTTTTGTTCTTAAGATGTACATTGCACTATATCACTGTCAATTGTCAATATATCTCAAGTAGCTGTATATATAGACTGAAGATATATGCCTGACTTGCTAATATCAACATTCTGCCGAGTCATCCACATAATATTACCACACAATTACTCAGATATCTCTCTTTATGTAGTCAGCTACTTGTGCGTTTCGTTACAAATATCTTTATTTTTGGCTGTTTTTTTCAATATATCTCGAGTAGCTGTATATATAGATTGAAGATATATGCCAGACATGCTAATATCAACATTCTGTCGTCATAAATATCTTCATTTTTGGCAGTTTTGTCAATATATCTCAAGAAGCTGAATATATAGATGTAAGATATATGCCAGACATGCTAATATTAACATTCTGTCAAGTCATCCACATAATATTACGACACAATTACTCAGATATCTCTCTTTATGTAGTCAGCTACTTGTGCATTTCGTTACAAATATCTTCATTTTTTTGCGGTTTTATCAATATATCTCAAGTAGCTGAATATATAGATTGAAGATATATGTCAGACATACTAATATCAACATTCTGTCAAGTCATCCACATAATATTACGACACAAATACTCAGATATCTCTCTTTATGTAGTCAGCTACTTGTGCATATCGTTATAAATATCTTCATTTTTGGCAGTTTTGTCAATATATCTCAAGTAGCTGAATATATAGATTGAAGATATATGCCAGACATGCTAATATTAACATTCTGTCAAGTCATCCACATAATATTACGACACAATTACTCAGATATCTCTCTTTATGTAGTCAGCTACTTGTGCATTTCGTTACAAATATCTTCATTTTTTTGCGCAAAAAAATAAAGATATTTGTAACGAAACGCACAAGTTGCTGACTCATAAAGAGAGATATCTGAGTAATTGTGTTGTAATATTATGTGGATGACTTGACAGAATGTTGATATTAGCATGTCTGGCATATATCTTCAATCTATATATACAGCTACTTGAGATATATTGAAAAAACAGCCAAAAAAGAATGATATTTGTAACGAAATGCACAGGTACCTGACTACATAAAGAGAGATATCTGAGTAATTGTGTGATTATATTATGTGGATGACTTGACAGAATGTTGATATTAGCAAAACTGGCATATATCTTCAATCTTTATATTCAGCTACTTGAAATATATCGACAAAACCGCCAAAAAAGAATGATATTTGTAACGAAATGCACAAGTAGCTGACTACATAAAGAGAGATATCTGAGTAATTGTGTGGTAATATTATGTGGATAACTTGACAGAATGTTAATATTAGCATGTCTGACATATATCTTCAATCTATATATTCAGCTACTTGAAATATATCGACAAAACCGCCAAAAAAGAATGATATTTGAAACAAAATGCACAAGTAGCTGACTACATAAAGAGAGATATCTGAGTAATTGTGTCGTAATATTATGTGGATGACTTGACAGAATGTTGATATAAGCATGTCTGGCATATATCTTCAATCTATATATTCAGCTACTTGAGATATATCGACAAAACCGCCAAAAAAGAATGATATTTGAAACAAAATGCACAAGTAGCTGACTACATAAAGAGAGATATCTGAGTAATTGTGTGATAATATTATGTGGATGACTTGACAGAATGTTGATATTAGCATGTCTGGCATATATCTACAATCTATATATACAGCTACTTGAGAGATATAGACAAAATAGCAAAAAATAAAGATATTTGTAACAAAATGCACAAGTAGCTGACTACATCAAGAGAGATATCTGAGTAATTGTGTGGTAATATTAAGTGGATGACTGAACAGAATGTTGATATTAGCATGTCTGACATCTATCTTCAATCTATATATTCAGCTACTTGAGGTATATTGACAAAACCGCCAAAAAATAAAGATATTTGTAACGGAACGCACAAGTAGCTGACTACATAAAGAGAGATATCTGAGTAATTGTGTCGTAATATTATGTGGATGACTTGACAGAATGTTGATTTTAGCAAGACTGGCATATATCTTACATCTATATATTCAGCTACTTGAGATATATTCACAAAACTGCCAAAAATGAAGATATTTGAAACAAAATGCACAAGTAGCTGACTACATCAAGAGAGATATCTGAGTAATTGTGTCGTAATATTATGTGGATGACTTGACAGAATGTTGATATTAGCATGTCTGACATATATCTTCAATCTATATATTCAGCTACTTGAGATATATTCACAAAACCGCCAAGAAATGAAGATATTTGTAATAAAATGCACAAGTAGCTGACTACATAAAGAGAGATATCTGAGTAATTGTGTCGTAATATTATGTGGATGACTTGACAGAATGTTAATATTAGCATGTCTGGCATATATCTTACATCTATATATACAGCTACTTGAGATATAATGAAAAAACAGCCAAAAATAAAGATATTTGTAACGAAACGCACAAGTAGCTGACTACATAAAGAGAGATATCTGAGTAATTGTGTGGTAATATTATGTGGATGACTTGACAGAATGTTGATATTAGCATGTCTGGCATATATCTTCAATCTATATATACAGCTACTTGAGATATAATGAAAAAACAGCCAAAAATAAAGATATTTGTAACGAAACGCACAAGTAGCTGACTACATAAAGAGAGATATCTGAGTAATTGTGTGGTAATATTATGTGGATGACTCGGCAGAATGTTGATATTAGCAAGTCAGGCATATATCTTCAGTCTATATATACAGCTACTTGAGATATATTGACAATTGACAGTGATATAGTGCAATGTACATCTTAAGAACAAAAATAGAAATCCTTGGTATGTGTTCTCCCATGGACGGTAAGAAGTATCTAGAAGCCAAGTTTCTTTAATTTCGTAGCCAGTTACTAGTAGCTAGCTTTTCTTACTTCTCGTAGCCAGTTACTAGTAGCCAGTTACTAGTAGCTAACTTTTATTTTATCTCGTAGCCAGTTACTAGTAGCTAGCTTTTTTTACTTCTCGTAGCCAGTTACTAGTAGCCAGTTACTAGTAGCTAACTTTACCTAACTCAAAATTGTTACCTTTTTTTTTTTTTGGGGGGGGGGGGGGGGTGAGAATAAATAGCTACTTAATGAATGCGTATATGTGAATGTGAATGAGTATTATTTTATAAAATTTGTTCTCCAATTTTATTCTTTGAATAATTGAATATTTCTACATGTATGCATTGAATATTACCTTGCTTCTTTCACGAGAAGCCCACTGTAGACTATAATACAATAATTGCTGTTATTTAGGTCACTACGATGATTTAGCTACCAAAGAACTACAATATTCACCAAGCCGGAGGCGAGGTGAATATTGTACTTCGAGGGTATTGTTTTTCGAGGGTAGCATTAAAAAATTGATTTTTTAAAACTTATTACCGGGTATTTAAACTTTTTTTATTAGTACTGAAATTATACGAGATCAATGATCTTTTTTTTTTTTAGATACGCTGCCTGGAATTGATCTTGATTCATTATTTTGGCCATTTGTACATTCTATAGCTCGCACCATGCTAGAATAAAGAATAATATCTTATAAGACCATTCTCTTAATCACATCCTAAATTGTTACCTGAGTTAAGCTGATATTCATGACACAAGAATTGCCAAATATTGTGAATTTATAATTATGACAATAATATTTATGGCAAAATAATAACTAAAAGAAAACAGCTTTATATGTGTCGTCCCCACTGCAAAGATGGGCATCTCGTAACACAAGTCAATTATTATAAGAATATACTATGTATTACAAGAGGGCCATAGATTTATCCTACATTGTCAGACGCATACCTCATTTATCAGAAGATGTCTGTTTGGTCCGAAAAATATACGTAAAGCTTCTTGGTCCATTTTTAGCCAACGCATTGTAAGATGATTTTTAATTTAAACCAAGATTCCTTGTTCGCTTTAAATGTTAAAATATTGATAGAAAAAAATTATTGATAGGTTACAGTAACAAAACCTACAAACAGCATGCGTGCCAAAAGCAACATTTTACAGTGCATAAAACTTTTTTTAAAATAAAGCAAATTTTAAGTCAACAAAGCAGCTTATTTAATTAATTCAACCAAACTTATAGCTTATTTGTCTGAACCCCTGAAACGGTGTTACATGTTCTACCAATTTTCTTCAAAATAATTTTGGTAAATTCAGGATGTGACGTATGTCGCGGAACACAAGGACAGCTATGTAGGGGACGAGGCCCAGAGCAAGAGAGTGAGGCTCACCCTCCAATACCCCATTGAACGCGGTATCGTCACCAACTGGGATGACATGGAGACAATCTGGCATCACACCTTCTACAAAGAGCTCCGTGTGGCCCCAGAGGAACACCCGTCCTCCTGACCGAGGCCCCACTCAACCCCAAAGCCAACAGAGAAAGGTTGTCACAGGTCATGTTTGAGAAATTTAAAATTCCTGCGTTTTATGTCGCAATCCCGAATACTCTTTCCTTGTACGCTTCCGGTCGTACAACCGGAATTTTGCTGGAGTCTGGAGATGGTGTCACCACCACAGTCCCCATCTACGAGGGTTACCCCCTTCTCAACGCCATCGTCAGAACGAAAATCGCTGGACGTGATATTACCGACTATCTTACAAAATCCTTAAAGAACGTGGCTACTCTCTTATCACCACAGCCGAGAGAGAACTCTCCCGAGATATCAAATCGGAGTTGAGCTACGTTGCTTTGGACTTCGAGAAGGAAGGATTTGCAGACAGCTGTCTCGTCATCTTCTCTGGAAAAAAGCTTTGAACTTCCCGACGGACAGGTCATCACCATTGGCAACGAGCGATTCAGTTGCCCAGAGGCCATGTTCCAGCCATCCTTCCTTGGAATGGAATCTTCTGGTGTCCATGAAACTACTTATAACAGCATCATGAAATGTGATGCCGAAGTTTACAAAAACTTGTACGCTAATATTGTCCTGTCTGGAGGTACCACCATGTTCCCCGGCATTGCTGACCGTATGCAAAAGGAGGTCACCGCCCTCGCTCCCCCAACAATGAAGGTCAAGATCATCGCCCCACCAGAGAGGAAATGCTCCGTCTGGATCGGTGGTTCCATCCTTGCTTGTTTTTCCACCTTCCAAGAGATGTGTATCAGCAAACAGGAGTACGACGAATCCGGTCCGTCTATTGTCTCTAAGGAGGCGCGCCATAAGTCTCTCTGTTTGGCAAGATTAAAATATGAGCATCCGCAATTGAACAACTACTTTAAGAAAGAATACTACTTCAAAGGTTTATAGAATGCTATGGTTAAATAATAGTTGAACATGATTCTATTATTCAAAAACAATTTCTGGTAGATTGCGCTTTTATGCATTAATACTGGTATATTACTTAATCACTTTTTAAAACGTACTCAAAGGTGCGATCAAGCTATTTCTTGTCAGTTGTAAAAAGGAAACGAGGAATTTATTATTTGTAAACTTTCCTTGTGTCCAATAGATAACATAACAAACTTTTCGGCCAATGAAGTACGACAATGCGAATCCTTGATAATCGGTTAATTCTTAAATTAACAGATGTTATTTTATTAAGTTTCAGTAAATAACTAAATATTTATAAACTGTGTGATTTATGAAAATATTTTGTTGGATATTGAGAACTTCTTGAATACATATATAGATTCTTGATAGTGCTCTTTTATTTTGTATGATGCAAAACTATAATTTGGTCTACAAAGTCGAAAAAATATCAGAATGATACCCTCTTGACTAACTGCTTATAAGTAACCATATTAGAGGCGCTAATGTCTTGAATAATGTATTATAGATCAAGTTTATTGAGGAAAAGGTTTGTTAGTTTCCTTTCTTGCTCACTAAACAACAAATTTTTCTTCTTTTTTTCTTTTCCTCGATTTTTGCTACAAATAATGAAGATTTTTGTAAACGGACTGAAAGTGTTGTTGTGATGTTTTAAATTGTAAATTACAGCTATAAATATCATTTATAAGAGTTCTATTATGATAGAATTTATAAGTACATGTAATTTGCTAGCTAATAAACTATTCATAGTGACCTAATAAATTTCCATAGAGAAAACGAGAACATTTTAATTAGGTATTCAAGGTCACAATAAGGCTGCGTCAAATACTTAGAAATACGAGTATCATAAATAATTTACAGGTATTTTGCGCTCAAATAAGTAAATATGTTGACTGAAAGACAACCGCACGCAAGGAATTAAAACAAAATATATTTAAGTGGCTTCTTAAATTTATGAAGCACAAATTTCAGAGAAACTAAAAACTTGAATTTATCATGTAACATCCAGAAATTCATTCAACAAACACTATAAAACTACCTTACAGTCATTTCCAGCAGTATATAAGCTATTTATATGCAAAATATACTGGCCAGAATTTCTTACGCCCCATTTTTATTTTTATTTTTTTACAAAACTTTTACATCAATTTTTAAGTAGTTGCCACTATCGAATGCTGTTTAAATTGCTAAACTGTTCATGTCAAAAAATTGTAATTGAGTGAGTTATTACTCGACCATGACCGTTTTAAACATAAAGCAATCAAGCAAAATGCGGCGCATGTCTGCCCAAGAACCTTCAAGATCATTTGGCGTGGTCCAAGCAGAGCTTGATTCACAATTGGTTTGTTTCATTTCAATATTTGCTGAATTTTCTTTTAACCTTTAAAATTGAAGTCCTAAACAATAAAACAGCTGTAGGGGTACCACCAAGTGGCTCCCGAGGGTTCGGACTCATTCCAGGGTTTTATATCTGACTTGAGTTTAATCACAATAACTTAGAAACACTAGGACTAGGTAGACGGCCTCAGGAGGTATTCATAACAAGTGTTTGAAAGCTCATGTGGCCCCTTAAAAGGTCGGTGTAGCCAACCCGAACTTTGTCATATTTAGCATTTCACTATAAAATGGGATGAAATTTTAAATATAACAAAGTTTGGGTGAGCTAAACTGAACCTTTAATGGGTCATATGAGCTTTCTAATATTTGTTATGAATACCTCTTGAATTCCTATACCTAATTCTAGTGTTTCCAAGTTCTTGTGGTCAATCTTAAATGAAATATAAACCCCTGAAATGAGCCCGAACCCCCGGGAGCCACTTGGTGGTACCCCTTCAGCCCCAATTTGAGACCGGGAAGTAACAGCCCCATATGCTTCCTACACCGCCCTGTTATTCGTTTGATGCACACTTCAAAGATAAGGAAGATAATGGACCACTTTTATCCCATATATCATTCTGAAATGCTAAAATATGACAAAGTTCGAGTGAGCTAAATATTCTCTTGTATATATTTCAAAGGTTCACGTCAAAACATGGCTGACACAAAATACTCCTAAATTCACGTTTAATTTCTTTCGTTTTGGTTTGCGATCGAGGCTCGTTTTTTTATGAGAATAAAATCACAATGTAAATTGTCTGATCGTCCCACTTTAGTAATAATACGAGGATTTTTATAATTTTCGATGACTATTATTTTCGGAAAAGAGTAAACAGTCTTGGAGATCAAAATTTAAGCATAAATATATAGTGTATACTATATAGTATATACTATATACAAATACCAATATTTAATTGAATTCAGTAGACACAAACACATTTTATCCAGGCGAGCTTTACTGCCTCCGAAGTTGTCAATGCTCAGGGAAATTATTAAGGCATAAATTTTTCTTGTTGTTAATTAAAATATGCCGTTAATAAAGTAAAGTATAATTTCTCTGTTCGAGTACTCTCAGTACTTTAATGAATTTCCTTATTGGTTGCTAGCTTCTACAGGCTTAGTGGCTGCTGTTAGTGGCTGCTAGCTTCAGCCTGGTTGATAAATCGACAGTCTTATAAGCTTTTTAGAAATGTAGACCTTATTCATGCATTTTCAATCCCCTTCAGTTTGGGGGTATTTCGAATCACATGAGTACACAATGACTGCATCCGAAATACTCAGCGCTAACCAAAACGTGTATTGAATATTGTGTTTGTTTTTGCAATGTACTGATTTACAATGCAAAGGCGTCGGAAACCGGGGGGAGTGGGGGGGGGGGCTTAGCCTCTTCCCCTCCATTTTCTTTTCAAAGGTATAGATAACCATAACCAAACATAACCAAAAAGTCTAGCCCCCCCTCTCCCCTCCCCCACTTTCAATTTGCTTCTGACGCCACTGCAAGGCTACGGTGATTCTAATTTCTCTGTTCGTATATATTCAAAAAATTGAATTTTCGACACTATTTATCGTAATATTTTATAATATTACTGTTATATTGCATCTTGACTTAGTTTTATTTTGAAATAATTACACAATATGAGTGATTTCTGTTTCTCCTTTAGACTTATCATTCTTATGGATTGACATGCCATATCAAACCCTTGTCATATTACTTTTCAAGATGTAAAATACATCAGCGTAATCTTGCTGGCATTTGTTAAAGTTCGAAAGTTGAGCTGTCGCTTTTCGCCCTTAAATTAGATCTTTAACAAGATAAGTCAACCTTTCATATTTGATTTCTTTCTTTTCTCCGAGATACACAATTACGATATCAACTAGCGAGATAAAATCTGTGTTCTTTGAAACATGATAACGGAAGGTGGTCATAGATAGACGTAAACATGTAATATATACTTAAGTTAAAGTTTTGATATTAATTTAAGTCCTAATACGTAATGCGTTCATCAAAATTAATCTTTTCATTTCAATTTTTCGTTATCATTAAGTATATTTTTATTTTATTCATATTTTATCGCGCATTTGTTCTGTTGGTCTTGCTCTAACGATATTTAACTAATTATTTCATTTTTATACAGGCACGTAGCATTGGGGGGGGGGGGGGGGCAGGGGGCCTGGCCTTCCACTTTTTTACTTAGCAAAGATTTCTCTTAAATTTACATACAAAAAATTGAATTAACATGGATTTGCCCCCCCCCCCCCCCTCCACTTTTACGGGACCATGTACAAAATCGAATTGAAAATCAGATAATAAACAGTGAAATTGAATTTCAAAGGTATATATAAACAATAATCCTATTCTAAAAATGCACAAGTGAGAGTATGTTGAATAACAAGTAATAAACAATAATAAACTAACCAACTGTTTAACATAATCCTTTATGAAGGATATGTAAATTGGCTGACTCCCAATTTACCATGGAAATGAATAGCTACAAGTGACCTATTGAGGAAAGGGAGGTAAATCGCGACTCTGCTGTCGGTAAAATATTGTATCATTTAACCAAATTACAGTATCGGCCATTCGAAACTCATTATAAATAACGAGTTGCTTTTATATTTCATATACTGCTCTTACTTGTAGCCAAAAAATGACTTCTATTTCTGATTAATATTTTATAAAAAGAAAATTAAGAAAAAAGATATATATTTTTAAAAAATCTTTGATTTCACATCGAACAATTTTTAGATATTTCATTCATGAATTTTCAAAAGCTATATGAAAAAAAAATATTCTATCGAAAAATGAATGTCTCATTTCCCCACGTGCACTTTCTAACACAACCACAGATAGAGCGTAATTTCAGGAAATACTATAAATAGTTCTTGGAACTCAAGTCTTACTTGATTTGAAATATTTTTGCCTTGTTTAAAAACTAGATGGTTATCAGAAAAAGTCAGAACTATTCTTTTAATAAAAAATGATAACAAAATTAAAATGATAACAAATGATTAATACAATATATGTATAGCATTAAAGATGGTTTACTACAAAATAAAGAGTAAATGCTTAAAACTATTTATTGATGAGAATTAAAAATATTAAATTATGAGAATAACATAAACTGCTACATTGAGAATCCAATGTTAAATGTCATTGTTTGGTGTAAAGAGGCATGAAATGTGAAAAGGCAGTAATTTCAGGTCGAATTTGATTATGAAAAGCCACTATTTAGAGAGGGAAGTTTTGTTGTTGTTGCTCGGGTTTTTATGTTTTGTTTTGTTTTTTATTTAACATTATTTTTATGAATATTCAAAGTTTATGTAAGTTTTAACTTTTACTTTCTATATAAAGTCAGGATGTACGATAAAAATTTATGTAAAAAAGGGGGAAGTGTTATGGTAGGTTTCCGCCTAATCAACAGACAAATGAAATTACATGCAACAGTTGATCTTTAAAACTAAGAGAAAATACGAATATTCAACCCTTCTTCATATACAAATACAATATACAAACAATTACAAAAATGCTGAAATAAACCCGTTGATGTCTTTTCAATATGATCTTAAGCTTTGATATTTGAAATTAGATGATCTAATTGATTGGAAATGCCCAAATTGCTATCCTTCTAAAATACAAAAAAACATACATTATATACCGAATATGGCAAAAGAGAAAAAAATCACCTTTTTAAATTTAAGAAAGAAGGAAGTTGTGATTAATATTGTAAATCCAAAGTCATAACAGAAAATACAAAATGAACTCATATAATATTGTACAACGTGTCACTAACACATTGTAACTGTATTAAACTTTCCTGGTTGTTTTCATTTAATAGTCTTTTATGGACTTGTCATAACGGGACTTGTTTGGGCAAAGTTAACATTTGATTTCAAATCAAAATAAAATGTACCTTATTAGGAAAAAAACTCAAAACAAATGTACCATGTTCAGAAATATTACTACCGCGCACAAAATTGCCAACCAGTGCACTGATATAAATATTGTTAAAACGTAGACAAAAAGTCCTAGTTTTGCGGTAGAAAAATACAAATACGAGTTATTAAAATATGAAAATAATTCAATTAAGAAAAGTATGTATATGAAATTCTACATGAAGTCAAATATGTATTATAGCCACAATCAAAATCTCTCTCTCTCTCTCTCTCTCTCTCTCTCTCTCTCTCTCTCTCTCTCTCTCTCTCTCTCTCTCTCCCCTATATGCGTGTAATTGTTTTGAGTTCACTTTTCTAAAGTAGTATCAATTATTTTTTTTATTCATAAATACCATGATTATCTATTCCAGTTTGAAGGCGTACAAAAAGATATATAAGTGTAATTTGTATTGTTCTAAGGTCTTGATATTACAACATACATGTATATACATGACTGTATAACTCCCTAATGCTAAATTCCTTCTCCTCAGTACAGAGTACAGGATTTCGATCTACCAGTGTATACTTCGGGTTATTACAAGGAAATGGACTGTATTAGTACGTAATATTAAATAATACAGTTAAACGCCACCCTGCATCATCTATTATACGTGTACAAACTATCCAAAGGAAGGGCGTGTCTCGTCATGATGAACAGAATCGTGACCAGTATCCAGCAGATTGTTGCTGGCCTGGCAGAAACTCCTAGTCTGTTATATTTTTGGTACATTTACTTCCTTTATTCACCAATATTTCTGCATAACAACTAATGTTAAGTACATATATAACAATTTATTTTCCTTAAAAACAAAATGTTCGACAATATCCATACAAACAAGGTTGGACAAAGAAAAAAAATTTTGTTCGTTTGTTTATTTCATCCAACTGTGTAGATTTCTAATAAAATGCATTGTTTTCCTGCACACATAAGTGCTAAGCATAACATTTGTAGATTGATTTCTATGGTATTATCGATGCTTGCACACTCACTTAAAAACCCTCACTCTAAATACCTTACAGCCACCTCACTTGCGCTCATATTTCCTTAAATATACTTACAATATTATCAGCTGTAATGCAAACATGAGTCAGACACCAAGCTTTTCACTGAAAAAAAGTGAACAGTTGTAACTTTAGATAGGGACTAAGCTTTAAGGAAAAATTGCATATATACCGGAATAAACAAATGCTGTAAGACCAGCAAAGCAACTGAAGATCATATATATAATATGTTGTGTTTGTTTTGCTTCCTTTCTTTTGTCGTCAATTCACAAATATTTGATCCCAAGTTTTGTTTTTATATCATCTCAAGTTACCATTGTCAATCCCTACGTGTATCTGCATAAAAAGGGCCTTAATAAGCAGACTGCATACTGCACAAGTCTAATGTAAATATGTAACACGTTTGAGATAACTAAAAACTAGTGCAAGTGTGAAGGCTGAATTACGTCAAAATAACTGGTGTGTTGAGTGTGTGTTGCAATGTGCTGCATCAATTGTGCACGCTGCATCAATTCCACACATTAAAAACAGACCCTATAAGATGCAAACAAGAAGGGTTAGAAGTCTTACGCAGATATAGTTGCTGTCCGTCATAGACCGACCGACTCAATCAGCCTGGATTATCCTTTCCAGGAAGTCTCTGTCCAAGTTTTGGAGACTAGGATGATGCAAAGGAAGTTGACACATGTTTCAACAAACGTTAATTAGTAGTAAGGAGAATGACGCGTCAATGACAACATAAGCCCACTTATCGGTACAATCATTGTTTTCGTTGGTCTCCATAATTCTCTACGCCATAATTGATCCCTCTCTGATTTCGTAAATTAAGAGGATGTGCTAAAACAAAGTACTACATTATGTCTAGATGCCAAATTTATTTATATTATTTTCTGAGAAGGAAAGACTGAGTGCTCAGCCCTATATAGAATTGTTTCAGTGATCAGCGCAAAATTTACATGTACTTATATGTCTAGCAGGAAGTGTTGTAGCAAAATATTTCCCCTTGAACATGCGATCCTTGATATTCCCTGTTATTTGTGTTACATTGTTATCGTAAAAACTGAGCAAATTAAGGAAGAGTCCACATTGCTTTTATTAAATTAAAACCAAAAATTAAACGTACAAAATTTTATACAATGGTGCTAAGACAACTAACACACCATTGAGCTTTGCCGCAACAAAAATACTGATATGGTTTTGATAAGACACAACCTACATCTTCCGAATCTATACTAAATAGCTTCGATCATAAATCAGGCATAATTTGCGGTTGCACTCTGAACTAGTTCCAGATTTCATTGCAAAGAACTATATTTTTATATACTCAACTAGCGGCCATCTTATCCCGCCTAAAACACACAGCCCAGAACAAACGTTGTTGCGAGAAATCAACTTGGAATGTCCAGGCAACTCAAATTGTCTCGTAAGGCATAGCACATAATAAACACACTGTGACCTGTATAACACAATAATCCATGTGTTTACGTCTTGATTTCATCAATTTAAAAAAAAAAACCTGATCTACAGTTCTTGGAAGTAGGGATCTACCGGTATCTAGTTTTATCAAAATGTAATTTAATAGTTATATGCTAAAAAGTTTATACTGTTTTTTTTTTTTCATTTTACATTCGTCCACAAATTTGTGGACATCAAGTAGAGCTTATTGAATAAATGCAACGCAAACATGATTGTAAGTATACAAGATTTAAGTAAACCCGGACACAAATCGTAAAGGATTCATCCAGCCATTTCCCGTATTTCCGTTACAGGAAGAAATGGCTGAAAGGTGCTTGAGGATGTAATTCAATGTGCCCATATAAGGAGATATATTTTACACAAAGGTCACGTGCGTCGCCTCATATAAAGTTAAGACCGGGATTTCTCATAACACTGCTCAGTGAGAGACCGAACTCAAACCATCACTTTCTTGTCTGGATATTAATCTTACAACTTCACAATGGGAGATGAAGATATTGCAGCTTTAGTCGTAGACAATGGATCCGGAATGTGCAAGGCCGGATTTGCCGGAGACGATGCTCCCAGAGCTGTGTTTCCCTCCATTGTCGGACGCCCCAGACATCAGGTACTAAGTTGGTCTAAATAAGTGAAAAAAAATTTCTGAAATGCCTTTGTCAGATTTACGTATCATCAGTGTATATGTATCACACGCAGCTTTTGTATGAGCTGAAAATTATCCTCAAAAACTGAAATAGGTTAACATTTCTAAATATAGATTATGCGCACTTGGCTTTTTAATTCAGTAATAGATGTGAAACAATATACTTGAAAAGGCCATCAAAATGGCATTGTGTAGCCATATATGGAAAATGATTTACTTCATTAACTACATGGTTTTCTTGAAACAGAAAATTTCCATTTCTGCCCACGCCTTTTTTACTACGAGGTTACTTTTCAACTTCCTGGTTTCGGCACACGCCCCTTTCTCCTTCCGTGTAGAAAACTGTAAAGTTTATCTCAAAAAATAGAGACTATACAGAATCGAATCTAAAAATATATACTTTTACTGTTTATACTGCATGAAGTGAAGCGTGTGCATCTATCCTCATCTAATATTTCGATAATACTCACATAGTATTAATTTTCTTAAAAATTAAAAAGTCTGTAAACACACAAAAACAACCAAAAAGCTAACTTTAAGATAGATTATAGACATGTTCTCATAACTATATATATTCTGCTTTTAGGGTGTGATGGTTGGTATGGGACAGAAGGACAGCTATGTAGGAGACGAGGCCCAGAGCAAGAGAGGTATCCTCACCCTCAAGTACCCCATTGAACACGGCATCGTCACCAACTGGGATGACATGGAGAAAATCTGGCATCATACCTTCTACAATGAACTCCGTGTGGCCCCAGAGGAACACCCCGTCCTCCTGACCGAGGCCCCACTCAACCCCAAGGCCAACAGAGAAAAGATGACACAAATCATGTTCGAGACCTTCAACTCTCCCGCCATGTACGTCGCCATCCAGGCTGTACTGTCCCTGTACGCTTCCGGTCGTACAACCGGTATCGTACTCGACTCCGGAGATGGTGTGTCTCACACAGTCCCCATCTACGAGGGTTACGCCCTTCCCCACGCCATCATGAGATTGGATCTCGCTGGACGTGATCTGACCGATTACCTCATGAAAATCCTCACAGAGCGTGGATACTCTTTCACCACCACAGCCGAGAGAGAAATCGTCAGAGACATCAAGGAGAAACTGTGCTACGTTGCCCTGGACTTCGAACAAGAGATGGCCACTGCTGCTTCATCCTCATCTCTAGAGAAGAGCTATGAACTTCCCGACGGTCAGGTCATCACCATTGGCAACGAGCGATTCAGGTGCCCAGAGGCCATGTTCCAGCCATCCTTCCTTGGAATGGAATCTTCCGGAATCCATGAAACATCATACAACAGTATCATGAAATGTGATGTCGATATCCGTAAAGACTTGTACGCTAATATTGTCCTGTCTGGAGGTACCACCATGTTCCCCGGCATTGCTGACCGTATGCAAAAGGAGGTCACCGCCCTCGCTCCCCCAACAATGAAGATTAAGGTCATTGCTCCACCTGAGAGGAAATACTCCGTCTGGATCGGTGGTTCCATCCTTGCTTCTCTCTCCACCTTCCAACAGATGTGGATCAGCAAACAGGAGTACGACGAATCTGGACCATCCATTGTCCACAGGAAATGCTTCTAAATAGACTCATTAGTTTTAATAAGATTCTTTTTCTGTAGTTTAGATTGTTAAATAGTAGTTCTCATTACACACACGTGATGATTGAGTAAAGACCATCTGGCCATCAAGTGGCTGTGATAGGATTTTTATATAGATTACATACCCCTTAGAAATATCTTAGATCAGACTAGTATGAAATATGATAAAGCTTTATTAACACTGTTTCGTTCTTGATTCTGAATAAAATGTTATCACATTGTTGTCATGTATTTTTTTCTTTGCCTGTTCGAAGAGCAGTGTGATGATGCACAGGTGAAACCATGGTATTTGGAATGACCTTAATTGATTTCATACATGTATAGCAGAATTATTAGTGGAGAAAGACATCGTACTTATTGTCGGAAACTCAAGGCCAGTCCTGCAAACGATTGCTGGCCGTAAGATATTTGGTTGATTGTGTTTCGTTCTCTAAAAATTCCATACGCTATTCCAATTGATCCTTTTTCATTTTTGAGAAGGAAGTCTAAATCACTTTAACGCTTACGAAGCTAACGGAAGTTTTGTTTGAATTTAAAACCTACTAGAGATATCATTGCCCCTGCTTTATTGCCGTCTTTCTTGGAAGACGGTATAAATAGATCAATTAATTTATTACCGTCTTCCTTGGAAGACAGTATAAATAGTTGAAATAATTAACAGTCTCCGGGTTGTGCACTTCCTCTCCTTTGTGATTGATAGAAAATACATGATGTTAAAATTTACATTTATTTTATTGGTTGAAATACTGTTCAACGCAAGGGAGATGATTTTCTGATGATCTTTTTCACATGCGACTTATCAAAATTGAGCCTTTGATTTTCAGGTCCAGCTAATTGAAAGTAATATTCTATAATATCTATTGAAATTATTTGTTTTTCTTTTAGTATTGTTTATTCAAATATTAGTACAAAAATGTAAAAAAAAAAAAAATGATGCGGTATGGCTAATATTGGTAAAGTTATTTGCACCTTAGATAGGTAAAACTAATATCAGTTAAACAAGATGCTGAAAGCAGTGGTATAACTTTGATATTATCAAAATAATACGAGTCTACAACCCTTCCTAAGATCCTTTTTAGTTTTTACCCTACTATATATAGTTGATAGTTGATCTCAACTTACAAGCTCGGGTATGCATTTCCCAATTTTAGACACGCGGGCTTAAAAGACACATAATGGCATAAAAATGTTCCACTCGCCATGCTAGGTAAAGGAATGGAACATTTATATAGAAAGATTTAAACTGTCTTTGATAACTAATTGCAATTTAGGGTTTGCTCTAAAGACGGTAAGCTTTTTTTTTAAAGCTAAACTTGTTGATGAACTTAGAAAGGTTAATATCCAATCATGAAAGCAAGAAGTTGGTTCACAGTCTGTAACATATTACTACGTGTCTCAGTCAACTAAGTCGAATCAGCACTTCTTCTGACACTGCAAAATAACAAGACAATATATAGAGGTGTTATTTTTGTATCTCTAGTTTACTATAGTAACTTTTTTTTCTCGGTAGCTATTCTAAATAATCATGATATGCACAAATTGAAAAGGTTATGTGTTGTGTAGCCGGAGTAAGAAAACAACTACAAGTTGCGCTGACAATATTCTTTTTTAAAAATGGAAAACAAGACACTAGTATCAACTCTGCTAGTATATGTAATTAAAAATTTAGAAAATGATATTCAATTTTATTAATGAAAACATATTCCTGATGTTATTAAGATTAATATTTTCATCTTCGCCAGCCAATTGTCCGATTGAGGGGATACAAATCTGACTAAGCTTGTGCAGATAAAAAATTATTAACAAAATAGGTCGTTTTGTTGAAATTAACACACTATTTCTATTGCACGATTACAAATGTAAACAACATATTTGTTATAAAGAAAGTGGGCGCTTAAGATGTAGATTCGGAAGGAAAGTGGGCGTAATTTGATTTCTTTTTGACGTGGAATGGATAGAAAAATGTTCGACATGCAAAAGGTTTTATCATAATGTTGGTCTAAATATGGTTACACGATGCAATTGATGTAGAATCCTACTTATTTACAGTTGTTTTTAAATGATTTTCTTGTCTCTGGGTCTTCTCTCCAAAAATTTGAAACATATTTCTAAATACAGATTGTTGCTTTTTTAAATGAGATGAAGATATGACCCAGAGATATTTAATTATGTACTTTTCCAAAATATTTTTGGATGATAAAACAGTAGGTCCAGATAGGCCTATATGACATTGTTGTTTTAAATACTTTATACAACATATTGTGAAGTCTCGTTTTGTTCTTGATCAGTGAATATACATACTAGTATTCAAATCCTGTTGGTGATTTCGTTTTCAAGTATTTCGTATTTAAATGTATGTTGATATACCATTATGTACAACTATATTTTAATTTGTTTTATTGATTGATAGCTGCTATATGCACTATATATTCTGTTCCTATTACTAGTTTATTATGATAGACAATATAACTAATATAACTGTATTAAATATATATCCATTGAAATTTTCAATATAACTATTTAACAATTTACCCCTTATTATCTTTCTAGAATGCGTGTAGGTATATTTTAATTGTTGGAATAGACAGGCACTTCAGATCTCAAGATAATATTAAAGCAATCAATTTTTGTTCGAACCTGTAGCATTTCGAGGTCATAGAGATTTAGAACCATTTTAACAGGGCCTTAGACTTTCAATAGGACGTAACTATCTATTCGTTGCGTCAAAACAAGTTAAAAATGAAGCTGATTTCAAGTGAAATATACACCGATTGCGTAGTCTTTGCTCATAAGCCAGACAAATCCTGTTGATTTCAAAGAGCAATGGCTGAGTGGCCTTCGATGAAATTGACAGGCCTACGCCACATTGCTGTTTGACACCGACTACCCAAAGTCCAAGCTCTTGTTAAAATGGTTCTAATTTTTGCATCATCACTGGTGGGAGATCGCTTTAAAACGTAAACAAAAGTTGTCTGCTGTAGAGAAATGAAAAATTCTGGATTGAGATTAGAAAATTGTTTCGCTTAATTAATTACATTTTATCATATTTTTATTGAAAAAACCTGTACGTTGTATGCTCTCATTTTGACTTGCACTATTTGAAGCACGCGGAGGGATATGATAAACCGAAAGTCATCTTTCGAACGTCCTAACAGAAAGTTGTCAGACATCAGTTTTTTAATGTAAAATAATGCGAGGAAAATAATCATTCATTAAATACTCGTGCGGGATAGTGCAAATCCAACTCAAGGCCGAGCCTCGTCCAAGATCTTTTGTTCCCTTGGGGAATTTCACTATCCCACATCACGCGGGATATGAAAGTGGCAACAACATAACAGAAAAAATACATAACCCGCTAACGAAAATTATGTATTTTTTTTCTGCAATGATCCTACCTTCATATCTCGCGTGAATCATCAAAGAGAAATTTTTATTGTTTATGTTTACGTCTTTCTTTTTAAAAATTGATGAATTCAGTGGCGTAGCTACCATGTATGCTTATATGCCTGAGCATGCACATCATTTGGGAAAAAAAGGAAGAAACTCAGTAAAAAAATAAAGAAAGAAAAAAATAATAAAAAAGAATTCAAGTATTAAGGTCCATACTTATTTATTCCATCAACCCGTTTCTTTCACCCGGTCCTACTTTAGCCGGAATCTTTGTGCCTACACTTATTTTTCATATATATAAATATACATGTAGACACGCAATGTAGTGTTACAGTACCATATTTAAGAAACAGTACATAATGTAAGTCCCTAATAAAGCAAAGATTTTTTTTGGCATTTGAACTTAGTTTTACACATCATCTTAAATTTCCCCCATATAATATCACAGCTTTATTGAGATATTCATTACCATAAACTAAGTGAAAATGAACTTCAGAATAAAAGCTTTGAGTGGGTCAAAAAACAAACGTCAAAAGTGTTTTCTTCTTTTAGCTTTTAACAAGTTTTGTGATTTTATTTTATGCCTAAACTATAAGCAAAACAATTTTATCTGCCTAAAATTATGTTTAAATATTGAGCATTCCTGTCAATATCTTCGATGATTTTTGTGTTAAAAATCTTCAGAATCCATGAGCTTCCTGGGCCTTCGCCCCCTGGGCCCCCACCAGGCTTCACCCTGGACCCATTGGGGGCCTCATAGCGGCCCCCAGACCCCCTGCAATTTTAAGCATGTACTTCGTTTCTGGTATAGCTACGCCACTGATCGAATTGATTGTAAAAAGTAAAATTCACTATTATACCGTTATAATGTACATCAGTACGTTAGCTAAAATAAACAGCTAAGTACTGAATTCCGGTTCAGCCATTGGTCGCTGCATAGGTTTCGAAATTGATAAACAGGGCGTGTCAATTTCCGTCCTGTCAGTTTCTTGTCAGTTTCTGCCGCTGCATATTTCGACCAATCGATAAGCGGAGCGTGTAGATTTCAGTCTGCATGTTTCAATCGAGCTATGAATTAACTACAAATTCATTTAAAAACAGTTATAAATAAGTGGGATTTTGCATCAATTACTTTAGATCCATATATTATGATAAAACCTTTCGCTTTTCAATCATTTTTCTATTTAGTCTACGTCCTAAACAAACCAAATAGCGGTTATAATTTTAAAATGTGCAAAGTTAATCGATGAAATTTTCACTCCCTTGTGCATCCAGATTCCTGCCAAATCTACAACTTAAGCGCCAACTTTCTTTAATTAAATCAGATATCCGAGTTCGAGATACAGGAGTAATATGGGAATACTTTTAAAAAGAAAACATGCAGCTTTAGTTAGTATTTATTTAGCGAAAACGCGTATTACAGAAAAATATATATAAAAAAAGTGTACAGATGATTTATTTGCATTACCATGTTAAGTTAAAAGAACATCGCCTCTTAGTCTGGAGAGATAAAACAAACAGAATTTTAAGAGTTCTTACCCTTTGAATATTTCGTACTGGTTTATGGTCAAATAGCGTACAATTTGATAATCTAAAAACGATAAATAGTTGTCATGTTGTAAAATTTGTATTTACTGCCACCCGGTAAATTCAAAATTTACAACATGACATTGTGATGAGAGAGAGAGAGAGAGAGAGAGAGAGAGAGAGAGAGATTTATGATATGATTTATGGAAGGTGGAGACTTGAGTCACTTGACTCGAACATTGCTAGGTTTCTATAACTTCCTTGAATAAAAGCCGGGTCTCTGTTTCTTTATAAAAAATAGATTTGAATTGGTTATAAAATACATTGTATTAATCAAATGATATAATTTATGAAGTCAGGCTAAACTTTTATTTCAAAAGGAATGCTCAATCGGTGGTCAAATGATAATCTGAGTTGTGATTTCGATGGAATGTTTAAAGGTGTGTTCTCGACGGGGCTTTTTTATTTGACATATGAATAGAGTTGAGTATTGAAGCAGCTTCGGGCTTCGTGGATAGTTGGATAAAGATATATTCTCAGATCTAATACTTTTGTTTATACATTACATATTTTAACAGACAAAATATTTTTTCGGAAGAAACTACATTTGTACGTGAAGATAATTCAAACTTGTATTATCTACGTTCAGGGTTTTAACAATCTGATTTGATTAAAATCAGATCCTTGATCCGCTCCTTGTTTTTTAAATAAATTAGGCATCTTTAATTAGAATAGAAGTACTACTACCCTTGTCCCCACTCCCACACCCACACAAACATAATTTACGTAATAAAATAGGTAGGAGCCCAATCTCTAAAAGCCTGAATATAAAATTATTAGGTATCAATCAAATAGGGATGTGATATGCAGGAAATCTGCACATTTCCCATAAGTGTCCCCGCGAAAAAAAATAATAAGAGGAGGTGTATTTATTGTTCAGGTCTTAAGCGTAACTATCGGTTGAAGTGTAGACCGTCAATGCGGTTCCATCATTTACACGTGCACGTTATAAAGAAGAAGATGTGAGGGTTTGCGAAGAAAAGTAGAAAAAAGATAAAACTCTCCCCTTCCTAAAAGGAAAACTAACAGATTGCGAAGAGACAAATATGGCCTTCACTCGCCGTGTTTTGTCTACACTTCTAATTCAGTTTTTGATGATATATGCAACAAGCAAAAGCAAGTTACAGCGTGTAATTATGCTAATAATGGTATTTATACTGTTCACATAAATAATGTGTATTCATCGCGTCTGCAAAATTACATACATGTTCTCCGCAGCTGTTTCTTATATACATGTACATGTATAGAGCTTAATATCATGTAGTGCATGGTTTTCTTTATTTGTATATTTTATCGTTTTAGGAATTTCATTCTCAACTCTGCAAAGCTTTATGCCCTCTCGGTCAATGAACGGAATAAAAGTGATGGGGTTTTTTTTTTTACTGGCGTGTAGATATATTACATTTTCATTAAATCTTATCTTAATTCTACAGCATGTAATATAATAATAAAAACGTCGAAATCATTTCATTTGCAAGTAGCGTTATGTCACACCGGTCTGAGGCACCATCTACTTAACACTTAGCACTTGTTTCTGTAAAAAGTTTACCATATAGTACAGATACGTAGCAACGTTTTCCTCGCAGCAGACAACATTTTGTCCTTCAAATTTGCATGTAAAAAATTAAATTATCATGGGGTTGCCACACCGCCCCCCCCCCCTTTTTTTGGCATGTAATAATTGGAAGTGAAAAGTGAAAATAAGGAAATCAACATTGAAAATAAAGCTAAAGAAATACCCGCCTCCCCCTAACGGATTAGGATTCTCATGATTTTAGAAAATTTCATTTTTTCCTTGTCAAGACTATTTAGATGAGGCTAACACCCCCCCCCCCCCCGGTCAAATTTCAAAAAACGATGCTACGTGCATGTAGTATACATTGTATTATAGCATTAGGTGAACTTCCATTGCACGAAACCAATGTGGGTGGATTTCAAAAATTGTCTCATTTTTGCGGTCAAGGTATTAGTTTAATAAATGTAATGATTTTTTGCTTTGAAAATTTTTTTTGAGTCAGATATTGCTAAAATTAACACATTGATCAGTTTACCTTGTTTGCCACGAATCATTTGGTAAAAAAAAATGGTAATTCCATACTTTACATAATTTGTAAACAAATATAAGACTCGAGCTTTGTTTACATAACAATGACTTTTTACTTCTGTATCTATCTTAATACTTGACTTCTAACATTCAAAATTTGGTCAGTCATGCAAAATGAGCAAGTAAACCATTTTATACATAAAAAAAGAAAAACAAATTTGATAAAAAAGATCGTGTCCAAGTCCCTATAAATTGTCAAAAAAATAATCGATTTTTCAAAACTTTTGACAATCTAGCAAATATCCGCATAAGTAAAAAAAAAATCATGTTAGATTGACTTGTGTGCCATAATTTTAAATTGTTTGAACGATCTGAAGTTAAGGTAACTCCATACTCGTAAAATTCTCTGATGAAAGTTGAAAAACAGAACTGATTTCAACTTAATAGACTTAGATTTAATCAATCATTAGAAAAAATATTAATGTCATCACACTTTTTGAGATGTCAGATAAACATGAACTAGAGCATATTTTAGCAACATAAAACCGTACTTTTTTGGTTAAAAGTAAAATCTTTGTAGGCAGAAACTTGTTTATCTTTTTTTAATTTTATTGTCAACTGTGTTAGAAAACTAAAACTACAAATAAATTTTAAAATTAGTTTTTGGGATTAGAAAAATTACAGCATTTAGACATACAACAGGGAGAAAAGTAAGAAAAAGAGTTATTTCCCCTTAGCATAAATAAAATGTATAAAAAATTGGAAATTTAGGATAAAATGATTAAGCTGCTAAAATATCTTAAACTTAACAGTATTTCTAATTACATCCATGTGATTATATTCACTTGAAATAAATAAAACTACTTATAAAACTACTCGAACACTTATCCGTCGACGGAAACGATTGCATTCAATCGCCAAACGAACTGATCATCCTGACAAATGGACCGAATTTAGAAAAACAAGAAATCACTGTATACGCGCTGTACGTAATGCTCGCGATGATTATTACAAAAAGCTGTCAAAAAATATATCCGAGTGTAACGACTCAAGGAAGTGGTGGAATATGGTAAATAAAATATCCAACACTCAGATTCGCAATGACTTACCTCCCTTGGAGGTTAATGGCAATGTAGTCGATAACAATTTTGAAAAAGCAACTGCTTTTAACATCTTTTTTACAAATCAGTCAAATATCGACGATTCATCAGCGACTCTTCCAAATACTAGTGATAACAACGCTTCTAACCATTTATATACAGAAATAATACTTTCCGACGACGAAGTAAAAAATATTTATAGTTACTTTGTAGAAACAAAATTCTTGTGCAACAATCAGTCAGGTTTTATCTCCGGTGACTCAACAGTCAATCAATTATTAGACATATCTAACGATATAGGAAGAGCCTTAGACTCGGGAAGGGAGGTGCGTGCCGTGTTTTGTGATATAAGCAAAGCGTTCGACAGAGTTTGGCATAAGGGTTTGCTTTATAAACTTCAACAAGCCGGGATAGGAGGTAAACTTTATCTGTGGTTCGAAAATTATCTCCAGAGTCGTAAACAAAGAGTTGTACATGTAATAAACTCATCAGCTTCGGGTTGGCGCGACGTAAAGGCTGGTGTACCCCAGGGCTCAATATTGGGTCCATTGTTATTTCTTGTATATATAAACGATATAGTGTTTGACATAAGATCCACTATCAAATTATTTGCGGATGACACCACCTTATACATTATTGTCGATAACCCGGTCATCGCAAGCAAGACATTAAATAGCGACCTTGACAAAATCCACAAATGGTCTAATCAATGGTTAGTTACCTTTAATCCTCAGAAAACTGAAAGCATAACAATTAGTACCAAACGAAACCGAACTCTACATCCAGACTTGTACTTGAATGGACAAAAGATAAGTGAAGTGTCACATCATAAACACTTAGGATTACATTTTTCCGACAACGGACAATGGTCATATCACGTTAATATTGTCGTGGCGAAGGCATCGTCTAGGTTACACATTCTACGACGACTCAAATTTTTATTAGATAGAAAATCCTTAGAAAAACTTTACGTTTCATTTGTAAGACCAGTCATTGAATACGCAGATGTTGTCTGGGACAATATCTCAAACGATTTAGCCGATAAACTCGAAAAAATCAATATTGAGGCAGCTCGCATAGTCTCAGGTGCGACAAAACTCGTAAGTTTAAATGATCTGTATCGAGAGGTTGGATGGGACACTCTACACAATCGTAGACAAAAACACAAACTAATCAAATTCCACACCATGGTCCATAGATGTGCTCCAGATTATCTATCTTCTCTAATCCCCTTAAGAATCAGTGAAACACATCATTATCCCACAAGAAGATCGCACTGCATTACTCAACGAAAATCTAATACAAACCACTATTCACAATCTTTTCTACCGTCCACTACAAAGCTTTGGAACGATCTTCCGATAAGTGTCCAAGAAAATCCTTCAGTATCCAATTTGAAACGTGTGCTTAACTCAAACTGTTGTAAAACCCCAAGACACTTTCTATTTGGTAAGCGCACAGAACAGATCTTACACACACGACTTAGACTCAATTGTAGTATACTTAATTCGCATTTATCCAAAAAACATATAATAGATAATCCTAATTGTGCCTGTGGACAAATTGAAACAACACTTCACTTTTTATTAGAATGTCCTCTAAACACTGATGCAAGGAAAAAATTCATTGACCCATTAAGACCGGTCACTTTAAACATTCTGTTATTTGGAGACCCAGATAGAAATTATTCCTATAATACAAACATTTTCAAACATGTACATCATTTTATTTCTGCTACTAAACGATTTGTAACTTAATTCCACTTGCTACCGTATTGTCGATTTTGTTATTTTTGCATCGTACGACTGTTTATTACTCGGTCACTTTTAACGTTAATTCAAGTTATGATATCTCTCTCTGTATATTTTCTATTATATTTTTCCCTTTTCATTTTTTTTTTTTGTTAAATTTTTCCATCAATTCCATCTTTTTTTACATTTGTTGTTCCTAATATACTTGCCATTCAGCAAGCGCAACTATCGTTTTTAATAGTTGAAAGTCAATTTAAGGAAACGGATTAATATAAGTTGTAACAACTTGTTTCCGAATCCTGTTTGCATTATTTATTGTTTATATTGATGTACAATTCAAAATGAAATAAAGTTTAAACTAAATAAAACTATCTTGTACAAATTTTAAAGAATTCAAATTTTTACAATAAAGTATGACATCACAGAACATTGGATCTACTTTAAGTTTTTAAAATCATAAAATCATGCGTTGTAAATATCATATTTCCCTTCGTGCTCTTCAGCTGAAAGTAAAATGGACGCCTCCTGATAGTAAAACTTAATTAATTAACCTAATTCGCTTTGCGCAGATATATCGCGCAACGAAAGGACTAATTGTCACTAACATGGAATTCTCAATATTGCGTCACAATCGCTTAAACTCAGTGAAAAATCGCTTAAAACGCAATTTAAACCTGGTCAACGTTCTCAGTACACATTTTAATATTTCATGTAGTGGGCGGCCTTTCTATTATTTAACATGCTGAAATACGCTCTTCAACATATTATTTAACATGCACAAATTTTGTTAGGGAATGTCAAAGTTCTGTGGTGAGTTTTATATTAGCTCGCGACATTTATAAGCATTTATACAGATTATTTAACAGTTTGGGCCAGTGAACAAATCATTAACATTCCGATCCGCATCAATACTCGTATCGAAAAAATATAGTAAAACCGACCCTGTTCTTAAGTTTTGAAGTATTTTATTTTTTAAAAAAATGTATAGCAAACTCTAATATTTCTTTGCTTTTATATATCAACTTCAAAATGGTGTACAAAGCCTTTTTCTTAGAGTTTGCGTAATACATTTCATGAACAATTGAAGAAAAATAACGTTACAACACACTTAGACATGTGCCTCCATATAAACAAATTCGATGACATGGTCATTTTTTAAATGATATTAATTCAAAATCATCATATACATGTAAGTATCATATTTCAATTTTCAATTTCAATTTTCTATTTTAAATTCTCTTACAAAAACGCTTTTCCACAGTATGTTCAATTGTAAAAGAAAAGTAATACACATAAATATTGTAATGGTCCTTAACAAAAATCTAATTCGATTTTCATGTTATTATTTGGTTGATTTTGATATATCCTCAGTTACTCTGACTCGCATAAAATTTTCATAAAAATCACTATTGTAGAAATGAATTTGGTCCACCGTCCTTAAAGGAAAAGGAAGCTTAAAATGTATAGGTAAAGAATACTTTGAAGAACAAATTAAAAAATTGCGCAAATATGCTTCGTATAACTATTTTTAGAAGTAGTTTTTGGAGTTTTCAAGATATGATGACCAAGATATTCAAATAAAAAGAAATTTATATTCAATGTTGGACCAATTGAGCCCCATAATATTACCAGAATATCTGATCCTATATAGTCCATAAAATTCCTAGTTTTGGTGGAGAACCCCTTTGCTTATCATTACCTTGTTCTTCGTTGGTCTGCTAAATATCTAGCTGCAGGTCTGTAGCTCCCGGTCTGACAAAATTCGGAAGGACGACCTGGGCCTGGGTTTTTTCAGACCGGGTGGTCCATCCAAATTATTTTAAACCGGGAGCTACAGACCTGCAGCTATTAAATATCTATTTTTTTTTAATAATTGCATACATGCGTATTAACAGTTTCAACCCAAAGTTGAATTGGGGTCACTAAATTCTAAATGTATGTATTTTCCTATAGATGCTACACATCAAATTGGACAAAGAAAACCCTCGTCGTTTCATAAAAGAAGATGAAATGTTCAACTTTTTACGCACGACACACGACGAACGATGGGCAAAGCTCGACGTCGGACAAGAAGACTGACTCGGGTGACCTTGAAATTAATTTTAAACGGAGAAAATACGTTCCAAAATCGAGTACGTATAGTACCCAGTGTATTTAAAGATTAGATGTTTGACTTGTTTGTAAAACAAGTAAGCCAGCGGACCAACATTGTTACATCTAATTTATTAGATTAGTTGCAAGAATTAATTGTTTCTATTCTTTTTTTATTTATTCTATTAAATACGTTTATGATAAAAACAAACGAACAACAATATAACAGATTTTAGTGCATGTAATTCATACTTTTTTAGCAGAAGCAAGAGTATTATCGAGTGGACCTTAAATCTTTGATATATGAAAGTGTTTGTTTGTATAAAGTTCATTTTATTTAAACCAACCAGGATTAAATCGTTAAAACATTAAGTCTTGGATTAAAACATTAAGAATTAAATATTTGGATCCGTTGAAGATTTTATTCCTTCATGCATTTCTATTTACATCCACCAGGGACGTATATACTATATAGGGACGTATATACTATATACGTCCCTGAATCTACCAAGTATTATTTCCTCTATTTCATTCGAAAACTTATAGTTAATTCATAGCTCTATAGAAACAGCCAGACTGAAATATAGCCTACACGCCCCGTTGATCGATTGGTCGAAATTTACAGCGGCTGAAACTGACACGAAAGTGACAGTTTATATTAAATGAAAGTTTATATTAACATCTTTATTTCAATTAATAAAATGCTTTCTTTGGTGATTTATGACATGAGGGTTATGAAGGTAGCGATCATTACAGAAAAAAATTTACATAACCCGCTAACGCGGGTTAAATATCGCTACCTTCATATCCCGAATGAATCACCAAAGAAAGCATTTTATTGCTTAAATGTATCAAAATCTAAAACTATGTATACTTCCTGAGATTTTAAAACTCTCATTTTGTAAAGTCAGATGACAATTTTTTTTTTTAAATAATGATTAAAACAATCACATTTGAGGTTATTGTTGAACTAGAAATAAAAAATGTGAAAATATCAGGAAAACCGTCAGTAAAAAAAGAAAATTTTGACAGTTTTTACTACACGTACATGAGCAACTAAATATCTCTCTCTCTCTCTCTCTCTCTCTCTCTCTCTCTCTCTCTCTCTCTCTCTCTCTCTCTCTCTCTCTCCTATATATTTTCAATTACAAATGTTCACATTCTGAGAGAAACCTCTCGGTGAATTTCTATCCAATTCAATATTGCTCTGGTAAATACGTACTCATGGTTAACCAAACCCCTGCCCATGATTTTTACAGTTTCTTCGTATATTAAATTAAGTAAAGTAATCCCAGATAATTCGTCATGCATTGGCCTTAAAAGTTACAATCTCATTAATATTATCAGAGAGAGAGAGAGAGAGAGAGAGAGAGAGAGAGACTTCACTTCATGGTTCACCCTAATTTTAGAGCACTTTTTTCTAATTGGAGATCCTCTATTTGGAGTAATCTTAATTATATGACATAATTAATCCAAGTATTCTTAACACTTAAATAAACCAGTTGAAACGAATAAATACTTCATGTGCTTATATATGTATTTTCCCAACGTAAGTACGCAAGGGAAAAATTTCATATGTCAGGCTTTTGGTGTCTTTTAAGATTTCTCCGGGATAAAAACGACTTAGATGAACTCGATTCATGTATTACTAGCATGTACATCGATTTTCAAGTCAAGGGAAAAATTCTGCCTTATTTTGAAATCAAATCGTGAACATGCAAAGTATCACAGATATAGCATTTTACTCAGGCAATAAACTATGGGTGATACCGATAGTCTAGACCGTGTACTTTAACAAGCTTTATCTGCTGTCAATAGGGCCTCGTTAACTGGGTAAATCCAATCAATTACTCATCGATACACTTCTCATCTGACATATCAGTTATTACGCTGTCTATTGCATCGTCTGTGATATGCCGTCATTCTTGTCAAATTAGGGCATCTTACGTCACAGTTTAGCATTAACAGCGTCAAAAAAGGGGTCAGAGGCGGATCTCGTTATGTACGGTGGTTGTTTTCTGGCGCACTAGAACCTAGCTCTGATGGAAAAACTTGTTTGTATCAGAAATCAGACTGAGAAGTTTATATCAATCGACATTCCTAAATACGGGGGTTTTTTTTAATTGAAGAACACATAAAAAAATACTTTTACTGGAATATAATGATAATAGATATGCATGCATGTAATTTTTCGCTTACTTCATGCGTCTGAACAGTCAAGCTTTCAATTCAATATCAAGACCTGAAGAAGTATCATTCTGATTCAAATTGAATTCAATTATATTGTCGTTTTGTCGAATATTATTTCATCGACTTATTTCATATCATTTTTAGCATATGAATAAATAAAATCTTCATATTATAACTGAGTGCTGGTCGATGAATTCCTGCATCAGCATTGATCGTACGCTGAATCATGTCGGGCTGTGAGTCAGGAGCCGCCGGAATCGATCGGAAGTTAGGGTTAACGAAACCACTCACCCCTAAAACTCAAAATCAATGACTCAAGTGTAAGTCACTCTCGTTCTCAGCGATCAAATGTCAACTCTCGTGGGACTGCAATGACTACCCTCGGACATCTCACAACAAGTTCACGGCACCCCTATCTGAAAAATTGTACATATTTATACACACCTTTCCCCCCCAAAAAACTCTTGTTACCACGTGCATTGATGTGGATTCCATCTAGTACACAGGCGGCCCATTGACAAAAACAGCGCGCGCTTTTGTTAGCATTGATTAATGCCCGGGGTCACGCCTAAACAAGTCCGCTACCGAGCAATCGAATAAAAAGGTATAATCCCCACACTCTCAGGTAAAGAAGAAGATTGGCCCACGCCAAATTTGTTTTTAGTAGATATTAAAACAAAACAACATTTTTTAAATGATTCACCTACTATTACACAACATGGGTGTAGCGTGGCCTATGTTCCATCACAATTCCAGAAATGTTCAAATCTGATAAAATTTCATGTAAACATATCTTATTGCATTATATATAACAATTGGATTTGGCGCAAGTTATAAAAACTCATTTCGCTCTCCCCTACATGTGGAACAACAAAAACAATATTACTAAATATTACAAATACGTCACAGTTTGTACTTATATAATAATAAATTACACCAGTAATTAGATATGTGATAGTAAAATAAGTTATTGTTATAATAGGATGAACAAGAAAAACAAATAAGCAAAATGAAATCAACAAAAATACAAAGATTTGTGAGGGGCTTAATAAAAATATTGCATCTATGAAGATTTATGTTTTGCGCTCACTTTTGACGGCGTCTTGTGTGTAAAATATTCGTACGCCTTTCCCCCTATCTGAAATAAGGTACTGTTAGATATTTCTAATAGAAATTTTGTTTTTAGGTTAAGATAACGAATTCGAATCTGGTAAGGAATTCCATTTATTGACAAGATAGGAAGATATGCAACAATGGTCAAATCTACACACAAATATTTTCCATCTATTCTTTGTTTACAAAATCTCCCTACAAGCGATATTTGGCTTTGCCACGCCATAATATATGCCAGACCCTTCCCCAGCATTTTGGCGTGCTTATCCATGCATACCTAAACAGCCGTAGTCCGTGCGATCAATAGAGCCGCGCTACGTCGCCATACCATAAATAGGCATGTTACCTAGACCTGAGCGGTGATTCTTGGAACCCTGTTCACATGATTCACAGAGGATTACCTTATAAGGAAATATAGAAGTCGCTCTTTCGATTGACGGAATAAAACCGGCGTGGCGTCAGTAGCTCGGTACATTTGAATTCTTACATCCAAGCAGACAACGTGAGGAGTAAATTTCTACCAACCAATAACTATCACAATGGGAGACGAAGATGTTGCAGCTTTAGTTATTGATAATGGATCCGGAATGTGCAAGGCCGGATTTGCCGGAGACGATGCTCCCAGAGCTGTGTTCCCCTCCATTGTCGGACGCCCCAGACATCAGGTAAATATTCCCTGGAATTATTATGTAGATTAATAGAGAAAAAGTAAAAATAATTCATCTTGTAAAACGAGAGAAAATCGACCATAAGTTAGAATTTAGATGAAATTAAATGCTAACCAAACCAAATCATATATTATGCATTCAAGGCCCTTAATTTTCTCTAGGCAAGTTTTCTTAAAGTAACGTGTAACAAAATGTGACAGATCTCTTGTTTTCTGGTTACCCCACCTTGTATAAAAAATGGAGCACTTATCAAGTACTGACTGTTTGCTAACGGTCAATGGCGCTACACGTGTACCGGCTTTATGGTAATTAGCGCCATGGGCGGGACACTGCTTCACTCGTGCAGTTGTAAAATTAAACATGTTACAACACAGTTTGCCAGAATGTCATTATATTTAACACTACGTACTTGATCTTTTCTACTTGTGTGAATCGCATTAGAAATCTATATAAACCACTAAGGTCATGCGATGAATACCAAGCCCAGTTAATCGTTAAGAGTAACCTGACCAAATAAGGGAATGTTTTACAGTAGCCAATCGAATTCGAAAGAGAAAAATGTTTCAGGGCGGGGACATGAGTCATGTCACTCCTGCGTAGTAGTAGCCGATTAGGCAGAACAATGCGATAACGATTTTACAAAAACTTAATTTAAAAAAAACTTGATAAAATACTATTGGATTTTTTACACAAACCCTTTATGGTATTTAACATTGTTTTTATTAAATGAAAAATGTAAACTTTTGTTTTTAGGGTGTGATGGTTGGTATGGGACAGAAGGACAGCTATGTAGGAGACGAGGCCCAGAGCAAGAGAGGTATCCTCACCCTCAAGTACCCCATTGAACACGGCATCGTTACCAACTGGGACGATATGGAGAAAATCTGGCATCATACCTTCTACAATGAACTCCGTGTGGCCCCAGAGGAACACCCCGTCCTCCTGACCGAGGCCCCACTCAACCCCAAGGCCAACAGAGAAAAGATGACACAGATCATGTTTGAGACCTTCAACTCTCCCGCCATGTACGTCGCCATCCAGGCCGTACTGTCCCTGTACGCTTCCGGTCGTACAACCGGTATCGTACTCGACTCCGGAGATGGTGTCACCCACACAGTCCCTATCTACGAGGGTTACGCCCTTCCCCACGCCATCATGAGATTGGATCTCGCTGGACGTGATCTTACAGACTACCTCATGAAAATCCTCACAGAACGTGGATACTCTTTCACCACCACAGCTGAGAGAGAAATCGTCAGAGACATCAAGGAGAAACTGTGCTACGTTGCCCTGGACTTCGAACAAGAGATGGCTACTGCTGCTTCATCCTCATCTCTAGAGAAGAGCTATGAACTTCCCGACGGCCAGGTCATCACCATTGGCAACGAGCGATTCAGGTGCCCAGAGGCCATGTTCCAGCCATCCTTCCTTGGAATGGAATCTTCTGGTATCCATGAAACCACATACAACAGTATCATGAAATGTGATGTTGATATCCGTAAAGACTTGTATGCTAACACCGTATTATCTGGTGGTTCCACTATGTACCCTGGCATTGCTGACCGTATGCAGAAAGAAATCACAGCTTTAGCTCCTAGCACAATGAAAATCAAGATAATTGCCCCACCAGAGAGGAAATACTCCGTCTGGATCGGTGGTTCCATCCTTGCTTCTCTCTCCACCTTCCAACAGATGTGGATCAGCAAACAGGAGTACGACGAATCCGGTCCATCCATTGTCCACAGGAAGTGCTTCTAAACATTAATTTTTCTAATTGCATCCGTTACACTTTACATGTGCAAGCGATCATTGCGACATCCTGATTTCACCTAAGTCCCTGGAAGTGCAAGGTAGCACTTTCAAAGCATTATGGTGCGTAGATCTGAAGTCAAGATCTGAACATTTACACTGACATTGTCTAATTGAATGCATTCAATTGTTAATATTTTTTGTACCGAAAAAATGCTTAAAAAAAACACAATTAAAAAATAATATAATGAATCTCTCTTCATTATTATTGATATTACCATACACATTATTTGAAGGGCTTTCTTTGGTTAATCCATTTTGAAAGCTTTTACAAACTTAATGCAAAAGAGTTGCTATTTGCCACAGTCATATATTATAAAGATAAGTGAGGCATTTGGAAAACTTTAAAGTGCTATACTTGCGTCTAGAATATCCTACCAAAACGTGTTTCATTACATGTCAAATGAACAAATACTTGTAACGAAAACGCACACAAATTGATACACAAGTTCATGTAACAAACTGTAGTGTCATGTTGTAAATTTTTAATTGATTGGATGGCAGGAAGTGCAAATAGTCTTTTAAATTTTGAATTTTCTGCCACCCGTAAATTCGAATTTCATAATATGACATACTTGTTTCAATACATGTCGTTCATTCTTTGGTAGAACGATTTGAACTGAAATCAGATCCCATCAATATTTTACTTTCAATCAGCTGCCATTCAAAGAATAGTTTGTACTGCATATATTTTTATGAAGGAAAGTGAGAATGCCGTGAATATAAAGGCTGCTACTAATAGCCTAATATCCCACAACCAATGTATGAATGTTTTATGTTGATATACGAAATTAAAAGCTCATTGAAGTGCAAAATCTAAAAAATAAAAATTGTAATTCTTTTTAGATCGAAATAAAAAAGATATAATCAAGCGTAATTTTATGACACCCCCCCCCCCCCTCCCCTCGATATTGTTGCCTAACGGCGTAGAGCAAAGGGTAAAACTACGAATCTGCAAGTCATGAGTTCGAATCCCGCTTGGGCTTTTATCATTTTTACGTTTTAATTATTAAACATATTTTTTGGTCATTTAGTGTGAAATTTGAAAATTCTAAAACGGTTAAAGTATTCTGATTATTGTTTATTTTTATCAACATTAATATCGACAGTTGTCCCATACCACCTTGAAAGAATTATGGCTTTATTTTTCAAAAATCGTCTATACATGTATCTGTAAGTATCATAAAAGATCAAGATCGACTGCTCCTCTTTAAAATTACAGATATGGATGACCTGTACTCGATACGATATCATAGAATAGATGATTGTGATAAGAAACTTTGCCACCTCAATGTTGATGAGAAACATGATTATCACCATCGCAAAAATGTTATTGTGCAATTTTTTGATACTTTGATGTTTGGCTAAAAACTTAAAGATGAAATTAACAAAGAAAAATATGCAACGTTGTTAGGAAACAAGATTTTTTTTACTGAAGTCCCAAATTATTTGTTTTTCCCCAAATATTGCAAATATATTGAACAACACGAATAATGAGGCTTATTTCACGATTTCGGTTTATTCTTTAAAATCTCAATAATCCAGGAGCTTCCGAAGCCCCCCCCCACCCGGACCCCCGTCAAGACTTTGCCCTGAACATACTTAGGATCTCAAGGCGGCCCTATTCCTACTGCCTCTGAAAAAATATTCTGAGAGCGTACTACCAAAACCTATCCCCTACCCCCTCTGATATTTTTTTTGATCCGCGCCTGGGTATACGACTGCTTTTAATGATGTATTGCAAAATATTTTTCATACTAAATTTTGTTTTAATATTATCTAGATGCCCTCTTGTTAAAATGTATTTTTTATGTGCAATACACAACGGGTGCACAATTTATAGGTTTTTCTAATGCAAAAAAGGCTGAGTTCTGAACAATTAGTTTTCTTCTATTTCATTTCTAGTTGACAATGAAGCCAATTTGCCTGAATTCCACTCTGTATGCAACAATATTATCTCTGATAAATGTATTTCTGAACATGACGCTATAGATATTACTTCAGTTCTTCAAAGTAACAAAGCTGTGGGGTCAGATAATATAAGTCATAAAACGTACTATGTATGCGATTGCTTATATCGTTTAATCGTTCTTTAGGAGACTGTACTTTTCCAAGCTCCTGGAAAATATCCCCTGTTCTTCCTTTATTTTAGAAAGGCGATTCATCTCAAACCTGTTTCTTTGTTAAGTTTATCAAGGATAATGGAGCGATTTAATTTCAAACGGAAGCGATTTAAAGTTGAAACTTATTATAAGAAGTCTTGACAGGCAAAAAAACAAAAATTAATAATTTAAAAAAAGGCAACTTCCCAAAATGAAATTCCTAATCTGTGTGTGTGGGGGGGGGGGGGGGGGCGATGTTAGGGTAATATACCTATAACTTTAATCTTCAATGTCACTGAAAATTTAAGAAAAATGATATTTGTTGAGAGAAAAATGGGGACTGGGCCCTCCCTAGTGCTACGTGTCTGATAGTTATGTCTTACTTTGCGAAAAAAGTAGGGTGGGGGGCTAATAGAGAGCAAAATGTTGTGTATCGAGAAGTGTTATCATTTAAAGCCAGTAAATGCCGGAGTGCCTCAAGGCTCTGTCCTTGGTCCATTGCTATTTCTTATTTATGGATAGTATATTATAGTTAATAGCTCAAAACCACATGGTTTATAGGCATTGTACAAATACATGTAAATACATAATATAATTATATGCTAACAATCCCAGATGTAATTTTGTACAATAAAATATGTTCAAATCAAATACAATATTTATTCATTTCAGAAATACAACAATACAACGTTGGGTAATACAGCCCATTTGGGGTAAACCATCTGATTAAATGTTCCACAGTTCCACATATTTTATATACATGTAGTAAATTAACTGTAAGTTTGCATATCACATACGGATTTGAATGTACAGTTTTGAGTCAGTAATTTCTATGCATAACGAGAGGCATAGTATAACATAACATATTTTAATAATAGAATATGTATCTTACACATGTACATTGAATGAGTTACATGCAATTTGACAATTGATTATTACGGATGGATAAAACACATTAGATAATATTTAACAATATCATACAATGTAGATACGTGAGTTGTAACCAACAACTGAAGTAATTTAAATAATCTATGAGACTTAAAATAATAAAATAATACTCGCTTTTATATTTTTTTCGTAAATCATAATATTTAGAACATTGAAGAATAAAATGAAACTCGTCTTCAATTTATTGAGCATTACAAACATCACATAATCGAGCCCGCCTGCCCTTACTTTGGTATCTTCCTGTTTCAGTATTCAAACAATGTAAATACATCCCCATTCTTTATACAAATGAAAGAATAAGTAAGCAAGCTCACAAACTAGTGCCCCACGCTTCCACATTATTTGATGCAACACATAATGAATGGCAACCTTAAGTAAACAGGGCATAAATCTTAGAAAAAAAAGTATGAAATAAAACTTCCCTGTATATTTCACATCATGACACCGTTAACTACAAAATTTAATTACATTCTAATCAATAGTTTTACAGGAGTTCTGCTGACGAACTGTAGATTCCATTTATGACCACAATTCTTAGTTCAAAAGTGACAATTTTTTTCCTTAAAGGGACATGATCACGAGTTTGGTCCAAAATTATTTTTTGATTTTAATGTTTACAATGCTTTAATAAGGCATTTGTAATAGGCAACCAAAATTTGATTGTCATTTGATGAGTTATAAGCGAGTTACAGAGCTTACAATTCTTCGCTATGTAAACAAAGCGTTTGTTTACATTTCAAATGTTGAAGTGAAAATTCCAGTCTTAGACTTAAAATAAATGTGTAAATCGTTAGGAACTGTTTATTTATGCTTTAAATGAATAAGAAGATAGACAAACCAGCTTTAAAAAGATTTTTTTACTGGTGTATTGAACCTATGTAGACAAAAGCAGGGCACGAGCCTTGTTTACATGACGAAGAATTTTGAGCCCTCTATCTTGCTAAAAACTCAACGACTGGCACCCAAATTTCATTTGATTATTAGAAATGCATTTCTAAAGCATTGCAAATAATAAAAACAGAAAAATAAAATATGAACAAAATCGTGACCATGCCACTTTAAAAAAATAGAATCGGAAAAAACCTGCATATATATGCTCATCATATGCACTCCGCTTCGCGCCGGTTGACAATGGTTTTCTTGGGTATGTCAATTTCAACTGTTACCCCCCAAAACAGGCACTATTTATAAAGTTGTGTTTTATAATTGACGAAAATTCGTTATATACTTATATAGTATACATGTATGTGAAATGTGCCAAAACTCAGAAACGAACTCTGACATTCCTTTTAACTAAAGATTGAATGAATGAATGAATGTTGGGATGCCGATGCTAATTGATCCACTATAAGTCAGCTGGTAGGACGAGATCTTTTCTGTCTTTTGTTTTGTTTTTGTTTTTGTTTTTGTTTTTTTGTGTAACCTTGTTGTTTTCTTTTTTTCTTTTTTTTTGGGGTGGGGGGGGGGGGGGCTTTTTATTTTTGCTTGTGTTACTGAGGAATATAACTCTACGATGATGGAGGAGTTGTCTCTCTTTGTACTCACAGGTTGTACCGGTTTTACCAAACAAAATATTTTTCATTTGAACAGTTAAAACAACTTATAAATTTACTAATAAGACCAACATATTTATACGTTTGCACTTTTGTTTGCCGACAGTGAACTTCAGCGCACATGGTTTAAAAACCATAACACCGTTATCAACAAAATTTAATTACATTCTAATAAATGGTTTCACAGGAGTTGTGCTGACAAACTGTAGCTTCCATTTATGACCACAATTCTTAGTTCAAAAGTGACAATTTTTTTTCTTAAAAAAAAATAGAATCGGAAAAAACCTGCATATATATGCTTATCATATGCTCTCCGCTTCGCGTCGGTTGACAATGGTTTTCTTGGAGGTGTCAAATTTCAACTGTTACCCTCCAAAACAGGCACTATTTATAAAGTTGTGTTTTATAATTGACAAAATTTGTTATATTCATGTATGTGAAATGTGCCAAAAACTCTGAAACGAACTCTGACGTTCCATTTTTTTTCTTTGTAATTGAAGTATGTTTTGCCTAGAGCTTCCTATAATATACTTTTCAAGAAATCATTGATACGACCATATTGAGGCTATTGCTCCAGCGGTAGATCTTTGATTCTCGATTCTGGCTGGGACTCAGCCCAACTCGTTGGGATGCCGATGTTAATTGATCCACTATAAGTCAGCTGCTAAGACGAGATCTTTTCTGGGGGTTTTTTTGGGGTTTTTTTTTTTTGCTTTGTTTTTTTGTTTGTTTGTCTTTTGGTGTTTTTTTGGGTTTTTTTTTTTTTTGTTTTTTGTTTATTTTTGGTTTTTTTTTTTTTATTTTCGTTGTTTTTTTTAATTTTATTTACTTTACAGTATCTATATGATGATGGAGGAGTTGTCTCTCTTTGTACTCACAGGTTGTACCGGTTTTACCAAACATATTTTTTTTTATTTGAACAGTTAAAACAACTTATAAATTTACAAATAAGACTAACATATTTTTACATGAGCAAGTTTGTTTTCCGACGGTGAACTTCAGCGCACATGGTCAAAAAATTCAATATCCAAACGAATTTAGGTGTATACATCAATATACGTAATAGAAATAAAAAACATTTACTCTGAATATTTTAATACTTTTTACTCGTATCCACTGAAGGTCAATTTGGTAAGATAATCAAACTTTGTAATTATTAAGTTGATGTTCAGCAAATTTTAAAACTTGTGTTCCATTAAATCTAATATACCTACACTAAGTAAGTAGAGTTTCATGTGCGTGGGTCTGATTTGAAAAGGGTTGTGTTATAGCTGAGGGGTTCCATTGAGGTGCTGGGTTACCACAGCCGTGTGTTAATTGTTGTGTACTGGAATTAATATGTTAGTATCATTACACTTTCAGAAATTAGTAACAAATTGAATGGCGATATATGCTTTAAGATCCCACTATAGCTATAGATAAACTGATTTAGGTGCTTTTTATGGTGGCATATCTCTGCCCCTTGTGAGCAAGTTATGTTTCTATCAAATATGTCGACATGCAAGATAAATATGTTGACATGCAAGAAAATATGTTAACATGTAACATAACTATGTTGACATGCAAGAAAATTACAATAAGATAAGAATTATACAAAATCTCAAAAAATCTCAAATATCGCCCACCTGTGACATCAAGGATGCTAGAGGCTACCTTTTCATGTCGACATGCAACTTATTTATGTTAACATGCAAGATAAATATGCTTACATGCAACTTATTTATGTCAACATGCAACTTATTTATGTCGACATGCAACTTATTTATGTCGACATGCAACTTAGTTATCTTGACATGCAACTTAGTTATGTTGATATGCGAGATAAATGTGTTGACATGCAACTTAGTGATATGTACATGCGAGATAAATATGTTGACATGCAACTTATAAGTTGTATGTCAACATAACTAAGTTGCATGTCGACATAAATATGTTGCATGTCGACATAAATAAGTTGCATGTTGACAAAAATAAGTTGCATGTCAGCATATTTATCTTGCATGTTAACATAACTAAGGTGCATGTCGACATAAATAAGTTTCATGTCGACATAAAGAAGTTGCATGTTATCATAAAGAAGTTGCATGTTGACATCAAGAAGTAGCGTATCTAGCATCTTGGATGTCACATGTTGGCTATATTTGCGATTTTTTATATCTCTTATTTGATTGCAGTTTTCTTGCATGTCAACATAGTTATGTTGCATGTTGACATAACTATCTTGCATGTCAACATCTTTATCTTGCATGTCGACATTATTAATAGAAAAATAATTTGCACACAAGGGGCAGAGATATGCCACCATAGCTTTTAATGTACTTTTGGGTAGTTAAAGTGATCTGCCATCCGATGTAAAAGAGAAGACAAAAACTTGGATCTTCCATGTATTTTATGTGGTAATTAATTCTGAACTTTAGATTGGACCAAGATAAATTATACGAAACTTCATTTGCAATCTTTTTCCTCACTTAAGTAAGTACACATGATTTTTTATGCATAAGTACTTATTGCGGCCGAATTATTTGCCTGGGTAAAAATGGAAATTCAATCATTCTCGTTTATGTGACTCTAATTTGAATTATCACCGTTAAGATCGTTTTTCTCGAATAACGGGATAAAATTATACATTTTGCAAGAAATGATTTAAGGGGTTTACATGTGCGGATTAGAAAAATTGTCCAGGGTGGGGGGGGGGGGGGGGGGGGGGTGTTTCCAACGGTTATTTGAGTTTGCCGGGGGGGGGGGGGTCCATCCAAGGTTTATTTTTGGAAATTTTAAAGAAAGGACTATATATGATAAGGGCCTAAAATGGCCCCCTAAAATGAACATCATCATTTTACTATCATTCTTTGTTTTCTTAGTACAGATATGTATGTGATGTGTTTACATAATAATCATTTTGGTTCAAGTGCCCACAATTTAGAAATATGACATTGTAAAGACAACCTTTTCCCGCCATTTTTGCATTTTTAGCGTAAAACAGCTTGTTTTCAAGCAGTTTTTCCTTTCGAAAACATAGAGCGCATTATTGAACAAATAAAATATTTTAATCAGAGATGTATCTAGCCAAGACTGATCAGTGACAAAAAAAAATTCCTTGTTCAAGCATGCGCTCTATATTTCCCATTCGTAAATAGATAAGAAAAATGTCAATTTTTGGCTGATTTTGATTGAATTATAGAAATGGCGTCACTTCTGACGTCATATACTGCCAGTGAGTGCAAATAAATCAAATAAATAGATGAAAAATATATTTTATATCAACTCTTCTAAAAAATAAGTTAACATTTTCTTGTACCCAAAACACTTAAAAAATGGCAAATTATGGGGGCCAAATTGAACTCTTATCATATATAGTTCTTTGAATTTTGCAGGGGGAGGGGACTGGACACCCCTAACCCCCCCCCCCCCCCCCCCCCCCCCGATCCGCGCATGGGTTTATATCCAATATCTTTACAATAAATCACTTTTTATTATTGAAATATATTATTATTTTAACAGCCGATGTAAAGAAGTCACGTTGGTTTATGAATGTCGCTATGTCGGATACTGATAATAGTTGTCCATTTTTCTGCTATCAAAGTCGGGGAAGAAAAAAAATACAATGTAGAGTTTTGATATGATACATTAAGTACATTGTATATACCACTCGTCAATACTTTTTTGAATCAAAGACTGATGAAACCTGTCGCAATCTTGGCATTAACAAGCGTTACCAAAACTTACCACCACCACCCGAAAGAAATTAAGCTAAAACGATCTCATTCGAGTCAAGTTTCATCTGATTAAATCTAACGTCATTTAAGTATATCATCTGTTTATACTTTATGACATTTGCATTGTTAAAAAACCCGGCATCTATGCGATTCTTTTCACTGTCATATGATTAAGAATTAACAAACATTACTGCTTTTTCTCTGCGTAAACAACATTCAAAATAACCCCATGCTATATATCTTCTAGATAGGGGAGAGTACATGTATAAGTATTCTAAATTATCTGTTACAATGTGACTGCAATACAGTGTTTGAATTTTTGTGTAATTAAATAAGAGGGCGGTGAGGAGGGTATGGACCTATTTACTTACATAATCAATTTTAGAACTCCCTGGTAAAAGCCAGTTCGCTTTAGTAATTCTTTTTTATATAGTCAAATTTAAAACAAACAAGTTGGCTGATAACCCCCTGTATATGTTTTTATGTATTTGATAAAAACTGGATTCATATTCTCCGTAGAAATCATATGTTGTAGTTTTACCAATAAAAAGAGGGAAATAAATTAAATGGTGGATATATAGGCAGGAAGGGACATTAAGGAGAGACAACAGAGAGTGATTAATATTCCAAACATATAGCGTTCCTTGAAGAATCATATAGATAATATTTGCAATTTCGCAGAAATACATGATTTTCTATGTACAGTCTTTTGGTAATTGCTTTCTTAAGGAAGATGTTTACTCAGGGTTTGAGTTCCCAAATTCGGATTGATATAAAGTTCAATGTCGAGAGTAAAATTTGTTTTAAGTACCAATGAAATGCATAATAAATTACACAACATTGGATATCATTAGTATATTATGCAATTAGGCTCCGACAAAATTGTACTTTTAGCTAAACAGAGGAAATTCGGACTAAAATTTCCAGATTTTGTTTTTCACTGAATTTCTTTTTCTTTTCTTTTTTTGTAGTACTATAATATTTAAAGTTAAGATTTTTTAGTGAACATAATTTTGAATATTTTTCTGTTTGTTTTTATCTTACTTTTTCATATAGATAATCGTATGGCACACATAACAAAAATATTGAAAATTGCTTAAAAACGATAAAAGCTAGACGCCATATCTCACAATTTTGATGATTAACCTCATGTAAACTTTACGCCAGAAGAGTAAGGTCAATATACTTAATATAATACTTTAAATGTTTTAACATTATCATCATTCAGCTTTTAATGAAATTGTATCAAAAATGGGCCGCTGATTTGAAAACTTATAGAGGAAATTTGAACTGTAATATTCATAAAATTTGCAAATGAAAACTTAATATTTTTCATCTATTTAGTGTTACTGCCATTCATAAAATGTATTACATTTTTTAAAAGTGTTCAGCATTTTGTATTTCTTGTATATTAATCACAACTAAAAAAAAATTTTAAGAGAAAATTTTTAAGAGATTTTTCTTTAACTTTCAAAAAATATTCAATGGCTATTAACTCAAAAAGTAGGTCATGGACCTACTTTTTTGAAAGTGATAAATAACACTACCATGAAAGGTCTATAACACACAATAAATTTTTTTTCATTATCATAAGTGGAATTTTTTTCATTCTAAGTAAACGCCATCCTTTAAGACATTTGAATTGATCCTATTTGGTGTTTTTATTTTACTTTGCAGGATATATCGAATTTTCAGATTCAATACCGAGAGTATGTACTGTCAAATAATGGAAATAGATATATGAAAATACTTTATTTTCAGTATGTTCATCTAAGAAATAACATAGGGACATGAGTTTGTTGGTCATGTGTTCAAATCCTGTGAAGCCTTGTGAGCTTGTTAGCATCCTCATGATCTTGATCACGCGCATAATTTCTATCCATATTAACTTTTTTGCATTGTCTATTTTTATATATACACGATTGAAAATATGACTAGTAGAAACATTATTAACACAAGGTGTTAATCATAATACATTGAAGAAAATTACAGCGGCGTGGAAGAGCCAGATGAAAAAATACTAAAATGTATATAGCTATATTATTTGAGCGAATTACGTATTTGTTCGAACAAATTAGGATTTGTTCAGACGAACTGGAATTCATGCAAATGTCTTTCAGAAAGCAATAGCTAAAAGACTGTTTATAGAAAAAATGTATTTCTGAGAAATTGCAATTTTTATTCATGTGATTCTTCATGGAAACATATATTTAAATGAGTGGAACATCAATCATTCTCTGTTGTCTTTCCCTAATGTCCCTTCCTGCCTATTTCCTGCTGTCAAATTTATTTCCCTCCGTCATAAAAGCACCTTCACGCATACCACCAGTTTTAGGGGTTTTTTGGTTTTGTTTTGTTTTGATTTGTTTTTTTTGGTAAAACTAGAACATATGCTTTGTAGGGAGTAATATGTACATTATATCTAAAAATAAAATAAAAAAGTTTCTTGAAAATCCGTTCACTGTTTTACCAGTTTTTTGTTAATCACGACCAAACTTTTAAGTTCAGAAGAGCCCAACTCCCAGTTAGATGAGCATATTAACATGCAACATATATAAATTTACATTTTAAAAAAATTCTGTTCAACAGTATAAGATACGCTGACACAAAACGACCCCCCCCCCCCCATTAGAGTTAATAGTACCCTTCCCCACGCATATAGCAAGGGACATAAATAATAATTTATATTCATACTACTTTTTTTTCAAATTGCCCATGTTTTCAACCATATCTCATTATCTCTCATGCTGCCTTAGAAAAAATTAATTCATTTTCAATATTTGCTCATGACGGTCTGGCCAAAGAAAAGAAAGACAACTCTGCAAACCTTGGCAGCTTTAGCAATCAAAAGGGGAACTATTCTTCCCTATGCCATATGTATAGGAAGGTTAAAAACATGATAAGCTGTGGAACACAATGGTAAAAACAATAATATATAGTGTTCGATAAAAATATCTAGGAAATTTGGCAATTCGACAGTAAAGACGATGTCACAGGTATGTCAAGACTTCATGGAATTGCGTGTACACCTGATGAATGCAAAAACAATGAAATACACGCATGTACTGGTCACCTGTCTATTGGACTATTTATTGTTTCATGCCAGAATATTATTCCAACTAACAAAATTTCCACCCTGTGGATTAGTTCCTTAATATCACACGAGAAGGGATAATGTAAAATCAAATCAGAGCTAAACTCATTGACTGATCACGGGGCACAAGGCATTGGACACCATATGTTGTTATTACAACGATTTAGCACGTGCTGTGCCATTAACTATAGCTGTCTGGCAATGCACGTGCTGCATGATGACAGGCACCTTGACTGTACTATTGTCATCTTGTTAATAATGGATTATAAAATACATATCTGCAACTCAAATAAACTATGGATTTGAGAATTACTTATCAATGATCGAATTTTTTACCCAAGAGGGTCTGCATTTAAATTAGCATTTTTTTCTAATAAAGTCTAAATCCCCCCCCCCCCCCCGGGGCAAAATTATCCCTAAGACCCCGACACCCCTCCCCGGGAAAAATTATGGATCATGCACTCATATACATGTATGCATATTAAGATGAAATGCATTTTTTACATCTTGTGAAAAATATGAACACAAGAGCAAGAGCTATGGTGGCATATCTCTATGGTGGCATATCTCTGCCCCTTGTGTGCAAGTTATTTTTCTATTAATTATGTGGACATGCAAGATAAATATGTTGACATGCAAGATAGTTATGTCAACATGCAACATAACTATGTTGACATGCAAGAAAACTGCAATCAAATAAGAAAATCTCAAATATCGCCAACATGTGACATTCAAGATGCTAGATACGCTACCTATTGATGTCAACATGCAGCTTATTTATGTTAACATGCAACTTCTTTATGTTGAAATGCAACTTATTTATGTTGACATGCAACTTAGTTACGTGAACATGCAACTTCTTTATGTCGACATGCAACTTGTTTATGTCGACATGCAACTTAGTTATGTTAACATGCGACTAAGTTATGTTGACATACAACTTATAATTTGCATGTCAACATATTTATCTCGCATGTTAACATAACTAAGTTGCATGTCAACATATTCATCTTGCATGTCAACATAAGTAAGTTGCATGTTGACATAAATAAGTTGCATGTTGACATAAATAAGTTGCAAGTAGACATAAGTAAGTTGCATGTCAGCATATTTATCTTGCATGTTAACATAAATAAGTTGCATGTCGACATAAAAAGGTAGCATCTAGCATCTTTGATGTCACAAGTGGGCGATATTTGAGAATTTTTGAGATTTTGTATAATTCTTATCTGATTGCAATTTTCTTGCATGTCAACATAGTTATGTTGCATGTTGACATAATTATCTTGCATGTCAACATATTTATCTTGCATGTCGACATATTTGATGGAAAAATAACTTGCTCACAAGGGGCAGAGATATATGGTGGCATATCTCTGCCCCTTGTGAGCAAGTTATTTTTCCATCAAATATGTCGACATGCAAGATAAATATGTTGACATGCAAGATAATTATGTCAACATGCAACATAACTATGTTGACATGCAAGAAAATTGCAATCAGATAAGAATTATACAAAATCTCAAAAATTCTCAAATATCGCCCACTTGTGACATCAAAGATGCTAGATGCTACCTTTTTATGTCGACATGCAACTTATTTATGTTAACATGCAAGATAAATATGCTGACATGCAACTTACTTATGTCTACTTGCAACTTATTTATGTCAACATGCAACTTATTTATGTCAACATGCAACTTACTTATGTTGACATGCAAGATGAATATGTTGACATGCAACTTAGTTATGTTAACATGCGAGATAAATATGTTGACATGCAAATTATAAGTTGTATGTCAACATAACTTAGTCGCATGTTAACATAACTAAGTTGCATGTCGACATAAACAAGTTGCATGTCGACATAAAGAAGTTGCATGTTCACGTAACTAAGTTGCATGTCAACATAAATAAGTTGCATTTCAACATAAAGAAGTTGCATGTTAACATAAATAAGCTGCATGTTGACATCAATAGGTAGCGTATCTAGCATCTTGAATGTCACATGTTGGCGATATTTGAGATTTTCTTATTTGATTGCAGTTTTCTTGCATGTCAACATAGTTATGTTGCATGTTGACATAACTATCTTGCATGTCAACATATTTATCTTGCATGTCCACATAATTAATAGAAAAATAACTTGCACACAAGGGGCAGAGATATGCCACCATAAAGAGCATATTTCAACTCACCAAAAACAAATACATATGGATCCATATTTTTCAGCTTTAAAACAATAAAAGAAATAGGCTTTTCATGGTGGTCCATTTCATTGGACGCGTCTTTGTAACTTTTTGTACACTCAGATTTTTTTTAGCTCTTGTTCTGAAATAATATCATTATTATTGTTTTGGGGATGCATTGCTAGCATATATTTTATCCAACTTTATTGGTGTCTTTTCTTGATGTGGTTATAATTCCTGTTCATTTTGAAATCACTGTCTGCATGGCGGATGTAAATCAAAAATGTACTTACATTGTACATATATGCAAAAAAGATAACCACAAATGCCATATAGTCAGGTGTGTATCTACATCTCTAACCGGCATGTGACTTACGTGTAAATATCAATATGTGGCAAATTTTGCTCCATCCATGCCGTGGGGATATAAATATTTAAACGCACTGACTATAACTCTCAGGTAAACAAGTTCGTTTCTACTTGTAGAAGGTTTTGTAACAGGTGCTTCCGTACGTTTATACATATACTATGAGATAGCAAACGACTATTTCCACTTTTTCCCCCGAGTTGTGCCGTTATACATAAATCCATATATATACATTAAAGGTATGAATAGGGTGGAAAGTAGGACAGGTAAAAATGACAATTCTTAGCATACCATGACAATGCGACTGACGTGGAATGATACTTAAAACCGTGTTATGTTTACCCAGAGTTTTAAATTCGGAAGCGATTTATTAAGAACTCAATGCAAATCATGACTGTACCCTTATTTCAGTTCCGTCAATTTTGAAGTTATGACGTCAATGAATTTAAAATGATTGAAAGTTTAAGGACAGTTTGTTTGTAGATTTCTTTGAAAAGTTTTCCCCTTGATCATACAATATTTTAGTATTCGGTGATATAACTAGTAAATTGTGTTGGAAGTCACGACCCCGATGGCGTCATTTCTAGTAGAAAGGCCACTTAAAGTCCATCCATATTTAGACTCTGCGCGATATTTATAATTTACCGCAACCATTTTAAAACTCCGTTGAATTCTTACACGCGTTATAACTGTACAATTAATATCAAACAAATATTTGCATGATAATTAATAGAGTCCTCGAGGTAGGACCATACATTACATATTCTAATCAGCACAATATGGTAGTCTACAGAAATGGTTGGCGACGCCACCAATTCATATTTTTAGAAACAAGTTATTTTCTGAATGATTCCTTGATATATACATTTTTATTTATATCTACAACAGATATGAATAATCAAGTTTTCAGTCTGGTTTTGAGCGAAGTTATTAATATGTGTGTGTACATCCTAAATTAGTAGGTTACCTCTAGGAAATGCCGTTCGACAGAAAATAAATATTATTAAACGTTATTACGTCAAAACTGTTAAAAATAAAATATAAAAAAGAAAACAAAGAAAAAAAGTCTAGCTCATCTTAGGACTCTGACAAAGTTATTCTCGTACTCGAAAGTACGTGTATTATATCCCGCTCAAATTAAAAAAAATGATATCCCTTTCCCATACTTATAACCCGATTTCATTGGTCCTGCTTTGACAAGGGAGACTTTGTTTTGCAAATTGTGCATCCACATCAGTACATGACCTTTACTTGTGGTGTGACCTTTGCTATATCAAGTCGACACAGTGTTCTTTGCTTCCAAATAAGGAAATGCATGTCTCACGTTTAGGATAAATGCGTGGTACGAAACTTCCGGAATTATACAGATATGCAAGTATTATTACATATACACTGTCCTATACTTTTACAAAGACTCACTAATTCATTAATTTTTCCAGGAATTCAAAATCACATATTTTATATATGCAAGTAATATTGCATATGCAATGTCTTATACTTTAAATTAGACTCACTATATAATTCATCAATTTTTTCAGGAATTCAAAATCATATATATTTTATAATATATACCTTCGTTTCTGGTCAGAATAATTTTGAAACTGCCAGGTGTGTGTGTGTGTATATATATGTGTGTATGTGTGTGTGTGTGTGTGTGTGTGTGTATATAAATATATATATATATATATATATATATATATATATATATATATATATTTTTTTTTTTTTTTTTTTTCTTTTTTTTTTTTCTTGTTAATGAAACAAAAAAAAACAAGAAAATGACTGTGATTGCGAACTGTTTTTCATTTTTTATTTCTTTTCAAAATATACAAATTTAATTAAATCCATCAATTAAGTAGAAAACTGCACAATTGTTGACCATTTTCCAACCAATGATCCGTGCGGAGATTCCACAGTGTCTCCCTGGGCTAGGTTACGTGGTCCCTTTCTGTTCTGGTCTGGCCCAACGGCCGGGGATTCCCCCTGGACAGTGGGACACCATTCAATACGGTGCAGCCGAAACGAAGTGTGAAAACGTCCTGAAATTCAACCACAACAGTGGCTAATTGCTTCCTTTAAATGAGTTTTTTTTAAATGTGAATTTGGATAATTTGCTTCGTAATAATTACCTGATTCTGTAATGATGAGAAATCAGTTTTCAGTAGTTGCTATCATGCAGGTAAATCTATTCTGGGATGAGGTAAAAATATCATCTCGCAAAACTCCATGACAAACTGGTCTGCAGGACTCTTGACTTCCGGGACCTGTGATAACGAGAAGCAAAAACCATCACAAGGTAATCAAACACCTGAACAACTTATTGTTCACGACTTATGTGTTTCTTGTTTCCTCGCTAGTAACTGCATTATGCTCCGACACCAGAAAAGGTCTCATATTAATTCATAGCTAGCTTTTTGGGATTCAAAGTTTCCTGGAGTTCGCCTACCATTATAACACTTCTGCACGCCTAGTGTAATATTTCCCTAATCTATGGTGAACTGAATCCCATTAATGCGTGATTAATTCGTCGTATATTACACTAAGACCTTTAAGTCATTAAGTTGCATAATGATGTTGTCTGTGGACATGCAGAACTACTTCCTCTGTTACACGCATCTGTTTGTCCGGTAGGCGTATTGATTACTTTCCAACAATGAGCGCTAGCCGGTATAGAGAGGTTCTTATTTTTTAATCCGTCTTGATGTGTCCAGAGGTTTCTATCGGAATAATTTATTATATTGTCGCCCCGGTTACGTATTCTTACATGTACATTAGAAGTAGGCTAAGCCTTCTCTAATTGTCAAATTAATTTGCCTTCTTGAATCCATAGGAATTATTTTTCTAGGTGTGTTCGAGGCTTTCTGAAATCTTTAACCATGCAAAATTAGAGAGAAAATATCCCAATCCTTTATTTAATGAAAAAAATATGTTGACATTTTATAGTACTTACTGGTATTAAAAACATATTTACCTGTACAAGTAGACAGGTGAGGTCCCCCTCCCCCTCATCCTGATTGTTGTCCAGGCTGTTTGCAACATCCTTCCTTCCCGCAAATATCACAGCCAATTTCTCTAGATCGCCAATCTAAAAGACAATGGCATTTGAAGACAATGCTTTAATTTAATATTTCCAAAAACAATAATTATTCCTATTCTAAAAACAAGATTTCATAAGAAAAAATCATTCCCAAGTCACGTAATTGTACTATAGTCTACCATGCAATCAACTGCACGTAGACATGACGTAGACATTAGATGTAGACATAAGGATGTTAGAAAAAGAATTGTTTAAGAAATCGAGCGTTCCATTGAGGGCTGTAATGCATTTATCCACAACTTCACACAATACAAAAATCTGCCGCCTTGATTTCTGTGTGAACTACGCTTCGGCTGCACCAGCTGTGATTCCCCGCGTCATAAACTGACATTTTCACGTCAAACATTGCATGCACATCTCGGACTCAGTCATATTTTTCTGTTGCGTTTGTGCGTGTAGAAAAATCAATACAAATTACACATGGGTGGGAATTATTACAGTTATCGTGATTGTACGTCATAAATATCTTTCGCCCCAAAAATGTTATTGCAGTCACCTTCAATATTGGAATGGCGTGCTCCACACAGAAAGCTTCCACTAACGTCTGCTGAATGTGGAACGTGACGTCATGGCTAGGAACTGAAGCGGGTAGAATACAAACCATAACACACTCTGGGCTTCTGGAAGAACCAAGAACAATACATCTAAGTATCAACATCTGGAAGAACCAACAATACACATATAAAGGAACGACAATGAGACAGTACATCTGTTTTTCTTAACAAAGCCTTATGTGCAACACTATACGCTTAATTGGGTGACTATCAGAACAGCATTTCCGATCGATTTTAAGAACGTGTCTTATAAGGCTTCTTACCTATGTGTACTTATATCTTTATACAAAATAAAAAACATATGTTAAGTATTGAAGCGTGTTGTTTCATCGAACATGTTTTTGGTAAAAATGCGTCAACGTATGTCTATATGGGTACAGCAGTACATGTAGATGTGTCCTTATATGGTTTAATTCCCCTTTGCACTATCACATGCGGATCTAGAGGGATTTGGGGCTTCCCTCTGGAAAATCAAAAAATCAAAAATTAAATTCACATAGTAAAATAATTGAAAATATGCACTCCCCCACGACAAACACAATTTTTCTTTGCCCCCCCCCCCCCCAAAAAAAAAAGAAAATCCGTGCGTGTATCATGCGGTAGTAAAGATACGTCTTGTACCGTATCCAGTAAAAAAGATAACCCTATATACACTGTGTCAGGGTAAATCACATGCAATGGTGTTAGGATGATCACACGAGTTCTTACACTTCCAGGAGTTTGGCACATGACATCACTCCCCTCACTACTCTGTCCTCAGATACTGCTTGTAAAAGGCTGTCCTTCAGAGCTTGACCGATTCTAAATGGACGAAATGAGAAAGGTCATGTAATTTTTAATTAAATTCAATGGTTTATTGGCATACAGTCAAAATGAAATCAAATGACAGACAAAAGAAAATTATAACATAAAGGCTACAGCATGCAAGACAGTTTTATACAACACTTCATAGTCCCTGGAACTGTTTTCTCTGCATAAAACATTTATCCAAGTAGATACATAGACGTTGTGCAGTATTATAATCACATGGATGAACAATTTCTTTTATGGGACCAATGCAACAGTACAATTTATCATTGAAAATATCACAATAATGAAATCGAAGATTGTCATACACAGGACAGTAAAGTACAAAATGTTTTTCATTTTCGACTAATAATTTACAAAGTCAATTCTAATAAATAGCTTATCAGTTGTAGCAAAGGTAACTCATATCACATACAATGTGTGGGATGATGCAAGATCTGATCTGATTTTGATACACGCTGCAGCACTGATTATATTTGCACAGACTATCATTTCAGTTTAAAACTGCCAGGATTTACAGGTAATGAAGATTTGCGCCGCTTTTTCTTTTCATACCGAGACACAGGGGAATCATGTGACCTCGGGACATGAACCGGAAAGAAAAGCTATTTTTAGATACTGGCAATACTTGCAAACAAAGAAAATACACAAAGAAAATACGATTTCGGTATCTTTGCAAGTTTATTAGGCCTCGGGGCCTATTCTTAACAGCCACGGGTACAAAGAATTCTGATCCTTATTGAGGAAGGCGTGCATAGACAACCTAGAAACTGCAAACAGCTGTTTTCGATAACTACGCTATAGTGGATTCTGTAAAAGGTCGTATGCGTTGCAATGATCTGTTGCATCATGAAATATAAAGCGTCGTATACAAATTCGTATGCTTAGATGATGCTAACTCTAAATAAATGCTATCAAATGAAAGATTTGAACAAATACAGTAACTGAGAATATGTTACGAATGCTAATTTTCTGGTGCACTCAAACTGCAAAAGTCAAAATATACTTACTGCAATGGGTGTGCCTCCGCCATTCTGCAAAATACTGCTGAATTCATCCCACAAAAAGATAGGTAATAAGTCTTTGGAATAAAAACCCAGGACAGTCTTTGCACAGAGCAGTACAGTAAGCCACGTAGTGCAAATGTCATAAAGCGAACAGATTAGTCTCGCGTGTCTTTGTTAGAGTTTGGGCGGATATATTCAGGATGAACCGAGGTCGCGCGATCTGATTGGATAGAGGAGACGAAACAGCTTCCGTAGTAACCGGATTTTTACGATAGTTGTGAAATCAATACAGTGACACCTTTTGCAGTGACGCAATTTATATCAGATGATGCGAGAGAAAAAATAGCGATCAGTGCAACAGCTAGACTATAGAACTGCGTCATTTTCTTCTTCTCTTGATTGAAATATAGGATGGTATTAGCTACATTGATATGAGTTTTGAATTTGGAAACGGGGGTGTAAGTGGGTCGGTGCATTAACGTCAACGTGGAGATACAACCATATAAAACAAAATCATAGATACTTAGAATAAACATTTCTCCAACACCCTACGTCCGACGGCGACATTTAAGGAGTCATCAAACTATCCATCAGGCCCCAGGATCACGAAACAATCTTAGACTTAATATCCGATCTATATATTAGGACCTAATTTTCTAAGTTTGAATATCCGAGAAATAATGATTGACGGACTGGATCGGCATTCGAACCCGGGCCCCCCAAACCGGTAACCGAATCAGTCTGACCGTCACACATTAAATACTCTAATATTTATTGTAGAAAAGGATTTACCAAGAGAAATTTTCCAAAAAGTAATTTCCTAAGCAGTTATCAATTAATGAAGATTGCATTAAGGTCGATGGGGACGAGCACATTTTTTAAAAATGTGAAAAAAATATATACTAAGAATGTTTTACTATATGTTTATATAGAGCTCTTCTAGTTATGGAGATTTATAAAGTCTGTAAATGGCCCCGATCATCCAGACGTTTTGATTATTCAGGGCTCCCTCGAAAGAATGATACTTTAAATTTCTATAGATTCAGTTAGCCTATATATATGCAATCTCGAATATACTAGAGTATGGTAGAATTTGCTAGTATATGACATACTTGTAAATTTCTGGAATACTTAGTCTTAGCATTCTGCAGATGTTACATCAATTGCATAAAAAAAGTTATGTTTAGACTACCAACTGAAAAATAAAGGATTTTTCCACATGTTAATTTTTAAATAAATTGAAATTAAATTGATATGTGATTTTATACGAACATACATTGTATGTTATTGTCGATAGAAATTTAAAATATAATTGCGTAAAACATGCCATTTCAAATAAGGACTGGATAGACTTTATTTAGATATATTTATATTTGACAACAAAATCAACCTTTCAAGTTTCTCTGTATTGGATAACATTATATTATTGGTATTAGCATACAGACATAACCACTTAAATTATCTTGTATGACAAATTTTATTAAGATATTAGAGCGACTGCTGGCATATTACTGACATGAAGATTTGATTTCATTATATCCATGAAATTTAAGTTAATTTGAACCAAAATTCATTTCAGAGTCATAGAACATTTTAAACATAAGGCATCGCAAGTAAAAGTATTGTTTTTTAATAGAGCTCTCTCTCTCTCTCTCTCTCTCTCTCTCTCTCTCTCTCTCAAAAGTATGGCAATCTATTGTATTGGAAACAATAAAAAATATTATTAGACAAAAAACTTTTATCATTCGAAAAGCATATGAATTTATATAACCACCATTATTCAAATAGAAAAAGAGTTCAAATTTACGCTTAAGAACTGACTGTGTTTTCCAGTTAAGTTACTATATAGTACATGTAACCAAAGTATGATATACTGTATATACTGCAAATAAGGCTAAGACGCGTTCTTTGTCGTCCTATATGAAGAAAAAATATGCTTGAATATCGATTCCTGAAAAAAAATGATTCTATACCTAAATCTTAAAATCATTTACTGTACATTGTTTCATAGTTTCCCCATGTTAATAATCGTGTCATTAGAAAGACAAAGGTCAATGTTATGGGGTTATCAAGTGAGAAAGACTTCGTTCACTGGGGCAGCACTAGGTCTCAGGGATCGCATCACTCGAAACAAGCCACCAAAATAGAAGTCTGCAACGGGATTAAGGGGATAATTCTAACCTCTTACACTCAATAGTGTGTCTTATTGGTGAGAAGCAATTAAGACTTCAAGGATTCAGGTGCATGTAAAGGAACTATAAATAGACATCCTCCATGCAATGAGCATGCTCTTACAGATATAAATTGCGTCTTAAATATAGACAATTCTTTCTATGACAATTGCATCTTATGGAGAGAGAGAGAGAGAGAGAGAGAGAGAGAGAGAGAGAGAGAGAGAGAGAGAGAGAGAAATTTGTTTAGTATTCGCCAATCATAAAATCAATAATATGATAATGATTATAGCAAATAATGGATGAAATACTTGGAAAGAATGTCCAGATCCATATGTACATACTTTGTTAAAAGATACCTCTTAATCAAATAAAACTATCATTACCGATCGACGTACATCTGCAATCAATGTCAAAGTGATCTTGAACCTGGCAGTTTTGTTTTGAGCCCATTAACCTCGTGATAAATGACGACACGTAGGCTATATGTAATGCTAAAATGACCTTAAAGGGTTATTTTAAGATTTTTTTTTAAATAAAACGCAGTCTCTTTTATAAATGCAACCTGGTGCCAACCACTGCAGTGAAGGCTGTATCACAACTGAAGACTCATATCTATTTCACCTGTTCTAGAAATTGAATTAATTATTTGCTGAACGAGCGCTGCTAATGACCAGAATTCCGCATATCAAAATCATTTAAAACGCAGTACCTTCCTGGCGGGACCAGGGAAAAAACAAACAAGAAAACATCCAGGCCAAGGTCGGATTTACAAAACTATCTGCGCTTTGATGAGTTCTTTATATTATGTATGTGTATACGGACTGAGCTGTCGCGATTTCAGGAAAAAATATGTTTGTTTTAAATTTTCCGTATATCTACCTGTAAAAATAAACTTGTTTTTACATAGCAGCATTCATTACAATTGGCATGACTTTTTGAAGATTTGATAAACAGTTCATAATATATTCTTGCATATGTGTTTGACAATTCGGTATGTGTTTATAAACGATTATGCTTACCTTTACCGATCTTTGATATTCTTTAAAAGTTATTGTATAGCTGGATGCAGATATGTTTCGTCATTGTATCTATAGAAATCATTTTGTATACTTGGCTACAAGCTTGTAGTGTGGATATGGACATTTTTTCCACATAGTTCAACCATTATTTGTTATAATCATCATTATATTATTGTTTTTAATGCACATGCTCCCAGAGTGCCCTTGATTGATGAATAAACAAACATAAACATATTACAAGCCCCCCCCCCCCCCCCCAAAAAAAAATGTTGAATTTGTTTTCAATCAAAAAGAAGTCAGTAAAAGTATAATGGATGAATGATTTACAAGGATGTCTCCGTTTGCCAATCTGTTGATCTTTGATAACGTCTCGTAAACACGATTAAGGATAAAGGGAGGATTGATTTATCGGGGATGTACTATTAAATGTACCACTCTCCCAGCGCTGTGACAATGTTGTCGTATTTGCACTTTTTAAGAAAATATGTCTTTGTAAATACATTTGCACTTTTGTTCGTTTTTTCTTCTGTGGCATCTTTCGTGACGTCACAAGCGGCGGAGGGGACAGCGGAGGACTGTCACGTACAATTCATTAATTAGTCGCAGCAATAACGAATGTAAATCTACACAAACACGTTTTGATTTATATCTTTATATTTTCACCATGAATTCCTGTTTACATGTGTATTAAACTTTACACAAGAGTACATGCGAGAGAAAAACAATTGTCTTCAAAGAGAATAGCTCATTTCCTCAAATCTTTCAAATTCTGTCAATAGCAACAAGGGACCGCGTGCGTTCAGCTATTGTCTAAGAGATGGCATTACTGCTATCTGCGCTATTGGATAACACTGCATTCGCTCTACACTGCACGGTGTGTCTGCGAAATTCGCCAACGCCAACTCGCTTGAAATCAATCAATCGGAATTGATTACTAACTCCTGGGCCGTGAGCTGTCCCGAAGTTTCCATACCATGTTGGAAGAACGACGTCCTAGAATAATAGAGATAATTTATTAGTCTTGTTTATCCAGTATCATATACATTTTTTATATCCTTGATTATGAATATTGGACATAGCTCTTATAATTGTTCCTATACAGATGTAAATATCAATTATGACATTGACATTGTAATCAGTAAATGAGGTCAAAAACACGGTTTTGCAAACCTGTTTATTGGTTGTTGACCTATATAGGTGTAACATAATTTCAAGTTAAATATTACTTTAATGAGCAAACGCCCTTAATACATAGAGGTCAGGATATGTATGTTATTATAATATAAATATATTGTAACATTCATATGCAAAAATGTGTTTAAACAATCACATGTAACTGATTTTACATAAATTTGTATAGGTATGTAAGTATGTTGTTCCTTTTGACAACAATCTATAGAACATCAACAACTCCCAATTGTCTTTTATCAAATCTAGTTTCTTCACAGAAATCAAACAGTGGTAGAAAAATGTAGGCGGATAAAGTGGGACTGAACTTTCTGTGAACACAATCCTTATTGTTTAATTCCCTGAAACTGTTGACATACTCTGGGTCCCTATAGCGATATACCTCATATTTCAGGGGATTAACGATAGACAGATAATACATATAGTGAAGCAGATTGAGTCGGAGTTTGAATGCCGCGGGAATTGATGGTGTTTTGTTCAACTTTCACAGTATTTAAAAAATATAGTAAATAGAGTAGGAAGATGTGAACTATCAATGGAATGTCCAAACATGGCGATGGGGCATTCGAAGGACACCCAAGACAAACAAGGATAAAGGTACTTTCAGTTTAGAGAGGTTGTAAGAACCTTGTAACGCGGGGTCAGGGACTCGCCTCAAAGCCATAGCAATTCATTGGTTTGTGTATATGCAAAATATGATACAGTGTTCCGGATGGGTGTAGGTGTATAGAAATAGTGGGGATTACGTTAGATAATCCTGTCATCAAACACCTGAGGAAATTTTCAGAAACTATGGGAATCCTCTGAGAGGAATCTTTCCCCCACCCGTCTCTCTCTCTCTCTTTCTCTCTCTCTCTCTCTCTTTACTATTTTAGCATGTACTGATTTTCTAACACTCTCTGAATATCAGACTGTCATTACATCATTACTTTAGTCTAATTAAGTTGGAATATAGCGCAATGTTGGTTAAGCGTGGGTTTAAAACTACTAGGATAAAATATACAGTAGATCATATTATCTACAATAGACTGGAATGATACATACAGCAGATCATGATTTTACTTCCATTTAAAGATTATCAATCCAACATAAAGGTATCCGTGTTCATTTATGCAAAAAATTCTGCTGTGAAAACCGGGGGCACCGACTTACATCCAGATACCTATAGTACACTGTATTCGACATTTCAGTCGATGTTCGAGGAAGTTTCTGAATTCGATATATCCACGACTAGCTGTATTCGACATGTCGATATCAGAGTGGTATACCTATTGATATCCTCGATGCTTAATACTAGATATATCAATTCTCGAAACATGGAAGGTAGATATTTTCTTTATGTACTCGACGTCTCGATGCTCGAGATATTAAAGGTTGTGTAGATTGAGATTTCCACCATACACTGTATTTGAAATATATCAATGTTCTAGGTACTGAAGGCAGATTTCTCCGTAAACAATAAAGCAACGTAGATTAGATTTAAAATTGAAAAAGATATTATATATGTAACGCGTAACTACACACATAATAATATATATTTGACGCGGTTTGCAAAAATGAAAGTTATATAAACTCATTAAATTTAAATTAAAGGTTTATATGTACATGTAAAGTCATCGTTTTATATCTGGGCATGGAGTGAATGTACCCACCTAGACGTGCCACAAAATGTAAATTCATTGTGTTATATCATTTTCTTATATTATTTTGTTAATGTTGTTGAAAATATGTTTGTGGTCTTTAAAACATCTGTCTTTCACTCCCAGCAACAACTTAAGTGGGAAAGAAACTACTTAGGGGCTTTTACTACACTATGATACATATAACAAACAATATAGCGTGTTATATAGAAATATGCAATCCAACTAGCAATATGTTGATTCTTGGGACGTTCATGTATCAAGGGTGGGGGAAGGGGTGGGGCTGATGATCCGTCCCCGTTTTAGAATTTTGCTTATGATTGCTTGTATCGTACAAAAAATAAAGCCTAGTGCACTTTCCACATGTTTTAGAGGAATTACGGAAAGTTGACACCGGTACCATTCTTGGTCAGACGATCGAAGTAGATCAGTGGCCATATGCGACACAGATACGATGGTTGGAAGGACCTGTGCTGTGCACCTGTTCTTTACTTAAACTATAACCTATAAACTAAAATAATCAAGTTAAATGGATTGACCTTAGAGTTTCAAATTATTCATTTTCGCACTAAGGTTTTGATGCATCGCATGTGTGTCAAACCTGATCATATTGTACTGGCGCATCGTTATGATTTCTGTATACTTATGATTAAGTTCGATATTTCATTTCCACATGGTTGCACGTACTTCACGGTAGTGTTTTTTGTGACCGGGGTCTTACTTTGCTCAGATCGCGATTTACGTATGTGACATCCGGCTGCCCCAGAAATCCCGGTCACGCCCGGAAATCATAAGGTCCTTAAAAAACCCAAACACAGACTCACAGGATTAACTCGAGGAAACATGCAACCGTATCTTATTAGACAATAGAAAAGCCACCTATTTTTAAACCACAAATACATCATGACATATGTTTATGTATGATGGTTATTTTCTTATTTAGCAAGTAAAATTTTGCTTCACAATTATATTTTTTTCACGAACATCTGTATGTAGGTAATCTGTAAGAAAAGAAATGATTGATATGCATGATCATTTTAAAAGTGAATCATGTCGATATATTTATATTCTGATAAGCACAGGTGAGAATAAGGTTCATTCATATATTCGAGTCATGCCGAAATACTCTACGTAACGCACTTGTATTGTCAAGCGAACAAAGTCCTGTGCTAGTCAGGCAATGGTTACCTTATGTTTACATCTCGCTATTTCTCCGTTACTATCGCCAGTCGCGAGATCGCTCGGACCAGATGTACCTCTTTCCGTGTACCGAACCTGGTCAATTGCCAAAGTACACTTTGGGAGAATCAGGTGCGCGTTACATTTAGTGCGATACGAGGAAAATCCGGTCACTTACGACTCTACAGAAAGACAATGAGTCACAAGCTACCTCGCCGGACCTAGTGCGGTCCAGATCCAAAACACCTAACAGGCCGATGACCTTTGTGCACTGATAATAATCTCTGTCGCATTTCACATTGATAAGTCATTTGTTATATAAATAAAGAAAATCAAAACTTTGTCTTATTTTTAGTTTCATAACATTTTCTACTAAAAGTGTCTAATCATGTTTACTACATGTATTTGCGATTGCTTCTGAGGTGATAATTGATCCGCCATCCTTGGTAATTTGTAATCATGCATAGATAGGAATCCAGATTTCACTGGAATGATACATGTACAAGCATTGGCGACAACATAAATAGGTAAACATTCTCTGTTTTATAAAAGCACAAAGTTGATCTGGTCATGGATCGAGAAAACAAAATGACCTTGAATTGGTGGCAAAACATAACAGTAATGTGTCCCGTTAATCGGATTCTACGATCCAGAGGGTCATTTTTTTCTCTTTGTCGTGCTGAATTTTCCCAACGATCCTCCTGGCTTGATTGGGAATCTGAGTCCTTCAGATGCAGCCATTTGGCCGATGACTTTTGCCATAATGATATGCAGATCAGTTTGTCAGATTATCTATGGCGATATGAGATGGGTAAAACAAAGCACTAGTAGTGCTCTGCAGCGGTTCTTGTCTTTGAATCATCCAATTATACATGACACATATATTAATAAGCTACCGGTAGTCTTCATCATCTGTGTATACCGATCTGACCTCGACTGTTGTGTAAGGTTAATCATATTCACCAGAGAGCTGATCAATCATATTTCTTTAAGCCATTGTTCACGTTCAACATTTGATATATTTTCTACGGGGAGTTGGTTAGATGAGACATTTCTGCACTGTTACTTCGATGCACTCTTCACACTTCACACCCAAGGCCAAAATACTATAGACTACAGTCAAGGTCCGTTATCATTACTTTTCATATTGTTGAAAAAAATAACGTCCAATATCAATTCATTTTATCAGTACAAAGTACCAATTCTTCAAGAGCGAAGGAATTGGCTTGGACCTTTTCTCTTTATGCATCATGACCTAAGTGGCAAAGTCCTTTTAACGATTGATAAATGCTGCTCATTGTTCCAGTGGTCCGCATAACGATCTGGAAAGAGCAGTGACTTGTGGGTTACTGGAACACCATTATCATCATTAGATTTTCTTTATGACAAAATTTTGTTGAGAATAAGTCAATAACCTGCGATCTTCCAGGTTCATTTACTCCGATGGGCATTTTCTTCCGAGCGGGATCAATTCAGGTCAACAACCAGTGGATCACAAAGCGCAGAAACCCGTTAGCTCCGCCCACTTTTCGCCGACGGTATATAAAGCGAGGCTTGCATTGTATGAAACACATGTTCAGACGAGACTCGATAGTGCGGAAGTGTACTGTATTGCTCTGTGGATTTTATCACTTAACACAAAGGATTTAATTTCAATCATGACTGTTACGGATTTACTTGCTTCAAAAATGGCTCATGAAGACAGGTAAGCATCTTTTACGACCTGCATTTATTTTTTTTCCTTCAGTTTACCTGAGAATTTCTGAGGTTTCGTTACCTAACGATCTACAGTAAGCTCACGTGTTCTTTGTTCGTTTTGCAGATGTTACATGAGCCAAGTGGCAGAGGCTGTCAAAGACGTAGTCGACATGGCTGCAACAGACAAAAGGCTGGTTCTGGGAGCCATGCCTAGCGCCGAATTCCTGGGCGAGGAAGCAGACAGCGTGGCCCTTTGTCTTCTGCTGGAGAACAAGTCGGACGATGTTCTCATCAGCATCCAGCACAAGCTGGTGGAGGCCTACTGCTGGGAGAACGACATCCCTCTCCTGAAGGTGGACAGCGAGGATAAGGTCAGGAAGATCCTGTCCTCTCACACTGACCCCAACAACAATGAACCAGACGACCTGTCCTGCATTCTTGTCAAGGTACGTTTGGTATTTAAATCAAATGTTTACACATTCCAATCCCACCTTTTGGAAAATATGCTTGTGAAAATTTTTAAAGGTACCAGACGTAGTAACTGATGTTGTGTATTCTTTGTTTTTGTAGAACGCAGACAAAATGTCCTCATCGGAATCGATGCTGGCCGACTTCTTTGATTACATCATCAAGAACGAGATCGAACCTTTCCCCGTGATAACCCTACCGGAGTGACGTAGTGCAGTGAACTCCTCGTGATTCTCAGCAGCTCACTCTGAGTAAATGAACTCACATCTCGTAGCACGTGAACCCAAAAATCTGGCAGCAGTGTCTGAACGGATTGAAACCCTAGAGACTCGCGCCAACGAGCACGTGTTCCTAAGAGAGGTGCAGTGTACATGTGCATTTCCTCACCGGTCTTGGCGACCATCGTTGGGGATACATGTCGCTGTCTGTGGAGAAAGAGACTGGCTTTACATCTGACCCACAATTTATACGATGTCCCCAGATTGTATTTGTACCATATTGTGGCAGACTCCAAATCAAGCGGTCTCTTATCTGTTATCAATGTTAATATTTTGTTGTACTAATAAAATATTATCAGAAATCAATTTGCATTTATTTGTTTTTATTTGAGGTTTGACCAGCAATTGAAGTATTATATATAAAGATTGATAAAATCAAAATATAATTTGAATGACCGAAAAATTGGTCAGGACAATGATTGCATTCAATAGTGTTAAATTGTTAAAACGTCAGCTAGTTTTCCTTGGAGTTGAATTGTAATGACTATAGAACGTAAGGCGCCTGATGGAATCCGTTTTGCAAAACGTGAAATTACTGTCTCCACAAGAGTTATTAGACGGACGTTATATATGATAATGTAATACTGTATTAAGCTCTCGAGGCTGAGTGTATATATCTCCTAACTGTTACAGTCTTGTACAAGTCATTATGATAATGTCTTGAATATCATTAGGAGAGAAATGTTCGCGCCGTGAATAATGATAGGAATACACTTCAGATACTGAACTATGCACCGAACAACTCTGAATCACCTTGATCAGACATCGGTGAGGAATGTAACTCATCAAAAGACAGACTCGGTAATCCACCCGCAAGATACTTGAATGAGCACGGTGGAATTCGATACTTTTGAACCATTTCCGGAAGCCGTCTTACGGCGTCTCCTCTCCCTCTCACCTTTGTTATGATATACTCCTGCCCCGTGAATTAAGTCTTGTTCAAGTATGAGGTCACAAAGTATTTTAAAGATAAAGAAACTAACTACATATCTGACTGTATCGTGAGTAGTATGGCATTGTATAGAGCATGTGGAAGGTCTGTGTTGAGTACTGAAGAAGAAGGTGGCACGCACTGCTATCGAACTCAGTAACCGAATAAGGCCCTAGAAAGGAAGCGGGAACAAAGGCTGTCTGTGCCAGCCTATTACCTGCAATTAAAACACCTGTAATGAATTTACAAAGCATAAATAATTGTCTTGTATTAGTTACAGATAAATAAGTTAAAAGTGCGGCGCACTGAGAAATGAACCGCTTCACGACTCTGATCGCCGAACCGTGACGTGCACTATAACCGTCCCAGCCCGTGTGCTGATAAAGGTACAACTTACTCGGTATATTAGAGTTCGTTTGGCTTAGTACGGGGATCAGCGCGCCACTGTCTCGTCATGTTGGATAATTTAGTCAACTTTATGATTTATTCGCCAGCGCCGATACAATAGACAGACGCCCTTGCTGGGGATGCCGTCTGCCTCCTTATATGGAAGTCTTCGCATTCCCTAGTTGGAATAATCTACCATCTACCATCGATCCACTCTGAACTTGCTCAACTCTCGCTCTCCTCATTTGGCCTGCATCTCAACCATTTGAACTTTTTTTTGAAAACTGTTTGTGTGCTTATCATGACATTATGGCTGTTTTTCTAGGAAGTAAAAATCCGTAGGTTTAAATCGATACAAGTGCCTTGTTTTCGTGAAAGAATGTTTTTGAAAAGAGCGTGATTATCTAACTTTCAAGAGATTTTCATAAAAAGTGAACCAATGAAACTTATGTTGCTTTTCTCAGTTATGTTTCAGCGGCCTGCAACTTTTTTTGCAACCGTTGAAATTTTGTTTTGTAATGTTTTAGTTTATTATTCGCTTAACATCAGTCATTGCAACAACGTGACACTGTCATATAGATCTAAGAAACAGGGCAGTTGTTTAAACTAGGACAATAATTATGCTTTGATATAAAGCATTGTATATACCAGTGTATTCTACGTGAGAATGCACAGGTAGAAACTAGTTTCTTCAAGTACTGGTGTTAATCAGTTTGACCTCAATATCTAATTATATATAATAGATATTATATATGCAACAATATTATTTACAATAACATATATAATATGTGTGGTACTTGGTTGCGGCTTTTACGCTCCTACGTTGCTGAAGCCATATCTAGAAATTAATTTTTGATGGCTGTACCTTCAACCAAATAATTTGTTTTCGATCCTCCAAAGTATTTTTTCAAAACGGCACAAAATTCTCAAGTCTTTGCATTCACTGCTGATATGCAAAGACTCTCCGCTATTTTCTGAAAAACTGTTGCATTCGTGAAAACAATTATGCGTGCTGATTGGAGCGATTGGCATTCCTTTTCATACGAGGACATCCCCATCTAACTATCAGCCGATTGAAGTAGATTGTAATAAGGAACTAATGAAATTTAAACTGAATGATCGAGTCGAGCTGAAAATGCATTGAAAATGTTGTAATTGAAATTTAACTTCATGTTAGAGAGAAATAGAGGTTGGAAAGGGGGGGGGGGAGGGTGGACAACGCACCTTTATTCTCGTAACTGGAACAACAGTTCATAGAACATATCTAAGTGCAGTGTACGAAATATCTGTACCCTAGATGAAAATTGTGCAATAAGAAAACACAAATGTTGTTCAAGTTAAGAGAGAGAGAGAGAGAGAGAGAGAGAGAGAGAGAGATGGTTTAATCAGGCTTTGCTTGAACTGGCGCGCCCCAATTAGAGGAGGACGACGAGGGCGGTGACCCCGTTGGCCCGCTAGGATCGCTGACCTCGCGCTCCGCTCTGTGCTGCTTTACGCTGCTACTCGATCTCGGCGATCAATATAAGAAATGTCATCGGTTTTACAACCAGTCTAAGAGGCGTTGAACTTTTCTCAATACAAACCAAAACTTCTGAGGGTGGAAAGTCAGCTTATTGTTTTATATGTATCAAATATGATTAACCTTTTAATTGACATTTTAGAAACAGTCAAACGTAGAATAACATTTATTATTTCTTTTTTTATTCGAATGCGAGCATGGAATAATTTGGTATATCAGTTGCCAGTAATTTAATCAAAAAGAATTTGAAAAATGCGTGCTTGTCTTGGATTAGCACGGAGAATGCATATTGATTTTTGATTTTTTTTTCTTTGTTGGGATAATGTTGCCGAGTCTCGGTGGGCAAACGTAAAACTAGCAACTAATGAGTTTCTAAATCGGGAAGCAATCTATTTTGGGCGATTCGATGTTATTTTAAGTTGTTAAAGTGCTCTATTTTAATTTATACACACGGCAATACAGATAACATATCTTTGTTCTTTTTCACAAGGAATATAAATATAGTAATCCTTTGATAATCGCCACAGGTAAAAGGAATATATACACCTTTGTTGAATCTTTAATGACACCTGTACATCCTACACAGAGCGGCAATATCCTGAGACGAGTTCGGTCCCCCCACGATTAAAGGACTTCCGCAGAGACTCTCACCTGTTTATGCTAAGTGTTTTTGAGCAATGGGAGGGTGACTGCCCGCTCACTGTTTTCTTTCATTTACATGTGTAACTCTTCGCTTGTTTGTCCACTGCAATTTTTCTTGTCAACGGAGGTGAATAGTCGAAAAGTCTTAAAACAAATATCGTCTTGTACCCCCGCCCCCAATCAACCGGCGGTGTTAGAGGCCGAACATAACTCCAGTGTCGTTGAAGGCTTCATAGAAATGAAGTGCATTTTAGGGAGTCCATATTGATATCTAGACGAATAAATTGGCTTCCTATCTGACCATGCCATTAGTCCAACTGCTAATGCACGACTATTAATGCTACATATATTTTGAATATCTATTAGAATGATTAGTATAAAAAAAAGTAACAACCTTTTTTTTCTTGTTTCCGGGAAATATGCATGTACAACCATCAATAATTACCGGTACAACTTTGTGACACAGAGTAATGCCCCTGTTTGACGTCACGGTCAGCTTCCGGTACCGGATCATGTGAACTAGGTCACTGCCATTGCTGGCATACTTGTCACATTACCCCGTGACTATCACAAGGGCTGACGATGTATTGAGCACAAAAACCACATCATGCCAAAATTTCTGTTTTCTTTTCATATGGGGTCTCTGAATATTTTCATGCATGTACAAGTAGATCAAAGGAGTACACTGCGCACTCTCTCCCCCCTGATTCACCCCCCCCCCCCCCAGCTACGACCTTGACAATCCTTACTAGATTCAGCAGCGTTCAAAACAACTCTAGATTGTTGTGTGAGTTTGTTTGTAGCAAAACAAAGTATTTTGTGGGGAAATTGCTGTCTGTTATCTGTGCATGTGCTAACTTCTGCTGGTTATCACCCATCATGTAATCAGGTGAGAAATCGATTTCAGTAATGTTCATTGAGAGACCATCATGGGAATCCCCCAGTTCTGAGAGCAGGCAATCACTGACTAATTTCTTAGGACAACCCACAGTTCCCGGAACTTGATATACTGCTAGGACAACAGAGTATTTCCTTGTTTCCTTGCCACTGTATTACTTCCCTGAAAGTTTAAAAAATAGGAATTCTAAATTATTACTGAAAAATTAATTCAAAATTAAAGGTCACTTATATAAGAAGATATTCAGGTAACAGATCTGTAAGGTGTGTATTGAATTGTCGGTAAATAATTCAATTGGGAGCGGAAACCAACTCATTATATTATTACTAAGTGTTACGATTCCTACTTGAAAAGGCTGTTTAAAATTCTTGCAATTGTATAGGTCCCGTTAGCTATATAGTGAATCAAATTGCCGGCATATTCGACATTCCTGCATACCAGGCCCGGCTGACAGCGTCTTGCAGTACAACATGATTAAACCTGCACTTCCACGAAACCCAAAACTATCGACTCAGCATTACATCTAAATCTATGGCTGGGGTGATTAGACTACATGGGGGCGAGGGGTTTCTAGATACACAAGGCTACCACGCCTACAACTGTCCTAGAGTCTGGGAATTCATTTTTTGGGGGGTTTTTTCTTCTACTTTTTACTCATTTTATTTATTTGTTCCAGGTATTTATTACGCTTAAAGTAATAATAAAATGTTTGATATTTCAAGAAATGCAGGTATATGATATTATAAAATTCATTTCCACGTCTATCTAAACAGGTTAATTTCAATAAATGCATATTAAAACCAATCCATTAACATTAATTTTACATGCAATAACAAAAGGAAAGTACGCCTTAACTTCATGTAATCATGATATTTTGAAATCACATGCATCGTACGGCCTGATGCGGATTATCTCACCTGTAACCGTACAGACACGGCTGACTTAATCCGCCTACACGGTCAGGAACACAGAGGCAGGTAAGTGGGTATATCTGCAGGATCAGTCAGATCGTTAGTGACAAAGGCTCGGGCGTTTTCTTTTCTGTTACCACAATAGAAAGCATTTTTCTAAAATCATTTCCTACATAAATAATACACACAGCTAGAGTATATTTTATTTGTCCCAACAACTCCTACACAAAGGGAAGACATTAACTAGCACCAAAGGTAGAACATCCTAAGGTCAGGTTAAATGCGACATATTTACACTGTCGTGTATCCGCGCCGGTAGTGACATGTTTGGATAACGTGAAAATGGCGTATCCATTGCAAAAACAATCAGTGTTGTGTTCTTTTATCTATCGACAATGAGGTAAATATTAATTAAAACAATCGTAACAGTCGTTCATATTTTTCTTACGGTTTTGCAGTTGAAAAGAGCGAGTGTTATTTTTGTTCATCGTAAATAAAAACGACTTATTTGTAGGAATATCAATCGTTAATGTGCCATTTTAACGCTAAAACCAAGATCTATTTCGAGATAACGTTGATAATATAACACATACTAAAAATCTGAAGCAGCCAAAATTAATTTGAAAGATTACTCTAACCAAATGAAATCACTTCAATATAGTTTTAATACACTAATATGTATAAAAATAGCAATAACTTCATGCATCTGCTAAATAAAAAGTACGGTTTGGATTAACGAATTATTCCGGTTTGGATGCTAAAATATAAATTGTGCAAATGGTACGGTTTAGATAATTTTAAGATATAGCATTTTTTATAGTTCAGACAAAAATGAAACAGTTTGCCTTTTATCGGTGTGCAACTGTGGGTCTGCTAAGTCATATTTACTCTGTTGTTAAAAATAGTTGGTCCAAAAATCCAAGTGATGACGAGACCTAAGTAAACGTCGCCATTTTTTTAATCATAATTTTCACCAGAAAATCAAAACGATAAATATGTATCTATATATATTACTGATCAAGATGTTTTGTTGATTTTTTCAATGAACAAACTAAAATAATAAAATTGATTACACAATATACCGGTTTTTTACATTGCGCTGATTTCATTTCCAATGTATATTGATATTCTGTTGATAATTTTGTACATGTAAAATAAAACAATGAACATGTTAGTTAAATTAAATCCATAACCAATATTTATTTCTTTTGTACTGCAATGACAAATCATGGAAGCTAATGCTTACGAAGAGGACATTATGCACCTAAGTACAGCGCATGCGTAGAAAGTGAACGAATAACATAATTTACAACATTATAATTTAGTTTATTGAAAAGTAAAATTCTTTCTTTGGTGACTCGTGCGGAAAATTAAGGTGTCGATACTGCAGAAAAATACAAAACTCGCGTTGGTATTAAACATGAAAGTATAATAATAAAAATTTCATCGTTAAAAATTTGCCAAAGCGCGGTTTTAAGGCTGTTGCAATCTAAAAAGTTGTTTGGAGACATTTCAATTATTAATTTAAAAAATTAGACACGTGTATATAAATAGTAATAAATACAGGTTTTTGGCATATGTGATACAGATGACATCACACAACTCGCATCGGCCTTGGGGCTGATACAGGTTATTAGCCCTAGGGCTCATACGGATCCGTATCACACCCCTTGCAGAACTCGTCTGCCCTTTTCGTGCTGGCATTTCTACATGTTTACAGACTAAATATAAAACATTTGTTACAGTCGACATTTTTAAGTGCAGTTGAAAACTTCAAATGCTAGCAAATGTTTTGGAGCAGTTAGCTTTTAAAGCCCGGGGAAATTCCAGTTCAGTAGCTATATGTTTATTAAAACAATTAGATCATATATTTTTATATAATATATGTACATACTACTTTCACATAATATTTAAAATCAAATTGTTCAAGTTCATTTTACTAAGTATGTAATAGATATGATAATAGATACCCCTTTTCCATATCACAGCCTGCATCAGCCCTTGACCAATATCAACCCTCGGGCCTACGGCCCTCGGGCTGATATTGGAGTTGGTATAATAATTCTGTCTTTTGACTGATCTCTTTTGAATTTTTTTTTCCAGACATCGTTTACAGCATATAAAGTTAGCCTCATAACTTAATCAAAACTGTCGTAAACACATGTTTATATTTGTGTCGTAAAGATTTTGGTAAGGCTGAATCTTTCTAAATTAATATCGATTGAATGATTATGCAACAGACTTAACATGTCTGTAAAACACTCTGTATGCAATTTTTATAATTAAGACAAGTTATTTTGAGCTTGTATTGTGTAAAATTAAAATTCAAATTACGTTATATAAAGTTTTGTTGACTTAAATATTCAAGTCTTTCAACGTGTATGTTTATTTCTTTAAACAATGTGAATTCAAATGTCAAATGTCACATGACGATCTCCATAATATTGAAAGCATGCTTTGCAGTGAAGGCATGCATGTCGCATAGTAGCGATGCAATATCCCCTTCGCGAAAATATAAGTAAAAGAACAGTTTAAACTCTTATATATTAACCACATCCAAACCGTATCAGATGCGCATCCAAACCGATCCTATTTGGAAAAACAAGGTCATCCAAACCTGTTCCGTTGTTCACAATTAATCGACATAAACTGCTTATTTACATAATGTTCACATACACTTCGTAGAAATTTAAAGATTGAATATGCTTTTAAATAGATTTGACGATCTCATTAATGTAAAAGTAAACAATGTAAGCGTTAAATAACACGAAAACTTATCAAGAAACGAACGATGCCGCCATTTTCACGTTATCCAAACATGTCACTACCGGCGCGGATACACGACAGTGTATTTATACGGATATCGAGTCCACTCCATTACATTATGTACCAGTAAAAATATATTCAACACAATCTTTGAATGTAAATGCCATTTCATATTTTACATGTATCTACTATATCAATTCTTGCCAATCACCTCTGCAATACCAAAAATAAAACCTCTGATCGCATTAATGACGAGGCACACCCTGTTGAAGATGTCACAGCCTGTGATGTTGACATCATTTGCAAGTTTTAATCTTAAATCAATATTCTCTGAAGCTTCGGCGATTTGCGTATTTACTATATATAACCAGGATGCAAAAACGACCACAGCCATCATTACAAGACAAGGGGTCTACCGCCCTCAGTTCCAGGTAAAGGAACGGCAATGTCATCAACTGATAGATAACAGTTAGACCATCAAGGGGGTAATTAAATATATTCTACAAATGAACATAACAATCTTAATTACTGCTTTCCTAAAATGCAGAGTTTTCTGCCTTATGAACTGGCATATTTTCTTAGAACTGCCTACAACTTATTCAGAATTGGGTCGTATATATTGGTTGAGTCGGTTAGCTGTTATTAATGTGCCAAGTGTCGTAATAAGTTAGAGTTTAAGCTAGTTGGATCCAGTAATTCTTGTAATTAACACATTCATCAACACAGAACAATTGATTTCTTACAAGTCATCCTCAAGATGCTCAAGAATGTTCTACCCAAGTCGACAATACTCTAGCAAATCTATCATAATAATACACATGACATGCAGAATGGTTGCTAATAAGGTGCGTGATACGTAATTCAAGAGGAATGAAACTTATATTATTTTTTAATTATTTGTTTTAAAATTGTGATTAAAGGAGTATGCGATAATTGATTTAACAAAATATTGATTTAAATAGAGAAGTCTACATACACATTTTACGGAACTCGACATTTTCGAAAACACAAGAGAGTCGTGTTTGGTCGTCTGTTGAGTTTCCTGAGAGGAATTAAACCGATGCTTATTTTTCATTGAATTGACAATTAAAATGTTTACTGTCTTAATTCTGAAAAATATATTTTTAAAAATATATTTGATCATAACATTTACTAATTTCACTGGTAAACTAATGTAAATTGCACAAAGCTATGAAATGCAACAGAACGCGTTCCTATGAGGTGCACAAATTCCGTTTGAAATTGCTTCTTTTGCAACTGAGATGTCCAAGTTCTTATTTCAATAAATGTAGCACTGCATGTATTTGCAACGGTTACAAAAATGCACCAGGTGCCCTGCTTGTCAACAGAACCCTGTGTCTGAACATAGTCAGGTTTGTACAAGGAGCCTGTGTTGGTAAGCCGGTCTTTGTTCTTTGCTGACTCACGGCAGGGTTTGTCCATCAGAGACAACAAAGCTCAGAGTCGTCGGTGCATGGCCATGTTTAAGCTGTGATCGATGTATTAGTTTCTTAGACAAACTATCAGACAAAGACAAAAATCGACAGCCTTTGATACACTACTCTCAGAAACATAATCTTCTTTTAACAAACACATCAAAGAAACGACTCACAGGGGAGAGTTAATGTGGGTAAAACCCTCGATAAATGGAAGGCTATTAGGTAAGTCTCCGGGGCTAAGGTGTGGGGGTCAAGAGTTAAACTTTACAGGTACAGTAAGCTACAGGAGGGGGTTGGGTCTTCCACCCAATGAACTTGAAGGCAGTTATCTTCCAAATTCGGACAATGGTTTAAGGTGCAGTTGTTTTTGTTTCTTCGCGTTGTCAAATTTATTTTGCAAAGTTAGTTTATAGCCGAGTACAAGTGAAGAAGGTGATGGTGATTTCCTGAACAACAAGATTCTTTGTTATTGATGGGGATCTTCAAAAGAATTATTTTTAGTTCAACATAATCGTTGCATACATGTATTCCTTCCTCAGATCATCATGCACACATGCACGATAATTTGAAAAATAAAGAGCCAACAAGGATATACCATACACGTAGGCATACATGCATAACCTGATATTGGTGCCTCTGAATTGACCTGTTTGTCATATCTATCGATTCCTCATTGTGTTCAAGAATGACGCATTCTTCATCTCGCTGTCAGTATACACAGTAGCGCTAAGCAGGTGCTTTGGCGGGGTAACAAGTTAACTTAGATGATGATTCAGGTTCACGAAAAATACGGTTCTGACTCAGTAGTGGCCGGCCAAAGATGAATCATATCAACAGCTAATTAGAGAAAGTGACTACCTATTGGACCAAAGCTGGTGCATTTAATCAACTCTGTGCCAATACACTACCCGTTACAGGTTTAAAGTCCTCCGTCAGTGCGGGAGGTACAATGTACCAGATAGGGGGGGTCGGTTAACGACCAAAGCTGGGGGGACCCTTTATCTTCTTAGGATGTAAACAGAGAAACGTGGACTGCCTGAACTTTGAAACACATAACAAGAGCGAGGGTCCTGTCATTCAACAAATAAACATGGCATAATGCATTTTGCAATGAATAAGACTTTTCTGAGGTAATGTTTTGAAAAACGTGCCACAAAGTCCACTCACCAAGAGAATTTTCTATTACAAAAATACAAATTATACACGTAATCCCGGGGAATCCCCTAATTATATCACTAGAACCTCCACGCTGGAGCTACGTAGGTTTGATAAACGTGTCTACAGTGGTACGTAGATAGCACGATTTAAAGGTTGGGAGAATATGAAATTGCAATATTTTCTTTAATATTTTACTGCTTTATGATTTAACAAGGCTTTGTTGCATTCAATTTGCAGAAACTCCAAGAAATTTCCAATCTTTTTTCTCTCATAAGATTACATTTGAGCACAACAGGACATTTTAAACGAGGATGTAAATATTGAATCGAGGTGTTTCTAAGGACACCATCTGCCATATTGGGAATTTCTCAGCCAATGAAAAAGCTCACATGCAAATTGACTCCTCCTTCCTGTTTCCTGGTATTAAATCTTTGTGTATTCGCGTACACGATTACACAAAAGCCTATACTCCTTAGCAGTACGGACGTGAAAGCTTCAAAATTGTCTTTGGATTGATTTAGTGTTATTTTTATTGGAATATAATATGACTTTCACTGAGAACTCCGAATTCGCCATGCAAAACGAAAAAAGGTATGTTTATTTTGTTCTCTCCTTTTTTTGGAACAACGAATGTCTATACATTTTGTGGACGTTCACGTTTTCGACCATGTGTTGCGCAATCTTTTTTATTCGAGATATTTTAAATTATCATATATTATGCAAATGCAAAAAATAAAATAAAAACGATGATTTTACGTCGATTATTATTGTTCTCGTGGGTCATGCTAATGCAGTAACGATTTCATCGTACATTGTATGTGTGTGCACATGATATGGTGATTGACGCGTGGCCGTACTTGTTTACTGTTTCGATTCACGAGGTGGCTGAATTCTCTGGCATGAGGTCAAACAAACAAAACTATTTATTCCTGAAATTGGGACGGCATCATGAATACATTTTTGTAATGATTACGCAATGCCTCTCTTTTAATGTCTTTTGTCTGGATTATGACGCAAAAGCTGCTATAGAATATTGATATCATAATATTTTTATTTCTTCAGAAACACAAACACTGGAAGAATGTTGAAGGACGTTTTGGTCCAGGCCCAAGCAGAGGGACGAACGACGTTTGGCATCTATGAATGTGCTCAGCTTCTGAACACGTACGTATAATTGGCTATTATAGGAATTAATCTGGTATATTTCACTTTTTTAATCTAGTTTAACAGCAGAATTATGAATAGTTTGCATAACTTAACCTTTTAACTTTGCTGGTTACAGAGCACCTGATGACGTCACTCTCTGCATCCTTCCAGTGGGAGACAATGGAGATGTAACAGTGCATATCCACCATACTTTAATGGAAGCTTACTGTTTGGAAAATGACATCAAGTTGTTGAAGGTAGGTTTTCACATTTTTACATTCACTAAAAACCATTAATGCGAATTCTGAGTGGTTTCTGGGAAATAGGCTATAAGCGTCGAACAGTGCAGGATAAATCACACTACACTTCCTTTTCCATTCATAAATTTGCGTCATGGCCTACTTATGGAAAGCCAAGAGTTTCCTATAATCGTGACCTTTATTTTGTCAGGTTGACAGTTTGGAGAAATTGGAAGGAGTCTTTCCCGGAAATGAGAATTCCAACACGGATGCAGTTGACTGCAGTTGCATTCTAGTGAAAGCTCCAGAAAAGACCGACCACGTGTACAACGACTTAATGGATGTTGTTGATGGACCCGTTGTTGAAATGCCTGCTTGATTTGTGTTGACGTGAAGCCTTTTATTTTACCAGGTGAGTACACAGAATTGAACTCTTTTACTGGTATTATAGATACTCTCTGTAGAGACATGCAACAAGGAATTTTGAGAAACTAGCTTAATTCATTCCTCATTTTTCAGAAAAACCCAATTTCTGGCCAACACAAGGAAATGTGTTAAAAATTTCTTACAGAGGAAAACCCCGTCCCGGAAGTCATATCTTGATGATATACACCAAAACACGGGGAAACCCTCGGCAAGGATCCAGGTTCGCGATCACTGTTTACAAACCCCCGCAAGAATGCAGGCTTCATTCGCTGAAATCTCCCGCCAAGTCCAGCAGTCGTTCGAGTAAATCTCGTCAGTCAAAGCTTGTCGTTAATATGAAGATTATTGTTAAAAATGTTTTTCTATAAATGTATATATTTTTAATGCAAATAAAAAGTTGCACTCAAGCAAGTTGTCTTTGTTTTTTCGTTGCCGTTACATGATTCGAATGTTCTAAACTGTTCCAGTGTGTTAATGGCGTTGGTGTGGCGGTTATAATTGAGAAGGTATAATGGAGACTGAATTTCCACTTTAACTCCAATACCCAGATTAACACCTCGTGCAAGAGCATATGCGTTTCACTGGTGTTGGGACGCCCAATGTCAAGGTCAAATATGAATACGTAGAAAAATGGGTACAATGCGTAAATAAATATGCAAATTACATCAGCAGTTCCAAGCTATGTGTAGTGTACGACCTCTGCAGTATCCATGTCACATACATGCATGCATCCGCCACAACTCCTGTTTGTCCATTATTGAGGCATGTACCACGATGCAGGCATGAACCAGTATCAAGCTCAGAGTCTATCGATTCTTGTTTTTTAACGTTACTCTGCAGTTCAACGTCCGACTGGGTTTGAACTCCTGGAAATAGTAGCTCCTCTTTAGGTCAGTGTGTTAATGATGTTCCTGAACTTCTGTGTCTGTTGTGTGTTGGATTGAATAGCAATTAAAATGATCTGTTGTTCGAGCGGTGAACGAACGAATCCATATCAAAGCGTTCACCTAATTTTATTACTACTACTAGATGGTTGTTTTCGTGTCGACTAAAACAGCTAATTTATGATCAAATGAATTTGCAGCTTAATTATAATCATCGTTGGTGATATTTAATATTACATATGAATGACGTAATTGTTATATAAAGTTTTAATAAAGTTATAATTAAAATTAAAACTTAATTATTACCGATATGATGACATGGAAGGGCACTAGACTTTTGGCGTTGATGCCTTGATGTGCACGAGAGCTGGTCTGTCTGTCCGTGCCTGTACGAAGTGCATGACTTCAGACACCAACTGCATGTTCAGTTTAATGTCAATGAATACATGATTTAAGAAATAAGCAAAAGGTAAAGTTAATGTATATTCCACAGCAGTCATGTTGATTTTATCGACAATAAAATTTCAAGTGTTATCATGAAGTCATGGGACCGTGGTCCTCCCTCTCTCTCACCTGAGAGGACGTCTTACGTCGATGACAGTCACGAAATCTGACGGGCCAGCGAAGAAAGCCCAGGTATTTATATATAAATCTATATTTAGCTGCACTGATCAGCTGATCGGAACGGGGATCCGTGGCCACTGAGTCATGGGTGTGTTAATTCTATGTATAGCTGACGCAAAATCCGAACGCCTAGAGTTATTATAAGATCACGGCTGCATTCGTAATTTAATTCTAGCAGGGCAAGGTCTTTTTAAGTCAGAAGGTGTGACCAGTAACTGCTGCTTTTGAGTTCTTATCCGTACTATTTACTGGTAAGTATGTTTGGTCGATGTCCCTTGATAGTATGGACCTTGAATTCGCTTTCAGAGAATACATGCATGTTTATGTAAACACAATAACAATAACATCACCAAAATAAAACAAAATAAAAAAACGCCCACATGCACAACACGTTATAGACACGAGCGTATGTAATCAGCCTATATAAAATGCGACTTTTTTCAAAACCAATTACATTTTATTTTAATGAATTATTAATTATCATAAGCAGCTTGCCAGACTCTTAGTCTGTCTTAAATTAACATTTTAAAATGGTAGAACCATCCCTCGTGCGTCATTTTTAAGACCCGTTGATTATCGTAATTTCATTACGGGTACAGCATACGCTATACTAATTGCTTTAAAAGAAACGTATTGGCCAATATAAAAGAGTTTAAAAAGGAAAAGAAATATCGGTAACATCTGTCAAACAATCGCAGTCCTCAATTCTGGCTTATTTGTGCAATCTGAAGTAACCACTGCATGGAATGCCGTTAGAGCTGAGAACAATATAAAATACCCTATGCACCGTCTGGGCAGTAAATACAAGCAGTTGAATGGGGGAAACAAGACTGGGTCTAGTTTGTCACGAGCTCAACTTCTAGCTCTTCAGTCAAGCAGGTGGGAAATGACACACGGCGCGTGCCTTTTGTCAAATCAGGCACTTATGTATATTTATCTGCAAGTCCCCGACAACAAAGGAGACCGAGGTGAATTTCTACCCGTGGCAGATGGCCCTCAGTGCTTACAGTGTATTGGAGACGCCAGCTGACGGCTTTCTGGGGTCCTTAGATTCCAACCTGTCACTGCGGCCCGGACCCAAATTACCTTTAACGGTATTTCTTCTTTTCTTTTTTCATTCTGAACAAACGCAAGGTAGCGGATTTTGGTTAATCGACAGCTGACGGCATCCGATTAAATTGGAGGTACAACAAGGTTACTGAGAGTTGTCGCAGGTGTTAAATACCACCATCTCAGCACATTTTATGCCAATTTAACCCCCACAACAAAGAAAAGTATACGTGCAATGTAAATTTCAGAGTAACGAACAACAAATTGTCCGGGTGCAATTAACATAGAAGGAATTATATATTTCCTCCAAGTATATAGTATGATTATATGCAAGCCTATTCCCCTGCTTATAGAAAAAAGAAATTTTGAATAATGTACGACTCATTTCTGTCCCTCCCTCCCCCAACCCACAGTAAAAAAAAAACATATCGCAGTTGCAGCTGCTATATATTTAGCTTGTCAGTTCTCTTAGAATACCACCATTTAAATTGCAGCTATATAGAATTTTTTCTCCAAAATATCTGCAGACCATGCTTATTTCCCCCTATATTTACAATATAGAATTGTAATTGAAACTTCTATTCTTGGAAGAAATCAAACAAGTTTTATTGTGACTGGCAGGAAGTCCATGTAGGCTAAATGTTAATTGGTCGAAAACATATCACCCCCGTGTTTGTTGCAGAATCATCAGACGATTTTAGCATTTGAATTTTAGAAAAACACCAGTGAACAAATAACAGTTGGTCGCGGAGTTTAAAAGCCACAGATAATGAAAACTTTGAAGGTAGTCTCCATATGTCATCTTTCAAACTGATTTTAAGGGGCGACATATATCAGGTGCGTTTAATGGCATTTAATAACTTCAGAAGTGTAAATGATGAAAGTGTTTAAATAGATCAGTCTTTTGATGTGCTAGTTAAAAACGCTCGATTTTTGGATTACTGTTTTGATGTAAACCACAGATCGGCATTTGTGAATTTAAAGAAGTCTCGAACATCTGCAAGTTTCTAAAAGACCTAGCTGTGGTTTTAAAGATGTAGAACTTCATAGTTACAAAAGAAAGCTTTGAAATTTAATTTTATTAACTCTTTCACTTGTATTTTTCCTCTTTTATCAAAATTCCTTTGATTTTGAATCAGGTGGGTTATACAAAGGAATTTTTATTCACCAAATACATATGTCTCAGTGGTTAGACTTTCTCTAGACATTCGCCCATAATTGCAATATAAAAATACCATAGCATTGCCCTCGAACGTTTCCGGTAAGTATATGTGTAATATAAATACTAGTTGACTTGTCATGGCTTCGGTATGACATTCCATCTGTTCTTCGACCTTGCATCGTCAGACAAAAACATGACTGGAATGGCGGATGACGACGTCAAATAGGACAACGTGGGCTTCTTGTGTCCTTTCCGTCTCGTTCACAACTTCTGCAACTGTAGATTCTGGTTATTTCACGATTATGTGGAGTTTCCCAGAAACAAATAACACTTTTCCAAATTGCAGAGAGTTAGAAGCAAGTAAAACAATTAAAGGGAAATAACTCTTTGAAATATGAAAGAAAAGAATCTCTCGTTAGCAATTATAATTGTCTAGATTTTTTTAGAAGGTTATGCATAAATTACTATATGTAACAAACGTTCATTGTCTTCATGAAGCTCAAAAACCTGTCCGTTCATCTACATTAAATTACACAAATTACATTTTGCCAATAATTGAAATATTGAAGCAATTTTGTTATATGGTTTCTTATTTTACACTTTGTATGAGGGCTGTTCGGAAATTATTGAGACATTAACTCTTATTCCCTTGAGATAAAAGATAAAACCTTGAAATTGCACCAGTACGAAAAATCAGGATAGAGTGTATCAACGCAAAACATTTCTGGTCCATGGCATAATTGAATCACTCCTGGTCAGCTCACCAACTTCCTATAGTGACCCGGAGCAACCGCAAACTTAACGCAACATCACTTTAACGCTTCTTACTGCTTCTATGTTTCAAACACCTAATAAAAGAACGGAAATTATAATTATTCTTCATTTTCAAATCTTTCAAAATGTCAACATTTACTTATTCTCTCCATACTTATTTTTGCTAAAAACAATGAAAATGGACTTATTTCTACCCGGAAGTCTGAGATTACTGTGAAACATATCCCACAGCCATTCTATACACATTCTAGAACTGTTGACATCAGTTAGTGTGTAAAATGTACTTGATATTTAGCCCCCTTTGTCTTAATCATAGTTAAACAGACAGTGAAAAAAAGACGATAAACTGAAACTCTCAATCCTTTTCCGTTTTATAATTTTTAATTAAGCAATTGTGTGGCCTATATAGGTCTTCTTTTGGGATTTCCGCCAATTTGATGTATTATTAATAAATGTCTATCAGAGACACAGAAGAAACGGCATATTCTTCGATATACATGTATGCATCAACTTTATTTAGAAGTCTGACACATTATTCAAAGAGTTTGAAGTCTGACACATTATTCAAAGAGTTTGAAACTAAAAGTTTGGCACAATTTATAAGATTCATTTATTTCACAGATATCATAAAATATGTGTACACCTTGTACGGAAAGTAAAAAAATCACAAATGGATAAATTAAGTATGATATGAAATGTAAAGGAAAAGTATATGTGTTAATTAGATATCACAATTATAATTGATATCTTTTCAGAAAAAAAATAATTATGGTCAAAAGGGGAGCTTCCATTATCAAGATGTTTATCAATACTTGTAGTACGAAAACATGCAATCAGCCAATAACTCCAGGGATTGATATTCCGTGGCTGGAGTGAATGTAGGAGTAAGTTTTATTCATGCTGATGAAGGTAGAACCGCTGTCCAGAGATACGCTGAACTTCACGTGCATGGGGTCAAGATGAGGTCCGTGGGAGGCTCGGACGGGTGACGGACAATCAATGCTGTGATCATACACCAGCGTTCCTTTCGTTGTCGTGGTTCCAAATCGACAGTAGATGGTTCTACAAATTGCCATATTGAAATGCCTTCCGAACACTTTCACGATGTTTCCGCCAGTCAAAGGACCCTCTTGAGGAAATATAGATTCGATGATCGGGTTCGTTTTATTAAAAGTTAGACTGCATGCTTCCTGTTTTGTGTTTGTTATGAAAAGATTGTAGGAGTTTTGCCACTTGGTGATTGCGGCCGGTTTCTCGGAGTCTAACAGAGAACTATACTGGAGAGAATTCGTTGCTAGGTGGCGCATGTCAGCAAGCGTCAAATCCCATCCCATGACTGCTTCGTACCAGTCCACCGTGAATTCATCGTATCCAAATGTGGACGGGTCATCTGCTCCCAAAACAACGGGTATGCCGTACCGGATGTAGGTAATAGCCGGGTGGTGGCGCTGATCGGGAACAAATCCCAGCATTTGGTTACTCACTGGATTGGCCTCCACGGCAATTTTCTTCTGCTTGAGCTGCTCCATTAGAAAGGGGTGGCTCAGAAAACCTATCCCATGCCCAACTCTCTTGGCTCCCAACAGAATTGCATCGTACGTATTTTCTATCGTTGCAACCGGGTCTGTCACGTGAGTCGACGTCATGTATTCTGCTGGCCAGTTAGTTTCCGCGGTGTGGAAAAAGTAGGGCAGGGACTCGTTTCGAACCTCTAACTCCGCAAAGTCTCTAAGGTAGAATAGAATAGAAAAGCCGAGATCCTCTTGCGCTACCATGTCAAATCCAGCAACAAGATGGGGATATTGCTTATGAAGTGTGAGTGCTTTCTCTGCATCGTTCTTCAAAGAGGTTTTGCTTGTTCGTCTGTAAGAGTTTACAATTCGTTTATATCCAATAAAAGATGGGTTCTTCTGTTGAAATTGATTTAAAACATCTTCCACCATATGAAGCTCTTTCTCGCCTAGATCATTGTCTACGTAATGCTTGCCATGCGCACTGGTGTAGTTTGGATCGGAGTCTAAAAAGTAGAGTTTATTAGAGGCAGAGGTCTTTGTTTCAAAGTACTGTACATTTTCGTCTATTGCTGACTGAAACATTGCTTCCATGTGGAACCTGGATATATTGATTTGGTTTACTATGGCTGATCCTATAGTACTGAACAAAGGATCGAGTGTCTTCCATCTTAGGCTACTGATGGTTGGTGCGTTGAGGGCCGCATCGTCAACGACGCCAAGAAATGTGGAGTGTTCGATTATGACGTCCTTCGTGTATTTGGGGTTGTCCTTGACCTTCATCCATCCAATTGGTGGATTGAGATAAAAATTAAACCGCCATTTGTTGGGTTCCGGCGACTCTCTGACGTAGAAGTTGTCCAATAAGTAAGGGTTTTTATAAATGAAGTCCAGGATGGTGGATTTACTCACAACGTGGTCTGTGCAAAACAAGTATTTAAATACATCATAACGTATTTGACAATTCTGTGGATGCGTTAATTCAGAAAAACATTACTGTATTTTCCATTTCATAATGTAAATAAATTAAGAGACTCAACAAAAAAATGCGATGAAAAAAATGACAATAACAAACTGTCAACCATCTCGGTAATCCATAAAACGAAATACAAATTCAAAGCAGAGCAACATGGACCTCTAAAAAGATTGAGGTACATTGCAGATCAAGTGACAGTATACATATTTCAACAAATATTAGCTTCTGAATTTCCTTATTAGGAAATTAAATGTATGTAATGTAAATTATTAGGATTAAATCATAAGACGGCAAACATTTTAAAATATTGTCTGTAAGAAGTAATCTTGACCTCAATATATTTGATACCCTAGGGTCACGCCACACCATGAGAAATGATCTAAAGTGTATTTGCAAAAACAAAAGCATATACTATAGATCAGAGCCATCCATAAAAAATGTACTTTTAGGACAACACTTAAAGTCTTTTATTAGACCAAAGAATGTTCCAAGAAGAAACTTCAATATTTAAAGAGTAACATTGTCAGGGGACTATACAATTTCAACATTACGTACTGTGGTGAAGATGAAGATTGCCTCCCTTTGGAAACTTCTTCAGAACACGATAAATCTCCGAGGCTTTGATGTCGGAGAGGTGGAGTTTTATAGGACGTGCGGGGTAAAAGTCGTCCTTAGTCTTCTGAAATTCCATCCATTTCAGATATTCCAGGTAATTCTGGACGATCTGTTCGTTCTGTTTAAAAATAAAGGAGCAAAATGGCCATGATAACCTTTACTCACCACGACATCTGATATGGAAACGGCAGAGTAACTCGAAAACTATTTTGTGACTAGCATAAAACAATTGCCATCAATGCAACGTGTATCTTACATTTTCTTTCATGAATCTTTTGAGTTTTGTTTGTATGCTTTCCGGGGAGGGTCTTAAAATTAACCTTGTTGACAAACTATTGCGCTTATTTCAAAGATTTTTTGATTTTTAACTTCATTGTGAATGATCCTTCATATTTGAAACTTGCTTTGTAGAAATCAATTATTAACCAATTGTCGTCTTGTCAAGTACAAGATCTCTGAGAAATTCATGTTTATTTGCTAGTGCCATCCACCTGACTTACCTCAGTGTAATCAGTCCGGTACCCCGCGAAATCTCTCTCCTGTTGATGAAGCTTCTCTCGATTAACAGAATAACTGTATTCAAATTTTCCAATCGCATCATTTGTGACAAATCCTAATGATGTCACTAATAATAAAGCAGAGACTAAAAGTGGAACCGCCATTTCTGCACGTCTCAAAACGATGTCAACTTATGACTAAATACCGGGGTCGTTCAGGGTGAATCAGGCCAAGGAGTATCGTCTTATTTTACGGGGGATGTGTCCCTCTGGTAAGGACAACATCTTGCTTGGAGATCTAAAACTGTCGAATAACTTGTCTGTTTTGGTTTAAATTTATTTTGTTGATGAAAAAAATAAATGGAATGTCTGAAGGCGATAACTGCATTAAAAATAACGACTACCTCAAATACTCTTAGATATGGGTATGTGATGGTACAATTCTCCTTCCCAAGTCTCTAATGCACGTATTAGGCATATCAGTCAAGTTTTTTAAACTGCTTATTTAAAATTTTTGATGAAATATAAAGAAAAACATACCGCAGTGTTTCATTGAAATTTTACTGCGGGATGCCGATAAGTTGTTCAGTTTATCGTAGGGAGGGCCCAAAACATACCTGAAATCCTCCGAGAATTCTATATGGTGGTGAAATCTTTATAACTGATGAGGATTGTCTTTTTTCAACGATGAATAGAAAGCCAAAATTGATATCTAACAGTATTATAGCAAACAACTCTATAAGATACATTCAGCACTTCGGAAAATAGTTTCCATTACTAGTACTTGTTAATGTGCATTGTGTAGGGGACACTTATCGGGGCTCATAATTAATGCACATTTCACTTCTACTAAACAATACCAAAAACCTTCAAAATTCAGTCTTTCGTTGAAATAAAGAAACATATATATTATGGGGCATTCTTTGTAAATCTAAACCATTTACGAACCTGACATGGATACCTTTTACATTTTGCCAAATAAAAACCAAACAAACAAAAAATAAAATTGCACCAAAAAAATGCAAAGATGGAATGGAATCGATGATTAAAGACTTAGATTGGCTACTTATTCAAAATGCTAAATACCAACTGTAAACAAAATGCATTGATCTCGAAACCTCTTTTACGTAGATTATATGTAGCAAAACATTAAATAAGGGATTCGTTTTGAAATGCCTAAAACAGAGCAAAACTTACTTAAAGCTACAGTTTGAAAATAGATATGTTAGTATTTTGAAGATTTAAAAGCAATGACTTACAATAATTAGATAATGAAATTTTAGCCCTCTTGAAGATTAAACTAACAGTTAATAAGTTTTAAGAAAATTGTTATTGGCCTCAGCAAGTAAATTTTAAATGAAAACATAGGTAGCTTGATTTCCATAGCTTTTTAATTTCCTTCACTAATACTGATGCATGTATAATGCATTTCAGTTGTTGTATTCTGTGTAGGTAACAATACTAACGAGATATACGACAAAAATTAGTCATTGTACATAATGCGCGTGGTATGGTAATTTAAAAAGTTAAACACAGAATTTTTTCGGATTAGAAGAAGATCAAAGCCTGTTATAAATCGACATTTTAAAACTTATAAACACTACAATAATTATTTTTAAAAACGAGCTAAAAATCATATACTAGTAACTATGTGTATGGTGTAATAATCAAACAAAGAATAAAAGAAATAGACGTTTAACCATATATAAAAACTAAGGCATTAAAACTATGTTTGTTAACGGAAATATCATCCGACAACACCAGATATGGGTATTCCATTACCAGAGTGAATAAAGGAGTAAGTTTTATTCGTGATGATGAAGGTAGAACCGCTGTCCAGAGATACGCTGAACTTCACGTGCATGGGGTCGAGATGAGGTCCATGGGAGGCTCGGACGGGTGACGGACAATCAATGCTGTGATCGTACACCAGCGTTCCTTTCGTTGTCGTGGTTCCAAATCGGCAGTAGATAGTTCTACAAATCGCCATATTGAAATGTCTTCCGAACACTTTCACGATGTTTCCGCCGGTCAAGGGACCCTCTTGAGGAAATATAGATTCGATGATCGGGTTTGTTTTATTGAAAGTCAGGCTACATGCTTCCTGTTTTGTGTTTGTTAAGAAAAGATTGTAGGAGTTTTGCCACTTGGTGATTGCGGCCGGTTTCTCGGAGTCTAACAGAGAACTATACTGGAGAGAATTCGTTGCCAGGTGGCGCATATCAGCAAGCGTCAAATCCCATCCCATGACTGCTTCGTACCAATCCACTGTGAATTCATCGTATCCAAATGTGGCGGGGTCATCTGCCCCTAAAACAACGGGTATGCCGTACCGGATGTACGTAATAGCCGGGTGGTGGCGCTGATCGGGAACAAATCCCAGCATTTGGTTACTCACTGGATTGGCCTCCACGGCAATTTTCTTCTGCTTTAGCTGCTCCATTAGAAAGGGGTGGCTCAGAAAACCTATCCCATGCCCAACTCTCTTGGCTCCCAACAGAATTGCATCGTACGTATTTTCTATCGTTGCAACCGGGTCTGTCACGTGAGTCGACGTCATGTATTCTGCTGGCCAGTTAGTTTCCGCGGTGTGGAAAAAGTAGGGCAGGGACTCGTTCCGAACCTCTAACTCCGCAAAGTCTCTGAGGTAAAATAGTAGAGAAAAGCCGAGATCCTCTTGCGCTACCATGTCAAATCCAGCAACAAGATTAGGATATTGCTTATGAAGTGTGAGTGCTTTCTCTGCATCTTTCTTCATTAAAGTGAGACTTGTTCGTCTGTAAGAGTTTACAATTCGTTTATATCCAATAAATGATGGGTTCTTCTGTTGAAATTGATTTAAAACATCTTCCACCATATGAAGCTCTTCCTCGCCTAGATCATTGTCTACATAATGCTTGCCATGTTTATTCGCGAATCTAGGATCAGAATCTAATAAATAGATTTTATTGTACGCAGGAGACTTTGTCTCAAAATACTGTACATTTTCGTCTATTGCTGACTGAAACATTGCTTCCATGTGAAACCTGGAAACGTTAATTTGGTTCACTATGGCTGATCCTAAGGTGCTAAAGAGTGGATTCATTTCTTTCCATCTTAAGCCACTGATGGTTGGTGAACTAAGTGCCTTGTCATCAATAACACCAAGAAATGTGGAGTGTTCGATTATGACGTCCTTCGTGTATTTGGGGTTGTCCTTGACCTTCACCCATCCAGTTGGAGGATTGAGATAAAAATTAAAACGCCATTTGTTAGGTTCCGGCGATTCTCTGACGTAGAAGTTGTCCAATAAGTAAGGGTTTTTATAAATGAAGTCCAGGATGGTGGATTTACTCACCACGTGGTCTGTGCAAAACAATCAGATATTAGTATATAAAACAATAGATAATTATATAAAACAATAGATAATTATATAAAACAATAGATAATTATATAAAACAATAGATAATTATATAAAACAATAGATAATTATATAATTAGTATATAAAACAGTAGATAATTATATAATTAGTATATAAAACAATAGATAATTATATAAAACAATAGATAATTATATAATTAGTATATAAAACAATAGATAATTATATAATTAGTATATAAAACAGTAGATAATTATATAATTAGTATATAAAACAATAGATAATTATATAAAACAATAGATAATTATATAATTAGTATATAAAACAGTAGATAATTATATAAAAACGTGTTTGACAATTCTGTGGACGCGTTAATTTATAATAACATTACTGTTATTTACAATATTGGTCTGGATATTGGTAAAAACAATTGTTTGATTATACAGAACAGTTGGATTCTTGCTAATTATAAGTACAATGAACTTGTTGGATATTTTACAGTACTGTATATAACACATCGCATGTCCTGGCATTAGGGCATGCGATCATTCTGTTACATTAAAAGTTTAAAATTTATCAATTTAAACTTTACTATAACACCATGTAGATAAACTTATTTATTTTGTTTCGGCTTCAAGTTAATCCTGTCTTTGTTACAGGTCTTCTTTGTGGAAATGCGAGTAATTGTTGTAACACCTTCTTTGGCTTAGCTATTACAGTGTCAAGCATCAAAGAAATTTTGCCAAAATTGGGCGTTAACCTTTTTATCATAAGTTATCTGACTGGCCAAGTCCGTAGAGTGACCGCGTTGGTAAGTGATTTTTACGAAATGACTTTCCAACTTGCGGCTCATCATAATAAACCTCTTTTGATTATTTTTACGGATTTTGATTTTGATTCTTCAGGTATTGTGAACGCGAGTATCTCAAATAGCCACAAATCAGCCGAGCAATTCCCCAAACATCACAACGGTGAAAACCATAGTGTGATAATTCTATCAAGTTTATTTTTGACACTTTGTCAATAAAATAAACCTCTAAATGAGCTATACAGTCAAACCCTGAAAGATGTACGGACATGCAGTGACCTTTTGTTTGAATGAATGAAAGTCAATTGCTACGCAAGTATATCTTTTAAGAAAAAAGATGTTTCAATGGTAAAGTTATAAAAGGAAAAATAAAAAACGGCTGCATTTTCTGAGGACTTAACACTCATCACAAAAAGAGTTCAAGTTACGTACTGTGGTGAAGATGAAGATTGCCTCCCTTTGGAAACTTCTTCAGAACACGGTATATTTCCGAGGCTTTGATGTCGGAGAGGTGGAGTTTTATAGGACGTGCGGGGTAAAAGTCGTCCTTAGTCTTCTGAAATTCCATCCATTTAAGATACTCCAGGTAATTCTGGACGATCTGTTCATCCTGTCGAGAAATACGAAGTTTGAAACAACATATCCAATTTAGGTGCTTGATAATCTCTACAAATGTCAGTGTTTTTTGGGGATAAAATTATCTGACGTAACATTATAGTTAGTCTGTTACCCTGAACCATTACACTACCATAGTAAGTCTAATATCATGAACTACCTCAATATAGTTTTTCTCGTACCCTGATCATGACCTACCTCACTATAGTTTATCTGTTACCCTGCCCTACCTCAATATAGTTTTTCTCGTACCCTGCCCTACCTCAATAAAGTTTTTCTCGTACCCTGACCTACCTCAATATAGTTTTTCTCGTACCCTGACCTACCTCAATATAGTTTTTCTTGTAATCTGACCTACCTCACAATAATTTATCTGTTACCCTGCCCTACCTCAATATAGTTAGTTTGGTACCCTGACCTACCTCCCTAAAGTTACACTGGTACCGTGACCTACCTCACTACAACTAGTCTGGTACCCTGCCCTACCTCTCTATAGTTTGCCTGGTACCCTGACCAACCTCCCTAACTATGTTTGCCAAGTACCTTAAAATTTTAATGTAACACTGTTGTTAGTCTGGAACCCTTTCATGTACCAACCTCACAATATTGAGTCTAGCTGGTACCCTTACTTACGTCACAATGGTTTGTCTGGTACCCTAAACTATTCTACAGTTAGTCAGTCTGATATTCTAAATAACCTCCGTTTCGTTTGACAAAATTCTGACTTACCTCAGTGTAATCAGTCGGGTAACCCGCGAAATCTCTCTCCTGTTGATGAACCTTCTCTCGATTAACAGAATAATTGTATTCATATTTTCCAATCGCATCATTTGTGACAAATCCTAATGATGTCACTAATAATAAAGCAGAGAGTAAAAGAGGAACCGCCATATCGAACTCTAAAAACGGTTACAACGTTTTGATACCGTGTGTTGTAAATGGAGCAATTGGTATCGTCTTATTTCATTGGGGTTCTGTCTCCCCCGGTAAAAACAACAAAATGCATGGTGATCCAAAACTGCAGAACACCTTGTAGATTCTCTTGTTTCGATTACGTTAAAATCATACTTTTTAAACAGCTGTTGTTTGGGGAAAAAAGATTACAGAACCTAAAATAATACAAGTTAAAATGCTGAAACTGATACACATGTATATCGACTGTTTGTAGCTAATAATATTGAACAGTCACTTGATATAGTAGATGTCCTTATTTGCAATTGTATAGACTCAAAAATCTACAAAATTTGAGAAGTATACTATACAATTCTATAAAATCACAAGTCATAAATCGTGAATCCTGACCACAAACAACGGTATAAAAACGACACCGGCAAACGGCTAGGTGTCCACAGCTAGGCTTTAACTTCTCGCCTTCTCTTCTAAAACTATGCCAATTTCGATAAATGTATCGTTGCAATTTGTTTTTACAGAAATCAAGAAGACAAACATACTCGCACCTTCCGTATGTATACACTGTATAATTTACATGCATGTTGATATGTTTATATTATGTTAAAGTTTCTTGTGCTTTGTGTACTTCTTTGTGTCATGTAATTTATGTTAATTTATCAAATGCAATTTTGTAACGAACGCACATGACATACTTTATATTCGTTGTTTTGTATATGTACATTATGTGCACGTGTGTTTTGAATATACTGATTTTGGTTTGGATCCTGATGTTGGATGACTTCCAGATGTTCCATAGGTTTGCAAAGTTGGCGCGAGCTTTTGTTATCCTGTATCGGACGTCTACGGTAGAGTCTCCATTGGCTGTGATCTTGCTGCCATGGTATACGAAATCATTGACTTCTTCTGTTCTGTTGTTGTTAGCTGTGCCTTTGCTATCTTTCTTTGAATTAATCTTCATTAATTTTGTTTCCTTAACATTTATATTAAGTCCAATTTGTCTGCTGTATTTGACTCTGTCATCAATTTTACTTTGGATATCCTTATGTCGATGTGTTAGTAAAACGGTGTCATCTGCAAAGTCAAGATCTTCAAGTGACTGTTATAATGTCCAGGACATTCCTCTGTCGGCCTGTCTGGTGGTGGTTTTCATAAGCCAATATATGCACAAAGATTAAAGAGCAGCGGTGAGAACATGTATCCTTGTCGCACCCCTGTTTGGATTGGGAAGCTGTATGACAGTTCTGTGCCGTAGATCACATTTGCATAGAAGTCCTCATGGAGCATTTGTAATATAAAGATGATCTTGTTGGTGATACCATAATGCATGAGGATCATCTTTAATACTGGACGGTGTATGTACTGTCAAATTAAATGCTTTGGCAAAGTCAATGAAATTGGCATACAGATGGGTGTCCCATTCATTGCATTGTTCTAAAATTTGCCTTAAGGAACATATTTCATCTGCATATGATTTTCCTTTTCTGAATCCAGCTTGTTCTTTACAAAGAAATGGGTCTATCACTGAAGCCATTCTGTTTAGGATGACTGTGTTGGGAACGCTGCTGGTAACTGACAGCAGCATAATTTCTCCCATTTTGGTCGATCCCAGGGGCTTTCCCGTTCTTAAAAAGTTAAATGGCCTGTTTTACTTCTTCGACTATCGGTACCTCTGTATCGATGTTAAGGGTGTCTACAACTTCACCTATTTTAGCAACTGTTGTTGAACATTCCTGGTTAAGTACTCTTCCAAAATGATTTTTCCAACAGGTAAACTCTTCTTCTATACCGGAAGCCACTTTTCCATCTTGTGTTCGCACTAATGTATATGTGCTGGATCATTAACTCGAAGTTCTCTCTCTCTCTCTCTCTCTCTCTCTCTCTCTCTCTCTCTCTCTCTCTCTCTCTCTCTCTCTCTCTCTGATGTTGGTTGATAATTGTCAAAATATCTCTTAGTTGGCAATGATGCAAAGTTTGTTTAATTGTTGCTGCGCTCGCCACAACGATATCACCGTATTTTAACATGAACTGATAAACATGAAATCAGAATATATGTGCTTACATATATATACATACAGCGATTAAAAAGACGTCCATGTTTCAGATTTAGATAATGAACAAAAACCTTTTTGGTTACTCAATATTAAAGACAAGGAAATTTTTAGTTTTGTGGGCAAATATTCATGATAACATGCAATAATGAATATAGTACTCCTTTTAACTGAAATGATACAATATTGTTTGTCATTACTATAAATATTATACTTTAACAAATTTTATACTATTCATTGGCATGTCTTTTTCTTAGAATTATAACAATGTCATACTTGTCTGTTCTGGACTCTGAAATTAGAAATGTTTTATTTAATTCGAGCTTGAAATACGTTTACGTGACAATTTTTTTCTCATCGGGTTCGGCCTACCTTAAATTACTTTTCAAAGTCGCCAACCGACCTCCATTGCCAGAAGTTGAAAACGCATATAAAAATGTCGTTTATTAAAGAGTAAGTAAAGAATATGTAAAAGGAGAATTCGATTCCATAAATTTGTATGGGATAGAGCCAGATAGAAAAAAGGGAAACTTAGTTTGGTAATTCAAAACAGGAAATAAATTGAAAGATTGCATATCGAAAACACTTAAAATACCTTTCCTGTGAATTTATTTTTCATTTATTCGGTTTGTAACCTTTTTTGTGAGCTTAGTGAATGATACCGTTTCTGTTTTCAACTTTCAAGCAATTAAGTGGTTTCTTCCAGCTGCTGGCATGCTCCATTTTTATCTATTTCTGTACATGGGGATCAAGTTTGCAACATGTTTTCAATTTCAAAACCAATTTTGTCCTGTGTCTTTTATCTGACATTTTAACTTTATTATTTATTAATCTTTGTTTGCCTTTTTAATAAGCTGATTGTTTTAGTACAACATGTGCGTGATAGTCTGTATTGAGCTGGGTTTGAGGTGTTCTTGCTTTAGAATTGTGCGATATGTTATATGTTGCTCAGCTTTTTCCATTAAATCAAAAATGCTCTGAATAATTAAAAAAGTGAAAGTTGATGCAAATAGGCTTTCGAATAGAAATAAAATGCCTTTGTTTTCTTTTAAAACATTATTTTTCATGAACTGACTAATTGATTCATAGACAAGTAACAATAGAAATCTTCTTGTCATACATGTACTGGTAACTGTTAATTTTCTTGCCCTAACTAATACTATACATTAAAATTAATAGGTACATGCACAATCTCTTGATTTAGCTAAAATGCTTAATTTAGCTATATACCTGGTAGCTTGATAAAGCTATTCATTCACAGTTTGTTGTGTAAGACTAAGGAAAAGACAAATGTTGCAAGTTTGTGATGACTCATATTTAGACTCATATTTGTTCATGGGGCCATTCAAACTGCAAGCAAATCCAGTTTCTTTTAAACACTTTTGAGCAAAAGATACAATGTTATTGTTTGGCCAATTGTACTTCACATTGTGTGCAATAAGGAGTGGACAAGTATGATTTCTTCACATTGTGTAGAAGTATTACCAGCCTTCTTATCAGTAATGCCCCAAACTTTCAGAACTTTGTATGATGTCAAGTTAGACTATTCATTCCTGCTGAGAAAATTACAAATTTAAGAAAAGGGATTTAATAGCTTAATTTGTTAATCAAAAGATTGTACCAGACCTGTTTCATCCAACAAAAGTCTATATAAAATCTTTTACAAGTACGTCAAATAAATTCTTATTCTTGGTTTTTTCATACATGTATACTTATATGCTTTTAATTCTTGTAGAAGATTGAATTTAGAAATAGTAAATGTAATGCATACTTTCAATTGATATGATTTTGATAGCAGTCTTCATCATATAACATGAAAAGTTTGTTGTCAAACTTTTACACACAGATTTCAAAAAGCTTTTAGAATGACAGTTTTGCAAATGTATGGATAGAATGTCAACAATACCAGATAAACTGAATGGAATTTTTAGATGTTTGCAGTAACTGCTGTATATTTGTGTATTGTGTATTTATTTTACTTTTTTTTCATTATACTGCTATAAAGCACATGGTAACAAACTATTTTTACATACATAGTTGTTTAAGCACAACTAGAATGCTTTTTCCATTTAATGAACTTTTTTATTTGTTGCAGATTTTCTGGCAAATATCCGGAGCATACACACAAAAATGATCCCAAAGCTGAAGAATTATTATCTACAGCCAAATTTGATGCTCGATTTCAAATGTGCAACCAGGACAAGTATGTAGCAATTATTTCTCAGACTTTTTTGCTTAAACAAATGTTGTTCCTATTCAGGTAGCAAAAAACAGATTCAGATGAAGTACTTCTCCTTATTTTTGTAAAATTGAAAATATAGATTGCTCTTTTTGAAGAGTTGTGTGTATTGCTGCTGAATTACATGAAATTTTTTTAATGATATTCATTAGAGAGGTGTTTGGCCTAAAGAAGCTAGATTGAATTTATTTTTGGGCTCATTTTGTAAATTTTAAAACACCCTAAACTTTAGGTTTTGAGATGGGACTTTATTTTTATTATGTATACAATTATCGGTACATCAAATAAACTGCCTTTCTATTGATTTTAAGTTTGAGGCATTTGCCTATTACACTCTTTAACTTATCAGGCCAATGTAAATTTGTGTTTTTCAGGGCATGCTGGCAGAACTATGTAGATTATTTTAGATGTATAAAGAAGAAGGGGGAAGATTATGAACCATGCAACTGGTTTAAAAAACAGTACCAAGCACTTTGTCCAGGCTTTTGGGTAAGTAGTAAACTAATGTAAACCAACTTTTATTCACAACAGCTTTATTTTGCAATTAACCAGAAATAAACTGGTTTGTGGTGACCTATTTTCGCAAATATAGATTATCTGGAAAAGGAATACCAGATACATTTTAGTAATGGTTCAAAGGTGACAAGAGTCTTGCAGACTTCGCAAAATATTCTTTGCACACGAATAGATGTTGGTTTACAGTATTCATTAATTGATATGTTCAACTCTCATTAGCATGCAATTATCTATGGTCTTGCAGTAATTGTGGAAATAAAACTTTTATTTGCCATGTTATGGTATGTTCACATGCATAACATGATTATCATGTTTTTGTTGCGTAAGTTAATTTAACAACAAAATACGTTGTTTGTTGTTACATGCAGGTATTAAGGTAGCAAGCTTTGCAATGATTGCTGGGTACCTTCATAGCCCAAATGAAACACTGAACAAAGCATTTAATCATTTGTCATTTATCTCTGAATCCTTCTTCAAATATCCATGAAAAGTTATTGGAAATATGTAATTTATTATTATTTTCCATCAGCATGGTAAAGTTAATTCTTTTTATACTTGTATAGATATGAAAAAGAAAAATATCTTTTGATGCAAAATTAGGTAGGCAGAGATGAGACATTTATACTGCTTGTGATAGGAGGGGGGGGGGGGGGGGGGGGGTTATAGGTGATGCAGATGAACAAATCATCATTTACATGTACATGTATTATCATATAAATTGGCAAATAAATTCAGGTCCATATTATATCCAATATTGATGAAACTTCAAAGTGTTTTAAATTAAGATTATTAAAATTTCTCTGGCCGTTGACAATGTCTACATGAAGTGATTACATAATGTCAAAACTAACCAAAATAAATTTCCTGGAGATAACGGGCAATTAACATTTTGAAATGCAAAGGAATGGTAATTAATGAATTTAATATGTTGTATTAGATAGCTAGCAAATAACCTATCCCAACATTTCTGCAAGAAATTTTTTTTAAAGACCTGTCTCTAATTCTAGGAGATTTAACGTACTTGGATTAGAATATTGAAACTTGTATTTCAAACTTTCTCTGTGACGATTTCTCAAAACCCAGATCGGAAAATCAGGACTATATTGGATGTTTTAGATTATTTCATCCCTATGTATACTATATAGACATCATTGTCACAGGCCAAAGAAATTTCAAAACACTTGTTACTAAGCTTCTATGTAGTTCACTATAATAAGATGCTAGTAGTCCTTTTAAAAGCCGGTCAAAAGGCATGGGGGGGGGGGGGAGAGACGTTTCTTGCAGAATTACAGAGTATTCAAGTTATTCTCTTTTTTTTAAAAAAAGCACACAATTTAAGGCTTCACAGTTTTCAAATAAATTTACACTGCGTCCCATCATGACAACATTCTCTTTTTTTACAGACGGAGAGATGGGATGAACAACGTGAAGCAGGAGCATTCCCGGCCAAGATTTAATTGTGATCAATTATGTGACATTTTAGTTAATAAGTTACCATCTCAGGATTTTTTAATTAACTAGTTTGTTCCGAGATGTAAAGATGTGATTCAAGAATTTCAAACTTTACCAATAAAGAATTCTGAATACTGAATCCTTTATCACTTTTCAAAGCATGACAGAAGACAAATAGTTTGTTGAAGAGAAATTTTATATTAAACCAAGAGAGATGAGGATTGATGCTGAACCAGAAGTGCATTACATTTTGCTCAAATGAACAGGTCCCACCCTCACCAACTTTACTCTCGTCAATATTAGGCCTCAAATCTGAGTACTGAACTCTTTATGCATTTTTTCTGAAAGAATTTGAGTACGAACCATTATAACAAGACCTTGGACTTTTGGTTGGACGTAGCTGCATTTTTATTGCGTAAAAACAAGTTAAAAATGACGCGGTTATAAGCGAAATATGCACCGTTTGCTTAGTCTTGCCTCAAAAGACAGACCAATCTTGTTGATTTCAAAGAGCAGTGGCTGAGTGGCCAGCTATGAAATAGACAGGCCTACGTCACATTGCTGTATGACACAACTACCCAAAGTCCAAGCTCTTGTTAAAAAGGTTCTATTAACCACATTGAGGGATTTGAAAATGGTGGTGACAGTGGGGCCAGTGCTCATTAAATTTCCTGTGTAATATAACTAGGACAGGACCCGCTCTGTGGGTACCCTATAGTAATCAGTCTGTCTTTCTGTCCTTCTCACCGTCCCAGATCACTTGTCCAGAGCCTATTTTCTCTCCCCTTGGCCCAATCTGGCTCATACTTCACCAACAGAGTGCCTTTGGGTAACGAGTGTGTGGTGACCTTTAACCTTGTTTATAGGTCTAATGTTAAGGTTAGCAGAATTATATATAAAGTCCTTGTACAGGGCATATCTTCTCTCCCCTTGGTCCAGTCTGGCTCATACTTCACTCACAAAGTGTCTAAGGTTAAGGGTGTGCAGTGACTTTAAATAGAGTTTGTAGCTCAAGGTCATTGAACCCGGAAAAAAATTCTTTTTTCAAAGCATATATACTTTCCATTTGTCTCTACTTGGCTCATACTTCACATTAACAGAGCTTTTGAGTAAAGGATGTGTTGTGACCTTGAACCAGTTTTCAAGGTCAAATGTGAAGGTCATAGCAAAATTTATATTAAAAATCCTTGTCTGGAGCATATCTTCACTCCCTTTGCCCTAATCTGGTCCATACTTCACCCACATAATGCCTTTGATCAAAGGATATGTAGCGACCTTGAATGATTGATGTTTGTAGGTCAAATGTTAAGGTCATATCGGATCACACAAAAATCCTCTTTAAAGATCATATATAATATACTCTTCATTTAGCCCTATTTGGCTTATACTTTACTTAAACAGATCTTTTGGTTAATGGCGTGCAGTTACTGAACTTTTCAGTTTTAGACTGTTAATTATTTTCGATTTGCTTAATCTTGCTCAGATTGAACAAAAATGCCTGTATGTAAGGTTAATGAGATTGAATTAGAAGTTCTATGCCAGCTGAAAAATTTCTAAGATATAGGTAAAGGTTGAAGCAAAATTCTCTAAGATTCTTTTCATCCAGTTGTCCTTTATTTAAGCGGGCCCTTTGAGGTCACCATCTCAATGTTTTCTAGTTATTTTCGCAAAGATATTTCCGGTAGTATTTAATCCATAAATTCCTTTTCTGTTGATTTACCTTGCTCATATTAAACCTTTCTGTTGGCTAAATCTTGCTCAGATTAATCCAAAAGAATGTTTGTAAGTAAGGAGTATGAAATAAGTGTGGAATTTATAGTTCTATGCCATTGGCATGAACTGAAATTTTTTTAACCCATACATGTAGGTTAGGGTCAAATCATTTCCATAATTAAAGCATTGTCTTTTTAGATGGTCCCCACCTCAAAGATGTTGAGTTATTTGTGTGCAATGTGTAATGACCGACAGTAGGTTGACTAAATTTTGTGAATTATTGTGCAAACACTTTCAGTATCCAAATTGAGGTTCTTTACATTCATTCTTTAAAGACATCATTACTGCTCATTTCAATCAGCATTTATTGAGTAAGAGTGAAAGTATCAGTCACTGCATGCAACAGAAAACATAGGTTGAAAGTATATTTATTGTGAAGATCACATTTGGTAGAGTCGTAAGACTCACAGATATGTATATACAACCATATACCGTAACAAAAGTATCACATTCAGCAACTATGCTGAAAATAACAGCCTGAGCACAGAATTAATACATTACTATGGACGGAAGATTCACTTACACTCGGTTCATTCACACACAAATAAGTTAAAGCTTTCAGACCTTCTTCACACTTGGACAAATTGTCTGTTGACTTTACAAGTCTCCAGACAGGTACCAATGCCAGAAAAGAGAGATATTAAAAATTTAAAAAAAATGTGACTGGCAGAGGAGAAACACAGTACATAACCTACCTCTTACATGCCTCAATAAAAAGTGTACTGCAACATTATGTATTGAGTATCTATAAATCGCCCTTCCTCATCTAACAATATCAATACACAGTTATCCCTATAGTGACATTTTCACTATACTATACATCAATTCTGTATGCAAATCATTTTAATAATAAATGATTTACTGAATTTATTAAGTCTAACTAACATTAAAGAAATAATAGCACATAAACAATGTTTTATTTCATAACTTGCAATAAACAACCATAATTCCCTATCCATGTATCAGCACCATTGATAACGTAAAAGAACCACTGGAACACATGATTGATGTGCCAAAGATTGGATGCAATATTTCCAAACACATGTACATAAACCTATTTATAACATCATGTGTCTGCGCCTGGTATTTACTTGTATCTATAATCCATTTAGCACTATCAGCTAATTGTGTACAACTTGTGTACACAGAACTATCAGCTGTCATTGTGTATCAAGTATGAAGGTATGGCATATGAGCAAAATGACCAAAATTCTTTTTATGCAAAACATCTATAACTTTCTTGTTTCTGTGTATTAGTAGATTGAAGGGCAGAGTAATCTCCCATAAAATCTACAATTTGTAAACTCCACTGACCTTACATTTATGCAAATTAACTATGTCTTTGAAAAAAAAGATTCACACAGATCAAATGGATTGGTTTCCATGAAGGAAAAAACCCAACATTTCCTCATACTTTTATAATGTATATGTGTCTGTATTTTTAGCGTATTTTCTGTGTTTTTCTTTTAATGACTGGCTGGTGGTTGTATTTATGAAAATACTGGAGTCATCAGCTCTGCATGTCTGTCAGTATTCCTTTTGCCTATTATTCATGTTGACAAGCCAGTTTATTCCATCAAAGGCTGATGTAGTGTACAATTCTGCCTATTCCAATTGTTGTTGTTGACAGCTCCGATCATTCCACCAGTTGTTGACGAACTGCCTATTCTGTCTGTTGCTTTGTTGAGAGTTCTACCCAGTACATCTGCCATTACTGGTATGATGTTGACAGCTCTACCCAGTCCTCCTCCTGTCTGCTCTGTCCTCTCCTTTAATACTCCCTATCTTCTGTACTTGTGGGCCACAACACTGGTCTTTGGTCTCAGCTCTATGTAACAACAAAAACGAATACTAGTAATCAATGCTCCAAAATAAGGTACAGTTAAACAAACAAGAGGCCCATGGGCCACATCGCTCACCTGAGGAACAATAGGTATGATAAAATCAGCTCAATGGAGTCATAATACAAACTATCTGGACAATATACAATAATTCATGTCAATCCTGTATAAATAAAATCCATTTTCCCCTGGATATTCTTATGTTTATAATCATTAGTCCCTTTTCTAACAGGATGATTTTATAGTCATATCATGTGTTGAGTATTGCAGTTCTCAAAAAGATCCCTAACAATAGTTTATATATGGGATGTAAACGTACAGTAAACTCTCAACCTTCTCGTGAGGCCAAAGAATTGTCCTGGGGCCAAAGTCTTAACAATTATAAAGAATCATCTGGCTGATTAGTTTCTGAGAAGATTTTTAAAGATTTACCCTATAAATTCCTTTGTTAAACTTTGACCCCCCCCCCCCCCATTGTGGCCCCACCCTACCCCTGGGGATCATTATTTTCACAACTTTGAATCTACACTACCTGAGGATGCTTTCACACAAGTTCCAGCTTTCCTGGCTGATTAGTTTCTGAGAAGAAGATTTTTAAAGATGACTCTGTTTATTCCTATGTAAAACATCGACCTCCCATTGTGGCCCAAACCTACCCCCAGGGGTCATGCTTTTCACAAATTTGAATCTACACTAACTGAGGATGCTTCCACACATGTTTTAGCTTTCCTGGCTAATTAGTTTCTGAGAAGAAGATTTTTAAAGATTTACTGTATATAATCATATGTTTAACTTCAATCCCCCATTGTGGCCCCAACCTACCCCCAGGGGTCATGATTTTCACAACTTTGAATCTTCACTACCTGAGGATGCTTCCACACAAGTTCCAGCTTTGCCTTCGAATTAGTTACCGAGAAGAAGATTTTAAAAGATTTACTGTATATATTCCTATGTTAAACTTCGATCCCCCATAGTGGCCCAACCCTACCCCGGGGGTCATGATTTTTACAACTTTGAATTTACACTACCTGAGGATGCATCCACACAAGTGTCAGCTTTCCTGGCTGATTAGTTTCTGAGAAGAAGATTTTTAAAGATTAACTGTGTATATTCCTATGTAAAACGTCGATCTCCCATTGTGGCCCAAACCTACCCCCGGGGGTCATGATTTTCACAAATTTGAATCTTCACTACATAAGGATGCATCCACACAAGTGTCAGCTTTCCTGGCCAATTAGTTTCTGAGAAGAAGATTTTTAAAGATTTACTTTTTATATTCATATGTTAAACTTCGACCCTCCATTGTGGCCCCACCCTATCCCCAGGGGTCATGATTTTCACATCTTTGAATCTACACTACCTGAGGATGCTTCCACACAAGTTTCAGCTTTCCTGGCCAATTAGTTTCTGAGAAGAGGATTTCTAAAGATTTACTCTATTCATTTGTTAAACTTCGACCCCCCCATTGTGGCCCCATTCTCAGGTGAGCTAAAAAGGTTAAGTTTACAATTCAATAAGTTGGTTTCCGGAAGAACAGATTTTGAAAATTTTCGTAATAAATATTGACAATTTTTTTTACTTTTTAAAGCGCTAAGCATAGCTCAGTCCTTTATTGTCGTTAGACTTCAACTTCCGGTGCATCGAATAACCGCCCCCTCTAAGCAAAAGTATACATCATTTAAACTGGTTAGGGAACCAGTTTCAGGGGTTTATGCACATAACTGCACGGGCTATTGTGAATCTAATTTACAGGTTATTGTGAAATTAATGTACAGGGCTTACATACATCATTGCAGGGAATGTCATGCAGTGATGAGGAAATATAGTGCGTATACAGAAGCTGAAATGCTATATACATATATCTGTTATATACATACAGAAGCTAGCTGGGTTAGCGCTTTTCAGTACTATCAGTACTTTGATTTAATCTTTAGCATTTTAAGATCTGTGTACAAACATAGAATTGTTAGCAAATCTCTGTATCTTGCTTATAATTCGAAGCAAACACTCAAAAATGGTTAGTAAATAGAAATTGTTAACAATTAAACACAAGAAACATGCACTACATGTATAACAAATAAAGAACACAATTTATTTTTTCGAAATGAATCATTTATATACATGTATATACCTACATATTTCCGTAAGCGATATCAAACTCTATTTAAACTGAATAAACTAGAGAAAATGCCGAGCATCTCAACAAAAACCTATTGCATTAATCTACCATTACGCAAAAAATAATGCCGAATTACCGATAGAATGAATTGTATTTCAGTACTCCTACATCAGATTTTGCTTAATTTGCGCAGGTAAACAGTTAACGTAACTGTTTGATTTACCGAAGTCTCTGTTTGATTTGATACGTAAAAATCACGAAATACAGACGACAGTTTCCAGGTTACAAAGCATAAATAATGAAAACGAAACGAAAATCAGAATTAACAATTAAGCTAACATCAACGTCATGTGTGAAAACTGTCAACGCATTGAAATATTTAGCCTCAATTTACTTCACAAAATCGGCACCAATATATTTTTCATGTTTCAAAAATTTCCCTTCATACGCGAACTGTTGCACAACAAGCAAATTCATCATAGTCAGATCGACCCTTTTTCGTATAATGTCATGGCTGCTTTAAACAAAGAACCTCGTTTTAGAAGTATGGAATACGAGTCTTGGTAAAATGGGTAAGCAAAACCGGGCCGTGGCAAAATAAAAGCCGGGGCAGATCGGCAATCGTCAATTCCAAATACGCATTATTTTGCAGCAATATTTACAGCAAATACAAATATACTGGTCCATCAAATATCCTGAAATTTTAATGAGATTGGCAGATTAATAACTGCTTATCTTTTGTTTTGCCCAGGCCAAGTCTTGTCTACCCATTTTACCGGATGCCGAATCCGAGGCTATTAAACTGATTGAAACACGCCTTTCCTTTATTATTATTTTCGTAATAACTCAGATTTGAAAAAGAATTAGACCTTAATTTTTGCAATTTATATTTTCCTTCCCATAAGGATAATTTATGCTAAACTACGTTGAATTGGAATCAGTAGTTCTTGAGAAGAAGATTTTTAAAAATGCACCCCCCTTTTTCTACAGTATCAAGGTTTTCTCCGCTTTGAATACAGATCGGACTTTTATTTCTGCAATTTATATTCGCCCTCCCATAAGGATGCTTTGTGCCAAATTTGGTTGAAATTGGATAAGCGGTTTTAGAGAAGAAGTTCAAAATGTAAAAAGTTTACAGACGGACAGACAGACGGACGGACAGACGGACGGACGGACGGACGGACGACGGACAAAAAGTGATCAGAATAGCTCACTTGAGCTTTCAGCTCAGGTGAGCTAAAAAGAGAATGTAATATCAATAATCAAGATTGATTGCTTTCATGCTCATCAGAGCCTATTTCCTGCATCACAATGTTGGTCAATTCTGTCCTACCTTGATTGACTGGTTTGCCCTGCTGGGCCTTCTTGGGGTCACTATACTGGCCCACTACGATCTTATCATTGGTCAGTTGGATGTCCTGCTCTCCCGCCTGGTTACTGTTACATAAACAATATAACACTTTCTTTTAAAACTGAAGTATAGAAACTACTTAATAATATATGTACTTAATAATGCAATATTTACACATAGGAAGCTTAAGATGGTCCTTTAAAATGCATTGAAATCATCAATAAATGTAAGGTTTTGCCCCCAGACTCTGACCAAACTCAGAAACATGGAAAGGACATTGTATTGTCATTCATACTTTTAACTTGTGTATTTGACAGAGATAACAATGCTTACACAACCATCTCTCAATTGAACATACTGAAATTGATATTCAAAATGGACTAGAGGTTGAAGATATATGTCTTTTGTTTTTTGGGGGCAAAGTTATCATTGATTTGATAAGGTCTATTTCAACTGCTGTAGTATTTCCCCCTTTATCAACTATGTTGATGAATTAACATTGAGAAAGACAAAGACCTGATGATGGAGTGTTTCTCCTTTCTGATGATGTCTTTGTTGTCTGTGAAGAGGATGGTGTGGTAGCTCTGGGGAGTGTCACAGTTGGGCACAATTCCCTTTGCCCCTGCCCTCACTGGTTGTAACATCCCGTTATACACCAGAAGGTCATCCACCAGTAACTGAAAATCAGGACAAAATAACACTAAATTTTTTCTGAAATAAAAGTTAACAAAATTTTTGAAATTTTCATGAAGTACTTGAATTCCTTGCCACGATAACTAATTTTTTTTTTCTAAAGAAATATACTTATGTTTATAAATTGGACATTTGATAATTTTCAAAGAATTCCTTGCATCAGATTCTGGTATTGTAAATAATGATAAAGACAATGTAGACTGCCTGCTAAAGACTTACTGCAATGTCTTTAGCTCCCCTATTGGCTGTCTTGCTGTAGTTCCAAATCTTGATCATGGACACTGCTGTAGGTTGGTCAAATATCACATACACCCGGTTCAACTGAAACATTTTTTTTCAAAGAAAAATGTCAATTTTGAATTTTATCACAATGCTGTTCAAATCTTTAAAGTATTATTAAGAAAATTTAAAATAATTAAATCTCCAAAACAAAGTTTGGAGACCTATAACTTATTTAGACACATGGTACATGTACAAGAATATTGACTACCATTCACACATACACTTCTTAAAGCTGCTTGGTCCGATTTTTTATCAAATTTTATGCACGCTTTTAAACGATGGTTATGCTTAGTATATGTATAATAATAGACATTGCAGTTGTTTTCCCAGTCAATTAAGCCAAATTTCAATGAAGAAAAATACGTACACATTATTGCTAACAAAACAAACGACATAAAAGGGAACCGCGTTATTTCGCCTCATGTTAAATTTATCCCCTGACGACAAGGCGGGAATAGTTGTATTACGACTTTGTCATCGCTTTGAATAAAGGTCGAAATGATCAGACAAATTACAAATAAACATGTGTACGTTTTGTTTGCTAATATTTCTGAAGTTTGTTTTCTTTACAATCGATGCAGAGCATGCGTGTTGAATGACCCCAATCATTCGGGGGACGATACCAAATGGTTTCTTTTTCTAAACATTCCCGTGATGCATTTTGGTTTGTTTTTTCGTTTGCCCAAAGAGAAATTATTTTTATTTACTTTGAATATTTCTAACTTTGAAAGGAGATTGATTCTGCTGGTGTAAATAGGAGAAAGTCCATAACTTTCTACGATAAATGGTTTGTATGGAAAAAAATTTGATACTGTAATAACAAATAAATCGGACCAAGCAGCTTTAAATATTGCATACATGTTTCTAGAAAGACTATAAGTAATGTGCACTCATTAGGATGTTAACGTGATTCTACTTACAGTGGTTGGTAAGATGGGGGCCAGCCACATGTGTCTGCCATCATTGGTACTGTTGACTCCGTCTATAAGTCTGTCTGGGGTTCTTACATCATTCTGTATGTTGGCCAACACATTCACACTGTCTGGATAGGCTGCTATATCTATAGATGTACAAGGTAACACAATGTTAACAAATATTCAATAGTAGCAGAAGCTTTTTTATAACTGGTACAATATATTTTGGACATTGATAAGAATGAACTTTTATAAAAGAAAAATGCTCCATGAATTTTAAAACATGTTTCTCCTCTAAATACTGTACATTATGTTGAGACACACTAGCTGAGTCTGGAAACTACCTGTAATTATAAAATAATCATTAAAAAGTAGAAAAGAAGGTTCTTACTTGTTTCAGTCAACTCAATCTTGTTGTGACTGGCATCGTAGATCTCGATTCCATTCAGACCAACATAGTAGGGGTCTCCCCAGGTGGAAATCAGATGTAACTGGTAGATGACTGGGGGAAGTCAAGGTCAAATAGTTTTTGGAGGACCAAGGCATGTATATTGTATATGTTACCGGTATATATTAATATGAAAATGAGTAAAAAAAGAAGAACGAAATGATCTTGTCTGACAAAATATTAGTATGTTAGTACTTACTGAACATTTCATTATGATATAACTTATTTTTTATTATTACAACAGTTTACTGCCATATCTAATCCAGGGGCTTAGTTCTATATACATGTATAGCTCAAATAGACAAAATGCCTACAAAAAATCTTCTTTCATTACATATTTTAAAATAAAATAGAGGTAAACACAAATAATGAAGCATTTATATTTTCAGTGTTTTTTAGTTCTAAAGGGTATGTTTTTGAATAGTCGACTATGAAATCAGGTTTACAATTTACAAAAATTTTAACACATAAATAGACATTTATATGCAATATTATTTCACTTAAACTTTTGACAGACCATTTCATTATCACTTTTAAAATACAGCATGGCCATACATGTTGATTGAAAAAGCAGAATGTGGGTTAACAACTGGTAATTATGTGTACTAGTGAGAGGATACATCCACAAGGCATCTGCACAGACTCATATTCTCCATCATCTGTCACCGAACTCCTACAGAAAAACAAAATATTTTCACCAAACTGAACAATAATATTTGTAGTTGTATGTATGTACAGTGTACAATTATGCATGAAGGTAAAGTACCTAGGTAGTTAGAAATACATGTACTTGTGATATCACAACAGTTTTGTTGGAAATCCTCAATACATCCTACAGATTTAAAATAGTTTTTTCTCCAGGGAGAATTAAAAAATATATATAACATGAATCAATGAGATGTGTATAGATGGTGGACAATTTCTGAACAGGGAGCTTTAGGACACACATCACTGACCTAACAGAGGAGTCCATTTTGGTTTCACTAGTTGGGGGGATAGGAGGCTTCTGTTGACCAGCAAAAACTATTTCCTGAGCAAAGTCGAAGTAGCAGTTGCCGGGCCCCTTCCTGATAAGGTAGCCCTCAGGGGGAGACACCTGTTTCCCATCAATCTGAACATGCACAGTCTTAGCCTGAAACAGAGCAGTTAATCATGTGACTACCTTAAAACTCATTTCAATTTCAAAAATTTGTCCAAAGAAACTTAATTGAGCTATATTTTAGCAACTATAAAACACAAAACCAGTAATCGTTAATTAGATCATCTGATGATGAGCTCCTAACAAGTATTAGTTTTAATCATATTTTTCTATAATATATATAAGAAGCCATGTCAAAGGCCCTAAAATAGGATCAATACTAAATAGACCCAATCATAAGACATCACAAATGAATCTTTCCTTGCTCTCTCTCTGTACAATCTTTGTATCCCTGACTATAGAGGCAGGGTTCCTCTGATGTACCTACCCCTCTGTAGGTATCCTCGGGACTCTTGTTATAGTTCCACACCCGCAGACCCGCCATCATCAGAGCCTGGCTGAACGTGATTGTTAATTCGTGGTTCTGACCCTCGTTAAACGGAATGAGCCACATGTTCTCATCAGAACACGTCACATTGTTACCATTGATCACCCTGAACAATCAGATTCATATTGTTACAGATTGACAAAATTTATATTGGTTTAAAAATAACATGTTCGTGGAAGTTGAAAACAAAAAATGAAAAGTTATATATTGTAAAGCATTTTGGAGCAGAGCCACTTTACAAGTATGATTTCGATTAGATTGATTTGATTACAAATATGAATGGCAAGTATTCCAAAAATCCTCATAGAATAAAACTTTTCTTCAGTGACAGAAACTTATTTTGCCAAGTCCCAAAGGAAAAAAAACAGTAAGTGAGACTAACTTGTCCAGGGTTCGGTCGTCAGACTCGTGCCCCGGGAGGTGGTGTAGATCTGATGGGCTGGCCTGCATCATGTCCAGACTGACCGGTAAGGCCTCACCATCCTTCCCCAGGATCTCCAGCCCTGTCAGTCCTAGGTAGTGTAGGTCACCCCATGTGTCTGTGAAGTTTAACTGGAGACCTACAAGTCAAACATATGTTAATTAAGAAATAAAGTACTAGTTTTCGTGAATGTTACAGAGGCTTTTATATTTCAACAACATTTCGAGCCCAGTATTTCTACAGATCGTTTCTTCTATAGAGAGACGATCTAGGTCATTTTGACGGCTGTTCCATGTAACTCCAACAGTTTTGTTAGTAATGTTTACATATGTATCGATCAAAGGAATCACATGCAGACGACAGATTTTTTCTTAGGATTTTAATACTCTTCACTTATTTATAAAATATCTTTGAATCACATTCCTAATATTTTATGGGCAAATTAATACGATTATTACTACTACACGTTATATAATTTTATGTAAAAACACGCAGTGAAAATATGCTAGGGAGGTCCTAGGAACAGCCGCATTGATCTGATTTGAGGCAATACACATTGTTTTGACTGGAACTAACACCTGAAATTGACATGGTTTTAAAACTTTTTACGGTTTGAAGTTGTACTTCCATGATCAGTGCGAGACAAATAGGTACGGTATTTCTGATCTGATAATTTACTGATGATGTTCGTGGTATATTGGAGAATAATGTCCGCGGCATCTCTTTGATCTCAGCAATAACTGTAGTAGAATTACAGTATAATACTCAATGTAAAATTCTAATTCAATGTATTTACACATGAACTTTGTAAGAAATACAAAAGATCGATAGGTTTCTTCATAATTAAAGATGGCCAATTCCCTTACGTTTAGTCAGAGGTAGAAAGTGTGCTGGTTTACTCTCAATGTCATGCTCTATAACCTGTCTTATTATCTTTTAACTTCTATCACAATAATCAAGTTTGTAAAGCTATATATGTATCCCTCACATTTTAAAATGATTTCATTGATTACAATGATGTCTCCTCTGTCACCATAGAATAAACATTTTAAAATTTAACACAATCTCCTTTTTTCCTTTGAACACAATAATATCTCCCTCTGTGACCATGCTATAAGAACTGTAAATCTAAAGGATCTTACTTTTCCCTTTGAACACAATGACATCCCCTTCTGTGACCATACTGGTGGCAGGGCGGGGTGGGACAGGGGAGGTCTCACCCTGCTTCTTAAGATTTCCTTGGGCTCGAGTAAATGGCCGATCCTGTGAATACAAACTTACAATTAATCTCATCCCATAGAGTTCATGTATTATTTCTCCCTTGCATTTTTCTTTAATTCTACCATTAGGAGTATACATGTGTTTCTGTCTATAACAACATAAAGTGATTTTCTTAAAGTGGGCATCAATGAATTTAAAGGCAGTGGTTTGTGGTTGCATATGTCTGTTGTATAATTTGCAAAGCTGATGTAAAAAAAATTAACAAAATCAGTGAATAATCCAACACTTGGGCATTAAGAAAAAAATAACTTCAAATTAACAACATAATACAGAAAACAATATTGACAACATCTCATCATTTTTTTATGTGGAAGAAAACAGAAAAAGATATAGACAACATTTCGTTGTTCTTCATGTGGTAGAGAATAAGATAGAAGAGACTGAGTAAATATCTATACTGGGTGGAAATTATCCCATTCTTCCCTGCTGATAGCAAGAGATGAGTGTTGCAGTGAACTAATTAAGACAACAAAGCCAACTATAGAGTTACATGTAAGTCTACCTTTTTCACATTAGATGGTTCTACCTACAAGCAGTAATTATAGTGGTAAAAAATTTGAGCTTCTTAAAAGATACAATTAACATATTCTGAAAATCTCAATAGTATTTAATACATGCAACTAGAAGTATCATGTACAATGTACAATGTACCCCTGAGTTAACAATTTATATCTTAATTTCCCAGAATGCTCTGTACCTCATCACTTCCTCCATCAGCTGTGCTTGGTCGCTCAAATGGAACATCGTCAGGTTCTGAGTCATCTAACATGTCTCCTTCATAAGCGTCATCATTCTTAGACACAGCTTCCAGAATGTTTTCATCTGTTGTGAACAGGATTGTCTATCAAAGAGACAAAACAAGTACATTAACACCTTAATATCATTCACTGAATATTTCTTGTACATTGCATAGATAATACAATTTTGTCTTGTACATTGCATAGATAATACAATTTTGTCTTGTACATTGCATAGGTAATACAATTTGGTCTTGTACACTGCATAGATAATACAATTTGGTCTTGTACACTGCATAGATAATATTATCTTCTGAATGTGACTTGTTCACATCTATGTAAAATTGTTGCATAGAAATTATCATTTCTTGAATATTTCAGGTACAGTGCATTAGATAATACATTTTTGTATTGTACACTGTATATATACTGTTATTTCTTGTCTTGTAGAGTACATAGATCTACTTTTAAGGACAAACATGATTTCTGACACTAGAATTGTTTGAATCTATTCCATTACATGCATACTTACATCTCCAAATGCCTCGGTCCCTCCCTCTATCCCACCACAGGCTCGAGCTATCTCGCCTTTAAATATCACATTGCTGTCGAGCTGAATTATCACATCTTTAGCACCACGGTATGAGTGAATACGAGATTTATTGTAGTTCTGAAATGAAAAAATAAATTCTTGAATCAGTAATATGTAAACATTGACTCAATAATATGTAAACATTGACTCAATAATATGTAAACATTGAATCAATAATATGTAAACACTGAATCAATAATATGTAAAAGAGTCAGAATGTAAAACTTTATCTATTTCAACTTAAAATTCAAAACATGATTCATCTTGCACCATAGTTTTCAAACTTGAAATACATGATGCTACTCATCAAAAATTTTTTTTGTGAACAAGTAATTATTGTAACATATAACTTAATAAACAAGCATTCTGAGAGTATTGCATAAGCAATACACGTCCCCTACCGGTTTGTATTATTCTATGAAAGCTTCCAAGCACACAACTATTTCAGAGCTATTGTAAACGAGATGTCATGCTTTAATCAGAGATAAAAGAACAGAGGAAATTAAAACTATATAGTTGATATAGAAATTAAATAGGAAATAGGTAAAATAATACTCTTTTAAAATATTTCATCTCCTGTAATTTCGCCAAGTCTATTCTGTATTCGCTGGTAAAAATTTGTGAAAACAATGCACTGTTATGCACAATATCATTTCTTACCGTCTTCTGTACCCCGAATCAAACCAAACCGTTAAACAGCCCAACCCGACAACGAACCCGATTGTAATAATAATACAAAAAAACCCTGCCGATTAAATTTACAACACAATGCTTTAATTTCCTTTGTTCTTTTATCTCTGATTAAAGCATGACATCTCGTTTACAATAGCTCTGAAATAGTTGTGTGCTTGGAAGCTTTCATAGAATAATACAAACCGGTAGGGGACGTGTATTGCTTATGCAATACTCTCAGAATGCTTGTTCAGTTACACACCGAACCCGATAACGAACCCGAACATTAAAAAATTGGAATATAAAAAATTAATTTTCTCAAAAATATGTCAATCAGACGCTACAAAAGTGTAAACTTGATCTGTAGTTTGACATTTTGAAGCTGTTCAGCAAGTTTCATATTATTCCTCAAATGCATAAAGAAAAAAAGTGTGGAAAACTGAAGTGGGACAGACAGACGGACTGACGGACGGACAGACAGACGGACTGACGGATGCAGAGGAAAGCTATAGTCCCCTCCGGTGAAACCGGTAGGGGACTAATAAGAGATATAGTGTAACATGTGAACATTTCATACCCATATTCTCATGAGAGCAACCTGGCATGGTTTTTCAAATGTGAGGTATATAAAGTGGTCCTTCTTTGGAGTAAAGGGAGTCAGCCACATGTGAACATCATCCCTCGTGCGGTTGACCCCATCCACTAAGTTGGTTACCACCCTGGGGTCCTTGTCGTACTCATTCAGAATGTTGATATCCAGAGGTTTGGCTGTGATCTGCAAAGATAGTGGCAAATTTATCAATGCTGTCTTCTAATAAAAGCATAATCAATGATTTTCACCTGAAAATACCTCCTATTTAACTATTCAGATTATATCTGTGTTGAAAAAAATCAATAATAAGAAACAGTACAGAAATATAAATTAAGGGGGAGGACTCCATGGTTACTTTCACAGTACATTGTAAAACCTTTCAATCTCTATGAATTTTACATCAAGTATAAAATTTATGTCTCAGTGATACTATTATAGACTGATGATAGTGTACCGGTACATAACAAGGAGTGTTGGTAAAGCAAGCATAGAGACAAAAGTTTATACATGTACTAGGACTGGTGGGCCTATCTTTGTGACCGAGTATAGTAAAAAGACTAGTGGGCCTACCTGATGACAGCGTTCAGTGCTAGGTCAGCCTACCTGATGACAGTGTTGCGTGCTAGGTCAGCCTACCTTAGTGATGGTCATGGACTCGCCGGTGCTGGAGAAGACCTCTACTCCCGTCAGTCCCACATAATGCTTGTCTCCCCAGGTAGTCTTAATGTTTATCACCAACTCCTTCCCATAGGGCAGCTCTGGTATCACAAAGTTGTCATCAGGCCTACAATAACAGAAGATGTGGCATATGTATTGTGTTGTAGTGTTTTATAGTGTTACGCAGTGTAAATCTTATGTTTATCATGTCACAGTGAATCTAGTATTTCTGAATGGGGCAAGGAAATATTTCATCATTATCATTATAACTTTAAATATTTCATTTCATTTATCCATGTACTGTAAATGTATATAACATATAAAACTATTGATATTTTAAAACAACAAGTTGCAGAGACAACAAATTTACCTGCCCACTCCAATTTAAATTATTTGATTTATTTTGAAAACAAAGGAAATGGATTTTCAAACCAAGCCTTCAACAAAATATAAATATTTACAATTATTTATTATTACTTATTAACAAGTCTATGTTTAGTCTTGCTTATTTATGAATTACACAAGCTGAAACAGAACAGCCACATAACATCCTGTATCTATAAATAGATCTTACTCTCCTCCTGGAGATGTTGTTATTGGTTCCACCTCCTCTGCCTCCTCTTTGATTGACGGCTGATTGGGTGTGGCTTTCTTAGATGGCATTTGTAGATATTCATCTAGAGCATCATCTATGAAAAATTTACGAGATAAACATAGTTGGTTTGCAAACACATGATAAAGTAGCTCATCCTTTTTTTCTGATAATTGACCCAAATTTGAAATAATAGTTATGGTTAAAATAACATTGCCATGAGTAATATCCTGTTCAACTGAGTACCAGTTTATTATGTATATTACCATCTAAGTCCATGGAGATCCTGCCTTTCTGATGTCTGTCAAACATATTTAGTGAGCCCCAAGATTCCTCCAAGTTCTTTTTCTGAGAGTCTCTCCACTTGGCCCGGTTCTGTTGAATTTTCTTCATGGGTGTGGCACTATCACTTTCTTTCACTTCCCTAGACGCTACTGGAGGTTTTTTATCTGTGTCAAATACTGTCTTAAGATCAGGCTTCCTGAAAAAGTATAAAAAAAACTCCTTTTTATTAATCATTCAACAACAAATATCTTGTAAACAATAGATCCAAACCGAACCATTCTGCCACACTGTTGGCGTTATTAGGTCACCTGACTACTCACCCACTCTCTGGCCACAGTGCTAGTTCTTCATCAATCAGCATGTCCACATCTTTCTGCTGGGTCATGTGATCTTTGAGTGGTAAGGGTGTTGCTACATCCTGGCCACTTCCTCCTCGACTCGGTGGCTTCTCAAAAGGACCTGCTTTATATAAATTAATAAAATGTTACGTGTATTTAAGTCTTGAGGAAGAGCTCATTGACAAGTGTAAGACAAAGTTTGGACTTAAATCATCACTATTTTCTACCTGGTAACTTACCATTTTCTTCCTCCTGTTTTAACCATTTCGGAACATCTTTTTTTCTTTTCTGATCCCTGAAAAATATAATACTAAATTTAAAATCTGAGTAATATATTCAATTTGAAACCTTTTAATATAAGCATCGCATGATTCTACATTAAAAAGCTATTTTGAAAATCTAGAAAAGCAGTTATAATGAAAAAAAAAATTGAAAAATTTCTGAGCAGTTCGTCTGTGATGGTAATAAAAAACTTCATATAAAATTGAAAAAAATTCTCCCTCCAAATTTGATTTGAACATTTTGACATTTTATAGGCCAGGACTTGTTAGAGAATATTTGGTGTGGTATTTATAGCTCTTCTGATGATATATATACATATATAGGACAAGATACACATGCTTATATGAGATTGACATACATGTACATGTAGGTATAAATTTGTTTTTATAATATGCAGGAAAGTCAAGTTGGAAAAGCAAGAACATTTATTGATTATGTGTAGCAAATGTAAACTCATATACTATAAACATGTTAACCAGTAATTGTTTTTGAAAATCTTGAGAAGTATAAACAGTATATTTTTTTAATAATACATGTATATATGTATACTACATACAATAATCACAACTATAGTTCACTATAGATTTTGCAAGAGCTAGCTAAAGGTGTTGGTTGAACACAAAGTGAAAATTCTGTGACCATTTTTTGTTAGCAATATTCCAGTAGAGAAAACAAATATTTTTAAACTATTATTCTTAAGATTATTTTCAGACTCATAAGGAACTTGAAGACAATTGGGATAAAATATTAACATTCTTGTTAAGAATATCATCTGACATTTTTTATTTCACTTATTTTTGGGGACTGGGTTGGGGATTGGACAGTGATTTAATGACCATTAAATTAAACTGTAATAAAATTGTAAATACATGCTTAATTAAATTCTAAGATAAAAGAAATAAAACTTAGAATGAAGAGAAACAGCTGAGATCAGCATGACCAAAATATTTGAAACCTCATGCAAATATAAGTAGCACTAATACAAGTAAAGGATTACACATCGTTCACATCTTGTCCAAGTATCATCTTATCCAACCATAATGGCCGCCGTGAAACGTTTGTTTGGGGGTCATCAATAGACATGATACACCTAAACATTAAAGTCCAACAAAACTGTCAGAAAAATCATACTGACAACTGCTGTATATTGATTAGCAGAAGAATAAGGAATCAAACACATTAATTTATTCAGAAAGAAATACCCAACAATACCTGGTGTACCGGGTAATATTGTGTTTAAAGGAAAATGTTGAAGTTGACTTTTGCTCAAAAACTTAAAAAAGGTTAATTTATGAATTAATTTCTTTCAGATTCCCCCCCCCCCCCCCCCCCATTACTCTACTGCGTTTAAAATTCTCCCAAAAAATTGATATTATGCATACTGGATATTCAACTGTACAAATATTGAACAAAAATGTTGAGGTTTTTGTTTCCCAGTATCAATAAGATCCTTTGAAAAATCATGGTTTGGTATCATTATTTATATTAGCAAAGTAAGAAATGGAGTTAGTTAGCTCTGACGTTATGAGTGAAGCTCTCTCACACTTTGTTACCAGTTAAGTCAGACACTCACTTTGAGCCCTGGTTCATCTGCTTCAGTTTCTGTATCATGGGTATGTCGTCCTGACTCTGTAGCAGGGACTCATCCGAGGTGTTGTTTTTGGCATCCTCTGCCTCCGGCTGTCTGGCTGTCCCCTTCTTCTCCTGGACTGACCCCGGTCTGTCCTCCGTCTTCTTACCCCGAGGCGTTCTCACCTCAGCACTGTGACAGAGAGATTGTCTACGATTATAGCGGCTTCTAAATTTCCCCTCCATCTGTCATATGTTCAGTGTTCAGGTAATTGTAAATGAAACATATATGCTAAACATCCAGGGATTAAGTCTATAACACCGCTAGTATAAGCCATTTGATTGGCTGATTACCTGGTCAAGATACAATCAATTATTCATCATCATCCCCTGGGCCCTCACCACACAGCATGCTCTGTGGGATTTTCTTTCATATTTTTCATATTAACTAATTTTAGTATTTTTAAAACAGCATATGATTTAAAATTAGACTTTTCAAAAGCATGTTATCTGTGTTTCTCCTTTTTGAGCATGCAAACTTACATAAAATCAGTCTGAATAATAAAGCCAACTGTCCAACTAATTTCAGAATTCACTCAATTTATTTAATGAAATGGCCTTATGGAAGAGATATCTCTATGTATGTGAATAATTGATGAATGCCCGAGCATATACGCCCATTAAAGTGTGGACTTGCCTTGATTTTATTGATCTCTAAAGTTGGAATTAATTTCCTGACACTGAACTAGAAATTCACTTTTGAAGAAGAAACTCATTCCTTTAGTAAATATCCATTAAATCAGTGTGTTTGTGAGCAGAGCTCTCATGCCTTTGACACATCAAGTACAGTGATCTCTTTGTCCCTTTCTCCGAAATGACCATTAAAATACAGTAGTCATTTATAATTCATTGAAAAAGAATATGTCTTGATCTAATGGCAATTATACGGAGGTTGTATAAATACAAAATTGATTTTTTTTAAAGTGCCTTGTATATGAAATTCACACAGTACACCAGACACACATGCTTCAGTTTTTTTGTTTTTTCAGTTTTATGTACATGTTAACAAACATAAAACAAATTTCTATAACCTTGAGGATTCAAAAATCCAATAAACTGGATAATTAAAAATTCTGCTTAATTTGTCAAGTTAAATTCAACTCTCTTAAATTCAAGAACCAGTTTAAATCCCTTGAGGGTACTTCAAATCTACACCAGACTTTTTCTCTTCAATTATCAGTTTACTTATCAGGAGTGCTAATGTCCTGTCTTACCTTTCCGACACAGATTTTGAATTGCTGGGTGTTATATCGCCCTCCGTGGAGGAATGTCCGTCCAGTTTAGCAGCCATCCGTTTGGACTTCCTGGGCGTTTTAGAGCCACTTCTTTGTTTTCCAGCCACTTTGGAGTCATCTGTTCATAAATTGTCACTTTTTAAATCATGATTAATTGCAATGCATTCTTTTTTTCTAAAGGTAGGTAAAAGCAATTATAGTAGGGAAAAAAAGTCAGCTAAAAAACATGAAATAAATGATTAATAGAGTATTGCATGCAAACAAATAACTAATGATGAAGACTCAATCTGACCTTGCAGATGCTTGTAAATACTGGGCAGTCGAACAGACATGGCAAACAAGTTTGATTACTAAAGCTTCATACTGCAGCACATATTTATAACACGATCACAATGAACTAGACTCTGCAGCCACATATAACAATATAAAGAGACCAGCTACCAGCACTAACAGTCAATTCATTCCCCAGCTCTTCCAGTCATCACCAACTTCAGCTGTACTATAAACACACTTTTTTTGTTGCACAAAGCCATTACTTTTCCGGCAATGTCTCAAGACTTCAGGTAGCAAAAAAATCTATATTCCATATTTAGAAACTATAACACAGGCAATATAACCTCATTAGTCCAGCTGCATGGCTTTAGTTCTCTGCATGCATAACTTCAATTGGTGCTTTTGAATTTAAAATTTAAATCCATCATTCATTATTGGACGTCTATCAGTTAAAATACACACTGTGTCAATAAAACACCAAAGTACTGTTTGCTTTTTGTTTACACATATTTTTTTCTATCTCTCTATCTGTATGATCAACAAGGCAACCTGCCAATTGATTGGTTTAAATAACAGGAGCCCCTGTCAGCCAGGCCAAAAGAAAGCTGCCATCAAGAAGAACATATTCCCCAGCTCTGTAAAATTCAATATCTTCAAAGCTGTCAATTCAATACTTTTCCTCGGTAATAGCAACAGGTCTATGTATGCAGATCGAGATCACAACACCCAAATGCCTCATGTACTTATAAGCAAGTACTGATTTACACTGATCCAAGCTTAATTATGTGGGGTATTTAATATAAAGAGTATTATGCTGTGCAAGTTATGATGTAACATCCTAAAATTTTAAAGGGCCCAATTTTCACAGAACTTTAAGATTTAATACAGTTTTCATAATAATACATGTGTTACTGTACAGTAGACTTTGTCAAATTTGTGTTAATAACAAGAAGACAATTTTTTATTCCAAATTTGTAATGAATAATCAACATAAGTGCTTTTTTATAATTTTTTTTAAAGGAATTTGATTTTAGATTATAATTTGTTTTATCAATTATGCAATTGCTGATTCATGTACATGTATTGTTAGGACATTGTATGAAGTGTTTAATACCTATAAAAATCAAACCAAAGATTGGGAAAAACTCAAATCAGCTACAATGAAAAATGTCATTAAGAAATTTAAATTAATATTAAAAGTGCAAAAAAAAAGGGAATTGATTTTATATCAATAGATTTTTAATCGTGATTATTGCACAGCTGCTGATTCATGTACATGTATAGTTTGTTGTACTCACTATTTAATACCTATAAAAGAATGTATGAATTGCAAATCAGTGACAATGAAAACTTGGTTTGAGAGACTGAAACGAAAAAAAGTTAAAACCAAAGATTTGACCAGCCAATCAATTAGAAGAATATCTCTACTAGGTTCATACTTAAGGTCTCAGAATGAAATAAATGAGACTAGGGTAGAGATAATAACCATTAACAATTAATCTATAGAAGACAGCCAAGTCTAACCACCAAATTCAAACTTCTTAGTAATGTGCCTAGAATACTCTCCTTGCAGCCATATTTTCTTCAAATTACAACAAAATGGTCATGTTAAATACTTGTGTAACACCAAATGAACATGTCATATATAAACTAGAAGTGCTGTGAGCAGGCTCTCAAATGATACCCCCCCCCCCCCCCCACTAAAAAAATATCATAACTCAAGTATGTTTCTCCATAAGAAAGATATGGACTGGACATAACTGCACAGACAAGGGAACAGACAGATGGTCCTATATACCCCCCCCCCCCCCTCTCAAACTTTGTTTGTAGGGGTATAATGACAAAAGGTCATGTCATGCTTATGGGTTTTTTGGTATCAAATTTGGTCAAATGTGTATAACAACACAATGTAAGAGGGTTGTCCAAAAAGTTTGTTGACAATCGCGTTTTTGTCATTCTAAATGGGTTTATATACACACATTGCGTATCTAAATCTTTATCATTAAATTTCAAAACAAACTAAAGTGATTTTGAATGTTTTCCATAGAAATGAATTAAAATTTTAATGTATCAAAGGGTCGCAAAAAGTGTGCATGGCCCAGCGTAAAAATTGTCCAACTTTGTAATGGAGTTTTTAGATATGAATATTTACAGTTTTACGAAATAGTTCAAGTTTCCTTATCCACAAGTGACACACGTGATATTTTGATGGAGTGTGCGATTGTACCCTCTGACCAAACCGTGAATGCAGCATATTACTCTCAGGTAAACCCAGGATTACGACGTTACAGAAATATCGTTTTCTATACGCCGTGCAGCCTGTATAAGCAATGTTTATATAATGATAACTCCAATAGAAATAGAAATGTCCATTGCTCTGATTTTTGTACATATACATTATCATACTCTACAAAAGATATTATCATGCTTTCCTGATAATGGTGCCATTATTTTGAATTAAATTACATTTGTCCACTAACTTTTTGGACAACCCTCGTATATGTGTATAATAAAAGAATTCAAAGGTCATCAGATGCGTACAACAGTTATTTTGTACATACAACAATCATGTTGTACATGAATATACCAGGCATGTTGTACATACAACAGTCATATTGCACATATAACAGTTATATTTTACTTGTATGCAACAGTAATGTTGTACATGGAAAAGTCAAGTTGTAAAGTCGAGTTGAATACAACAGTCAATTTTTACATACAACAGTCATGTTAAACATACAACAGTCATGTTGTACATGCAACCATTATGTTGTACATGCAATTACTATGTTATATACAACAGTTCATTTCAAATCATCCCAGCTACATTACATATATACAGACAAAAGCAAGCCTGTTTAGTGATTGATTAGACAGTTAGGCAGAAAAAAATGTTCTGATTTTAGTATAACCAATAAATAATGACAAAATCAAATAACACCTTTAATGAAAATGGAACATTGCAAATAAGATATAAATCAATATTTCTAGAACAGTAAAGCAGAGTGTGCATACATAACACACATGCGTATGTTATAAATATGTACTGATAAACCTCTGAATCAGAAGCATACTAGTCAAATTAAGAGAAAGCAAAAATATAATATTCCACCACTTCTACCATGAATCAAAGGAAGATATGCACATTGAGCAACTTTTAATGGCAATGATTGTAAACTCAATAAGAACTACATGCATTAGTAAAAGTCACCGATAGAAGTTTAAAGTCAGATTTCCTCTAGGAAATTTAACTCAATTAGATAAATCAAGTGAGGCTATATTATCTGAATACAATACAGATCTACAGTAAAACATGTTTTGAATAAACAATGCAGCATGTCCATGCAATAATGGACATCATATCGTGTACTGGGGTATTCAAAAAGAATGTTCAAAACTTTTATTCATGATAAAAAGATCTCGATTAGTCTGGCATTTTTCACCAGTAAAACAATATTTCAGAGTCCATGTTTTACTGTATTTCTGGTTGGGTTTTTCCTGATTGATATCACAATGTCCAGATAATCACTTGTTGCTGCACTATATGAGAAACTGTATACTAAAGCATCTAATCACTCCATAAATTAACATAAGGTCACGATTTTTTACCTTCCTTTTTGGAATTCATATCCACCCAGAACTGCCGTGGATCTTCGTCGAACAGTTCGCCAGTTGGCGGGGACCAATTTTTACGACCTGGGGAAAGAGATTCTGATTGGTCAGTAGTGTTAGATGCTTTCACAGAAGCTGCTACAGTAGGGGGCTCAGTACTGATACTAGGGGCTGGCTTGCTTTTAGATTTTGCATTAGATTTTAATACTGTGTTTTTGCCATATTTCTTATTATCTTCCTTGAATGTCACAGATCTAGTTTTAGAATCTTTGTCAATAGTATATGTGTATTTTGAAGGCCTTTCTTCATCATCATCCTTTGTGAAGGTTTTCTCCTTAGTAAATGTGTACTTAGCCGGTCTATCATCAGATTTGTCAGTAGATTTCTTAGCACTATTTTTTGAATCGGCTTCGTTTTCTATAGTATATGTATATTTTGCAGGCCTTGTTTCTGCAGAATCTGCCGGAATTATTTTCTTTCTTTCATTCTTCACCACTCTCCCACTGATAGGTGGTTTCCCTACAACTTTAATAGCACTTGGTAAACTAGGAGGCACTTTGGACTGAGCACTTGAGTCCTGCTGAGCAGGTCTAGTGGGAGCACTTGCTCTCTTGTCTGTCAATACTGGTTTGGCTTTGGTTTTGGCACGAGGGGGAGGACTTACAACAAAGTTACTAGGGGAAGGATAAAAAGGCCGGTAATTGCTACCAAACATATTTGGCTTGTTGTGGCGATTCAAATTGAGGTACGACTCTTCATCAATTTCTGATGCAAACCTCTCCAAGAGATTGTTTATGTTGGAAGTATTTTCCTCTCCAGAGCGCGTTGACCCTGTGTTGAGGGCACCAATAGAATCAGAACTAGGGGGTTGTCCCGGTCGTCTGTTACGGGGTGTCCGATGATATCTGTGAGAACTTGGAGTGTGATTGGTAGGAACCGGGGGTCCACCAAAGCTAGGTTCATAAGTGGCGGTAACGGGACCATGTCTGTCATAGATAATTCTAGGGGTACCTTGATATGGATCAATTCCTTGATTGGACTCAACATTACCATTTTCCTCCTCTATTGACACCGGAATTTCTTGCTGGGCTATATTTTTATTTGGCCTTGACCACTGTTTCCTTCGCCTGCCGGAAGCACTGTCTCCAAATGAATGACTGTTCTCAATACTGGAGGAGACCTCATCTGGATTGTCAAAGGAAGTAAAAGAGTGCTCCCTGACCTTGGATCCAAAAGAATTGTACAGTTTTGGTACAGAGGTGTGTGTTTCATTGATGGCCCATGAACCTCTCTTAGAGGGTTTTTCTTCTTCTATTGATCTCTTGTCTATAACCTTCCCCCATGTTTTTCTCTTTTTGGGAGGTTCTTTGGCTATTCTTGGTAAAGGATACCCCAAATTCCTTTGAAAGTTTTCCCCATTGCCATTCAAACCTGATTGATGTAATAGCTGATCCCTGCTTTTCTCTCTACCATAGCTATAAGCAAAGGGGTTTCCTTGACTTGGTTTAAATAAATCCTGTTTTCTGTTTAGGGCCCCTCTATTTGTCTGATGGGCTGAAATCTGAGGTAGATAAATCCGGGGAGATCCATTTGCCTTTACAGACATAATTAAGAAATCAATGTTTCCAAAGAAACATTCTTATACATTGTCCACACGGAAAAATCCATATCAAATGTCACACACTCATAAAGCTGTTCATGGTACAAACTTTACACAACACACCTCATGATCCTACATTGTAAGTACAATTTCTCCTTACTTTTTTCTACACCAGCTGTCAGAAAAAATCTATACGCACAATCCAATGTTATCATACATGGCTCGCCACATTTCCTAACAACACAGTAAACAATGGCAACATTTCAACGCTTCCACTTATAAATGACTAGCTTTAAATCTCATTCACAGTCAAATATCTAGGTTAGAATGGCAATACTTTCTTTTTCATTTTCTGTTTTCCCGTTTCATGTTCAGAGGTATTATGCAATGTTCAGGTAATATTCTAGCACATAGTTTAGATCACTCTCCAGAAACTAACAGACGAATGACGACCATATTTTGATATACAAACACAGAGAAAACTCCCCATGTCAACACTGAAGTGACATTTGGATTTAAATACTGCGCACGTTCCAACATACACAAAATATGGAATACCTATGGAAGCCAATTGAAGGAGAACCATTTTAAGATTAAAACTCGTTCTATCCATATATAATAAGGTCACAGTTTTAATCTTAAGAGATTTAAAAGGATTGCTCAACACAATTTAAATATCCAGATCCACTTTACATGTGACTAGCAAGGTAGGCAGAGCCCAGGGCCCTCATCTTCACTATATTTTTCTTAGAGTTATTAAATATTCAATGTTTAAGACAAGCATAGGTTAGTACATGCAGTTATAAATGCCATGCGTGAACATTTATAATCTCAAAGTTTTAATCATTGCTGAAGTTGAGACCTTTTCTTATAACTATGTAAAATAACAGAAAGCCTCATCAATCGTTACAATAGATATTGAAAGTTTAGATGAAATAAATTATTCAATGAAAATATAAAAGCAGCCATCACAAACAAGTCTCAGAATTTTCAAATATAGCCCAATAAACCAGTTTTATAAGTAATCCTTTAAATTTTTTTTACTGAGTATGCAATAAAGGCATTGTAGATTCACCAGATACAAAGCGGATACACATATTGGCATTTGACAAGCAAGGGGTTGATCTTTATATCTCCAAGTTAAAGTACATTTTCAAGTTTACTGATCATGTTGATATTCAATGTTGGCGACATTATTATATTTCAAAGGGCTGTCGTTTGTTTTCAACTTTTTAATCAGGGACCTCCTATACAATTAATTACCAGTAATCTTTTCTCTTTTGTGTAAACAAACAATATACATCAATGATTTTACATCTAATGGGACTAGAATTTTAAATTCCTCGGCTGATAGAGAGATGAGGAGGAAAGAGACAAACATTAAATAAAGATGTAAATAACACATAATATTTGTCTGCTTTAGCTTATCAAATGTATGGTACATGTTGCAAAGTGTAAGGTAGAAAAATAGTTCATGCAAAAATCAGTTGTATCAATATTTCCAGAGTGATGCAGCACATTCAAAATCCAAATATGATTTTCTAAACAAAACAAACACTGCTACATTTCATTATGTATTCAACCAAGGATAAATATCATTCATCAGTTATTCCTGCATATTGTCAATGCACATTAATGATGCACCATCTCCCTTCCTTTGATGGCTTAGTCTAGTCATTAATGTACAGAACAGACATTGCTACACATTATAGCTTCAAAAAGTGGTTGATATGCAATTGATTGAGAAATTAACAAAAATTAATGCTCAAATAAGTAGAAAGAGTGAATGAAGCCAGCTCCCTTTATTATACCAGTTTAATAAAAGTAATCTGGACAGGAATGAAAACAAATAAATCAATATTGCAAGGGTCAAAGAAAGTGATTAAGTTAGTGATATAAAGACACTTTGCCAGTACAGTGTATCAACAAATATGTACATATAAGTAAAAGTCACATCCTACCTCTGGTGTGTGCCTCCTCGGCCTCTGATCCAGACCTGTCAGAGGTCACCATGGGTCGCTGAATGTCCCTCTCTGAGTGGTTCATGGTCCGAGTCTCACTGCGAATCACCGGCCGATCGCCAGAGGATGGGGAGGGTCCTCCATTTTGCCTCAGGTCTAGGGGTGGGACTCTGGGGGAGGGGGTGGGGGAGTGGGAGGGAGGCTTGGACTGGGAAGACCTGCTGAAAGCCTGTTCAAATGGGTTTCTGTGGGCATTGTCTGTGGAAGGTGAGGGGGTGGGGGTCAAGTTGCTTTGAGACTTTCTTTGTGAGGCTGACTTGTCATATGTGGGAGATCTGGTGTGAATGACCGGTGACAGACTGATGGGGCTTGGGCTGTTAGCTGGGTCACGAGGTGACACTTTATCACCAATATCCTTTAGAGGTATCACAAATCCATAGTCAAACACTTGGTTTCCACAACCTTTTTCTATGTTTCCATCAAACACAAGAATTCCACCCACAAATATTCGGGCATGTTTAACTCCAATATCCAAATCCTAAAATTAAGAATGTGTAAGATGATTCAGTAATAGCATAAAATTAGTCTATATGGAATATGGTACAAAAAATACTGCTCAGATATACATTAAGGGTTCTTGTAAAAATGCATCTCAAGTAAGGCTAGCCCAATACTGTATTTCAACTTTTATTTATGTGCACAAAATTTCTTTTGGAGATTAGCACATATGTCATTATCAAGGATAATTTTTGCTGTTAACAAATTCTTTAAGGGTATAAACAGAGGCTTGATCTTGAAAACTACAGGAAGTGGCTGTGAATCAGATTCTTACAGGTATATAGTATCTAAAAAATTTGGTTATCAAAGTATTTTGTTATGGACTCCATGAATATGTATTTCTGTATCAACCCTTTTAGTGTCTAATTTATCCTGCCAATAAATTAATCACATGTATAATATATGTATGGCTCACAACAGTTATATGAAAGTGGAATTTTTTAATTATCTATTCTGATGCTATTTTATAATCTTTCTACTCTCAACAGTCAACACCGTTTGTTTTGTATCCATTTTAATGCTTCTTGCCTTATCATATGAGAACAATACATTTATATCTGGCAACTACTGTAGGTATAAGGGATGAGGAATATGGACTAAATTGTGTTGGTAGGCAGCATATTACAGTTTTATCCATGATTCCTAACAGCAAATGAAATTTCAAGAATATCATCAAAGGTAGGATAATCTTTGTAGCACGTGACTGACCGTGATGCTTTTGTTGTGGTTCCAGATCTTGATTTTGGACACCTCAGTGTTGGGTTTTTTCGTCTGCAGACTTATACAGATTTCTACAGGAACTGTTTTCCTGAATTTACAGCACCACATGTTCCTCTCCTTGTTTGTCTGTAATCACAAGATTTACACGTTATATTAGCAGTCACAAGATACATGCTTGATTGTATGAATTTGAGCTTTAATTTGTGATTTTATAAACTTATAGTGAAACACTTCAATTTTTTCCACTTTACTTTAATTATCAATTAATTTTCAATTTAGGTATTCAGAGACAAAAAAGATGATACACATGCATGTACTCAAAAAAGCATCAATTCAGCTAATATCGCATTTAGTTTGGAGCTTGCAATAAATGAGAATATATAAGAACAAAGGGTGAGAAAAACCATTGGTTTTCATAATAAGTACAGTGTGTAACTTTTGTTTTGTTTTCACCTTAATCACAGCTCATTACATTGTGAGTTTACCTTGGTTTTCCCATTGAACAGGACATCAATGGGCCCCTGTTGTTGCCCAGCACCATGAACTGAAACTTCTTCTTTACGCACTGGGATGACTTGTCTGTCCATGTCATAGAACTGAATCTCAGTTAAACCAATCAGATTTTTGTGACCCCAGTTAGAAGTCAGTTCAAAGTTCACTTCTATACTATTCTCACTGGGTGAATATTTTCTAGCCAATCCCTGCAACACAATTAAAGGAGAGACTCTGATAAAAACAGATTGTTAATATTTCTTTTAATATTTCATTTACCCATTAGGTAAATAATTATGCATTTGGAGAAAAATAAGATACCATAAAACTTATACACTGTATGACAAATGCTTTACCAGGTAATCATAAATTTTGCAAAGTATTATCATCTTTTTTGTCATTAATATTTCTTTCAAGGGGATGGAGGGGGTGATTGGGATGTGTATTGTGAAGAGATGAGTTTCCAATTTCAAAATGTGATTAAAATTCACAAAAAGTTATGTAAAGTTAAACCTAAAACATTTAAATGAATGAGAGCATGGAATCCATTAATTTCTTATATGAATTACAAGGAGAAAATAAAATTAAATATTACGAATCACTCATAAATATTTAAAAAATGGTGGGCGGGGAACAAGATGTGATAGATAACTGACCTTTGAACTTTGATTGACCATGTTATTGAGTGGGTGTGTGGCCTTCACTGGTTTGGAAGATGGAGGATGATTTGATTTGTCATCATTTTCTTCAACAGAATTGTCAATCTTACTGAGCACTCTCATCAACTTCTTTTGTTGCCTGCAAATTAATTTTTGATTTATTTTAGAAATTGAAAACCATGCAGGTTACATTTATGTTCAGCTCAATTCTTTAAAAAAAACCCTTTACAATGTTTGCAAAGAATAAGTTGAATTATTAAATGCCTTATTTTAAAATATCCATATGTTTTTGCAATGTTTTTACAATTTACCATACTCATTTGACTTGGTTTTAATCAGTAACTGCAATTTCTTACTTTGGTTGCATAAGAAGAACTTTCTTCATGACTTCTGAGATTCTGTTGTCGGCCAGGAAGCTCTCCTGCACACTTACACTACCGCCAACCACACTGGACTGGCTACTCTCTCTCACACTATTGCCGACAACACTGGACTGGTTACTCTCTGTGACGGAAGAGTGTGGAGATTTCCGAGTGGAGCGTGACGAGGGTCGTACTTCAGCGGAGGGCAGTGGAGAGGAAGGAACCTGGCCAGCGCTGGCAGGACGAAGTCTCTACAGAAAACACAAAACACACAGATACAGTTGATTATCTCATCTTACATATTACAACATAGGACCATATTCATAGAAAGCAAAGTACAGCATAATGAAAAATGTTTTGTCTTGATATTTTACTTACAGGCGACAAAAATTTAATTTTTCTCAGGCACCTCATGCTTACTTTAATTGCTGCAGTTTTGATTATTTCTATTAAACATAGGATTCACTCATTTGAAGTTAAAAAAAGAAATTGAATTCAAAGTTATTCCCCTTTTCAAAACATATCATAACAATAAAATTTCTGCACTGAATTGATGCATTGAAATTTTTGTCTCATGATGCTAAATTATTATTCACTAATTGACTAATGATTGCTTCAAATGCCTACCTCCATAAAGAGAACTGAGGTGTTTATAAATCGGGAAGCATTAGTAAATTTTAGGTTTTGTGGCAACAGTGGTACATGTACCTTTTTAGGGGTTGGGGTAGTTGATGTAGGGAATTATGAACAATGAAATAAACAGAAGGCTGAGGTGTACTTGGGAAGCAGTAGTATATTCTTGGTGTGTTGTTCAGAGAGTGGTACCTTTTTAGGGGTTGGGGGTAGTTTTCTTGGAGCCTCTTTCTTGAGCTTGGATGCCTGTTCATTTTCTGCCCTCAGAGCCTCTAGCACTGCGGATGCCTCCTCCTCTGTATCCATGGCTGTCTTTGTGCGGACTCGACTTGCTGACAGAGGGCGATTGGATGGCTTTTTCTGGTCTACAATGTTTTGCAGTCAAATTAATTTGTAAGCTCATTACAACACAAGGCAATTTGCATTAACCCTTATAATGGAATGCCTCCTTTTAAGAACAAAAGCACAGAGATTTTTATTGCAAGCCATTGTATATTTACTAATGATCCCATAAAGTCGCATGTTAATTTACACAAAACTTATAGATAAAATGGAGATAAAATCCAGAATAAACCTATCAACACATGTATCTATGTGCACTAAAAAAAAAAAAAAAAAAAAATCAGACATGACTCTATCCATATTACAGCCATTCCAAGCAAATTGTATACATGTATTACATATACAGGTATTTGGATCTCATCAAATAATCACAAAAATGTTAGAAAATTCACTGTCTCTATAGATGATTAGCCCAAGCAAGATCCAATTTGAATTGTTTGTAATACTTGTACATAAAACAATTACTTGACTCCAGGGTTGGGGATGGTTTGGGTTTAGAGACAGGCTGTTCTTTCCTTTTGGACTTGTAATCTGTTAAATCTTCGTCTATATCTTTTTTCCTTGCAGCTGACAAATTCTTCTGGACTTTAGCTAAAAACAAATATCAAATCTTTTTCAGTAAATCAGCCTTGTTTTAATCAATACAAAATACAAATTTATTAATAAGTAGTCCAGAATTTTCATCAAAGACCTGTTATTTTATCCACTCAAGGTGCATACAGTTTAGTACAACCAATGATGAATTTCCTTATCAGTATATCAGTTCAGATTTGAGTTGAACCATAGACTTACCCTTAGTGGGTGGAGCCTCTAGTTCTAAGACTATGGTGTCTGTGGGTTTGAACGAGGGAGGTTTATTGGTTGGTTTGTCCCTGCTGTCTAAGGATACACTGTCCATAGCGGGGACCAAGTCCTCCTCAATGTCCTCCTCAGGGATGGGGGATGCCCTCACAGATTCTCCTTCATCCTGTTGTAAGTACAAGTGACTGTTAGTCTTCTTTTTTATTAGTTTGTTTTTATCTGCTTTATGCACTCTCTTTATTGAAATGTTTATCTTAAAAAATGTTTCATGAAAATAATTAATATACTTCAAAACAACTTTTATTCGGGTACAAGAAAATATTGTCGAGTTTGCAAAAGCCTTGTTGTGAATATTTTTTGCTGCAAACCAGTCCTTTAATATCTATATTCATATACCTAAGATTACACTATATTTACATACTAGTATGTGAGATTATGAATGTAAGTCACAGTAAGCAGGGAATCAGTTTATCACGGGGTAGCCCAAAAATAAAGTTTTTATAAATTAAAGTTGGTTAATAGTATATATATTCCTTACGTATCACAATTTTTTTTAATCATATGAATTTTTAAATAGTTCTACACTGATTTTTTAATAATCTGTTTCATGTTTTTGGGGGTTTTTTTTGGGGTAAGATTATATAAATAGTGCCTGTTTGGGAGGGTAACAGTTGAAATTGACACCCCGAGAAAACCATTGTCAACCGACGCGAAGCGGAGGTTGACAATGGTTTTCGAGGGGTGTCAATTTCAACTGTTATCCTCCCAAACAGGCACTATTTATTTTGTTATACTGAATGTCTTTTTTAAAATTTTTAAGAAAATTTTACTGCTTTTATATAGGAATAACGTGAATTCTACAGCGAACCGTACGCGCATAATTTTCGCGCATGTAATATTTTTTAATGTTACCCGTTGCCAAGTGCGTTGCTAACGCTGAGGGTAATAGTAAATATTATTAACTGCGTCTTAACCAATCAGATTTCAGTATTTAACATGAAAGTATAACAATATAAAAAAGTACACTACAAGCAAATAAGAGACTGTAATTATCATTATCAACCAAAACAGTACATCATATATGTATGACCAAAACAATAATACCATGCGAAACAAATCAATGGGACCTTAGGAACAACAAATTCATCTCAAAAGGATTTTTGTATTGACAGTGATTTATAATTTCATTACTGACACTACATTACAAGTAGTGTGTCAATCAGGTACTGTAAACAGCACAAATGTTTAAAAGCAGTAACAAAAATGATTGAAGCACAATCTTGAACATAACATGGGAGAAAATCTACAATATATATACCAGGTACTTTATCTATTGAAATAGAAGCTATTTCATTTTTCCTTTTTTCCACTTAAGCTAATGTATGAGTACTCTTTTAATATTCAAAATTCAAAAACCAAACATAAAGTGAATTTATTTTGCCATAAATTTTTGTGATAGAGGGTGAAAATAGCAAGTTTAACTTTGTTTACAGTATACCAAAGCTTGTTTTCTCAGCATTGGCAGGTAATGGTCATTCAACATGCATCTTTAAAAGATAATATAAGTATAACACTGCAGTAACTGAATTTGTTCACCAAACCCTCACAGTCATTCGCAATGAGGACTACAATAACATAAACTCAAACTATATACTGTACATTGCATGCAAAATTACAACTGAACAGTCATGTTTTCCATCTTAACCTGTGACCATCCATTTTGATCCAAGCATTCTGGGATATCTTCTTCATCAGACAAATCCTATAAATGACGATTTTTGAGATTGGTTTTTCCAATAGTTTATTAAATTCCTTCAGATGTAATTTTTCCTCATGATAGTAATATGGTAGTAATAACTGCATGTCTAACCAAATTCTTTTTAAATAATATTTAGAAATTCTTACACTGCTAACTTCTTTCGCCAAACTTTCTTGTATACTTCTATTCATGGCAAGGCTTTGTCGAAGTTTCTAAAAGGAAATTTTATCACAGTTAGAGCAACAGCTTTTCCCTTGGTTTCATACACAAAGAAATTAAAATAATCTGTACAACCAAAATGCTTTTGATATAATGAGGACACAAGAGTTGAACTCAGACAGTGACTACATCCTACAATGCCAGCATACCTTTATATCAGCGATACTCAGCATAAGTTTCTCATTCTCTTCCTCATCTTCAGAATCAGACTCTGGGGGTTTGGGTTTGGTTTTAGAGGTCGTGGTTTTTCTCTGCTGGGTAGGTGGGGCTGATTTCACAGCCCTCTTTGGTTTGGAGGAGACATTCTTTGGAGGGGTAGTCTTCACCGGGGATTTATTGAATTTGGAAGCATCAATTTCTATCTCACTATCAGAATCCTCATAAAGGTCTACAGAGTTTAACTAAAAAAACATAAAAAATTAATTTGTAGGCAAATATCTTTTTAGTGACTTGTGATATACATATTTCAGAAGTGATACTTTTATAACAATATATTAAATACATATAATCAGGAGATTTGATGATGTACCTTATTGTCTTTTTTGTCCTCTTCCTCACTGTCCTCAAAATCGTCCTCATAATTTCCTGTTACTATCTCTATAAAAAGAAAAATTAAAATAAAAAGAATCAACATTCCATTAGTAATCAATTATTAACTTTATCATATTACATATATTGGTCTGTATTTTGATTGATATACATTCATTTTTCTCATCATACTGAAACATTCATCAGTGCTAGTGAAGATCGTTCTAGTTTATAACCTTGATTTGAACTTACAGCCATCAAAAAATGAGGGATCTTTACAACATCAGCATCTACTGCAACAAGACATCTGGGGTTTATAACATCCCATGATGGGATTAATAAAGCCCACAACACAAAGATCATCTATTCTCCCTCAACTTAAAACAGTAGTGAAGTATATACTGGTCAACTAATTTTTCTTGACATATCTATAATTTTTATTGGTTATTTACAAAATGACGAAAACTCTTGCCTTCTAAATGTCTACTTTACTTTCATTTTATATTTATAGTCAAATTCAGTATTTGAAAATAGACCTTAAACTAACCTATACTTTCTGTAGATTAAAACCATTTGAAAAAATAACTATTGATCTAGAATAGACTGAGACATTCTCTCCATTAACTAGAATAGAGACGTTTTCTACATCAGTGATTACCTGGGGCCTTGAGACGACACCGCTCTCCCCGCTCTGTTTTAATGTTGACTGATCCAGCTAACCAATTTCTCCTTCGCTCTCGAGCTGGGGCAGTTTTTACTCGATTTTTCTCTTCCATTTTCCTTTTCTCCTCGGCAGCCAGTAGATTTAGATCTCGATGGTCTATAACCCTTTTCTGGCGAATGTCTACAAACCAGATAAGAACACTGAAAACTTGGAAATTCAAACCAAAATAACATCAATTTTAGACTATTGCATGTGCATGGTAAAATAAAATAATCTAAGCCCAACATATAAATAACATTCTTTATTTTTTTTCGTAAGAAAAATAAACTGAGTAAAATCCTACTATGACCAAAAATTGTTTAAATTTCATGCACATGAGCATTCATATTTGTAAATACAAGAGCATAGTACAATATTTAAATAATTAAGATTATATCTTAATAAGAATCAAAGCCTATCCTTCAGCTATCAAGCAGTGAATATCTAGGAATACCTGGTTCCTTTTTTGCAAATGAAGGACTTTTATAACTTACATTGTACACCTTTGTAAGTTTTGGATGCATTATATTATGGCTTTATACACTTAATTACATTATACAAAATGGTTATAGCAGATCTACATACTTATAACCAAATTATACTGGAAGTGTATATTTAATTCTAATTCAAATAAATAACATTAATTTATTCTAATTAATTAGCTCTGATGTAGTGTGTATACCTCCAGCAGTTTTCACCCTCTGTCTTTCGGTTTCTGGCTCTGGGCTCTCCATCCTCTCCTCATTTCGAGATGATGAAGGGTGTCGCTGTTTTCCTGCATTTGCACCACTTACGTAAATAGAAAATCCCTGTTCTTTTCTTTCATTTTCAATCTGTCTCTTGCTTTTCTTTCTCATTTTCTTCAAAAGCCTAAAAGATACATACATCTTTAATTCTCTGCTAGAATTTTAGGTAGGGTAAAAAGGGCTTTTTAATATGCACTTAGGTTGCATGATTACTGTAGATCACAGCTCAATAGCACAAATTTGACATTGTTTTCTTTTTCTCAAGGGGGAGGGGTCATCAGATGCATATGAGTGATTTTTTTTCTGCTCATTAATAATAAGCTATAGTCCAGGACTTTATACAAATATTAATTTTGGATCAAAATAACAATTGCCCAATGTACAAGAATAATTATCACACATCACTACTAATTTCTTGTATAAGATATTTCCAATTTTTCATTTCCTTGCACTCTACACAACTTACCTATTTCTCTCTTGTAACAAAATCAAATAGTCCTCATACCCAGGCAACACCTCCTGCATTGCTGCTTTCTAAAAAAATAATTACAAACGATAATATTCATTAGCATTACAAAGAAAATTTCACCCTAATGGTTAAATTCAATAGATCTTTTTAAAAATATGCAAGCATATTAATATATACTTTACAAATTAGGGAAACATGTGAAACAAACTTTCATTCAAAATATCTAAAGAGAATAATATTAACGAATGACTCTAAAATACATTTACCTGCATATTCCTCTTCTGTTCTTCACTAGCAGCATTTTTTTTCTTGGAATAACCAGACCCTATTAAAAATTGCAGAATTCACAGTCCTTGTTTCAAAATTAATCTGAGATCTTTCTAATGTAAAATTCAATGCAGAAAATAATTAGATAGAAAACAAAAAAAATTTAAGTAAAAAAGCAAAGAATTCATTTAAGCTAATTTGGGGAATAATGATCATTAAAATTTTGAAGAATCTGCAATATTGTATCATATTAAACAATAGTGTATCATATCATACAATACTATATCATAGGAATCATGTTATATCATTTAACAACAAACACATCTATCAAGTAGGTTTGAGTGAGGTAGGAGATTTTTTTAGCATCCTTGATAATGGAGATCAGGCTCTGCATCTGAAGCTACCTCTACAATTCATTTATATTGTAGATCAACTATGCAAACTATTATCTATAAAACATGTGACCTGTTCCAAAAAACTTAACATCATCCATCATCTGAAACCTATGGCTCCGATTCAGCATTCAAGCCTGTCTGGTAGTGCTGAAACGAATACCATAAATCAGTATTCGAATATTCGTGAGTACTATTCGATTCATATTCGAATATTCGTAGACGTCATAGACAATGTATTAAGCATATATGATAGTTTGTATTACGAAGTGGGTGTATGTGTAGACTGCTTAAACATGTCCGCTCGAAGTCGACACTTAATGCATGAGTATCCATTGAATTGGGTGCGCATTTAATTTTTAAGCAAATAATAATATACTGATTTTTTTAAAATTTCCATCAACTACAATCAAAAGATTTATTACTTCTTTAATAATATACTGCAGTCCTCACTCCTGTATGAGACAGATACGTAACTTTGTAAGTCAGTCCAAATATTTCCGCCATGTTTGATATAGTATTAAACAGAAAACTGATAACGCTCATAACTCCGGAAATGTTCTGTTTATTTAAAAAAAAAAAAATTATATCAAGGTATCTTTTATAAAAAAAACTTTCGATGTACCTTTCGATATTAACTCTCCGTAGCTCACACTCGTTCAAACAGTTAAGAAATTTTTTTCTTCAGCGTCTGACATGAATTGAAAAATCCAGAATGTTTGTCTCCGTTCGATGTAAACCCTGCTCTTACTTTCAAGGTAAACAAGCATGGCGGAAGAGTCTATTACTGGGTTAAGTAATAGACTCTACCAAGCATGGCAGTCATAGATGGCGTTATATTTACTTTCCTTCCAAGTAAAATGAAATAACACGATGCGGCATAGTTTACAGTGCTTGATATGGGTGTTTAACATGTGATCGAATATTCGAATGCTAAATATACATTCGAATATTAGAAATTTACTATTCATTTGCGAATATTCGAACATTCGTTTCAGCACTACTGTCTGGTGCATCAGTATCATAAGATGCATCATCCTGGCAAGTTTAGTGAAGTGAGGACCAGAAATAACAAAGATATCATCAGAAGAGGGCACCTGTTTCAAAACTTTAACCAGCTCTTAAAACTTTAACCTCCTCCAGCATCCAAAACCTATGGCTCAGATTCAGCATTCAAGCCTGTCTGGTGCATCAGTATCATAAGATGCACCATCCATGCAAGTTTGGTGAAGTTAGGACCAGTAGTAACTTAGATATTGCTATCAAAGGGCACCTGCAACAAAAACTTTAACCTGCTCCAAAAACCTTAACCTTCAGTATCCAAAACCTATGGCTCAGATTCAGCATTCAAGCCCGTCTGGTGCATCAGTATCATAAGACACACCATCCATGCAAGTTTGGTGAAGTTAGGACCAGTAGTAACTTAGATGTTGCTATCAAAGGGCACCTGCACCAAAATCCTTAACCTCCTCCAGCATCTGAAATTCAGGATTCAGATTCAGCATCCAAGTCTTTCAAGTCTATAAGTAGGTCCAGATGCATCATCCATGCAAGTTTGGTGAAGATAGGACAAGTAATAACTTAGATACAGGACCTGCAACAAAAATTTTAACCAGGTCCGGAAGCCAATGCCGACGCCGGGGGTATAGCATAAGCTCCCCCAACTTCGTCTCGGTGAGCTAAAAAGTACAATTGAATGCAATTTACCTTTAATAAAGATAAAATTCCATGAAAAACACAAAAATATCACTTTTTAAGCATCGTCCAAACATCCAACTTCGAGGATAAATAACTTTCTTAAGTGCAAATAAACCCTTATTTTGTGCAAATATGATCGATATTAAATTATATCCTAAATCTTTTAAAACGTGTTAGAAGTCTGCCAACATATGCAGCACTATGCAAGATGATTTCTTGTGGACCCCACATTTTCATCGAAAAATTGCCATATTTTGTACAAGTGCGCATGCATAGACTCCCAAAATGGAGTCCAAAATGCTTGCAGAAATTCGCTTCCGTTGACTCCGTTTTGAGAGTCCGCCTAGACTGATTAAGATGCATGATCAACCACCGCTGTACATTTACATTCAAATTTCAGTCCTATTTATAATTGCACTTGGTCAAACATTTACAAACGCAGAACCTGCAACCACTGGGAGCTCTGACAACAATGCCATGGTGAAGAGAAAATTCGAACTATTGCCTCCTTTGACATAATGAATTTTGAGTTGTCAGAATTGTACCCACATTTTTATTCATTCAGCTTTTAAATATGCACAGTTCTTTTTTACTGGTGCCAACATATATGATAGACAATAAACATGATAGACATGTACATATTCCGTGATATTCAGTTGAACTCATCCAGTGCAGCACTGTAAACATATCAGATGCTTTTAATGAAGACAGTGATTATTTTTTTTTACTAATAAACGAAAACGTTTTTTTCGTGTGTAAGAGGTATGCATGCTAGGACACTAGCTTTTACTGTAAGAGATTTTTTGAGATTTCTGTGTAAATGGGTTAAATACTGTGTTGTTTGAAATGATTTTTTGTGAATAAATCATGTTAACACTTACTATCCATTTCTGCACTTGCTTTGTCAGCCAATCCTGCGTTTTTGTAACTTCAACTTGTTGCTGTTTGGAATAGTTTACATTGACATTCCTCCATTGAAAAATGTTATTAATCAACGCATGCGCGTTGTAAAATTGTTCTGGGTCATTCGAAACCTTGTCATTTCCTTGAAGAAATATATAATTTAAAGAGTACTGAAGACGTCGTTAATAGAATAGCTTGAGAACTGAGGAAAATGGAATCCCGAAAAAAGAAGCATGAACACATTTTGAGCTACGAAAAGATCTTATGGTAATATCTGATTAATATATCAATGTCATTCTATTTTCATGTGTAGCAAAATCCCCATTGTTGACCCCCCCACTGTTAACCATTTTGTATGTCGTTGGTTTGGATTTTTAAGGTATTAAAAAAATAAATACATGACACTACCTATTCTCTTTTGAGAAGTGGCATAGCCTACATCGACTTCTCTTCGCAAGCCCTCATATTTTGATTCTGGAAAACGTGTAAATGTCAGAACCGAAGACGGTCTATGCTTCGACTCATGTTTCCACTCCAGTTTCCCTGAAATATCGTAACAGGCCTGTTATTTCTACATTTTAAACATTAAATCGTCCATATATCACAAACAAAACAACACTTACCCGCTGTCAAATTATTTTCTCAACATCTGGATGTAGGCTATGCCTGTCCACTTTTCAAAAGAGAATAGACGTACACTACCATATGATCCACTCTGCAGAATGGATCGTAAACCCTTGGCTAGCGAAGATGGATACTATACATGACATTTTTATCTGTTGATTGAGAATTAAAATCAAAACCATGAATTATTAACAGCATATTTATTCCACTAACCCACTTATTTTTGGCAACTTTATTTTCCCAGAAAAACACACACAAAAAATTATAGTGAATAATTAAGAGCATAATTAATTTTTACTCCTTTGATTAATTCAATCCAATTATAGAGAGAAAATTTTATTACAATAATAATATAAACTGAGTTGGAACAATTTACACTCATTTAAACTGTCCAGCCCAGTTTATATTCATATAAATTCTGTATTCTGTAGTAATTGAATTCTATAATATTAGTTGTAAAATATATACATGTATATTAATTGGTATGATATATGTATGTATTTTAAAGGAATTGGGGGTTTTTTTCATTGTTTAGTGAAGAAGAACTTTTCAAGCACAGAAAGCCATATGATAAGACTGTCCCTCAGAGGGGAGGTGACAAAGACTTCTCCCCAGATGATTCTTGGCTGCAAGCTAAAAGACTAGAAAAATTCTATGAAGAGAGGAAAACTGTGTTAGCAGAGCCAAGGGTAGAAAGAATGTAAGTATAAGTTTTTCTCTTGCTAATCGTCAAGGTTTTTCACAAGCTACCGATGTACAAGCACAACAGAAAACTCTTTATGTGCCACAGTAAAATATTTAATGTCCAAGTAACATTTTTTTGTACATCAGTATTATCCACTGCATGTCATTAAGATCTGCCAATATTACAAAGGTATGTTCGGATGTTAAGGTCAGACGACACGTTCCTCAATTTTAGATAACTTTTTCCAGGAATTTGTTAATGGTTTACTACTACTTTGACAAGCTTTCTTGCAAAAAATTAGGGTACCTTACCAGGCATTTCTGCAAAATACTAGAGTATGCAATTTCCTATATAATCTTCTTGAAAATACACTTGAATTGCTGATATAAAAAATACATCTACAGCACAGCGAAATTCACTATATATTATAAATATATCTCCGCCGGGGCAGGGCTTTGAACTCACGACTTCTAGAATCTATACGCTTCTGATAGTGAGCGGCCACGGTTCTAACAATTCAACCAAATTCAAGTAAATTTTGATCATTTTTAAAGTAATTATAAAATTAATATTTTTTATTGGAACTCTTTATTACGAGGAGATACAAAAAAAATTCTCGAGGAACGTGTCATCTGACCTTAAGGGTAATTATTCATGTAATATAAATTAAAAAACTTTGTAAATGTTAATCCCAAAACTTGTTTCTGTCTGTCTTTATGAGAAAATACAAGCATTGATCACCTAAATTGCTGTTGCCTCATTTTGTGCCCAAAATATGGAAATAAGATGTAGTATTCTTTATTTATACATGTATAGCTCATGCACTGTTATTAAGGGTATTAAGTTTATACACTTTGGCTCCAAGAATTTCAGTGCAAAGCTTCCAACAAACTATGGGCATTGCTTAACAATTTTATATTCATACAAGCAGCCCCATTGTTGATTAACTTTTCAAGATGGGTACATTATTAAGCAATATGCAGTATTTGAAGGTTCTGGTCAGAAACACATGGTCAGTCTAACAATCACTTTAATAGCATGTGATCGGTAAACAAAGAGATAACAATGTACTGCATATTCAAACTTTATACATTGATGTTAAATATTATAGAGGAAGTCTTGTGACAGGGGAATGGAATCCAGATATCCAGTTAGTGGAACTTCACAAAGAAATGGTATGAAAGCAAATGAAATACAAGTGTATAGTCTAAATAGTAATTTTTTGTATTATAATAATAGGTCAGTGCCATGTATGAGGCAATGTACATGAAGAGTAACACTTTTTGTAACAAGACACCAATTTTTTTTAATGCACATAACCAAATCATTTAATTCCACATACTTTATACAGTCAAGTATATTATTGTTCACTTTATAGGGTAAATTTTGGTCCACTATGGGATTTACAGACAAGAGCAAAAAATGGTTATACCCAGAGGAGGCATTATTTCTAATGGAAACAGTATGCAGAATCAATCTCTCTCTCTCTCTCTCTCTCTCTCTCTCTCTCTCTCTCTCTCTCTCTCTCTCTCTCTCTCTCTCTCTCTCTCTCTATAATACATGTTTGGTCAGAGTTTAGAATACCAACACATTCATGACCTATTTTTAGAACACTCTTGAAGTTTGGTATAAAGGTTTACCTGTCAGCATTCAACAGGCCTATACTGAGTTTCTGAAGAATCTTAAGTTTGAAGAGTATCTGGTCTATGCTCATCTCAGAAGAATTGGATATGTTGTTCTCCGCCATAATGGGAGGTAAGGTTAACTAGTTTCACAATTGATATCATGACCCACTGGTATTTGGTCTGTGATATCAGTGATAGATATCTGAGATTTCAAAAAAGGTAAGTCTTATAGTTAGTATAATTTCATTTATTTGCATACTTAGTGATAATGCATACCAAATACTTATGCTTGAACAAATACATTTAATGAGTTACTGACTAGCTTTCCATTACAACTTGAACAAAAATTTCTTAGATTAATAGAGCTTATCAGAGCATATCAGCATAAAAATACAAGATACAGTTGGTTTTTGGGAGTTGATTTTAATCAACTCTCCAATGCAGTTACTCTGGCAAACCAGAAATGAGAAGGGTTTGGACGGGGACATACTAAAGACCTGAAATACTAAATACCTGAAACTATATATAAATGATATACATGTACTTTTATGTTTTGCATCAAATAAAATAACTTTATTTGTGTGAGTATTGTATTTGCATGTAAAATGTGGCAGAAAAATATCATGAAATGACATCCTTATGAATTATTTATGCAAAAATATGAAAGATTTGAAAATTTGAATTGACCTGAAAATTTCAGCTGACCTGAAACATGATATAAATGATATGTATATATTTTTGCGTCAAATTAGATGACTTTATGTGGGGTTTTACCATACTATACATGTAACTCGGAATTCTTCTTGGAAAAGCCAAAAAATTCATATTAGAATAAATGTGCACAATAGTACTCATATACAGTACAGGCAACGCGGATCCCGTATTGGCCCGCGTTACCGTCACGGTATTTTTATCGTTCCCGCGATACACCATCGCGGTTTTTGATCGCGGTATGGATTGCGACCGTGATGACACCGCGACGGTGTGATTTACCGTTATTCCTGCTGCTGCTTGTTGTCGTTACTTTACCTGTACTGTACATTACAGGCAATGCAGGTCGCGTAAATCTACGTCAAATATGCGACTTCAGATTTAAGCATAACAGCTGCATTGTAAATAAATTGTGGTCCATATTATTATAAAATTAATAAATTATATTTATGAAATAGAATTTCATGACATCGGAAACTACATTCGAATTACAACATAAAATGATTATCATGCTGTTTAATTTTGTGATGTGTAAATAAGAACACATATCTTTGTATTTGACGTGCTTATTTCAATTATTATTTCTATTAGTTGATAATCCTGTTTTTATAACAATCTTAAAATTAAATATTTTCATAAGATGAACTCGTATCAATGCAGAGCAATTTCATCTTCTCATTTTATTAGTTTACACGCATAGCGCCGTAAACTGTCAATACATGACTTGTGTATGTTTTAAATTGAGAAATGAACAAATTTTGGGAATCAACTAAGAGATCTATTTTTCCATTCAATAATAAAATTATCATTCATTAATAAAGTTGGTGCTGCGTTAAAGCACATTGAATCATAACGTGTATCAGTATACGTTTCCTGTGTATACATATAAAGTTTAAGTCACGATCATTTTCTGTGTATACATGTAGTGATTAACAAACTCAGGGTAGAAAACGACATGCCCTTGAGGGTTTTCACACCTATTCACGACAAAAGAAAAAGTCTATATCGCGTACGGCTTCGTCTAATCGCACAACACCTTACAAGAGAGAGAGAGAGAGAGAGAGAGAGAGAGACGTTTAGGCGTAATTTAACGTACACTTATGTGAAATATACTAATATCCAATACTAAATATTCATAAAATTAGTATTCATAAAAGAATATGGTACACTGTGATTGAATCCATCATGCAATTTCAGATTTGAGTCCACGTGCTGCACCTGTCAATCAAATCAACCCGCTAGCTCTACCACGTGTTTCCTCCATGATAAAGTTTCGTTCTATTAGTTTTATTTTTAATAAAGAAAAAAAAAAAGAAGTATGTTTAACAGGTAAGTTTTTTTTACAATGTTCGTGATGCATGATATACTGTGTTTGGAAAGTTTAATTAGTTGTGTTTTTTCTCTATCTCTCGTTTAATTTATAATGGAGGTTTTTTGCGGGAAGGAACATCTTCAACACGTTTAGCGGTTAAAGAACGCAGTAAAATAAATCAATTAATTGATATAACTATTAGTAAAATTGTTTGATATGCATGTAGAATTCTTCTTGGTCAATCGTTACACTGATTATCTACCTGCCTCATTCCTGTGTATTCTGTGCGTTCAAGCGTAGAGTGATTTCCTGTCAGTGCGACGGTTTCACACCTTTGTGTAAAACAATTGGGACTGAAGTCAAATAATGTTAACTTCGACAGTCTTAAAGCGGTTGGGGGGGGGGGGGATAAGGTTACGATAACGGGATACGGATTTACATATTTGTAGTAGCTTTGTATTCAATAAGATTACATGTACATGCCCACATAAAATGATATCAATACATTTACTGAAATGTTTAAATGTTTTTTTATCGGCATGAAATGCAAAACTTTCAAAACATGTTCTTAATTTCTTTGAAATGTGTAAGAACATAAGAACAGTTTAACAACATTTCCTTCTCAAAATTTGTTATCTAGTTATTCTGTTTAGAGAGAGAGAGGGGGGGGGGGGCTCGGTCGCGAGCGAACGCTAACTTCCGTCACGGCGGGTAGCTGGTACACCATCACGACACCATGACATGGGATACCCACAATATCTTTCGATTACATAATTTTATGCAACTCTGGGTATCTCTAAGGCTCCTTACTCTCTCAGTCAGACTGACTCTATAAGAACACACGGCTTCGCACTTAAAGATTGTCGTCGCAAACGTAACGCACTTGAAAGTGGGAATCCTCGCGCAGTGACAAACGACGAGCCATACATGTACCTAAAGAAACGCAACACAAATTCAATAAAACGTGAATTCACAAAAAATGTTCTTTACACGTAAAAGACCTTGTAAGAAATGAACGGAACATGCTAAAAATACCGGGTTGGTAATTTTATAGGAAGCCCTAATTTTTAAACATTTGCTCATCATTAGTTGACACGCATGGACTTCAAAACAAACAATACAAATGTAGGCGGACCAATTAATTGTTAAGAAAACACAATCACACTGCGTACACATTTATAATTTTATTGGCAATTAAAATCATTTCATGATAATTTTTAATTTAACGACCTTCTTAAAATATGATAATGGATTCGAAAATATTTTATTTGCAATTGCTGCACAAGTATTAAATTAAATACTTTTATAATTTATTTAATAGCTATGAAATAAGAAAAATAGTAAAAAAGACTCCAAGTATTTCGATTATAATCACTGTCAAAATCGGGTTAAATATCGTCATTAAATATAAAGAAACATTCAATTTATTTGTCATTCGGGGAGATAACTCCCGCTTGTATACGATACTTTTCCATCGATAATTTTACCGTGGCGGGGACAGGTAGATGATGAGTTTACCGTGATGGGAACGCGGTATACCTGTCTCACCTGGCCGATCACCTCGATGTGTTTATACCGTGACGGGGCGCGGGAAACACGGGATCCGCGTTGCCTGTACTGATACAGCTAAGGAACTTCTTGCCAAGAAAAATAACATATCGTTGATTTTAGCATAAAAATTATCAATAAAATCAACTCCTGTCAGTACTTTGATTTTTTTTATCAGCTAGGGTTTCATCAGTACCTGTAATTAACTGTGGTTGATATTGAATCAGTTTTACATAGGTTACAGTTTTTATTTTCACTTTGATCACAAACATAAATTTTATCTAAAAAAAATACTGGGCATATCTAAAAATTGGACAAAAACACTGAAGCAATATCATCTACCAATATCAGCACTGCAGAATCCATGTCAGCTTATGAAGTTGATTTGGCTACGGTATATCAGATTAACAGCTTGTATATATACGGTACCATATGTAATACCCTGTATTATCACTAAGTACCATGTATTATAAATATTAGATTAAAGCTCAGAATCTTTAAAAAATTAATCAAGTACTGAACACAGGCAAGGTAATTGGACAAAGCATAATTTCATTACAGACTGTGCTATGTATTCTGTATTTTTAGGTTGTTGAGTACAAAGTATGAAAGAATGATTAAACTTGACAAACACATAAATTTAAAAAAGAGAAAGATGAAAATGAAACAGCAGTCTGTCTTCGTGGAAAATGTACAACAGGATAGCACTCCACAGAAGAAAGTCAGGCTGGGAAATAGCACAGACTCAGTAGAAAATTGTTCAGTTGAAATGCAGGTTGATAGAGACACTGTAACTACAGGCGGATTGTCTAGAGAAAATGGAAAGTCTTGTTCACAAGGATCATATCAGTTAAGCCAGAGGGATTGTCTGAACAAAGATGAATGCTTCAGAACTATTTGTAAGGAGTCTTGGAATAAAAAAGAAGGAAAAATAAATCAATCAGAAGATATCCATTTCAGTAGGAACAAACAGACAAATGTTGAAAGGAAAACTGATTCTGAATATTTGAATGAGGGAGAAAACTCTAAACAGACCAAATACAGTGAGTGGAATTTTGAGGAGATAAGATTTCCGGATATTGGTGTTCCTGGGGATATACAGCTTAAAGGAGGGATTTCACAGAAGTATTTACCCAAAGGAATTCCTCCTTTGTCGTGCGAGAAGATCAACAAAGAACAATTAAAACAGAAACAGAAATCCCAGAGGAGAAAAGAGACTAAGATCAGGTATGGTCAAGATCTAGACACGATGGATCTTAACTTTTCATGTGATGTCTCTCAGCCTGTCAAGAAAGTTAGTGCTTCCAACTGGAAAGAGTACAAAGAGAGATTATTGGAATCATTGGAACATAACAGTTTTAAATCTCCTGTAAAACATTTTTGGACAGATGGAGTTGTCCCCCTTATCAGACCAGAAGAGGCTATAAATACATGTAAGCATATGATCATTATTAAAGAATATTTATTTCAGATATATTTAAAATTTTTGCTTCAGATTACAAATGTATGTAAAAAAAAATATCAGTAAATATGCCTGTATCAAATACAAGTCAAATTTTGTGTTGTCCTACTGTTTATGCATTACATGAATATCCTTTAATTGGGTCATGAAATACTTTCAAAAGAAGGAAACAGGTTACAATATTTTCTGTATAAATCAATATCTATTAGTAAAAGAAATGTACATATATTTTGAACTCACTACAAGAAAATATTTTTAACTATATATTCATGAAAATTAGTTTCAGTGTTAAAGAAGTTACAAGTCATACCACAGTGGGAAGGAAACTCAGGGGTTACGAGCAAGTAAGTTTAAATGGACATTAAACCAAATTAATAATTGCACATGCACTATCAGCAGAAAAGTGCACATACGAGCTTCGCTTTATATAACTTCTTTTGTTTGATACACATTTTCCTGATGACCTCATTGATTTCAGTGAGAGAACATATCCTCTCATGAACTCTGTCCTGGATTTCTATTTTTGTCCCTTTTTGGCCAATTCTCAATAATGAATACACATTTTTTTAATTTAAGAACTATTTTATTCAAGTACAAGTACTATACATAAATACATTGAAAAGGATTGAACAGACGCCTTTTTAGCTCACCGAGCTTATGCTACCGGTATACCCCCGTTGTCGGGGATTGGACCTGGTAAAGGTTTTTGTTGCAGGTCCTGTATCTAAGTTATTACTTGTCCTATCTTCACTAAACTTGCATGGATGGTGCCTTTTATGACACTGATGCACTTGACGGCTGAATCTGAGTCAAAGGTTTTGGATACTGAATGAGGTTAAGGTTTTTTTGAGCTGGTTAAAGTTTTTGGAGTAGGTGTCCTCTGATGATTATATCTTAGTTATTACTGGTTCTAACTTCACACCAAATTTGCATGGATGGTGCGTCTTATGATACTGATGCACTCGACAGGCGGAAATGCTGAATCTGAGCCATAAGTTTTGAATGCTGGGTGAAGGTTTTGAGCTGGTAAAGTTTTTCAAGCAGGTGCCCTTTGTTAGACACTTCTTAGTTGATATTGGTTTAGTTTTCAAATTTGAATAGATGATGCATCCTAATTATGATTCTGATGCCCTTCACAGGCAAGGATGCTGAATCAGAGCCGTGGGTTTCAGATGCTGGATGAGGTTTAGTTTTTTGAAACAGGTCATATGTTTAATAGATGGTAGTACTATTTTGAACTTGCATGGTTGATTTAACTATTACGGTATATAAATGAATCTCAGTGGTAGATTCAGATAGAGCCTGATCTCCATTACCAAGGATGCTTAAAAAACTCCCATCTTACGAAATGGTTTCTCTTTGCGGCATTGCCATAGACCTACAGAAACAGCTAGGTGGAAATGCTTTAAAGTATTCCAAATCAAAATTCTTGGACTTTATCATTCTAGTGAATAAATGTAGTTTGGACACAGAGGTATTCATGAATATTGAAATATTATGCAAAGAGGTGCTGAAACAGGAAACTGGAACAGAGCATATTAAACCAAAAAAATATTATTAAATTCAGTATTATTATACCACTATTGCACATTGGGGTCTTTTAACTGTAGAAATATTTTAATTTTTAAAAAAATATTTGCAGTACAGACACTAAGAAGGATTTCCCCAAAGTTTCCTATGATGTTTACAAGCCTGATGCAAAGTTCAGAAAATCTAGTCCTGGAGTTCCTGACCATAGAGTCTGCATTGTCAGGTAATTCTACTGTAGTGTGCATTGTCAGGTAATTCTACTGTAATGTACATTGTCAGGTAATTCTACTGTAGTGTGCATTGTCAGGTAATTCTACTGTAGTGTGCATTGTCAGGTAATTCTACTGTAATGTGCATTGTCGGGTAATTCTACTGTAGTGTGCATTGTCAGGTAATTCTACTGTAGTGTGCATTGTCAGTTAATTCTACTGTAGTGTGCATTGTCAGTTAATTCTACTGTAGTGTGCATTGTCAGGTAATTCTACTGTAGTGTGCATTGTCAGGTAATTCTACTGTATTGTACATTGTCAGGTAATTCTACTGTAATGTACATTGTCAGGTAATTCTACTGTAGTGTGCATTGTCAGGTAATTCTACTGTAATGTACATTGTCAGGTAATTCTACTGTAACGTACATTGTCAGGTAATTCTACTGTAGTGTGCATTGTCAGGTAACTCTACTGTAGTGTGCATTGTCAGGTAACTCTACTGTAATGTACATTGTCAGGTAATTCTACTGTAACGTACATTGTCAGGTAACTCTACTGTAGTGTGCATTGTCAGGTAACTCTACTGTAGTGTGCATTGTCAGGTAATTTTACTGTAATGTACATTGTCAGGTAATTCTACTGTAGTGTGCATTGTCAGGTAATTCTACTGTAGTGTGCATTGTTAGGTAATTCTACTGTAGTGTGCATTGTCAGGTAATTCTACTGTAATGTCAACATGGCAGTTCAATTATTGCAGATGATTTGAAAAAGGGGGTCAGTTTAGAATGTAAGGCAAGCATTTTGCCCTGAAAAAATTTTGACCCAAAGAAGCTGGGTCCAATTTCTAAGTAGATATTTTGTTCCAGATTATAAGATATGACTTTTGACCTCAGCTGAGTTTGAAAGTCTTGGACCAAAATGTTTCTGAATCAGAAATATTTGGTCGAAGAATCTTAAAACCAATAACACTATTGCCCTAGATAGTTGTGTTTAGTACGTGACTTTGTTATAAAAGCACGTATCACATTTTAAAGAAACTGTCACTCATAAATGCATGTAGTTACAAACAATAAAAAAAGTAGGTACTGCAGTAAGGGTTGTTTTTTTTTGATTTAGTAAATATATATTATATTTGGTTTTGAACAGAAATGTTCTGAAGTATTCATTGTAGTTTTCATAGGTAAAAATTTCTTCATAAATATCTGTACAACAAAGGTGCCTGTATGTCTGATTTGAATCTTAGATTACATTACATGCAATGAAAAGTTATTGCTATTATTTTATGTAATTGAATCGGTATGATGTTTAATTTATGAAATACTTTTTTTATTGGTAGGAGTGAAGAAGACCCACCTTCTTTATCAAGCATTACATCTCTGTATAGTTACTATGACGATGAGGTTCCACTTCACTGGGCAGTAGTGGATGATGGAGAAATCGCATTCTATTCTTTTGATAATGTATCATTTCCTACTCAAATCTTTAAGGGTTAAATTCTGTAACTGAAAAAAACAGGAGTATACATGTATGTATGTTAAATGAAATAAATATTGTTGATTCTCTTATTTTCACTTCAATTTTTTACTTGTTTTCTAAAAAGATGACGGGGAAAGCAACTCGGACAAAATGATAATTCATTTTTTCTATAGCTTGTATATGTAAAATTAAGTAAAAAGTTAGACTGTCATTAAATAACTTAGTTTACTTTACATTTGATGAAACTGTAAGGTTTTGCAAGGGTTGGATGAAAATGTGTATGGATAAGTTTGTTCCACGTGTTTATCTATAGACTAAACAAAACATTACCATGTTTGTCTCAAAAACATGCATGTGCTGCTTGTGGAATTCGTATTAAGATTTTTCAGCTGTAACATTTTTATTCTATAAATTTCCCCTAGAATAACTTTTATGACACTTTCCACAAATGGAATCATTTTCCTTGACTTTCCTACCCAACACCAATGACGAACTTACCAATATGTAGCATATTTCACCTCCTTGAAAAAGTCTGCAATGTGGAGCAGTAGCTCTGTTATTAAGGCCTTGCTCTGTGGGCACCATATGGTGATCAGTCTGTCCATTCAAGGTCACGTGTCCAGAGCATACCTTTTCTCCCCTTGCTCCAAGCAGGCTCATACTTCACCCACAAAGTGACTGTGATTGAAGGTTGTGCAGTAATCTAGAACCATGTTTCTTGGTCTAAGGTTAAGGCCATAGCAGAATTATATATTAAATCCTTGTCCAGGGCAAATCTTCTCCCCCCTTGGTCTAAAATGGTTCATACTTCCCTCACAGAGTGTCTATAGTCAAAGTGTGTGCAGTGACCTTGAAGAAACTTGTAGGTCAAGGTCATATAAGATTTTTTATGCAAAAATTCTTTTATTTCAGAGCACATGTACTTTCCACGTAGCCCTATTTGACTCATACTTCACATCAAAGAGCTTTTGAGGAAAGTGTGTTGTGACCTTGAACCCATTTTTAAGGTCAAATGTGAAGGTTATAGCAGAATTATTTGAAAAATCTGGATCATACATCACCTACATGGTGCTTTTGATCAAAGGGTATGCAATGACCTTGAATGATGTTTGTAGATCAAATGTCATGGTCATATTGAATCACACAAAATCCTTGACATAGAAACTTTGTTCAAGGTCACTGTACATCCTTTGACCAAAAGCACTCTATGTGTGAAGTATGAGCCAGATTGGACAAAAAGCATATATTTACATTTTCCAGTGTCTTTGTCTGTGATACCACTTCGTATTGATTTTGTACTATATAACCCATAATACAAATGACGCCAAATTGAGGAGCCAGCGGGGTTTGCTTATTTATATTTAAATATTTAATCGTACGATGGCTTAAAAGTATATATAAGATATAAGGAATCATTCTTTGAATATTATGAGGTGATAATTTCGGTCGGGGCGTGATCAAATCTATCATAAAGCCCTTCGGGCTCTATTGGATTTGATCACGCCCCGACCAAAATTATTACCTCATAATACTCAAAGAATGATTCCTTATTCCTTATATAAAATCGTCCAGGTGGAGGTTAATAAAGTAGGACGTTGTGCAGCTCGTTCCTGGAGATGTTGACAATAACACATGTTGGTAAACTATTCCACGGCCTGGTGGTCGCTGGGAAGAAGGAATGTTTGTGTCAGATCAGGCGCATGCATTGACGCAAATATTATCACAAGATATTAATAGGTCTATAGGGTTATGCTGGGTTTTGTATGTTCAAGTAAAATATACAATGAAATCAAATATTTCTTTCCTCGACATAATAAGGACACTCAAGGAAAAAAAAACTTGATTAAATTTTATGATGAAAACGACAATTACCGCAAATAGAGTTATCTTTCACATAGTTATCATGTAAAATTTGCGCTACATAATAAATATACAGCGTCTCCTTTTCGCAATAGAAAAATTAGTAGTAAAACGAACGATCCCTAGGCGTTTTACATTGAGAAATAGCTGCAAACATTGCAAATAAATAAAATTTCATCCTTATAATTTTTATCTTTCTGATAAGATAAGGATTCAAGATAACAAGCAGAATCGTCATTAAATCATGCTTGCTAGCAAATTAAATTATGAATAATACAATTTATTTTCATCGATGAGTGTAAAACGGCAGCTTTGAATTTGCAAACACTGTGAATCAAATGCAAATTAAAACACATACAAGTACATTGTAAATTATCGATTTAAAAGTGGGGAGGGGGCAGACTCATCCAAAAAATCTTAAGCAAATAAAAAGAAAAAAAAGGCAGTTTTCCTATAAATCTTAAAAAATTATAATCCGTAAAAAAGGGAGGGGTAGTAGCGTAATGTTCCTTTAACTTCATTTCCTCAATTTCTTACAATTTCCCAAAAAAGTTATGGTTGGGGGGGGGGGGGGGGTAGGCCATCGCCATGATAATTCACTTTTTTAAATGACTGTTAAGGAAAAATGTTGATGCGAGTAAAAGTAGGGGGCGCCCAATACCCCCTCCCCCACCCCCATCCCCACCCCATGCTACGTACCTGAAGTTCACCATATACTATAAAATCTGGAGTGGATTGTTTTATATGAAAAAAAGTTTACAAATTTCAGTAGAACCCTCGCTATGATAGCGTTATTTGAAAATCCCTATAGTTTACAACCATAAAAAAAAATGGATGGTACAATCTTTAGTTATCAAACAAATCTAGATGAGAATTTTTGTTTTAAATTTCGTACATACGCTTTTATTCCCTTTTCTGATCTAGATTCAATGGACAATGGTAATATTATATAAATAGTGCCTGTTTGGGAGGGTAACAGTTGAAATTGACACCCCAAGAAAACCCTTGTCAACCGACGCGAAGCGGAGGTTGACAATGGTTTTCGAGGGGTGTCAATTTCAACTGTTATCCTCCCAGACAGGCACTATTCATTTTGTTATACTGAATGTCTTAATTTTTAAGAAAATTTTACTGTTTTTATATAGGAATAACGTGAATTCCACAGCGAACCGTACGCGCATATTTTTCGCGCATGTAACATTTTTTAATGTTACCCGTTGCTAAGTGCGTTACTAACGCTGAGGGTAATAGAAAATATTATTAACTGCGTCTTAACCAATTAGATTTCAGTATTTAACATGAAAGTATAACAATGAGTGTCGATCCCTTCTGTTTGTTTGCATGTATATAGATATTTTTTTTATTCATGCTTTACACATTTATAATAAACCACCATCTAAGCGTTACATGCATTAAAATAATTGAATTCTGAATTAATGAAATAAGACGTGTGTACCTGAGCATACACATATAGATAATTGAAAATGCATTAAAATTCTGTAACATAACATGCCGTCAGAAATTTTTGAGATATATTATGTATCCATGCGACGTTCCTCATTTTAAGATAATTTTCCTTGATGTAACATTTCTTCTTTTTTCGCAGTTAAACCTGTTTATGCCAAAAATTCAGAGTGCATTACCAGGCCATTTTTGGAGTAAGATATTTTGATTTTGTCTTTTAATTCCATGCAAAATGCATTGAATGCTTATTGATAATGTAGTAGTATACATTTTCAACAGAATAAATATAAATTCATATAGAAAAATACCAAATAACATCAAATGTAAATGGAATTACAAAAATGGGAATCTTTACATTGCGGAGATATGAAAAAGTTGAAAATACTTGATAATCGGTCAGATAATTTTATACCTCTTGATAAACATTTATCACCTTGATAAAGTCCATTGTAGTATCATTGTGGTTCATTTTGGTTTCAGTGTGGTTCATTGTGGTTTCATTGCGGTTCATTGTGGTTTCATTGTGGTTCACTGTGGTTAAAAGACGCGCCACCAATTTCTATAAAATCTCCGTTGGCGTATCCATGGATGGTGTCATGTTGTAAAGAAAGTGAGCGCACAAGATTGTAAGTTTGCAGGAATCCTCGACACGAATCAATTAAGATTTAAATGTCTATAACCTCGAAAGGCTATGTACAGGTTTCAACAAAAATATATTATGTTGAGAGTCGAAGTACATGGCTATTCCGGTTATTAAAAAACCCACAAAGCTTTCAAAAATTGGCAATGAGAGGTAAACCGATAACTAGTTGGAAATGTTAATGAAAACATATTTTAATGAAGTTATATTGTGTATATCCTAAAAAACTAGTAATAAGAACAGAATTTTTTTATAGTGTTCATACAGCAGATCTAGAAATCAATAAAAACAAATTAAAATATACCGGTATATTATAATTCAACATCATGTTATAATAACAAACATTTAAAACAAAATAGTTTAATTTTTTTTTTAAAATACCACCAGTTGGATTTGAACCCAAAACACTGAATGTATGTATTCACTAAATCCAGGACGAAACCACTGAGCCACGGAGACTTGTCAATAAATGCTCTATAAAGAACTGTTTGAAACAACACTGTCATATCAATGGACTTTGTTTTTTATCCTTCAAAAAATAATTTGAAAAAGTACATAATCAGTCATCTCTGGGTCATCTCTCCATCTTTTTTTAAAAAGCGACATTTTTAATGTTGAAATATGTTACCTTTACACGTTTCAAATTTGTGGAGAGAAGACCCAGAGACAACAAAATCATTTAAAAACAGTTGTAAATTAGTAGGATTTTGCATGAATTGCATCGTGTTGCTTTATTTAGACCCATATTATAATAAAACCTTTTGCATTTCAAATATTTTTCCACTCATTCCACATCCAACAGAAACCAGATAACGGTTATAATTCGAAAAATATTCAAAATCAATTGATGAAATTTTCACTCTCCTTGTGCGCCCAGATTCCTGCCGAATCTACATCTTAAGCGCCCACATTCTTTGAATTTATTGGGTGGGTGTAAATACAAAATTTACAACATGTATATGCATGGATGTTGTATAAGTTGTACGTCTCTTGTTGCTTTTCTGCAGAACTTGGCATTTTGGGGGGGGGGGGGGGGTGGGGTGAAATTCCATGAGCCAGTCTTTATCTCACTCTTGAAGGGCCTCCAGGTCTTCATAAAGAAGGACTGCATTCTTCGGTGTTTTGATGCGTCTACAAAGGATGCAGACGTCAGCAAAGAGTCGAACTGAGGAACCATTCTTTATGTATTTGGGAAGATCATTAATATATACAGTGTGTATAGTAGGACGAGTGTCGGACCAACACTCCCTCGGGGGACTTCTGATAGAACTGGAGACAAGTCAGATTTTCCATTCTAAAGTATTACTGTTTGTGTCCAATCACGCAGGAAGTAAACAATCCCAGGCACGTAACATCGTTTTTGAAAGGGGGGGGGGGCAGACTCATCCAAAATATCTTAACAAGAAAAAAAAAAGGAGGGGGGGGGGGTTCGATCCAAAATCACGGAAATCCTAATCCGGTGGGGGGGGGGGGGGGGGGGGGGGGCAGGTATACTTTTCACTTCAATTTAATTTCATTGTTAACTCCAAGAAGCCCCCCCCCCCCCTGATGCTTCCATTATGATGAAGTTTTCTCATAAGCCTAATGTGTGGGTATTTATCAAGCAGAGACATAAATAACATATCAATAACAATAAAATGTTATTTATGTCTCTGATCAAAGGCCTTAGAGAAACCCAACAATATCGCATCTGACTGGCCTTTGTCGTCAACAGACTTCCCTACAACTACGAGAAAGGCAGGCACGTAGCATCAGGGGGGGGGGGGGGGCCCGGGGGGGGGGGGGCCTGGCCCCCCCCCACTTTTTCTCGCAGGAACAATTTTTTTAAAATTTATAAATAAAAAATTGAATTACCATGGAGTTGCCCCCCCCCACTTTTTGGGAGTATGTAAAAAATTGATATAAAAATAAGGAAATGAAGAGTGAAATTGAAGTTATATACTACGCCAGCCCCCCCCCCCCCCCCCTCCCCCACGGATTGCTTGTCAAGATTTTTTGGATGAGTCTGCCCCCCCCCCCCCCACTTTCAAAAACGATGCTACGTGCCTGAAAGGTCAGAAGAAGAGTAAAAATTTCTGACAAGATTTAAAGCCTTGTGTACGAGTAAAAATTTGTTTTAATGGCTAGACTTTTAAGGTGGCTCTATACACCACTTTTTGATGACGCAGTACGCAAAAAAGTAAATCTGGAAACATGCATTTCCGGTACTGGCTGATTTAAACTGAGGTAAATTGTATGGGAACCGCTATTTTGAAAAATTTGTTAAATGGATAGATTTAATTTGATTATTGGAAAATTCATTACTTACAAGTAATGTGGTATGTGACACCTTCACGTTGTGTGGTATTATTTAACGAAATAAACAATAAAATAAATTTTTTAAGAGTTTCTTTAGCATCTTCGATATGTTACACCGTAGCGCTGTGGGTTAGTGGGTTCACTACAAACCAGTAGGTCATGAGTTCAATTCCTGTTGAGAAGAATAAAATTTTTAACTTTCCAAAAATTTCTAAAACGTATTTTTTGGTTGAATACCGTGAAAGAAAATTCTAAACAGGTGAACATAATTCAATTATAATATACTTTAATGCACATTAATATCGACACCTAACGGGGATGAGAGGGTTGCTTTGAATTTCTCTCAGGTTGGGATACATAAATCCTATTAGCCTAGTCAATGTTCCCCTTTAATTATTTGACTTAATTTTGCATTAAAGCGAATATATTCACTTATACAGGGCAAATTCTATAATGAAATATGTATGTATTTATCATTCCAACATTATATATATAGGAAATTTTCTTCAACTCAGAAATGAAAAATCCCCAAGGTGTTTGGGCCTGGGGACTTAGGAACGATAACCCTTACATGAGAAACTTTCATACCAAATAAAATTTAATATAATTTTTGTGTTTATTTGCAATGGTTTTCATTCAATTTTTTATCCACATTTATTAAAATACATAAATAAAATAAATAAAATAACATCAAGCAACTTTTTCAGATTATTTGTCAACAGAGTAAGAAAATATGAAAAAATATGTTTTGTGGAAATACTAAAAAAAATTGCAATAATAACATCTTTGAATGTTAAGAAGTGTTATATTTTTTTTATGTGTCCGAAGGAAATATCCATCATATGACAAAATAATTTCTCTCAATTTGTTGATAGCTGTCTTTTTAAAAAATGTTTTACAAAAACACGAAAAAACATTAAAAAATTCTTTTAAAATACTTATAGTATCCCTATCGTCATTTTAATATTTGATAAGTATATGTTTTGTGGTCTTCTATTGAAAATTGGAATAAACTGTGGGTGTATAGAGCCACCTTAAGTTTTTTATACAAGTTGACGTTTGTGTATAACTGAGATTACCTGTGTACGAGATGGTATGTGTACGACTTGACTGGACACCAAATTTACCCAGTTCTTTTATGACATTGAACTCGTTTTACCCCTACTGTCATCTTTGACTTTTAACAACTTAGCAGACAGTTGTTTTTGTTCAGTATGGATTTTTGGCGATACACCCGATGGGCAAAGTATTCCGATAAAAACGAGTCATTAAAAAGATTCTCCTCTATCGGGAATTGGTGAGTTATGAGAAAACAGCACATAATTTATTCCGAGTTTCCTCAACTTACAGGTCCAGTACATTCTCTTGAATTATCTAAGATATATAGTTCTACTAAGTTATTTAGAGTAGCTTGAATAAGCTATTTTGTCATTCATTTTTCTTAAATATGTAATTTGTCAGCATGAAAATCTCGCATTTACGGGAATGTTTTTATTAGTCTACTTTAACAGGTCCAGTATAATCTCTTGATTTAGCTATATAGCTTGAAAAAGCTATATAGCTTTATAAAGCTATTCAAAATAGCTTGATAAAGCTATATATGTACAGTTTTTGAAGCAAATATTTATTGTTAGAAATGAACAAAAAATCGCAATAACTTGCTACTCATATTTGCACAATTGACCATTATAAACTTGACCACAATTAAAGATAGTTTTAACACTGCAGCTTTTAAACACATATAAGCAAAACATATATTTCCATTGTTTGGGTAACTGTTTACCACTTTGTGTGCAATGCCAGGCGTGGATAAGTATGATTTCTTCTCATTGTGATAAATTATTATCAAAACCGATTTGGTTTGACTTTTCCTATAGCATCACGATCATTTCTGTCAGCTACGTCATGCATAAATTATACACGCCGCCGGTGTGAAAACTATATGATTGGTTAACTCCTATTTTTAGGCGGAGTTATCAGTATACGCTTATGCAATGCCAGAGCTGAAGGATTTCTCAGAACAGATTATTTCCCCCAATATTATTCATTCAAAATCGACTATCCCGTATGTTAAAATTCTGTGCTAAACTCTCTCTCTCTCTCTCTCTCTCTCTCTCTCTCTGTGTAAACGGGCGTTAAACCATAGCCTCAAGCTACGGTCCAGAGTACGGCGTTATAAAAAATATAATATTTAAAAGTTGCATGTGCTAAGCGTTCATTTCATGTAAATACCGTAAATGTATAATGCACATGTATTACCTACTAACTTGCCAGTCAAAGTGATAGGTATGAATTCCTCAATTTCTACACCTTTCGATCGGCAATCGACAGTCAATAAAAGTATTGAACGATGGTGTGAAAGAACGAGACGGAAGTGGAGAGTGCAAGGAGGTTTGTACATGTGCGTCTTCATTAGGCAAGTGTCCGATTCGTTTCTCTTCTGTTGCCCTATCACTTTCGGTGTAAATATATATACTAAAATATCCACAAACCATTTACTGCAGATTTCTTCATTTTACCTGTCTCTGAACCCCCGATCACCCGCTCCATACATGAACACTGGTTTGTTTACATACATAAAAAATACAGTTCTTGATCCGCTTTCCGAGTACGGTTAAAGGTTGTTTAATAGGAGAAAGTTTGGGGCGGGTAAAGCTACAATTATTAACAGTAGTAAACTAAATGAAGAATTATTTAAATGGATTATTTGCACAAAATGTGGTATGGTATGATGTAAATATTTTTAAAAAATAGTGTTATTTTTATACGCGGCAAATTGCCGTAAAGTTTTTTTGTACATGTAAGTATTGTATGCACTGTAGCTTTATATTTTCTAACCCAAAATTTATACACAGAGCTACAGCTATATATGTTATGTACCGTATGTATTGTTTTATCACAAGTGTACACTTTCGAAAAATAGCCCAATTTCGACAGTCACGAGTACCCATGTGAATTTTTCATTCTCTGATATGTTGTTGTTCTGTCCGTGCATAATTAAGTCTTACTTAACCAGCAGCCAATCAGCGGTAAGCTGAATCCACCAATAAAAAAACTGTGGTTAAGGTGCGGGTATTGTTTATGTATGACGTAGCTGAAAAAGTTGAACGCGACGCGACCGGAAAAGTCAAACCAAATCGGTTTTAGTAATATTACCAATCAATTATCTTGTTTACCATAACTGACCTCCTTTATATTTCAGTTAAGAAGTAACTGTGTGGTCATGAATCAGTTGCCCCAAAATTTTAGTGCAAAGTCTCTTAAGGAGACGCAAATTGATGAGTATTCTTTGCATGCATTGTTCACAGAGCAGTTCAAAGTTGAAAACTATCACTGGACTAAAGTGCGATTTTTTATACATACTAATGAAATTACTAATTTAAGAAAAATGTATGACAAAATAGCTAAATGAAGCTACTCTGAATAGCTTAATAAAGCTATTTAGCTTATTCAAGCTATATAGCTAAATCTGGAGATTGTACTGGACCTGTTTAAAGAGGGATAATCTCGCATTAGCGAGACAGTGATCATTGAAATTAATGAAAAATCCCAATAGAATTAAAAAAATCTGGATAAGAAATGCAACGAATGTAATAAAAGAAGTTTTATTTTCCAAGAATGAACTTTGTTCCCTAAAATATCAGTGCTCCATTGCTGCAAACGAAAATAGGATGAATTTTTTATCATGGAAGTTGTGCATTAGTATTCTTGCATTGAATGTGAATTTTCCAAAAGAAAGTATGTTTTTTCCTTATAAAATGAAAATTATTGTGAGAGCGTGTGTTCATTTTGATGACATCGTTCTACCATGCAAACGAAATTCAATCATGTGCAACAATCATTGGTTACTTTTACTTTTGTATTTTGATCTTGACCATGAAAACTTAGAAGGTTGATCAAGCAATAATTTTTACAACTATTGTAAACAAATATTTTTAAAAAAATGAAATAAATTGTTTTCAAAAAAAAATTAATGCATAATAAAAAAAATGATGAGAGAAAAAGGATGCACTATATTTTCGTATAAAATGAGTCAAATAGGGAAGGAATAATTTTAGGTAAAACTTAACATTTGATTAAAATACATTGTACCGGTAATTCCATTTTTACTGCCAGAGGCTTTGGTAGAAAATCTTGTGAAAAGATTTTGTTTGTTTTTGGATTTCAGTGAAAATCTTTTAAATATCAAAGGTTGAAACAAAGATGCATTTTTATTGCATTAAGTGAGCCCTTATCAATAAAATGTGAATTTTTTCTTCTGGATAAACTTTTTCTGTAAAGAAAACAATACAAAAATGAAAAAATGTGTCAAAATCTAGCATTTACGAGGATGCTTTTATTTGCTCACTGAGACGAAGTCGGGGGGAGCTTATGCTATACCCCTGGCGGTGGCGTCCAGACCAGGTTAAGGATTTTGTTATCTCACCTGAGCTGAAAGCTCAAGTGAGCTATTATGATCACATTTTGTCTGTCTTCTGTCTGTCCATCTTTCCATCCATCTGTAAACTGTTTATATTTTGAACTTCTTCCCTTAAACAGCTTGACCAAATTTGGCACAAAGCATTCTTATGGGAAGGCAAAAATATTACCGGTAATTGCAGTTCTAAATGAAAGACCGATCTTTGTTCAAAGTGGAGAAATCCTCGAAACTGTAGAGAAAGGGGGGGGGGTGCATTTTTTAAAAATTGCTGAATCAAATTCAACGTATTTTAGCATAAATAATCTTTATGGAAAGGAAAATATAAATTGCATAAATTACTAGTATAGGCTAATTCTGTTTCAAATCTGAGTTATTAAGAAAATAATGAGAAAGGAAAGGCATGTTTCAATTAGTTTATAACTTTGAGTTCTGTATTCCATACTTCTAAAACGAGGTTCTCTTCATATGCAGCCATGTTGGACGTATGATAAATGGGTCGATCTGACAAAGATGAATTTGTTTGTTGTGCCACAGTTCACATGCGAAGGGAATCTTTGAAGCATGCAAGATACATTGATGCCGATGTTATACATGTACTAAATTTATCATTTGAATTTTGGTCACCTGCCAGGGCATTCGCTGCTTTACCACACATCTAGTTTTGTCTATATCTTATGATAAACATTTTTGTGAAAAAATGCATATAAAATTAGCTCTATCAAGCTATTCAGAATAGCTTAATAATGCTTTATAGCTTTTTGGAGCTAAATAGCTAAATCAAGAGATTGTACTGGACTTGAGCAAAGACATTGACATTATAAATGATATTTATGCCCCTTTTTGGGCCATTTTCTTATGTTAAAAAAAACCCAAATATATTCAGAATTGTAGCTTTTGTTGATCAACATTTTTTTATTTCAGGCATTATTTGCATATACAGTACCCAGTTCTTCAAATTCCTAGTCCTTTTCGGGGTAGGATTAGGAGTAGGCTGACTCGTTATAAAGCATTTCACCAGTCTTGTATGCCCTTCTATAAGGATTTTTTCAAATGTGCTCATGAAGTTGGACAACCAGTGATGCACGAAGAATGCTGGGAAGAGTTTCAAGATATGAAAGAATGTGAAAGTTTATGGAAGACAGTAAGACATTTCTATTTCTGTATTTTCTATAGTTGCATGCCATACAATGACCACAGTGCAGTACGTTTTTTCTCTATAAAGGTACATTCTGAAAAGGAGATATAACATATTTGCTTTGATGACCAGAATATAAAATTTTATCTTCAACTTATTTTCTACTTTTGTGGATTTTTTAAACCCCCCTTTGATGAGCAGTTATTGCCTGCATAACAAAATTAAATTGGATAAGGAAAAAATAATAGGAAGGCCATAATTCAGATGTTAAATGCTAGATTGTATAAACATGATAAAACTGAAAGGCTGGTCATATCAAACATCCTAACTGTTTCAGTAAGTTTTAAAATATAGAATACCTGATTAATGGTAAATCATAACTCAAAGTGAAAGGTGTAGAAAATAAACCACTGTGAGATGACTTAAATCAAATTTCTAGTTTTTAAAACAACAGACTTAGAAAATGTCACAACTAAATTTAATGCTAGAACAGTGTCTAATGTGTTGAATAAATTCTTAAGTAGAATGCATCTAACCAGTAAAATTTGTTCGTCACTTTACAAATCATAGATAGAACGTTAAAAAGATCTACGGTAAACAAAGCAAAATATCAGTATCAACACAGTTTTTAGCTCACCTGAACCGAAGGTTCAAGTGAGTTTTTCTGATCACCTGTTGTCCGTCGTCCGTCCGTTTGTAAACTTTTACATTTTTGACTTCTCTAAAACCACTGTGCCAAATTTAACCAAATTTGGTACAAAGCATCCTTATGAGAATGGGATTCTAAATTGTTAAGGCCAAAAAAAAATATATGTGTGTTTCCGGTTTCCAGACCGACCCTATTTTTTATGCGCCGACCCTAACACTTTTTATTCCAAATCCAGATTACCAACCGTAATTGGTTTAAACAATAGAGTCTTTACAAATCAGAGTTCAAAAAACGCTTGTAACAATTCAATAGAAAACACCACTTATCAAAGCGTTTTAAAGATTTCTAAGTGCAGATTGACAGTATGGTGTCATAACAGTATTTCACTGAAGGTTCACGTCAAAACATGGCTGAGCCAAAATAATTCCCGAATTTTCCTTTGAATTCGGGGTGTTTCCGCACGTGACAGGAGCTGATTTTTTTTTATGAGCTGAAAAACAATGTGTAAGAGGTCTAACTATCCCATTTTTGTAATAATGCGAGGTCATTTGAATTTTTGATGCGTGTTGTTTCCGGAGGGGGGTGAAAAGGCCCAGGCTTGATTTTCAAGCACATGTGTAACTTCGAGGTAAACAAAGTCTCACGCCTTGCTGGATGCACGTGTATATTGCTAGAAAATTGTAAATGAAGCGTTGTTCAAAAAGATGTCAAGAGGATTTTTTCCAAAAGTTCGTTTTGAATTTTTAATCTGTATGTAAAGTTGTGCAATTTTGGTAAGAATATATAGTAAAATTTAATACTGTAGCGACACCTGCATATGGATGAAAGTTATCCTTGGTTATTTTAGCTAAATTATCAATGCAATAAATAGTTTCGTAGGGCAGTGTTTTGTTAAAAGTTAATATAAAGATGTACAAGAAAAAAGCAGAGGCAAAGTTTTTTTTTTATATTTCTGGGTGTGGAGACTGCAGACATCGTAAGTCTTTGAATAGGCCCAACAATCATTCACATTATAAATATGATTTTAAAATGCTGCAGTTCAATTGCAAATGAAATTTTTAAAATAAGTCTTAAACCATTAATTATGGATTCATTTTTTTGGAATTATTGAAAAGATTTAATTCTAAGGCTCTCGTCTGATCAACCAGAATTTCCTCTGTTTCTGAATTCAACACTTACAGTTACAATATTAATGTTTACTATTATGTCAGTTGACCGGGAAAATAGAACTAATAACCAATATATGATATATTTGTGGCAATGAGTATTATACTCTGTTAATTTATAGTGGCTGTCATATTTATATTTTCTATTTACATGAAAATAAAATCTTTGTATACATTCCAAATAATCCTTGGATTTAAGAAAGCTTTAATTCTGTAACAGGTGTCACTATCCATGATTGCTCCACCTGTAAAATACATTTTCTTATTGTATAGAAAAATCATATGCTAGGAAAGGGGAAAACTTAAAAGCTCATTTAAAAAAAACAAAAAAAAAAAAAAAACTCATTTAAAAAAAACGTGATTGTCATTTCAAATTTGCCAGTTTAAAGTAAATGTAAATACTATAAAATTTAAGCACAGTTACGCCTTTTTGGACATTTTCATTAGGACAATACTGTCCACCGTTTAAATGCCCAGTTAACTCGTACGTTTATTACTTCTTATTAGAGGTAGGAGAAGGTCGTGGGCATTTGCCTCGGCTTATTCCCCCAGATTCTTTTATTTTTAAATCTTCTACACAGATCAAGACTGGCCAGAAAAGCTGTTACTTGTGTAAAGTATCATCAGGTAGCAAATTCATATTTTATTTAGGAGTAGGATGGAGCCACATGGGGTGGAGGGTCCAATTTTACAAAAGAAAACAGTTTAAATTCACCAAAGTTCAAATGTTATAATAAATGGCTTAACTTATATGCAAGCATTTTGACATATTTTTGATTCTTTAAAATTGTTTAGACTTTGGTCTCTGGACAATTCTTGGGCTGACACAAGTTTGATGCAGGTTTATATCCCAGTTGATTTTGATCTTCGTGAGAACTGTAATGCTCAATATGTGAAATGACTATACTGTGACAAAAAGGGATCAATGATAAACAGAATATCCTGCGAAAAAATTGAATTTTTTATATACAGGATCAGTTAGACTACATTGTCCATATTTTTTTGGTATATTATTCCGTAAAGCTGATATTATAATGTCTATTGTTGCTCAGGTGAGCAATGTGGCCCATGGGCCTCTTGTTTGTTTATATGCCAATAGGAAAAGTTTCTGTCTGCCCCTGGGGATGGGGGATGGGAAATTGTTTTAAATAAAACATGTTTACTAGCCACCTTGTTTTGGTTTATCTATGAAAACATACACATAAAACCTATCTTGAAAGTTAACAAATATGGAAAATTTATTTTTGACTATTTTTTTTGTACCTTTTCAATATCAAATCATGCACTCTAATATGATTTTTATTTCATAGTCCTTTTTGAAAGATTTCAGGCAGGAAAGTGGTCGTCATAACAATATTTTAATTTTTTTTACTCTAGAATGAAACTTAAATAAATGCATATATGAGACTCCTCGACAAGTTTGTGTATGGGCTATGGTACTCAGGTGACCGTTAAGGCCTACTGATCTCTTGTTTTAGAAACTGATATCTTATAATATGATACAATATCCATTTATTATACCCCCCGCAAACAAAGTTTGGGGGGGGGTATATAGGAATTACCTTGTCCGTCGGCCCGTCTGTCTGTGGAATCGTGTCTGGTCCATATCTGTCTTATGGAGAAACATTGGAAGTTCTTACTTCACACAAAGATTGCTTATGACCTAAGGGTGTGTCATGACCATGACCCAAGGTCATTCGGGCAAGGTCAAGGTCACTGGCGGAAAAATGCAAAATTTGTGTCCTGTCCATATCTTCCTTATGGAAAAGCATTGAATGTTTTTACTTCACACAAATATTGCTTATGACTTAAGGGTGTGTCATGACCTTGACCCAAGGTCAATTGAGGAAGTTCAAGGTCATTGTTTCGAAAATGCTTAATTTTGTCTGTGTCATTTCTTGTATTAATGGAAATATTAGAAGCTAAAATTTGACACAAAGCTTGCTCTTCTCAGGCCACATAAAATTATTTTTAGATTCTCATCTCCGTCTCTCTGAAAATGGCCTGCCCCGATGAAATTTTTATTTGGAAAAAAAAATGTGTGGAAAAAAAATTTCGGAAAAAATCAGGCTTAGTATACCAATAATTCAAAATGTTTAAATATTAAATGGCTGCTTGACATGTGGATTTCGTTTGATTTGAGTCATGGTTGTTAAAGGAAGGATGCAAATGTCCTCATGCATTAACAGTTAACTTAAAATAAAATGGAATTAAAGGATAGAAATTGGTTTGTTTACTCCTATTAGCATTAACAGTTTTAAAAAATAGAGCAGTTGTTATTTATAGAAAATGGTCAGTGAAATAAATTCATCCAATATTTTCTATAATAGCAAAAATACACATGTTATGATTTTTTTCTTAGCGGGGGGTATCAATTGTGAGCTTTTAGCATTAACAGTTTTAAAAAATAGAGCAGTTGTTATTTATAGAAAATGGTCAGTGAAATAGATTCATCCAATATTTTCTATAATAGCAAAAATACACATGTTATGATTTTTTTCTTAGCGGGGGGTATCAATTGTGAGCTTGCTCACAGTACCTCTAGTATTTTGTCTGTTCTCATTTATTTTTGTGTTACCAACTTACCATCACTGTCAAATTGACTGTAAGTTAAAGGAGAGGGCTCAAATAGGCATATTGCCTGCTGCATAATCCTAATTACATTTCATATTTTACATAATAAAATATTATTTAAATTAATATCTTACTGTTTTATATGTTTTGTATCATATCATATGATTGTAAATCGAAATATGATACAGTATTATATGCCAAAAATATAGTATAATATTTGCATTATTTCAATGAAAATAGTCATATCAAACATATCATATTGCAATAAGATTACATGACATTACATTTTTCTTGTATGTAATCATTATAAAGATCTGAAACTACAATTGTTTGCTGCTTGCATTTTTTAGGAATTGTACCAAAGTCACATACCATTTTGTTCACTATACTAAAGTCTTTTTTCTCATGAAATTCAAATGATTTTGTTGGACTCGGTTTACAACTACAAAAGGTCAAAGTTCATGATTTCAAATTTTCATGTTGATGAAATGTAAGCAATTTATGTTACTTTTTCAGTGAAACTACAAAACCCCGGTCAAAAAACAAAAACTTTTCACCAATTAATGCAAATGTTATACTATATTTTTTGCACATACTGGTAATCCTGTAACCGCAAACCTTTCCTTATCTTTGTTATCTTTCTGATTTAAGCTTGCCATTTATTTTGCATTGCTAATGACGTGGGAGTTCCTGGATTATATTTTTTTTTAAAAATCACAAGGTTTTCAAGAACTTTTCTTCAGTTAAAAGATTTTGTATTTGCTTTTTAATCTAAATATGAACATTTGTATTTTTCAGAAAATTCGAATAAATGTGCTAAACGCCAAGAGACACGAAGATGGCCTAGATTTTTTGGAGCGTCCACCTGACTACTTGTTCCACAGACCATTCATTACATTCAGGAAAGAAACAAAATTGTGAATGGCTATCATGATGTTTCCCAGTAATGATGAGCGAAACTTTTGTTGGTTTATATTTAGAATAAAAATTGTATTAAATTTTTCTTCAGATACCGGTATTTATTTATTGAGAGAGAGTAAGAATGAGAGAGAGTTTTGGTTTTTGCTTAGTGATTTCAAGGAGTTAAAAGCTACATAAATGTTTGATGAGTTATTTGGCTTATCTTCTTGTAAATTATTACATAGTAATTCTACAATGATTGATTCCTGGTGTAAAATCGCCATTCATACTAAAATGTTATTGCCTAAATCTGAGTTAAATTTTGTTATTTAAATTCATATCTATGCATTATTTCCTTTCAATCTCCGACTGCCTCCATAGTAGTTTTCAATTTCTATTGTAACGCTAACCGCTGCTGGCGTAGTATTATATAAATAGTGCCTGTTTGGGAGGGTAACAGTTGAAATTGACACCCCGAGAAAACCATTGTCAACCGACGCGAAGCGGAGGTTGACAATGGTTTTCGAGGGGTGTCAATTTCAACTGTTATCCTCCCAAACAGGCACTATTTATTTTGGTATACTGAATGTCTTTTTTAAAATTTTTAAGAAAATTTTACTGCTTTTATATAGGAATAACGTGAATTCTACAGCGAACCGTACGCGCATAATTTTCGCGCATGTAACATTTTTTAAAGTTACCTGTTGCCAAGTGCGTTGCTAACGCTGAGGGTAATAGTAAATATTATTAACTGCGTCTTAACCAATCAGATTTCAGTATTTAACATGAAAGTATAACAAATAATATATAGCGAACATACTTGTGTATACGTTAACAGTAGAACCATTTTAACAAGAGCTTGGACTTTGGCTAGTTGTGTCAAACAGCAATATGACGTAGGTCTGTCTATTTCATTGCTAGCCACTCAGCCATGGCTCTTTGAAATCAACAAGATTTGTCTGGCATTTGAGCTAAGAATATGCAGTCGATGCATATTTTGATTGAAACCCGGTCATTTTATATTTGTTTTGACGCAAGAAATAGATAGCTAAGCCCTACTGAAAGTCCTATGTCTTGTTAAAATGGTTCTAATTTAGAGAATTTTACTAATTTTTCATAATCAATGTATTAATTAGTGAAAGAGAGATGTTAATATAAACAATATAAGCTTAAAATTAATGGTCCCTGAGACAGGGGTTCAGGCCCTAGGGCGGGACTGATATAGTCACACAGTGAAAATGTATTGATTCAATACTGTACTGTTGCAGTCATGGGAGATAAAGTCATGAATTGTTATTGTGTTCATTTTGTCCTGATGTTAAATTGTGAAACTCACTGACCAGGCCATGGAGCTGATGTTGATATTTTTATTGGGGGCGTAGGTGATAAATATGGCCATGTATTGAACATTTATTTTTATGCCCCCCTTCGAAGAAGGGAGGGCATATTGCTTTGCTGCTGTCTGTCGGACGGTCCACCAACAGTTTCCGTTCATTTTCTTAGCAGAGGATGAACATATTGAAATGAAATTTGGTCTATAGGTTTTTCATGATAATATCTAGGTCAAGTTTGATATTGGGTACGATCAAGAAATTTTCGACAGAGTTATGGCCCTTGGACTTAGGAAAATTCTAGTTTTTTGCAGTTTCCGCTCATTTTCTTAGCAGAGGATGAACGTATTGAAATGAAATTTGGTATACAGGTTTATCATGATAATATCTAGGTCAAGTTCGTTATTGGGTACAATCGAGCAATTTTCGACAGAGTTTTGGCCCTTGGACGTAGAAAAATTCTAGTTTTTTTGCAGTTTCCACTCATTTTTTTCGTAGAGGATGAACATATTGAAATGAAATTTGATATACAGGTTTATCATGATAATATTTAAGTCAAGTTTGATATTGGGTACGATCAAGAAATTTTCGACAGAGTTATGGCCTTTGGACTTAGGAAAATTCTAGTTTTTTGCAGTTTCCGCTCATTTTCTTAGCAGAGGATGAACGTATTGAAATGAAATTTGGTATACAGGTTTATCATGATAACATCTAGGTCAAGTTCGTTATTGGGTACAATCGAGCAATTTTCGACAGAGTTTTGGCCCTTGGACGTAGAAAAATTCTAGTTTTTTTTGCAGTTTCCACTCATTTTTTTCGCAGAGGACGAACATATTGAAATGAAATTTGATATACAGGTTTATCATGATAATATTTAAGTCAAGTTTGATATTGGGTACAATCGAGGAATTTTCGACAGTTATGGCCAATGGACGTAGAAAAATTCTAGTTTTTTGCAGTTTCCGCCCATTTTCTTCGCAGAGGATGAACATATTGAAATTATATTTGGTATACAGGTTTATCATGATAATATCTAGCTCAAAGTCGATATTGGGTATGATCGAGCAATTTTCGACAGAGTTTTGCCCTTGATTGTAGAAAAATTCCAGTTATTTGCAGTTTCCGCTCATTTTCTTAGCAGAGGATAAACATATTTAAATTTGGTATACAGGTTTATCATGATAATATCTAGGTCAATTTCGATATTGGGTGCGATCGAGCAATTTTCGACAGAGTTATGCCTTTTGGACATAGAAAAATTCCATTTATATGCAGTTTCTCCTCATTTTCTTCACAGAGGGTGTACATATCGATATGAAATTTGATATACAGATTTATCTAAATAATATCTATGTCAAGTTTGGGTATGATAGAGCAATTTTCGACAGAGTTATGGCCCTTGAACTTAGAAAAATACCAGTTATTTGCAGTTTACATTCATTTTCTTTGTGCATGTTTCCAAGGGAGGGGGGCATAAATGTTTCACAAACATCACTTGTTACTTTGGGTAATTGTTGTGTGTCATTGAATCCATTTAAATGTTTAACTTCATCTTGAAAACTACATGGTTAATTGACACTTGACATTATAGAATTAAATTTGTGTTCTATTTCAGGAAATCTACTTTAATATCCTGTGCATTGTTTACTTGTAGAAATTTAATAAGCTGTATGCGTTTTGTGTACATAATTTAATGAAACTGAATATTATAAAAGATGAACCATTGAAAGCCTGCAGGTCTCTTAATTATTACCAAACGTTTACAGTTTTTGACTTTTGAAGCTAAGGTATAGATATATTCGAGATTCCCCAGACATTTTAACCTACCTACCACTCCCATTTACATAAATGAATGTTTTTCAATCATGAGATAATAAAAGTGGGCAACGGTCTGAGCAATATAAAAATGAAGCTTAAAATGCAAACATGAAACTGGCATATCAATATAAGGGCTATGGTAGTCAGGTGACTGTCAAAACCTATGGGTTTCTTGTTATTACATCAAGTCGAAATTATTCTTTTTTGTTTAACTGTTTTGTATGATATAGAAATGTTTTGTAAGCTTTTTAAGATCAAAAAGAATATCAAAACTGTCTCTCTACTTTTTTCCTTAAGATTGATCGTGTCTTCAGAGTTAACGAAACATACAAATGCGTAGTAAATATCACACACACGCGCGCACACACAAACACACTGTCTTTTGTTTTATATATTTTAAACATCATTGATACTTAAAGATTACCAATTTGTTGGGTTTTTTTTCAATCAAGCTACGCTAATTAATAATCAACGAAACTTCCTTTTAAAAATCCGGAAATCATCTGGATTTTTTGGTTTTTACAATCTTGCGCATGCGCATTACAGGTACAGGATGTTTCGCTCTAAAGGGAAAAGAGTACCAATTAATTTTCCATGGGGCTCATTGTTAACCTAAACCCACCTGGCTAGTTTGCTATTATTACAGACATATCCTTGGTCACATTTGAAAGTTCATTCCAAGCACTATAACACAAAATCAAAAGTATACAATTATTTAATGCTTGAGCAGTCAATAGACCAGAATATTTTTCCCGAAGTGCAGGGAACAGCTCAGTATGATCTATTGCCCGAGGCCAAGGGTCGAGGGCAATAGATCATACTGAGCTGTTCCCTGCACCTCGGGAAAAATATTCTGGTCTATTGACTGCTCAAGCATTAAATAATTGTTTATTACCTAATTCCTTTTTTAGTTTTCTGGGTTTACAATTTGCATATTGCAGATGGGTTTCTTCTTCTTCTTCCAATAAAGTGCAGGACTCGTTGGAGTATCATCGCACTTCGGCTTGTGCTCGGTGTGACAACAAGTGCATGTATATACAGTGCAGGTGAGATTAAAACCGGATAAAAGTTGGTGGTGCTCTAACGTAGACTGCATGCCAGGACCTCCTGTCGGAATACATCCAGGGAGGTACTGTCCACTGCTCTCTGTGGCAAATTGTTCCATATCCTGATACTGTCTGGGAAGAAGGAATGCTTATATAATAAGGTCCTAGCATAGGGAATCAGGAATCTGTTTGTGTGGCCTCTGGCTGAAGTCATCATTGGGTGTAGCTCAGTTGTTGGAATAGCTACTAGTCCATGCACTATCCTGTACATCATTATAGCTTTGTTTCTGGCTCGACGTTCTTCCAAGGATGTCCACTGGAGAATTTCAAGCATTGATGTTACACTGCTAGTATGTGAGTAGTTGTTCATCACAAATCGAGCCGATCGTCGTTGTACTGCCTCCAGTTTCTGGATGTTAAGGGCTGTGTGTGGGTCCCACACAGTACATGCATACTCCACTAAGGGTCTTACCAGCGTTGTATAGCATGCTGCCTTGGTATTACGTGGGCAGTGCTGCAAGTTGCGTTGAATGAAAGCTCTGGTGGAATTTGCTTTCTTCGTGATGTTATCGATGTGTTCGTTCCATCTGAGGTTCTTGTGGATGGTAACCCCGAGGTATTTGGCAGAGTCCACGACTTCTAACCTGTGTCCACGGATGTTGTAAGAGTTGGTCACAGGTTTTCGTTTGTTGGTGACTCTCAGCAGTTGGCATTTGCTGGGGTGGAACTCCATCTGCCAGTCTGTTTCCCACTGTAGTAAACTATTGAGATCTTCTTGTAGTTTAATAGTGTCTGTGTTGGTACAGATATTACGATAGAGTACGCAATCATCAGCGAAAAGTCTAACATTGGAGTGATGGACATATTCTGGGAGGTCATTTATGAAGAGGAGGAACATCAGCGGACCAAGAACGCTCCCTTGAGGGACTCCTGACTGGACGGGGGCATTGTTGGAGCTCTTCCCATCAACTATTACTCGCTGGTTCCTTCCACTGAGGAAGTCCCTAATCCATTGGAGTGTGGACCCTCTTACTCCGTAATACATTGCCTTGTATAGTAATCGCTCGTGGGGGACCTTATCGAAGGCTTTGGAGAAGTCCAAAAGGATAAGGTCTGTCTGTTTCCCGAGATCCATACTCTTGGCTAGGTCCTGGACTGTCAGGATCAATTGGGACTCGCATGATCTGTTCTTTCGAAATCCATGCTGGGCATCAGTGAGAAGTCCAAGTTTTTCCAGATGTTTGGAGATGCTACTGCATATTATGTGCTCTAGGATCTTGCATATGACTACTGTGAGAGAAACAGGATGTAGTTGGCAGCTTTACACTTTTCTCCTTTTTAGCTCACCTGAGCCAAAGGCTCAAGTGAGCTTTTCTGATCACAATTTGTCCGTTGTCTGTCGTTGTCGTCGTCGTCGTTGTTGTTGTCGTTGTTAACTTTTCACATTTTCATCTTCTTCTCAAGAACCACTGGACAGATTTCAACCAAATTTGGCACAAAGCACCACTAGGTGAAGGGGATTCAAGTTTGTTCAAATGAAGTGCCACGCCCTTTTTAAAGGGGAGATAATTGAGAATTATTAAAAATTTGTTGGTATTTTTCAAAAATCTTCTTCTCAAAAACTATTCAGCCGGAAACGCTTAAACTTGTGTGGAGGCATCCTCAGGTAGTGTAGATTCACGTTTGTTCAAATCATGGTCCCCGGGGGTAGGGAGGGGCCACAAGAGGGGGATCAAGTTTTACATAGGAATATATAGAGAAAATCTTTAAAAATCTTCTTCTCAGAAACTATCAGGCCAGAAAACCTCAAATGAAAATGGGAGCATCCTCAGGTAGTGTAGATTCAAGTTTGTTCAAATCATGGTTCCCGGGGGTAAGGTGGGGCCACAATTGGGGGATCAAGTTGTACATAGGAATATATGGAGAAAATCTTTAAAAATCTTCTTCTCAAAAACTATTAGGCCAGAAAAGCTCAAATTTAAATGGAAGCATCCTCAGGAAGTGTAGATTCAAAATTGTTCAAATCATGGTTCCCGGGGGTAGGGTGGGGCCACAATTGGGGGATCAAGTTTTACATAGGAATATATAGAGAAAATCTTTAAGAATCTTCTTCTCAAAAACTATTAGGCCAGAAAAGCTCAAATTAAATTGGAAGCATGCTCAGGAAATGTAGATTTAAGTTTGTACAAATCATGGTTCCCGGGAGTAGGATGGGGCCACAATTGGGGGATCAAGTTTAACATAGGAATTTATAGAGAAAATCTTTAAAAATCCTCTTCTCAAAAACTACTAGGCCAGGAAAGCTCAACTTTGAGTGGAAGCATCCGCAGGTAGTGTAGATTCAAGTTTGTTTAAATCATGGTCCCCGGGGGTGGGGTGGGGCCACAATAGGGGGATCATGTTTTAAATAGGAATATACTGTGGTTTCATTAATTTTCGTGGGTATCAATTTTCGTGGATTTTCTGAAAACCACAGTTTCAAGGATACGTAATTTCGTGGCCAATGATCCTATCAATACAAAATGTTAGTTGATATTGAACTTCAATGAATATTTAATTTCGTGGATCAACTTAACAACGAAATCCACGAAAACTGGTATTCAACGAATATTGATGAAACCACAGTATAGAGAAAATCTTTAAAAATCCTCTTCTCAAAAACTATTTGGCCAGAAAAGCTCAAATTAAAATGGAAGCATCCTCAGGTAGTGTAGATTCAAGTCTGTTCAAATCATGATCCCCGGGGGTAGGGTGGGGCCACAATTGGGGGATCAGGTTTTACATAGGAATATATATAGAGAAAATCTTTAAAAATCTTATTCTCAAAAACTGTTAGGCCAGATAGGCTCAAATTAAAATGGAAGCATCCTCAGGTAGTGTAGATTCACGTTTCTTCAAATCATAGTCCCCGGGTGTAGGGTGGGGCCACAATTGGGGGATCAATTTTTATATAAGAGTAAAAAGAGAAAATCTTTTTAAAAATTTCTTTTAATAACTATTTGGCCAAGAAATCTCAAATTGGCATGTAACCATCCTCAGATAATGTAGATTCAAGTTTGTTCAAATCATGGTTCCTGGGGGTAGGGCGGGGCCACAATGGGGGATACATTTTTATATATAGAGAAAATCTTTAAAAGTCTTCTTCTCAAAAGTATTAGGCCAGGAAAGCCCAAATTTGAGTGGAGGCATCCCCAGATCATATAGATTCAAGTTTGTTTAAATAATAGTCCAGGGGTAGGGTGAGGCCACAATGGGGGATGAAATCTTACTTAGGAACATATAGAGAAAATCTTTCAAAATCTTCTTTTTAAAGACTATTTAGCCAGAAAAGCTTAAACTTGTGTAGAGGCATCCTTGGGTAGTGTAAATTCAAGTTTGCAAAATCACTAGTAGTAGGGCGGGACCGTGATGGCGGTTTGAATTTATACGTAGGAATATATAGAGAAAATCTTTAAAAATATTCTGGGAAAGTTTTTGGTCCAAAACTCAGTACTTAGTGTGAAAGCACAGGTTATGAGATTAAAGGTAGATTTAAGTTTGATGAAACCATGATTCCCTAGAGAATAGTGGGGCCACGAAATGGGGGGGGGGGGGTATATAGGAATAGAGAAAAATCTTAGAGGTACAACAACAAAAGGGGCTTGGTATTTACCAAAAAATAAGAGGTGGATAAAAATTGGCAGATTTTCAATTTTTTTTTAGCAAGATCTACTGTACTCAGTTGTCAAGCTATTTTGATACTGTAATGAATTAAGGCAATTGTTGCTCAGGTGAGCGATGTGGCCCCTGGGCCTCTTGTTTAAAGATTGGAACTACATTTGCCTCTTTCCAGTCTGATGGTAATTTTCCTTGTGTAATGGAGGCCTGAAAGAATGTTGTAAAAATTGGAGCTAAATTTTCTGCTTGTTCTTTAATAAGTCGAGTTGGTATTTCATCTGGGCCACTTGCTTTATGGATGTTTAAGTTACGTAGCAGTTTACACACTCCGTTCTCTGTCATTGTGATGTTATCCATGGCAGGGTGTGGACTTGGCCTTTTATCTGGAATGGTACTTACATCTTCATCACTGTTAAAGACTGAGGAGAACTGTTGGTTTAAGATGTTTGCTTTGGACTTCCCGTCTGAGTAAGTTAAGCCATCTGTGTCTCTGAGTGGAGCAACTCCTATTGTTTCACATCGTTTGCTCTTTATGAAGCTCCAGAATCGCTTTGGGTTGTTTGTTAGCTCAGGGCTGATCATGTCCTCGATGTAGTTCTTATAGGCTGTTTTACACTCTTTTTCTGTCAGTTTTTTTAGGCGTTGGTATCTTTTGATGTCGGCCTTATTGTTGGTGTTACGTGCTTTGATGAAGCTCCTTTTCTTTCGTCTTGATAATCTCTTAATATCTCTCGTTATCCATGCCTGGTGAAATCTGGTTGACGAGAGTTTTGATGGTACACTCTCCTCTAAAATATTTAGTAGGTTCTTTTTAATGAAATCCCACATTTCCTGGATAGGGCTCATTGGGTGGAATATTGAGTGGAAATTGGTGTTCATGCTTCTCGTCAGTTCTTCCAGTTTGGTGTTATCCGCCTTTTTCCACAAGTATATTTTGCGCTGGGTAGGCTTGTTTATCTTTGCTGTGATGTCTGTGTCTATGTAGACAATGTCATGATCACTGATTCCTGGTAGAGGCTCGCATCTATTGACCAATGATGGTCTATTGGTCAGGAACAAGTCTAAAACACGATCTTTTCTAGTTGGAAACGAGACTATTTGTTCCAGATGGTTGTCATGAATTAAGTCTAGGAATTTCTTATTCACCGATGTTGGGTAGTGGTGGTTGTCTACAGTCTGTGTTGTCCATTGGATGTCTGGTAGGTTGATGTCAGCGCCTATCCAGAAGACAGCTCCTTTATATTTCTTCTTCAGTTGGTCCACTTGTTGCTTTAGGTCCTCCATGTATGCCAAATCACTGCTGGGTGGACGATACATACTACCAACTATCAGTGATTTGTTGTTTTGTAGTGAAATTTTCACAAAAATGGATTCTGTATCATTTTCGTTGTCTGGATTCACTTCTTCACTGATGTAGTTGGACCTTACAGCAACCAGCACACCTCCATAACCATCCCTCCTGTCTTTTCTGTAGACATTGAATCCGTCTGGGAAGATCTCAGAGCTGCAGATGTCTTTTCGCAGCCAGGTTTCGGTGCCAATAATGATATTTGGGTTTGATGAATCAATGAGGTTACCAATTTCAGATTTTTTATTCTTTACACTCTGAAAGTTGATGATGAGGATTTTAGTGTTCTTCGGTTTTAACTTTTTGTTCAAAGGTGGTTCTTTGTTGTTTTGTTTCAGAGGTGTAGATGCAGCAGATGGAGGCCCGGGACTCAAGGAGATGTTGGAATCTGATAGATGCTCAAAGATATTGGATGAAGAGTTTATAACAAATTAATCAAAAAGTGAGGTAGAGAAGTTTGGCATTCCACATGCTGTGCATTGCCAAGATATATGGAGGGTAATCGTGTTCAAAAATCCAGACATGTAAACTTGTAAATCCGAATATGCAATCGTGTTGATGTGTGAGCCTGAGCATGAATATGTGTAATTCTGATCGTGTAACCTATAAAACTCGGGCATAAACACGTGTAAGATTTGACTCAGTTCCTTCGCATGATGCACATTTTGCAACTTTATTGTTTACATTAGTTAATTAAACCTTCAACTTTGCACACTTACAATCCGTAGTTTCTGCATTTGTACCTTCAGGCTTGGCAATAGCACATCTGACATTATACAAATTGACAAATGTAAAGTCTACAAGTTTGTCGAATTTTGACATGACCTTATATGGAAACAGTGACGTCACTGATAGAAAAAGGCTAGCTGCAGGTAAAGGCATGCCGTAATCGCCGGAATAGGGACGGAATAAATTAAAAAAAAATATTGGGTAAGCCTATATAATCATATTATCTCTGGATAACAACATTTCATAGAGTATTATCTTTCGGAAAATTAAATTATGAGATTGGTGTACATTTTATCAAGAGAATGTATAAAAGATGCGAGTAAAGAATTTGATCGGCTTCAGATATCCTCTTAGAACTGAAAAAAAAATACATTTAATGACTTTGTTTGAATACACGTGTATAAAGATATATACGCATTTTTATTCATAGACGTCTGAACCGGGAGGGGAGGAATGCTAGGGGGGGGGGGGGGGGGGCTAGCCAGCCCCCCCCCCCCCACTTTTTTGCCAAGTTAGACCTAACCATTAGGAACATAGCAACAGGGAGGGTTCAACCCCCCCCCCCCCCCCCTACTTTTTCCTCGCAACAAACAAAATTGTTCCTTAAAAGACCTTAAAGAGAATGAAATATTAATAGTGATATTGAAAATAAGAGTCATAGTAGGTATACTAGCACCCCCCCCCCCCCTCCCCCCCACACACACACCACCACCACCACGGATTAGGAATTTCATGATTGGGGGGGGGGGGGGAATTGGGTAGGTAAGATTGGAGTTATTTGTATACCCTCCCCAACGGATTAGAATTTTCATGATTATGGGAATTCTTGTCAATATTTTTCATGATTAGTTTAGCCCCCCCCCCTTTCAATTTGCTTCCGACGCCACTGTTATTAGAGTACATGCAAAAGTATAGGCCTCGACTGAATTAAGAAAATATCTCCAAATGCATCCTTATCGCTACCACAAAGTTGTGACAAGACCCCCCCCCCCCCCACGCGAAAAATTACACGGGGTCCGTCAGCTGAGTTGCAAAGTTATCGATAAGAAAAACAAACTATTTAAAGACATTGGTTTTGAGGTTGTGCTTACCCGGTAATATGAGACATAAGAAGCGACACCCTCTTTAAAAGAAATGAATAAAAATTCCAAAGATAAGGTTAATTGTCGTGAAATTAAAATGTTTATAAATCATTTTAAGAAATGTTTCTTTGCATTGTCGGCAATATATAGGAAAAAAAAGCCTATCATGCAGGTAAAAATTGACATTTTTTTAAAACTATTTTAAGCAATTATTACGGGATTGAGTATGACGTCCTGAATGTCGGTTCAATACAGACTCACTTTGTGAAGTTGGCTGATAAACATTTTCTGGAGAGCTAGTATAATACAGCTTTACAGCCACTTGTGAACTAGGTGCAGTTCTGTAGCTCCCTGTCTAAAAATACAGATGGACGATCTTTGAGCTACAGTGCCTCCCATAGTAAAACTTCAATTTACGGTGCAAAAAATATGCGCTAGGTTTTTTTTAATTATTATTGAAGATTGTGTTATTATTTATCTTTCACTTACACAACAACAAAAAGTATAAATACATGTAAAGTAACATACATTTTTCCGCGAAAAATTACCAAATCCTTGCAGGTCGTTTATTCTTACTACTTCAGAATATAACAAGAGTAAAAATGGGGTACTCTATATGCAATGTTTTTGCCCAAAAATGACTAAGTTCAACAGCTGATATTTTTATAAATTATCAGGAATCAAAATCCTAGCAATTTGCATACTTCTGATATATATGTATAAATGATCTGCAAAAGAACAACTTCCTATCTTGAAAACTGTTCGAGGAGTTATCGGTACAATAAGGGTACCTTTTTGACAGCCACTCGCCCGTCTGCAATTTTTACTATTTCAATAATCGGAAACCCAGTTAAAAATTCACTCTCAAAATTCTTAGAGTTCAGAAGCAATGGAGTTACATGGGACCTCACGGCGGTCTTCGAACCCCATACCGCTCAAAATATATTTACCCCCTTAGGAAATTTCTTGATCCGTCTCATTTCTAGAAAAGAGTACGTATTTACTTATATTCCAGTTTAAATTACATGTCAATTTTTTTTAGAGATATAAGATATTAGGCATTTCCTCTTATGATACCATGATAATTATATTACGGAAATTAGCGCATTCGTCACATCGGCAACGATTTTTTTTCTACATGAACATCTTCCTGTTTGGTCCAGTTTCAATCATACCTCAATTTTTTTTTCTAAAAATAATACCGGTGTTTTCGATAGAAAAGGTGTCGTTCATTAAAAGCTTATTGCAACAGTTTAGTTGAATATTATGTTTATTTTTCGTTCATTTCGGTCCGGCGGTTACGGCAAGCCTTTTCCCGCAGCAAGGCAGTTGCCATATAAGGTCATCTCAAAATTCGACAAACTTGTAGACTTTACATTTGTCAATTTGTATCATGTCAGATGTGCTATTGCCGAGCCTGAAGTTACAAACGCAGAAACAACGGATTGAAAGTGTGCAAAGTTGAAGGTTTAGATAACTAATGTAAACAATAAAGTTGCAAAATGTGCATCATGCGAAGGAACTGAGTCAAATCTTGCACGTGTTTATGCCCGAGTTTTATAGGTTACACGATCAGAATTACACATATTCATGCTCAGGCTCACACATCAACACGATTGCATATTCGGATTTACAAGTTTACATGTCTGGATTTTTGAACACGATTACCCTCCATAAAGATATATACTAGTTGATGCTAATGCATTATACATGTACGTCGACATGTGGAGACAGTCTCCACGTGATACCACTTACTGCAGTCATCGCATGCAACTCCTCTGTCTTTCCATGTCACTGCCCTTGTACACACCTGACATGGGTACTTAGGTGTTCTTGGACCAGGGTTGGATTCAATATCAGATGAGATTGTCAGCATTAACAGGGCTAGGTATATGAGAGTGTGTTGAGTGCGATCTAGTTCAAATTTCTGTGTCTGATCATGAGTTTGATACTTAGTTCTAAAGGATCAAATGATTTACTTTCATTTACACTTGATGTTTCATGGTTAATTGACCTATTCCACAATATACAGGACAGCAATCCGAGAAAAAACAAGGATTTCATTCTGATGATCTCCATTGTTTACATTGACGACTTCCCGCGCCGGAAGTTGTCATATCAGATACAACTTTACAGCATTTTCGTTGATCGTGGTTCTTATATACAATCATGTTTCGTGCCATTATGCAATATACTAAGATTTTTTCATCGTTTACATGCACCAAACTTGTTGCATGCATTACAACATCTCAGTTTATTATTAGTTTACACAAAGAAGGAGGAGTCTTTAACCCATTAGATTTTAAACAGGCACGTAGCATCAGGGGGGGCCAGGGGGGGGGGGGGGGGGCTGGGCCCCCCACTTTTTCTCGCAGTAACAAATTTTTTAAAATTTACATTTAAAAAATGGAATTATCATTGAGGTGCCCCCCCCCTTTTTTGGGAGTGTGTAAAAATTTGATATGAAAATAAGGAAATGAGTAGTGAAATTGAAGTTGGATGAGTCTGCCCCCCCCCCCCCCCCCCACTTTCAAAAACGATGCTACGTGCCTGTTAAATAGTCTTTTATACGGAAGCGTATTAGTGCCACATATACACTTCACATTTTTTTATTTTCTACACTTTAAAGTGTAAATTTTACACTTTAATCTGTAAATTTTACACTTTATTCCGTAAAATTTACACTTTAATCTGTAAATTTTACACTTTAATCTGTAAAATTCACACTTTAATCTGTAAAATTCACACTTTAATCTGTAAAATTTACACTTTAAAGTGTAAAATTCACACTTGAATCTGTAAAATTCACACTTTAAAGTGTAAAATTTACACTTTAATCTGTAAATTTTACACTTTAATCTGTAAAATTCACACATTAATCTGTAAAATTTACATTTTTAAGTGTAAAATTCACACTTAAATTTGTAAAATTCATACTTTAAAGTGTAAAATTTACACTTTAATTTGTAAATTTTACACTTTAATCTTTAAAATTTACACTTTAATCTGTAAATTTTACACTTTAATCTGTAAAATTCACACATTAATCTGTAAAATTTACATTTTTAAGTGTAAAATTCACACTTAAATCTGTAAAATTCACACTTTAAAGTGTAAAATTTACACTTTAATCTGTAAATTTTACACTTTAATCTGTAAAATTTACACTTTAATCTGTAAATTTTACACTTTAATCTGTAAATTTTACACTTTAATCTGTAAAATACACACATAAACCTGTAAAATTTACACTTTAAAGTGTAAAATTCACACTTAAATCTGTAAAATTAACACTTTAATCTGTGAGATTCACACTTTAAAGTGTAAAATTTACACTTTAATCTGTAAATTTTACACTTTAATCTGTTAAATTCACACTTTAATCTGTAAAATTTACACTTTAATCTGTAAATTTTACACTTCAATCTGTAAAATTCACACTTTAATCTGTAAATTTTACACTTTAAAGTGTAAAATTCACACTTTAATCTGTAAAATTCACACTTTAAAGTGTAAAATTTACACTTTAATCTGTAAAATTTACACTTTAATCTGTAAAATTCACACTTTAATCTGTAAATTTTACACTTTAAAGTGTAAAATTCACACTTTAAAGTGTAAAATTCACACGTTAAAGTGTAAATTTCACAGTTTAATCTGTAAATTTTACACTTAAAAGTGTTAAATGTACACACTATGCCGTAAAATTGGCTCATATTTACACATAGATTGGAGAGTATTTATCATTTTCAATGGTTTGATCGAAGCATTATGGACTGAAATATTTTAATTAGTAAATATTTCAAACTTTGTTTTAAATACAGTGACATCATTACACAGTGATATTTTAAAAAAAAAAAACCGTGGATTTCTCAAATAGAGATAAGTGGTTTTATGCCTCGGCTTTTTTTCCACACTTTTATATGATGATTTTACAATAAAAATAACAAATAGTATTGAATTATTTACTGATCATTCAAAGAATATACATTATGTATCATTCTGTCTAAACAAGTACGTTCAGTACTTTGAGTTGTGTACGTACTACAAAAACTTGATTAGATAAAATTGTACTCTATACAAATGAATACAATTGACGCTTTAAACTAGTAAAAGTCTTGTATACATTTAGCAGGCTTGAGGACTGTGTATTTGCATAAAAGTGAACAAAAAGTCAAAACCACAACACATTGTTACAGATAATTCTACATTTTATGTTGCGGCCACCATATAATTATGTGGTGGCCAGCTGGCCGTCAGATAAATTAGTGGTGATCGCTAGTTTTTAGTCCATTAAATTATCACTTTTTTCAGTTTTTGGTGAAAATTTTAATCTGATTGAAAGAGACGAGGGAAACGGCTTGCATTATTAAAAGCCCTTAGTGTTGAACATTTTTTGGCCATGCGACACTGATACATTTTGTCTAAGAGAATTTAATTATAACTGTTTCAGTTTTTGAAAAATTGAATACTGTTAATGAGAACTCATTTCTCGATTGCAATGTTTATTATTAAAGCAAGATCAAAGAAATGTCGGACATTTAATTAAAACAGCCATGTGGTGTTGACATAGTATTTTACAGATTAATGTGTGATTTTTACAGATATATGTGTAAAATTTACAGATTAAAGTGTGAAATTTACAGATTAAAGTGTAAAATTTACAGATTAAAGTGTGAATTTTACACTTTAAAGTGTGAATTTGACACTTTAAAGTGTGATTTTTACAGATTAAAGTGTAAAATTTACAGATAAAAGTGTAAATTTTACAGATTAAAGTGTAAAATTTACAGATTAAAGTGTAAAATTTACACTTTAAAGTGTAGAAAATAAAAAAATGTGAAGTGTATATGTGGCACTAATACGCTTCCGTACTTTTACCTTATATGAGGCTTTAAAACTGTTGATTATTTGATACTCCATTTTGATAACATTGAATTTGGTACTTAAAACAGCGTCTATGTAAAGGAATACATTCCCTGAGAAAGGATGTAACATTATTACCTAATCAAAGGGATTTTGTTGTTTTATTACATATTAAATATTTGCGTCTATTTTGAACTGCCGCTCAATAGACTGCGATCTATTAGACCGCCGGTCAATAGACTTCGATCTATTGGACCGCCGGTCAATAGACTGCGATCTATTGGACCGGCAACGTATTTCAGAACGCGGGTATGTTAATGTTACATCCTTTCGATAGTTCTCATGGAATGTATATTCCTTTACATAGACGCTGTTTTTAGTACTTGGTGAAACCAAATTCAATGTTATCAAAATGGAGTATCAAATAATCAATAGTTTTAAAGCCTCATATAAGGTAAAAGACTACATGTATTTAAAATCTAATGGGTTGAAGATTCCCCCTTCTTTGTGTAAACTAATATTAAATTGAGATGTTGTAATGCATGCAACAGGTTTTGTGCATGTAAAAGATGAAAAAAAAATCTGAGCATATTGCATAACGGCTCGAAAACTATCTGCAATATGCAAATTGTAAACCCCGAAAACTAAAAAAGGAATTAGGTAATAAAACAATTATTTCACGCTTGAACAGACATTAGACCAGAATTTTTTCCCTTGGCTTTATAAATGAATATTTTTTAATTTACATATTGTCCCTTTAAATATGTAATAACTTTTTTATTCATAATAAACTTTTCGCGTATAATTGCTGTTTTGTGTGATATCTATATATTTCTTTAAAAAAAATATATATGTTTTTTAAGAATATTTGTATATGTCACAGGATTAATTATTTTAATTAATTAGTATTCATATTTGCGTTCACTTATTTCAACATTTCATGTTTTCATTTCCCATTTTTCATTTGTGTACATTCACATCGCTCCATCCATTCATACAATCATTCATAGTATGATAGTAGTACGAGAGGTCACGTGGTTACGTTTGGCGGGTGGATCTGTGAATGAATGGGTGGGTTAGACTGGTTTTTCGGGTTTAAGTGAGTGAGTGCGCATGTCCGTTTGCATTATCGAATTTTTAGCACGAACTTTGATTTAATTAATATCACGACGCCACCCAAGACAGACGGTTGAATTATTAAGCTTCATAGCTTGTCAACCCGACTATTTGCTTAGTTCATATTGCTGTTATACTTGATGAGTTATTTTAATCAAATATGTGTAATTTAAATATTATTTAACTAAAGATAAATTTAATGAGTGAAATTAGAGAATGAGAGTGTTTTAGTAATATTATAATTGTATATGATTATAGATCACCTAGCTGTACTTGAGGAACCCATTTATTCGATATACAAATACAACAATAAATATTCAGCGTCATTTCCACAAAAGGCCTTGGAGTTCTTAATTGTTCCCAAAATGTAGCCCAGAATATTATATATCAGCTACCCCTTGACATATACATAATTACACGTTAAAATGTTCAATGCAGTTAAACTCCATTTTTTAAATTCGCTGGAGAAGTGTACAAATGTAAATATCTTCAAAAATTACAATACATCATATTGTTTAATTTTGGTTTTAAGTTCACCCAGTAAATTGAAACTTTGATATTGTTCATTGTAGCTTTTCTGGGTGTGTGCAAATACAAAATTTAGAGTATGTCATATTGAGATTTTTGTGCTCGCACCCACTCAGTTTGTTAAAACTGTGATTATCTGATTTTGTATTCACACCTATCCAGCCAATAACAGTGTACAAAATGATGAAATGCTAATATGTACTCTTTCATGAACAATGCTGTAGTAACTATATCTTGAAAGCCTTTTTTTTAATTCTATTTGTTACGTAGTTACTAGGGTAACTAAATATCATCAAATCGCTGATTTTTTTTAGGCATAAACAATTCTGCTTCATGGAATCTGTAGCAAGTTAGTAACCTCATTTTTGTACAGGATGACAATAAAATAATTTTGCTTTAATAGTTTCTAAATTGCTTTGATTACAAAAATTTATCATAAATACTAACAGTAATTGTTTTCGTTAATAAACAGGTAAATTGCATTTTTTGAATAGAAATATGTAGAAGAAGATCATACAGCAGCGTTGGAGTAGATGGTTGACCCTCCTATCACAGCCACCTACATTATTAATTCAATTCAAACGTGTGTCATTGAACGGAATGTTCAAATTATTGAATGGATTGGATAAGAGTCATAGCCTATGTAAACCCTTTCAAACATACAAAGTCAAGAAGAAATTATCTATAGTCATAAGAATATAGTATTACAAGTTTACAGAATATTATTGATATTATGTGCATATAAGACAGGGGATACTTGAATATTAAATAATTATCTGAATATTTATCATATATGATTGTATGACATATTGTTGGTAGACATGTTGACTCACACCTACACTAACAAACCTATCACCTTCATTTATACCTGCAGGGATACAAACATAAGAATGACATTTTCATGATCCAGCCCATTTGAAAAGAACAGTAAATAAAAGGGGACTATATATTAAGTAAATATACATGTATAATACTTAAATAGGTTTAAACCGTGTAATCTAAGAGAATCAAAAACGCGTTGGAGCTCTAATATAAATATAAACATGGGAAACAATTTTACAATTTTATCTATATGAAAAATCAGAACTACCATAAAGTATAGTTCATATAATAAGAAACACTAATGTCAATAAGTTGTTTCAAAAGTTCGTCTCTTTGTTGAGTATATCTTGGATATCCAGGGGAAAAAATCACATTTCCTTCAGATGCAGACCTACACTATAAACATCGACTCCCATCAGTTTAAAAAATCCTTTAAGTTCTGACTTAAAGAAAGATAAAGTTGATGAAATTTTCTTTCCTGCATGAAGATTATTCCATAATTTACATATAGACGGAGCAAAGCTATTGTAATAAGTATATAGTGGTAGATAGTAAAAAAGCTCATTCGACCTAAGATTATATGTATGTTCAGTTAGAAAATATGATTGAATTCAATCTAACATATCTTGTGGTGCTAAACCATTTATAATCTTGGAGAATATAATTAGTTTATGTTTATCCCTTCGAGATTGTAAGGTTTCCAAATTAAGCTCACAATATAAAATGATTTTAGAAGAATTAACTCTGATCCCTGTCACTGTCCTGGTTGCTTCAATTTGTACATGTTTAAGCAAATCGGATTTTCCTTGATACAGCTGCTCCAAACAACATCACCATATTCCAGTCTAGGTCTGATAAAAGCCGAATTTTAACAAGTGTTTATCTATCAATTGTATGCTTGAGTAATCTTAATATATTCAACTTTTTGCATGCCTTTTCATATATACCATTAATATAATTAGATCAACCATCCTCCGACTGTATATTTAGATGCAAACCTACTTTTTTAAAAATTTGATTACATTTTTGCTGTATGCTATTGTTTTAATTTTGATGAAATATATTACGTCAGTTGACTGTGTTTCCAATTTACTGGTAATTAATGGAATTGAAAACTCAAAATGATAGTTCTAAATAAATTGCATTTTTTAAAAAGAACTATGACTCTGCATATGCAGAAAATTGGATGGTGCTTCAATAAAGTTAATCCGACAAGTTTATGAAAAATTATTGTTAAGTATATATGTATAATACAGTATACATAAAAAAAGATAAAAATATGACAACCATTCATTTATTTTTTTGTCAGGGATGCTGACTTCTTCAAATTAAGCATAGGTATCTGACATTATATCCTTTTGTCTTGATATAAATATATATACCCTTTACCCAATAAAACAGTATAGAGGTTATATTTTCAAATATTAGAAAATACAATGCCAGGTGCTTGTCAAATAGAGCTCTGTTGAATTGCCTTAAAAGTGACAATAACGGGCAATACATTTGTTAGATATATTTATCAGAAATTATGACAAGTTGAAACTTAAAATTCTGTCACATGAGGGAATGAAAACCATGTCATCTATGTCAAAAAGTATTCTAGCCCTACTCGCCTGTTCCATTCCGAAGCAAACGGCCATTTTCTTAGCTTTATTTACATAGTATAGTAATAATAAATGGATATCATATTTTCAGTCTCAAATTAAATGATTAAGTGGACTTATCAACCTAAAAGAAATTAGCCTGTCCACATATGTATCGGACAGTGTGAACCTTTTAAAACTAAAACTTTCAAATATGTTCATGATTGTACATTTAAACTGTGTAGAGTAAGTTCCAGTTCAGATCAAAACTCTTAGGTTGGGGTCAATTCTCAACAGGATCAATTTTCAACGTGTCGATGTCTTCAGAGTTTAGAAAAATCTTTCTCATACCGTTGAAAAATGACCCCGGGTATAAATTTCACGATTTTGGTCTCAATTTTCAACGTTGAAAAATGACCCCCGGGTCAATATTCAAATTTGAAAAATGACCCCCGGGTCAATTTTCAACCCGGGTCAATATTCTTCGTTACACCGGCAGTTCAAAAAAGACGCATATATTTAATTTGTAATAGAACAACAAAATCCCTTTGATTAGGTAATAAAAATACATAGGGTCCCATAGCGTTTATAGGTCAAAATACGAGATTCGAAATACGAGATTCAAGATTCGAAATTCGAGATTCAATATCTAAATTAACCAATCAAATCATGGATCTGAAAGATGTATCCTAGCGACATCAAACTGTTCTAAATAAAGATCATCAGTACATGCTCTTATATGCAAATAAATGCTATGTTCACTTCTCCCTAGCTAACTAACTGCAAATTTACCAATTTGTCGCCATGCACACAGAACACCAAATAAAGAAACTGTGTGTGGTGTGGGGAATGCAGAGAAGATGGCGGCAAATTATCTCAAATAATCAGTACAAATACCAACCATTAGGCTGTTATTTGTTACCTATCCTGCAAATACATTGATAAAAAATGTTATCGTCACATCACATAGCCGATTAAGTTAATGTGTACATATGGCCAACGTTCATGTAATTCTTATATACAAGGAGGCGGACGTATCAGGCGGGGATCCAGAAAAATAAATTCCAAAATTGATTTGAACTACACATAAATGCTTTGATAATTGTTTGAAACTATCGCACAGGTCAAAATGCGTGATAGAAGCTATGTATAGTGTAATTGGAAATTTTCATTTTATATCAATATGTATTAACTATTATAACATAAGAGTATAGCACAGGCAATACATGTCCTTTACCGGCACCACCCCCTCCCCATGATATATTTTAAAAAATTAATATCTTTAAAACCAGTGGATAAAAAAGGAACGCAAGTCGAACTCGATGAGTGCTGATAGCGAAAACCAAAAAAAAAGAAGCCCGGAAAACGAAGAGAAAACAAAGTGGGGACAGATTAACTGACAAATTAAATGAGGACTATAGCCCCCCCCCCCCCCTGAAATTTATATATTGAAAACAGATCATTGAGTACAAATCATCCGCACACGATTTAAGAAAATTTCATGATTTTTTTCATAATTTTCGCTAGGTGATGTACATGTATAAGACATCACAAATACCCAAAACCCTCTCACGGAAAAGGAAATGCTAGGTTATGAGAGAGAGAGAGAAAGAGAGAGAGAGAGAGAGAGAGAGAGAGAGAGAGAGAGAGAATCTCTGTAATCTCGACAATGGCATTGATACCCTACAATACATTATTCCTATCTGGATTGTTGTCATTTAGATTGTCTATATCATTATCTTCTATGGTTTAAAACTTTATCATAACCTATATTTTGATATGTTGATTATTTCATTGAATTTCGTTTAGATTAAACAGATCTTTCTTCGCGGGCCGATTTTCACAGAGTTGGGGCGAATAAACTACGGGTTGAAATGTTTCGGGGGAAAATACATACAGGGCAAACAAATTCACTTAGATTTGCAAAGTTAACAGTGTTATCACTTATTTAATTGTTTATACTGTGTGGGGTTAATTCATCAAAGTTAATTTAACTATTTTATATCCACTATATAAGTGCTTTTAAGACATTTATTTATATATAAGAGTATGTACGGATGATCTTTATTTAGAACAGTTTGATGTCGCTAGGATACATGTTTTCAGATCCTTGATTTGATTGGTTAATTTAGATATTGAATCTCGAATTTCGAATCTTGTATTTCGAATCTCGAGTGAGCCTTCTCGGCTTTCGTATCAATGATCCTTCTGGGCTTTCGTAGTTATTGCTAAGTTAGCGTGTCGTTCAAGATCATTGACGAAGACCGACGAAGAGCTTCGTGGCTGGTACGATCTTGAACGCAGCTCAGCAGTAATTATTAGAACAATCAGAAGGCATATAAATGCTTTAATTTCATATATTAATACAGTACATTTCCAAAAAATGTGAATAGATTGGTCCAAAGACAAAGAACCTTAGAAGATTGATAGATACAACCCAGACATTTAAAAGTTCTGAAAATCATTCCATGTCATACTTTGAAAACCATCATATATAAGACTCAAATGGCAACACCACGTGGTATATAGGTCATTGGTGGCTACAGATCTCAGGACATTAATATTTTTTGCAGATGAAATGAAAATTGGAACAACTGATAGATTGGATTATGATGTTCCTTCCGCTGACTTTGCTGTCTCTGAGGGTCTCTATCTTGATTTCTTCATTAAAACTAATTTCTCTTGACATGGACAGGAACTTATCGATACAAAGTTTACTTTCTTTTTCAGTTTTATTCCTATTTTCAAACACAACATATCTCTTATCAACAGCTTCATATAGCCGATACAGTTCTTTGTTAGATTCAGGATTGAATACATTGTTGTCATCAACAATATTACTCCCTCTTGTTAGCAAGATAAAACTTCGAGAATGTAAATATTTTAGGTCCTTTAAAACCATCAAAATGCAAGTCTCATCTTCCATTTGTAATCGTTGTGCAGCTATTACAAACGCCAGAATGTCGGACTTTCTGAACTCTTTTTTCAGTTCTTTTATTATGGACCTCTGGAGCGCCGGAGTGTCTACTAGAACAACATTTTGATTCTCATCAAGATACTTATTCATTTTCTTTGTTGTTGATTCCTTCCGCAAGGAGCTTGTGGATTCAGCCACGTCTCTGCCAATTATTGTGTTGATAGTTGCGCTTTTCCCCGCACCGCGAGGTCCAATAAAAAATACCCGAAGTCTCGTGTATGTTTTGGATGAAAAAGCGCCTGAAATGTATGACAACATTATTAATAGAGTAAGTAATCTTTCTTTGAGTATAACGAGGTGACCACGATTGTCGGGGCATGATTTAATCCAATAAAGCCCAAAGGGCTTCATGATCTTCGAGTTAATGATAGATTTGATCACGCCCCGACCATAATGATTACCTCATAATGATTTTTATGACTGAAATAATTTTCAGCACTTTTTCGAGAAAATATTAAATTATCGACAGTTTTACGCTAGTTTAAAGTATAATCATGCAAACTCCGCTAGCGCCCAAAAAACAGTACATTATTTTTGTCATTGATGAAATGTATTGAGCTATGCATCACATTAAATTTGATTTGTAGTGTTATCACATACAAATATACTGGAAATCAATAGAATACGCTTGTCTAACGCAAGTGCACATTCAGCTTTTGGCGTCATTTTTGCTGTAATTTTGTCAAGGCGATTTATTTTTATCTGTTTAAAACTGAGCTATCCGGAAAAGTACAATTTCACTTCTCCAAAATATTTTGCGCGGGTTTTGGAGTGTAGAGATTAGGCAACTTTAAAATTTCGATTCAATAAATTATCTTCAATATTTCTGAGCAGTAAAAAATGGGTCAAGCCATTTGCAAAATCTCAACAGTGCGTTCTGAAAAACCACCACGACGCCGCGCAGTCATAAAACACGCCCTCGCGCTATTGCAATTTTAAACAAAACGCCGTCGCGCTGACCTTGCAAAACACGCCGTAGCAATAATGTAAATTCACACAACTCGCCGCCGCGCTGTCTCAAAACATGCAACTTTGAACAACACGCCGCCCCGCTAATACAACTTCGCTTGACACGTTATCGCGGAAAAACAACTTCGCACAACACGCGCTAACACAACTGCAGACAACATGCCGTCGCGCTAATGCAACCACAAAACCCTGTCGCGCTAATAAAACTTAGCACAACTCGTCCTCGTTCTGTCAAACAACACGCGGTTGCGCAGTCACACATGCCAACGGGACACCATATTAAAATCGTGACAGCTCGAATGCAAGCTGTGCGAAGTTGTTTTAGCGCGTGTGTGACGGAACATTTTGTGAACGCGCAATTTGGCTTTTGCAATGGCCTTATCTGGACAATATAGTAAAATGCAAATTGTATAAAAATTGCAAATTTCATGTGTTTACTGACGAGAAATCGAAAATGTCATCTGATTTGAATGCAGATCGCGACCACTTTTCTCAATGAGGAATGTACAGTGTATCTAAACTGTACTAAATTATAGAATAATATATAACTTTTTTTACATTTATAACAAAACCTACCAGACGTGCCCCAGTCCTCCATGTCTTACTGTAAGCCTTTACAATGCAGATAATATATGTCTCAATTAAGGTCACAATTTAAAAAAAAAACAACAACAGTTCAAGCAGATGTGCAAAGTACATATACATGTACTTGCGGCCAATCACGTCACTGTACTTTGTCATGTTTTCGTTGTTTTTATCATAAAGTCTAATTTATTTTTAAAGTGATAACAGGAAGTATGATAAAAAAGAATTAGTCATTTGTAGTTTAAAAGGTGTAATAACACCATGGTATCTAGTGGAAGTGTTATACATGTATATGAATATATCATCATAACCTATAACGGGTTATTTTTCATTGCTGTGTTTTTCGAATTTATATACAAACTCACTGTTTTCAAATTTTACATGTTAACGAACTCGAATATGCGTAAAAATTAAAAATCAATCACCAGTATCACAATTTCATTTGTGGTACATTTAACAACATCAGAAGAAATCGTACATCAGAATTATGTATGCGACATGAGGGAGATGTTGCAAATATACTTGGGTATATAAAGAACTTAAATATGTTGGAGATACGTAAATTTTTAAGTGACCTGTTGAATGTCACCTCACACAACACACGCTATCGATGCAGACACTCCAATTACATACCGTTAATAAAGAAGTTATTTGCTTTTCCAAGGAGCAGGGGGAGGGGGGGGGGGGGGGTAAAATAACAATTTTCAAACTTTATGAAAGTAAGAAATCAAAAGAGTTCACACGTATTTTAAATACATATTTAGTAAGTATATGGAACAATTTATGTGTCTATTTTTTATTGTTGTTAATAAGTGTAGTACGCGTTTATTTTTTATGAATTTGTAAAACTCTTAAAAAGTAGCATTTAGCAGTAAAAAAAATTCTCATTATAAGGAATTTTATATATTTGAAAAAAGAAAATTAATTTCTTCCTTATACTTTTTTAGAAGCTCTACACAGTCCAAAGTTTTCTTTTGCAGGTAAAAAAGGACCACTCATTTATTTCTGAGAAAATAAATACGAGGACGTTTTGTTTTCTCATATATACTTTTCATCATTAAAAAGTTTCCTGTGTAGATCTAATTTTATAATTACTTTTTGATGCAATGGTCAATAATTCTTTGTTTAATGTTTGGTGAAAGGTGTTAAATTGTATTTTAACATTTAATCACAGATTATTTACAACAGAAAATACTTTTTAAGTCCAATTATTGTAATTGACTGTAATAATTCTCTAATACTAGTATGTGCGGTGGAAAAAGTAAAAAAAAAGACGTTAATGCAAAACACACACTGAAATACGAAAGACCAGTTAAGGTGGTATGGGACACTTCTATGTTGTGGCGTATTGTTTATCGAAATAATAAAACGAAGTAGTTTTCCCCCAAAATTTCACCTACCAGCGTAGCGCAGTGGATTACAGGGTTTACTACGAATCTGTAACTCATAATTTTGAATCCCGCTGGGGTTTTTACAATTTTTACCTCTCCAAATATTTTGAAAGCTTTTTTTTGGTTAAATATTGTTAAATTCTAAACCGGTGGAAGTACTTCAATAATAATGTACTTTAATCCACATTAATATCAACAGGTGTCTCATATCACCTTAAAAATAAAATCAACTGACTCCTATGCAAAATCATTAGACATCGATGCAAAACAAACGAACCAACAGTCATTCACTGATATGACGCAAGATGGCCGGCCTTGACGGTCATCTCAGTGCCAAAGCCCGTGGATGGATCCGTCACGGAGTCTTCTGTTTGCATTTTAAGCTTCATTTTTGGAGTCTAAACCCTAATTCTAGACTCCTCTGACTGTTATCCTGATTTCATAATTTAATGTATGTAAACATCAATTCGTAAAATAAAGGGAGGGGGCTATAGTTGGAAGATTCTCGGATTGTCTATACCATTGCTTCAGGGGCCAAAATTTGTTAACTTTTGGTAAAAAGAGACCTGCAAGCCTTCAGTGGTCACTCATTGATAAAATGAAAGTTTGTAACCGAGAATATTGTGAGATTTAATAGCTTTGGCGCACTTTTGTGATTGAAGTTCCACTGTCTAATTCTTTTCAGCTATCAAAGTATTGTGCATGAAGGGAAAGGATTTTTTATGAATTTTATAAGCTATGTGTACAATAAGTTACAAAATCATAATTTAAGAAGAGTACATTATGCACACAGTAACAATGTAATTAGTTCATATCCCATGACTGTAAAAGTACAGAAAAAAATAAAGATTTATAAAATATATTTCTTTTATGTGGCCATATTGGGCTTAAACCTCTAAACCACGGTCATGAATTTCTAGAAGGCTTCATAGGCAACAACGCCATGAGCACAAATATAAACGTCATCACTCGTTTTGAGTACTTTTATATTTGTAAGATTAAATGAAACGTTCAAACTGTCATAACCAATTTGATATGTACTAATGGAAATCATCGTTAAATTATATCAATTCGTCAATAAAAAGACTTCTTTGGACACGGGATTAAACTAAATAACATGTTAATATATGGCTGTTTCATGTAAGTTTCATATACCTGACTAAGATCTAAATAATGGCTTTAAAGTGACGATACGCAAATATTTCATACAAATGGACATCAGTATGAATATAGAATATAGGCACTGGATGCTTATTTTTGGATGTCGTCGGTTCTATAACACACCAGGAAGTGCAGACAAATTATTAATTTTTCTAAACCGCTTAATTGCGTATATATTATTCCTTGTTGTGGAAATAGAGAAAAAGATGGTCTTAAATTAAATTCAAAAGTAATTGATGAATTTTTTCATGGTTTATACATTTTCTCTAGTTTTCCCCCAAATGAAAAAAAAAATTAAACTTTACTTCATTGAGTAAGGCAGCACTTGTTTAGGACATAACAAGTCTATAAGATTTGGATTAAATTCTTTCCCTCTTAAGTAAGTAAGACCACCAGCAGGTACTTCATTTGTTCTTAAATAGTTATATTTACACATTTGTTTCATGTAGTCTAAATAAATAGAGGTAAGAAGAAAAGCAAAATTTGAAAGTGCGATTCCGTGCATTCCGTAAAAACTTTTTATTTCACCATTGTAGATGAATATAAAAAGTTAGTAAAATTCTGGTTAAACCATCAATTTTACTGTAAGCAGGTCAGTGTTAAAAATAATATTGAAAATCTCTTATACCCCATTAATCAATTTTGATATTATCACAAACAACTTTATTAATTTTTACAGACTCATTAAAAATATTATCATCAACACCGCTTTGGATTTTTTCAAGAGTCCCCTAGAAAAAACAAGAAATACATCAGATATTATACTTTGCATACTTTCTGGTCGGAAAAAGTTATTTCCTATCGCTTTTATCTGTGTGAAAGTTTCAGATAACGCAGATCGACCCAGATTTTAAATCCTGGAGCCCTAAACCGGCCTTATCCTGTTGAGTTTTGACGTAAGCTGTTGTCAGGATGCAGATGTTGTATCGTACTTCATGTTAGATGCTCAACTTTCCCGTCAATCAATACTTGTTGAAAAAATGGGATTTAAAAATGTCAAACTAAGTACTAAAGAACCCCGTTGAAACAAACAAGACAATAATCGGTAAAATTGAGAACCTGCCTGATATATGTACTCTTAAATCACAATGAATTTTTTTTTCAGAATTCTGGTTGTTTTTTTTTATACATAATTGTGGTAGAAATAAATAGATGTTGTCTTGAACAGTAATACCCACACCAAGTTTTAGCCCTAAATAATACTCTCTTGTACCAGTTTTAGTTAAAAAAAAAAAGCCACGTAGTATTTTCAAAAATTATAATTTTTAGTTTAAACAGTATTTATTTAGTGAATTTCATCATACATATTATAATAATAGTACACAGAAGACTGAGAAACAAGCCAAAAGGCTTATGTTAATCTCGCTCTCGTCATTTTACAAATGAGAGGTGGGTAAAATTTTCAATTACTATAACATTGCACATAATCATTGATTAGGAAAAATGTAGGAGAAAGAAAAAAGAAAATGAATGGGGAGAAAATTTTATAAAGGTTAAGATCCCATCCCATGATACCAATGAGCGGCCCTCTATGTACATTTTGGGGTTAAACTGTCTGCAGGTGAAATTTGAATTAATCAATAATTTTGACATTTCATGTCATAGAAAGTATGGTCTATATAATTATTACAAACAAAACAATATTCTGCCCCCCCCCCTCGGCGGTTGCGGCTTTAGATTTGCTTTTGTGTGTCAACATCATCGTGTGAAAGGATTTAGAGAAGAGGTGGGGGTGAGGGGTTCTGACCGCCCCCCCCCCTTTGAAAAATTCATTTATATGTTTAAAATACATTAAAATTACCGAGAATAAACCTTGGACCCCAATCCCCCACCCCCATCCCTTGCAAACACAATTATTTCTCTGACCCCCACCACCGCCTCCTTCCCCACTCCTCATGGATAAATGAACATCAGAATTTTTTTATAACAACGAAAGCCTGTACATGTAGTGGAAACAAAAAAAAATTGTAAACAGTGCAAAATAAATGACACACTAGTATATTGTATACGTGGTGTACATGTGTATGGGTTTCGATATGTAGAATAGGACTAATTAAATCGAATAATCTAAATCTTATTCCAAGGGGGGGGGGGGGCACTATAATATGGTCATGGCCTTTCTCCCAGTGCGATCTTGCCATAGTTCTCTTGGACTGATATCTATGATTTTGGTGAAACACGTTATGATAATAAGAGTGCATGACTGGATATTGAAAAGATGCAAGACTTCAGCCTTGTTCATCATCTTGAAATTATCCCCATCCCAGAAACAATTTTGGTAAAGGTCTTTCTGGTCTTTATAAGTTTCAGTTTCTATTCAGTATAAGCAGAAGAAGAAATAAGAGTTTTAATCATTATATACATTGGCAATGTGTGACTATTTTGGCCCTGACCAAGAGTCAAGACCCCTACCTCGGGGACCACGATATATTCAATTTCAGTAGAGGAATTTATTACATACAGGTTTTTTGCACGTGTAATACAGATGACATCACAAAATCCGTATCGGTCTTCGGGGCTGATACGGGTTATTAGCCCTCCAGGACTGAAACGGATCCGTATCACACTCCTTGCGGAACTCCTCTGCCTTTTTTTCGCTTCGGCATTTGTGCATATTTAAAGACAAAAAATAAAACATTTGTTACAGTCGACAATTCTAAGTGCAGTTGAAAACTTCAAATGCTAACAAATGTTTTAAAGCAGTCAACTTTTAATAGAAAACCCGAGAAAATAACCGTTCTTTAGCTACATGTTTGTTAAAGCGATTAGAACTCATATTTCTATTAAACACATGCATGTACATGTACAAACTTTCTTTAAATAATATGTAAAATCAATTTGTTTAAGTTGATGGTTTTTTTAAAAATCTTATTAGTAAGTATGTAATAAATGTAATAATAGATACCCTTTTCCATATCACAGCTTGTATCAACCCTCGGCCAATATCATCCCTCGGGCCTTCAGACCTCGGGCTGATATTGGAGTCTCGGGCTGATACAAGCTGTGATATGGAAAAGGGTATGTATTATTCTGCAGTCAAGTTTTATTCAGTGTCAGCAGATGTAGAGAAGAAAATTTTAAACGTTATATACATTAGATAAGAAAATTTTAAACGTTATAAGCAATAACACTTTATGACCTATTTATCCCCGCCAATTTGAAATTCTATCTACAATATTAAAACAAAAATATTGATCAAATGTTACACTGACTTCGTTTACCGCAGCTTATCTTTCATTTTAACTATTGCAATGTAGCGTGTTTAGTGTGAACAAGAGGTGTGGTACATTTTCAAAATTTGAGATTTGTGATCATGGTCATACATTTTTTACGCCTTTGTAATTTTATGCCCGTCTGTTCAATACCATTTTAACTTTTTTGTAAGAGCACTGGGTCAATTTAAATTATAAATATTTCGTAAAACTTCCTTAGAAATTATTAGAGTATTGTAATCAAAATTGCTTAATGATCGTGAATGGTTCACACTCTCTTTAAACTCAGACAGGTGTCTCAAATGAATTTCACTTGAATTGCAGCGTGAATGTGTAACGGAAATGATGCAAAATCTACGCGAAACGTATAGGAATGCCCTTTTCACCGTACCTTTTCTCCATTAAATATCTAAACTTATAAATGAAGACTTTCTGAAAATAAATTACATAATGCCTGCACCAGAGAAACTGCTTACACCTTAGGTATTCCAACACGTGTAAGATGTTGTCCGTAAGTTATAATTGAATTTTATCTTATAAGTAATTATTGTGAAATTAATTAAAAACCTACTTTCATTTCCGATTAACAAGCTGGAAATAGCAAAAATGAGACTAAGGTGGTGGAAACGCTTTGGCGGATCCAAATCAGGGGTAGTTTGCATCAAAATAAATGCTTTAAGTTTTGATGGGAAGAACTTTCCCGAACTGGGTGCCCAGAAACGGGCTGACTAAATAAGTTCACGGCGGAAAGTGTAGGGCAAGTAAACCATCGGGCAGATACTTTGAATCTGTAAACTTTGGTTTAAAATATGCAAATAAATATGCATATCCTTACGATTTTTAATTCATTAATTTTTATAGCATGACAGATTGGTAGTAAACGTTGGACATTGATTTGTGAACAATGAACAGATTGTCCTCTACGCCTATATCGATAAATAACGTACGCGTAAAACGGTGAAGTTTAATGGAGATAAACCCCCCCCCCCTTTCCCCCAAAAATTGTGTTTTTTCAAGACAAACTTTTATCTGATATAATATTTAAACAATTATAGTAACACAAATAACAAACAAATACAAAACAGTTATAGTAATACAAATTATATTAAAGTTCGACCTTAAGATCCAAATTTAAAAAGATGTTTTTATTAAGGCAACGTCCATGTATATATTGTCCATTTCATTTTAGATTTTTCATCTCTGCCACTCCTCAAAATATTCAGTCGATCATCAATTTTAAAGAATAAGTTAAGAAGCATTTCAGAAAAAGGTATATAGAGAAATGGAAATGAACTCCAAAAAATGGTTCAACATAATAGGCATTGTATCATATTAATGTGTAAAAAGCTAATTCCCGCGCTTGCACAAGGTTTCATCTAGTATGATATAAATAAAAAACAAAGAATATGGTGTAACCCACGCCAGCAGTGATTTCAAGGACACCCAAAATGCATAAAAATTCTTTTATTTCACATATCGATGTTGTCCATTTAAAAAAAAAATGTAATAGGATTTATAGGCTAACATATTATATTATCAAATTATAAAGAATATACATTGTACATCCAAGACGTAATAAAGTTCTAAAAAACATTCAACGGAATGGAAAAGTCAAAAAACGTCCCAAGGCATTAAAAAAACCAAGACACATAGTTCTGAACCTGTTACTACTCATGATAAAACCTAGGAAGATCGGAATAGCTGCAAAACTGATTATGCGGACTTTTCTGTTAAGTTTGGTGTCATTGACCCTTGGTGTCTCTATCTTGATTTCTTCATTAGAACTAATTTCTCTTGACATGGACAGGAAGTTATCGATACAAAGTTTTCTTTCTTTTTCAGTTTTATTCCTATTCTCAAACACAACATATCTCTTTTCAACAGCTTCATATAGGCTGTACAATTCTTTGTTAGATTCAGGGTTGAATACATTGTTGTCATCAACAATATTACTTCCTCTTGTTAGCAAGATAAAACTTCGAGAATGTAAATATTCTAGGTCCTTTAAAAACATCATAATGCAAGACTCATCTTCCATTTGTAAACTCTGTGCAGCTATTACAAACGCCAGAATGTCGGACTTTGTGAATTCTTTTTTCAGTTGTTTTGTTAAGGACTTTCGTAGCGCCGGAGTGTCAACTAGAACAACATCTTGATTTTCAACAAGATACATATTCATTTTCTTTGTTGTTGATTCCTTCCGCAAGGAGCTTGTGGATTCAGCCACGTCTTTGCCAATTATTGTGTTGACAGTTGCGCTTTTCCCTGCACCGCGAGGTCCAATCAGAAATACCCTTAGCTCCGCGTTTGTGCCTAAAATTTATGACAAAGATTATCTAAGGAATAAGGAGTCAATTTTTGAGCATTATAAGGTGATCACTTTGGTCGGGGCGTGATCATATCAAATATAAAGCCCGAAGAAAACTAGCGCTACCGCCGCGAATGGGAGGGGTTGTTACTAAATCTGAAGTTCTAACCTGTATCAAACAAACAAACAAAAAACAACCAACCACAGACAGCCTGTCTTTAGTTTTGCACTAAATAGTTAACCAAATATAAGCTGATATCTATTTCAGCTATCCATTCTATTTCACGACCCGGCCTATAAATTATCACCCCACAATATTCACATCTTTGCTAGCCAAGGGTTTTCGGTCCACTCTGCTCCCCATAAACCCTTGGCAGAACACATTACGAAAACTCGGTGTTGCGGTGGCGCTATCTAGCGAGCAACTAGAGTTGCGCCCCTTGCATATTTACATTTCAATCGAATGAAACAATGGGTCATATACACTTTATGGCATAAATACAACATAAAACATGTTGATTAGCAAGAATAGGAACATTCCGGTAATTAACGATGCTCTTAAATAGGAAAGAGGACATATTAATCTAAAAAAAGCAATTTAGGAATGATTGTTTTTCCACAGATCACACGTGTATTTCTTCTAAAGTTTATTTACAAGCGACTAATTTTAGCGCTGCGATTTGATCAGCTACTCGCAGCTGCAACCAATCATAAAACGGAGCTTGTCACCGAGTTTTCGTGATGAGATCTGCCAAGGGTTTATGAGGAGCAGAGTGGACCGAAAACCATTTGCTAGCGAAAATGAATGATTCCTTATTACTTATATAATTTTCAATAATTTTACGATTGAATACTAGTAATAAATTATTGGCAATTTTACCGTTTTTGGTATAATTATGTAAACCCCGCTTGCGCCCAAAAACAGTGTATCATTTTCGTCATTGGTGAAATATATTGAATTATTATACGGGACAAATACATGTATTTGATCCGTAGTGTTATTACATACAAACACACTATATTATTTTAAGTCATCTCAACACTTACCTTACGCTAACGCACAATAAGTTTCTATCCTCATTATTCTGAAGTTATATCAAGGCGAATTTTTAGTTCATTTAAGACATATTATACTGAAAAGTATAATTGCACTTCTCCAAAATTTTGGCGCGGGGTTACGATGTCATCAGAAGGGTAAAGATTTAGGCATTTCTTAATTTCGAATTTGATAAAATAAATGAACCTTAATATTTTTTATCTGTAAAATAAAATGCAATTGACATGTATTAACTGAGGAGAAATCGGAAATATAAACTGACTGGAATGTGCTAAACGCGACCACACAAAGAGGAGTGTACACACTACATGTATCTATTAGAAAGATTTGGAATTGAAATATCATCCACATGTTATTTGCATATAAAACAAAAACTCTTATTATAACCTACCAGACGTTTCCGAGTCCTCCATATTGAACATTCTTGCCTCACAATAAACCTTTGCAATGCAGATAATATCTATTTCATTCAAGGTCACAGTTCAAATTAAAAAAACCCCACCAGTTATAGCAGACGTTCAAATTACATTCATATACTACCGGCAGATAGCCAGATATGCAGATTTAAAAAAACCCAGTTCAAACAGATGTGCTAAGTACATATAAGCTGTCGGCCAATCACGTTTTTGTACTGTATGACGTTGTTTTCGATATCAAAAGTCAATTTATTTCTGAAGTGATAACAGGAAGTTTGATAAAAAAATTAGTCATTTGTAGTTTAAAAAGAGTAAAAACACCATGGCGTCTAGTGGAAGTAAGTACTATGCATGTATATAAAGAAAGTGGGCGCTTAAGACGTACATTCGGCAGGAATCTGGGCGCACAAGGAGAGTGAAAATTTCATCAATTTATTTTGAATATTTTTCGAATTATAACCGTTATTTGGTTTCTGTTGGATGTGGATTGAGTGGAAAAATACTTGAAATGCAAAAGGTTGTTATCAAAATATGGGTCTAAATATAGCAACACGATGCAATTCATGCAAAATCCTACTTATTTACAACTGTTTTTAAATGATTTTGTTGTCTCTGGGTCTTCTCTCCACAAATTTTAAACGTGTAAAGATAACATATTTCAACATTTAAAATGTCGCTTTTTAAAAAAAGATGGAGAGATGACCCAGATGACTAATTATGTACTTTTTCAAATTATTTTTTGAAGGATAAAAAACAAAGTCAATTGAAATGACAATGTTGTTTCAAACAGTACTTTATACAGCATGTATTGAAAAGTCTCGCATGGCTCAGTGGTTTAGCTCTGGATTAGTGAATACAATCTTTCAGTGTTTTTGGTTCAAATCCAACTAGTGGTGATTTTTTTTTTAAACATTAAACTTTTTTGTTTTAAATTTTTGTTATTATACCATGATGTCGAACTATAATATACCGGTATATATTTTAATTTGTTGTTATTGATTTCTAGATCTGCTGTTTGAACACTATTTTCTTTTTTTATTACTAGTTTTTTAGGATATACACAATATAACTTCATCAAAATATGTTTGCATTAACATCGGTTTACCTCTTATTGCCATTTTTTGAAAGCTTGTGAGTTTTTAATAACCGGAATAGCCATGTGCTTCGACTCTCAACATAATATATTTTTGTTGAAACCTGTACATAGCCTTTCGAGGTTATAGACATTTAAATCCCAATTGATTCGTGTCGAGGATTCCTGCAAACTTACAATCTTGTGCGCTCACTTTCTTTATTATCAAATCGTAAAACTGGTTATTTTTACTACTGTGAATTTTTACAAATATAAGCAAACTCACTGTTTTCAAGTTTAAGATTTTAATTCATTCCGAATTCGAGTGAAACGTGCGTAAAAATCAAATCATTCAACAATATTTACATCTACCACGTATTATTCCCTATATTTCTTCGAAAACTTGTAGTTAATTCATATAACACTGTGCCGGATAATTATGCCAGTCCCAAGGTGGCATTTTTGCACTTATGGAAGGAGTCTTTTCTGGTTTTCGACTTGTCAGACGTAAATTTAATTAATTGTTCATTAAATCAAGATAAAAGAAAATTAAAATAGTATATTTTCTTTCTTTTTTACTATAATACAACTTGGCATAGAAAAAGTAATCAATGTTTTGAATCTAACAAGGACTATATTTTTGGCGTAATATTGGCGTAGGAAAATATCACATGTTTCGCAAATCAGAATTGCTGCAGATTAATGAGTCTGTTTTAGCATTTTAAAAACAATAACATTAATGTGGGATTTTTTTAATAATGTGAACTAATGATATGATACTTGGGTTTCAGAATAAATTTTTAAAATATTATTTGCTTATCAAATTACATTTGTATAAGCTTTTTAAAGCGTCCATTCTATACATGGATTTTTGTGGAAAAAATCACTAAAATCAGTTTTTCTCTCTTATTAAATGGTCAAAAGCTTTTCTGTCAATTTATATCTTTATATAAAGTCTTCATAATACATAAAAATCAGAAATATTTTATTATTGGAAGCATAAAAAAATAATCAAAAGAACAAGTGCACTTAAGCTATAGAGAATGGGCCCTTTTTCAGTGCCGTTTTTATGTCGAAAATATCAACAAATTGCTTTTTTCTCGTAATAGTTAAGCACTGATGGATACTTCTTATTTATACGCACGCTTAAATTTACCAAAATTAGCAAACAGTTTAAAAAATTGAGGATTTTTAAATGCCTATAAATAATCTAAATCCGGAAAAATCGAACCGAACCTACTTGAATTGTGTCTATTTAAATCAGAGGGAGGAGATATTTAAATCATCATTGCTCTGTTGGTGGATCGATTGGCGCGTTTGCTGAATTATACTTCATGCATTATTTTACGTCTGAAAAAAAATCGAATAAAGCTTTGAAGATGCAGGATTAGAGGAAATGCGGGCTAAGCAATATCAATTTTATTTCAATTTTGTAGTATAAGCTGATAAACAATCCGATATTCTATCATTTCATTGAAGAATATAATCTTCAATTCTTAAACAAATGTCTACAGAACTACAAAGAGCTACACTTACTGTTATCATCCTTTACGTTGAGGAAAAGGGTAGTGACCTTGACCTGACCTTTATGCCAAAACGAAATGGTCAAATTTGATTAAACTGATAGAATCATTTGGTAATATGGTCCGTTTGATTGTGTAAAACTTTCATGAATTTCTTATTATAAGAAGTATGTTTGATAATGAGAAGACTCCTTCCTTAAGAGACAGTTTCGGAAAAATTCATACATACAATGTACAATATGATAGACCATTGACTGGAAAGTATATAACCACTTTTGTTTTTAGTGTGTTTCACCTGACAGGTGAGATATTTACCTTTAAAAATTAATATCCCATAGGAAAATTATAATTCCATAGGAGAAATGATTCTCCTACAGGAAATATTGACAATCCTAGAGGAATTATATTTCCTGTACGAGAATGTTATTCCTGTGGTAATTTGATTCAGACAGGCGGTTTTCCTATAGTCTATCTCCTATCGGATTTTATCAAATCCTGTCGGAATTGAAAATCCTATAGGAAGTTCTTGTATTCCGATAGTAAATTTCAAATTTCCTGTAGGAATATTGTTTTTCCTATGGGAAACATTATTTCCCTCTAGGAAATTATTTTTGAAAGGTAAATATCTCACCTGACAGGTGAGTTACGATAATAACAAAGGTGGTTGTAAACGCTTTTCTATCCTTGTCACCGAGCAAACTTGTTAATAAGTTACACTGCCCCTTACATTTTATCATAACGCCTAAATGACAGCATTTTTGTATAATTTTAATTCATTACAAATCAAATAAAATTCCTTTTTCGAAGATACCTCCTCAAACATTATAAAGCAACTTTATGTAAAACTGAGCTATGATTTTAGTAGTTGGTGTTCGACATCATTGAAGTAACAGGTGGTTTATATGATTTATCGATTTTGTGAGTCTACGTTCATGTTTTTATTTTTAAAAAATATAGGGGTATATATGGCAAATCAAAACAATCTCAAGTGAATTGGGTAGACCATGATGTAATAAAGAGTTTCGACATTCCCCTTTTATTTGATGTATTCATATCTGAGATTGAGAGTTGACTTTGAATAATGCGAATGAAATATCTTTGTACTATTTGACAAATACTACAGTTCTCCATATCAAAATATGTTCGCGTATTAAATAATATTTAATCGTAAAGTAAGGATTTTTCATTTGTAAATATAAACTTACCTGAATATAGATGTGATAATGCTAAGGGTGTATATCTATCTATGGGGATTTTCTACTGCGTTGTGGATGTCGATAATTATTTAGGGAGTTGTCCAAAGATAAATCGGACACTTCCTTTGTCCATTCTGCCCTCTTCTCAACATTGCAGTCCGGAGGACAGGCTGTTCTTTAATTCAATTCAATTTTACTCATTTGTACGAAATAACAACATAAAGTAGATATACAATACAAAGAAGATTATACAAAAAAGCAAGTGTGTATACTGTATACATCAACCTGAAGAGTTGACTATTTATTAAACTAATAACAGCTTTTATCCATAATTGATAATTTTTACAATAGACCATTACTTCATATAGCATTATTCCACGCATATTCATGAAATAATTAACCTCTATCTGCTCGAAATTGAACCACCTGAGCCCTTCATCTTTGTACAGTAAAACATCACAGAACAAATAGGTATGTTGCACTCTGCCACTTTTGTGACTTTATTGTTTAATCAAATTTGGTTTGAAATAATCAGGAAAATGACAATATATGATTATATAACAATAATTAATAAGTTTATAAAAATAATTATAAAATTATGAATATTTCATTCTTTATGCCATAATATTTTACAACTAAAATAATCCATAACTCCCATTACTGATGTAATCAATGATGTGATTGATTAGATAATTTATGCAAAACATAATCCGTGTGGTCTGAAAGCGCCATGCTTAATAAAGAAAAAAGGAAATACACAACGATTTTTCGTTTTTATAAAAATGTTCATGAAAAAGGAAGGTGGAGGGGTGGAGGTGGTTTACAGATCGCTTTGAAAATTTTCAATGTTTAGCTATCGGCGTCCTGAAAGAAAGTGAGAACCCACGCTATTAAAATGACGCTCCAAAGATTTTACGGCGGAAGAAATTCATTGGTTACATCCAGCGACGTTGATTTTGTGTCCATATATGAAGATGCTATATAACTTTGACAATACCGCAGGAAAGATAACTCTCGCGAATTTAACAGAAATTATCAATATGCATAAAATATTTTAAGAAAACTTAAAAATCATTTATCCATAATTGATAATTTTCACAATAGACCATCACTTTATATAGCATTATTCCACGCATATTCATGAAATAATTAACCTCTATCTGCTCGAAATTGAACCACCTGAGCCCTTCATCTTTGTACAGTAAAACATCACAGAACAAATAAGTATGTTGCACTCTGCCACTTTTGTGATTTTATTGTTTAATCAAATTTGTTTTTTTTTTTACTTTTCACATGAAAATAATTAAAACAAATTTGTTTTTTTTTACTTTTCACATGAAAATAATTAAAAAAAATTGAAAACACTTGGTCGTCTAAAATACATTGATGGTAAGTAGTTTTTTTTAAATACCCTTTCAAGGCTGGACAGATCATAATATACATTTTCATGTGATTAAAATTCTTCCAAGATTGTTAAGATAAAATGCAAAAAGAAACGAAGATTGGTTTTCTCCATGATGGACACCATCCAGACAAAGGAAATATAAAATTATTATAAAATTTTCTGGATCTACAACAATTATGCATATTAGCAACATCCCTAGGACACTTCCCTTTATTTTGAGATCTTATAACTTTTTCAATGACCCTACTCTCCAAAATTTGTAGAATGAAGCTTGAAAATCAATGAAGGCACAGAGTTTCTTTTTCTAAAGTAAAGAGAGTTTAATCAAGGAGTAAAGAACAAACATATTGTCAATAGTAGAATGATTACCCCTAAAACCGATCTGATTTTCCCTGATAAGATGAATATTAACAGCATTGGCAATTAACCTTCTACACAAAATCCTTTCCAAGACAACAGATTAATAAGACGATAATTTGTAGGTCAGCATAACTACCTTTTTCATATGTTTTTGTTTTAAATTTCCCACTGGCCAAGTTTCCGGAATAATACCAGTATTAAATACTAAATTAAAAAGTTTCAGATAGAATGGCATCATGATATTGATAGATGACTTATTATAATAATATATTCATTAACAACAGTACCTGGTCCCGGCGATCTGTTATTCTTAAAATTTAGTCCGGGGTAACAGGGTCATTATTAAATGAGTTATTTTCACACGGATCATTGAGGGAAGAATGATGTCCATTTTTAATGATGTTAATTTGTTATTTTCATAATATTGTAATTGTTTGTGTGTTTGAATTCTAATATTAATTATATATTTATTTATTTATTTATTTTTGTTTACAGATGATGCTGCCACTTGGGATCCCAGTGGCCATGTAAAATGTTATTCGGATAAAAATGGTAAGACAGTTTAAAAAGAGATAGCCTAATATCAAGCAATTCAGAAAAATGGACGGTAAACCAATTTCCAATCAGATCTATTTTATTCTTTTATTTTATTATTTTTTTCTATTTAGTTTCCAATATAATAGCGTGTGAAGCGAGCTCTAAGAACCAGCGTGCACGGGAAAAAGAACAAGCTAAACCTATAGATTCATCAAACAAATTTTTTTGTCTACGTCCTATAATGCTCTCTAATGTTTTCACCCGTGGTGCTTTGCCAAAAATGGCCGACATATAACTCGCAATTTACGGTGTCTTCAGGTTTGAAGACACGTTCTGAGTACTGCACAAGTTTTGGCGAGACCCAAGAGAGTTGTTACATGCTCCCATACCTTCGTATTGAGTCGAGATACGTAAACAAAGACCAACAAGTTCATGAATGACGTCACAGTGCTCTCGCGCTATATTTCCCGCAATAAATTAGAGTTGGATCAAACATCTGTAATGCGTGAACTAGCAATTTTTAAAAGTATAGACTGCGATACCTGCCCCAGATGATGTTTTAATTTTTTTTTTTTGGTTTTGATAGAGAGATTAAATACATGCATATACTAGCAAGAGCCATACTTTACTGCATGTCATATCGATCCAATTTTAAGCTAATTTTGAATGTATGTTAAGTACATATAGGTAGGGTAGATAAAAATCAATCTGAACTAAATAAAAAAGAACAAATAGAAAAAATAACCAGTTGAAAAACCTATACACTCAGATATTGTATATTGTGAAACCATTAAATTGAAAAATGGGAAATTACACACGTACAAAATCTCTCTCTCTCTCTCTCTCTCTCTCTCTCTCTCTCTCTTAATAAGTGTTATAGTTGATAACTACAATGTAAATAAAATGACAATGATGCAAGGTTTGTGTAATTCTTGCTAGCTGCGCTCGCCACAACGGTAGCACCCTAAAACATATTATATAGAGTTCTTCGTAGTAGAGTAGATGCCACTGCATGGTCAAATATATATGTACTGTTATAGAAGCGCATAGGAGTCTACAATGTGTTATGTTGTTATGATAACTTATACATTATCCTTCATCTAATTGCATTAGACAACATTTCTATACTTACATGTAGGTTATCATATTAAAGAATTAGATTATTTTAGTATAGCTAACCAAAACGATGCAATGATATAAAGGGTACAAACCAAATCAACAAGTTTTTATTTTTCAAACTCAGGACAGAATTAAAGAGAGGCCCATGGACCATTCATGAGCGTTTCTGTCCAACTTGAAAATTCAAGCTGTTAACCAGCTTTACTATATCTAATACAATGGTCCGCTTCTTCTACTTAATCTTGCGTTATTCTGACAAAGGAGTTACACTTTGATTTAATTTTTGAAAGGTATACTTCAATATAACAAAATACTTGATCTATAAGGCCGGTATTGGTTTCTTTCTATACAAAAGCATATCGATTTCCGTTCCACTTCTTGATTTTAGGCCATACACAGTAAACTCGATCTCATAATGTATAGTGGTTGAAAAAAAGTTTTACAGTTGTTATCCGAGCAGTATAAGTATGAACTTTTTTGACTTTATTATCTTCTAATTTTTTAAAGTTTACTTTCTACGATAATAATAATAGGATACATGTTCTTAACAGTAAAACTCGTTAATACGAACACGGATATAACGAAACTTTGGATATAGAGAAGTTATTTTGAGCCTTAATAAATCTTAGCAAAATTTTACGGTTATAACGAATTTGGATATAACGAATTTACGGATATAGTGAACTGATTTTGAGCCCCGTAGAGGTGAATAATAACGACATTTAACACTTTTATAACGAATTTCTTTACAGTTTAAAAACTTTGCATTTCCATTTAACATAATGGTTTGAATGAATTTATTTTGACATAATTCTTCAATTCACAATCCGATTCTTAAAGGTATACAAAAATGTATTTTCATTCTAAGCCTCAATTAGCAGCAATTGTCGTCTGGTGAAAGAAAATATGTATATAGTGAATTCGCTATTGCTATTATTACGAATTCGTTGTACGGATATGACGAATTTCGGTTATAACTAAGTAAATTCATGTGTCCCTAGGACTTCGCTATAACCAGTTTTACGAGTTTTACAGTATATGCGTTTATTTACAACCAGGGACATATAAGCAACTATCAAAGGTCTCGCGTGAAAAAAACCTTTTTAAATCTATCTTTTAATTATTTTGTAACAATATTTGTCTTCTTTTATAAATAGTAAATCTACATATTGATATGAAAAAATTCACAAAAAATGAATTAATATTAATCGTGACATCAGGGAATATCGTCAACAAAATTTCATCTAAATCTAATACATTGTTTACACTATTTTCACAGTCTTTCAGTAGCAATTCCAAATGATATATTATAAAACCTTTCTGGAATTCTTGTACCTCTTCACATATTACAAACATGTGCCATAAATTTTTGCATTCTGTTTTAATGGACATTTGTTTGAATCTGTTTTTCCAATCTTTAACAGTTTTTCATATGTAAAAATTCCATTATGAAAAATTTAAAAATCAAGTTCTACAACATTTCAAGGGTTACCCAGTCCTCTTAATATAATCCATCTATTAGTAAGTATGCATGAATCATTTATTTGCATTTTTTTTTCAAGTATTCGTTTGATATTGTCGGGTTAAACATTTTGTGTATAAAAATTTTGTAAAAACAAAATCTTTACTGTACACGAAGAAAACCCATATTTGTTATTTTCTACACAACGAGAAAATTAAAAGAAATGCTTCTTTTACTTGAACAGAATTTCGAACAATATTTTTTCCACTTTACTTGTATAACAGATAAGAATGTTGTATTATCTTCTTTTTATGGAATTTACTTTAATTTCTGAATAATATTCATGTATTAGTTCTCCTATTCAAAAATCAGGCAAAATCCTTGGTATCACTTTATATGCAATGTCTCTGATATGTGTAATACCAGCTTTTATAAAATGTACTCACAACAGTGTTTTGTTCATATTAATTTAATATTAATATTAATTTTTGGATGAAAAAAAAAAACAAGCAGTAATTAAAGACATTAGTTGTTTCTATTTTCATTGTAATCAATATTATCCTTATTCCTATTAAATAGATAAAACTTGACAGTTTTTTTTCCAATTTGACAAATTCTAACAGTATGGCAAACTAAGTTTAATAAATAGAAGAGAAAAAACCAAGTTGTAGGTATCCAGTCAACTGGAGGTTAAATAATCTCAATATTATACCGGTAAATGTATTAAAAAGTGATTTTGAAAAGTACTAGCAATATAAATAGGTTTAACCATCTTTTCTCGTAATAACGAAAGAATAAAATCGTAATGACGAGATAATTAACTCGTAATAACGAGATTTTTTCTCGTAATTACCGTGGTAAAAATATATTTTTTTTAGGTGACCTTATTCGTCTTTCGTATTAAATATCTATTTATTGATTTGAAATAAGATTTAAAAAAGGTTTTCTTAATCAATTACGGCCACGTACATATACATAACATCAATTTCAGTTTCGATTTTTCATCCCTCTCCGCTTCTCTAAATAGCTATGCAGATAGTTTTCTATTTTAACTTTGAAGAATAGGTTAAGAAAGCATTTAAGAAAAAAAAATCGGACACGGTATATACAACAATAAACAAAAGAAATGGTTCAAAGTACTATTAACATTGTATCATATTAATGTGTAAAGTGTTAATTCCCGCACTTGCACGGGATAGCATCTGGTTATCTATAATAATGGATGGCACCAGTTAACTACAGTGTTTACTGATCAAACAATAACTCCCTTTCGTCGAAGGATATAAGATACTGTTGTCAGCAGAAGAAAAAACTGAAGGTGTCTAAGTTATCGACTCGGGCAAAACAGTTGAAGAATATGAATTTTTCAAATTCTGTATTTTTTTTCTAAAGAAATTTTGATCATGTAAAGTTCCATGTCCGGTAACCGACGTATCCAACGACGTTGAAGAATGTTGTGACGGTACAACCTAATTTTTCAATTTAAAGTTTTATCTTTTTCCCCCCATTTCATCTTTTGAATGCATTTTTATTTGTAATGCATGATGATTTTTGTCTCTTTGTGTCATATATATTTACATCGTTTTTACGTGAACAAATGAGTTTTACTCAGGGTTTGAGTTCTCAAAATCGGATTGCTATAAAGTTGAATGTAATGATTAAAATTAATTCTAAACACCAAAAGTATTTATGAAATGAATTATTATTGACAATAAAATTGATATTTTTACTAGATTATGGAATTAGGCTAAAAAAAAAAATAGACTTTTATCCAAACAGAGGAATTTCGGACTAAATTTTGCAGATTTTTTTGTTTGTTCCGCTAAAACATTTTTGGCTGTGCTTTAATATTAAAAGTTAAGATTTTATATTTTAGTCCATATAATTTTGCAGATTTTCTGTTGGTTAAACCTCACTTTTTCATTAAAATAATCGTAAAGCACGAATTGCAAAAATATTGAAAAATGCTATAAAACGATTAAAGACACCATATCTCAAACTTTTGATCATTGACCTCATATAAATTTTATGCCAACAGAATAAGGTTAATAAAAGTAGTTCAATAGTATATATGTTTTTGTATTATCATCATTCAATTTTTTTGTAAAATTGGATAAAAAATGGGTAGTGATTTAAAAACTGATAGAGGAAATTAAATTCGGAATGGAATATTTTTAAAAATTGTTGCTTAAATCTTAATGCTTTGTACCTATTTAGTGCCACTACAATTCATAAACTGTATTTAATTTTTAAAAGTGTTTTATTATTTGTAATATTTTTAAAATGAAGAAAATTCAATCGTAGTGCAAAATTCTTAATTTTTCTTGATTTTTAAAAAAATATTCAATGGCCATTTACTCAAAAAGTAGGTCATCGACCTACTTTTTTGAAAGTGAAAAATAACACTACTGTCAAAGGTCTATAACAAACAATAGATGGTTTTTCATTATCATCAGTGGAATTATTTTTCATTCTGAGTAAACTTCATCCTTAATTAAATTGTAACTTGTTATTGATTGTCTAAACATGCTTAAGATAAACATACAATTGGTTGTTACAGGAAGTGCAATGGCCCAAAGTGAAGTTACAGCTAGCTTTGATGATCCTAAAGACGTTCAAAAAGAAGATTTAGAAGGTATTAACTCTTTTAAAAAGTTGTTGATGTCAAGACATAGGGTTAAAACTATTTGAACCTTTTTTTTAAATAGTGAAAGGTATCTTGTTATTGTTATCCAGAGAGAGTTGCTGAAACAAATTGGTCAATGTTAGTCAGGCACATAGCAACGTCTTTGAAAATGATTATACTCACCCTAAATCTTGACAAGCAAAGAAAAATAAAAATCCCTACTGGCTTAGCCCCCCCCCCCTCCAATTAATGGTTTGTGACAATATGTAAAATAATCATTCTAAAAACTTTGTATTACTGACGCATTAATAGCTGTCAATCTATATGTATTTACATCTACCGAGTTTGATTCCCTCAGTATTTCTTACGGAGACTTACAGTTAATTCATAGATATATAGAAACAGTTATAGTCTGTTCCAAGATAGTCATGCTGCACATTTGGACGATTTTTAAAAAAAATACACATGCCTGTGAAAGAAGTGCAACTGAAATCGATGAAAGGGAAAACTTCCAAAGTAACTTCATTCACTCATTATCATTTTTCCCCTCGTAAAAATTCACAGGAACGAAAACATATTTCCTACGGAGATTCATAATGGGGATTGCTGACATCTTTTCTCTATTCAAATGTCACTCGGAATTTCAATGTTATCATCCGGGCTTAATTGTCATAATGGCTAATGCAATGAAAAATCGCCGTAGACTTTCTATTTTTAGCCGTGTATTTAAACCTGAAACTAGGCGTTTCAAAAGGGAAATCTTGGGATTTTTCATACTATTGCATGAACATCGTATGAATCAAGATGTATTAATAAATATCGAATAATTAGATAAAATATGCGGCAAAAATATCTTGAGACTATAGACTGAAATCACGCCCCGTTTATCGATTAGTCGAAATCTACAGCGACTGAAACTGACAGGACTGAAATATACACGTTCTGTTTATCAATTGGTCGAAACCTACAGCGACAAAAGAAAAATCATGGACTGCACGAAAAAATCATGATGATGTCAAACTCAAATTTTCATAGGAGACGATTAAGCTGTTTCTTTTAGCAAACGTACTGCTATACATTAACAGTAATTTAATGAATTTTACTTACTTTTTACAGTCAGTTTATTAATTTGTTAAAAAAAAGATGTAAATATCACAATATGCTTTTTTGATGATTCATGCGGGTTCTAAAGGTTCTGAATCAATACAGAAAAAAATTACATACTAGTAACCTGCAAACGCGGGTTATGTATTTTTTCTGCAATGTCGCCACTTTCATATCCCGCATGAATCACCAGAGAGAGGATTTTAATCTAAAATGTATCAAACCCTTAACCAGAGTATTTTACTTTTACTCATACTTTAAAACGTGTTCAGTTCTTGAGGAGCTCGAAATTTAAAGGGTTGATAAGTCTAATATCGTTATTAATACCACGCAAGATCCCAAAGTTGATATCAGAAAAAAAATCCAACATATTAGTTCTCAGATTGAATTGTCATGCGTGTTTTATAATATTACAGATGAAGAAGGCGAGTATCGTATGATGATAGCTGGTTTGAGAGGAGTTGGAAAAAGTTCTCTTGCAAACTCAATTTCAGGCAAACATGTACAAGTTTCAAAAAGTGCTTTTGAAACAGTTACAAAAAAGGCAGCTAAAATAACATGCAAAAGGCAAGAAAAATCATTCGTTTATTTCGACACACCAGGATTGTCAAAGGATATGGAAAAGGAAACGCTGCAAAAGGAGTACAAGAAATGTTTAATCAACGCCGCCCCAGGTCTTCAGGCAATACTCATCGTTCAGAAAGCCACGGTCTTTACCGAAGACAACCAGACTTTTCTTGATCATTTTACAAGGATGTTTGGAGAAAAATGTTGGAAGTGGGTTGTATTCGTTTTCACACACATTGATGAATTACTAGAAGAAAAAAGGGATTTAGAAGAACAGCTAAAAGATGCCGATAAACGTCTTAAATGCTGGCTATCAAAATGTGAAAATCGGTACGTAGGGATAGATAATAATCTTAAAGGCACTGAAAATAATAAACAGATAGAAAGACTCATCTCCGTTGTAAACAATCTCATTGAAACAAATGGTGGAGAGATATACACCAACGAGGAATTTCAGGAAGTCTACCAAATGTTGCAGAAAGATGCTCGGGATAAAAACTTGACTCGTTGCGAAACACGCGAAGGATTTTTCAGGAAAGCATTTGCTGGTATGCCAAATATCGAATGATCTTCTTAAAATATGGTTAAAATAGATTATGATAAATGCAAATCAATGACAACTATCTAGACCGTACATCCTCTCTGCATTACACTGTAATGTTAGACAACGAATACTAGTATGTACGAGGGTCGTCCAAAAAGTTTGTGGACACATGTAATTTTATTTAAAATAACGGCACCATTATCAGGAAAGGGTTATGATAATTTAATATAGAGTACAATTATGTATATGTATGAAAATCAGAGCCATGAACAGTTTTGTATTGGAGTTATTGTTATATATACATTGTATGTACAGATCGCACGGCCCAGTCTGACGTTGAGTTATAACGACGTTCCTATAACGTCGTTATAACTGAATTCGTAATATCTGTGTTGAGCTGAGTAAATTACGGCGATCTGTTTTCAAATCCTTTCTTGAATTCTGGTTTGTTTCTTCATATAACAAAACAAATATACAGAAAAGGTACAAGAAATTTAGTACACCATCATGGTATCGTGGGAAACGCATTGCTATTTTTCAAATATCCTCTTATTTACCTGCAGCAGATTGTATGTTAATATGGTGTTTTTGTTTATATACAACATGCATTCTTTGATTTGTAATTCGTATTGCAAATAAAAATTCCAAATTGTATTTTATAGTATTTACTTTCGCTTACGTGAGGAAAGACCCTCAGAGGTTTTTTTTTTTCGATTAGAGTTGGCCAACTTGTCCGATGTAAATTGTTATTTGTGTATTCGCCACTAAATACAGAATAAAAACGGCAATGAAAAATGTCGATTACAAAACATCACCCATTAATTACAATTATTATTTATTGTACATTTTTATTAAATTTTGAATTTAGTCGTTTATCTTATTTTATCCTGCAACCACCCCTTGCATTGCCGAATAAAGGAAACCCAATAAACCAAAGCTATATTCGGTCAATGCCCCAATACGGCCTCGTGCATTTAACCGACGACACGTTCAAATGCATTGTGACGTTATTTTTCTTGCTTCATATAAAGGGGAAACGAGTGTGACAGAGTAGTGACATTTCTGTTATTTTTCGACTTGAGACATATATAAGGTGTTGTTAACGATGATAAATTAAAAACAATTATAGAAAAAATTGGAAGGGGCGGCGGTGGTAGTGCACGGTCTTGTCCACAACCACCTGTTGTTAGAGCATTTTGGATTTTTTTTGTTTGAACACACACATTTAATAATTGAGTCCATTAATTATTGTCACAATGGTTGAAAACAAAATTGAGACATTGGAATTCAGATTTACCTTTAATAGTCTTTAAAAAGTTGTTTCACAGCTGCCTTCTTGTGAATATCCATCTTTTCTATTTCTTCTGGCATTACAGTTTTAAAATCACTGAGAAACTTTCCACCCTTGCATTGTCAAACAGCGTTATTAATTTTAAACTCCAAAACAATCCATGTTCATCATCCTTGATCATATCATACAAACGGCAAGCATTGGAAAATGAAACACTTCGTTTGACATTAATTGAAGTTATTTGCAAAACTAAAAGCTCAATTTTGTCGAGACTACATTCAAGAATCTTTCCGTGTTTTTCTAAGACCATTGTCAAACATACGAAGGAAAAGAGCTAACGAATAATTAAATCACGACGATAAGTCTTGATTCGTAAAAAGCTGCAATATCCGAAACAGTGCGGACAATAGGAGCTAGCAATTTCAATAATTTACAGGAACAAATGTAAAAATATTGATATCGCCATCTCCTATTCATAATTACAATACAGATTAGTCTCTGGTTAAATATGTCAAAATGAATATATTTAAAATATCTAAAATCATTGGATATCAAAGAAACAATGCCAATGTTGGTCAAAGCTCTACCTATGATGAATCAAAGGATTGAGAGTACTAAAAGCTGGACCAATAACTATATACATGTATCTGTGCCACATGACGTTATAGATTTTTCTTAAAATAATAATGTTATACCATCTACCTAGAAATACACCAGGTATGTATTATTAGACAGAAAGTATATATTTTATTATGATAATGCATGTTATGTGTGCATACTGGTACTGTAACGTGCGAGTACCCTTTATCGCCAAAAAATTCACAAGTTTTCTCTATTACTCTCTTCATGTAAGCCGGCATGTAAAAAATTCTAGGCAAATCTCTGCACTGTTCATTTATTTAATTTGAGGAATAATTTTTATTTTATTCTCATCAATATCGACTTACTTCTGGCTAAAATTAAACCCTGTCCATGACCTTCGATTTACAGGAAGTTGGAGTACCCATTATTGCCGCTCATATCCTATCCTTATTTTCCAGTAATTAATCGGTAAAAAGGTCAAAATTTTAAAAGAATCTAATGATATAAGATAAAATGTAAGAATATAACATAAAAAATTATATCATAAACGCAATTCAATCATATTATGAGCAATATTCTGTTCGATGTCCCTACAGCTCCACAAGTCATATACCAGGGGAAAACTTCTGCTTGTCATCCTGAGTATGATTTTCCACTGGCTAGGAACATAACTCACAGTCCTAATCATTGGGCCAAGACAGACACACAGATGGAACACACATCGCGAGTTCTAGTACCTCACATGGATAAAACCAAGAAAAAGCTTGGGCTACCTAACACTCAAAAGTCACTGTGTATTTTCGATGTTTTCCGAGCGCAGATGTCGAGCGAGTTCGTGGATGATTTGAAAACGAAGAATATTGAAATTGTGTATATACCACCAAGCACGACGGACAAGTTACAGCCCATTGATCTTTCCATTCAAAAAGTCGTGAAAGACAAAATGAATCAGCGCTTTCAGCGATGGTATGCATCCTGTATTTCAAAGCAACTTGACAAAGGTGTCGATATAGAAACACTGAAACCTGTTGACCTCCGTCTATCTATTCTAAAACCGCTTGGTGCTAAATGGCTGGTAGAAACTTGCAGATACATAAGAAGCTAACCAGAGATGGTGATTAAGGGGTTCGAAAAAGCAGGCATTGCTGAAGTGTGCAGAAAATCGTAATTCAAAAGTTACTCTCCAACAGATTGTGAATGTGATTTAACACTGTGATTGTGTTATAGTTTTAATGTGTTAAATGTATTTAAATGGAAATATTTTAATGAAATTTTTCTGAAATGTATTTTAATATTTTAACAATTTTTTAAAAACTGTAATGTGCACGTGTTTTATGTATTTTAATGTGAATATTTTTATGACATGTAATATTTTAAATTGCTTTGGTGTGTTCAATAAAAAATAAAAATAGACTTTATTGTTTAAATGTCAAGTAATAACATTCAATAAAAATATGTCGAAGTGAAATCGCAAATATTAAAATCGCAAAAAATAAATATACTAATTTCAGGATCAAATCGCAAAAATTTGCACCCGCATTTAAAACCATTTATACGGTATATGAACACAAACGGAGGAACATGTGCTTCACGCGTCTCGTGACACGTGATTAAAAATTAAAGAAATGCATTGTTTATTTATTAAAAGCTTTTTCAAAATCAGTTTTAGTGTGTCCAGTAAAAGAAAAAATGTCTGTGAAAGTTAATAGCAACACCTCTGATTTACACCGCAGGTGCGTGTGGATAAATCTCTGACCCGCCTCAGATAGCAAACAAAAATGCGTCATACAAGCAAGCAGACGCTCGGTTTTTCTTTCTTAAATATTGTGTAGTAGAAATGGTATCTTGCTTATTTTTTTATATATCATAACAAGGAGGTAAATATGTGTACCTAAACAAAATATGTCTTGTCATCAAAGTGTATTACAAGTCAAACATTCAGTGCCTATGGCACGCCAAATTCACAAAAATAAGCTAAAAATAGTTTCACAGTCAATAAACTAGGTTTATCGACTGTTAAATTAAGTTTACGAATCGTAAACTATAGTTACCGACGTTAATCTATATTTCACATCTGTAAACTATAGTTAACGCGATAATCTATGTTTGACATCTGTAAACTATAGTTAACGCTGAAAACAATCAGTTGCGGTTGTTAAACATAGTTTATCTGATAAATAGGGTTTTATGATCAGTAAACTACGGTTTACAAATCTAAAGCACGCCAAATTCACATAAATTAGCAAAACATAGTTTCACAGTTGATAAACTAGGTTTATCGGCTGTTAACTAAAGTTTACGGATCCTAAAGTGCAAAGTACATAAACATGTACTTGCGGCCAATCACGTCACTGTACTTTATCATGTTTTCGTTGTTTTTATCATAAAGTCTAATTTATTTTTGAAGTGATAACAGGAACTATGATAAAAAAAAAATCAGTCATTCGTAGTTTAAAAGGTGTAACAACACCATGGTATCTAGTGGAAGTGTTATACATGTATATGAATATATCATCATTACGTATAACGGGTTATTTTTTATTGCTGTGTTTTTCGAATTTATATACAAACTCACTGTTTTCAAATTTTACATGTTAACGAACTCGAATATGCGTAAAAATTAAAAATCAATCACCAGTATCACAATTTCATTTGTGGTACATTTAACAACATCAGAAGTAATCGTACATCAGAATTATGTATGCGACATGAGGGAGATGTACCAAATATACTTGGGTATATAAAGAACTTAAATATGTTGGAGATACGTAAATTTTCAAGTGACCTGTTGAATGACACCTCACACAACACACGCTAACGATGCAGACACTCCAATTACATACCGTAAATAATTTTATACCATTGAATATAAAAAGTTAGTGAAATTCTGGTTAAACCATCAATTTTACTGTAAGCAGGTCAGTGTCAAAAATAATATCGAAAATCTCTTATACCCCATTAATCAATTTTGATATTATCACAAACAACTTTATTAATTTTTACAGACTCATTAAAAATATTATCATCAACACCGCTTGGGATTTTTTCAAAAGTCCATTAGAAAAACCAAGAAATACCTCAGGTATTATACTTTAATTTGTATACTTTCTGGTAGAAAAAAAGTTATTTCCTATCACTTTTATCTGTGTGAGATTTTCAGATAACGCAGATCGACCCAGATTTTAAATCCTCAAGCCCTAATCTGCCGGCCTTTTCCTGCTGGGTTTTGACGTAAGCTGTTGTCAGGATGTAGATGGTGTATCCTACTTAGTACTTAATGTTAGATGCTTTACTTTCCCGTCAATCAATAATTGTTGAAAAAAAAAATTTCGCGTTTATTCGCGAAAGTTACGCGTTTATTTGCGAAAGTTTTGTGTTTATTCGCGAAAAAAATATTTTTTTTACCTACGAAAATGAGCTCAATGGGCTTTCGTAATATATGTACTCTAAAATCACAATGAAAATATTTTTTTTCAGAATTCTTTTTTTTTAAACATAATTGTGGTAGAAATGAATAGATGTTGTCTTGAACAGTAATACCCACACCAAGTTTTAGCCCTAAATAACACTCTCTTGTACCAGTTTTAGCCACGTAGTATTTTCAAAAATTATAATTTTTATAAAGGTTAAGATCCCATCCCATGATACCAATGAGCGGCCCTCTATGTACATTTTGGGGTTGAACTGTCTGCATGTGAAATTTGAATTAATCAATAATTTTGACATTTCATGTCATAGAAAGTATGGTCTATATAATTATTACAAACAAAACAATATTCTGCCTCCCCCCCCCCCCCCTCGGCGGTTGCGGCTTTAGATTTGCTTTTGTGTGTCAACATCATCGTGTGAAAGGATTTAGAGAAGAGGTGGGGTGAGGGGTTCTGACCACCCCCCCCCCCCTTTGAAAAATTCATTTATATATTTAAAATACATTGAAATTACCAAGAATAAACCTTGGACCCCAAGCCCCTACCCCCATCCCTTGCAAACACAATTATAACTCTGACCCCATCCCCGCCTCCTTCCCCACTCCTCATGGATAAATGAACATCAGAATTTTTTTTATAACAACGGAAACCTGTACATGTAGTGGAAACAAAAAAATTGCAAACAGTGCAAAATAAACTAGATGCTGTCATTAGACAGTAATACCCGCACCAAGTGTTTGCCCCTAAATAACACTGTTTTGTACCAGTTTAATTAAAAATGAAGGCTACATGCAAGCTCCGGTAATACATTTAAAAATTATAATTTTCATAACTGAAGGATGAGATCCCTTCTAACATGATAATACACATGAGCAGCACTTTATGTGCAATTTGGGGTTGAACTGTTTGCAGTGAATTTTCAGTTAATCAATAATCTTAACATTTCATGTCATAGAAAGTAAAATGGTCTATATAAATATTACAAACAAAATTAAAAAATAAATTATGCCCCCTCCCCGTGGCGGCTGCCGGTTTTAGATTTATTTCTGTGTGCCAACGTGTACATCATCGTGTGCACAGATTTAGAGAAGGGGTGGGAGTGAGGGGTCCAGACCCCACCCCCTCCCCATGACATTCATTTATATCAACAGTAAAATTACCAAAAAATACACATTGGACCCCAATGCTCTTACAGACATGTAAACGCTCTAACCCATTGCGCTTCAATGTTAGGTAACATTATTTGGGGGGTAAATATTTAATTGATATTTAATATACTTTATTTTTTATCGCAATAGGAAGTATACATCACAATATGCAGGTGTCCTGCACCACCTTAAAGCTTTTATTTACCTAATAAAATAATGCAAGTGGATTTGACGAAAAGGTCATAAAAATACATGCATGTTAAAAATAACTGATCTTTGTCTTAAGTTACGTACACAACACAGGTTTGCAGGTCTCATTAGCGGGTATTAGTTTTACCCAGCTCTTCGATTAGATAGGGTTCACGTGTATACATACATGTATGTGTTTTCCATATGCATGCAGAAAAGGATTAGTTAAGATCAGCTAAAGAAATTCATTATTGTATTTTAATTGGATTATCATTATGATTTTGACCAAAATAGGTAAGCATAATACATGTAGTAGCAGTAGCACAATATAATGAGATGCCAGCATATATACATAAGTTCTACTTTCACTTTCTAAACGTGATCTCCCTTTGACAGCATACTGTATCATCATCTTTTAATATTTAAATAAGCTTATCATCATTACCTATCATATCGCATTTGTAAAGTTTCTGTCATTTTAGTTGCAAAAGTTATTTTTTTTCATTTGTCAGACTTACACTATTGAGTTGACTTCATATTGACCCTGTATAAACAATTTCGTATTAAATTTGTGTATTACATGTAAGTAAGTGTAGACACTTATCATTTTTATATGAGTTATAATAGGAAGGAAGGAGTATTTCTTTCTTAATGTATTATAATTTATAATGCATCAAATACAATGTAGGTCATGACCTTATGGGACTAGCTGATCTGACCCCACGAAACAGGAAAATACAAAATATCTACTAATGTCATTATGATGCATCAAATGGTGTAAAGTACATTAATGACCCCAGGTGTTGTCTTTAACACCCCCAGCCTTTATGAAATAGGAAATGATGATACACTGCATGTATATTTTGTTAACTTCTGAGATCTGAGATCCTCATTCCTAAACATGCATATAATTTATTCTTGCTCTTTGTCTCATTGCGCGTCAAATTGCACATAGGCTATGCCCCCTTGAAGACATTCTGACATTCTGGAACTAGAAATAATAAAGTATTTTATCTAAAACCGATTTGGTTGGACTTTTCCGATCGCGTCGCGTTCAACTCTTTCAGCTACGTCATACATAAACAATACCCGCACCTTAACCACAATTTTTTTATGGGTGGATTCAGCTTACCGCTGATTGGCTGCTGGTTAACTAAGACTAAATTATGCACGGACAGAACAACAACATATCAGAGAATGAAAAATTCACATGGGTACCGTACTCGTGACTGTCGAAATTGGGCTATTTTTCGAAAGTGTACACTTGTGATAAAACAATACATACGGTACATAGCATAATATAGCTGTAGCTCTATGTATAACTTTTGGGTTAGAAAATATAAAGCTACAGTGCATACAATACTTACATGTACTTTTTCTTCTCTCCCGCTCTGAACTTGTTTCTCAGAGATGTCTGAACATAATTGTATAAAACTCTAGGATATGATAGGCCTGCATATCTAGTTGTGCACCCTGGTTTCATTTTTCTCATTTTGGGTTAGACAACCACTATTCGGGGGGTGGGGGGGGTCAAAAGGGTGTTGGGTCTAACATTGAACCTTGTAGGAAGAATCGTAAACTCTATTGTAAATGGTAACTTGAAAACGGACAAATGTAATAATATAGGGTTTTAATAATCATATATTGACTGTTACTGGCAATATATAGGATTTATTAGATCTGATCCCTGGGGTCATCCCCATCCCCCAGGAATTTGAAATTACCATACATGTATATCTCAGAAACTGTAATAATCATGACCCCTAAACCATATTTGTTCATGTTTCTGATGTCAAGGGGCATCAAATGTTAGGTAGGTCATGGGCCCTGTGGGTGGTCCTGACCCCCTCAAACAGCAAGTCCCTTAAATATTTTTAAAACAGTTGAGATCCCCACCCTTAAACCATGCATATATATTCTTGTTCCTTGTGTCAAGGGGCATCAAACGGTATGTAGGTCATGGGCCCCGGGGGTTGTCGTGACCCCCCTCGAACAGGAAGTGCACGAATATCTCGAAAACGGTTGAGATCCCAACCCCTTAACCATATATATTCTTGATCCTTAAAGGGCATCAAAAGGTATGTAGGTAATGTGCCTCTGAAAAAAGGGTTAAATTTAATTTTTCAAAACTGTAATGCACATCTATGGAACAGTTCCTATCATATCCCAAGATGTGGTGTGTCTATCCATTAAATCATTTAAGGAGTTCTAGGATCTATGTTTTTTTGAAGTGATAAACGTCAATTTTCTGCTACTTTTTGACTCCCTGGATGAAATTTAAATTTTTAAAACCTTACTGCACATCTATAGAACAGTCCCTATCATATCCTAAGATATGATGTGTCTATCCATTAAATCATAAGAGGAGTTCTAGGGCCCGTTTCTCAAAAAGGCCTACGTCCAGGCGTAAGCTTAGTCCGGACTAAATCAGGGACTAAACCTCAAAACCCGACTAAGCTGCGTTTCACAAAAATGCAGAATCTTAGTCAGGACTAAATTTGGGTTTAAATCTACGCCTGCTAATGGGTAGGCGTAAGTCCTTGGTCTGTACACAAAAATGGCGAGTATTTTGATCACTAGTATTGTGTTTTTATCTTGAGTGTTTTGTTTCTAATGCAAAATATACAGATAATTTTTATTTTTGGTCTGTTTTACGTGTTATTAAGGAAAACGTTCACTTTTTTTCGAAATATTTGTACATGTGCGTTTAACTTAAAAAATACTTATTGTTCAATAACTGTTCCTATTTCTAAATAAATCAAGATTAAATTTATTTGATAAATAATGGGCTTACATGTACCTTATTAAACATAAGAACTATACATTACAACTCGTGAACGAATTTCACCTAAAGTATGAAGAATTAAAGATGGGTACTAGTATACCCCGATAAATGATAAAAACACAATACTAGTAATCAAAAAACATGCTATAATTCTAAATTAAACATTTATTCCCTTAAGATAGATGTATATAAGTACGAATAGATTATTGATTTTTAAATCAATACTAAGTAAGCATTGACTAGAATTTAATGTTTCTAATCAAATTTGCACCTATGAAACGAAACTGAATTTAAAATATTGACAATACTCCTTTTAAATAGGAGCAATTCAAAACGTTTACAGTGTTATTTGTCCTTGTGTGTGTTGTATGTTCCTTACCTATATTACTTACAATTAAATTTGAAATAACGAATTCTTGAATTCGTTATTTCAAAGTTTTAATTAGTAATTTCGGTTTTATAAAATCGGTTATAACATATTTTCATTCAATTAGTGGTAACAAATTTTATGTTTTGGGGAACAGATTAAACGGGGCGGACTTCATTTGTTCCATAGCGGCGTACGACGAAATGCGCCGCTCAATTGATCGGCGTTAATCGGCGAAATGGTAAATGAAGTAAACTGGCGTAAAAACAAAAGTGGAGGAACATATTGTCACGGCTGTTGCTGTAACCATGGTAACAGATGTAACACCAAAAGACACCTTACTTTTTCGGCTTTGCTAGAATTCTTACATAGATAGAAACAAAATATTTAAGAACTGCTATATATGTAGCAACGCATTTTCACCAAAAATACCATGAAGGATATACATATTTGTTTCGACGGGTTTCTGCGCAAAATTCCCAAACATTGTTAAGTCAATGTTATTAATCAATGATCATGCTGATTTATTAAATGGCACTTGCAGCCCAGCCAATGTCAAACTTATGTCATAGAATTTATTTACCAGAATTTAATGCTAAACCGCACCGAAATCGATGCAAAAATAATGAAGTTACGCCTCTTCATAGTGCCTATTTTTACCTGCTTTTAGAAATCTTATCAAGAGAAAATGAAATTAGGCGATAACGAGGCTTCAGTGACGTCACGAGGTCAACACGAGGGAAATTACCTTACAAAGCTATACAAAATACGGAATAAATTCGATTTTACAGCAAAAATGATTGATATAGGTCTGATGTTTTGACGTATCTAGTTATTTGAAGTATCGTAGATTAAGAACGTTGTATCCGTAATTATTTTGTTACAGATTTCTTTTTAAACGATTTTGAAATTTGCTATTCTAATCGCCTTTTACCGATGAATACGATATCTTTAAACGCTTGAATGGACAGATTTATGTTCATTATTCATATTTATTTTGGTCGGTTCGTGTTCAAATCAAACTTGAAGGGCTTTATGATAGATTTGATATGCACGCACCGACCGAAATTATCACCTAATAATATTCAAAGAATGATGCCTTTTTGCTTATATTTATATTATTTCCAATTTCTACACTTCAAAAAGACATTTTAAAACCACTAGGGTTTTTCATGCATAGCACATGTTATGTATTATTGCAGCAAATACCGTTTCTCGGTTATGCTGTAGGACACGCCCATTTTGTTTCGCTCATTTTTTAAAAATTATTGGGCTATAGGTTTCAAAATTGATTTGTAATTTTATCACAGTAAAGGACATTTGAAAAATATAAATATGATATTTTATATGACAAAATCAGTCATTATAACCAGGATGTGCGCATGCGTGAACCAACTTTCCATCGGGATTGGTAAACGTTTGGGAGGAAATTCGATAGCTTCTTGGAGGAACTTCGAACTGATGATAGGTGCTAAAAAAACAAAAACAAAAAAACCAAACAAACAAAAAACCGCGACTTTTATATCATATAGTCATTAGAAATTAAAGAAATGTTATGTACCTTTGGTTAACACTTAAACAAGAGGCCCATGTGGCTACATCGTTCACCTGAGCAACAATAACTTTATATGGGCGTTCAAAGGAAATTATACCATATGGCCCCTCGGTAGAATAACAAAAAAATTAATATTGTAAAGTATTTGAATTTTTATTACTTATTTTTGCATGCACTTAATCAGCAAACATAAGGCTTAACATTGACTTCCCGAAGATTGACAAAATTGTATAACTTCCTTTGGGTAGACATTTACTTCCCGAAAAAGGACATATTTGTATAACTTCCTTTGGCTTAACAAGCTCTTCCCGAATGCTGACAAGACCAATGAGTAACAGTTCCCCTTGGATAACATTATCAGTTGCCTGAAGAATGACAGGGCCGCTATGTTATACGTCCTGTAGGGAAATATTCTTAGTGACGGTATTTGACTACACTCTTTTCAAGTGTCATCAATAAGAATGCTTCCTTTTTTGCTGAAATATCTCTGATGACTGCAATCGATTTCAAACAGGTGGTAAAATTTCTCTTCTGGGTGAAAAGTTTTACGCCTGTCATTGAACAATAGCATTGCAAAAGGTAACGCCCAACGATCCCGAAGAAAGCAAATACGATTGACTGTGTTCACCCACTGGAACGTATAAGAAACTGAAGACGTTTTCTAGTCCACTCGGTGTATAAAATTGAGAGGAAGCCAGAGTACCCGGAGAAAACCCACGTGTTCGATTGGGCGACCACCATACCCTCTCACGTACAACCACTACTGATCACGGGGATCGTACTCAGATCAAAGCGCTACCCGGAAATTATATCTTTTCCCATAAGTCATTTTTAAATTAAAGTGTAATTGCGCTTTCTTAATTTGTTGCCGATGAATGGATATGTCTCATTCAATTTGATCAAATTAAGAAAAAACTGAATCCCCTTAAAATAATGAAAAATCTTGGCAAAAGTTAAATTCAATGTCGTACATTTTATTTTTAGACATTGCATTTTGTAAATAGGTGATTAACGTAAAACTTGCAATTTTAAAAGCAATCTTTGGTAGCCATTACGAGAGAGAGAGAGAGAGAGAGAGAGAGAGAGAGAGAGAGAGAGAGAGAGAGAATTTTGAAATGAAATATAACTCGAATCAATGGATACTTCTTTTAATCCCATTTTTCATGTATTGTATTAGTTAACATTTTAAAGGAATACTGAATAAAACAAAATTCGTATAATATATATATTAAGTAACTACCTGTTAGTTTATTGAAATTAAGTGGCTTACATGATACACACACGTCTTTTTTTTTATCAACCAGAAAAGTAATAACAGAAAATATCGAAGTCTTAAATTAAGTTTTCCTGTCTTCAAGGGGAGATCATTTTGATCGGTCACGTGGCTGACGGGATTTGGGTGCAATTATGACATTGAGACGTAAATCGAACTTTGTATTGAGTTTGTGTATTGAACACGTTCCGGTGGGTGAACACAGTCAATTGTTTTTGCTTTCTTCGGGATCGGTGGGCGTTACCTTTTGCAATGCTATTGTTCAATGACAGGCGTAAAACATTTCATCCAGAAGAGAAATTTTACCACCTGTTTGAAATCGATTGTACTAGTCATTTTTGTTTACTTTCAGAACATGTAGGTTTACTTAAACACAAACCTTAAAGAGCTATCCTTTCTCAAAGCAGCTGTTCTGTAACAGTTTGAATTGCCGCTATTAGAATACTTGTCAATATTTATTGAATACGTCACAAAGCATGTTTAAGGTTCCTCGACACACCAAAATTTTATTTTATGGATCGATAGAGAATCTTTTTTGAAACATGATTCCACAAAACAGAGATCAATATCGGCTTTCAGTTATTTTATACGAATTTTTTTGTATTTTTTCAGTGAAATAGGAAAAACTGTTTTGCAGACAAACAGAATATATTAGAGCTTAAAACTTGTTGTCAATTAATGTGTAATATAATCATAAATAAATGCATGCCAAAGATCGTTTGGTCAAGTGTTTAATTTTTTAATTAAAAAAATATTTCTGAAAATCAAAATTGTAATTCTTTAATATCTTTTTAACCTATGGATAAAATTTTAAAAATAACATATAGTCACATAAACTATTTACTAAACAATGATATTTTACAAAGAAATTGAAACGAAAATGCGAAATTTTGGAAAAATTGCTATTTATCAAATTTGAACCGATCCCGATTGAAAAAAAAACTGATCCCGATCAGAATTATTTTAAAATTGAAATTTTACAAATAAACTGCAGTTTTTTCTCTGTAATTTATATAAATTATAAAGTTAGAAAATGACGAAACCATTTTACAGCTATACAACCTGAAATTTTTGCAAAATTCTGATTCATTCTAACTTTATGTGATTTTCCATTTATACTTTAATTTCACTATTTGGTTTCAATTTCTTGTTGAAATATGATTGTACAGCAATTGTTAAAATGCGAGTAACAGTTTATCTGCAGTTTTTATCCATAGAGTTAAAAAATATCTACTATCCTTGTCACATTAAAATTCATCATTGTATATATTTAGTTTCGTATTTTAACTTAACCACATATCCCGTGGTGAGCCCCTTAGTATTTTAGTCTTACGTATTTGTAAATACCCATATTGAACCTCAGTTCACCGGGCTTTAAACCCACCAGTCCGTGCAGTATCAGTTTGGACGCGGCAGTCCAGAGGGAAGGACGCACTTATACTTCTCTCGTGCATACCATCCAGTCACTATGTATTTTGTTAATAGAGATAGCTGTGTGCTAACTCTGAAGTGAACCTGGTACTGGTTTTTTCTAAGGTCCCTTGTTCCATCTTTTGTGTAAACCACTTTCATCGATGGTGGCCGAGTATTGGTGACGTCTTGTGTAGACCAAGTGGCCAGTAGAGAACATTGTCTATTGGAGGACCTCACCAGTCCATTCTTGTCAAGACCAAGTGGCAATAGACAACAGTGGAGGACCTTACCAGTTCCCATACTAGGACAATTACTTTCAATGTGTATCAATTCAAACTATATTAAATATGTAAAAACAATGTAAAAATATTGTCTTAGTCTTTGTCTTACAGTAAATATAAATTTTAGTTAATTCCGCTCGAAAATCTGTGACAAATTGGTGTCAGAAGTGGGATACATTCCCCAATATCTTTGTATTAAAAAAAAAAATTGTAAAGTTTTTCTGAAAAAAAAACTACGGAGTGTTCAATTTGTTTGTTGACCGTTTTGTTTTGTTCCATGTTATTCATGTTCATTGTTCTTTATGTTGTTTCAGTTTGTGTGTACCATTGGCCTTTTGTGTGTGTTCTGTGTTGTACAAAATCAGCCGTGTACTGGTTGTTTGGGACCTTGGAAAAATGCTAACCAGAGTTGGACCTGTCTCAGTAAGTCGGAACCTTCTGGTAACTGCAGAGTAGTAAGCTATTTTGTGTTTCGTGAAACTGGATGTATTTGTTTTCGCGATGTATTGTGTATCATAGCTACTGGTGGTTTTGAGTTAGTCACATGTGAAGTGAGGTTCAAGTTAATTTATTCTTGCACCGATAGTTTCATGTCAAACATGGATGATTTGAATGAGTTAAAAGCATTTGGTGAGGGATTAGGTCTTAAGGATACTGCTCTGGCAGATTTTATTAAAGAACAGCAAGCTATTAGAAGAGATGAGAGACAAGCTCAGAGAGAGTTGGAAAAGATTAAGATGCATGCTCAAGCGGACGCTGAGAGAGAGAAATATAATTTTGAGCTAGAGAGAGAGAAAGTGAAGATTGACATTGAGAAAATGAAATTAGAGCAACACTCTTATATTGCAAGTGAGTCAAAATCTTACGATAGTCATGTGTCCGCTAAGATTCCCAAACTCCCTTTCTTTGACGATTCTCACGATGAGATGGATAGTTATCTTTTAAGATTTGAAAGGTACGCTGAAGCTCAGCGTTGGGATAGATCGGATTGGGCAATAAATCTTAGTGCTTTATTAAAGGGGAAAGCTTTAGATGTTTATGCGTTGATGCCCAAAACTGACGCCCTTGACTACAATACCCTAAAGACAGCATTACTCAGACGCTTTGAATTGACAGATGACGGTTTTAAAAAGAAATTTCGATCATGTAGGCCAGATCCTAGTGAAACATTTTCCCAGTTTGCTGTTCGGTTGAGTAGTTATTTTGATAGGTGGATTGAAATGGCAAAGGTTTCCAAATCATTTGAAGACTTGTATGATCTTATGTTACGCGATCAATTTTTACATGTGTGTAGTCAAGATTTGAAACTATTTTTAAAGGAAAGATTACCCGAGAATTTGACAAGAATGGCAAACTTGGCTGATCAGTATAAAGATGCTCGTGACCTGAATGCACTCCAAGCTACGGGTAAGGGTAAGATGCCTTTAGCAAAAAAAGTTGATCAGGTGAAGAAAACAGATGTAGGTGAGAACAAGCATGTACCTAATGATAAGAAAAGGTTCATTCCAAAGACAGAGCGTAAGTGTTACAAATGTCATAGGTACGGACACATTGCACCAGAATGTAAGTCTAGAACATCGTTTAATAACGTTTCTAATGCAGTGCAAGACGCTGGATCCTCAGAGCAAAAGGTTTGTTTTGTTAGCACAATGCCTACTGATTCTATTGTAGATTCCAGAGTATCTTCTTCTCCAATGACAATGTCATCATCTTGTCAGAAGAACTCGTCTTTTAACATGCCTTTATCTGCAGGGTATGTTAACAATGTCCCTGTGACGGTACTAAGAGATACTGGGTGTAGTGGTATTGTTGTTAAAATGAGCAAGATACAGGAGGAAAACCTTATAGTTGGTAAGAAACAGACTTGTATTTTAGCAGATGGATCTAAGGTATCTGTCCCGATTGCCGATGTGTCCATCGATACGCCATTTCTGAAAGGTCAGTATGAGGTATGGTGTATGGAGAATCCTGTGTACGACTTGATAGTTGGTAACGTTCCAGATGCCAAACCAGCAGATCAACCAGATCCAGATTGGCAGGTAAATGCTGTTGAGACTAGGCAACAGAAACGTGACAAGAGTAAACCATATCCTCAACTTAAGGTTCCAGACATGATTACTGAAGATATCAATCCGATGACAATTAGGGATGCGCAGGAGGATGATCATTCTTTGAAAAAGGTACGTGAAAATGTAGAGAACAATCTCTCTCAGGTTAAGAAAAATGGTAAAGTGAGTTGGTTTAAGAAAAACGACCTTATGTTTAGACAGTACAGTACTCATGTGGGAGATAGGGAAAAGACTTATTCTCAATTAGTTGTTCCCGATAAATTCCGAAACCAGGTAATGAAACTTGCACATGATTCACTACTAGCAGGTCATTTAGGAACACAGCGTACTTTAGCGAGAGTAACGTCAGAATTCTGGTGGCCAGGAATCCAGAGTGATGTGCGAAGATTTTGCCAGTCTTGTGACATTTGTCAGCGCACAGTTCACAAAGGTAAGATTAAGAAAGTACCTCTTGAACGAATGCCACTCATAGACGAACCGTTCCAGAGAGTTGCTGTTGACCTGGTGGGCCCTCTTTCTCCAATCACAGACAAAGGTAATCGCTATATTCTCACTTTAGTGGATTATGCTACTCGCTATCCTGAAGCCATAGCACTTCCCAGCATCGAAACAGAGAGAATTGCAGAGGCTCTATTTGAAATGTTCTCGAGAATTGGTATACCTCGTGAAATGTTGACAGATATGGGAGCTCAGTTTACTTCCGCATTAATGTCAGAGGTAAGTCGCCTTATTTCTCTTAGTCAGCGGACAACAACCCCGTATCATCCTAGCTGTAATGGGTTGGTGGAACGATTCAACGGGACCTTAAAGCAGATGTTGAAGCGACTCTGTTCCGAGCAACCAAAAGATTGGGACAAGTACCTAAGTGCTGTGCTGTTTGCCTACCGAGAAGTGCCACAGGAGAGTCTTGGATTCTCACCCTTTGAGTTGGTATATGGTAGATCAGTTCGTGGACCTATTTCCATATTGAAGGAGTTGTGGACAAACGACATACCAGATCCAAACGTCAAGACAACATACCAATATGTGTTAGATCTCAAGGACAGACTCCAGTCTATGGCTGAACTTGCGAAAGAGAGTCTGGAAAAGTCGTCTACCAGATACAAGAAACACTATGACAGGAAAACTAGAACTAGAAGTCTAAAGGTAGGAGATAAAGCTCTTGTTCTTTTACCGACTGACAATAACAAATTATTGCTTCAGTGGAAAGGACCATTTGTGGTCACAAAGAAAGTCAACAGAGTTGATTATCAGTTAGATATGCAAGGTAAGACAAAAACCTTTCATATAAATCTTTTAAAAAAGTACATTGAGAGACCAATTTCAGATGTTGCTTCAGTGACGGAAGATGCAGGTGTTCTTGGTTTAGTGAACGCAGCAGTAGTTGATTGCGTAGATGATGAGGACCAAGATGGACAGTTAGATGAGTACCCTCAATCACAGGTTAGTGTAAGCACAGTAAACATTAACCCATCATTGTCATTAGAGAGCAAGGACAGATTGATGAAGTTGCTTTTTAAGTTTGATGATGTTTTTCAAGACAGTCCTGGTATCACAAGTGTACTTGAACATGAAATTAGAACGACAAGTGCCAAACCGATTCATGTCAAAAATCGTCAGATACCATATTCAATGGAGGAAACAGTAAACAAAGAGGTGAGTGACATGTTGAAGATGAACATTATTGAATCTTCTGACTCCCCGTATTGTTCCCCAGTTGTTATCGTGCCCAAGAAAGATGGAACAAACAGGTTCTGTATAGATTTTCGCCTGTTAAATAATCAGACCATATTTGATTCAGAGCCAATGCCAGATGCTGATGAAATGTTTTCCAAACTTGCAGGACATAAATTCTTTTCAAAAATTGATCTATCAAAAGGGTACTGGCAGGTTAAGTTAACAGATGATTCAAAACCAAAAACAGCCTTTAGAACAGGTAAGGGTTTGTTTCAGTTCAGGGTCATGCCCTTTGGGTTAGTTACGGCTCCGGCCACATTTTCAAGATTAATGCGCAAAGTCTTGCATGGAATGGAGAATGTAGACAATTTCATAGATGACATTTTGGTGTACACAAAGTCTCTAGATCATCATTTTGTTGTATTAGATGAGCTTTTTCAGCGATTGCGGACAGCAGGTCTGACAGCAAAACCAGGTAAATGTTCACTGGCCTATTATAATATTGACTGTCTCGGACATGTAGTGGGTAATGAGGAGTTGAAGCCAGACTTTGACAAGGTTGAAGCTATATGTAATGCCCCTATCCCTGTTACGAAAAAACAGTTAAGGTCATTCCTTGGTTTAGTGGGGTTTTACCGGAAATTTGTGCCCAATTTTGCTCAAATCGCGTCACCATTGACTGACTTGACCAAAAAAGGTTTACCCACTAAGTTGAAATGGGAAGATGCTCACAATTTAGCATTTCAGACGTTAAAAGCTTCACTTACTAAGTGTCCCATATTGAAACTTCCTGATATCAAGGAGACTTTCATTCTACAGACGGACGCTTCAGACAGAGGTCTAGGTGCAGTTCTTTTACAAGAAGAACTTGGTCAGAAACTCCCAATTGCTTATGCTAGTAGAAAGCTAAGAGATAGTGAGTGCAAGTATGCAACTGTTGAGAAAGAGTGCTTGGCATTTGTATGGGCAATTCAGAAATTCCAGAAGTATTTGTATGGACATGAGTTCATTTTAGAGACAGATCATAGCCCACTTGTGTACTTAAATAAGGCTAAGGTCACTAACCCTAGACTTATGCGCTGGGCGCTTAGTTTGCAACCTTACAGGTTTACTATACATGCAATTAAAGGTAAAGACAATGTGGGTGCAGACTACCTAAGTCGTTTGATGTAAATATGTTTACTTTCAGTATTTTAAAATTTTAATGGGTTTTTCAGTACTTCGTACTTCTCTAAAAAGGGAGGTAATGTCACATTAAAATTCATCATTGTATATATTTAGTTTCGTATTTTAACTTAACCACATATCCCGTGGTGAGCCCCTTAGTATTTTAGTCTTACGTATTTGTAAATACCCATATTGAACCTCAGTTCACCGGGCTTTAAACCCACCAGTCCGTGCAGTATCAGTTTGGACGCGGCAGTCCAGAGGGAAGGACGCACTTATACTTCTCTCGTGCATACCATCCAGTCACTATGTATTTTGTTAATAGAAATAGCTGTGTGCTAACTCTGAAGTGAACCTGGTACTGGTTTTTTCTGAGGTCCCTTGTTCCATCTTTTGTGTAAACCACTTTCATCGATGGTGGCCGAGTATTGGTGACGTCTTGTGTAGACCAAGTGGCCAGTAGAGAACATTGTCTATTGGAGGACCTCACCAGTCCATTCTTGTCAAGACCAAGTGGCAATAGACAACAGTGGAGGACCTTACCAGTTCCCATACTAGGACAATTACTTTCAATGTGTATCAATTCAAACTATATTAAATATGTAAAAACAATGTAAAAATATTGTCTTAGTCTTTGTCTTACAGTAAATATAAATTTTAGTTAATTCCGCTCGAAAATCTGTGACAATCCTTTTTTTTTCATTTTCATAAATATTTTTTTACAAAAATATTTCAAAGTTTATCTGGCCGTTTTTGATATATATTTATAGATAATTGTATTGTGCATTAATTGATAACAAATTTTAGCTCTAATATATCTTGTTCGCAGCTAAAACGATGTTCCCGGTTTCTATAAAAAAAATACAAAAAAATTCATATAAAATAATCAGAGGCCGATATAGGTGTCATTTTTGAATAATCATTTCTCAAAGAGAATTCTTCATCGATCCATCAAATAATGCATTGGTGTGTCGAGCCACCTTAATAGTGAATATCGATGCTAGGAGACAAATCATCGAAATGCAGTGCAAATAATCAGGATTATTTGTTTTTATATCAAATAGTCTGTATTAATTTTGAGACACTCTGTATATTCCGAAAAAACTCTGTACGAGCTAACCATTGGCTTATCCGGAAGCCCCTGCAAAAACCCCACAGTTTTCATCGAATTTTAGCAAGGAGCACGTGTTGCCTTTTCACAGAAGTATACACAAGTTTATATTTCATATTTGCCATCAACTCCCAGCAAGTGTTGGAAAGCATTCACCAGTCTGGGCGGACTCCGAAAAAGGAGTAAACTCCGAAAACGGAGTATTTGGCACCGTCATGCATTGCGATTTTCTCAACTTCCGTTTTGTAGCTAATGTAAATAATGGAGAGTTGCCTCCCTTTCCCGTAAAAACGTGATTGAAAAATAGATTGAAATCCTTCAGAAGCGTGAAAAAAAATATGGAAACGACTCAGAAATGATTAATCTTAAAATAATACTTTTAAAAAAAGTGGAAATGTTTCGGTAAACAACAGGAAAAATACATACAAATATTAAAACTCATACGTGGTCGACCAGGACTTATAAGATAAGAAAATCGGACTTCAAATTAAGACTTGGAAGTATGGAAATTGAAAATTAATTGTTGCAATAATGTAAGTATTCAAGCCTTTAATATAGATGATGTTTTTTTTTAAATACGACAAAATTACGATGTATACAAGGTTTTAACATGTTTAAGAAGTGCCGACTTGGCGAGTCAGCGCGTGATCAAAAGAACGGTGTAATGACTACAAACGGGATAAAAAAAAACTAACAGTAATAGTGTATTTCACACCCTAGCACATAAATTATCTTTAATAATAGTGAAATCATGGAAAAAACATTAATTTATTCACTCTATTGGCTTCGTCATCGGAAACAGAATTGACAAACTTTGACAGCAAATAAAATTTGATTTGCCCAACGAACGTATATTTTTGCCAAATACATTCTGTTGAAACATGTCTTATAAAGCATTTAAACGTATTTTCAGACCTGCATATGAATAATCCGCTTTGCACAATCAATTTTCCTGAGTGCCCTGTTTTCACGTAAAAATGGGATATTTTGATTAACTGCGCATGCGCCGAACTCCTTTTTCGGAGTATTTTTTCTTTTGAGAAATCACTTCCGTTTACTCCGTTTTCGGAGTCCGCCCAGACTGTTCACCGTCCGCTATGCCCCCAAAACGTAAAGCAGTGCCAGCAAAGCGTAAAGCACCCACAGGGACTCCAGCCCGAGCGCCAGGGAGAAAAGTTCCCCGCCATTCTAGAACAGGTACAGGCCCCGCTGCGGACCCGCCACAGGCCCCAGTGGAGGTTTTACCACCACCCCAGGCACGGGCTCAGGACCAGTTCCCCCCAGTGGTTCAGCCCGAAGTCAACAACAACTCGGGTGAGTGCGAATTTGTTCAACATTTAGTAGGCTTGCCATATCAACAGACATCTGCCTCAGACGGCATTGCATCTCATGTACCAATAAAGTTAAAATTAAAAATCTGGGAGGGGGAATTTATTGATATGTCTCTGTTGCTAAAGTCGGCCACCGAATTGGAAGATTTTGACTCTCAAGGCGAAGTACAGTTTAAAAATGGCCGCCTCTGTATAGTTAAACGTAAACAAAACTCACAGTTGAGTATTGAAAAGTGGACATCCGCTTTCATGATATACATGAGCATTATGTTTGAACACAACCCTGCTTTAGCGCAACAAATGCTTAAATATCTGCGCGATATCAGAATAGCTGCCAGTCGCTCACATCATTGGTACAAATATGATGAACAATTCCGTCTGCGCAAGGTGTCCAACCCAGCTATGTCTTGGGGTGATATACATAATGAATTCTGGCTTCTGTATGTCACAAATCAATCTACCAATTTCATGTCACAGCAAGGTTCCGATTCTCAATTTCAACAATACAACAAACCTATAACACATGGGTCTTCTCCAATCCCAAAACAAGCTGAGTTTAAACAAACTTGCAATACTTACAATAGGGGTAAATTCTGCACTTTCTTCCCTAGATGCCGCTTCAACCATGCTTGCAGCCATTGCGGAGGAAAACACCCCAGAGTTACTTGTGCACGAAAATAAACATTTGTATACATTAGGACACACTCCCGTAAAAATTCAGGCACTACAAAAACACTTACAGGGTTATGATCATGCAAAATTCTTGCTCAATGGTTTCTGTTTTGGTTTCAGGCTTCAATATCTGGGTCGTAGGAAAGCTCGAATAAGTAAAAATTTACCAAGTTTGTATAAACATTTGCCCATAGCACTTGAAAAAATCAACAAAGAGTTACAACTCAATAGAGTAGCTGGTCCCTTTCCACAACCCCCTTTTGTAAATCTTCAAGTTTCGCCCCTTGGGCTAGTACCAAAGAAGGATGGGGATATGCGCCTCATACATCATTTGTCATATCCTAACGAGGATTCCATAAATTCTTTCATTGACCCCACTGCATGCTCTGTCAAATATTCTAGTATCGATGAAGCAGCAGACATGATTTCAAAGTTAGGGGAGGGCTCTCTTATGGCCAAGTCAGATATTAAGTCCGCATTTAGACTCTTACCTATCGCTCCAGGTGATTTCGACTTGTTGGGTTTTCAGTTAGAAGGTTATTTTTATTTTGACAAAATGGTCCCATTTGGTTCGTCGATCAGTTGTGCACTGTGGGAAAAATTTGCTCATTTTTTGCATTGGCTCACTCAACAACACACAGGCAACAACCATATTTTACATTACCTAGATGATTTTCTCTTCTGCGGACCCAGACAAGATGTGTTCTTTCAACACACACTTGACAAGTTCAAGTCACTCTGCCACGAACTGGGGGTTCCTATTGCTTTAGAAAAAACTGTAGAACCAACTACAAATCTTATTTTTCTTGGCATTACTTTTGACACCAATGACATGACCATGTCTCTGCCCTCAGACAAATTAGACAAGTTAAAGTCAGTTATCAATTCCTTTCTATCAGCAAAAAAAGTTACTCTTCAAGAACTCCAGTCACTCATTGGATTACTCAATTTTGCTTGTAAGGTGGTAGCTCCTGGACGGGCCTTCTGCAGACGCCTCATAAATGCAACTATTGGAATTTCAAAACCCCATCACAGAATCAGGCTTAACAACAATATCAAGCAAGACTTGCGCATTTGGCAAATTTTCCTTCAATCTTATAATGGTGTTTCTGTTATAAGAACCCAATTTTTGGATAGTCAATCCATACAGCTCTTCACAGACAGTGCAGGGGGTAAGAATGGGGGTTTTGGTATCTATTTCGGTGGTAGGTGGGCACATGGAACATGGCCTCACTCTTGGTTTTTACACGGTCTTACCAGGGATATGACTCTTCTCGAAATTTTTCCAGTCCTAGTAACAATTACTATATGGCATCAGAGTCTACAAAACACTAGAATCCTTTTTCACATTGACAACACTGCAGTAGTCCAGGTGCTCAATACACTAACTTCCAAGTCCGATAAGGTCATGTATGTTGTTAGAAAACTTGTTCTTCTGTTACTAAGACACAATATTCAAATCAAAGCAACCTATATACACACAAAAGCAAATTGCATTGCAGATGCCTTATCTCGTTCACAGAGGGCCAGATTCCGAAGTCTTGCACCGGAGGCGGACCATTGGCCCACACCTCTACCACCTCACATTTGGAACATTTGGAGCAGGAAGCATCAAGACTTCTGTACAGATCTTTGGCCCCAAATACCCACCAGTCTTACAACACCGCTTTAGCAAAGTTCCATCAGTTTAGGGCCCAGTATGACTTGGCCCAAATCTGGCCTGTACCTACAAACCAACTCATACATTTCATTGCTTATTTATCAATCAACAATTTATCATACAGAATTATATGTCTATATATAAGTGCAATGTCCTACCATCACAAAATTTTGGGTGCTTTAGATAACACTAGGCATTTCATAGTTACCAAGTCTCTTGAGGGTGTCCGGCGGTCAGTTGTTGTCAACAAGGACATTCGACTCCCCATTTCAATCCAATTATTTACAAAAATTATCCATTCCCTCAAGTCAGTATGCCGCTCACCCTATGAGTCATTACTTTTTGCGGCAACATACACTGTTACCTTTTTTGGCTTATTACGAGTAAGTGAAGTTCTGGCCTTGCAAGCAAATCACATTTCTCAAAATCAGTTGGGTCAGTTTTTCATTACTATCAGCTCATCAAAGACCGACCAAACAGGCAGGAGCTCGGTTGTGCATATTCAACAGCTACCTCAAACTCATTTCTGTCCATCATCAACAATCATTCCATTCCTCCAAGCTAGACCACCGAGAAAACCCACCTTATTTGTTCACATTGATGGCTCACCAGTTACACGTTCCCAATTTCAGGCAGTTTTGGACAAGTCACTTTCTTTTTTACAGATCAAAGGTCACTACAAGTCTCACAGTTTTCGCATAGGCATGGCTACTGAATTGGCAAATCAGGGTTTTTCTAATGAAAAAATTCAAGAACTGGGGAGATGGAGATCTAATTCCTTTCTTACTTACATCCGCCCACATAACTCGCATTAGGTTTTCCAGTTACTTTCCCAATTTATCTAGCACCACTGTATTTTTGACTACACTACATACACACACTCAACACATACACCAGTAGGACTCAACGCTAATTTTAACAAAGCCTGTTTAGATTTGTCAGCCTGGATTGTGGGGTCCTCAATCCCCTATTGGGCTGAAATTGCAGCAGTGGATAGACCGGGGGGGGGGGGGAAACCCTTAACCTGCAACCACCTGTAACCATTCAGTGGAAAGGTATTCGCGGACTACAATGGGAGGATTTCGACAAGACGGTAACATCAATGTCAAAATACCAGACTCCACCAGATTTCTTCATCATTCACCTCGGTTCAAATGACCTAACCAAAGATCAAATGACCTCTAAAGTTTTTTCTGAAAATGCACAATGTTCATTGTATAGATTGCATGCTTTATGGCCAAAAACAACCCTCATCTGGTCTGCCATCCTACCTAGAAGATATTGGCATTTTGCCCCTTTGGGTATGGGAAACAAAATCAATAAAAAGCGGGTCAGAATTAACAAGTGCATGAAAAATTTCATGGCAGATGAGGTGGGGGGTTGTTACATCGGCCATGACCACAACATCAAGGCAACCGAGCTTGAGTTGTTTCGCTCAGATGGTACACACTTGTCGAACACTGGTAACAACATATATCTCAACAATATTCAATGCGCTCTACAATATTTCATTGATGGACAAGGGAACCAGTATCCAGTGATTAACTAAAAAGCAACTGTTCACAATCCCATGCATTCACATATGTACAGTTCTTATGTTAGTATTCAGAAAGTTCTGATGCTTGTCTTGCGCCCATGATAGGACCAATGCTTTGGCCCAAAAATTTTTAGTTAACTTCAAAGCATAATGTGCTGCCATACTTGGTATTGTCCATTGTTTCCTGCTTTTGCAATTTCATGTACAACCTAAGGCAAATATAAATATTAACCAGTCTCCAACAAATTTTGCTTCTTTTATTTTACCAGCATCTACACAAATTATTACATGTATATGTATTAGTTTTACATATATAATATTAATGTTATCAAGGGTTTTGTGGGGGACATTGTCCCAATGTCTGTGGCGGGACTGGGGAGTCCGCAGTGGTATGTGTTGACACTTTCTGCTCCAAAACCTGGGTGTCTCCCCCCACTTGCTTTCAAAGCTAGGGGATAGTATATAAATTAAATCATTCAATATGGTTTATAAAAGGCAAAGTTATTACAGTTAACTGTGCCATGTGGTTACAATGTAAAATTGGGATTTTTTTGTATAGTGGGGCCTACACTGGGTATAGGTGGGGCCACATCCACCTCACTCCAGTGAGGGGATGCTACAGGCTGGTGCATGTAATAATGGGTTGATAAAGTAGCCTTTGTCATGCAAAGTTCTAAACCAGGTAGCACTGCAGGAGACAGGGTGAGAAGGGCAGGTCTCACTACCCTCCTTAGAACGCTGGGGATCGTTCAGGTTCGGGCACTGATGTTTCATACTCGGGCCCTCAGTGTGTCCCTACATGGGTAGTTAAACTGGCACACTGGTCGGCTCCCCAGTTACCCCACAAAAAATCATTATGCGGCCAACATCCACCAATTGTTTGTTATAGCGGAGTAATAAATATTTCTCATACTATTTATTGTTAAGTTCTATTTCATAATTGCTGAATGTTGCCAGGCTCTGTGTCTTTCAAGCAATATAATGTATAGTGCTGGGTTAGCTTGGTGAATTCAATAATTAATCAGGATTATTTGTTTTTATATCAAATAGTCTGTATTAATTTTGAGACACTCTGTATATTCCGAAAAAACTCTGTACGAGCTAACCATTGGCTTATCCGGAAGCCCCTGCAAAAACCCCACAGTTTTCATCGAATTTTAGCACCCACCCACCCAGCCCCCATTTTTATTAATTACTTTATACTTAGATATTTATTAACATATATTTGTGCTTTTGGTTTCTTTCTCGTTTTTCTTTTCTTTATTTTGACAGGTCATTGAATAAAAAAGTCGGATGCAGACTGAAAATCTGCTAGAAAACCAGAAAAAACAGCCAGACAGGATGACAAGCAGCTCGGTGTCATCTGGACTTGTGTTCAACAGTTTATCTTTTTTCAATAGACTTTCATATTTTGGACTTGTACATGTAACTTTTTCTTGTCGCATCACATTTTTAGGGGGGATGGGGACTGGGGAGTCCGCAGTGGTATGTGTTGACACTTTCTGCTCCAAAACCTGGGTGTCTCCCCCCACTTGCTTTCAAAGCTAGGGGATAGTATATAAATTAAATCATTCAATATGGTTTATAAAAGGCAAAGTTATTACAGTTAACTGTGCCATGTGGTTACAATGTAAAATTGGGATTTTTTTGTATAGTGGGGCCTACACTGGGTATAGGTGGGGCCACATCCACCTCACTCCAGTGAGGGGATGCTACAGGCTGGTGCATGTAATAATGGGTTGATAAAGTAGCCTTTGTCATGCAAAGTTCTAAACCAGGTAGCACTGCAGGAGACAGGGTGAGAAGGGCAGGTCTCACTACCCTCCTTAGAACGCTGGGGATCGTTCAGGTTCGGGCACTGATGTTTCATACTCGGGCCCTCAGTGTGTCCCTACATGGGTAGTTAAACTGGCACACTGGTCGGCTCCCCAGTTACCCCACAAAAAATCATTATGCGGCCAACATCCACCAATTGTTTGTTATAGCGGAGTAATAAATATTTCTCATACTATTTATTGTTAAGTTCTATTTCATAATTGCTGAATGTTGCCAGGCTCTGTGTCTTTCAAGCAATATAATGTATAGTGCTGGGTTAGTTTGGTGAATTCAATAATTAATGCCGAAAAAAGGCTTACCCAATACAGAGACCCCAGATTTGGATGTGTCAGTTACATGTAGAATATAATCAGGATAATACAGGCATGGCTATTTGTAATATCAGCAAGTGTTATGAGGTATACAGATAGACATTTATATGGCTTGACCGGCCTTTCCTCTCGACAGCAGTGTGAACAACAATGACAAGGGTGTAACACTACCCTGAATATTATGAAAGATGAATTTGGCAAATATAAAAAAAACTATGACCCTTTCTTTTTTTATTTCGCATGGACAATTTTATGGTCAGGATGTACCCATACTAGAACTCCCAAACATTAAGGAATTAAGAATTTGGGGTTAAATGTTCAATTTTCCGTTAAAGAAAAACTTACATTAAAGATACATTTTTTTATTTGTATTGAATATAAGATATGATTATAATTTTTTATAGTTTTTTTTATAGTAGTTATTATTACACAATGTCCAAAACCGTGTTGATATGTTGTACTGACTTAGCTATTGTCTCTGATTTTGTTAACTGAACCCAATGACAAAAATGATTCGCTATCAACCATTTTATCTTCACAAAACATAAAATAAAATAAACTTTAGGAAATAAGATTTTACTAGGAGTACTTTATTTCGTTGTTATTGAACTTTTACAAATATATTCCTTTATCACTAGAGGTAAAAAACAAGGACAATCTAATCACTGTGCTCAACCGATAACTAACTAGTAAAAGGCAGTAAACGTACATGAATAAACATGCACTGGCTTTGAAAAAAAAACGACGGAAATGATCGTTGTTAATTAAAGCTTGCATAGTGTGGTCAGCTGCGATTGATAATATACAAGTCAAGAAATCTAAAATATATATCTAGGTCAGTTGAACCTAGCAGATATAGGTTAATATTTAAATCTCGTGGATACAGCTGAATACTGTAGTAAAAATAAATAATAAACAGGCACTATTTATATATTATTATACTTTCATGTTAAATACTGAAATCTGATTGGTTTAGACGCAGTTGGTAATCCGTTCTATTACCCTCAGCGTTAGCAACACACTTGGCAACGGGTAACACAACGAATTGTTACATGCGCGTAAATTATGCGCGTACGGTTCGCCGTAGAATTCACTTCATTTCTATATAAAAGAAGTAAAATTGTCTTTAAAAATAAGACATTCAGAATAATAAAATAAATAGTGCCTGTTTGGGAGGGTAACTGTTGAAATTGACACCTCTCGAAAACCATTGTCAACCTCCGCTTCGCGTCGGTTGACAACTGTTTTCTCGGAGTGTCAATTTCAACAGTTACCCTCTCAAACAGGCACTATTTATATAATGTTGACCATTAAGTCATCAACCTAAAGCTTAAAATTAATGGTCCCTGAGACAGGGGTTCAGGTCCTAGGGCGGGACTGATATAGTCACATAGTGAAAATGTATTGATTCAATACTGCACTGTCACAGTCATGGGAGATAAAGTTATGCATTGTTATTGTGTTCATTATGTCCTGATGTTAAATTGTGAAACTCACTGACCAGGCCATTGAGCTGATGGGGGTGTAGGTGATAAATATGGCCATGTATTGAACATTTATTTTTACTTAGGTTAATTGTTGTGTGTCATTGAATCCATTTAAACTTTTAACTTCATCTTGAAAACTACATGGTTAATTGACACTTAACAATATTGAATTAAATTTATGTTCTATTTTAGGAAATCTATTTAATATCCTGTGCATTGTTTACTTGTAGAAATAAGCTGTATGCATTTTGTGTGCATAATTTTATGAAACTGAATATTATAAAAGATGAACCATTGAAAGCCTCTTAATAAGATTTCTTATTACGAAACGTTTACAGGTTTTTTTTACTTTTGAAGCAAAGGTATAGATATATTCGAGATTCCTCAGGCACTTTAACCTACCTACCCCTCCTATTTTCATAAATGAATGTTTTTCAATCATGAGAAGTGGATAACGGTCAGAGCAGTCTTTTTTTTAACTGTTTTGTATGATATACAGATGTTTTTTGTAAGCTTTTTAAGATCAAAAAGAAAATCAAAACTGTCTATCTACTTTTTTCCTTCAAGAGGCATGGTCACGATTTTGGTCAAATTCTATTTTTATGTTTTTATTATTTACAATGCTTTAGAAATACATTTCTAATAATCAAATTAAATTTGAGAGTTATTCGTAGAGTTATAAGCAAGATACAGGGCTCACAATTCTTCGTCATGTAAACAAGGCTCGTGCCCTGTTTTTGTTTACATAGATTCAATATACCAGTAAAAAATATTTTTCAAACTTATTTGTCTATCTTTTTATTTATTTTAAGCATATATAAACAGTTTCTAACGTTTAACACATTCGTTTTAGGTTTAAAACTGAAATTATTACGTCAACGTTCAAAAGGTATACAAACGCTTTGTTTACATAGCGAAGAATTCTAGCTCTGTAACTCGCTTATAACTCAACAAATGACACAACAAATGTCGCCTATTTAAAATGCCTTTCTGAAGCATTGTAAATATTAAGATCGAAAAAATAATTAAAAAATATATATTCCTTTTGTAAAAGTGAGACTGAGATCAAAAGTGAGCTCGTCTAACTTTTATGGCCCCGGGACCTGGGCTTTCGTAGTTATTGCTAAGTTAGCGTGTCGTTCAAGATCATTGACGAAGACCGACGAAGAGCTTCGTGGCTGGTACGATCTTGAACGCAACTCAGCAGTAATTATTAGAACAATCAGAAGGCATAAAAATACTTTAATTTCATATATTAATACAGTACATTTCCAAAAAATGTGAATAGATTGGTCCAAAGACAAAGAACCTTAGAAGATTGGAACATACAACCCAGACATTAAAAAGTTCTGAAAACCATTCCATGTCATACTTTGAAAACCATCATATATAAGACTCAAATGGCAACACCACGTGGTATATAGGTCATTGGTGGCTACAGATCTCAGGACATTAATATTTTTTGCAGATGAAATGAAAATTGGAACGATTGCAAGAGCTATGACTGTCCAACTAATAGATTGGATTACGATGTTCCTTCCGCTAACTTTGCTGTAATTTTCTCTGAGGGTCTCTATCTTGATTTCTTCATTAAAACTAATTTCTCTTGACATGGACAGGAACTTATCGATACAAAGTTTTCTTTCTTTTTCAGTTTTATTCCTATTCTCAAACACAACATATCTCTTATCAACAGCTTCATATAGCTGATACAGTTCTTTGTTAGATTCAGGATTGAATACATTGCTGTCATCAACAATATTACTCCCTCTTGTTAGCAAGATAAAACTTCGAGAATGTAAATATTTTAGGTCCTTTAAAACCATCAAAATGCAAGTCTCATCTTCCATTTGTAATCGTTGTGCAGCTATTACAAACGCCAGAATGTCGGACTTTCTGAACTCTTTTTTCAGTTCTTTTATTATGGACCTCCGGAGCGCCGGAGTGTCTACTAAAACAACATTTTGATTCTCAACAAGATACTTATTCATTTTCTTTGTTGTTGATTCCTTCCGCAGGGAGCTCGTGGATTCAGCCACGTCTCTGCCAATTATTGTGTTGATAGTTGCGCTTTTCCCTGCACCGCGAGGTCCAATAAAAAATACCCGGAGTCCCGTGCATGTTTTGGATGGAAAGGCGCCTAGAATTTATGAAAAAACAAATCTGATTATTTAAGGAATAAAGAATCATTTTTTAGTAGTATGATGGGGTCACTATGGTCGGTCGTGATCAAATCCAATAAAGCTAGAAGAGGACAAGCCCTGCCGCCGCGAGTGAGGGGGAGGGGGGATTACTAAAACCGGCAGTTCCAAAATGTACCCCCCCCCCCCAATAAAAAAAAACCAAAATAAAAACCAAGCAAACAGCAGACAACTTACTCTGGGTTTTATACTAAACAGTTAATCAAACATAGTTCGATATCTATTTTAGCTATCTAATGGATTTCACCCTTACGAAGGGCTTTATGATGGAGTTAAGTACACTCCGACCATGATGATCACCTCACAATATTAACAGAATGATTCCTTATTACTTATATTATTTTCAGCAGTTGTACGATTTCATATTAAATTACTGGCAATTTTACGGGTTTTTTTATTTGGTATAATTACGCAAACCCCGCACCCCCAAAACAGCATACCATTTTCGTCATTGATGAAAGGTATTAAACCATACGTTACAAATTGTATTCGTAACTTGTTATCACATGGATACAACGACACCGGAAAATGTAAATATGATGTTATAAGCCGTCTCAACGTTCACCTACATGTTACGCAAGCGCATAATTCGTTTCTGGCCTCATTTTCCGGGCAATTTTATTTATACATTTAAAGCTGAGCTTATCCGGAAAAGTATATAATTTCACTTCTCCATCTTTTTTTGCGCGCGGGTTTTAGACGAGTCATCAAGAGTACTAGTGTACACATTTAGGCACTTTTGAAGATTTGATTCCATAAATTATATTTGATATTTCTTAGCATCGAATTGCATTTTGTATACAAAAGTTGCAAATTCCATGTGTTTGCCGAGGAGAAATCGAAAATGGAATTCTGAATTCTGCGGCCACTATTCTCAATGTTGACTGTAACGTGATCTATACTGTAAATTGGAATTGAAATAGGCAATCGGTTTTTAGAACGCAGTTCGCAGTTCGCAGTTCGCAATTGAATAGTGAACTGCGTTCTATAGAACGCAGTTCGCAATTCAAAATTTAGTGCGATTGAATAGTGAACTGCGTTCTATAGAACGCAGTTCGCATTTCCAAATTTAGAATTCATATTTGGGGCCCGCTTGCCTTATATGCAATTGAATAGTGAACTGCGTTCTATAGAACGCAGTTCGCAATTCCAAATTTAGAATTCATATTTGGGGCCCGCTTGCCTTATATGCAATTGAATAGTGAACTGCGTTCTATAGAACGCAGTTCGCAATTCAAAATTTAGAATTCATACTTGGGGCCCGCTTGCCTTATATGCAATTGAATAGTGAACTGCGTTCTATAGAACGCAGTTCGCAATTCAAAATTTAGAATTCATACTTGGGGCCCGCTTGCCTTATATGCAATTGAATAGTGAACTGCGTTCTATAGAACGCAGTTCGCAATTCAAAATTTAGAATTCATACTTGGGGCCCGCTTGCCTTATATGCAATTGAATAGTGAACTGCGTTCTATAGAACGCAGTTCGCAATTCAAAATTTAGAATTCATATTTTGGGCCCGCTTGCCTTATATGCAATTGAATAGTGAACTGCGTTCTATAGAACGCAGTTCGCAATTCAAAATGTTGAATAGTGAACTGCGTTCTATCTAGAACGCAGTTCGCAATTCAAAATTTAGAATTCATATTTGGGGCCCGCTTGCCTTATATGCAATTGAATAGTGAACTGCGTTCTATCTAGAACGCAGTTCGCAATTCAAAATTTAGAATTCATACTTGGGGCCCGCTTGCCTTATATGCAATTGAAGAGTGAACTGCGTTCTATCTAGAACGCAGTTCGCAATTCAAAATCTAGAATTCATATTTGGGGCCCGATTGCCTTATATGCAATTGAATAGTGAACTGCGTTCTATCTAGAATGCAGTTTGCGATTCAAAATTTAGAATTTATATTTGGGGCCCGCTTGCCTTATATGCAATTGAATAGTGAACTGCGTTCTAGAACGCAGTTCGCAATTCATTTTTGGGGCCCGAAATTTTCAGGGGCATCTACTAGTGGTATTTCACTACCACTGTGAAATTTGGTGATGCAGTAATCTATAGTTTTTGAGATCTGTATGGTGTCCGGATAGGGCCATTTGCATTAGCGCGACATCGCGCTCAGATAAACGAGACATTGCGCTAACACATGTACACAACACACTGTCGCGCTAACGCAACTTTGCACAACACGCCGTCGCGCTAACACAACTTTGCACAACACGCCGTCGCGCTAACACAACTTTGCTTAAGGATGACGTTTACTCAGACTGAAAAAAAATTCCACTGATGATAATAAAACCCCATCTATTGAATGTTATAGACCTTTGATTGTGGTGTTATTTTTCACTTTCAAAAAAGTAGGTCAATGACCTACTTTTTGAGTAAATGGCCATTGAATATTTTTTGAAAAATCACGAAAAATCCCATAAAATTTTACACTACAATTGAAATTTTCTTAATTGTAAATATATTTCAAATAATAAAACACTTTAAAAAATGTAATACATTTTATGAATGGCAGTGGCACTTAATAGGTACAAAACATTAAGATTTCAGCTACAATTCGAAAAAATATTCCAGTCCGAATTTCCTCGATCCGTTTTCAAATTCCTACCCATTTTTTATCTAAGTTTACAAAAAATTGAATGATGATAATACAAAAACATTTATAGCATTAAACTACTTATATTGACCTTATTCTGTTGGCATAAAATTTATATGAGGTCAATGATCAAAATTTTGAGATATGGTGTATTTTATCGTTTTTAAGCATTTTTTAATATTTTAGCAATTCGTGCCATACAATTATTTTAATGAATAAGTGAGGTAAAACCAACAGAAAATATGAAAAATTATATAGACTAAAATATAAAATCTTAACTTTCAATATTAGAGTACTGCCAAAAATGTTTTAGCGGAAAACAAAATCTGCAAAATTTAGCCCGAATTTCCTCTGTTTGGCTTAAAGTCTATTTTTGTTGGAGCCTAATTCCGTAATAAAGTAAAAATATCAAATTTTTGTCAATAATAATTCATTTTATTAATACTTTTTTTGTTTTGAACAAATGTTACTCATTATATTGAACTTTATAACAATCAGAATTTGAGAACTCAAACCCTGAGTAAACAACACCCTTAACACGCCGTCGCGCTAACGCAACTTTGCAAGTTTCACAGTCTAGTAAGAAGTCGTGTCCGGAAATATTAGACTGCGCATGCTGAAATATGCATGCACGCAAGCATGGATAAAAAATAAATAAAATGTACTTTGAAATATATATATTATTTTCATTTATTATCAGTGCATATGAATAAAAATATAGTTACTAGTGTGTCACTAGATAAGGATATGAATTTCGTGGATCATTGTTAAGTTGATCCACGAAATTAAATATTCATTGAAGTGCAATTTTAATTAACATTTTGTATTGATAGGTTCATTGGCCACTAATTTACGTATACTTGATATTGTGATTTTCACTTTATCCACGAAAATTGACGCCCTTGAATATCAATGAAACTACAGTATTCAATTGCATATAAGCCCGATTCTCAGAAACTATAGATAACTGCATCACCATATTTTCACAGTGGTAGTGAAATACCACTAGTAGATGCCCCTGAAAAATTCAGGTCCCGAATATGAATTCTAAATTTTGATTTGCGAATTGCTTTCTAGATAGAACGCAGTTCACTATTCAATTGCATATAAGCCCGATTCTTAAACATAGGTAATAACAGATTACAAAGCTCACCGAGACGAGGGATCACCTTTTTGAGGAATCACCTTTATGAGACCACCTTTATCATATTATTTGAAAATCATAGTTAATGATCTTGGATATACATGGATACTGTTTTGACAAAATATCGTATAACAATATCATATAATTAAAATTGTATAATAATCATATGTTCATTTCATAGGGTATTATATGATACAATGTTTATCAATACGATAATATAAAATACTATATTGCATCCTATGATACCAGTACAATATATATTATATATTACAATAAAATACTGTAATAAATAATGATGAAATATGATATTGTAACATATGATATGACATTGTATCTTGTTATACATTATTGTATTTGATCACATAATACAATATCATAATATATTATGATATTGATATGATATGATATGATACATTATAATAATATATGATACAATATCATATCACATAATGCATCACAATATTATACTGTATAATATTATAGCATGATATTGCATTGTATGATATTGTATCATATTTAATACAATGTAGGATATTGTATCATATGATACAATAAAATAAGCTACAACATTGTATCATATCAATTGATACAATATCATGTGATATAGTACTATATTATATCATACAATATCATAGTATACTTTATTGTATTATATGATACAATATCACATTATACAATATCATATAATACATTTTCATATATTGATATAATAATATATTATATAAACCAATCTCATTTTATACAATATCGTATCATATGATATGATATATATTATACAATATCATATCATATGATACTATATTATGTTGCAATATCATATGAAATAGCATGTGATAAAATATAATATATGTGATATTATACAATATCCTATTATACAATATTGTATCTTAATAAACAATACTATACATAACAATATCACAATACAATATCATTTCATAATGTACAAAAAAAATTGATACAATATCATATCGTATCATATAACTTTTTACAATATAATATATGATATAATATTGTATCATATAAAACAATAGTGTATCATATCATACAATACTATATCATAGGAATCATATTATATCATTTAACAACGAACACATCTATCAAGCAGGTTTTAGATCGGATAATTTTTTTTAGCAACTTTGATAATGGAGATCTGCATCTGAAGCTACCTCTGCAGTTCATTATAGTTAAATCAACTATGCAAGCTATTATCTATAAATTTGTGACCTGTTCCAAAAAAACAAATCTCATCCAGCATCCGAAACATACGCCTCTGATTCAGCATTCAAGCCTGCCAGGTGCATCAGTATCATAAGACGTATCAGGCATCCATGCAAGTTTTATGAAGTTAGGACCAGTAATAACTAAGACATAATCATCAGAGGGCACCTGCTCCAAAAACTTTAACAAACTCTTAAAACCTTAACCTCATCCAGCATCTGAAACCTATGGCTCAGATTCAGCATTCATGCCTGTCAGGTGCATCAGTATTATAAGACGCACCATCCATATAAGTTTGGTGAAGTTAAGACCAGTGATAACTAAGTTATAATCATCAAAGGGCACCTGCTCCAAAACTTTAACCAGCTCTAAAAACCTTAACCTCATCCAGCATCCGAAACTTATGGCTCAGATTCGGCATTCCTTCCTGTCAGAGGCATCAGTATCATACGACACACCATCTATGCAAATTTAGTGAAGTTAGGACCAGTAATAACTAAGATATAATCATCAAAGGGCACCTGCTCCAAAAACGTTAACCAGCTCTAAAAACCTTAACCTCATCCAGCATCTGAAACCTATGGCTCAGATTCAGCATTAAAGCATGTCTGATGCATCAGTATCATAAGATGCACCATCCATGCAAGTTTGGTAAAGTTAGGACCAGTAGTAACCTATAAATTGCTATCAAAGGGCACCTGCACAAAAAACTCTAACTTGCTCCAAAAACCTTAACCTCCTCCAGCATCTGAAACTCATGGCACTGATTCAGCATTCAGGTCTTTCAAGTCCATGAGTAGGTCAAGATTCATCATCCATGCAAGTTTGGTGAAGATAGGACAAGTAATAACTTAGATACAGGACCTGCAACAAAAACTTTAACCAGGTTCGGACGCCGACGCCGACGCCGAGGGTATAGCATAAGCTCCCCCCGACTTCGTTTCGGTGAGCTAAAAACTACCCAAATATGAATTCTAAATTTGAATTGCAAACTGCGTTCTAGATAGAACGCAGTTCACTATTCAATTGCATATAAGGCAAGCGGGCCTCAAATATGAATTCTAAATTTTGAATTGCGAACTGCGTTCTAGATAGAACGCAGTTCACTATTCAATTGCATATAAGGCAAGCGGGCCTCAAATATGAATTCTAAATTTTGAATTGCGAACTGCGTTCTAGATAGAACGCAGTTCACTATTCAATCGCACTAAATTTTGAATTGCGAACTGCGTTCTATAGAACGCAGTTCACTATTCAATTGCATATAAGGCAAGCGGGTCCCAATTATGAATTCTAAATTTTGAATTGCAACTGCGTTCTATAGAATGCAGTTCACTATTCAATTGCATATAAGGCAAGCGGATCCCAATTACGAATTCTAAATTTTGAATTGCAACTGCGTTCTATAGAATGCAGTTCACTATTCAATTGCATATAAGGCAAGCGGGCCCCAAATATGAATTCTAAATTTTGAATTGCGAACTGCGTTCTATAGAACGCAGTTCACTATTCAATTGCATATAAGGCAAGCGGGCCCCAAGTATGAATTCTAAATTTTGAATTGCGAACTGCGTTCTATAGAACGCAGTTCACTATTCAATTGCATATAAGGCAAGCGGGCCCCAAGTATGAATTCTAAATTTTGAATTGCGAACTGCGTTCTATAGAACGCAGTTCACTATTCAATTGCATATAAGGCAAGCGGGCCCCAAGTATGAATTCTAAATTTTGAATTGCGAACTGCGTTCTATAGAACGCAGTTCACTATTCAATTGCATATAAGGCAAGCGGGCCCCAAGTATGAATTCTAAATTTTGAATTGCGAACTGCGTTCTATAGAACGCAGTTCACTATTCAATTGCATATAAGGCAAGCGGGCCCCAAGTATGAATTCTAAATTTTGAATTGCGAACTGCGTTCTATAGAACGCAGTTCACTATTCAATTGCATATAAGGCAAGCGGGCCCCAAATATGAATTCCAAATTTTGAATTGCGAACTGCGTTCTATAGAACGCAGTTCACTATTCAATTGCATATAAGGCAAGCGGGCCCCAAGTATGAATTCTAAATTTTGAATTGCGAACTGCGTTCTATAGAACGCAGTTCACTATTCAATTGCATTTAAGGCAAGCGGGCCCCAAGTATGAATTCTAAATTTTGAATTGCGAACTGCGTTCTATAGAACGCAGTTCACTATTCAATTGCATATAAGGCAAGCGGGCCCCAAGTATGAATTCCAAATTTTGAATTGCGAACTGCGTTCTATAGAAAGCAGTTCACTATTCAATTGCATATAAGGCAAGCGGGCCCAAAATATGAATTCTAAATTTTGAATTGCGAACTGCGTTCTATAGAACGCAGTTCACTATTCAATTGCATATAAGGCAAGCGGGCCCCAAGTATGAATTCTAAATTTTGAATTGCGAACTGCGTTCTATAGAACGCAGTTCACTATTCAATTGCATATAAGGCAAGCGGGCCCCAAGTATGAATTCTAAATTTTGAATTGCGAACTGCGTTCTATAGAACGCAGTTCACTATTCAATTGCATATAAGGCAAGCGGGCCCCAAATATGAATTCTAAATTTGAATTGCGAACTGCGTTCTATAGAACGCAGTTCACTATTCAATCGCACTAAATTTTGAATTGCGAACTGCGTTCTATAGAACGCAGTTCACTATTCAATTGCGAACTGCGAACTGCGAACTGCGTTCTAAAAACCGATTGCCATTGAAATATCATATTCACCCACGTTATTTTCAGATAAAGTAAGAACCTACCAGACGTGTCCGAGTCCTCCATAGTGTACACTCTAGCCTTGCAGTAAACCTTTACAATGCAGATAATATCAAATTTCATTCAAGGTTACATTCAAATAAATAAAAAATAAATAAACAACAGTTCAAGCAAACGTGCAAAGTACATATAGATAAGTGCCGGCCAATGCGCAGATGTGCAGATAAAAAAAAAACCCGTTTAAACAGATGTGCAAAGTACAAGTATTCTGTCAACCAATCACGTTCCTGTATACTATATGTTGTTTTCGATTGCAAAAGTCTAACTTACAATCGATTTCAAACAGGTGGTGAAAAGTTTTACGCATGTCACTGAACAATAGCATTGCACAAGGCAACGCTAACCGTTCGCGAAGAAAGGAAAGAAGATTGACTGTATTTAATAAAAAAAAAATACTAGAGTAATTTGTAGTTTAAAAAGTGTAACAGCACCATGGCAACTAGTGGAGGTGAGTATTTTTAAAACAATCATGTATTTATTATTATACCGTATAACGGGTTGTTTTTCCTGCTCTGAATTTTTACGAATTTATTGGCAAAATCACCGTTTTCAATTTGCGTGTGTTAATTTATTACGAATTTTAATCTATTCTAATATAATTTAATAAAAATTAAAACCAATCGGGGGTAATTCAATTTCATTTCTGTAACATTTACCGATACACTCTTCAATCAGAGGACCCCATACATCAGAACTGAGTGCGCGACATCAGGGAGATGAACGAAATATATTTGGATGTATAAAGTACTGTCCTTTTGATTATATCAGATAGGACAGTACTAAAATGTATCTGATTTTTATGAGTTTTACAAATTCATAAAATTTAAAAGCCTACTTCACTTATGCATATCAATCAAAAATGAACACGTAGAATTTTCCGCACATATAATGTTTGTTTTTTTGAAATTCCATGAACTCTGGTGATTTATTACTTACATAAACATTGAAACTTATTATTTAAACCCTCTCTTGCTACTTAGATAAGTAATTAACGTTTCCAATCTACCAGTATGTAATTAGAGTGTCTATTGTTTGCTTGTGTTGCGCTGGGTTGCATGTATGATGTGCCCTATTATCGTCTACGATGCAAACAGAAATATGTTCAGAAATTTTTACGTGTTTATTTTATTGATGTATTGAGTTTTATTAATTCATTAATATATATACCAAGAATAAATAAAAATTAATTGAATCAGTTCAGATTGGTTAACAAAATTAAACAAGTGTCAACATACTTATTTGACCTCACTCAAATAACCAAAATACGAGCTTTCTCAATATGCAAGTGTTGTACTGAGTAGAGAGTCCATCCATATTTACAAAATGCATCGAAATTCTAAGGATCAATGAACTTATTGTATGAAAGAATCATTGAATCGTCCCTAAGATTTCATTATTCTTCTTTTTTCGAGAATTTAATATATTTAGATATATAACTTACTCATAGTCACCGTCGAAAAAAATATTTAATTGATTTACGGAAGCTCTAGAATTTGATTTATATTCTTAAATCACCTTTTCAAGTTCTATGCCAGTAACTGGCCCTCTACAAACATAAACCCAATTTCCCCTTTCTCTGTATCTTATACACAGTGAATTTCAGTGATAAGTCTAAGAGTACCTGAATACTGTTATCCCAAAGCGCTGATAGAAAATGAACTAAAATGGCTAGGGACCAAACATACCAGACGTGAAAAAACAAAATAAGACCAAATTGTCGGATAAGAAATACAACATCGGAAGATAAATAGACGATTGAGAAAAAAAATTTATTCGTAATTATCATAATAATCAAACAAAATGCATGTATTAGTCAAACATTGGTTTATAATTCATATTATTTTACAATAGTAAGCAAAAATGAAAAAAATACTTAGTATGTTTAAAAAAAATTGTAAAGGGAAAAATTATAAGTTTACAAGACAATAATTTACTTTAGTTATAAATGTTTAATTATTTTATTAACTCTTACACTTCAACTTTGATCGACCCACTCAAATTGAAGTTTTGCTCTATGACGACGTGTTTAAGTGCTAATTTCTATTGTTTTTAATTAATTATATTGTGATACACACCATTGTCCAGATTGGAGAGAGAGAGAGAGAGAGAGAGAGAGAGAGGAATTTGGTTTCGGGTCGTTCGGATGTAATTTTTGGATTCCCAGAAATCACCCTTACCGACCTAAAGTTTAAATAAATTGCTTTGTACCAACTAGTGCATTTTAGTCTTATTGTCGCCGGATATACAGAAACGCATTATTTCCCCCAGCGATACACTCCTCTGACTGTTACTAAAAATGTGGGGGTTCAAGAGCCAAAGGAATCTCAGATTATCTATACCCTGGCTCAGGGGCCAACATTTGTAAACATTTGGTAACAAGAGACCAGCAGGCTTTTTATGGTCACTTGTCAATGAGTAAAATGAAAGTTTGTACCCGAGGAAGTAGAAGTTGCGAAAATGATTTGACAGCGGGTTAGTGTTGATTTTTTTAATGATATATGGATGCAATAATATTTAAAATGTAGAAATAGTAGGTCTGTTACGACAATTCATGGAAACTGGAGTCGAAACATGGGTCGAAGTGTAAACCGTCTTTGGTTCCGACATTTACACGTTTTCCAGAATCAAAATATGAGGGTTTGCGAAGAGAAGTTGATGTAGGCTATGCCTGTCCACTTCTCAAAAGAGAATACTACATTATGGGTATAAGGGAAGCATTCTAACTCATGTAACTGTGGTGAGGGCCTTTCCCGAGACACAGATTATTCAAACTAAGGAAAGTGTAGTGAAATTAATAGCATTATTGGAGGCTTATAGCTTTGTCATGTAAATGTCAATAAGGAGGTGTGTCGATGTTCCTATTTCGTAAATGTCCGATATCCAATGTCGAAGTCTAATGTGGTATGATTACGCAAACCCCGCACCCAAAAAACAGCACATCATGTTCGTCATTGATGAAAGGTATTGAACTATACGTTACAAATTGTATTCGTAACGTGTTATCCCATAGATACAACCGTCTCACCTAACGCAAGTGCATAATTATTTTCTGACCTCATTTTCCATGCCATTTTATTTATCCATTTAAAACTGAGCTTATCGGGAAAAGTATATGATTTCACTTATCAATCTTTTTTTGCGCGGGTTTTAGATGAGTCATCAAGAGTGTAGACATTTAGGCAACTTTGAAAATTTGATTTCATAAATTATCTTTGATATATCTTAGCATTGAATTGTATTTTGTATACGAAAGTTGCAAATTCCAATGAAATTCCTAAAGAAAGTTCGGGTATATTGTTGTTACCCTGTTCCGTCCGTCCGTCTTTCCGTCTGACACGTTTTACTTTCTCAAACTGCTCTTACATCTAATAAACCAGCAAACTGAACTCTTGGAGTTTGATTTGGGGTATCATGTTGTTTTGTAAAAAGGTTTCAAAAATTCTCTAGTAGTCCTGGGGGTCAAATAATTGGTTAAAAAAATGACGTTTTTTCACAAAAAACCTTCTTCCTCGAACTCCTCCTACATTTTCAACAGTAGACAAATCATCTTTTGGAATATGTTTTAGGGTGTCCTATAGATGCGCAATAAGGTTTCGGAATTTTCAATTTTGTCCTCCGGGTCAATTAATGGCTGAATAATGATTTTTTTTTACAAAAAAAATGGTTTTAAAAACTTTTTTTTTGGCAGTAGCCAAATGATCTTCTAGAATATGATTGGGGGGTGTCATATTGAGGCGTGATCAGGTTCCAGATCTTTTTTTTATTAAGGGGATCAGTGGGCAACGAAAAATGATGTTTTCTTGCAAAAAAAGTATGGTTCCCAGAACCCCTCTTACAACTTTTGGAGTAGCTTCATGTACGTCATCTCTTGGAATATAATTGGGGCTGTCCTATAGATGTGCAATAAGGTTTTAAAATTGTAAATTTCATCCAGGGAGTCAAATAGTAGCAGCAAATTGACGTTTATCAGTAAAAAAAAAACTAGATGCTGTCATTAGACAGTAATACCCGCACTAAGTGTGTGCCCCTAAATAACACTGTTTTGTACCAGTTTAATTAAAAATGAAGGCCACATGCAAGTTCCTGTAAAACATTCTAAAATTATAATTTTCATAACTGAAGGATGAGATCCCTTTCCATATGATAATAACACATGAGCAGCACTTTATGTGCGATTTGGGGTTGAACTGTTGGCATGTGAATTTTAAGTTCATCAATAATTTTTACTTTTCATGTCATAGAAAGTATACTGTGGTCTATATAATTATTACAAACAAAATTAAATTATACCCGCTCTCCGCTGCGGTGGCCGGCTTTAGATTTGCTTCTGTGTACCTACATGTACATCATCGTGTGCACGGATTTATAAAAGGGGTGTGAGTGATGGGTCCAGACCCTCCCCCCAATAAAAATTCATTTAAATCAATAGTAAAATTACTAAATATACACCTCGGACTCCAATGCCCTTACAGATTTGTAATAGCTCTTACCCATAATTGCTCTAACCCGTAAGGTAACATTATTTTGGGGGAAAATATAATATTTATAATTTATTGTTTATTTCAATAGGAAGTATACATCACAATATGCAGGTGTCCTGCACCACCTGAAAGCTGTTATTTTCCTCATAAAATAGTGCAATGGGTTTTGAAGAATAGGTCATAAAAATACATGCATGTAACAAATAACTGATCTTTGTCTGAAGTTATGTACACTTAACACAGGTCTACGGGTCTCAATTGCGGATACTGGTTTTACCCAGCTCTTCGATTATATGGGTTTCAGGTGGTATACATACATGTATGTGTTTTTTATATGCAGAAAATGTTTTGAAGAATAGATACATGCATGTTACAAATAACTGATCGTTGTCTGAAGTTATGTACACAACACAGGTCTACAGGTCTCAATTGCTGGTACTAGTTTTACCTAGCTCTTCGATTTGATGTACATATATGTATATGTTTTTCAAATGCAGAAAAGGATTAGTTAACATGCACAAACATTTCTTTTGTGGTGATCAACTAAATGGATTCATATTGTGTTCTAATTGGATTATCATTATGATGTTGACCAATATAGGTAAGCATAATACATGTATAGTGAGTATTATAGTAGCACAATATTATGAGACACCGGTATGTACATAAGTATTACTTTCACTTTCTAAATAAGTTATCTCCATTTGCTAGCATACTGTATCATCATCTTTTAATATTTAGAGAAGTTTATCATCGTCACCTATCCTATCGCATTTGTAAAGTTTCTGTCATTTGAATTGCAAAAGTTATTTTTTCATTTGTCAGACTTACAGTATTGAGTTGACCCCATATTGACCCTGTAACAATTTCGTATTTAATTTGTGTATTACATGTATAAGTAAGTGTAGAGACTTATCATTTTTTATGAGTTATAATAGGAAGGAAGGGGTCTTTCTTTCTTAACGTATTATAATGCATCAAATACAATGTAGGCCATGACCCTATGGGGTTGTTCTGACCCCATGAAACAGGAAAATACAAAATATCTTCTTTTGTCATTATGATGCATCAAATGCTGTAAAGTACATGACCCCCGGGTGTTGTCTTTAACCCCCCCCCCCCTTATGAAATAGGAAATGATGATACACTGTATATTTTGATAACTTATGAGATCCTTATCCCTAAACCTTGCTCTTTGTGTCATTGCATATCAAATTGTATATAGGTTATACCCCCTTGGAGACACCCTGACATTCTAGAACTAGAAATAATAATGTATTTTATCTTATTCATATGTAGTGTTTGATCTATGTGGGTAATTCCTTGCCGATGAAACTACTTTGTTTAGAAGACTTAACAATTGCCCCAAATAGGTGAATACACATGCAAAAACATTTTGTTTATAAATCTCAAAAATTAAATTAAGCAATTTCAAAAATGTTAATGTGCATTAGGAGAGAAAATGCAATCAAGAAATGATTTAAAATTTACTACTGTACACATGTAAGAATGTAAGATGACTGAATCTTTAGAACCAGGTTTGATTTAGGGGTGGGGGGGTGGGGGGATGTGGATGTGGAGTATAAATATTTATAACTTGAATCATTTATTGTTATTAATTTTAACCTGTTGATGAATATTAGTTATTGATCCCAAGGTAGAAATATTACATCTGATCATATCTCAATAGATAATTTGTCAATTATGCTAGGTGTAATGTGGGTTTTTTTAAGAATAACATTTTTTACCAGTTTATAAAACTTTTTAGACCCCAAATTATATTTTGATTTTAATAGATCATTGAAAAATCAAGAATAGTGTAAATGTAAAGTTATTTTCATTTTAAGCATAAATAAATGCAAGTTTTTAAAATTTCATTTTATCTATAGTTTGAGGAGGAATACATGCTCGGATCCAGAAAATTTTCCAGGGGGAAGGGGGGGGGGGGTGCGACAGTTTAAATTTGACTTTGTTTGGAGGTTGGGGTTCCAAGTCATATATTTGACCATTTTTTGATGTAATTTAAAATAAGTAAGCCATACTACAAAAGGGTGTGGGGTCTAACATTGAACCTTATGGGAAGAATCGTAGACTCTTTGAAGATATTAAGGGACTTGCTGTTCGAGGGGATCAGGACCACCCACAGGGCCCATGACCTACATACATGTAACATTTGATACCCCTTGGTATAAGGAACAAGAATATATATGGTTTAGGTTTAGGGGTCATGATTATAACAGTTTCTGAGATATATGGTAATTTCAAATTCCTTGGGGGTTGGGATGACCCCAGGCGTCAGATCTAATATTTCAAACGATATTTTCTACGATTCTTCCTACAAGGTTCAATGTTAGATCCCACACCCTTTTGACACCCCCCCCCCCCCGAAAAGTGGTTGTCTAACCCAAAATGAGAAAAATCAAACCAGTGGGCACAACTAGATACGCAGGCCTATCATATCCTAGAGTTTTGTACAATTCTGTTCAGCCATCTCTGAGAAACAAGTTCAGAGCGGGAAAGAAGAATAAGAAGAAGACGAAGAATAATAATACATGTATTAAGAACCGTACAAAAACAATAAGTCTCCAAATTTCATTCGGGAGACTTAATAATAAAGATTAAATAGAGATAGGATCATCAAACATCAATAATTTTAAGATAATTGACAATTTCTGATTCTAAGGGGGTCAGGATGACCCCGTAGGATCATGACTTACATGCCATAATGATCTGATGCACCTGCATGACCTAAGGAGGAATAATATCTTTGGATTAAGGTGGGGATCTCAATGGTTTTTATGATATTTGATAATTTCAGGAAAAACACTTGGGATCATGACCTACATACCATCTGAAATGCCTTGAACAAAGAAACAATAATATAATATGTACATGATAATATGATTCAATTTAAGAACCCAGATATAGATTTATCATCTATGTTTTGTAATACTTTCTATGTATATATACATGCATTAGTTTGTGTTTTGTTCTATACTATTCATGTTCATGACTGTAGTATGGCTTAGTCTTATTTTAAATAACATCAAAAAATTGTCAAAAATATGACTTGGAACCCCCACCCCCAAACAAACTCAAGTATAAATTGTTCTCCCCCTTAATTGTCGAATGATCCATTATATGGGTGTCTAAAAACTTTTATAACTGGTAAAACATTTTATTCTTTAAAAAAATTACATTACACCTTGCATAATTGACAAAAGATCTATTGAGATATGATCAGAGGTCATAGTTCTACCTTGGGATCAATAATTGGTATTCATTGACAAGTTAAAATTAATAACAATAAATGATTTAAATTATAAATGTTTATACTCCACATTCACCCCCCCCCCAATCTAACCTGGTTATAAAGATTCAGTCTTCTTAATACATTCTTACATGTGAACGGTAGCAAATTTTAAATCATTTCTTGTTTGCTTTTTCTCTGCTGATGCACATTAACATTTTGGAAATTGCTTAATTCAATTTTTAAGATTTATAAACAAAATGTTATATGCATCACTGCCATGTGTATTCGCCTATTTGGGGCAATTGTAAAATCTCCTAAACAAAGCAGTGACATTAGGCTAGGAATTACCCATATGGATCAAACACTACTGTAACATATGAATAAGATAAAATACTTTATCATTTTTAGTTCTAAAGTGTCAGGGTGTCTCCAAGGGGGCATAATCTATATACAATTTTACGCGCAATGACACAAAGAGCAATAATAAATAATATGGTTTAGGGATGAGGATCTCAGATCTCAGAAGTTAACAAAATATACAGTGTATCATATCATTTCCTATTTCATAAAGGCAGGGGGGGGTTAAAGACAACACCTGGGGGTCATTAATGTACTTTACACCATTTGATGCATCATAGTGACATTAGAAGATATTTTGTATTTTCCTGTTTCGTGGGGTCAGAACAGTCCCATAAGGTCATGACCTACATTGTATTTGATGCATTATAATACATGAAGAAAGAATTACTCCTTCCTTCCTATTATAACTCATATAAAAATGATAAGTGTCTACACTTAATTACATGTAATACACAAATTTAGTAAGAAATTGTTTATATAGGATCAATATGGGGTCAACTCAATTCTGCAGTAGTGCAAGTCTGACAAATGAAAAAAAATAACTTTCGCAACTAAAATGACAAAAACTTTACAAATGCGATAGGATAGGTAACGATGATAAGCTTATTTAAATATTAAAAGATGATGATGCAGTATGCTGTCAAAGGGAGATCACATTTAGAAAGTGAAAGTAGAACTTATGTATGCTGGTATCTCATTATATTGTTCTACTGCTACTACATGTATTATGCTTACCTAAATTGGTCAACATCATAATGATAATCCAATTACAAGTGAAAAGCTGTCAATGTGACAGCAAACCGGGTTTTTTTATGTGAACTGTATCCATAATCCATGTCAACCCATATCCAGTGAAATGGAGTACCCTTATATGCAACATTTTGCCAAAAAGTTCAAAAGCTAGTATTTTTTTCATAAATAATCAGAAATCAAAATCCTAGCAATATGCACACCTCTGATATATGTACAATTGATCTGCAAAAGAACAACTTCCTATCTTGAGAACTGTAGGAGGAGTTATCCGTACAATAAGGGTACCCTGTATGCAATATTTTGCCAAAAAATGACTAAGTTCAAAAGCTGGTATTTCTTCGATAAATTATCAGAAATCAAAATCCTAGCAATATGCACACCTCTGATATATATACAATTGATCTGCAAAAGAACAACTTCCTTTCTTGAAAACTGTAGGAGGAGTTATCCGTACAATGAGGGTACCCTTTTTGCAGACGCCCGCCAACCCGCCCGCCATTTTCACCATTTTAATAACCGGATTTTTCCGTTGGAAAACCCGGTTAAAAACACAAAAATGAATTCCTTTAGCTGATCTTAACTAATCCTTTTCTGTATATGGAAAACACAGACATGTATCTATACACGTGAACCCATCTAATCGAAGAGCTGGGTAAAACTAGTACCCGCTAATGAGACCTGCAGACTTGTGTTGTGTACGTAACTTCAGACAGAGATCAGTCATTTGTAACATGCATGTATTTTATGACCTATTCTTCAAATCCACTTGCACTATTTTATTAGGTAAATAACAGGTTTAAGGTGGTGCAGGACACCTGCATATTGTGATGTATACTTCCTATTGAGATAAAGAATAAAGTATATCAAATATTGATTAAATATTTACCCCCCAAATAATGTTACCTAACATTGAAGCGCAGTGGGTTAGAGCGTTTACATGTCTGTAAGAGCATTGGGGTCCAAGGTGTATTTTTGGTAATTTTACAATTGATATAAATGAATTTTTATGCGGAGGGGGCCTTTGGTCTGGACCCCTCACTCCCACCCCTTATCTAAATATGTGCACACGATGATGTTCATGTAAGCACACAGAAGCAAATCTAAAACCGGCAACCGCCACGGGGAGGGGGCTTAATTTAAGTTTTAATTTTGTTTGTAATAATTATATAGACCATTATACTTTCTATGACATAAAATGTTAAGATTATTGATTAACTGAAAATTCACTGCAAACAGTTCAACCCCAAATTGCACATAAAGTGCTGCTCATGTGTATTATCATATGGGAAGGGATCTCATTCTTCAGTTATGAAAATTATAACTTTTAATTGTTTTATCGGAGCCTGCATGTGGCGTTCATTTTTAATTAAACTGGTACAAAACAGTGTTATTTAGGGGCAAACACTTGGTGTGGGTATTACTGTCTAATGACAGCATTTACATTGTAGTTTGGAATTGAAATACTAGTATCATATTCAAAAATGTTATTTTCATATAAAACAAAAACATGAGCCCGAGTCCTCCATATTGTACACTCTTGCCTCACAGTAAACCTTTACAATGCAGATAATATCTATTTCATTCAAGGTCACATTTCAAATAAATACAAAAAACCACAAGAGTTCAAGCAGACATGCAAAGTACATATAGATACTGCTGGCCAATGCGCAGATGTGCAGATAAAAAATCGCAGTTTAAACAGATGTGCAAAGTACATATAAGCTGTCGGATAATCACGTTTCTGTACTGTAAGTTGTTTTCGATAGCAAAATTCTAATTTATTTTTGAAGTGATAACAAAAATTAGTCATTTGTAGTTTTAAAAGGTTAACAACACCATGGCGTCTAGTGGAAGTAAGTACTATGCATGTAATATAAATATATTATCAAATCGTAAAACTGGTTATACCCGCACTTTCTAAAGAAAGTTCGGGTATATTGTTGTTACCCTGTTGCGTCCGTCCGTCTTTCCGTCCGTCTGTCACGGTTTACTTTCTCAAACTGCTCTTACATCTTATAAATCAGCAAACTGAACTCTTGGAGTTTGATTTGTGGTGCCATGTTGTTTTGTAAAAAGGTTTCAAGAATTCTCTGTTAGTCCTGGGGGTCAAATAATTGGTAAAAAATGACGTTTTTTTAACAAAAATCCTTCTTCCTCGAACTCCTCCTACATTTTCAACAAAAGACAAGTCATCTCTTGGAATATGTTTTAGGGTGTCCTATAGATGCGCAATAAGGTTTCAGAAATTTCAATTTTGTCCTGGGAGTCATTTGGTGGATGAAAAATGACGTTTTTTTGTGTTTTTTTTTTTTTTTTTTTTACAAAAAATCTTGTTTAAAAAACGTCAACATTTTTTGCAGTAGCCAAATGATCTTTTAGAATATGATTGGGGTGTCATTTTGAAGTGTGATCAGGTCTCAAGATAGATACCTCGTCAAACATTATACAAGTGAAAAGCTGTCAATGTGACAGCAAACCGGGTTTTCTATAATGTGAACTGTATCCATAATCCATGTCAACCCGTATCCAGTGAAATGGAGTACCCTATATGCAACATTTTGCCAAAAAATGAGTAAGTTCAAAAGCTAGTTTTTTTTCATAAATAATCAGAAATCAAAATCCTAGCAATATGCACACCTCTGATATATGTACAATTGATCTGCAAAAGAACAACTTCCTATCTTGAGAACTGTAGGAGAAGTTATCTGTACAATGAGGGTACCCTTTATGCAATATTTTGCCAAAAAATGACTAAGTTCAAAAGCTGGTATTTTTTTGATAAATTATCAGAAATCAAACTCCTAGCAATATGCACACCTCTAATATAAGTATAATTGATCTGCAAAAGAACAACTTCCTATCTTGAGAACTGTTGGAGGAGTTATCCGTACAATGAGGGTACCCTATATGAAATATTTTGCCAAAAAATGACTAAGTTCAAAAGCTGGTATTTTTTCGATAAATATCAGAATTCAAAATCCAAACAATATGCACACCTCTGATATATGTACAATTGATCTGCAAAAGAACAACTTCCTATATTGAGAACTATAGGAGGAGTTATCCGTACAATGAGGGTACCCTTTTGGCAGCCGCCCGCCCGCCCGCCCGCCATTTTCACCATTTTAATAACCGGATTTTTCCGTTGGAAAACCCGGTTAAAAACAACTTTATGTAAAATTGAGCGTAGTACTTGGTGTCCGATAGCATTTAAGTAACAGGTGGTTTATATAATTTATCGATTTTGTCTTCTGTTATGTTTTATTTAAAAATAATATCGGTCTTTAAAAATGGCAAATCAAAACTATCTCATGTATTGGGTGGACCTTTAAACTTTAAAATTAATTTGATATCTAACTAGTATTTTTGGGAGTTGATTTTAATCCTATGCAGTTACTCAGACAAACCGAAAGTGAAACAGTGTTTGGACCTCAGCACAAATCATTGCTGCTGACAAGACTTAGTTCTTGAAAATAATTGATAAATTCGATGTAATGTACATGTATGCTAAAGCATTGTTTTTCAAGGGAACTTATTTATAAATACCTTGAAAATTGTCAGATTTTAAATGGTACGAACAATTTAAATATTTTTTGTAGTCGTATGTGTTCCTACGCCAGAGTTCAATAAAGTCTCGTTCAACTCGACGCTCGGCTGTCTCCGTAAATCCTTGTCGGAGATTTACGATGTCAACCGAGCGTTTGGTTGAACGAGACTAGAGTTCAATATTGCTTGGAACCATACAATTTTCGATAATATTTTTATTACTGATACATAGTTTGATTGAATTAATTTTATCTTTAAATATTATTTAACATGATTCATATGGAGGTTTCTCGACATTCTTGTCGAAAAAGTCCAAAAATTCATATATAAAAATGTGTGTAATTCAACTTCATGAATTGGAAACTACATGTACTTGTCATGCAAAATAACATATAATTGATTTTAAAATAAATAAACATCGACAAAATCAACTTCCGTCAGTTCTTCAGTACTTTGATTTATAATCCTTCTGTCCACAATTTGTCGAATAGAGCTTAAAAATCAATGAAGGCACGAAGAAGTTTCTTTTTCTTCAGTAAAGACAGTTTAATCAGGGGGTAAAGAACAAACATAATTTCAATAGTAGAATGATTTTGTGATTTTTCCTGATAAGATGAACATTATCAGCATAGGCAGCTAACCTTCTACACAATACAGAAGTAAAATCCTTTTCAAGACAACAGATTAATTAGACGATAATTTGTAGGTCAACATAACTACCTTTTTCGTATGTTTTGGTTTTATATTTCCCATCAGCCAAGTTTCCGGAAGAATACCAGTATTAAATACTAAAATAAAAAGCTTTAGATATAATGGCATCATGATATTGATATATGATTTCATACATTCATTAACAATAGTACCTGGTCCCGGCGATTTGTTATTTTCACACGGATCATTGAGGGAAGAATATTCTAGTTTGCTATCTTTATCGTGTGCGTTCGCTATAACAGTTTAAAAATAATCATAAATATCTACCTGATTAATATCATTAAATTCGTTACTCCTTTAATCTTTCAAGAGTTTCAATTATTCCCGAACTTCTTAACGTTTTAATGTTACGCTGTAGGTTATTCCTATAAACTTTATATTTTCTTTATGCTTCTTGCAGTTCGGATTTAAACACATCGATTCAATTTAACTTTTATATGCGTCTACAGTTCGTGTTTGACATTTTATTGAGAGTTTAGACCGGATATAATTAATACGTACTCTAACTACTAAAATGCTCGGCTAACTGAAGGTTTAATTCAACACCTTTTATAAAATGTAAATTGATCATTGATTAGTGCATTCGAAAGGAACCATCAACTATTTTAGAATCAAATAAATGTATATAAAGAATATACTAGAAAAAACAAGTCAGTTTTCAATGATGTTAATTTGTCATTTTCATAATATTATAATTGTTTGTGTGTTTGAATTCCAATGATTATGATTTATTTATTTATATTTTGTATACAGATGATTCTGACAATTGGGATCCCAGTGGCCATATTAAATGTTATTTGGATAAAAATGGTAAGACAGTTTATAACGAGATAATATCAAGCAATTAAGGAGAATGGATGGTAAACCAGTTTCCCATCAGATCTACCTTAGAGTCTAAAAAATTGTATTTTTGGCCATAAAAATCCAAATATTCTAGCAAAATCTTTACTGTAAATGAAAAAACCTATATTTGTTATTTTCTACACATAACAAGAAATTTGTAAGCAATACTTTTTTTACATGAACAGAATTTCGAACAATATTTTTCCACTCTTCTTGTATAACAGAGAAGAATGTTGCGTTATCTTCTTTTATGGATTTTACTTTAATTTCTAAATACTATTAATGTATCACTTTTACTATACAAGATTCAGGCAAAAACTCTGGTATTATTTCATACGCAATGTCTCTGGTATGTGTAATACCAGCATTTATAAAATATACCCACACCAATGTTTTGTTCTTATCAACAAATTTTGAATAAGAAGACAAGCAGTAATTAAATACTTCGTTTTTTTTTTCATTGTAATCAATTTTATCCTTTATAGCAAACCATGCACTAAACATTTCAATATAAAAGAAAGGTAGACATTGCAAATACTTCTTGCTCAACTCTTTTTTGTTTTACCAAAATAAACTCCAAGAATTTTCAAAATATTTGTTTCTGTGACATTAATTTTCTTTCATCGTCCATTAATCTTTCAGATAATTGCACATAATTTCAGACTTCTGGACATTTATTTTGGCTCCAGAAGCTCTTTTATAAATTCAAAAATCTTAAATATTAAAGAAATGGAAATGACAACAACTGAGTTTTACTTTCACATTTGATAGTCACACATGCATACAAATTGAAATAAAAACTGTATTGCACCACAGGAGCATCGTATCCGCTCTACACTCTATGACATATATATAAATTATATATATATATATATATATATATATATGTCATAGAGTGTAGAGCGGATACGATGCCCCTGTGATTGCACATCTAAAGAAAGTCAGCATATTTTTAAATTCACCGTTTTCATCTAACAAATCTTTTATTGTGTTTGACTCTTGTTTGTTTTTCCTAAATTCAAAAAGTATTTAGTAAACTTATCTAACACATTCGCCCACTGGGCCTTAGACCTTAGTTTTAATTGTTTTAAATTCTATAATTCTATAATACTCCTTATTTCTTTCCTTAGCTCTATTTTTACTATATATTTGTGACAATTTTTTTTTTAATTTTATACTTCAAATTATCTCACCGGACTAAAATAAAAAATGAACTTTTTTGCCTTGGTTTTGCTTTTATCTTTCGTTAGCAGACTACCAACACCACAGTTATCATGGATAAATTTGATATAATCACTGAGGATTGATCTTTCACATTCACAAATAAATTTTAATGGTTTTAAAAAGACAAATATACAATTTGTTATTATAGGAAAATCCATGGCCCGAAGTGTAGTTACAGCCAGCTCCTGTGATCCCAAAGACATTCAGAAAGAAGATTTAGAAGGTATTCACACTTCAAAAAAGTAATGATGTCAAGACGTAGAGTAAAAAACTATTTGACCATTTTCTTGAATAGTGAAAGGTATCTTGTTATTGTAATCCAGAGAGAGAGAGAGAGAGAGAGAGAGTTGCTGCAACAGATTGGACAATGTTAATCAGGCTTTGAATGGGTGTAAACTTACCTGAAATCTTGACAAGCAAAGACAAGTAAAATTTCCTACCCCCCCCCCCCCCCCGACTACTGGTTTGTGACAATATGTAAAATAATCATTCTAAAAACTTTGTATTACTGACGCATACATAGCTGTCAATTTATGAGAATATATTTCCATCTATAGCCATCTATAGTATAATTCCCTCTATTTCTTACGGAAATTCATAAATCTATTGAAACAGCAAGACTGAAATCTACACGCCCGTTTATCGATTAGTCGAAACGTACAGCGACCTAAGAAAAATCACGGACTGCACGGAAAGAATCATGATGATGTCAGACTCAAATTCCTATAGGAGTTGATTTGTCTGTTTCTTTTAGCTAACGTACTGATGTACATTAACAGTAATTGAATGAATTGTGCTTACTTTTTACAATCAATTTATTTGAATTAAATTTGTAAAAAGAAAGATGTAAATATAAACAATAAAATACCTCCTTTGATGAATCATGTGGGTTCTAAAGGTAGCGATCATTGAAGAAAAAAAACCACATGACCCACATTAGCGCTAATGCGGGTTATATATTTTTTCCTCAATGTCCCCGCCGTCATATCCCGCGTGAATCACCAAAAAAGCATTTTATTGTTCAAATGTATCAAACCCTTAACCAGAGTATTAAAATACATACTCGAAGAAATGTTCAGTTCTTCAGGGTCTCAAAATTTAAAGGGTTAATTTAAACAATAAAATGCTTTCTTTAATGATTCATTGAGAATATGAAGGTAGCGACATTGAAGAAGAAATACAGGACCCGCGTTAGCGGCTTATGTGAATTTTTTCGTAATGATCGCTACCTTCATTACCCGAATGAATCACCAAAAAAAAAGCATTTTTATTGTTTAAATTATCATCTTTTTTAACTAATTAATAATTGATTATGAAAAGTTAGTAAAATTCACTAAATTACTGTTAATGTAAATACTAGTAAGTACGTTAGCTGAAAGAAACAGCCAAATTGTCTCCTGTGAGACTTTGAGTATTACATCATCATGACGTGCCGTCCATGATTTTTCTTAGGTAGCTGTAAGTTTCGACCAATCGATAAACAGGGCGTGTCATTTCAGTCCTGTCAGTTTTTTGTCAGTTTCAGCCGCTGTAGATTTCAACCAATCGATAAATGGGGCGTGTAGATTTCAGTCTGGCTGTTTCTATAGAGCTATGAATAAACTATAAGTTTCCGTAAGTAATAGAAGAATAAATACTTGGTAGATGTAAATAGAAGTCTATGATTGTAATTAACACCACTCAAGAACACAAATTTGATATCAGAAAAAAAACCCCGACAAATTACTAGTAGTTCTCAGATTAATTTTTTTTAAAAACCCGTTCATATGTATAAATTTCTATTGGAATGCCTGTTTTATAATATTACAGATGACGAAGGCGAGTATCGTATGATGATAGCTGGTTCGACAGGAGTTGGGAAAAGTTTTCTTGCAAACTTTTTCGAATTGGTTTTGCTTTTATCTTTCGCTAGCAGACTACCAACACCACAGTTATCATGGATAAATTTGATATAATCACTGAGGACTGATCTTTCACATTCACAAATAAATCTTGATGGTTTTAAAAAGACAAATATACAATTTGTCATTATAGGAAATTCCATGGCCCAAAGTGTAGTTACAGCCAGCTCCGATGATCCCAAAGACGTCCAAAAAGAAGATTTAGAAGGTATTCACACTTCAAAAAAGTGATGACGTCAAGACGTAGAGTAAAAAACTATTTGACCATTTTCTTGAATAGTGAAAGGTATCTTGTTATTGTAATCCAGAGAGAGAGAGTTGCTGCAACAGATTGGACAATGTTAATCAGGCTTTGAAAGGGTGTAAACTTACCCTTACCAAAATATAAGGCCTCTGGCAAATAGTTGCCGCAAATATGCAGAGAGTTTGCTGCAAATTTGCGATAAGTTCAGAATTCGTATGCAAATTAGTTTCTGGCAAACTGTTTGCGGCAAAGTTGCAGTAAGTTCAGAATTCGTATGCAAATTAGCTTCTGGGAAACTGTTTGAGGTAAATTTGCCGCAAGTTAAGAATTCGTATGCAAATTAGCTTCTGGCAAACTGTTTGCGGCAATTTTGCAGCAAGTTCAGAATTCGTATGCAAATTAGCTTCCGGCAAACTGTTTGCGGCAAATTTGCTGCAAGCTTACAGATAAACATAGCAACTTTAAGATATTACAACATAAGAAAAACAAATTATAAACATTAATAATAAGTTACTAATACATGTACTATGCTTTTCAATCAATTAATAAATAACTTCTACTGGTGATTAACAAAGATGTTTAACTTAAACAGTTGCAGCAATATTAGAGATAAAGGACACAATTAATTAACTTTAAATTTTACACATTTTATAAATTTAAAAAAAACCCACAAAAATGATGAACAAACCATAATGAAATTTGACAAATAGTACTCAAGCGATAGGTGATGATTTGTTGCTGCAGATCGATAATTTGAATGCAGTTTGATCACAACATGCATGCACAGATGGACGTGTACAAAAGTTCACAATGAGCGAAGTTCAAACCAAATAGTTCAGAATTAAGCCCTGCACGGTCACTGGTCATGTTACAATTAATCACGGATTCTTTAAGGCATTCTCGATGTCTTTTTTATGACAGTCTCCTGTACGTGCTCTCCGATTTAATTTCACACATAAACAATATCACACAAATAGCCGAATATCACAATAATGCCCAAATGGGATGGCCAGACTTCACTCTTTAGCACTGTTGTTTATATGCTTTTCCACGTAAGTCTTACACAAATTCTGTCTTCACTTTTTTTTGGTTGCATCATTTGATCATAAAATCAGTGAGTTAGTTGTTCATGCATGGTTTTCTTTAGGTCTGTGTAACCCAGTCACCAGGGCAGACACTTATTGGGAAGATAAATGGAATTTATATAAGCACAATTGTTTTCAAATTTAAAGCAGTTTCTAAGAAAATCAAGTTAGCCTATCATATACTTACTCAATCTATTAATCTATATAAAGCTACAAATTTGCACTAGGCCTACTCTAACTCTGACTATGTGATTAGAACATGAATTCTTTTATTTTAAGTAATAAAAATGTAAATCATATAAAATGTACTTATACACTATGTAATGATAATTTCCTAAATTGGCGTTGTTTAAATAAATTTCAAATTTAAATTATTTGTTCATGCATCACAGCGATGTCAATAATGAGCAGTTTGCTTGATTCGACACCCCGCATTGTCATAGGGACGGCATTATACTGTTAAACTCATTGTTAAAGATCACAGTCTTTCGTTTTACATTCCAATAACTGTTTAAACTGCCATTCAACGAATATATTTTCATTACTTCACTTACTTTTTCAAAAACGTTCTCATGATCATGCAGATGGTGCATGCAGTGGCCTTAGGTGTTGAGACTCGATTCATTCACTTATATTCGTCCTCTGCTTAGCCGTGGATTTTCCAAAAGTAAACACTTCATTGACAATGTTTCTTTTACCTTGTGCACAGCCTTATTCCCTTATTTTCATTCATTTTACAATCTCGGTGATGGCAGACAACATGGCAGCATCGAATGTGAAAATTGGCGGCTAGCTATTGATCGACCAATCAGCGCGCGCGTAGCTTAACATTGAAACAAAAGTAAAAGTAGAAACAAACACTGAACAGCATAACGTTACGGAAAATTCTTCGATCTACATGATTTAACATCAAGCGGTTTAGATACTCAAATTCAAGTTGACTGATATTTGAACGTAGGGAAAAAAAATAAAGCATAACAAAATAACAGACAGGACTCAAACTCAAATTCCTATAGGAGTTGATTTGTCTGTTTCTTTTAGCTAACTTACTGATGTACTGTACATTAACAGTAATTGAATGAATTGTACTTACTTTTACACTCAATTTATTTGAATTAAATTTGTTAAAAGAAAGATGTAGATATAAACAATAAAATACCTCCTTTGATGAATCTTGTGGGTTCTGAAGGTAGCGATCATTGAAGAAAAAACCCACATGACCCACATTAGCGCTAATGCGGGTTATATATTTTTTTCCTCAATGTCGCCGCCGTCATATCCCGCGTGAATCACCAAAAAAAAAAAGCATTTTATTATTCAAATGTATCAAACCCTTATCCAGAGTATTTTACATACTCGAAGAAATGTTCAGTTCTTCAGGGTCTCAAAATTTAAAGGGTTAATTTAAACAATAAAATGCTTTCTTTAATGATTCATTGGGAATATAAAGGTAGCGACATTGCAGAAGAAATACAGGACCCGCGTTAGCGGGTTATGTGAATTTTTTCGTAATGATCGCTACGTACTTCAGTACCCGAATGAATCACCAGAAAAAAGCATTTTTATTGTTTAAATTTTTTTTAACTAATAAATAATTGATTATGAAAAGTTAGTAAAATTCACTAAATTACTGTTAATGTAACTACTAGTGAGTACGTTAGCTGAAAGAAACAGCCAAATTGTCTCCTGTGAGACTTTGAGTATTACATCATCATGACGTGCCGTCCATGATTTTTCTTAGGTAGCTGTAAGTTTCGACTAATCGATAAACAGGGCGTGTCATTTCAGTCCTTTCAGTTTTTTGTCAGTTTCAGCCGCTGTAGATTTCAACCAATCGATAAATGGGGCGTGTAGATTTCAGTCTGGCTGTTTCTATAGAGCTATGAATTAATAAACTATAAGTTTCCGTAAGAAACAGAAGAATAAATACTTGGTAGATGTAAATAGAAGTCTATGATTGTAATTAACACCACTCAAGAACACAAATTTGATATCAGAAAAAAAAACCCGACAAATTACAAGTAGTTCTCAGATTAATTTTTTTTTAAACCTGTTCATATGTATAAATTTCTATTGGCATGCCTGTTTTGTAATATTACAGATGACGAAGGCGAGTATCGTATGATGATAGCTGGTTTGACAGGAGTTGGAAAAAGTTCTCTTGCAAACTCAATTTCAGGCAAATATGTGCAAATTACAGAAAGTGCTCTTGCATCGGTTACAAAAAAGGCAGCTATAATAACATGCAAAAGGCAAGAAAAATCATTAGTTTATTTCGACACACCGGGTTTGTCATTTGATACGGATGAGGAATTCGTGCCAAAGGAATACAGGAAATGTTTAATCAACGCCGCCCCAGGTCTTCAAGCAATACTCATCGTTCAGAAAGCCACAGCCTTTACCGAAGACAACCAGACTTTTCTTGATCGTTTTACAAAGTGGTTTGGAGAAAATTGTTGGAAATGTGTCGTATTTGTTTTTACACATATTGATGAATTCGAAAATACGGATTTAGAAGAACAGCTAAAAACTGCTGATAAACGTCTTAAATGCTGGCTATCAAAATGTGAAAATCGATACGTAGGGATAGATAACAATCTTAAAGGAACTGAAAATAATAAACAGATAGATAGACTCATCTCTGTTGTAACCAATCTCATTGAAACAAATAATGGAGAGATATACACCAACGAGGAATTTCAGAAAATCTATAGATTAATGCAGAATACTGCTAGAGATGAAAACTTGACTCTTAGCGAAGTGCGGGAAAGATACTTGGGTCATGCTAACAATATTATTACTAATTTGGGAAAGGGTCTACTGAGAGAACTTCTAAATATACATATTTAAAATAGAGAATCAACGACAACTATCTAGACCGTAGGTCTGCTCTGCACCACCCTGTAATATTACATTTATGAATACTAGTTTGTATATACAATGTAATATAAAAAAAATTAAAGACTATTTCACAGTCTACAATATGTTCAGTGTAATCCTAATAAATTTCAAAATATGAATTCTAAAAAAACCCCGGACGCTTTGGTTCACAGTCAATTATTTGAGTTGCATCAAAGTTGATTTTTATACAGTATATCATGTTCGTTTGGCCAATAATCTTGTTGTATATGGAAGAAAAAAAACCCACAGGATCTGGCGAATGGTCCACAAGGGCCCACCTACATACACCTACACCTGTGTATGCACGATAGACACGCTTCAAATCAGTTGCTCAATATAAATGTACTGGACGTTATGTATTTTTTTCATAACAAATAATGTATAAGTAATAAATACATTAATGAATATATAGATATAGAACGACAGGTGCCTGTGCTAGCAATGTAGATTGAAATAAATGTACATGTGTAATTTATGATCCAGCAGTATACTGAGTATAATTAATCAGGTAACAATTCCAAACACTAAAAGGAAATTCTCGGTGATAAGCTAGCTGCTTTTTCTGGATGATATACTTTTGGCGTGTTTTCTTGCTGTGCGATGCTTTTATATTGAAATCATTATTCAATAAAAATCATCACAATTTTACATTAATTTTTATTGATACTGTCCGGTAATACATTGTAACATATAGTTTCTATTTAGATACACAGAAATGGTACAAGAAAATAAGTACACCAATGTTTAAAGAAAAGACACAAATTATTATTATAATATCGTGGGAAATGTGATGCTATTTTTCAAATATCCTTTTACTTACTTGTAGTATATTGTATGTTTATATTCTGTCTATATTATGGTGTTTTTGTTTATATACAACATGTATTCTTTAATTTGTAATTCGTATTGCCAATAAAAAAAAACAAACTTTATTGCATTGGGACAGAGTACAGATAAGTTTCATTATATGAGTCATTATTCTACGGCGGTCATTATTCTTCATTACACTGGCAAAATCTACACACATAGCTTAAAATAAATAAAATAAAAATTATCATAAAGAAAAATGTTTTAATTTCTTCATCTAATTGATAGTTTGACCTTTTTGCACTGATAAAACGCTATTTTTATCCATTAACAATTCAATATGTGATGAAATTATTTAAAAGTCTCAAACTTTTTCTCAAATTATGATAAACTTGTCAGAAAAATCTTAAAATTTAAGAAAATAAAACAAAAAGTATGGATCTATAATGTAAAATTTGAGATATGGCATGAAATAAGCTGATTAGGGGCCAAAATTGGGATTCATTTTTCATTGACTTTTATGAAATATGAGTTAAATTTGCCAATTTGTGTCAATAGAAATATAAAAAAAATTGTAAAATTATGTTTCTCGTAACAAAATGAAGATATCCTAATGCACAAGATATCTGGAAATTGTGTTTGCACTAAAAATAATGAAGCTAAAGTGACGGTACTCGAAAACAACTGAGTTATGAAAAATGTTCATTTTCTATAGTCCCATACTAAAATATGTAATTTTTCCTTTTCTATTTTATTTAAGATAGTTTAACGGGTGTAACGAAGAATATTGACCCGGGTTGAAAATTGACCCGGGGGTCATTTTTCAACGTTGAATATTGACCCGGGGGTCATTTTTCAACGTTGAAAATTGAGACCAAAATTGTGTTTATACCCGGGGTCATTTTTCAACGGTATGAGAAATATTTTTCTAAAATCTAAAGACATCGACACGTTGAAAATTGATCCTGTTGAGAATTGACCCCAACCTCAGAGTTTTTACCTGAACTGGAACTTACTCTTCAGTTTAAATGTACAATCATGCACATATTTGAAAGTTTTAGTTTTAAAATGTTCATACTGTCCGATACATATGCGGACGGGCTAATTTCTTTTATCTTGATATGTCCAATTAATCATTTAATTTTGCGACTGAAAATATGATATCCATTTATTATTATTATAAGACCAGTTCTCTGTAACTATCAAAATAGGTTGGCCACGCATAGAGAAAAAAATAAAATTTTATGACATATTTTTGTAAAGATAGGTCATTGATTGTGAAATGTAAAATTAGTTTTTGATAATGGTCCTTTGTTGCTATGGAAACGGAGAACAAACTTCCGCCCTATTGTCATTTTTGAAAAACGTGTATTCAGGATGATATGAAGTGTTTAAATATATTTATAAGTTTTAAAAATTGTCAAAACAGTTTTTTTCTATAAATTGAGTTCAAAATGATTAAATTGCTTCAATTATTTTAATTTCAAATCTATTATATATCATATTTTTAATTCCAATTTTTTTTATATAGGGTAAATTTTGTTAGTTTTTAAAGATAAAAAATAAAAAAATCGCAGCCATTTTAATAAAGTGTGATAATTAAATATGAAAGACCAATATGTGAATATTATAAAACATATAAATTATTGGTGGGCAAATAAAAGACGTAAAAGATATACAGACCTAAATGTTTATAAATATTCAATATTTGAAGCATTTCTTGATACCTAGTTACTCCCCTTTGATGAACTCTCTAGTGTCTGGAGGTGCAAATTGTAGTTGTAAACAAAGTGTTTTGACATTTCATCTGTCGTCTGTTGCGGTTGTTGGTGTTTACTTGAGGAAAAGAAGTCACAATGAAGAAAGAAGGTAATTTCCAGTTACAATTACGTATTCTTGAACACATTCCCATATTATCCTAGGTCTAATTTTGTTGCAAACATAATTTTAAATTTACTTCCCAAGGCAATCTCTGGTGTAATATGATTCTCCATATTTTATGATGAATTTGATAATAAATTATAAGACAGGATTGTGCAAAAATTAATCAATAGATTATATTCAAATAAAACCAGTTTTGAAGGACAAAAAAAATATGACCTCGAAAGAGAAAGATATTGCCTATACATGTAGGTCTATAACCGTGCATAATTGTGCAGTCTTTTACCAATACATACTACAAGTATAACAAGTTCCCCTTTATGTATAATTTGAATAAAGTTGGTTGCTTATTTTGTAAGATAAAGTTATCTTTTTTTTTAAAGAATTTGCCATGCAAAATGAATGAGGAAAATAAGTGTGACATCGGGAGACAACTACAAGATTCCCTGCAGTGTTCAGCTTCTAAAATAGCTGCAGAACTGTAGCTCTCCAGGAAAAAAAATATTGACGGACCGGAGAGCTACAGGGCCACCCATTGAAAAAATTGTGTATTTATTGCGCAGAAAAACGTGCGCTAGTTTTGGACTGATTTACCTTATTTATACGCAAATTCTGTGTAAACAATTAGTACCATTAAATTCTTCATGCAATTTACTACTGATATCGCCTCTTTATTTACCTCAGACTTTCTCCGAAACACGCTACCGACCTCGGAAAATCAAGTATGTGGAATTTACATCGAGATCGAGAGTCGCCATTTTTACATGTAAACAAAGTGCACCGTGCACCATATGAATTTACGGGACTGGTGATGGTGTTTAAAAGACTATCCGAGGCAAGTGAAGAGGCGATATCAGTAGTAAATTGCATGAAGAATTTAATGGTACTAATTGTTTACACAGAATTTGCGTATAAATAAGGTAAATCAGTCCAAAACTAGCGCACGTTTTTCTGCGCAATAAATACACAATTTTTTCAATGGGTGGCCCTGTAGCTCTCCGGTCTGTCAATATTTTTTTCCCGGAGAGCTACAGTTCTGCAGCTACTTCTAAAACACCTTTAAATAATCTTGATGAAAACATTCAAATTATTATTTTAGCAGAAATTTTATTAACAAAATCTAATTTCACCAGTAAACTTAATATTTGTGTGGATCATAAAGAAATTATTCTTCAAAATGTATCAAAACGACAAAGGAGAAAAAGGTGTGGCATTGGAGATACACCTATTCTCAGGTTCCATCACCAAGGGAAGGGAGCAGATAGGCATGTTACAGCAGATATGTGTTCAAATATACATCAGTCCATTGGAGTTATTATTCCAGTTGGAACGCGTAAGTATCTTGATACATGTATACAATATTTGTCATTATATCATGAAAAGCTGAAGATAATTTTCAAAACCACAAATTATGTACATGTACAATGTACCTGTTCTGTATTGTTAATTTGAATAAATACTAGGGGAATCCGTGATAGTGTTGAATTAACTGATCTTTTCTTTGTTCTTTAATTTGTTATTTTTCATTTGTCTATCAAATCAAGCAGTCAAATTTTTGGGCAAATGATGATTGATTCAGAATTTTTTTAAATTTCAACATTTGTGGAGTAAACCTTGCTATTTATACATTTTAATATGATTTCCATAAAGAACATACATCTTAGCCTATGGCACTAATAAAACATATTTTATATAGTTTGTCTTGGTTGACTCATGATGACTGCATGTTCTCACTTTTGTAAAAGACATGCACGCATGGTTTTCATGTTTAATGTATATTAATTCAGCAATGAGTACAAGACTTTTTGCATAATTAACGGCCGTATATTGATTCTTATTTACAGCTATATGTAGACTGTGTAGAGAAAGAGTTTTAGAGAATCATGAAGATGACATAGATCAGAAGGTAATCATTGACATCATAATCGCAGCTTCTCTGGCTTTTCCAGCAGAGCGCAGAAAAGTCACCTCGAATGTATTATATAGGACTCCATGGTAACCCCCTTTTTATAATACTAAATGTAAATATAACTCATATCATGATAAGTTGTGATGTAAGACTTCATTTAAAATTCAATGGTTTTACCAGGAGACTAATATAAGGTTGTCTATTAATTTTGAATATATCGGTACTTAATTGATTAGAAGTGAGCTAGCTCCATTTTGTGTAAAATTTCAACATCTGTTAATTTTAATTTATACATTCAAAAAGTTTTTCCAAGCTCTGCCCAATAGGCCTGAGAAGTTGCAATTGACATCACAATATGACTTTATGACCATTAAAGAAATCATGACATCAATTCCCATAAGGATAGATATTTACAAAAGTTATTACATGTATAGGTGCATAAATTTTGCTCATTCAACACTTTTGGCTGTTCACCTATTGTATTAGTTACATAGTCATGTAGTGACTGGGTACGGGATGATACCTGGTTAGTTAATTCCGAGCCGGTTGTGAAATTTACTAACCAGGTATCATATCCTGTACCCGATCACTACATGACTATGTAACGATTATATCGTCCCGACTGCCTTTGTGTTAATGACATAAAGATAATTAATTCATGAAAATCAAATGTTTTAAAACAAAGTTACAAGTTTCAATCTGGGTGCAAAACCTGACGTCACAATACTCTTAGAATGACATCATAATGCTGAAGGGGAGATATATTTCGTACTGACTGTGTATGGAATATACACGATGTCCATGTGACTGCTGTTAACCAATGATTTCCTTACAATTTAGCAGCAGGTAAGATATATAATGGTATTCATTATTGCTATTACACGTTTTAACCATAAATAAATCATTTCAGGATTTGGAGTGCTCAACTTCTGATCTTAAGAGAAAAGGAAGCAGTTTAGACGACCTTCCACCTAAAAGATCAATGACTATAGTGAGTAGAGTAAAAAAATATCTATTTGACTTATGGTTCTCAATAATTGCATACTTAGATGTAAGCTATAAATAGCAAGGTAATATATGTTTTATAGAAACTTATTTTAAGGCATTGGTTAAATGTCATTCAATTTTTCTATGTCAGTTTGCTATGATCTAGTAGATAATTAAATCTATATACTAGCTAAGCTTAAACACATACATGTAGATATACAAAGAAATTGATTAGAAAGCTGTTTTTTTCTTAGTTTTCTAATGATTATACTGTTCTTGTCAATAACTTGTATCTTTCTTTGCTATCCACATGTCTGCAGATATAAGTTATTCTCATCTGAAAACCATGAATCTAACACTTGATTAAGAAAGATGAATTGCATGTGATTAAAAAAAGGAACACATAAGCATTGGATGTTACTGTGTATGGCTACCAGGCACAATAACTAAGGGTTCAGAGTTATTTTTAAATAAAGATTAAAAAATACCTCTCTCTCTCTCTCTCTCTCTCTCTCTCTCTGATATATTAAAAAAGAAGTAAAATGCAAAATAATAATTGTGTAAGCTGAAATAAATGGTCATGTGTCTATTCTAAATATCAATAGAATATATGTTCAGAATGTCATATTTACTTTACAAATTAACTCATTCATATACTTTCACCACTTTGATTTTATTTGTTCTGTAGAATGTGAGCTATGCATCAAGTCAGTCAAGTCAGACAAGTCAACAGTTGACAGGGAGCCAGGAAACCGAGGACTCAACAGTTCAACAAGAAGAAAGATTTGAAAAACTAAATGACTTTCTGACTGTGTGTGGAGTAAGTCCGGTGAAATGTATGCTGAATAGAATGCAGGACTCAAGTGAAAGAACTCAGAGAAGATACTATGTAAAAGCTGACCAATGTGTTTCCTTAGTACTTGATACTATATTTAGGGATGAAGACTCTGATAGCATTAAACAACAGTTGTTTAGTAAAGTGGAAAACTTTGAGGAAGACAAGGAATCTCCGGAACAGTTTTTGCAAGCGGTTGCAGATTCATACAAGAAAGCAGAATCTTGGTGTTTTCGACGACAGCTATTATCTGTAGTTACTATTGATTTCTCCTTTGAAGAAGTTTTGAAATATATTCCAAATCTTACAAGGTATCGCTTTTACACAGCTAAAAAGCACACGAAGAGAGATGGAATTGGAGCACCAATTATTCCTCAGAAGCAATACCGCCTCAAGTATGAAGACAGTCAGTTGGAGCATTTCATTGACTTCATTACTTCAACCAATATTATCAAGGATTTGCCATTTGGAGAGAAAACACTTGTTCTGTCTACAGGAGAAATCATAAAGACTCCGAATGTTATAAGGAGCCTGGCACCAGCTAGTGTAGTGAGACAATATCAGCAGTTATGCAAGGAACAAAATATGGAATGCTTAGGTATCTACTTTTGAGTTGTATTTAAATACAATGCATTTTGTGTATACGTTGATTTCCTGAATTTTAATGTTACTAGTACATACATGTCATATGACTTCTCATGATTTTTTATGCTTTCGCTGTGATGCTACTGCAGAAAAATAATATACTAAATACTGGATATTTGATTTTAAATGAAATTCATTGAAAAACATATATACACATGTATATTACAATAGAATATTAAATTTGGAATAGAAAATGTAATTATGTTATAAAAAATATTTCTTCGGGGTTTATATTAATATTCTGGATTTCTTTTTAAGGAGAGAGTACTCTGTTCAAGATTCTCCAAGACTGTCGTGCATCTGTTCGCCATTCCTTAGAAGGCCTGGATTATTATGTTGTGGAGGGAGGGCAGGCATTCAGCGACCTAGAAGATGTCATTACGGATCTTGATCTTACCATTCAAGAAAAACAGCAGATCACTTCCAAACTTCTAGCAGCCAAACAATACTTGAAATCTGAGTACAAGGTAAAATGCATTAAATGTCTGAAACATTCAATTCAAACGATAAATCCTTTCACACCCAAATGTTTAGAAGGAAATTTCATTTATCATTTGCTCTCAGTTTACAATATTAATTAATATTTCAGATGCACATCACTTTGCAATCTCCAGTGGCTTATCACTGTTGTTCCTATGCATTAAGTGATTCCTCAGATTTCTTCCACAATCCATGCACAGACCATGAACATGACCAGGTATGCATTGACTGTAAGAATTTGGATGATACCTTACAGTTAATTTTGGAAAAGACAACTGCAAGAAACTGGGACAACCAAGATGCATTTCTTTTCAAGGTAATCATTCTTGAACTGATTTTTTTTCATAAAATTCAACCTTTTTGTCAAATTTTTGTGAAATTTATTCAAGAGTCATCCACACCCTGAGAAAAGTTCTTTATGCAAACCAGAACTTATTATTATTAATTATAATATTTATTTAAAAATATGGATTTCTAGCATGTGCTCAACTTGAAAATGACAAAAAACTTTTAAAACATTATCACTATTCATGAAAACAAATTCCCTGCAGTATTTGAACTGGGGACCTGTAGGTCAGTAGATTGAGCAAAGATACAACCGTTGCGCAATAGAGATTGACAATAAGAATTGGCGATATAATAGGTTTCATTATGGTTGGAAATCACCATGTTGTGATGTACTGTCATAAAAAGTAGAAGTTGAGGGGTGTCAAGGATCCTTAACTATATATTTATAACCAGTACATCTATTAGCCTGATTGCTTGTTGTCTTCAGCTTCTTGCTTGAGACCAAGATTGGGTAAAAAGAATATATATATATTTATGTTCGCTTTTACAGGTTGAAAATGCTGTCTCAAACATATGCGAGTGGAGATGCCATATCATGAGATCCAAAAATCAGGAACGTGCACAGCGGACTATAACACAGTGCTTGGATGATGGTGAAGCATTCATAGTTGGAGATTGGGCCATGAAATTTCTTCCCAGGAAGTACAGAGAAGGCCAGACAGATTGGTTTGCCAAACGAGGCATCAGCTGGCACATCAGTGTGGTTTACTTGAAGGGAAAACATGACACAGAAATATTTACATGTGTTCATATTCTTGAAGGTCCTTTTTCCCAAGATTCTTCAGTCACTGCATCTATCCTAGTTGATACTGTTGCAAGTGTCCATGGAATTTCAAAAGTAAACTTTTGGACAGACAACGCAGGATGCTACAAGAGCTCCCTCACTTTTTCAATACTTTATCAAGAGCTTGGAAGTCGTCTTCACTCGTTCAACTTCTGTGAAGCTCAGGCCGGTAAAGGAGTGTGTGACAGAAAGGCATCCCATTTGAAATGTTCCATAAAGCGCTACATCAATGAGGGACATGATGTTACTTGTGCTACAGATATGAAAAGAGTAAGTTTTTGATCACCTTAGCAAAAGTAAACTTGAAGGTCTAGGATTATCTTTTTAAATCCAGACATTTGGTATGTCTGAATACACTATTGCAATTTTGTAGGCTATAGATTCACAGCAACATGGACAGTACTTAGTGAAGGTTGTTAGCCCTACTGTAGTACTTGACGGAGACAAGCCCATCCGAAGTATTCCATCCATCACAAAATTTCACAATTTTGTGTTTGATGCCCCTGGCCTCACTGTTTGGAAAGCTTTCGAGATTGGGACAGGTATATAGCCAAACCTTGAAAGTTAATACATGTACTAACAATAGGTTACTACTATAAATACTAGTTAGTACTAATAATAAGATATATTCAGTATTTACATTGGAAAATCAAAATCAAAGTATTACATGTATTAGTTAAGTAAGAAAAATATTTAATGTAAAAGTTTTTCAGTTTGATAATTACTTTGATACATTGTAATTTTTCAATTTAAAGAAAAAATTGCTTCTCTAAGAAAAGGGTAAAAAATTTCTTAGATTCTCACACAAATTATACATGTAGTGTTTGATACTACTTGTACATGTATATATTTAATTTGTTTTTTTACAAGGAAATGCCACTGTTAATTAACATTTTCATGTATATATAGTTTACATTTCCTTATTTCCATAACAGGAAAACAGTATCCTTGGGATTTTCTCATCCAAGGTAAAATTAGCACAACCCCTCTTAGAGTTTTGTTTGATGCCGATCTTGTGGCCCCAGCAGATGTGGTGGAATCAGACACAGATTCTGATAATGGTATATTATAATTATATCATAAATAATTTTTATATATAAATCAATCTATATTTATATTTATAAATGTGAAAATAAAAGTACCCATTTTACTTAAAAATAAAATATTTATATTTAACCCATAGAAAGTTTCATTGTAAAGGATGTTCAGTAACATTAAACTATCTTTCATTTAAGATGAAACAGACGAAGATGTACCAGACGTTGTACTTAAACAAAAGAAAGTGTTTGTTTGCCCAAAAGAAGGATGTATGAGCTCCTTCAGGACTTCGTCAAATCTTGATGCCCATCTTATTGTTGGTTGCAAAAATGATCATTCTGCATTGCGTTCCATGCCAGATAGGTGCAAGCTAAAGTATTGTTCAAAACTGAGCTCTGGAGCTTTCTCATCAGCTAATAGTCAGTTAATCTCAACAGAAGTAGAGGTTGATGACTATACCCCACCTTTGAAAGAAATGGGATGGGCACTCAAAGTCCAAAAACCAAAAACGAGATTTACGGAAGACCAGAAACAGTTTTTATTGGATAAATTCAATGCTGGTAAAGTAACAGGAAGAAAAGAAGATCCATTAAAGGTGGCAGAGGAAATGAGAACAGAACAGAGAAATGGACAGAATCGATTCAGAAAGTCTGAATTCCTAACAAGCCAGCAGATTTCCAGTTTCTTTTCCAGAATTGGACTTAAGGAGAAAAAAATGGACAGAGACGATGTATTGGCAGCGACAGAAGAGGAACGATTATTTCTGTTTAAAAATGAAATCTTGAAAGACCTTTCATAATATTCATGTTTTTTATTCAAATAGTAAACAGCTATATTTAAAAGTTCATCAAGAATATAATCTTGGTTGCTACTATATGATCAAATTTTCTAAGATGCTTTCACAGAAGATATAATCACTTACTTTTAATGTTGTCATTTATTAGATATGTTTACATTTGAGGAATTGTCATAGTTTGCAGAATTATAAATCAGACCACTTTTGTAGAAGCACAATCATGAGTTTGAACAATGATCATTGTGATGTCATAAATATGAAATCTTGACTTTAAGTCAAAGATGCGCCTAAGAATTAACATTTTACTTTAGTTTTCTTAATATAAGGAGAAATATTTTCCTTTTAAACATCAATGCAACTGTAATTGTGAGTATTGTAACAAAATTGATTTTACAGAACAGAAAGGGTTTATTCTATTGTACCTAGCAGTATATACTTTGTAATACCATTGTTATTTGTGTTTCAGAGTACAAACTCTTGTCGGTAGTCATGATCGATACATGTATGTTCTAAATTCTACTGAGGTTTGGGTGTGTTCCAGATATACTTTACCATGCCTTTATATATTATTATATTAGATTTGTGTTTCAAACACTGTCATAGTTAGTCATATAACTGGTATGAAGCTTAATCTTGTTGAAGTTATAGAAAGATTCTGTATGCTGCACTGTATGATCCATGAATGAAAGCTGTTCTTTGGCAAAATGGTGAATCTAGGTTTGGGAGAGGGAGATGTTCAAGAAAATTTTTATTATACCTTTATTCATGATTATATTTTTTAGTGTGTGTTTTAAACACTGTCATAGCTGTTTTGATGTGAAGCTTAATCTTGTTGAATTAGAGTGTCAAAAATTCTGTATGCTGCACTACATGATCAATGTATGAAAACTGTTATTTCGCATATTAATGGTGAATTAATGTATGAAAATTGTTACATGTATTTGGCATATACATGAATTGGGGGGGGGGGGGGGGGTTGTTGTTCCAGAATTATTCCATGAAACCTTTTATTTATAATCATATTTTTTCAATATATGGTTCAAACACTGCAATATTTGTTCAGCTGTAAAGCTTAAATTGGTTTCATTATTGTTATAAAAAGATTTTGTATGATGCTACATGATACATGTATGAAATCTTAAATTTGGCATATTGCCAATTTGACGATTTTTCATTTGGTTGCAAACAACATTTGTAATTATTTGCCCATGAATATTTCTAATGATTTTCATTTTATGTAGCCTCTAGTTTTAGATGATGTAAGTGATATTTCTTGATGATCCTGCATATTTCTTTTATTTTGATCCAACTTGATTCAATTTTTTCATTTTTTTTCAAAATTTTCAAACCCTATTTTAGCAACTTTAGTACTTAGTATTACAATGTTTCAAAATATTCATGCAAAATATAAAATATGTCAATCTAAAGTGTTGTTATAGTAGTTTCAAAAAATATTAGTAATCGGGGTTCAGTATGATGCAGGGGTGTAAAACAAATCATGTAAAAAGCCTAGTTTTTACAAAATAGCTATGCAAAAAATCTGCCATTTTGGTCAAAAATTTTGCATTCCTGTTACCATGGTAACGGGAGAGGCTGAGAAAAAAAAATGGTCATGCATGTTAGTTTCAACCTAATATGATACCATGTGACAAGTTTGAAGAAATTCTGAGAGATGCTGTGGCCACCCTATTTTGAATATGTGTGATTTTTACAGAGAACTGGTCATAATATGTAAATAAAGCTAAGAAAATGACCATTTGCTTCGGAATGGAACAGGCGAGTAGGGCTAGAATACGTTTTGACATAGATGACATGGTTTTCATTCCCTCATGTGACAGAATTTTAAGTTTCAACTTGTCATAATCTCTGATTAATATATCTAACAAATGTATTGCCCGTTATTGTCACTTTTAAGGCAATTCAACAGAGCTCTATTCGACAAGCACCTGGCGTTGTATTTTCTAATAATTGAAAATATAACCTCAATACTGTTTTATTGGGTAAAGGGTATATATATATTTATATCAAGACAAAAGGATATAATGTTAGATACCTATGCTTAATTTGAAGAAGTCAGCATCCCTGACAAAAAAATAAATGAATGGTTGTCATATTTTTATCTTTTTTATGTATACTGAATTATACATATATACATGTACTTACAATAATTTTTCATAAACTTGTCCGATTAACTTTATTGAAGCACCATTCAATTTTCTGCATATGCAGAGTCATAGTTCTTTTCAAAAAAAGCAATTTATTTAGAACTATTATTTTGAGTTTTAAAATCAATTAATTACCAGTAAATTAGAAACACAGGCAACTGACGTAATATATTTCTTCAAAATTAAAAACATATAGCATACAGCAAAAATGTTATCAATTTTTATAAAAAGTAGGTTTGCATCTAAATATCTAAATATACAGTCGGAGGATGGTTGATCTAATTATATGAATGGTATACATGAAAAGGCATGCAAAAAGTTGAATATATTAAGATTACTCAAGCATACAATTGATAGATAAACACTTGTTAAAATTCGGCTTTTATCAGACCTAGACTGGAATATGGTGATGTTGTTTGGAGCAGCTGTATCAAGGAAAATCCGATTTGCTTAACATGTACAAATTGAAGCAACCAGGACAGTGACAGGGATCAGAGTTAATTCTTCTAAAATCATTTTATATTGTGAGCTTAATTTGGAAACCTTACAATCTCGAAAGGGATAAACATAAACTAATTATATTCTCCAAGATTATAAATGGTTTAGCCCTACAAGATATGTTAGATTGAATTCAATCATATTTTCTAACTGAACATACATATAATCTTAGGTCGAATGACCTTTTTTTCTATCTACCACTATATACTTATTACAATAGCTTTGCTCCGTCTACATGTAAATTATGGAATAATCTTCATTCAGGAAAGAAAATTTCATCAACTTTATCTTTCTTTAAGTCAAAACTTAAAAAACAAAATATACCTAAAGCTTACACAAATTTCAGTTAAGGCAATATGAAATATTATTTTACGTTAATTACGGAATAAATTAAGCTAGTAAAGCTTACTTTAATGATATTTTAAACTGATGGAAGTCGATGTTTATAGTGTAGGTCTGCATCTGAAGGAAATGTGATTTTTCCCCCTGGATATCCAAGATATACTCAACAAAGAGACGAACTTTTTAAACAACTTATTGACATTAGTGTACCTTTTTATATGAACTATATACTTTATGGTAGTTCTGATTTTTCATATAGATAAAACTGTAAAATTGTTTCCCATGTTTATATTTATATTAGAGCTCCAAGGCGTTTTTGATTTTCTTAGGTTACACGGTTTAAACCTATTTAAGTATTATACATGTATGTTTACTTAATATATAGTCCCCTGTTATTTACTGTTCTTTTCAAATGGGCGGGATCATGAAAATGTCATTCTTATGTTTGTATCCCTGCAGGTATAAATGAAGGTGATAGGTTTGTTAATATAGGTGTGAGTCAACTTGTCTACCAACAATATGTCATACAATCATATATGATAAATATTCAGATAACTATTTAATATTCAAGTAACCAAGTGTCTTATAAATATGCACGTAATATCAATAATATTCTGTAATTCTTGCAATACTATATTCTTATGACTATAGATAATTTCTTCTTGACTTTGTATGTTTGAAAGGGTTTACATAGGCTATGACTCTTATCCAATCCATTCAATAATTTGAAGATTCCGTTCAATAAAACACGTTTAAATTGAATTAATAATGTAGGTGGCTGTGATAGGAAGGTCAACCATCTCCTCCAACGCTGCTGTATGATCTTCTTTTACATATTTCTATTTAAAAAATGCAATTTACCTATTTATTGACGAAAACAATTACTGTTAGTATTTATGATAAATTTTTGTAATCAAAGCAATTTAGAAACTATTTAAGCAAAATTATTTTACTGTCATCCTGTACAAAAATTAGGTTGCTAACTTGCTACAGATTCCATGAAGCAGAGTTGTTTATGCCTAAAAAAATCAGCGGTTTGACGATATTTAGTTACCCTAGTAACTACGTAACAAATAGAGTTTTAAAAAAAGGCTTTCAAGATATAGATACTACAGCATTATTCATGAAATTGTACATGTTAGCATATCATCATTTTGTACACTGTTATTGGCTGGATAGGTGTGAATACAAAATTCAGATAATCACAGTTTTAACAAACTGAGTGGGTGCGAGCCCAAAAATCTAAATATGACATACTCTAAATTGTGTATTTGCACACACCTAGAAAATCTACAATGAACAATATCAAAGTTTCAATTTACTGGGTGAACGTAAAACCAAAATTAAATGATATGATGTATTGTAATTTTTAAAATATTTACATTTGTACACTTCTCCAGCGAATTTAAAAAATGGAGTTTAACTGCATTGAATATTTTAATGTGTAATTATGTATATGTCAAGGGGTAGCTGATATATAATATTCTGGGCTACATTTGGGAACAATTAAGAACTGCAAGGCCTTTTGTGGAAATGACGCTGAATATTTATTGTTGTATTTGTATATCGAATAAATGGTTTCCTCAAGTACAGCTAGGTGATCTATAATCATATACAATTATAATATTACTAAAACACTCTCATTCTCTACATTCACTCATTAAATTTATCTTTAGTTAAATAATATTTAAATTACACAATATTTGATTAGAATAACTCACCAAGTATAACAGCAATATGAACTAAGAAAATAGTCGGGTTGACAAGCTATAAAGCTTAATAATTCAACCGTCTGTCTTGGGTGGCGTAATCGTGATATTAAATCAAAGTTCGTGCTAAAAATTCGATAATGCAAACGGACATGCCCACTCACTTACTTAAACCCGAAAAACCAGTCTAACACACTCATTCATTCACTGATCCACCCGCCAAACGTAACCACGTGACCTCTCGTACTACTATCATACTATGAATAATTGTTTGAATGAATGAGGCGGTGTGAATGTAAACAAATGAACAATGGGAAATGAAAACATGAAATGTTGAAATAAGTGAACGCAAATATGAATACTAATTAACTAAAATAATTAATCCTGTGACATATACAAATAGTCTTAAAAACATATATGTTTTAAAGAAATATATAGATATAACACAAACAGCAATTATACGGGAAAAGTTTATTCTGAAAAAATAGTTATTACATATTTAAAGGGATAATATGTAAATTAAAAAATATTCATTTATAAAGTTTCGTTTTAACCCCCCCCCCCCACCCCCCATTGAAACATATAAATATAAAGAATAAATATGTATAAACTGATAATTTTTAATTAAATAAACTCAAGTTATAATATTGATTCCTTATTTTGTGCTTCTTTGCTGTTGAATTTTGAACCGGTTTCATGATCAAAATTCCACGATGCGGGTCAATTTTCAACGGATTAGGGTCTTTATTCAACACCTTTCGTCTCATTATTCAACGTTGAAAAATGACCCCCGGGTCAATTTTCAACCCGGGTCAAAATTCTTCGTTACAACGGGCATTATAAAATTTGAATTTATGAGTAAAATCAATATATGATGCATAATTTCTAGAATAGAGGTGACCCAAAATGGCTACCCAAAAACAGAAGAACGAACCTCTTTAAGGAAGGATCGAGTCTTAATTCTCGTTATCAAACATATACTTCTTATAATAAGAAATTCGTAAAATTTTGACACAGTCAAACGGATCATATTACCAAATGATTCTATAAGTTTAATCAAATTTGACCTTTTTGTTTTTGCAAAAAGGTCAGGTCAAGGTCAGGTCAGGTCACTACCTTTTTCCCCAACGTAACGGATGATAAAAATAAATGTAGCTCTTTGTAGTTCTGTATACATTTGTTTCAGATTTGAAGATTCTATTCTTCAATGAAATGATAGACTATCAGAATATCTATCAGCTTATACTACTTAATTGGAATAAATATTTATACTAAAATTGATATTCCTTAGCCCGCATTTCCTCTAATTTTCTTAAATTTTGAAAATTATTTGTTTATGTTTTAAAAAATAAAATATTTCTGATTTTTATGTATTATGAAGACTTTATATAAAGAAAAGCTAATATATTGACCATTTCATAAGAGAGAAAAACTGATTTTAGTGATTTTTTCACCAAAAAAAAGCTTATAAAAATATAATTCGATAGGCAAATCATATTTTAAAAACATATTCTGAAACCCAAGTATCATATCATTAGTTCACATCAGTAAAAAAAATCCAACATTAATATTATCGTTTTTAAAATGCTAAAACAGACTCATTAATCTGCAGCAATTCTGAATTGCGAAACATGTGATATTTTCCTACGCCAATAGTTTTGACCAAATCAAACAAAAATTACGTTTTGACAGACTGGTCAATTCTCCTCAAAAGTAAAGGACGGTTTTTTCGGTGGAAGCAAATCTATGTATTTTGTAAGATTTTTTTTAAACTTTTAACTCTCTCTCTCTCTCTCTCTCTCAAATTCTTTTTACAGTTGATAACTATGAATACCATGACAATGATGCAACTTGCAAGGTATGTGATTTTCTTACTGACTGCGCTCGCCATAACGATAGCACCATAAAACATATTATGCTTACAGTATGAAAACTAGCTGATTAGATCTATACATGTACAATTTTTTAATTGATGCTATATATTTGAATATTGACTGGTGGGTTAAATTCAGCTTGAGTTTAAACTGTTACACTTAATTAAATTGTAAAGACTGTTTTATTTTAGTTAGAGGTTTTTTTTATAGGAAATATAGGCGTCAGTCCATATAATAAGCCGAGACGAATTTCTGACGAGATTTATAAGTGAGCGACATGGCCCATGTGCCTTTACATTTTTCAGTTATTGAGAGATTCTGACAAAATTTTATACTTGATATTGACATAATGGTAACATGTTTGAACAATGTCTCTCATTTTCTGTGAACTATATCATGGCAATTCCATTTAAAATTAGAGACTCTTTATTGCCTGCAGGCATATCTAAGGTTTAAAAGTTGCATTCTCCGAAACAGTGCAGACAATGGGACAAGCAATATCATGATATTTCACAGAAAAGATTAACCGATGCATGTTTAAGATGTCAGCATTTACATTCACAACTGATGAAAATGTTATATGGCATGTAATAACAACAGCGAGCAAGAGTTTTCAAGTAAAAGGGACGTTCACCATGCAGTGCACGTGTGTAATCCTGATTTAAAAATAGATCAGCATTCCACTATATTTGAACGGTAAAAAGGGGGGAGGGGGTCATCGCAACAAGTTGTAACATATTGTCTATTACGGTACAATGTAAGTAATATACAAGAGAGTCATCAGTTTGGATGAAAACAAATATATATTTATACCGAGCGCAGCGAGAGGCGGGCGAAGCCCGCCTCGCGAAGCGAGGATTAATGGTAACACGTATATATAAGAAAATCAGTGAAAAATGAAAGTTGAATCAGGGGTACTAAGGCCAAAAAAAATTTCTTCCAGCCCTGGGCGCCGCCATATTGGCAGCCATTTTTTTGTTAAAGTTAGTTCGATCATTGATTGACTAGTACTAATCGATGTTTATTGCCCCTGAACTGGATTAAATAAGTTCCAGTGTTTCAATAGAAGGTAATTTGAATAAAAAGAAATTAAAAAGGAAACCAGATAAGTTTCAATAGTGCTTCAATCAACAAACACGACTTTTTCTATGTATGTCTTATCAAATTATCAGATGGAAAATAAAAACATTAACGTCAAGGAACTGATCTTTTAGATACTGAATAAAGTATTCAAATTTATGACAGCGGCATTCATATGAATCAAATTGATGAACAATGAAAGAAATATAAAAAAAATTGGAATCGCGTAACTCTCTTCGGCTATTTCCGTAGACAAAACTTGAACGTTTTACATCTGATATATGACGTCATAATGTAGACAGCTGAGCACGCGACGTTTAGTTTAATGATTTGAGTAGGCAACCAGGCAGGCGGATCCTACTGTGTGCGTTTTAAATAGATTTTATCACACAACAATCAAACTGCATTGTGATAAATCTGCGCTCGGTCCAACGGTCACACCGTTTACATATTACAGCTGGAATGTTTACTGGTGGAACTAAATCGCCGAAGCGGGGTGTGACCCGATTTTCGTTCAGTTGTCTTGAAAAGGGATCATAACTCGCTTGTCAAGGCCTTACTAAATGTACATTACTACATTTAACAATTACTAATCAAGTGTGTTTCTTAACTCGATAGATTTACTCCAAAACATCCGATCCAAAGTATAATGTACATGTATGTAGCTGTTACAAAACAAATGTCAAAATATTCATCTGACCCCCTCCCCATGGACCTCTGACTTCGCGCCATAATGTCTCATTCAGAGTCCATTGGGATCATGCAAATACCCCAGAGCACACCATGTGTTTACATCACAGACACGTAGCATCGGGTGTGGGAGGAGAGCCCAATTAAAAAAAAACCCGACTATTTACTCTCCAGCTTTCAAGCTTATATTAACTTAACGTTATATGATATGTGTACATTCCTAAAAGATTGAATTAATAAAATAAATGAAGTTCAAGTGATATATGTACATGTTCTATATAGATCGAGGAAAAGACTGACATTTCGTCTTAAATTTCCACGTTCTGTTTATACCGAGCGCAGCGAGAGGCGGGCGAAGCCCGCCTTGCGAAGCGAGGATTAATGGTAACACGTATATATAAGAAAATCAGTGAAAAATGAAAGTTGAATCAGGGGTACTAAGGCCAAAACAATTTTCTTCCAGCCCAGGGCGCCGCCATATTGGCAGCCATTTTGTTTTTAAAAAGTTAGTTCGATCATTGATTGACTGGTACTTATCGATGTTTATTGCCCCTAGACTCAATTAAAATGTTCCAGTGTTTCAAAAGAAGGTAATTTGAATTGAAGGAAATTAAAAAGGAAACCAGATAAGTTTCAATAGTGCTTCAATCAAGAAACACGACTTGTTCTATGTATGTCTTGTCAAATTATCAGTTGAACATTAACGTCAAGGAACTGATCTTTAAGATTCTGAATAAAGTATTCAATTTTATTACATTGGCATTCATATAAATTAAATTGATGAACAATGAAAGAAGAAATTAAAAAAAAAAAATCGGAATCACGTAAGTCTCTTCGGCTATTTCCGAAGACGTTTTACGTCTGGAATATGACGTCATAATGTAGACTGAGCACGCGACGTTTAGTTTAACTTTGACGAATGATTTGAGTAATAGGCAAACATGCTGGCGGATCCTACTGTGTGCATTTTAAATAGATATTATTCAAAAATCAAACTGCACTGTGTTAAATCTGCGCTCGGTCCAACGGTCACACCGTTTACATATTAAATTAATTTATGATCAGCAGCGAAAATTAAAATTAATTTCTGATAAGATCCATGCATGCGCCCATTGAATAATTTTGTTTTAAAAGTCGGGCAAGCTTTTTGGAAAGCTATTACTTGTTACATTGATCTACTTTTACACCGACCAAGATGAAAACATGGCAGATGTAAACATTGACGTGGAAAATTTTGAGGTAACCTGATTATGGGTGGTTTTTTTTAAAAATCCACTTTTTAATATATTAAAATATACACGGGGTATAAAATAGGCAGATATAATTAACAGTAACGTTACTTATACCTCAAAATGATAATGTTGTAAGCGCCTTGCGATTTTATTCCGAATTTCCTTAGTATTGCAACGTAGATGAAATTAGGTACATGTTATTGTAAATCTCAGCGAGATTCGTCGACGAATCTAGCTGAGATTATGTACATTTATATTAACTTCATTGGGGTTTTTTTTCGGGGGGGGGGGCTCTTTTTTAAATTTTAACCTGTTAACAATTTAAGTTCCCTTAATTTTGGTATTGTATTTTGTAAAACTTTGCTAGCCAAGTGTCAGATTCATTTTTCTCTTAGCAGATTTTTAATTGAATGAGAAAAACGAATCAAACAATTGGCTAGCCAAGATGCATTTTGTCCTTAAAAAAATAAACTTCCATAAAAATTTGTTCATTTGAGCATTGAGTGCTAATATTTTTTGATGTCGTTGGTCCTGTGGTACATATGATAATTTGTCTGCACCGCCTTGATATGTTATAAGACAGATGACATCCAAAAATAAGCATTCAATAATCATATTTATCTCATACGTATGGTGAATATTACCCGTGTGATAAACCTTTGCTATATCACACGGTGATGCTATATCAAATACTTCCGGTCGGAACTACTTTTGACACAGCCCCTCGCTTCAACGCTTCAGTGACCTATTTTCGAAGATTTGCTAGAACTTTCAACATAACTATATCAACTACAAGAAGTGATATATATAAAATGGATTTTGTCAAAGACTTCAATTACTTACAAATATGAAAGAAAACACATAACTGCGTACCATAGGCGTTGGGACCCAGCCTATTGGGGGGGGGGGGGGCCCCCAACTCTTTTTACAAAGTTATACATAACTGTAACCAAAAGACCTTTTTTTCTTGTTTGTCAAGATTTTTGATAAGTTTAGCCCCATTCAAACTTTCAATTTGCTTTGTGTAGTTTATAAAACTGCAAATTACGTTAACTATCAACGAGTTCATCCTGACGATGGCGATGGAAACAGAGCGTACTGGTTGTGCAAATTGTGTTTATATACAAGACCTTACCGAAATATTGTTTCATAAGACTTTGATTCCACCACCAGTAAGCATCCTTATTCACTATTTTCAATCTCTAATCATTAGGCTGGTGTTTGTGTTATATTAAAACATCAACAACTGTTCCTTGTTCAAGTCAATTCAAACTAACGTGCATTCTCAACTTTGTGTATGTCAAGAAACTTGATAATTCAAGTCTTTTGATCAGTATTTCCATTTAATCAAATGAATAAACTCCAAGAAAAAATATTTAGAGCTAAAACATCATTTCGAGGTTTATTTCAGTGATACTTTACATTAAAATAGTTAGATTTATCTCAGAAATGACGTACTAAATTGTATTGCGCAAGGTCACAATAACCGGATAACACAACGTTGCATCATCGTTTTTAATCTTTGAAAAAAAATCAATTCGGGTCAAATAAGGGACTGTCTCAAAAGCTTCATAATATAAATCAAATTGTATGAGATAAATAGAACATCTATAATTCTGTGATTTTATATTAATTTTGCTTTATCCAACTCGTTGAAATGGTTATATTCGCTCGCCAAGCCTCGCAAATATATACACCATTTCAACTCGTTGGATAAAGCAAATATAAAATCACACAATATAGATATCCTCTATTTATATTCATATTGATGTTAATCTATATGAAGTATTTGTGTACCGTTGCCTTAATTATATGCTCTCTTAGTCAGGGCAGGGACAAATATACTAACGGGCGTTAGTATATATACGTCTCTGGTCAGGGATATGAAACATACATGGAACAGCCCTATTAACATCTTATTAAGTTCACTTCACCGACTAAAAATATAGTGCTGTAAACTTTGTAGAGAATTTTTTTTATTAACAAGTAGATATGAATTAATGATTATTTTTCATAAGTACAATATCATATGGTTACGTAAGTTTGAGTGTTTCATTTAATCTTACAATAATAAGTACATTAAAAACATGTGATGAAATTTATATTTGTGCTCATGGCCTATGAAAAAGGCTAAGTGTATTCACAGGAAATTGAACATCCCAGATTTCCAATGCAAACATAAGGGGAAGTGTACACAATGTGAATATAGATAAATGAATTGTTTAAATTTTTTAAAAATTCCTTCGATTCATTTGACAGCAAAGACTTCATTTGCATTTCCTACTTTTTCTTTTTAAACCCTACTTAAAGAGAGGCATTTTCTCCTTTTTTTGCTGATAAGAAAAATAAACTACATGCATAATGCTTCTACTAACATGAAAACATATATGTTAATCATTTCATAAATGATTCTCTAAATACTTTGAACTCTATGTGATTGTCTCATGCGCCCATTGTTTTTTAATCTTAAACCTACTTAATAAGTTGCTATTTCTGACAATTTTTATGTAAACCAATGAAGTTTGTCATTATGATGATATCATATTATTAACAAAGAAACAATTAAATGGATGTGTTTTCATTCTCCATTATTGTTTCTGGCTAATTCAAGACAGATTTTAATAGAGGAATTGGAGTGACATTAAAATCAGGACCAGAAAAATAACTATAGTATAACGTGTAGTCTTTAACCCTATTCTATCACATTGATTAAAAAGAAGGTCATATTTCAAAACGATAGTAAAACACTTAATAACTGAAAAAAATGAGTATTCCAGTGAAATATAACGTTGATTTTTTTTTATTTAAAGGGACAGAAGAAAGTTGCTGATGATCTTCAGTTCCAAGGTATTATATCTAAGCCAAGTGTAAAACCAATGTTTATATATATATGTCTTTAAAGCTGAAAACTATTCTTAAAATGCATTATCAACCATATTTCTTTTCATAGCTGCTATTCCTACAATCCTTATATAAGCTGCAAACCTCTTAACTGTTCAAAGTACATGTATTTCAAATTTGTTGTAGAGGTCTCACCCGTGTAGATGTACATCTTACATTGCTGTCTTACTCGGTCACTATAAAATGATCAAATTTACAAACTTATACAAGTTATTTCATTATTTATAAACAGAAAATGTACTTGAAACAAGAAATAACTGCAAAAAATGTAAGACCATGACAGAAATACTATATGTACTCGTTTCAGGTGTGCAATCAGGTGTGAAGAAGCCAATTTGTGATTGGTGTTAAGCTTTAACTATAAACTGGAATAAATGTATCTGCATGATGATAGATTTACATCTGCTTTAAATCAATATGTATTGTTCCCCTTTTTTCCGCGTAGATATTCCACATGACTCCTTTGTAAATGACAAAAGCAAGGTTCAGACACACACTTTTACTGACTTTCCCCCGACTGCCGAGTCTGATGAAGAGGATGTCTATGACAAAACTCAGGTACTGGGCAAATGTGCTTATTTCAATTGACATCATTGCATTCTTGTATACCAGAGCAAAGCCAAAAACTTCTCTGCTTTTATGTTCAACATTTGTTAGAGAAGTAAAATCTATCCCAGTCTATCATGATTTATTTCTTCTCCCAAAATTTTAAGTATGTATAAATTGAATATCAGTTCTTTAATTTGAAGTCCATATTGATAAATACATACACACATACTCTGCCATTTATTTGTATTAATATTTTTTTCTTAGCTCATTAAAGATGAATCAAAAACTGGGAGTCCATCTTTTTGGACATTTGAATATTACCAGCAGTTCTTTGATGTGGAGACAAAGCAAGTGTTAAACCGGATAGCTGGATCCATGATTCCCTTTCCACGTTCAAACTACCTACAAACAACCATTAGGCCTAACCCAGATCTCTATGGTAAGCATCTTACCAGAATTGTTGTTGTGTTATAAATATATAACCCATAAAGCAAGGTCTACAAATATATAAGAAGCATTTAAATGTTAATTGTTTGGTTACTGAAAGGCAAAGTTGCTCTCCCCATTTATTGTATCGTGTAATATATGTATTACTAAGGCTTCTATTACCTTACTTTTAACAGGACCTTTCTGGATTTGTACAACGCTTGTGTTTACAACAGCCATTGCTGGTAACATGGCCAGTTACCTGTCTGTTGAGGGTAAAGACTTCACCTGGAAGTATGACTTCCATAAAGGTATCTTAAAGTCCTAGTACAGTCAAACACGCAACACATGTAGCAACCCACTGTGTTTAGTGACTTTTGTTGTATGTGATCTACAGAGAATTTTCAATCTTTCAAAAAGATGATTTTTTTTCAAAAGAAGAAAGCAAATATGTAATTAGCTGTGTTGCCAAGCCATGTGCATCTGCATAACTGTCATTAAAATTGAGTGATTTGGAGTGTCACATTGTTTATACTTGCTATTTATGAGGGTCTGCAGTTCTATGTGTTAGGTTTGCAAATGTGTGTTAAAATACGAATTGTATTTTTATTGTTAACAATACTGGTGTTCTGATTGATAGCTCTCGGAAGTGCTGGCTGAACGGAAATTGTAAAGTCAGACTCCTAGATATTAAGTGACATTGCATGAATAAAGGTAAAATTGTGTGAAGTCGCACACAATTTTATTTTAAAACAAGGCCTTCATTCATATCAAACATGTTGTCATTTCATACAGATATTTTGTAGATTGGGGGAAGGGTATAGTCTTTAATGAACCAAGTTGCTTGATTAGATACACTATTGGTCACTATGGCAGTTTTGATTTTTCTTAGAAGACTGATGTATGGCTCTCTGCATAATGATAGACCATCTGTTATCAAGATAGAGGTCAAATTTAGGTATGAGATCCTTTTTGTTCTTAATGTCATCAATTCGTTTCTTTCTTTTCAGTGACATTTGCTGCAACAGCCATTTTCAGTTACTGGTGGTTGCTGCCGGCGATGCTATTTGGCTTTTTGTGGTGGAGAGGCAGCAAAGCAAACTACACTTTTCTGGAGATCCTGTGTATCTATGGATATTCCCTTTCTATTTACATTCCAATCTCTGTAAGCACATATAGATGCTGAATATGTTTGTTTTTTTGAGATACATTTGTACTGATTTGGGAAAGTTGGTAGTGTTTTAGCTAATGGTTAGAATTTACCTTTTTATTCAGTTGTAGAAATTCATTGAAAAATATACATAATAAATATTTGCTGAATGCAAAGTGGGTTTGGAAATGTTTAGACTGTTACAGATATTAGATTGATGTAAACATAAACAAAAATAATTGTATTAATCTATGTTCTTTACTGGTAAGCTTATTTAGGAATTAACAGATTTAGTATCATGTTAATTTGAAATAAGAGTAGATGCAGGGGAACTGGGAAAGAAATATCATTGTCCTGTGTTGACATTCTTTGATAAATAGTCCTAAAGAAAGTAATGCATGTTGTTGAAGTGCTACCTGAGAAACTTCTAGGCCTGGTTCAATCAGCACCAGTTCTGTTTGTTGTAGATACTGGCTGTGGTTCATTTGTTTTCTGATGTAGGTACTGAGGGTAGTTCACCACTATTACAATGTATCTATATGTTGTAGACATTGTATATGGTTCACCAATGTTACCTGTATGTTGTAGATACTGTGGGTGGTTCACCACTGTTACCTGAGTGTTGTAGATACTGTGGGTAGTTCACCACTGTTACCTGTATGTTGTAGGTACTGTGGATGGTTCATCACTGTTACCTGTATGTTGTAGGTACTGTGAGATGTTCACCACTGTTACCTGTATGTTGTAAATATTGTGGTTGGTTCACCACTGTTATCTGTATGTTGTAGGTACTGTGGGTGGTTCACCACTGATACCTTGGGTGGGTCACCACTGTTACATGTGTGTTGTAGATACTGTGGGTGGTTCACCACTTTTACCTGTGTGTTGTAGATACTGTGGGTGGTTCACCACTTTTACCTGTGTGTTGTAGATACTGTGGGTGGTTTACCACTGATATCTGTGTGTTGTAAATACTGTGGATGGTTTACCACTGTTACCTGTGTGTTGTAAATACTGTGGGTGGTTCACCACTGATACCTGTGTGTTGTAAATACTGTGGGTGGTTCACCACTGTTACCTGTATGTTGTAGGTACTGTGGGTGGTTCACCACTGATACCTTGGGTGGGTCACCACTGTTACCTGTATGTTGTAGATAATGTGTGTGGTTAACCACTGTTACCTGTGTGTTGTAATTACTGTGGATGGTTTACCACTGTTACCTGTGTGTTGTAGATACTGTGGGTGGTTCACCACTGTTACATGTGTGTTGTAGATACTGTGGATGGTTCACCACTGTTACCTGTGTGTTGTAGATACTGTGGATGGTTCACCACTGTTTACTGTGGATGGTTCACCACTGTTACCTGTATGTTGTAGATAATGTGTGTGGTTAACCACTGTTACCTGTATGTTGTAGATACTGTGGATGGTTCACCACTGTTACCTGTATGTTGTAGATAATGTGTGTGGTTAACCACTGTTACCTGTGTGTTGTAGATACTGTGGGTGGTTCACCACTGTTACATGTGTGTTGTAGATACTGTGGGTGGTTCACCACTGTTACCTGTGTGTTGTAAATACTGTGGGTGGTTCACCACTGTTACCTGAGTGTTGTAGATACTGTGGATGGTTCACCACTGTTACCTGTATGTTGTAAATACTGTGGGTGGTTCACCACTGTTACCTGAGTGTTGTAGATACTGTGGATGGTTCACCACTGTTACCTGTGTGTTGTAGATACTGTGGGTGGTTTACCACTGTTACATGTGTGTTGTAGATACTGTGGGTGGTTCACCACTGTTACATGTGTGTTGTAGATACTGTGGATGGTTCACCACTGTTACCTGTATGTTGTAGATACTGTGGATGGTTCACCACTGTTACCTGTGTGTTGTAGATACTGTGGGTGGTTTACCACTGATATCTGTGTGTTGTAGATACTGTGGGTGGTTCACCACTGTTACATGTGTGTTGTAGATACTGTGGGTGGTTCACCACTGATACCTGTGTGTTGTAGATACTGTGGGTGGTGCAGTTTGAGTGGTTGCAGTGGATACTGGTTATGGTTGGGGCAGTGATGTCGGGCGGAGTTCTGGTGATCACGCTATGGCCAGCAGTCAAAGACGACACCAAGAAAACTGCCTGGATTGTGATAATACTCATCTTCCTTTGTCACACTTCGCTTGCTGTTGGCTTCAAGGTACATGACATGATAAATTCTAAGTTATTGGTTGTTTGATTCATTTTACCAACATCCAAATGAATCAAATCAAGACCAAATCTGATCACTTTGTTACTTTTTCCTGATTGTAAATGTACAATTGGTAATTTTATAGAATTTTGTTTGTATATTATATATGAACTGGTAATTTAAAAAAAAAATCAGGAAAAATAAAAACAAAAATTAATCATTAAAAGATGTGACAGTAATATAAATTTGCATTTTAGCTGTATTTCTTCAATGCTGCTGCACCTCAGATCTCTACACAGACTAGTTCAGCCCCAGTGATAACTAAGTTTCCAACAACCCCACACCCAACAAGCAAACAACAGAACAAGAAAACTTTAGTTGCAGCAACCAACACCAATTTACCTAAAGATACCAGAGGCAGATTGAAAAATTCTACATTAAAGAGAAACAGAGTTATATACAAAACAACTAAAAAACCTATGTAGTTGGCAGATAAGATTGCCATGGAAATCCAAAGAAAGATCAGCTTAAAGGAAAATAACTAGTGTACACTCTCTCATATAGCATTTTATTTTCGAGCTTTACAGGTTAAATTATTTTTTAATGATTTAGATGATGAGCCCGAAACGTTTTTTCTTCAACCGTTGGTGGAATTTATCTTAAAAATGTCATAAATCAAGTATTTTATGAATTGAAGGAGAAGAACAAGTCTATTGTTGATAGTTGAGTAAATTCTCAAGTTTCCTTCCTCTTGATTTCAATTTATTTATTCAACTAATTGACATCAGAATCTATTGGTACATATATATACAAGAAATAATCCAAATTAAAAGTGTGTTCAGTGACATGTATGTACGTATATATTTATATATCTGTATCAGTACTTTCACCTGGTTTGTTAATGCAGAAATCGTTTGTCTTCGGCTGTATGAATATTGCATCCTCTTGACTGGAAAACTGGAAAAAACTGGAGCGGACACGTATTTCAACCCACGGTTTTTAAAAGCTGAGCTGTGAAGATGCTTACTATGATGAATGGTATTGAAGAATATTTTAAAAAATGAAATTGTTTTGTTGAACTCAATCTTTATAGTTCTTTTTTGTCTTAAATATTAAATGCTTATACATGTATATGTCGTTATTTTGTTTTTTTATAGTGTAAAATGAAAATTTGTAAATAAAATTGTTCTATTACCTGTAATCAGTTACCCCATTAGAATATATATATTAGTTGCAAGTCTGTAGCTCCTGGTCTGAAAAAAAAATTGGATTTTAGATAATCGGTCTAAAACCAGCAATTTTTTGTGCGCCGTAAATTGCATCTTTTTAACACTTGCGTAACAGCTGCCAAATGTCCATCCGAATTTTTTCAGACTGGGAGCTCCGGACCTGCAGCTATATTGTAGATTGTTTTGTCGTGTAATTTATTCTATTTCATAAGATTGCAAAAAGAGTTATTAAGTTTAATAATTCAAGTTGAATACTTTGAAAAAAAATTTTTTGGAAATTATTTGTATTCAGATATGCCCTGTAATGCCCTGTATATGGTTACCCAAGATGTACATCCTTTTTGATGTCATAACTTGTAACCATTATTAACACGAACGAACTCCGCCAATCGACAACGTCATAGATATATCAAAAGTTAGCGTGGACAGATGACATGTTTAAAGGATAAATATTTGAAGTAACGAAGTTGATGAATTGAATAATGGTAGTCGGTCAGAACAATATGGAATACTGACGCAGGAATTCGATGGAATTGGTTGATGATCGGGCGTACCAGTTAAAACATACAGTTAAAATGGGTGTTTAATGAGTTTAACCAAACTCGCTGTACTTTTTTCCTTTTAAAGTGCAATCAAGTGCATCCTACTAACATTTTCTGTTTCAGGCTCATCAGATATTGATAGAAACGTGTTGGCGTGTTTCGTTTAAAAAGCCAATTTATCGTGCAACCTAACGAATGAAACAAAATCTCGACGGATGAAAGATGATGAATATTTTATCGAAATCAGACCATATTAAAGGGGCGTAGTCACGATTTTGATAAAAATTCTATTTCCATCATTTACAATACTTTAGGAATAAATTTCTAATGATCAAGTGAAATTTGAGAGTCACTCGTAAAGATTATAAGTAAGATATGGGGCCCACAATTCTTTGTCATATAAACAAGGCTCGTGCCCTGTTTTTGTTTACATAGGTTCAATATACCAGTAAAAAGGTCCTTTTGGAGCTTATTTGTCTATCTTCTTATTCATTTTAAGTATAAATAAACAGCTCCTAATGTTTTAGACAATCACATTTTTGTCTAAACTTGGATTTTTACTTCAACACTAAAAATGTAAACAAAAGCTTTGTTTACATAACAAAGAATTGTAAGCCCTGTAACTCGCTTTATTGTTGCCTATTCAAAATGCCTTACTGAAGCATTGTAAACATTAAAATCAGAGAAATAATTTTTGACAGAAATCGTGACCATGCCCTTCTAAGTAAAATTGGTAATCTCGCACTTATTTTAAAGACATCGGGTGCTTAAGATGTAGATTCGGCAGGAATCTGGGAGTACTAGAGGAGTGCACATTTCATCGATTAAGTTTGCACATTTTTCGAATTAAAACCGTTATTTGGTTTCTGATGGACGTAGTAGAATGGGTAGAAAGATGTTTGAAATGCAAAAGGTTTTATCATAATATGGGTCTAAATATTGCAACACGACGTAATTGATGCAATATCCTACTTATTGACAGCTGTTTTTAAATGATTTTGTTGTCTCTGGGCCTTCTCTCCACAAATTTGAAACGTGTAAAGATGACTTATTTCAACATTAAAAATGTCGGAAAAGATGGAGAGATGACCCAGAGTTGGTTAATCATAATTTTTCAAAATATGTTTTGGAGGATAAAAAAGTCCAGAGAAATGACAATGTTGTTTCCAACTCTATACTTTATACCACATACATTTTACTTTAAACTCTCGCATTGCTCACTGGTTCGGTCTAGATTTTGAATACAACCATGCAGTATTTTTAGTTCAAATCCTGGTGGTGAATCTTTTTTAAAACTTTTTTTCTTTGTTTTTAAATGTAGGTTGATATAACATTATGTCGAATTATAGAATACCGGTATATTTTAATCAGTCATTTTTTATTTCTGCCCTAGGAAACCCTTTTCTGTTCTTATTACTTGTTTATTATGATAGACAATATAACTGAATTAAATATATATATATACTCGTATATACATGTATATGCATTGACATTTCCAATATAAATATGTATCGGTTTACACCTTATTGCCCTTTTTAGAAAGCTTGTGAGGTTTATTCAATAGGCAGAATAGACTTGTAATTCAACTTTCAACGCAATATAGTTTGAGAAATCAATAAATTTATTTTCGTTCAAACCTGTACAGAGCATTCAAGGTTATAGATATTTAAATCCCAATTGATTCGTGTCGATGGTTCCTGCAAACATACAATCTTGTGCGCCCAGTTTCTTTGAAAGGAAAGATAAATCTGATCAGTGACAATGTGTTCTTTGCAAGGAGAAAGTATAACTCGCAATGCTCTAGTTTGTCTGTTTAATTAAGTTAAATGGATGATGATCCATTGTCAAATTTTTGTTTGTCTGTTTAGTGTGTTTGATATATTGGGGTGTTGATTGGTTGTCAAAAAATCTTTTGCGAATCATCAAACCTTGTTCAAGCAAATGTTCTGTCGTCATGAAACAGCAAAAAGAACTGTTATTTCGATCGAAAAAAGGTAAGAACCTTACTCAAATATACGAGGATTGTTAGAAAAGTTCGCGGACAACGTGATTTTCGGCAAAATTGCTATGTACTTTGTAGTATGGCGTATTTTTTATTAAATGACTACCATTTGAAAATAAGTATGCAAAAAATCGTATGATTTAGAAGTTTTTTTCAAAAGATGCAGCGATTTTCATTTTGCACGAATGGGATTTACGAAGCACCATTTCATATTTCCACGACGTCAGGTGACGTCAAACTACTGAAAGGCAATTTAAACCTCACTCTTTTAAAAATGTAAACATCTTTTAGTTCACACACTTTTCATGCCATTAAATTTATAAAATTCACGTTTACACCATTATTTGTCAAATTTTTGTATAATGTCTTTTGTGCCAAATCGTAGATCATTTAGGTCCGAAAATCTCTGTCCACGCAGTTTCGACTTTAGATAAGGAAATATAATTAAAAGCGAAATCCATAGGTGTAAGATCCGGGCTGTTTGGGGAGTTGGGGTGCTGCGAGTGTTCAAGATATCAGTATTTCCATTTTTAAACCTCCAAAATGCCAATTGTGATTCGAATCGTAAACCTTTTTCCTATAAAAATAGCAGCATATAAGAACCTTTTGGTCTCCATCGGAGATTTTTTGCGTGCACACAAAATTTAATGACGACAAGGTGCTACGTTAACGTGTTTGACTCATTTTTCTAGCGTTGGTCGTCCATATTCGGCAATAAAACGGTCAGAAATTCTTCAATTAAATTGAAACTTTCACAAAATGACATCCTTTACTCATTGTAATCACTTACGAAATATCGTTTATTTTTATGCGCTTTTTAATAAAGTGTACATTTCCTTAATCAGGAAAAATACGTACAAAATATTAAACAATTAAAAAACGACATGCTCCGTGAAGCATATCTTATCAAAATAATTAAGCTGTATATTTTTTTATGGTGCGTTTAAAATAAACAAATCTTTACATATTTCTTAGAAATTACGTCAATATTAAAAATGAAAAGTTTTGCTGGTATCATGCGAATAGTCCGCTCACAATCGAACTTGTCGTAAATTTTAAATCATTAAAAACCAAAATACAAGTATACGCAAAATGGGACCATGTAATTTGGTAAGCAGATAGCGATAATGGTCTGTGAGCTAGTCACTTGTTACCCATTTAGCCTTCCTAGACCTGAATTACCCTTTATGCAATAAATTCACTTCTCATCTCTATATCATGTGTATATGACCACTTTAAATAATTGATAAGTAATTTATATGAAAGCTATAATGGAGTAATTAAAATCAGAACAATGATGGATTGATTGATTAACCTCGCAAATACACACACAAGATAAGGTAAGGACAAAAGAAGAAATTTTGTATTGTTTATTACAATATTTTGACTACCAATTTAACAAACAAAATGCAATGAGAATGACATCAAAATATTGCCGTGAATGAATTAATTTGTAATCTATGGAATAGTAAACTGGTTAACACACACTCTGTCTATTTTCTATATATCTCCCTCTCTCTTTCTCTCTCAACAATAACGAATACAATCAACAATTAAGTACTAGTTATTAATAAATTTCTCTATTATCACTTCTCAAGTACACATGTACTTGCCTCGAATTATTATTAGTGTTGTTTCTACAATGACCAAAGTGAAGTACAAGAAAATAAAAACCCGCATTATTGAAGAACTACTTTCGAGAATTCCTCCATTATCGTGACTTCTTCGATATGTTTTAAAAACACAGTATCACTCCCCAGAAAGAAATACGAATGAACTGCAAAACGGGATATACTGAGACCGTAGAATTCGCTGAGAATTGCCGGACTGAACACTTGACCGGTATGTTTTGATTTGGTGTCAGTACCTTTCGAGGTCCTCAAAAGCCTCGTTTGTGTGCCCAAAGTCGTCCTCTACTCTGGACATAGCGCGTGAAGCGGCCATGTCGCGTTCTTTCTTCTTCTTCATTTCGTCCAGCCGCTCCTGAAGCTTTCTGTTTTGCATTTCTTTCTTGGCTGCCAGTCTGAAAAATATACAGTGTAATTTAAGGTTTTTCAATATAGCTGATTTATCAAGGTTAAAGACTAAAATTTCACATTGCCAACTTACATTACCCTAACATTACATTAGAACCGTTCTAACAAGAGCTTGGACTTTCGGTGGGATGTTACTTTCTAGATTGCTCATCAAAACAGGCTTTCAATATTGACTCCCTTTATTCTTTTTTTATCCAAGAGTAGCTCGCTCATTAATTTTCAAAGACGGTTAAAACCGGAAGTTGTATGAAATTGGCGCTGTTTTAACGAAACGTACATCCCTGAATGAAGTCGGACGAGTGTCTGCATTCAATGTATTCATATATATTTGCCACTGACTGAACAGATACAATGAGTAGACCTCGTCTCATCTATAATCGGAATTAGTCACGTACTGCCCAAAGTCCAAGCTCTTGTTAAAACGGTTCTGTTGAAAAACTCAAAGAGATTTACGATGTGATAATAGAACCATTTTAACAAGACCTCCAGCTTGTAACATTCTATTTCTTGCATCAAAAGAAGTTAAAAATGACGCCGGTTTCAAGTGTAATTTGCATCGATTACGTAGTCTTAGCTCAAAAGCCAGACAGATCTTGTTGATTTCAAAGAGCCATATCTGAGTGGCCAGCAATGAAAAGACAGACCTACATCACATTACTGTTTAACGCAACTAAACCAAAGTCCAATCCCTTGTTAAAATGATTCCAAGAAATCATTCTTTTAATAATATGAGGTAATCAATTACGATGGCATGATCAAACCTATCATACCTTATTTGATTTGATGACTCCCGACCGCATTTGATCACCTCATAATACCCAAAGAATGATTCCTTATTCCTTCAATAGCTTTTTTAAAAACCCGAATTCCCATGTCATGGTACCGATGGCAACGTAGGAGTCTGAACAGTGTATGGTGAAGGGCTATGAACACCTTACAGAGATCATTGAGGGTAAAAATCGACGGGACGTGAAACAGTAAAACAAGGAAATTCAAATCAATAATGGCGACTGAAATACGCTGAATAATGGCGACTGAAATACGCTGGTAATGAAACACTTTTGGTGAGACCGTTCGAGTTTGAAAGACTTGCTAAAAACTGGACATGTTTATATTCGTGAACCTATATTATAGAATGGCACAAACCCAGGTTCCAGTGTTAGCTTTAATTAAATCATTTAATCGATCAAGTTTCAAAATATTCTAACAGCACAATGTTGTGGACTATGGCTGCATTTCTGCACCTACACTCGAATATTTCCATTCCATCTTTCAGAGTGACACTAAAAGTGTGTAATGATCAAACAACACCTAATTGATCTAATTGCTATTTAGACGAGAATAAAAGCTGACTTATGTACTAATTATTTTACTTTAAATTGATTACTTGTTTGAGTTTGAAACTTTATGATTTATTATTTATGATTACGCTGAAAGTCAATATCGAATTGTTCGCTATCAACTTACATAGGTTTTATCATTGATTTCCATAGAACTAAGCAATAATGATGATATAATCGGTAGCTGATGCACGAAAGCATCTTCATATATCTTTAATGTTCATATTACACTAGCGTCATACCGGTAGTTTATTAACTATCACTTTGAATTCAAATTACCAGTTAGTCGGATGTTGAAACTGCATAAAAAGTGATAAAATCTTCTATGTTACCTCGAATTTTTCGGACAATGTGTTCAATAATTCATTAGATAATAGCAAAAAACAGGAAGCTAAACTCGATAAAACACATCACCATTAATATCGCCAAACTAGCTTTAGCTCTTAATCTTGTCAGGTTGCTGACTTTTCATAATGGTCAAAGTATACTTGTATATTTGCATAAATGTTCTGAATAATATCAGGAATTTGATATACAATGTATCAAGTTTTCTTCCCATCTTATACTGTATGCCGGACAATATTTCTAAGACTTCGGCTGACCACTCTTTGGTCATAGTGCATGTACAACGCAACACTGTAATGTAAAGTCGATTGCAAGTTGGGTCTTGAAATATCATACGATCTGATTTCCGTGTCTTAAAATCTTAGATTATAGGAGATCACATACAATAGTTTATCCACACAAATCACTTGCACTCATATACTTTAGTATGATAATTGTAATAAAATGATCTAGGTTGATTCTGTTCCCGACAATCTCTCTTCCAATATGTCAATCGATACCATTTTAAGAATTACTTATATTAACATGATGTACATCAAGTTTGTATCGGATCGCAACGAGGTCAAATTCCATAAAGCGTCATTTAAAAAAATAATTTTTCTTCTGTACATACGATTTTGTTAGTAAACTGGTGCTTTGCTGAAGATATTTTTACAGATGTATTTCTGATATCTTGTGTTTCTCTTGAAAAATAAAATCTCCCTTTTTGAGTTTTCTAAATTAATCTGTTGTAGTCACTAATAGCTTCGATGGGGGTGGAAATAGAAGCAGGCTAGGCTATAGAAGTTTGGTTTAGTTTTGTCGATACATGGCTATTTTCAGGAGTGTGGGAGGTATAATTTAAGGTTCTTTAGGACGTCGATATTAATGTGGTTTGAATGACATTATAATTAAAATACTTTCACTGGTTTAGAATTTTCAAATTTTACAATATTTACATCTAAAAATACGTTTTGAAAATTTTTGGAAGGTAAAAAAATTTGAAATCCCCACTGGGATTCGAACTCATGAGTTACATATTCGTAGTGAACCCTCTAATCCACTAGGTGCGCTATAAGGTGAAAGTTCTGAATAAACTATAAAATTACATTTGATTTTATTGTTTATTTTGATAAAGAGTACGTCACAACATGGATGCGACCCATACCACCTTAATTAAGCGAGAAGATTGAAAATCATCGTACACTATGGATTTATTTTTTTGTGGGGCCATTTTCCATAGTTGGTCAAATACTACGGGTTAATTTTGAAAGTTTACCTATATGATATAATTACTAATTACATCATAGCGAAAGGGTTATAACAAATTCTTGAAATTTAACCCCCATTAATTCTATTGATTCCATTTTAGATTCATTAATGATAGGCACAAATATAAGGTTTTACGGCTATAGTCAAGTGATTGCTACACCAAATCTGGATAAATTTCATGATTTGAAGATAATTATAAGATGAGTAAATTTGTTCCTTCAAATCTTTAAAACAAGATCCTTGAATTTCATTAAAAAAAATCAATTGGCCCTTAAATTCGCTTTTTGAAAGTGAAATTTGCCGTATATTTTCAGTACGGAACAAATATGTTTTCCAAAAATTGGTCTAATTAACAATACGCGGGAAAACGCACGCTGACATCATTGTGACATTATCATGAAGTAATCGACACGTACTGTTTGTCCACTTGTAGCGCCTTCTCTAGCAGCTCCAGGGCCTTCTCCTCGGTCGACTTCTTCTTCACCGCTCTCTCCTGTCTTCGCTTCTCCAGCATCTCGGCGTGGCGATGTCTCTGGTACGCCATCTGGTTGTCCGCGTGTGTCATATTCTTCATGATTAGATCCGTTTCCTAAAACGTTCATTTTTATTATTACCAAATATTTTTCAACCGTTTATTGATCTTTGTGGTTAGCTTGAGTTTTGATTGTTTCATGTTACTGCCTCTCTGGACCCATGGTCCGCTTGTATAAATGACTGGTGTATTGATTATGCAATGTTACTTCTAGTTGGTCTCAAGTTACCGTATCCATCACTTTTTGTCAATTTCCTTATTGAGTATACATTACGTTACACATCAATAAAAACACTTAAAATTGAAATAAAGAAAAAAGACCAAGATTTCCAATTTGACACCGTTTTCTTGTTTTGGACGGAGAAATTGACAAGATTGAAAACAAATTTCTTATGGTGATTTATAATGGAAAAAATTTATATCTTTCATTTATTTTTAAGTTTTGAAGAGTTCGCATATTTTAAGGATTATCATCCGAGTACTATCATATCGCGTACAATAAAAATTCCCTAAAAAGTTTTTTTATCCCTGTATTTAAGAGAGATATCGATCCAATGGAGGAGAGCATTTTCAAAACAAAACAAAAATTTAATAAAAATAATAAAAAAATTAATTAAAACAAAACTTTTCGGATTTTTTCATTCTAGTGTGTATGCACGTGTTGTTTTGGCACTAAAGGTACATGTACATGTATTTATGAATACTAGTACAAATAAGTGATGGAAACGAAAACATGGGATAACTTATAATTAAAAGCCATGGCTCATTGACTAAAATTCTGTAACAATTTATTATCCAATACCTCTTCGATGGTTTTCTGGGACATGACGGGGGTCGGTAAGCTCCGTGAGCTGATGACACTGACCGGCCGGTCATTGCTGCTTGGGGACCTAACGTTCGGGTTACTGTGAACGCTGAGAGAACTTCCGCTTCTGTCTTTCTTTTTCCGGATGTAGTCAACGACGGCTGCGCGACTCCTTGCGTCATCTCTCTCGTTGACGATCGAAACTCGAGAAGATGCCCGGGAACCCTGTCCCTTACGACCTTTCTTCTCCAGATATCTGTCGACGGCATTCTTCTCGTAGTCCAATCGTTGTTGTTCTAAAAGAACAAAAGTAACAATACATACATAAAAATAATCAATGATTATGCATGACAGCAAAAAATGTCAATTACTTAAAATGTTATTTGAATTCAACTTGGAGCATATTTCATTTTTGAATGAATTGCAATTCAAGAACAAAAGTTAATTGTTGTAATCGCATCACAACAATCGCATGCCGGAAATCTGTAATTGCAGAGACAGATGAAGAGGCATTGGCGTACCCAGCATTCGTGACTCTGCTCGTAATTGCTCAGTCTCGTCCTCGAAATCGAGCATGGTCCCTCGCAGCTCCATCCTGCTTTCCTCTATAGCGTCTATCATATCCTCTGTCTCCTGCTCGAACAGGTCCAGTAAAGACTCGATGAAAGCTTTCTGTAATAAAAATAATGTTGTGTTATGATGGTTCATATCCTGGACATAATCTAATTGAAGACTAGGTCATATGTCTTCCTTTTAAAGCAACAAATCTAACTGATATATACTTGTACAAGTATATCAACATTTTGTAAATGTTCGACTCGTGTATATTTTCCATAAAGCTTTTGATCTGTGATATTGTGAAATACAAAAGTAATATTTTAGAAATAGAAATCGATTTGTTCCATTTCTTATCTTTTGATCATTACAATCGGCGTTCGCGATATCACTAAATATTTATGTCCCGAGTTTATTTGTGTATTGTATATATTATGCTTACAACTTATATCCCATTTTTAGCGCGTATATTGTTGTATCGCAACAAGAGATACTGAAACTAACAGGTCATCTGATACTAGTTGCTTGAAATAAGCTGACTGTAGCATAGTAAATCATCCTCTATCCCTTCCGGAAACTAACTCAGCGATGCCTACCTAAGCTAAAAGCTATCTCACCATTGCGTTTCGATTAATTCAATCCTATCCAATTTAACTCTGTGGTTTTTACAAACAGATGTTTACGTTTCTATCTCTCATTCTCTCTCTCTCTCTCTCTCTCTCTCTCTCTCTCTCTCTCTCTCTCTCTCGTTTATTGCATCTATTTATGTTTGTAATTAGAATCTTCTCTGTACAAACTTTTAATCGATAAAATGTTTTTATATTTTATAGCACACCTATTCACGATCTGTTGTTTGGTGCCTACTGGGAAACAAATGGTAAAAAGGTATAATAGAAGTTTATCCTGTAAATTGCCTCCGTAGATTTGTAAAGCTTGTAGATTGATTAACAGATTCTCGCTGCTTGCCACGAAGTACATGTACATTTCAATCTCAAGATCACAAGTAGACCGGTGATTGTGTTTAATCACGGGAGGTCATTTTCGCAAACACGCAAACTTAAGACTGGTAATACCCTTAACTTCTTATTTTAAAATGTATTATAAGTTATGTGCATAGGTCGATATTGTCATTTTTGAAGATAAGTCGAACTTGTTTTAGAAGGGGACAAGTATTCCAAAAATTCACACTTGAATAAGAATTTTAAAAAACCCTGAGGCTTTTTACTTACTCGTTTATTTTTATTTGTATCCTGACTTATTATCACTAAACATATTTTATTTGCATGTGAGACTTGCATTTCTATGACATGAAATTTTATATGTCTTTCTCACTGTATCTAAGTTCTCTAAAACCCTTGTAATTTATTTTGCAATACATGGATATTTTTATTTTTTGAGTATTCTACATGACTTAAATATATATTCCTTTAGATTAATTTTCGACAAATCTTTCAATGTCACCTTTTTCTAGAAGTCAGGTATTAATAAGAGATGCTTTTGCCTTATGAATATTTGAACATGGAAAATTGAATAACTGTTATCATTTTACATTGACTTGTTAATGAAATACAATGGACGAAATTCATAATATGACTTTTGTTCTTATTGAGCATAAAAATCGATATAAATCGAACGATGGACATAAATGTAGTCTTCTTTTGATGTATCACCCAGTGCAAGTGAATATTTAAACGCCTTTGTGAGCAGCAACGCAGCATCAAAAACAAGGGTCACATACGCTCTGTGCAATTAATAAAAAATCGAAAAGGAAAAGTTTTGATCGACATTGCTGTGTCCAGACAATAGAAACACAAACACGTGGACTGTGGTGTTAATAGGTTTGGATCGATGGGGGCTGTGTCCTCCCTGACTGCAGGAACTAATTCTACTTAATGTCATATTGGCATATGTAAGGTCGATATTGATGGAGCGTTATTCTACAGATTCCATTCGACGAACGTCTACAATAAACGTCCTAGCCCAAGGTTCTTGAGAAGTCGGACAGAGCTTGTTACTTAAAGAAGAAAAGACATCCAATTTAGCGAATAGAAAATTAATGCATGGTCACTTAGTGGTATCGTAATGATCTAATGAAGATTCCAAAGGCAACACAACCATTTATGCTATTTATTAAACATGGGTTAAAAAATTAAAATGAGCAGAATAACTGAATTTTAACGGTGTTTTAACTCTTAGCGACAAGATGTTTTATTTGCACACATCAGCTGTAAAAGTCGGATCATTAATGCTCTTTTATATCTTGTTTCTCTTGTAAATGTCCTCAGAAGTTTGAAACAATACAGCATTAATTTTTTTTTTTAATTCATCTCCTCGTTGCATACGTTTTCTAATATCTTAAAAATGGTTTTTCGTCCATTGTATGCTTAGAACCATTTTAACAGGAGCTTGGACTTTGGGTAGTTGTGTCAAACAGCAATGGGACGTAGCTCTGTCTATTTCATTGCTGGCCACTCGGCCATAGCTCATTATAATCAACAAGATTTGTCTGGCATTTGAGCTAAGACTACGCAATCTTTGTATATTTCTTTTGAAACCAGTGTCATTTTTCAATTGTTTTGACGTAAGAAAAAGATAGTTACATCCTACTGTCATGTTGTAAATTTGGAATTTACCGGGTGGCAGTAAATACAAAATTTACAGTCCAAGGTCTTGTTAAAATTGTTCTATCAACCCAGCTTTTTATCTACGCCTTATCAGTAACCCAATCATATAGATGAATGGCCATAAAGAAAATATACCGTTGGATGTTCTGGTTTATGCACAGACGGAACTGAGCTTTCTTTCCATATAAATTCATGAACTTTTCTCGATACACTTAAACATATATTAGACAAGTTGTCACACTCCGTTGGTTGTTTCGGGTAATTACGTGTTGGTATTTTTCGACGTCCTGGAAATTCTAGTTAACATTTTCAAATAAGTTTTAATGATCAAATCTATTTGATGGTAAAAATCGTTCGCACCATTGTATTGCAACAACATCTATATTAAGAGTTCATTGATGTATCTGCAAATGCATGAAAAAGGAAACGTAAAAACTAAAGTACACTCATTCGTTATTCAAACATCCCGCTGTATGTTTTGTTTGGCGATATCTAAGTATTGTTCGGTGCTTTTGATATATGGACAATACCAACTCTTCAGTTAACTAATACAAATAGAATTTGACGTTGAAATATCATTTAAGAAATGACTTACATTGATAATCAATAATTAACGATCACACATAATAAATATATAACAGTAAACGAAAAACAAGATATTTTTGAAAAAGAAAATGCGCATAAAGTTTTATAACAGTTTAATTTCAACTTTGATACAAGCATTGCCAAGCAGTGCTAGGGAACGAGTCCATGTTTTGATTACACGTCATATGTACATGTTTTTCGTTTTTCCGCCTTCCTTTATTTGTATTTTATGCAAGGGATTTAATGGCAAGATTATATATAACTTTCGTGTTTAATCATAAAACAAGTTCAACCCAAACTTGTTTTAAAAAGCAAGTTGTACATATTTTATTAGAGTATTTATTGATAACATATCTGAATGGATAACAGGCATTATACAATTGGGGCGTAATATCGAAATAAAATATTATTCGATTTTTCATTTTCAAAATAGAAAAGATGAAAAGAAAGGTTTATTTATGAACATAGAACCAAATCTTTCTAGAATTAGATCCATAGATCCCCTTATTTAATCGAAGGAACTTGTTAAAGAATCTAAGAAATCTTTAATTAAATAACAAATTACACCAACAAACTTAAAAATCGAATTGTTGTAGCTGAGAAAAAAAAATACTATTGTGTTCACAAAAACTGATTAAGAGAGAAAGAATATTAACATATTCTAGAAATTATCTCAGTGTACAAAGTTTTACTGTGTGCGTTTTGTTTATTATATGATGAATACATAGTAAGTTTATCCATTTACTCTTTTTAAGCCAAACACGCATTGCTACTCATTCTTATGCATTATGATTATCATTAATTACCACCAATCACAATCCTACACCCCATTTTAATCATCACTAAAATTAAATTATTGATATCGTTATGGGGATCACAGTGTAGATTCTGGCGATTAACACATCGATCATATTATTATCGGAACCAAGAAGTACATTAATCTCGAGTTTACTTAAAGAACCTTAATGGGCTAACACCTATGTTCTATGCCATTCAATTATCATTCAAAAAACACCTCTTCTATAATCAAGCAACAGCCATACAAAGTTTTGGACCCATTAAATTTGTACTAAATGTTTTCCGCCATGCTTAAAATGGCGTGAAAGGAAACACTCTTCCCGCCCGTTAAATTGCAGAAAAATCGATTTCAAACTTAAAAAAATTCATTGTGACTTACCCGTATTTCAACGGAAAGAGTCTTAATTTTTTTCTTGACCGTTTCATTTTTCAGTAGTTCCTCCATCTTCTGAATATGTTTTCAATGTTCAACAGTGATCGTTTTCTTTTGTCACAACGTCGATATTGTCCCAAGCATGCTAAGCCATCCGCTGCATTCGCAGACTGGATGAATATTGGTTTCCAGATAAAACATTAAACTCCGTTCGGAGCCTATCATAAGACCGTTACAACATGTGACAGGTGAAAATCGATTCATCGATCTAAAGGTAACGAGGCTGAATAGGATCGATACTTTTGTAGACATGTTGGATAGGCATCTGTTGAAATGTTGCGAGGTAAAGCATTAAAGAAAAAGAAAAGCGCTATTTAAAAAAAAGTACAGTATATTATTGTTTGTTCGGTGTCAATGAAAGTTTTCTGTTCGTTTCTTTCGTTTTGAAGTTGATCTATTGTTTTAAAGCGTTTTGAAGACCACGGACCGCTGACTTCGTTAGCTCAATCAAGGTTGCGCCTTTCATGATGACGAAATCAATATGCGTCATTATTTGATAATGGTTCTACAAAAGCTCCTATCCTCTCAGTACTGAAAAACTATTGGATATTCAAATTTAATCGAGCGCGAAATTGAAAAAATAACAAAAAGATTTTAATTTAATCATGTAAAGTAATGGTTTTAAAATATAAATAAAAAAAAAATTAATTTACATGTAAAATGAACATTACTAACTACTGTGGTCAACATCTTGATGATATAAATAAAAACGCATAATATCAAGAAATTGGGGGGGGGGGTGTTATTTTAAACCTTAAGGAGGCCGATCTGGGTTTTTTTGCGTTTAAAAATAAAATTTTCCTCAAAAAATCATTTTTTCAAAATCTGTATTTTGTTTATTGTGCTCAAATTTTATTCATGATATCGGAAAAAAATCATAGAATGTATACATAATACTATATTTTTTTTAGAATGCGCAAAAACATGCGCAATGAAAACTAACGTCGGTCTCCTTAAATTTAATATCCTTGCCTTAGAAGTTATATTACATGAGTAATGGCTTTTCAATTTAATGCAGTACAATATTAAACCCAACTTTAAGGACTATTGTTGTCACGTGTATGTTATTCTCTAAAGAACATAAACATATATTTATCACATAGCATTGCCAATTTAATTGTTAATAACCTTTTTAATTACACTAAACAATACTTTATGAGGTCTCTCTTGCTTGATTATGTTATTAAATTAAAATTACTGACAGTATTTGTAATTACCTGTGTCACTATCTGTAAAGTTTTTAGCTAAGGGGACGATACTTCATTAAAATTTAAAAAATTCGTAAAAAAGTACAATTGCCTCGTGTAACTAATGCCTTACACACACGCACCTTGCGAGTGCTGGTGTCCTAGAACATGAACTCTTTGTAAAAACCCCAGGTACGGAAACTAAAGTAGCGTATACATACACCTACTAGTAAATTAAGAAAAATATTAGTTAAGTTTAGAACTACAAATCACCATCTTCCGGTTGAAATAGGAAGGTGGGGTATTGTTGAAAGAAGTAAACGTTATTGTAATTTGTGTAATTGTAACAAAATTGGTGATGAATTTCATGTTATATTAGAATGCAAGGCATTAAGTAAATTACGAAGTCAGTTTTTAGATACATATTACTGTCATGTTGTGAATTTTGAATTTACCGGGTGGCAGTAAATACAAAATTCACAACATGACAACTAGTTGTCATGTTGTGAATTTTGTATTTACTGCCACCCGGTAAATTCAAAATTCACAACATGACATTACTGTTCTTCTCCTAACACTAAAAAGCTTTATGAAATCATGTCTTCAGTCGATTATATCACATTAAGAAAACTGTGTTTCTTTATTTCAAAAATTAATCATATTGTTCGTTCACCCCACTTACTTTCTTGAACTTTACACCTATATTGTATATATGTAAATATGTTTGTTCTTCTTATGTACCTCTTGTACCATTATATGGTGTTGAGTGAAAATAAACTGAACTATCTATCGTTCAGCCAATCAGAGAAAGGCTTATATGCGTAAATTTTAACCGATTCTTGGTCAGTGTCACAAGATTACCAAACTTATGTTGTTTCACTCTATTTCATGATTTCCTTAACTGCATTTATGAACCCGATAAAGATTTTTAAAATTAATTGATCACCTTAATAAAATTTATCAATATAATTTGTTACCTACATATAGTACTTTTGTCTAAATGTTTTCAAAATTATTTTTGTCATTTGATAATCATTTTACTGAGTTTTACGCATTAAGGGTTTTGTATTTTCCAGTGGTTTTAATTTTTATTATTTTTTTTTTTACAGAATTTGTTCTTAATGAACAAATATCTATGGAACGCCGAATAAAGAAAACTGATTCTTGAAACTAAATACAGTAATGCGAAATATGCTGAATATAAAAAATATATTGGTGTTAGTTCGAAAAGTCACATGTTTTCTATGCACGTGTTTCATACAAGAATAACAATTGTGGGAATCGCACAATTCAAATATACAAATCACGTCCGCATGTTTCCATGTAAAGAACAAAATATATAAGCATTATTCACAGAAAGTTGGTGATATCGTAAAATATCTTACGATTGATCATTGAGTTAAGTCAAAACAGTTTAAGCAATCCTATATTTTGTCCTGTTTAGATAGATTTTAACTGGAAATATCCAGCGCGACAGTTAGTCGATTTTATCGTCGCATTGATTTTCATAAAAAACAGGAATTAATTACTCAATGAACGAGAATTCAGCCATGTAATCACAAGATGTTGGTTAAATTCACACAATTAAAATATCATGCAAAATTCATGAATATGTCTAATGTAGATTTTCAGTAAATAGTTCGGTGTTATCAACATTTTTTATTGACGTTTAATATAATCATATAACCTAAATAACATCACATACAGGAATGCGTAATAAAAAGTCACACTTACCAACACGTTCAGGAAACGGCTTATCAAAAATATAGAGCATGCTGAACAATGATTAAAGGGGTATTTTGCACTGTGTACGAATAATTGTACAACAATATTGACCATGCTCAACATACTATAACAACGTTGTACAAAAGTAAAAAATACGCTACATTTTTCTACAGATTGAAGCAACATGCAGCATTTCCCAGATTCACAACTTCTTAAAATTCTTGTCTGACATAGGAACCCATCTTTTGCCAAAGGTTTTAGAAATTTCCTCACTGGTTGTTTCATAAGACCGCGAGATCCTTTTTGTTTCCGCATTACTGAAACTGTTGTCCGATTTCGGACCGTCGCATCTTTTAAGCAGTCCATTTTGACGAACAATAAACTTTTCAAGTGATGGTTTACTCTTTGCGATCAAAATGGCCGTTGCTGTGGATATTCTCTCGCTGATGATAAGTGTATGTAGTTTTGGACAACTTCTGGCTAACATCAGAAACGCAGCATCGCCGCGGTCGTGGAAAGTGCGAGGACCGTGCGTGCGCGGAAGTCGCTTTTGTGCGAAGTATTCAAGAGTGTCGTGGTAATAATGTACTATCCAAACGGCAGTCTCGTGGGGAAATTTCAAATTTGGCGAATCGTAAACGATGCGGTTTACTGGCGCGTGAGGTTGAAGAATCAAAGGTGTCTTTGTGTGCCCTCGAACTTCCAAAGTGACGCGAAAATATGGCGCCATTTGTTTGACAAGACGCCACGCGTCATCTGACACGGAATCGGTATTACATGTGTAGCGTCCTTGAATGATGTGAAGATTGGAGACACTTGATGACGCAAGAATAATAATGACCTCATCGTCAAGGTGTTGCGGACTTGTTCTGAGTGTGTGAATGTTGTTGAACAGCGTAATGTCCAGAATAGGGTACGGATCCTTTGTAAAATTAAGAATTTCCATGGTCTCCAATGTGTCGCTACAATTGTAAGCGATTGCTTCAAACAACCCTTCCACCTCAGCATCATCTAACATAAGGTTGTTAAGTTTCAAATCTTTCAACAATTTCATGTTTCGAAGAAGATGCCGCAATTCCTCCATCATCTTCCCGCCTGTTCCGTGAAGAATTACACCCGTAATGCCGCGCGTCTCGCACGTGAAAGTAAAATGAAAAGTACGCAGTAGTGGCATTGGAAATTCATCAAAGTACCCCAAATATGCGCGAAGAATGCGAATAAACTCGTACACATGCTGAAAGTCGTGAATCGGCGTGATAGTAATTTTTTTGAAGAGGTATCCCACTTGGTGGAGACAGATTTGAGTCTTCCTGGGACACGTTTCTCGTTGGTACCCTTTGTGAGCGTAGTACCTTCTTTTCTTCAGGAAGTTTCCTTTGAGTGTGAAATGTTCCCAGACTCTTGGGGCATAAAACGTCTCGTACCAGCGGATGCAGACCTGCGAAGCCTCGTGTCTATGCCGAGGCTCCAACAAAACAAAGATGTCCTCCAAAAGGATGTCTGGTAAATCCTCCCAGCTGCTTTCTATGTCGTCAAACATAACGTCACTCTGGAAGAGAGGGTAGGTCATTTTAGTCCATGACGTCACCAGTAAGTATTTTTTTTTGAAATTGTGCATCATCTACTAAGCAGCCTTGTCAACAAATGGATGTTTAATGAGACAGAAAGATGATTTAATATTTCAAGAGAGGATAGAATTTGTAAATTATGTACTTGTAATGAAATTAGGGATGAATTCCACTATTTGTTTAACTGTTCTGATATTTGTATAACAGATGCTAGAAACATATATTAACTAAAATATTATATAATAAATCCAATTGTTTTAAAATTTAAGAAATTATTAAATGTATTAAACAAAATTCAACTTACCAAGATTTGTAAATTTATAAATACAATTATTGAGAGAGTTATATAGCTCTCTTGGTTAATATACTTATCCTTCTTGACAATGTAATTTGTATATATTTTCTTTACACTATAAACACAGTTTATTGAGAATAATGTTCATTGTCATTTTTAAAAAAAAAAGAAATGCTTGTTAAATTTGGTGCATGCAATTATCCTCAAACTGAATTCAAAATTTACAAGATTAATATTCCACGTCATACATAGTTAAATTCACCAAACTCTTCTCTGCTACGAGGTAGAAAGAGTGAATGACTAACAACGGTAGACGCGTGGTTATTTTTAATGGAACGAAAATAACAAAACAAAAATACAACAATTTGTTCCTAAACAATTTGCACTTGTTGTGTTGACATGCAAACATTAGCAAAAGGGATGTAACTATGAAAAACAAAACGAATATTTTGAATTATTGTAGGGTAAAGTTATCACATTTTATTACATGACTGAATGTGAGTTGTTAAAAACTTTTGAAGATATACACTGCATACTAGTATATGCAGTCAAAAAACAATTGTGACCTAATGGTATGAATCTTCAGTACGCCCGTGACGGTATATCAAGAAAAAAATACACGCAGATTACTTTATGAATCGAAACATGTTGATCATAATAACATTGCGCTTTATATATAAAAAATGTAAGAAGGAAGCGACCACAAAGTCTGCTGCCATTGCTATGTAAACGTATATCCTTATAATCTAATTACGTTCCGACAAGCGTCTGGTGTTTACAAAGATAACAATGAGAACTGTCTGGAAATATTTTATGGTTTGAAATTTCCAAATGATGGACTTACCATTCCGTTTCTTCATTAAACTAATATTCCAACTTTCTTTTACACTATTCTACGTCGCTATTCTACTTCACTAAGATTTTCTGCGTCTACAGATTAACAGCCATTCACCATAGCGCTCTCTCTGGCTCCAGCTGCATCAACACACAGTCGTGATGTGGGGGTCTGTGCACAAGTACGTGTATATGTTTACTGATCTGGCACTCGAAAGGGGTGCTGATGGGGTGATGCCAGCACAACTCGTGTATGTTTTGTTTACGAGAATAGTGCCTCGCGTCATATGATAAATATTCATCAAAGACGTGTAGAGATTTCCAGAGATATCTCGATAACGAAGGAAAACGATGCACATAATATGTTATACTTTTATTATTTTATGACTTTTCATTATGATTAATTATTACACCTATGTAATACCCCCACCCCCCCCCCCCCCCCAAAAAAAAAAAAAAAAAAAAAAGAAATCAGAACAAACAAAAAATTAAACTGAAATTGGCATGAATGACTTTCATATGATCTACTTTTGTTGTTTTTTTTTTCTTTAATTGGGGGGGGGGGGGGTGGGGGTGGGGGGGGGGGGGGTAATCAGGTTGTTTGTTTGTTGGCTGTAAGTATATACGTACATGATTTGCAATCAGGTGGGAAAACAAGCTTTATATTAGCCTATAATAAATCAGAAACGGGCATCCTAATTAAAATTAGGCCTTTCATCTTACTCATGAGTGCCAACAGCAGATAAACAAAGAGCGAGATAAAAAATGTAACTATAAAATAAATTTCATAAATTGAGTTACATGTAGATCAAAGCTTAGCAAAATTGCTCCATTCTGATTTTTTATTTGATAATGTTTAAAATTAAATAAAAAGATGATTGTTATAAATGGTATCAATTTACACGCCAAAATGATATCAGAGAAATAAAAAAAACACCATGCTACTGGTGTCTCTGATGATATCATTGATATAGCTGACAGATTCTATATGATTATTTCATTACCGTGAGAAAAGTGCGCGAATTAACATTTACATGTGCATGCCCATCAGTGACAGTTGTATTATGTAGATTTAGAAATAGATAAATTTCCAAATGATTTTCGGGTGAAAAGCAAATGCCCATAGCTCGATCCCCGTCATAATCTTTCCCTCCCCGACTTTACAAGTAAGTGTACACTGAGTGATAAAATCGTGTTCGTCAAGAAATTCATGCCTATAAACCGACATATTTTATGAACGACTGAATCGCGAAAACGTACGACTTGTCATAAAAAGTCAACAAAAAAAAATCAAAACAAAACCACGATGTTGGATAGCTCCGATGAAGAATCAGGAGGATTTAAGATAAATGAAGCATATGCCTCCAAGTACAATGAATGGAGGAGAAGAGAAGAACTTCAGAAGCGTAAGTTGACATAATGGATTGAAAATTGTTCTCAAAATATCGCTGCAATATGTCAAAAACCTAGTTCGAAAAATTTCAGTAAATTTAAATGAAATTTCAGTGATTTGAACATATTTTATTGTATAAACATATACAGCATATACACAAGTTCTTACAACTTACGAGGTTCTTACCAAGTATAACAATTTACAACTGTATAGTAGTTTAGAATGGATAGTACATAGAAATGGATATTACTAATACAGTTTAGTTATTGAACAAACGTACATGTACATAAACAGTTCTGTTGAATTTGGTCTAGGCAGTAAAATTGAAATTACAATAATCTGCCACAATCTCTTATAAATCTTTGAACAGCTAAAAAAATATGTAGGTTTAAATTGACACTCAGAGATTCATCTCCCCACAAAAGTAAATGACAATAATGTTAATTTAATTTAAGTTCAAAAGGTTTGAAAACAATTCATTTCGTGCATTGGTATAATTTTTACAACCAAAAAACAAATGATAAGAATCTTCTGGTAATCTGCATTGGCAATTAGGGCTTTCAATAATATTTTTTCTGAAAAGGTTGAAGTTTAAGATACAGTTATGTCTAAGTTTTGTGTGTATGATATTAAGTCGTCTCTTGCCGAAGCAAAAATAGGACGGAGGTTTAATTTGGTTTAATTGAATACTGCTTTTGAAACCTGTAAAGGAGGAATTGCTTCTGATAAGTAAACTTAAACTATTCCATTTATTGATCGTGTCAGGAACAAACGATTTCTTGAATATTTCTAGTCTACATTTTGGAATAGTATAGTCTTCTCGATTGCGTGTATTGTAATTCGATTCTAAAGTCCTGATAGAAGGGAAAATTTCTTTTAAATAATCCGGTACCAAATTATTATGAATTTTATACATTGTGCTCAATTCTGTTAATTTTCTTCTCTCGGAAAGAGGCATCCAACCTGTTTCTAAATAAAGGGACTCTCTTGAAGATAATATGGGTAAGCCAGTGATGATTCTTGCTGCATAGAGTTGAACTTTTTCTAATTTTTCGACATCTTGTAACGAACAACCATCCCAGACAACAGAGCAGTATTCAATTAAAGGTCGAATAAAAGTCATGTACATTTTTGATAAAAAATTTCTTCCTATGCTAAATTTGAGCTTCTTCAACAAGCCAAGTCTTTGGTATGCATTTTTAACAATATTATCAATATACTCTGACCAGCAAAGGTTCTGAAATTTCAGTAAAAAGAAACATAATTTCTTAATCCTATCCCCAATGTATATTTTGTACTGTGAAATCATTTACTATTTAATATTGTAGTAAGAGATCGGTATGGTGTGGACGCTGAGAAGGAGGAAGAAGATTCTAGTTCTTCTGAATCAGAAGATGAAGATGCAGAGGTTTTATTTAATCAATTAAAGATATATCTATGATGTCTGCAAGATTTTGATTATTATTCAAGACGATGTTTTACTGTTGATATTTATATTTTGCTTTGAGTGTAGTATTCATTTATACATATTCTTCATTTTATATTAGGCACTTACTCCACAACTAGAAGAGGATTGGTTAAAAACTTTGGCAGCTCTGAAAAGCAAAGACCCTAGAATATATGATAAAAGTGTGAAGTTTTATCACAGTGATGGTATGTGGAATCAAAATAGATTTCAAATACATATAATGATCTTTTCCCCCAAACTCCTTATCTATAATATGTAAACGGTGTGACTGTTGTACCGAGCGCAGATTTAACACAGTGCAGTTTTATATTCGTAGAACAAAATTTATTTGAAACGCACACAGTAGGATCCGCCTAGTTTCCTTCTCAAATCATTAGTGAAAGTTTAACTAAACTTCGCGTGCTCAGTCTACATTATGACGTCATGTTTCAGACGTAAAACGTACACATTTTGTCTTTGGAAATAGCCAAAGAGAGTGACGTTATTCCGAATTCTGTTTTTCTTTTTCCTTTCATTGTTTAATTCATATAAATGCCGTAGTAATAAAACTGAATACTTTATTCAGTATCTAAAAGATGAGTTCTTTGATCATGTTGATGTTAATGTTTTTATTTTCCATCTGATAATTTGATAAGACATACATAGAACTAGTCGTGTTTCTTGATTGAAGAGCTATTGAAACTTATCTGGTGTCTTCTTTTATTTCTTTTAATTCAAATTACCTTTTATTGAAACACTGGAAAATTTTAATCGAGTTTAGGGGCAAAAAACATCAATTAGTACCAGTCAATTAGGGGCAAAAAACATCAATTAGTACCAGTCAATCAATGATCGAACAAACCCTTTAAAAACAAAATGCCAATATGGTGGCTTCACCCACCTCTTGCTACGCTCGGTATTAATGAGTTGTAACTGCATTAAATATAAGGTAATTTGAACTGTTTGTGTAACTGTATACACAGACAAAATATAAGTATTTCTGTCAAAACTTTGTGATGCTCCATTTTGAGAACAATTGTATACATTTAAAGCACATTTTCTTTCATTTCATCAGAAGGGAGTAGCAATTCAAGTTCAGAAAGGCCAGGGCCAAGTAAAAAGAAAGATAAACCAGTCTATCTCAAGGACTACCATAGAAAGGTTATTCTGGAAAAGGATGGGTAAGTCAGTGTACACTTTGCAGTATTTTTCAAATTTAGTCATATAGGATGTAATTAAACAATTACTCTCCTCAGTAAGAGTTTTTTAAAATTTTATGAAAGCTAAATAAAGATTGAGTCAGAAATATCTGTATTTTCCCTATGTACCTTTATTTACAGTTGCAGAAAAATATTTACATTCAAATTTGTGAATGAGCACTTTTTATTGGAAACTTGTGACCAACAAAATTTCAAATTATAAAAACATTGTACTTTTGATTACTATACAACTTGTGATAGTATGTATGTATACTTCCTTTTTTTCGCAGTAAAATAAGCGAGGAGGATAGTGATGACCTCGAGGAAGAGGTCAATCATGAGCCAGGTTATTATGAAGAACAGGAAGAGATCAAAAAGAGGTAGGACATTACAACGTATTGTTAAATTCAATTTGGGTGCCATTGTGACTGTTCTTGTTTAAAGTCTTTTTACAAACAATTTGAATATGTAGCTCATTAAAGCATTATGACAAAACTCTCAAAAAAACAAACCTTGTCCAAATAGAGGCAATGTAAAAATAAAATCCATATCAAGTCAACAAAAAAATCTTCAATGGTACTGATCTGGATGGGTTGATCTTAATGTATGTACACAAAACAGGTTTACTTGATGGCTCTCGAGTCATATTGGCAAATGAATCTCAATTTTAGTTTTAAAGCAAAACTAGCACAGGAGTCTGACTCAGAAGAAGAACTTTTTACAACAAGATCAAAGACGAAGGAACAAGAGGTATATTCATAAATGGGACTTGAATATTTTCTTCATATCTAAAGCAAACAGTTTATACAAACATTTACAATTGCTAGTATTGTAGCAAGTATAGTACCATACAAAAGTATTGTAGTAGTATAGTACTGAAAAAAATATGGGGACACACTGGAGATTTATTTGAACATATTATATAAACAATGGAATGTTCACACATGAAAAAAAAATGCCAATGGTAAAGTGTGAATACAACATGGATATACATGTATCTGATACTTACAATATGCTTTAGAAATGGATGATACATGTATCAGTGTACCTAAATTTGCCCTGAACTGTTAATACATACAGTTTGTTGCTTTAGGAGGAGGAAGAGAGAGATTACATCAAGTGGTTGAAGGATCAGAAGGAATTGGAAGAGACAGATCCTGTAGGAGTAGAACTGGTAAGGAATCGCATCTTTTTTTGTATACAGAGTTCAGTTAATGACCTAATCTGGGAGAAATGTACATTTTTTACTTCTTTTTCAGGCTTCCTTAAAAAGTTACTGGAATAATCCAAAACTTAATGCAAATGAAAAATTTCTGAGAGATCTGATACTGAATAAAGGATACATTGATAAAGACAGCAAGAGGTAAGAAAGGAAAGCCAGCTATTGGTTTTAACAATTAGAAACATACATAAACAATAAACATGATTACTGCTAAATCAATCAGTCAATATATTCAGTAATGAATTTTGTTTTTAAAATTACAGTGAAACATGCTTATAACGAAGTCACAGGGACAGGCAATTTTACTCCCTTATAAGCGTAATTGGCTATATCCATCAAGTTTACAACATGTAATAGAGTCTTGGGGAATGAAATTTACTTCGCTCTAAAATCATTATAAGCATGTTCACTATAACCATGTTTTACTGTACCATCAGTGTCACTCTGTTGTGTAAAACATTTGTAAAAAATGCTCTTTTGATACATCTGAGATTGACAATGTGTCTGCTATAAATGGAATATATTGACTGACAGGCTGCCATCTTATAACGAGATAGTGGATGATGGAGAAGGGTTTTCTGAGGAAGAGGAGATGCTAGAAAGAGAAGACCACTTTGAAAGAAAGTATAACTTCAGATTTGAAGAGCCAGACCCTGATTTCGTATGTTTGTTGAGTTTAATTTCTAAAAATGGTTTCTCATTATTTTGCATGGATGTTGAATTATTTCAAAAATATATTTAAATGGCAGTTAGTTGTGTTATCTTATAGATCAAATCGTACCCTCGAACAGTGAAAGATTCCCTACGTCAGACAAGCTCTAAGAGGGCAGATAAGCGACAAGAAGTAAAGAAACGAAAGGAAATGGCAAGTGTATTATTCCCTAATGATTGACAGATGTGAAAATATCTGAGTTTGGATACCGTGTACATAATGAATTATTACATGTATATGAAGCTAATTCAAGTAAATCATTTCTTTAAAAAGGGAGCTTGATTTCAATGAATTTTGTGAATGATGATTAACATTTTCATTTTCAAATAGGAAAAGAAAAAAGTGAAAGAAGAGATCAAACAGCTTAAAAATATGAAGCGAAGGGAAATCATGGATAAGATTGATAAATTAAGGGAAATAACAGGAGATCCAGCTTTAGAATTTCAGGAGAAGGATTTAGAAACAGACTTTGATCCACAGAAACATGACGAAATGATGAAGGTATTCAAGGTTTATTTGATAATGTTAACCATTGAATTATAAATTGTTTAGCCAGAAAATTACATGAGGTTCTTCATAACATCGTCATTTATATGAATATTTCTCGCCCTGAACCAGTCATATATATCCTGAGTTATCTACAGTTACAGTATAGTGATCAATTCAATAAGTCTCATGGAGATAGTTTAATAGGATGAACATTTTTCTGACACACTACATTTTCCTTTTTCTCTATTGTAGAAATACTTCAATGATGATTTTTATGAAATGGATGAGGGAGATCAGAAGCCAGAGGCTCCAGCAGATATTGAGGATTTACAGTGTGGTAAATATTAAGGGGACGAGGATGATCTTAGTGTTTGTACGATTGAAACATGAAGAAATCTTGTGAAGTTTTTTTAAGTGATATGATTTCTTCAATTTAAACCCATAAGCTTACCGAAGGCAAGCTTATGATGCCCCTTTCACATGCATATTGCAGTTTGATTGTCATATTTTTATTTTGATGAGTTATGACCCCATTAAGCATGAAAACCCCACCTTTTAATAAGAGTATTTCTACTGTACTTGATGACCTGATGATTGGTTTATGTGGATATTTTACAGAGAACTGGGATGAATGGGCTGGTGGAGAGACTGAGGAGCAGAATGAGGAGGGTTATGAGGGGGATTATCAGGGGGGTTATGAGCCACATGCTGACGATCCAGACTTCTGTGTGAGTCCCAATATCTTATTGGATTGTATTCATTATTCTACTTGTGTTTTCACTTGACATAATTTTTCCTTCAATATTTATTCATGAAGTATAATTACTGATAAATATATCATTTTATTCTACAAGATGGATGATGATTATGACCCTACTGCAGTTGTCAGCAAGAAAAAGAACAAGAAGAAAAGATCCAAATTTGCTCAAGCTGTAACAAGCTCCAAACCAACATTTGATCCTAGTTAGCTTATAATTTTGTATTAAGTATTGGTTGTAAAGATTGATTCCTTTAATTCACAAAAAAACTGCAATAATGGAGCTGTTTTTACTACAAGATTATTACCATGCAGCATGATTTTAATAAAGATGCATACTTTGGCTTTTGCTGCAGGTTAATTATATTTTAAAATTTTAATGCCTAATGTTGCACCCATCTGCATATACGTGTAATGTTTGTCATAGAACTGTGCCTGCCAAAGACATTTCTTCAAAATTACCAGCATGTTTTTGAGCAAACAAATAGCTAAATTTTATATTTTGGCCCATTTGTATAAATACTTGTGAGGTGTGCAACATCACAGAATATTATGTACACCAAATCTAAAATCTCCAATGTTTGTTGCAAGCCAAATTTTACACTTTCTGTATTGCATGTATTTGTTACTACTCTGATGAGTTTGTTTTATCATACAACAAATAGATGAAAAGACATTTGAGGAGTACTTTGAGGAGTACTATAAGCTTGACTATGAGGACATTGTAGCAGGCCAGCCCTGTCGATTCCGATACAGACGAGTCACACCAAACAGTTATGGCCTCGGAACGGAAGAAGTAAGGCTTGGTTCTTATCATGAACATAGTGAAGATTTAAAAAAAAAAAACTTTGTTCCTTTTAACATAATGCAGAAATGAATGTTGTTTTTTTTAAATCATATATATGTTGCTATACTTTGTGAAGATTTCTTCTAAAAAATCTTTTTTTTTACCAAATCTACAAAATTTAATGAGTTTTATTTTGTTGATATTCTTTAATGTTATATCATTTTTCTCTTAACAGATTCTAAAATGCAGAGACAAAGAATTAAATGCATGGGTGTCAGTGAAGAAAATGAGTCAATACAGGTCTGAATGCTCTGAACTTCTTTGGAAATGGAATTTATATACTTGATTGCATTAAATCAAATTGCGAAATATGTAATGGTTTGCAAGCTAAGAGATTGTAAGATCGATTTATATGATGTAGTAAATTAAATTGATTTAACTTTTTTGAAAAAAAAAAAAAATGTTTTCAGAACTACGGATGAGGAGGAGAGAGAGGTGAAGATCTTTGAAAGTAAAGGCAAAAACGAACGAAAAAAGAAAAATATTCTACTGTCATTGAAAGAAGAAGCTGAAGAAAAGTAAGTGAACCAAATACAAGTTACATTGTTAATCATTGAGTGCTTTGTGTATATAATCATTGACTTCTTATGTGTAATAGTGAGGAGAAATCTTAACTATGACCATTGCTCTGATTTGTAATGCTTAAAAATATAGATCTCCTAGTTTTATTTTTGATGTGGTTTATTACAGACAAGCAAAGAAAGAAAAAGATATTTCAATGAAAAACACATCTGAAAAGTCAAAGAAAAGAAAATTCTCCCAAAATGATGTGACAGAGAAAGAAGGGCAAGTGAAAAAGTCAAAGAAGGAAGAAACAAAAGCTAGCAGCAATAAAACACAGGAGGTTTCTTCAAAGAAATCAGACAGTGGAAACTTGTTGTCTCTGAAAAAAGCAAAAACAGATAAACCTGACAATGAAAGTGATGAAAAAGATATGAATGATGTTAATTTGAAAGCTAAATCGGCAGTCCAGAGCAGAGAAGGTAAAATTCAGGGAAGTGAAATAGGACTTAGTAAGAAACAAAAGAAGAAGAATAGGAGAAAGGCTGATGCAGTGGAGAAGAGTTCACCTGTGAAGGAAGTTTCCAATAATGACCAAGGGGACAGGTTATCAAGAGGGGTTCATGATGAGGGGGATAAGAAGTCTGGCCCAGGGAAATCACGGGAAACCCAAGGTGTGAGTCAAAGTCAGCGGGAAGAGGGAAAAGGCAAAGGCAAAAAGAAGAGGAAAAAGAAAAAGAAGAAGAAAGAGGGACCACCCAAACTCTCCAGTGAAAGACTTCTGGCATTTGGAATCAATCCAAAGAAAGTAAAATATATGAACATTAACAATTTTAAAGAACAGACTGAAGGCTGAAAATGTTATATCTTGACATTGACTTGTACATGCAATATGAAAAACAAAAGGCTGGATCTGAATCGGCCTTCTAATATTCACCATTGTATATCCTGATCGACAAACTATGTGGGTTTATGACGGATTTGTATGTATCTTTTTGGGTAAACAAGAACTTGTGCATAAAATACAGTAATGAGTCACCTTAGGAAGGACATTAATTTTTGAAAAATAAATTTCTATGAACCAGTGGAAAAAGGTTGAATTATTTTTGTAACTGTACCACTGCTTCTCGATCTCTGCTCAGTGAATTTGGCTGAACAGTTGGTATTGCATAACCTGCTGAATGTAGTAGTTATTATTCAGGCTGACATATTTCTATGAGAGACTCATTTCACTTTCTCACCCTAAAGCTTATAATTTTGAGGTAATTATCTCATTTATCACTAAGTCACATGTCTACATTCTCAGGTGTGCTGCTGAAGTTTTTTACTCCACAAAAATGTACTAGAAGCCACAGAAAAAGCTTGAAAAATACTTCTAGGGATGAAAATGGTGGAGTTCAGTTAGATACAATTTGAATATTTTAAAGATTGATCACAATTTTCATCCAGAATTGATTTTTAATAAACTTTATACATAATTAAACATAAATATGTAAAAGTTCAAATTGGAATGGTTCAAAGTAATTGCTGCAGCATTATTTGATTAAAAGATGACTGTGTAATTATTATTTACTAGTATACAGTTCTTTTTTCTTTGTGGTTGCCAGTGTGCTAATTAATTTAGATATGTTCATTTTAGCCAAGTTGCTAAATATCGCGAAAAAAGAACTTCAGGTCATCCTGAACTAATCAATGGAATTTGGTTAATTTCAAGCAACTAAAATAACTGTCACCAAAGTTCAAAAGGTCATTGCTGGCAACTAAACATGACCTTCATAGTATCCCCATCTCTCTCTCTCTCTCTCTCTCTCTCTCTCTCTCTCTCTCTCTCTCTCTGAGGTAAACCAATGGTCTCTTTGTCAATATTATCATAGTAATCCCATCTCTCCATCTCTCGCTCTCTGCATGGTAAACCAATGGTTTCTGTCAATATTATTTATAGTAACCCTCTCTCTCTCTCTCTCTCTCTCTCTCTCTCTCTCTCTCTCTCTCTCTCTGAGGTAAACCAATGGTCTCTTTGTCAATATTATTCACCTTAATATGAATCCTTGATTAAATTCATTTGACTTAGTTTATTATCGCATGTTCCGCTGACGTTTGGTGTGTGGGCAGGTCCCCCAGTAAACAACAAATTCCGGGACAGTCTACCATTAATTATTTCAGTCCGTCTCGTAATAAATCAAAAGCATTCTATGCAAAACGTTACGTATTTTAACGACCAGTTAGCGGCAGATCTCCGTAAAGTAATAGGGAATCAAAGTATAAACCGAGCTTATAGATTAAGCTTCTTGACAGCTGAATTAGAAATCAGAAGGCACAGCCTTAAATCGCCCCGTCCAAGACAAGAACATTTGGGTTTTTTTTCCCTACTTTGTAATCCCACGACGTCACCATTCTCCTACGTGGCCTTTTCTGTAAACATGGTTGTTTCATTCAATTAATTAAACAGCAGAGATGTGGTTGGTGTTCGCATATACGGAAATATATCCTCGACACCTTTAAATATAAAGTAAAATCATGTGAAAGATTACTTTAAAGTGTCCTGAAAATCGAAATGATACCTTTAATAATATTTTGGGGTTCAGTTTTTGGTGCACTGTCCATGTGTTCTTGTATGCCTGTCATTGGCACCCAGAATTATTCCACCTGGGAAACCACAACAGTTGGTGCACAGAATACCAAATGCCTCAACTTCTGTATGTTCCACACGTGTAACCATGGACAATGCTTGCAGCACCCGACTAGTTGCAAGACGTGGTGTGAGTGCTCGGATGGCTTCTCGGGTGCGCAATGCGATATCCAAGAACAGACAACCCCGACATCACCGGATTCTATTATACTGACCAGCGACAACCTTCAGAGCGCAACGCAAACAGCAACGAGAGGAAACATTGGAAAGATATTCGCGGAATCTGCAAATTTTGATGTTTCACAAACGATTGAAAAATTTGAGATTTTCAACAACTTAGAAGAATGTGCCTTAAGGTGCATTGAGGGAGTGTGTACCTCAAATGATTCTTCTATTCGCTGTATTCCAAAGAATTGTCCCAAAGGATTCGCTTGTCAGAACGGGATATGTGAGTACAAAGACAACAGGGGTTTCCGGTGCGTGTGTGAGGATGGGTGGGTGGGGGACTTCTGCGATTCCAAGTGCCGTCTTAATTGTGGCAAGTATGGGAAGTGCATTCTAAACAACGGTATAGAATCGTGTGTTTGTGATCTTGACCACAGCGGTAAACTTTGCCAGAAAGAAATCTCCAGAAATACAACATTACCTTTGGAGAAAAGCTATCAACATTTTAATGAATGTAAAAGCGAGTGTGATGACCTTTGTATTCCTTTAAAGCAATATTATTACTGCATGCCAAGAAAAAAGAATTGTCCTCAAGGGTTTCCGTGTCTGCACTACTGTGATTTTGGAAATGACGGGAGGAGCGTGCGATGCATCTGTGAGCCTGGCTGGATCGGGGATATGTGCTCCAGGAAGTGCAGCATGGAGTGTGGAAACCACGGAATTTGTCATGTAGATGATGTGGGGATAGAGATGTGTTTGTGTAAAATTAACTATACAGGACTGCACTGTCAACAAATAATATTAAGCAATTTGAAATAAATGTGGTGATACAATTTCAAAACTGTAACTTTATGTGTCGACAACATCACTTTGTACAGGGTCAATAATTATTTTTTTAACCATGACTATTTAGCTATTGTATAATGCTAGTATGTATGACTTCTTTGTATATAATACCACGTTGTCAATTGCAGTTAGTTCGAAACGTTTTAATTAACTGTTGTAATTATGTGAAATATCTGTATCACATCTCGAATTTATATTTTTCATACAAAACAATATAGCTATTCATTGTTCTAGTCAATCTATTAACGCATTGGTTACTTTTTGAAAATGTAAATTACGTTTTTTCTTAACATTTTATTGTTTGTAATTAACGTACATTTTCATATATGTATACCTGACTATTTCAATAAATGGAGCTTTCTTTTTTTCTTCTATTTTTATAAAATATTACGTTTTAAAACTTTTAAGGGTTTACATCTATTATTCTAACTTTATATATATATATATATATATATATATATATATATATATATATATATATATATATATATATGCTAGATGCGTGCTCAGAAAAATGTCAAAACATGTTGTTAGGATTGTTATCTAGATCTGAATAGAGTTGTAATAAAAATATAGTTGAGTGTAGTTTACTCTAGAGAAACAAATATGTAAAAAATTTGAATGCTCCCAAGAGCCAATTTTCAAACTATGTGTAAACTAAGCAATTACCGTTAGTTGATAATATGATGGTCAATTAGACATCTGCAACTCTCTTGTTATGCAATATTGCATTGTGACATATCATCCGACATTGTGACCATTATTTTTTCCAATGCCTCCCAAAGTGTATTCGCATTCCAGCTGAAGGCTTGTATAATGAAAAATAATGAAATACCGCAACATGTAAGAGAAGTGGAGGTTCATGACACATTCATTTTGTAACGCCCTGTCATTCAAAATAAAATTAATAATAACCCATTTTTGTATATGTGTTTGTTTCCCAAACAATTTTATTGTCCAACAGGATATTGAATTAATGTTCAAACTATCAGCGCTTGATGTGTACGTCACGAGATCGAACCCAACAAGGATTTTTTACATTTTTTAAAACTTTTTTTTTATGAATTCTAAGATGGTTTTTATGCCAAAATATGTAAAATTTTAAAAGTGATTATATTTTGGATTTTTACATTTTGTGAAAATCTTTTTTAAGGAACTCTAAAATGGTTTTCATACTTAAAATGTACAAATTTTAAAACAGTGATTATATTTTGAATATAATAACTATCATCCACATTAAAATCTGAAGTGTTCCAGACCACCTTTGAAACAGGAAAACAAATTCACTTTATTTCAACGTTCAATGGACGGGTTACTTTTCATGAAGAATCAACAACTTATTTCCACATAGAAGCATAAAAACCAGGTAAAAGTTCCAGTTCTTGGCAGGAATAAAACTAAACGAAATACTGTGGTCTATCTTATTGGTTAAGGTATACTGATAATCAACACATTGACTATCCAAAGAAGAAAACAAACGCTAGCAAAATTTTTAATCATACAATAAAATGGAAGTAGCAAATACTAGAATTCTAGATTAGATATATGATAATACGTGCTCAACTATTATATCTTTGTTGTTTTAATGATTTTTGTATTTCTTGTAAACTTTACCGTGTTTCAGTGTTTCAAAAATTTCAATTATTCTCTTTATCAAATTTGAAGCACTACTTTGAACTTTCAGATGATCATCTTAGTTTGTATAAGAAATAAAATAAAACCTAACGATAAAGTCATTATGATAAAATGTATTTAAAGAGAGCGCTAAAATGTTTAAAAATAGAGATTTGAGCAAGTCTAATAAATAGCTCTCAAACATCAATATGTATTTTGATATTAATTTGCAGGTTAAATTTTTAACAAAAATACGCACGACCCTCATTGTTAAGCTGATCTCAGACTTTTAAAACAAATCAAACAAATTTATTCTTACTCATATCTATCAACACAAACTATAAATAATAATTTTCATATTCACTGAAAAAGGTTAATAAAAATGAAGTTCGTATGATATTTAATCATCTCCAAGCATTATGCAATTCTGAATATTTGACAAAATTTAAACAATGCTAGCATTTACTGTCAAATGAAGTAAAGGAAGAGTAATTTTTAACAGGTATCTTATTAAAAAAAAATTCAAAAATGTCACAATTTATATATGCAATACTTTATGCATAAGTTATTTTTGCTTATGCCGACAGTTTATTATCAGTAATAGATTTCAAAGTCAAAAAATAGTTGGCCTTAAAACCAGATTTGACCTCAATTAAACTGCAAATTATAAAATTATATAATTCAAGTGAATGCAGATCGGCGTACGCCAAAATAAGGTACGTATGGCCTCTAACTGAATAAGTTTTTCATACCACAATTGTTTTTTGCTGGACACATATTTAAAAATATGATTAAAAAAAACTGTGGTGTTTATTGTTCATTATTTACTTTAAATGAAATTGAGTAAAAAAAAGAGTACTAAGAAAATCAGTGTCACTTGCTATTTACTAACGGCATACTTATTTAGAATATGCTACTAATATTTCGACGCATATTGTAAATTTATATAAAATTATAAATCAAACCGATCCTATTTTAAAAACAGCCTTAAACATATTGAAAAAAATGAATAGGTTCTGTCCTTTACCAAAAATTAGATACAGCGTAATTAGGAATCACAATTTTACATGACAAGTAATTGTCCTATACAAATTTTTATTCCTAATAATCTAATTTTTGCAAAGGACACTTCTTTTCTTTTTTTATTTGATAATGATAATTTACATACAGTTACAAATATCATTTTTGGGGTCTAAGTTGTTAAAGGATAGAATATTGCTTTAATCAATTCAAACAATATATTAATGCAGAAACTCGAGAAAATCTTTTAAATGGTTCAAGTATTATTTATTCATGAAATAATTCTTTGGAAACTAACAAACCTGTTTATGCAGCACGTCAGAATGCATAAAGTGCATTGTGCATCTAGATAACAATTTGTCAGCTGAATAATAACGGATGAAACGTCAAATTCTGAAACATGCATTTGCAATTAACGTGAAAATGACTCCATAACTCATAGCGCTTTGGAAAGATTTTATGACGCTAATTAATGAATTTATTCAAATCAAATGAAAAGATTAACAAATAATGTTAAGCTTACTTTATCACTTATTCTGCATGAACCAGTTTTCTTTTTGTTGTTCAAAACTTTTAAAAACTGTAATGCATTTTTACGACAATAATGTTTTTCATGTGTCGCATAGCAAAAAATCCTTTAAAGAGGTTGTATAAGTCATTTTATCTGTTGAACGTATTTAACTGAGATGGATTTGGTATGTGTAGTATTCTTTTATTACCAGTATGTTTCAATGTTGCCTTTATCAGATTGAAAATCAGATGGAAACCGATATGAATAAGGCTCCCAATACACACATATATTCACACACATATAAAAGAATATAAACAGTGGTAAAGCTTTTAACATTTTAATCTATACCAATTATTAGGTACGTTATTGAATTAAGTACCAATATAGCATTTTATATCATTAGAGTTAAAAACAATCGCTGTAAAACGATTTTAATAACCCTAGTAAGTATATCTACAATGCTTTACAATGCTATGTTAAATAATATGAAGCAAAATATGGAGACTAAAAAATAAATTCAACGTTTCAGTATACACGCTAGTTCATCAAACAGCAGACAATATTTTTATTTTGCATTGGTGTGCTTTTGTAAAGGTCAACTTGGGCAATATGTATATATCAACTCAACTCTTGCTGAAAAACCTTATTTACATACGGTCTGATAGTGTAGAGCAATATGACCTAATAAGCAGTGTGGCCTAATGTTCAAAACAATCGGTGCCCAACAGTTCATTGGGAGAGTATAGTATACATACATTTGTATCATCTAAAACCCGGTTATCGCTCTTGTGGCATGTTGAATGTTCTCCTACTAACCTTCTCCAAGGATAGACTGACTAAACGCTGCATGCATATATTTCTGTCCATCGTAAGAGGAGATGACATATAAATGTCACACGATAGGGAGAAAACGATACGGAAAAAATGACTTAACAGTCTTCCACTTTAACATGTCATCAATGATGATTTCCCCTATTGAAAAATTATAAAAGAATGATGATTTTTATTTTTTTTTTAATTATAAAAGTATTAAAAGTATCTGGTTGGGCGTTTCAGAAAAGAATGCCTACACATTGTTAATATGTTGAAAGGCACTATAATAGACATAAAGTGGACTTACTTTTTCCATTAGTTACTTGTCATCAATTCTCTAATTAAACGAGTATCTACCTACATGCCAGTATTTCATAAAATGAACAGTAACAAACATTTACATTATACTTGGATTTATTTTTCAATTTGATACATTAAGTTATCTATATCATATGTATATTTTAAAAGAATTTTAAACTCTATACACTCTTGAATGTGGAATGACAGAAAGACAACGTCAAAATATTGACATTAATAAAGGTTACGAATGGCAGCCCCTGGAAAGAATGTGTATAACCACAGGTTTGTTCCTTTGACATGAACTACATACAACAATATAAATTACACCAAGACAGGTCTTATATATTAATTGTAGACATTTCAAATCAGAATGCAAGCGGCAATATCCATTATCTAAGGGGGTTTTAAAAATTATATCCCGGCTATTATAACCAGTACGTAAAAAGGATTTTGCTACACTTTTAAAGATTTTAATACTGTATGATAAATCAATAAGTGAAACATGATATTTCCAACATATAATATACACTTACAGAAATCACAATTATTAGGAAAGAAAAAAATAGAACTAAAAAAACTTATGAAATTTAAGTATTTTCAGAAGATTAAATACTTCTTATGTACTAATACTTTTAAATACTTTAAATGATCCCGCCATTAGTTTGTGCCTCCTTCAATACAACCTCTAAGGGTGGCCGCCTGGGATGATCAAGTCCTTGCCCGATACCACTCAACTATCCGCATTCTACCTTGACTGCAACACGCTGAATCTTCATTCACCATCACAGAGTATTAGTGGTGTACTTTCCACTGCTCTTCTCGCTTCTTCCATACCCACAATGATGCCATTTCGTCCAATGAGTTGCCGTCTCTCTCTAAGTACCAGTCATTCCCACAATCCGCTAGGCACTCCACATGCATTCCTCCACAATCCACGGCATCAAGCTTCCACTGAGAGACATCAATCTCCAGCCCCGCTGCGGACAGTCTTGGTCCTTGGCTCATCTTCCACTCATGGGGTTCTTCAATTCTGTCCTCCAATTTTACAATATCAGGTATCTGATTGGTAACTGCATTATCACGTGGAAACTGCTTACAAGAATTGAGAACTGTCACCATCAGTCAGTCGCTGGCGATACCTGACAGTCTTCCTTCATCCACTCCACCACCACGACAGCCCTTACGAAGTTTACAAATACAAAGCATCCGTTGGTCTTCTGGAGTCTCTTCAGTATGTCTGCAAAAACAGAGAGTATCTTGTCGTGTCTCCCTGTGTATTCTCCATTTATTACTACAGATGACTACTGAACATGAAGACATCATGTGTTTCAGGTTTGTTGATCTCAGATCGAGGCTTGGGTCATCCCTCATGCACCATGTTGCCAAATTGGTTGGTGTGGGCAACATGTCACAAACAGACCTAAGCTGACCGTGGGTTCTTTTAACCAGATGTCATTCCAAAATATTTTTTCCTGTCGTGCTCCTTCCCAGCTTTTCTGCTTCTTCATGCCGACTGAATTTCCCATTCTTTCTTGTTCTTCCATCTTGCGAACTTCTTTCTGCACAAGCTGTCTCCTTTTTTAATCTACCCCATCTTGCATGGTACATGTATTATTCATATTTCTTGTCTGCCTATTGCCACAGTTCCTACATTGTACTTAATTGTCATGTTTCAAGCGTGACTCTGCGTCTTGAACTGCATGTCTTCTTGGCTGACCACTACCTCCCCCCGTCTGGATATTCATCCTTGCCTCTCATTTGCTGTTGCGCAACATTAATTAGAAACTGCCTGACCTTGTTGACCTTGGAATTCCTTGTAAAGCCTTCGGTTTCAAATTATTCAAATTATTTTTCACAGATTTTTGATTGTTTTGAAAAGTTCTAATTGACAAAAATCATGTATAATTTTTTGAAATAAATATCTTAATAAATGAAAGTTTGTCTGACTTTCTGTGGCTTAAAAACATGGATATATTGAAACCCTCGAAAAATTATTCGATAAATTTGACAAGTTTTGATAATAATGAATGGTAAGCGTATAAACCTTAAACTTAATTTTTTTTTTGAAAAAAAATTGGATCAAACAGCTTTTAATGGACCACCATTCCCTAGTTTAGCTTTATTTTTAAGGAGAGAGAGAGGGCCTAGGTGAAATGCAGGTATCCATCTGAAATAATGCTAAGAAACTATTAAAATGCCATATCATTAGCATCAAAACACAACTTATATATATCATTCTATTGTTCTGCAACCAAGCAACAAATGTATGCAAAATATTTTTCGTGGAAGACCGAAAAGGACTGCGAACGATAGCATTGTCTAGCCGCCTAACTAAAAGTCATTTTTTTTAAAGTTGTCTAATTAAAGTTAATTTTTTATAATAATGTAAACATTTATGTATATTTTCATTAAATATAAATGATTTGGTCAAACAAAGCGAGATAACTTTGTATTTTGGGATAAAATAGCTCATTTCATAATAGAAAATAACGGAAAACGGAAACGTTTTTTAAAACATCTTTCCCCCCGTGAAACAAAAATTCCTTTTGAGGGGTTTTAATTATTGTTATTTAGCATATTTTCACCAAAGGGTTTGTTGTTTCACGGGGGGGGGGACATATGTCTACAGACCGAAATACATTCCAAAAAAAGAATTTTGCTTTGTAAATTTTCGAAATCTAATTAACAGATATGAATTAAAATGAAATTTTACTTTAATACATATCGTAAATATGTTATCATTAAGTTTTTATGCACATATTGGCCGCTAAATAAAATTTTTCTCACCCATAGAGACCGATTTCAATGAAATTTTTTTAGACCCCTCGTTAGGAAAACTTTTGTTTAAAAATAAATAATATTATTACAAATTTTGTTTTGATATAAATTGATTAGGATTTGATTATACTTTTTAGTAGAAAACTTAGTTTTTCAATATCTGACAGAAATTCCGAAATATTTGGATGTAAAATGTAGGCGGGAAACGGGCGTTAGCGTTCGCAGTTCTTTGTTTAGCATATTTTGCTGGTAACACAAAAGCAGACGACATTACTGTGAAATCGTCAAAAAACAATTATGCCGTCTGTTTTAAGAGATTGTAGGTCTCCTTTTTAGGGTCATTGACTTCTTTATTGCAAACATGTACCCTATTCGTTTGGTTTTTTTTTTTACGTGATTTCATTCCTAGAACTTTAGTTTTAATGCACTGGATTAGAAGTGTTACTTGGACTTGCAGGTTTAAAAAATCCTACAATAGCGATTTTCGTCAAATTGTTATGTGTGATTAGTTGTATCATTGTCTATTTTATATGTAAAAAACACCTAATTCTACCTTCTGGTTCTAAGTGGGATCATCTCAAAATATCAAAATGCAGCAATTTTTGCTATATATTTGGACTATTACAAATGTAGACTGGTACAATAGACTCATTAAAAACTTTGAAGATGGAATTTTTCTGTGTGTAAAATCCAAAGGCGTACACTTTTTACTTCTTCTTTTATGTTATTTCTTATAGCGTGCTCCAACAAAGCTTCATTTTATCATAATGGTCATAAATGCACAACGGCAATGCTCACCAACCGAACATTGGAAAAATCGTCTTAAAAAATAAAACGTTCCTTAAAATATCAAAAAATTTAATCTGTATTTTCTTTATTGTGTTTAAATTTATAAATGGTATAAATTTCCTAAAAAGGTATTAATACACTTTATTTTACTAGAATGTGCACAAACATGCGCGCGCAATTAAAACTAAAGTCAGCCTCCTTAAGTGATTGAAACTGGAAATTCATCTACTAGTATCACAGCTATTCCTTACTTTTTAAATTTGTTTTATCTTAATTTTTACGTACTGATAGAAAATAAACCACACAAAGTAATTTTGGGCTTATTTTTTTTCAATAAGCTTTTTTTAATAGAATCCTGCAGTAGATAGTTGGTACAAAATATCATTTTTTATGTTTATTGGTTACGCAACATTATTGGTTATCTTAAAGGACATATCGCATGTTTCTAAAGTATACGACATTTTACATTTTTTGGCTTCCTTGTGTATCTAATAATTACTCCTAACAGTTTGTTAACGGTATAAAAGCGGTAATTAGCCATAATATCAATTTAAATTATAGCCCCGATCGTTTAAAAACTCGTTAATTAGATAGCGTGTCACGTGGTACAGTGACGTCACATGCGACCTTCTTCGAACAGCTGATTGTAAACAATTTGTAGGATTAGCATTATCTTCTTTAAATTTTGACATTCATTCACCATGTAAGTTGTTTTTTTTACATGCTGACTAAATAAAAAGAATCTTATTATTCAGTTGTACATGTTTGAGCCACTAGTACGGATAAAAAACGATGATATTGCCGAAAAACCGACGATGAAGTCGGCAATGACGATCAAATTGATCGACGTGTAAACATTGTAAACACAACTTAGTAAGGATTGTAGCTCAAATAAATCTGTTAAAGGTGTTTATTTATAAATTCTACAACAGTTTTGGTTTTTGGCGTTCCTAACGACTCAGAATGTTCATTATTGTAAAACTGTGGTGCACAAGAAGCTTGTTTCTGATCACAACTTTCTAAGGTTGTTTACTCTATATTACACTGGATCATAAAAGAAGGTGAGAACGTGCTCCTTAATAATTGTTTATTTCTGTAAGATCCCATCTCCGTATTTTTTTTATCCATTTACGTATAAATGTATATCAACAAACTTTGTCTATTTCTCGCGTAAACAATCAATATCGACAACTCGATCCATGACTTCTCCCACAAAAAATAAAACTCACAGAAATCTCACCTTCCGTACTAAAATTATGATTTCTGCAGAGGTGAGCTACATGTATGAATGAAGAAATCGTATACAAAACCGATGCATACATGAACGTATAGTTTAACAATAAGAAAAAGAAGACAGCTAATGAAGCGAGGCGGTATCCAAAATGGCGTCCCTCTCGTTATTTTTCTCCGATAAATTTGCGTTTTGTACACAGGCCTCTTTTTTTTTTTTTGAGAAATGAATACGATTTATTTATGAAACTATTATTACAAAAATGTACCATATAATTAATAATATATGAATTGAATGTTTATTTATAAATCCTCTCGTCGACAGATAGACCCCTATTTGTCACAAGATTTCCGCATACTTTCGTAAGGGAAACTTAAAAAAAACAACAGTCGAAATCCCCATTTTCGGTGGCTAAATCACCCGCAGGAGGCACAGAACACCATCATGTCCCGTTATCGGCAATTTAATAGGTGATAATTAGTTTAATTGTCGTTTAAATCTAATCCAATTACAAAGATGGCTAACAGCACGTTCTCGCTCGAGGTCGCATATGACGTCACACATCATGGCGGGTAGATCGAGAGAGAAAATATGCATATCGCGGCATTTGAATTTCATTGCTTTCAATCTCACGAATTAGGCAGAATATTTTATGAAAACGTTAATAAACTTCATTTTTAATGAGTATAGAATGATTTTATTTAAAAAATTCCGAAAATTGAAAAACATGCGATATGTCCTTTAAATGTGAAAATCAGGTTTAACATTTTCACAAAGGTGTAGAAATCTTTAAATGTCTGTTTATTGAGTATTTCGGACAGGGATGGGGTAATTGAAAAAAGTATTTGTAATTGAGTGTAATTAATTACATTTTTCAAAGCAATTGAAAGTAATTTGTAATTGAGTCTGTCTTCAATTACAAGTAATTGAATGTATTTAAATACATTCCAAAAATATTGTGTATTTTCAATTACTTTTCAATTACATCTCAATTACTTATTTTCCTTTATAAGTTTAAAATATAGAAAAGGTGTCTTATAATGATAAATAGATTTTATACATGTTTGGCATGGACATTTGTTTATACAATAATTAAATGTCCAATAATGTTTCATATGATTGTTATACAGCATAACACACTGCCCAGGGCAATAGGTAAAGATCTAATTTTGTGGAGGTGTGAACTCTAATACCCAAGAACTCCCATTGATTTTAGACTTGAGTCAAAATATCTCATTTTTGTGAATTATAGCAATTATTATTTGTATACTGATATGGTGTACTGCCAAAAGTTATACTTTCTGAATAAACATAGTTTAGATATGTGAATAAAAATTAATTCACTATAGAGAAAATATTATTCAGAACCAAAAATGAACTCAATGGTACTTAATGAATTTAATGTTAAAAAAAATTTTCTAGAAATTTTCAAGAAATATGATCTGAACTGAACTAGACAACCTTTAAAAGCATAACCGTACATAATGCTCTGTATATCTTAATGCTGTTAATATATGTATATTTTTTCAAGATTTAAAAAAAACAAAACTAAAGTATTTGAAATGTAATTAATTACATTTATCAAAGTAATTGAGAGTAATTAATTACATTTTTAAAAATCAATGTAATTGTAATTGCAAGTAATTGATAAAATTGTCAATGTATTTGAAAGTAATTAATTACTTTTCAAAGTAATTGACCCCAACTCTGATTTCGGAACGCATTATGCATCATCCATAGACGACATGTATTTAAAGAACCAGTATACACTTAATTCCTCAATTTGATTAGGTATATTAAGCATAATCTATTCTCTATCTTTTAATCTTTCTCTTATCGGTTCCATTGATTTATTCCAGTTAATCAAAGATTATCAAATTATTTATTTTTAATCAATAAAAGAAAAAATAAACCCGCAGATTGTTCAATAGTTTCAATAACAATTTTTTAGGCGATTAAATCTTTAAAAAAAATGAAAAATATAAAATCATTTAGGTCAATATGTTCAAATAACTTATTTTTTGTTTTATTATTGATCTTTAAATTTCAACTTCGATATTGATTATGATTTTTACTAAAGCACAGTCATAGTCATAACCAAAAAAAAAAAACAATTCAAGAAACGTCCAAACCGGATCTCGGATCTTTCCTCGTGTTTTATATACAATCTAAGGTGTATGTGCATTCAGTAGTCTTAGTACTTTCACTAAGTTACATCCTCTTTAACAAGATTAAACGGATGTCTATTATCATGAATAATAGTTTTTGTTAACTGCTTGACACAGGAAACATTGCACGCGTCGGAACTTGTAAATTGTTAAAGTAACCAAACATTTGAATCATCTTTTTCAAGCATTGGGATTTCTAATCCCCATACTATGCTAGATATGTGAACAGACCTCCTTATAATGATGCTTACATAAACAGCCAAGTGCACTGCATTTATTAAGATTGTAAATATGCAATTTATGAACAAGATAAATTGTCTTGCAAAAACATTGATGCTTAAGAGACAAAGTAATTTTACCAAGAAATGCATACTTCACTTTTGGAGTATATTCTTCTTCAATATCATAATGTTGAATTTGACTAATACTCACACGGTTATTCCTGTTTTAAAATAGATATTAGGAAGCAAGGAATTCCCATTCAAAAAAAACAAATAACAATTACAACACTTATCAAAGAGATTTAAATTGTTAGAAGGTTAGCGACTATTAATTTCAATGTTTGTTATGAAGGTCAAACTACAACATTTCCTCCTCATTGGTATTAACAGATGAAAGCAAAATACTACAGTAAATATTATATATATATATATATATATATATATATATATATATATATATATATATATATATATATATATATATATATATATATAAGAGAGAGACCCACGTAAGGGTAAGATCACATAGAAGAGGCTGACACAGAGTTAACAGGACGACTGTAAAGTGAATTAAATACACTTTACTCAGAAAGTGCGTGTTTAGTACATGCCTTTCCATTTAAAGGGATAAGTTTCAGAGAATTGTGAGTACATTTGTACATATTTGATGGACAACGAGGAATTCAAATGAAAATGTGCCCATTCATCAATGCCGTGTTAAGATAGACGATTCCATATATTAAGGCAAAATGTGTCAACTTTGGTTTAGGTCAGTGCTCTGTTTCATGGAGAAAGACACAGTATATAAGGTATACTGCATTTTTTTTCTTGGCTCAAGGAATGAGTAAAATATGCACACTTTTTACTTGACGTTGAAATACATGTATGTTATCTATGTCTACATAAAACCAAACACCGTTTGTGCGTCTTTGGAAAGGAGATCTTAGAGTACAAATTTGCAAAGAAGGTAGTTTAATATATTCGTCAATCAACTATAAAACAAATAGGGCATATGCATCACTTCTGTTTAAACTGATATCAAGTCTTGAAATTAATGTTTAATTATTTTTTTGTTTGTTATAAATACTGTGTTATTTATTAACCTGACAAGCATGTAAAAGAAAAGCGACCATGTGAATGAATATGATTGGTGACAAAGCGGGCACTGACTCCGGCTTTGGCAAGCTAAATGTTCTCCTTAATCTTGCAAGGGAATTTGTGGTTTATGAATTACCATTTCGGAATTATAATACGACATGAGAATAAGTAGTGTGTACAGGTATGGCGTCGGTGTCATGTCCACACATTGCACAATGCTTTAAAAACCTGAGCTAGAGTATAACAACCTGCTGCTTGTCGGACCACAATAATAAACAGTAAACACAACAGTACTTGTCGGACCACAATAATAAACAGTAAACACAACAGTACCTCGGTTTCACGAGTGGTACCGACTAATTAAGGTCATTTTCATGAATGTCAAAATGATTTATAACTAAATCAATGGTTTTGGCTTTATCATCAGGTGCACAAAACGAATTCATAAATCAAAGTTAAAGCAATGTTCGGTAATCACATTTTTTATCAACAGTGAGATTTATTGCAATAACAAATTAATATTTACTTTTTTTGGTTACCATAAAATATTATTTGAGAAAAAAATATTTTGATTTATAAATATAAGTTAGTATGTGTTTGCTTGCTTACGTTCATTGTATTGATTTTATATTTTTAATTGTAAAATTTTAATGTTAAAAGTAGCCTATATTGAAAGCAATTTCTGGGTATAAAAAGATAACTGTTGGGTGGATACTATAGTACAGTAAATATGATTTTCATTAACAAAATATCAATTTTCGTTTTAAGAGAAAGTAGAAAAAATACATTATATAGATACAATTCGGCTTTTATTTAATCAAATAGAGTAAATTATCCAAAATTGGGGACATGCTCTGAAAAAAAACCCACTTGTATCGAATCGGTAAAAAAAAAAAGCAGCGCTTACGCTGACGTCAGAGGTGTGTTGAATAGCTTGACTGTAAATGATATTTCAGTAGACGGTTGAAGTATCAAACGTTGGGGTTATCAAAAAGCAGGGGAACAACGGTTGTAAATGGTATTTATAACCCAAAGAAGATTTATAGGAATAGAAACAGTTCCAAACCTTTTGATTTAGGTGAAATTAATGTATTTTTAATAACCATTAAGTGAAAGTTTACAGTATGTACATTTCACCTTCTGTTTGATTGGTAAAAAATGCATGATGTGAAGTATTTTGGGGGGGGGAGGGGGTTGAAATTCCTATTAATTGAAGGAGATACAAAATTTACCAGTTTCTTATCCAAGTACAATTTCATAATTCAAATAAAATTTTCAATCTTAAAGCGAACACTAGCTAATTGACATTTTCTTGCTTTTCTATATAAAATAATGAAATTTGTCTCCATATATTTATGATTTACAGATTATTATGTTCTTCTCTATCTGTATTAAAACGTTTAAATTCATTTTAGGGTAATGTATCCTAGCAAAGTATTATGTCTGTAAAAAGTGACGGAAATAAATGTCCCTTTTATGAGAGATGCATGTAGACAATATATATATGTGTGTGTGTGTGTGTGTGTGTGTGTGTGTGTGTGTGTGTGTGTGTAAGGTAGTTCGCTACATCAAAGCTTATACGTTTTAAGACTCTACGTCACAAGATGGCGATTTCAATGTTTTGTTCAATAGTTTGTATCAATCGATTCGGCTGAATTTATGTATCAATCGATTTGGCTGAATTTCATCATGGTTAAAGTATCAGGTTTGTGTGAACCGAAGATCACGAATTCGAATCGATCTGGGGCTTTTGTTTATATTTACAAAATCATTATTTTAAATCATAATTTTTATCCAAAACTGCATATTTTCCGCCTATTTGACTTCTGTATTTCTTATGCATCATGCTATATTTCATGATCAAATAAAGTTTTGCTGATTTGAGAAATTATTCCAAGGTGTAGTGAGCCATCTTAAATTCAACAGAAGGAAATTGTCTTATCATATAAAATATCACTTTATCAGTAGCATTTCGGTACTATAAGTATTAAAACAAATGAGGATTTTGATGTACTCTGATACGGTTGATGATTGCAGAGTTCGACTTGGGAAAACGATAAGTACCAATTAGCCAGGCATTGTATAAAATATTTAATTACTCTTTAAGGTTGATTCTAAAAACGGCACAGCTTTTTTAGAAAGATAAATGAATAAATAAAAAGGTACAGTTTTAAATTGTTCCATTTCCTACTCTGTCTCTATTTTATGTTTGTAAATTTGTATTTTTATTGCTTAGCTATCATATGCTCTTTTATTTCATTTTATATAATTTGAAGTATATATACACAAAAAAATTTGTGTGCGTTGTTTATTCATATAATGATCAAAGAACCAGCTGTGAGTCATCTATAGGACTTTTACATCAAACAACAATAATGTTGTAGTTTGTATCGATAGAACACAGTCCTGAATTACTTAATCTAATCTTTGAAGTTGTATTTTTGAATTTGAAATTGTAATCTTTTGTAGTTCATTAAGAAAGTTCACTGATTAAAACGTTCAGGATAAGGTCAGAGAGGTAGAAACAAATGCATACAAATTTTTGTTAAACAAACGGTGCAGATATTCAGATTTAAGCCTTAATTTTGTTAATTATTTATTTGATGCCTCTCGGGCATTTTGAAGGTGACATATTCTTGAATTATTATCCGCACTCATTCTTATTTTATTATACAGTAAGAAGTCTTGTTTGCTAGTAGGTAAATAATGTACGTCAAAAAACTAGAAAGCGTGACGAATGGTTGGCGTCAACCATAATGACGGACGCCATTTTGGAAAAGTGACTGGAAAGTTTCAGCGGTGCGAGTGCAGTTGTCTGTCGGAATACACAAAAGTGAATTTACAAAGTTTGTCCTTCATTATTTAATTGTTTTGTGTTTTCAGTGTTGTGAGTAATACCAAGGAAAATGAGACAAGTTTTATTTTCTGTGCTTGACGTATCAGAATGTATGAGCCATCGGTATGAGAAAACATCACGGCAGCACGTCAGGTGTACTAGCAGTGAATGTGCCACCATGTTTTAGAAAGTCAGAATACTGTGTTATGATACTTCAGTCAAGAAATAACTATCCTAATGTTGGGATATCAGCTTTCTTTAAAGGGCCTGATCATTCACCAAACGTTTTGGTGGATGATGGTGACAGTTTCATATACTTATCCTACTTTCAACAAACGGTCAATGTCACTCCAGAATGGGGTTACCCCCAACTGGACAGGAGCAAACACCCAAGGGAAAACTTGCCTAAGCTTCTGTCCTTACGTCAATTGTAACAATGGCACTTGCTTCCAGGACCCGAAAAATTGCGGTTTGTCCTGTATTTGTGAAGTTGGCTACTGGGGACGGAGATGTCAGTTTGAAATCCGGACTACCACGTTATCTCCAATACATCCAGATCCGAAATCCAGTTCAGATAGCGATATAGTGAGAAAGTCCCTCAGCGGAAGCGTCAAAGACAATGTGGAAGTTAAAGGGAACACATCTTCACTTAATACATCTAAAGTCAGTGAAGGGGGTGAAGACAATCTTGAGTCAAATGCAGAAACGAGTGAAACCAGTACAGAAAATCCTACAGAAAGTTTGACTAGATCTTTGAATTCATTTTTACCAGCCTCGAACAGAAACATATTAGATGAACCACCATCGCGGAATAAGCAGAGAAATGGTGGTACAATTCCAGTGGCAAGCGTGGAAAAAGAAGATAGAATTACTATTAAAATGAACAAGTCGAAAACTAAAATCGAGAGCACCTCGACATCGCGCACAACAACGACACAGACTGGTTTTCCTACGGACAAGGAAGAAGTATTGTCTGAAACCATGCTTACCACTACGACAAAGAGTCTAGCAATGATCACAACAATAGCTACGGATCATGAAGATGGCCATGATGATGAAAATGAAAGTCTTCTGCTCAGTACTTCCAAATCAGAATTGGCCTTGAGTGTTTTGGAGCCATTTAAATCGAAATATTTAGACGAGTGTGAAAAGAATTGCTCTAATGATAACGTGTGTGTTCCTATTCAAAACAATTTCCATTGTTACCCAAAGAAATACCAGTGTCTTAGTGGCTTCCCTTGTGATAATGGTATTTGTGTGAAAAATGACAGCCAAATCAAGTGTTTATGCGAGCCAGGATGGATTGGTGATATGTGTGATCGAAAATGTTTTCTGAATTGTAATGGTGGAACCTGCTACCGTGGCACAGGGGATTCCGATGGCGAAATAGTTTGTCTTTGTACTTTTGGATATGAAGGAAAACGATGCGAACATCAGGTGGAGATAATACGTAAGTTGTCATGGATACTTGTATCTTTTTCTGATTAATCAAAAGATTGGGGTTCCGATGAATAATTGTTAATCAAGTAAATTGAAAATGTGTCTACAATTTACCTTTAAAACTCTTATATATTAACCAAACAAATACAACAACCATACCAAAATTGTTTAATTGAATAAACAATGTCAATGGTTTGTTTGTACTAAAGTACCATTCAACTCGTAATTTACATTATTGTATTGTTATATGATCATTAAATTTTAGGCACGTCACAAATAAAAATTTCATCAACACTGGAATTATAAATGTTAATTGAGAAAGTTTAAATATATCTAGACAGGATGTAACAAAAACAAAAGCAACTATTAACTATTTTCTGGACTTCAACGAAAGTAGTTTAATTGCTGTTGTTCACGCTTAATTGTTTCTTAGTGAGAACTATTCGGTTAAATGTAGCAAATGATATGCATGTGCCTGTATAGTCTCATATTTCTTACCTATAAATAGTAGGTCAAGATTTTGTTTTGTTAAATGTATGTCATTGGTCATATATGATTTATAATTCTACGAAAACAGCATCTCTCTATCACTTACATAAACCCCTTAACTGCATCAATATAGGATTGGAAATTTGTGGTGAGTAAGTTTTAGTCTACAAACTGCTCGGTCTCGGATCAATGTGTCAGATAATGTTACTCTGGCATTCAGTGAATGGTATAAATTGATTGATTATTATGAATTCTAATTAATTTTCTCCTTTATCGACATGCATGGAATTTTGCCGTGATTTATGCTGACGATGTTTTTTTCTTTTAAAGGTAACATAATAAAAAGCTCAAAAACCCTAAGCATTCTATGTCAAATTTCGCTCTAATAAACATATGTGTTGACATTAATTTAGAAAGGCAACTTTCACTATTCTTCACTTTTCTATGCATATTGATATAATTTCATGTTAACTTGGAACTCAAAGCTGTGTGCGGACAATCATAACTTTATCTGCTTTAATGGAACTGTTCTTAATTTGGTTGCGATCATCTGTATAATTTTCTAATAAGCTGTGAGTAAATTGTTTAAATTGTTTTGTTACAACGCAAAAATATTAATTTTTATATGATAAAAATTTGTATCTTAACACACATAACCTACAAACAAATCAACCATTAATATAATAAACGAAGGGGTGTTTCTATATTTCATGAAATATTAGGTTTTGATTTAGAAAAGAAAAGAAATAAAGATATTGGGGATAAACACTGTCAACAAATCAGCATAAAAATCCCCTTTCAAGTACTGATGCGCAGTAAGATGTTTAATTGATTATGTCACTAAGCACCGAATTAATTACCATGGTATTTTAAGTAACGAATACCGAGTCAGCCTACTGACCACTAGGTGACATTAATTGCTTTATGCCTCGTCCTATTTGGTTAAAGGTAGCATCATATTTGCGAAGAGAAGTAAATATGGCAAATACTTATCTTGTAAACAGACCTTCGAAAAAAATATACATAAAAACATGAAACAAACAAGCAAACGAATGAACAACGAATTAAAGAAATAACTAGTGTATGTAATAGATTTGATAGCATATCAATAAGACCTGTCTTCTAGTTCTGCTACCGTATTATCTTTGTATGAATTTAGATAAGACAACTATTTTGTGCAATAATATATGATGAACATTAAAAAATAAAAGTTTTAAAAAATCTTTAAGCAAATAATTATCAAGCTGCAATGCATTGTATTTCAAAACAGCACATACTTCTTGAATTTCGACATAGTTCTGTTATGGTACCTCACTACACCAAGACTTGATCATCTTAAGACACTGCGTCACAATATGGCGATTTAAACGGTCGTTAAATTGTTTATATAACTCGATTTGGTCTTATATCATCTAAGCAAAGTGGTTAATGTATCAGGCTTGTGAATCGCATAATATATGTGCAAATCCACATGAAGCTTTTGCTCATATTTATGGAGCTGAATATTTGAAAATTATGATTTTTATCCAAAGTTGCATATTTTTTGCCTTATTGACTTTTAATCTTCTTATGTACCATGCTATCTATTATAATCAAGTAATTTTCTGCTGATTTGAAAGCACTTTTGTAGGTGTAGTGAGCAACTTTAAGTATGAAATTTAGAACAGGGACTCAGAAACGTAAAAACAAATTCATTACTTGTTTACGATTTTTAAAAACATGTTTTTTATTTCAAAGAATCGGAGGCAATTTTTTATATAGCTGACTAGTTGAGATTCTATGCATAAAATATTGCTTTATGTAAATCTAAACAGCAGTAATTCTGTGTGTAATTAAAATAACCACAAAGTGAACGCGGGCATTACTATAAAAGTGTACTGAAAAATCATTAAAGACAATGAGCATTGTTTTAAATCATGTGAATAGACCTTCAGTCATGAACAATCAGTTAACTAGTAGAACAGCATATTGCATAATTGTTTGTTCATAAACTGTTTTTTGCAGCAAAGTATAGTACTGGTTAATTCATTAGTTATAGGTGTGTGTGTGGAGGGGGGGGGGTAATAGGAAAAAAAATAGAATTATATATATATATATATATATATATATATATATATATATATATATATATATATATATATATATATATATATATATCAGAATGATTATTATGCATTGCTGATGCAGCCTACAGCAATGAAATATGATTTAGCAAAAAAGTAAGGTTGACGCCCCTGTTCTGTAAATGCCATGCCAACCATGACATTTGGTGGAACACTTTGTTACAAATTCTCGAACATAAATTCGCCTCACTTATTATTTTTGCAAACCAAACTAATCTGCCACTGAAAATGTTTTTCCTTTCAATTTGTAGACTTTAAGTTTTGGATATATCCATAAACAAGTTTGCACTGATTTAAAATTCGGTTTCATTTTTAATAATGCTACAATTTTCTGACCAAGAGCAATTTAAAAAAAACTCGTTTTGATTTTGACATTATTTCAGACGAAAAACGTGATTTGACAAAGGGATGTCCATTATAAACATAGTTAATTGTTAAAACTTTTTTATTTTCATTTTACAAGCAGGCAAACAAGAAAGGCTTAGTTCGCTTTACATTATACATGTAGGACTCTAGTTATCTATAGTTATCAGGACAATAATGCTATAATATTATTTTTATTTTGTAGCCGAGGAGGAAGACAGTTGGCATTGGTATGTCTTGATTCCAGTGATCTGTTGCTGTTTCATAGTGGTCGTGGTTTTAGCTACTATACTATACTGCATGCAGAAGCGGAAATGGCTATTTGCGATGAAAATTGTTCATTTTTTTAAAGACTATGAGGATGATGGTAAGAAAGTTTAAGTTATTCATGTACGTGTTGAGGTTATCATGAACACTTTCAGCAGTAAACTAATCATAATTTCATGTTTACGTGTAAAGTGTGGCATTGTTTACTTTCCGTTGTAGATGGCAAAGAATATGATGCGTTTATTTCCTACAAATCTTCCAAAGAGGACGAAGACTTCGTTCTTCACCAGCTCTATCCTAAGTTGGAGGAAGAGATGGGCTTCAAGCTGTGCATGCATTTCAGAGATTTCACTCCAGGAGACAGTAAGCATAATGATGGCTTTTTTCTTTAATTATTAGCAAAAAAAGTGCTGAAATCAAATTACTTTGATTTTATATGTAAATTGTTAGTGCTATGTTAATCGATCATAATTACCAAAAATAACACGCCTACATTTTATTGGGGTTAATACCGAATCTAACATTAAATGAAACCAAAAAAATGGTTAAATCATTATATTTGTAGAATATCATTTCGAGAACAAAACAGATGTTTCTTAACCAATCGTGAAATTGTGCAACATGACCTTCTATTAATTCAGAATTTTTGCTTAAAGTGTTCCATTAATTGTTTTCACGCAAACACACATTGTTCATTATGATACCGGCATGCATACTTATGAGGAAAACACAGCTCTGGGCAAATATGTGACAAGTGTGGGGCGCTTTAACGAGCTGCATGCGGACTCCTAGTTATTCTAGGTCATACCAAGAATACGAATACATAATTTCTTGAATTACATGAATTTGTGCATCTTGGCATATTTCATAAGTTTTTGAAAATTAAAATGTTTTTTAAAGTTTCGACGTCATGCAAATGTAATCATATTTTAATTTTTTTTTTACCTAAAACAATGACATAATACTTAACTGTTTTCTAAAACACATGATATTTTAAAGTAAGACTACTTTTCTCAGAAAAACTCCACAAGAAATGAAGTAATTCATTTTATACGTAGCATTACATTTTCCAAGTAATGATGCATGTCTGGTTTTTTAAATTGCAAGAAGTATTACACACATGCATTTATTACTTCTGAAGATACTTCTACTAAAGATATATTTTTTTCTTTTCAGTCATAGCTAACAACATTATACACGCTATAGAAAACAGCAGAAGGACAATAATGGTTCTGTCCCCTAATTACGTGGAGAGTGAGTGGTGTCGAATGGAATACCAGAAAGCACAACACGAAATGTTGAAGAGAAAGCACAGAATAATTCCAATTATGTTCAGAGATATTACAAAGGCTGACAAATGTGACAGCGCTCTCCATGATATCTTGCACACAGTGACGTACATTCAATGGCCTGAGGATGGCGATTCCTTAAAAATCGACAGGTTTTGGAATCAGCTCCGATTATCCTTACCAAAGAAACGTATGCAGCCTTCTCCATCTTCTCCCTCCACTGAAAGTCTGTCTACAGAATCATCTGATATATATTCTTCTTCATCTTCCATTTTACCACCAATACCAAGTACTCCAATCAGTTCTTCCGTCATTGATAAATCGCCAATTTCTAAGAGTGACAACATTTTCAACATTACTGGCAAAGAAAGTTCTATTCTCAACAGTTCGTATCCGTCGTATGTTACAAAAGAAAAACCTGATTCAGATTTGAATAATCCACAACTAGATGATTCATCAATCTCCGATGTCCAAGTGCAGGGTTCGTCCGCGAAGCAATCTCAGAACGAACATTCGTCGAGTCGGCTTCGAAAAATAGTAAAAGACATGTTAAAGCTGAAAATCCATTCGCGTTCAAACTCTTTCATGCGCTTACAACGTGAAGGGTCCATTGAAACACCGACTCCAACCACGTCATCACCAAATGTGTTGTTAGATAAGGAGGTCAATCCACTAATTGCAAAAAGAAAGAACAAAAAATCGTCTACATGGACAGCCAAGTCTCTGCAACATACCTTGAGACCATGTGCGCGGTCGATGAGTGAAAAAGACTGTTCTGTCAATAGACTCGATATTCTTCCGCAATCGTCTGTTCACAGACGAGAGTTACCAGACGTTTGCCAGCATCTGGATCAGGGACATGACAATGCTGGCTTTGAAAATGATATTGCAACTGACAAAAGAAAAAATGGTACAGAAAAAGACCAAGGCAATGCCACGTCAATGGATTCTAGCAGAAATACAGATCTGTCAAACGAATTGGAAAGAAACATTCAGAAATCTCAGAACGATAGTGAAGAGAGTAAACAATTCAAATGTGATTCAAATGTGCCATCGGTAAATGTAGGGAGAAAGTGCGGTTCAGATTCAACAAACGTGTGTGTGACATGTATCCAAAATATTGAAACAAGTAACCTTTCAGAGGGTGATAGCAAAAGTGAACAAGGCAAGCAAGTTTTTAGAAGTTTTAGAAACGATCTTGTGAGGAAAAGCAAAAAATCCAACGTTCCAAGAAGACATAGTGATGGGGTTAAAATCAATATACAATCAACGATATTAAATGATAATCAATTGCCTGTCAACATTACAGAAAGTTCTATCTTTAATTGTGACTACCCCTCGTACCAAACAATTGGAGAAGTGTATGGCAACTTAAATAGTGGTTTATACAACTTCGGCAGTGATGGAAATCTGCAGAACAGTAATATAAGTGATTCATCGAATATCTTTAACGACTGGATTCATGAACCGTATTTAGAAACACATACCGAAAGTGGTCAAAATGTTGTGCCAAACATGAAAGTCGTAGATTTAGATGAATTAAATCACAATTCAAGTTGTTCACATAATTCTACTAATACTAATACCGAAAACGTAAATTCAAAGAGGAATTTTTCAGATAATCCTCAGAGTTCAATGGCTAATACAACTTTATCATATGATAGTGAATGTCAGATTCGGACAAAGGACTGTTGTAACATGTCTAACAATTCGTGTGTTCAGTATAATGTTTTACCAGATGAATCCTTCCATCGAAACTGTGAGACATGCATCATAGCAAATGACTCGGATACCAATTGTAACAACAATCCCGGTCTCTCCATATACATTCCTCCTAGTTATATTTTACCCGCCGTTCAAACGGACACTTCCAAAATCCAGAACACAGCAACCGACTGTCTGATAGCACGTGGTCCTTCAGGTGGTGCCTGTTCTAAAGATGTACAGCGACGGTCCTCGGTTCCCAATTCTCCAAAAATAGCCAAGACTTTGAAGAGAAAAATGCCGTCACTCCCTCGGAGGGTGTCGGCGCCTCATGTGTTGAACGCTGTCCTTGAGATAAAGGACAAAGACCCCTGCAGTGAGGACCTCCCTACCCCTGTTCCTCCTGTCAGGAGGAAACGAAGGCAAAGGAACAATGTTACAAAACCCAGCCAGTAGGCTGTGTGCCGAGGGCAAACCCTATTTGTGTAATTTTTAATGCATTGATTTTTACAAATAAGTGTGGTATATTAATTTATGTAATGCTTTGAAAATCCAATTATTTTGTATTTTACTTGTGTATTGCAAAACTCTGTGAATAGCTGTTGTTACAAGATTAGACTGTGTAACATTGTATAAATGTATATTTAATGACAATGGAGAAAAGAAAAGGCTTAAAGGAATATGCCAAAAATATTCAAACATTGAATAGTAATGTGTGACTTATAATAGAAAATTACAAGATAAGGATTGGTATGTGAAGTATTGTTGAATTTTTGAATGATATTATAATTTTATTCACTTTGGAAGATAGATATGTTTTTCATTATTTCTAGTATTATTCTGGGTGCTAATACTGTAACTAGCATGTTTTCCAGCATTTTGTCACATCGGGCAAAATGTTCTGGAATACTACAAGTACTATGTCACGAAATATCCAAATGGAAGTAGATAAACTTTATATACAAATTGAAACAGTATAAAAGACACCGATATTTGAACGGAAAGGCATTATGTATTCATTACCTGATTTTTTTTTATTGATTGAATGTCTAAGATTATATGTGAAGAAATACTCAATATATTTTGTATGCTTCAATTGTATTCCATATTACCGTTGTCATGAAATGGTGACATACTAGTTCTTTATAATGAAATTTTACAGTATTACAATACAATAAATTCTAAAATTAACTTGTGTCAGATTTTTTGTCTAAGAATGATCGAACATCTTTTTGAGAAACGAGTGTCGTCTTCCTACAAAAGCAGCATTAGATTTAATTCGTTCAAGATAACTGAAACAGTAAAGGAGATATCATTCTTTAACAAAACGTGAAGACGATACGCTCTTCAGTTTATTATTGGTTATGGCTTAATGTTTTACCTGTTCGGAATTCCCCCTTTTTTTCTTATGAATTGTTTGTCAGCCGTATAAAGAAATGCTAATTTTCTAATGCTTTGCTATCGATTGTTCAACTTGCCGTGCAGGTGAATTATTTGTTTTCTTATGAGAAAGAAGTGTCCGACAGAAAATGTTTTTTTTTATTTCGATGGGCTCTTTTTTCTGTATAATGCTGCGAGTCTTAAGCAATCTGAGGTCATTGTACACCAAATGTAGAAACATTTGCTGTAAATGTCATGTGCAGCCTACGTGATGGGCCTCTTTTTGACAGCGGCATAAGGGACCCATTAATTACCTGTTGGGACCACTAATGAGTAAGTCGGTGTACGCGCGGGGTCATCAAACAGGACATGATAGAAGAAATCACGGCCAATAAACCTTCTTATTGCAATTAACAACTTACTGCACGGGGTCAAACCTTTATATTGCTATTAACAACTTACTGTACGGGGGTTAACAAATCGAAACTGAGAGGGTGAAAGTCCATATCCTGATTAAGTCAAACTAGACAGACGTGCATATGTATAGTAAACGTGTTACAACTATTCATTTAACAATATCGAAATGGTAAACAATGAACGTGTTCAAACTTTAACAAAGAATCAATAATTAAGATAATCAATTGTGGGGTAGTTTTTTCCTCTTTTTTGCATCTATTGGTTAGGTCGTTTTGCACAAAATGTAAAAATTGTACTAAAAAGGGATGTGGCAATTCATTTTGAACACTTTCTGCCTCCGATTATTGTGTCAGAGAAATAGAAGTTTTATGAAACACGGCTGACAGAATACTAATTAACTTCTTCAGAGCTACAAAATCACAATTAACTTGACAGAAAAACAGTTATGCATAATTATGCTATCTGTGTATTATACGTACTGTTCAATAGAGTCGACTTGATTGATAGATCACTGTTGTGCCCATCTCGTCTATTTCGTTTTGCACAAATCGTAAAGTTTGGTACTTGGAATATTTTGTTACGGTATATACTCTTATTTTATTAGTTTGTAACTGAACGTAGACGCCCCCCTCCCCCAACACACACATTCCCCACCAAAAAGATATCAAATTAAAAAGTTAAGAATACAAACATAAAATAGAACACAAAAAACAACGTATTTATGTTAGTTTTCTGCTCATAATCGTTTCATCAGTCGTTGTACGAACTTTTTGTGTTAGTTTTCCCCTTAGTTCAAAATTCGTTTTCTGATGATGATTACTAGCCTATATAGCAGTCTTTAACAATTTGTTGTTTTCTTTCCGACACAGTTTTTATATTTTGAACCTTACAAACAATTAATGGAAGGGAACAAAATAAGAATTGGACTTGTTTTTAGGTTTTCAAAATAAATGAAATGTGATGTTTTTTCGGTCGATCAAATTTAACAAAAACAACCAGTTCAGTTTAAACTTTTTACACCAGTCCCTGTATATTTTATCTTTGTCTAACTAACAAGGGTAAAATTGTTTTTGTTTGTTGTATACATTAAGACCACCAACGCAGTTTTTGTAACAATCTAGGTTAAATAATTGCTTTACTTGTCACAGACTTACTTTTTTCCCTAATTTGTAAGTGAGTTAAACGTTAGAGTAGGGCGTGTGTATGTCATCCTTGGTCTGGGTGGACCTTTCTCTGCCAACTATTAAAGTAATGTAGAAGGTGTCAGAAACTATCTAAATCTAAATGTTGAGACATATGAATATTATGAGATTCAGGTCAAAATGTTGCCTTAGTTAGTACATGAGAACGACCTCCTTCTGTCGTGTGTAGATATGCCAACCTGTAAGTTGCCATTGTTGATGAACTGTTTCTGAGAATTTTCCATAGTTTCCAAATGTTTAAATATGAAAATTGTTTCTGACGACAAAACATCAACGATTAGAGTACTTTTAAACAATTTGATAAATTGAATTTTGTCACAAAGACGAATGGTCGTTCCTTGTTTTTGAAATATTCGCAGTGAAAAAATTCATAGAAAACAGAAACTCATTTGTAAGCATCAATACACAATATATGTACATAGATATTAAAATTGGTCCTCGGACGATGTGAAGTACATCTGATGTTTGGATACAGATTGAAAAATGCAAAAGGGCCAATTAACGATCATTATATGTAAAATCATCAAAACAAGCCGAGACTGTCCTATGTTTGCCTTTGGTGCGACGTCACTGTCAGATAGAAAAGACATCTGATTGGCAAGGTCTGTTTTAAGAGTCCTTAGCAGTGCAGTCACACACTCCAGAGTTTGAGCCACTGCACTCTTAGCTTCCCTTCTTCACTGATAAAAACACTGATATGTATCCTTCTGTATCCCTCCCACCTGACCTCAAGCCAATAACTCATAGCTTCAATCAAGTCAATGAACGTGTACTTGTCTGCAAGGATGAACTAATCGCGCAGTTCGTCTTTAGTGATAATATTTATGTCTCTTGTCTGTCATGATCAAGGAAGAATTTTTTTTATATCAAACGGTGAAATGATGATATTTTTGCTTTTTTATATTAAACACAATTGCCTTTTGAATGTTAAACCATTTGTCTCTTGGATATAAAGCAGTTTCCTCTGTCGTAACTGCGACAAAAATACCAAATATCTTAATACAATAATCATAATAATAGATTATGTTTTTGCTTTAGATTGTATAATGTTTCCTAAACCGAGAAAGCTAGTTAGTTTGAAAAAAATGCAGAATTTAAATTGATAACGTTACCTATACATAATGGGAACTTGGCAAAATGTTAGTTACTGATTGTTAATTTTTTTTTTTAAAAACCGACATGATAGAGTATAAGTTAATAAAATATTTAAATACGTATTTTTCATAGCTTCAGAGATCGTGTTGAACCAAATATGTTCTGTCGGAAATTGATTGATTACAGATTCCTGCAATATTAATAATATAATTGCCTCTCGACGACATTGTATGGCGACTCCATTATTTCGAACTCAAGTACGTTTGGTTTTGAACGCTAAGACTGACATTGCAAATGCTTGTACCATTCGATCAGCATGTGAATTTACAACTCCCTGTAATTATTCTCTACAATCTCTTTAAGTTATCATCATTACAATTGGTCAGAGGGACTACAGTTTCTGTGCTAGAAGTTATTTAAAATCATTGCATCTAACGACAACGCATTTTGAGGAGCAATGAGTTCAAGCGTTATTACACATTTTTTTATTGGGTATAACTTCAGTGAAGAAGTTGTAATAAAGCAACCTTATGGTCATTTCATAAAAATATTTGACATATACTTGTACTATTTAATTCCCGTTAAGTGAATAGAAAAATCATGTTTGATATAACAATCTGTTTCTTTAATATAAAAAAGGTTTGGTTTTTTGTTAATAAGGCACCGAAGTTGCAAAAAGAAGAATAGAATTTTTAATGTGAAACCGTACAATGATAAATATTAAACACTTTTGCTTGAAATTTTGCCTGGAACTTCTGTATTTGTCGTTTAATGTCATGATTTTGCATTTGACTACATTTGTGACATGGAGAGTAATTTAAGGTATCAAATCAGAATTCTAGTAGACAGATCAAATTGTACCTACGTTAGGACTGTGTACGTCTTACTCAACAGAAGTGACGTTAGTCATAATTTTCACCGTTCCATCTACCAAGCAAAAATCAATTTGCAAAATTAACAAAAATATCCTTCGATTTCAGTACATTGCAGGCGATAATTTTACCAGTGCATTGTTTCATGGAATAAATTATCTAAAACTGCGGTTTCACACCTTATCCTTCGACAATGACATTGACATTTTAACGTCGTAGGTAAATGACAATTTTCTATGATTTGTAATAGTAAAAAATGTTATATATATTTTTTAATATTTATATATAATATATTAATTAATTTTTTTAATTTGTTGTTTGCTGTTGTTTTTATTAATAAAATGATTTCTTGTTTCTTAATCGTATTGTATGCTAATAAGAAAGAATTAAAATATAGACTGATGATATGAATTTTACTGACACCAATTTAATTTAAAATATTTACATCTACCAAGTATTATTCCCTCTATTTCTTGCGGAAACTTATAGTCAATTCATAGCTCTATAGAAATCTACATGCCCCGTTTATCGATTGATCGAAATCTACAACGGCTGAAACTGACGAGAAACTGACAGGACTGAAATTGACACGCCCTGTTTATCGGTTGGTCAAAACCTACAGCGACCTAAAAAATATAACGGACTGCACGAATTATCATGATGTCAGACTCAAAGTCTCACTGGAGACGATTTGGCTGTTTCTTTTAGCTAACGTACTAATGTACATTTACAGTAACTTAGTGTATTTTACTTACTTTTCGTAATCAATTTATTAATTAGTTAAAAGAAGATGTAATATAAGCAATAAAATGTTTTTCTTTGGTGATTCATGCGGGTTATGAAGGTAGCGATCATTGCAGAAAAAATTTTCATAACCCGCTAACGCGTTTTCTGCAATGTCGCTACCTTCATATCCCGAATGAATCACCAAAGAAAGCATTTTATTATTCAAGTGAAATATTGTATTTCAAACATCTACAAGTTAACACTGTTAACATAAATGTCAACAATGTTCGCGGATATAATGATTAAATTACTTAGACCTTTCAAATGTATACGAAGTCAACTTGGGGATGTAGCTCAGTGGTAGAGCGCTCGCTTTGCATGTGAGAGGCCCCGGGTTCGATCCCCGGCATCTCCATAGATTTTTTCAATCAGGTGTAAGTGTGGTCATGTCAAAACATTTTTGTAAATATTCATCCATCTTGGACATATCGGTGATTTTTGCTACAATGTTTTCATCGTTTAATCTTTCAGTGAATAACCAAGCAGATATACCACTATTGTCCTAGAGTCAATAATAAAAAGAGTTTCAAATACTTAAATAATATTTATTTTCATAACACAGAGAAATTTTAATTCTAGTATTCTTCTTCCTCCTCTTCTATATTGCCTTCAAAATCATCAACCTCGTCCTCAACAGTTGCATCCTGGTATTGTTGGTATTCGGAAACAAGGTCGTTCATGTTGGATTCTGCCTCCGTAAACTCCATCTCGTCCATTCCCTCTCCTGTATACCAGTGCAAGAAAGCTTTGCGTCTAAACATGGCCGAAAACTGCTCAGAGATTCGTTTAAATATTTCCTGAATAGAGGTTGAATTTCCAACAAATGTTCCCGACATTTTAAGTCCTCGAGGTGGAATGTCGCATACCGCAATCTTCACATTATTTGGAATCCATTCCACAAAGTAAGCAGAGTTCTTGTTCTGAACGTTCAGCATCTGTTCATCCACCTCTTTCATCGACATTCGACCTCGAAACATGGCGGCCACGGTCAGATACCTTCCATGTCGAGGGTCGCAGGCGGCCATCATATTTCTGGCGTCAAACATTTGTTGCGTGAGTTCCGGTACAGACACTGTTCGATATTGTTGACATCCTCTTGATGTCAATGGAGCAAAGCCTGTTATGAAGAAGTGCAGTCTGGGAAACGGAACCATATTGACGGCGAGCTTCCGTAAGTCCGCATTTAGTTGTCCTGGAAACCTCAAACATGTCGTAACACCCGACATGGTGGCTGATAAAAGATGATTTAGATCCCCGTATGTAGGCGTGTTCATCTTTAGGGTGCGGAAACATATGTCGTACAAAGCCTCGTTGTCGATGCAAAATGTTTCATCTGTGTTCTCGACCAGTTGATGCACGGACAAAGTGGCGTTGTAAGGTTCAACTACGGCATCAGATACCTACAAAAACAGCAGTAAAAAGATGCTTTACTTTTTTTTAGAGTTGCATGCATTTATTTTATTAATACTTATCATATTTGTTTATCATTGCTAAAAACATCCAAAATATGAACAAATGGCCTTCAGTAAAAAAAAAAAAAGAAAAAAAGATTATCCTTGCCTTTTTTCTAGTAACAATATTTCGAGTACTCGGTTCTCTCTTAAAGTTCTTAGATTGATAGAAATACACTCTGTCCAATTTTGGTCATCTCATTTTTAAACGCAAACTTATTAATGAATTGGTAAACTTTTGAAGTAAAAAATACAAACGTCAAATGCAGTCAGAAAATTATAAACAACTGAACTTTACTGAAGCAAGCACTTTAAAACGTTTTGAAGAATTAACAATGAACCAATTTCGCACAAAAAAAGAAGATAAAAATGGTGTACTTTTATAAATTTTCATTAAGACCGAAAAATTACACAAACAAGAGCAAAGTTGTCATGTTGAACGACCAGAATGAACCTTTGTACTCTGGTGTTTGTGATTTAGTCTACAGGTGTATTTTTTTACCTTAGGGGAGGGGAACACTGAGAAGGTTGCCATGATTCGGTCCGGATATTCCTCTTTAATTTTACTGATAAGGAGGGTCCCCATCCCTGACCCAGTCCCTCCCCCCAGACTGTGGGCCATCTGGAAGCCCTGTAGACAGTCACAGGCCTCCGCCTCCCTCCGCAGCACATCCAGAACAGTGTCGACTAGCTCTGCACCCTCCGTGTAGTGACCTTTTGCCCAGTTGTTTCCTGCACCGGAATGTCCGAAAACAAAATTATCCGGACGGAAGAGTTTCCCGTACGGTCCGGATCTGACTGCATCCATGGTTGCTGGTTCCAGGTCCAAAAGAACTGACCGAGGAACATATCTGTTGTCTTGTATCCAAAGTAAGAAAGAAATTCATTATCACATGTAATGAATGACTTAAGACTGTAGTATATACACATATTTAATCATGTACTTTCTCTCTTATTTACATGGAAAGAACAGGTCGCCAGGCCGATATTATAATTGTTTCTGTGTAGGCGAAAATTGAAAGGCATAATAAATTCAGAAAATCATTTAATTATTTATATTTGTTCAGATTAAAAAGTACTTGACAACTTCAGCATTCATTTGAATTTGACCTGAAAAAGGAAATATATTCAAATCATATTCCGGTTTAAAAACGCAATGCAAGACAACAGAGCATTGTTGTAAAACCAAAAATGAAAATTAAGTTTGCGCATGCTCAAAACTTGTATTTAAGATTTATTTATATATTTTTTTTATTTTATATCGTCGACAGTGGCGTCGGATGCAAATTGAAAGTGGACAAGGAAAAAAAAAGGTTATCCTTATGGTTATGTCTAACTTTGAATCCCCCCCCCCCCCCCCCGGTTTCGACGCTTATGTTCGATTGTAGGTTGGAAAACACAACAGTAACTGTTTTTATTTTTAAATGACACCAAACATTTCATATTTTCAGAAAATGGAAATATGCTTAGTCCTATTTGTTAAAAGTAATAGCAACAATTAATTTAATGCAAATGCATTTTCACGCTTGTCAGAACTGTCCGGTGCTACAAATGGCATCCTTCTAGACGATTACCTTGGAATTCACCAGAAATGTGACGGCGTGTTTCTACATGTCAGGTGTCGCGTACAGCTAGGCCGACGGTAGAGAGCGCTGTAAGTGATATGTAGTGTCTGCTCTTGTCTTCATATTTCATAATTTTATAACGTCATGACAAAAATATTGTGTGGAAATAAAGCAGACGAAAGGAATCTCTAATTTTTAAATTGAGGCAAAATTATAATAAAAATTCCCCCAAGTGCAAAAAGTTAACGAAAAGGTCTGCTCCAAAAAAAATAAAATTATGACAGGTTGAAAGGAATGACCAAAAACGTTCATTCCTCACAGACTTATTACATATAAATGTTTCGCTTCTGCTTATTTATGACCTCATATTTAATTCATCAATTATTAGAAATGCAGATTCCGGCATTGCGTTTTATGATGGCTCTTTTGTATGATTTATTTGGTATATATCTGGTCAAAAAGTATCATTTGTGTCCTCCATCAACCAATGAAAATGTGTTTTTCTGCTCTCATTTAACATTCCAAAATTTTCAATACGCCTCAATGGTTCATTAATTAGGATAAGACACAAACCTATTTTTACATAACCTTTTTTCAGTTTGTCCTTATTGAAGTAAACAATACATATAGCACATACTGATATATACAAGTACTTGTTATAATAAAAGTTAGCAACATGACAAAATGACACGACAAAAATATTTCATTGGGCCGACTTAATTGCAGAACTGCTTCAGAAGCTAAGACACAGAAAGGTAACATTGCAATGGACTTCTATGTAGCAGAGAAAATCATTGAACCTCTTAATCCTCCATGGAACCCGTTATTCCTCAATGCCAAAGATAATTAAGTTTCAATTGATATTGTATGGATTTAAGATAGTTTTACATTCCCCATCAACATATCATGTGTAAGTATCGTGTAAAGTACATGTATATAGGAGATTCTTTCAGGAAAGCTCAAAATACTCCAATTTCTCAATTTTCACTAATTGTCTCCCTTGTTACCATACGTAAGACATGTAGTTCATACATGTTTAATATGTTTACAACGGTTTATTGAACAGAGAAAGATATATGACATGTAGATTAGAACTAATAATCTCAGGTGGATAAACTGTCCTGTCCTGTGTTTGACATTCGTGTATGTAAACCTACTGACTCAATTAACGTTTTATTTTTTATTTTTAAAGACATCAACTGGTAAATCTCACTGATTGAAGGCGTCTCAGATTAATAAATAACTCAAATAGGTTTTAAGGTTTATGCTGATTGTCAATTCAAAAGAAAGATATATTGAGCCCTTGGTTCATTTTGCCAATCGGAAACTCCTAAGTGCTTTCCGATGCTAGAACAACCAACTCTACGTGTTTTCGGAGCACCGCCGGAGAGGGCCGAGTATTCCATTGTCGAACATAGTTAAGAGGGCTCGATGGTCGTGACCATTTTTAGACTGTATTGATCTCCTTTAGAAAAAGAGTTCTATATAAAATATAGGAAAATACCCAAAAGCAAACTTTACCCATAGCTTCACTAAAATACACATCAATTCTCTCCAGCTGCAGGGCCGAATCTCCATGGTAAATTCCTGTTGGGTCTAGTCCGTGTTCATCCGAAATAACCTCCCAAAACTAAAGGCATAATACAAAAGCATAATACAACACCCACGAAAAGAAATAAATCTACTTTGTTTTAAAAAATTACATGTTTATTTATATATATGTCATGTTGTAAATTTTGAATTTACCGGGTGGCAGTAAATACAAAATTTACAACATGACAACTTGTCAAGTTGTAAATTTTGTATTTACTGCCACCCGGTAAATTCAAAATTTACAACATGACATTTATGTACATGCAATTGCAAGTTCGGAGCTATTGTTATTCCATTTCATGAGAGTTCGATAATAGTACACGCATTTGTACAATAAAAGCAAATCCATTTTAATATGTAAATACCATTATCCAGATATAAACAAAAAAAATCGAATTCAATTAATCTTTTCTTCATGTCAATTTTAGTACATGTAGTTGAGTAAATGTTTTTTTCTTCAGAAAACGCCCAATAAGCTTTGTCATACGTATAGCAGTTAAATTTGTAGTTGTACATTTTCTAGTTATTTACGGGAATGGCTAAATATAAGTATGTCTTATCATCCCATGACGATGTATCATAAATCCAGTGAGTTGCAATAATTATAATAAATCGAAAATGTCAGTACAGAAGGCCTGGTTCATTTGTTGGCAGCCTCTCCCGATTTCCATTTACTCATTCATGGGAAGAGTTAATCGAGAATGCTATATATTAGTGTCATTAACTTGTTTAAAATTTGGGGGAATTTTTAACATGGACAGTCGTCGTTTAATTATTACCAAGTCATTATCAATTTCCTAAAAGTTAAAAATAGGTAGAGTAATAAGTCTTCTTTAATTTCTAAAATTATACAAGAAAAGTCTTAAAATATATAAGTTAAACTGGACCGAAAACGCGGTCGGCGGATAATGTTTGCTTTGTCCCTGAACTTGGATCTCCCTATCCTTAACGTCGTAACTACGTATTACGGTTAATTACTCACAGTTACCTCAAGTGTTGTACAACGAAAACCATAATTAGTTTAAAACCGCGTATCGTGTGATTAAAGGTATATAACCCTTAAGAGAGAGAGAGAGAGAGAGAGAGAGAGAGAGAGAGAGAGAGAGAGAGAGAGAGAGAGAGACGGTTACACGTGGGAATGTCAGCCTCTAGTGATGGTGAATCATGGCATACTTTCACTTGTATGTAAACCCATTTCAACCCTTGCAAGTGGTTTCCATTTTTTTTTATAAATCACAAACTACAAAGTATACGAAGCGCCATTAGTGTTCTCACCTTAGACCCTATTTGATTCCCGCACTGTCCGGCCTGGATGTGAACTATTTCCCTCATGCTTGAATCTGTCGTCTGCGGGGTGCGGTGATGGAGTGATGTTGCGCGGACGTATGCTGGAATCCGTCCAGTGTGCTACCAGCAGATGTAAAGAAGCTCAGTATGGCGCGAAAACTACTCCAAACACACAACTGTCGATGTGAATTGTTCTAGTTACTTGGATGTTTCTTTCGAGGGTGAAGTCATTACACATATGTCTACAGTCAATGTAGCTGAGCCTGAACTTGTTGGCTCGGGGGGGGGGGGGGGGGGATTGTAGACAATGAGTAACCGTAGAGTAGTGCTATTTATAATGATTACATTGTAATGATGCAGCTGTGTGCATGGTGTATGTGTGTATAAAACAAAACTGTTATTTTTCATCTATAGTTTATTTTTTTATTAACCTATCAAGGGCCCCGTAGCTAAGTGCATCCTTAATTTGAACAATATAATCATTTTTTAAAATATACAAAATAAATGAAATCTATCATAGTTTTCAATGAGTTTTTAATGATCTGAATTTGTCTCGCATGAAATTAAAATGTACAGTGCCAATGAGTTGCAACATATAGGAAACAATTTGGTGATAAATAGAATTCGACAATTTAAGAAACAGACATTTCTTCTTGATTGATATACTAGTATAAATGATTAAATGATCTTTTATATATCTACTTGCATGAGGAAATGGAATTGTTTTAAAATGCAGTTCAATTGAAAGACTAATTAATTTAGCTACCTCTTTATAGCACTTTGTTTTTTATGAATATTTTTCAATTCAACTTGTCTTTAAAAAAAAGAAAAAAAAAAGAGACCGAAATGGAATTTTCCCGCAAGGTATATCTGATGATATAATCTAATAGACCTGTCGCGGCTGTAATAACGTATTTATCTACGGTCGTACCTATATATATATATATATATACTCGTATGGGTGTTACCAAAACCCTACATAAAAGATACCTCTGTTTGTATCAGTAGTAAATCAAGACACCTGGCTGTGTATTCATGGGGACGTGATGTGAGGGAGACCCCAGTTGCCCGGCGCGACCTCACTCTGACGTCATGTTCCGGTGGGCCCCTGTGATAGTGTCCCGGACTTGTGGTCACTTAGCTTGGGCGCCGGTGACGACACGAGTTCTCTCTCCGTACCTGTGGTCTCTGCTTTAGGGCCACGGACATGAGTTTTCACTCTCGTGGTAAAACATCTTATAATGCATACAACATAAACACATCAACCTACAATTAACCCAGAGCACATCACACATAGAAAATATATAATGAATATTGGAAGTCTAACTTCTAAGAAATCCCAATAAACGGTGCTTCTCCGTTTTATAAAATGGCCTTTGAAATTCTATTGGTTGTACTTGTGATTTTAACGTCGTCTGAAGGTAAATATATAGGTCTTGTATTTGTTATTTTCTACTTAACAATGTCGATTGTACATATTATTTTATAAAATAATGTTTCATGTTAGTATAGTTAATTAAGCAGAGATTGTGGCACATGAACTAGGATGTTTTTAAAAATTACAAAACTCGGTAACGACATTCAAATAAGATTAGTGGATAAGGCGTGTTAAATGCCTTTATTTGGACGGATAAGATACCATAAAATAAAAATATCATTCTATTAAAAATCGTTCAAAACAATATATATTTGACATAACATCGATTTGGTTCCCTTAAATTTGTTCTACACATGGAATAAAATAATTTCTTATTGATGTACGATATATTTTTGACATAATCGAACTAATTTCTAATTTTAAAAAAACGATTTCAATCAATAAAAACGTAGAGTGATGATCTTCTATACATTAAAAGTATCATTTTATATCCCAACAAATGAATATTTGAGAAAAAATTAACGTCCATACATTCGTGGCTAAAGTTGCATACAGCATTTAGATACCGGAAATACACTTATTTATGACTCAAATGGCCCAGTGATTATAGAGTATCAGACCTTACGTAATTTTATAGAACTTGGTATCTCAAGTTTTGAGTTTTATACCACCAGAACTTGAGGTAATATTGATGGGGTTTTTTATCGTTTATTAAAATATTCAAAACTGAATAAATGTGGTTGTAAATTGTGCTTTTGCAAACTGTAATATTAAATTTTCAAATACAGTAGGTTTCAATGGAAAATATTGAGATTGAAATTATTTTTTTACGATTAAGCCAATGGGCATTTGCGCTATCTTATTCATCTTCTCTATGAAGCATTAGAAATGCCAATGTTAACCATTCTGGACATTAAATATGGATGAAATAGAATTGGAAATCTTAAGATCAAATCGTACATGTCCCTTTGATAAAAATAAAACAACTTCCAATTTTTTCTAAGTCTTAGGTGGAGAAATATTGACAACATGCGACTTAGTGGGACTCAACTTATGCGCTTGGAAACTTGGGCAGAACATAAGTAAAGAGTACGAGGGAGAGTTGTCGGCCATGCCATCGCCAGAACAAGTGGCGCTCCTTTGCAGGTACATGTACCTATGCATCTTGAAAATTGCATTTACCGATATATTTAGTATTATAACAGTAATCAAAGTTCAATAACTTGGATATTATGCAATACATACCTATTTAGGTGACTTGAAATATAAAATAGCAATTAATGACAGAAAAGGTTCTTGTATGCATACATGCATGGGTCTGTCCTTACAGTTGATTACTGCTGTAGATTCCGACCGGAGTACAAGATGTGTTACCAGGGTAAAGTGGCCGGGTGTGGCCTCAATCTGGTCTTTCTGTCCACACTGGGGACCACTCAGAGCACCGCGGACTTCCTCTGTGGGGAGGGAAACTCAGGTAAACCGTTTATTGAGTTCTGTCGTTCTGTACATGCACCCATTGGTTTAGTCGAAATCTTTTAAGAAGATGTTGACTGTTTTATTTAATTTACAGCAGGTACTTTTGAAACAGTTACTCGGCATCTGTTGAATACACATTATGCTTGTAAGTTTGAAGAGTTGTTTAATTTTCATTTTTAACGTCTTTGCGTTCCGGCATTGCAGACTTGTTACGGCACAATAGTTGCTGGGAAAAACCAGTGGTTCGCAACGCAACAAATCAGTGCAACAAAGATTACGCTAGCAGCGCACAAGATTTGCTGAACAAAAACAAACACGAAATGACGTACACAGAAACAAGAGACTGGTGCAAGTGGGTTTTATCTCGCATCCCCCATCCCCACTTTTCACCTTCTTCGATCCAATTTAGATTCGATTTTAAAGAAACCAAAGCAAATATTTATTTTGATATTAATATTGTGTTATGTTTCTTTTCCTTCATTTATACCCTTTAAGTAAGAAAAAACTTTTTAATGACATTGATCATGTTGATCATGGACAAAATATATATATATATATATATATATATATATATATATATATATATATATATATATATATATTTATATACCCCCACCCCCAGTACATTATATGGGAACATTGTTGCATTACTTGCATATATAATGGTTGAAATTAAGTGAATAATAAGGTACACATTTCCTTGACTTTCAGTATCATCAATATATCTTCGGTCTGCATGCACGACACTGTCTTAGAGAACTGTGGCCCTGACGCCGCATCATTCGTCGTCACAATGATGGAAAAGGCCATGCAAAAGTTTACAGCGTTCCTCAAATGTTATGGTAAAAACTAAACATTGTTAATCATAATATATGAAAAAAGAAACATTTTCAGTTAATACATGATCCGTGACGTATATAAATAAACCAGTGTAAATTTTATTTAAACAATCAACCACCATATCCTTTCATCATCATCAAATGCACGGATCCAGATTTTTTTCCAGAAAGGGTTGGTTAGTGGATCCAAGGGATATTTTTGTTGGTTTTTTTTCGGGGAAGGGGGGGGGGTGGGGGTTCCGAGGCCTCTGTTTTCGATAATTTTACTATGTGAATTTGATAAATTTGAATTTTCCAGGGGAGGGACCCCCGCCGCTCATGCATCATCATCTTCTTATAATAATGATACTTTCACTACAGGTGAGGACAATCCCGTTTCATCGTTTGACAACACTACCGCTCGCAATGCGTCAGAATCGGCGGGAATCACCAGACGATCCCTGGACAAACTTCCGGTCAGTGGGGACACACAGCAGGGGTACGGAGGTGGTGCTGGGGGAGTGGGGTCAACCTCAGCAGCCGACAATATCCTGATTATTCTGCTAACTATTACATGTAATATTTACATTCTTGTATCTAGTGTATTGAAGTTGTACTAAATGAAAAAATACATTACTGGTCAAATGTTTAATACATACTAGTATATTTGTTTTACTGTTGTTGCTTGTTTTTTAATGCTAGTTTAAAAATGATTGTGTCATTCGACCAATAAATTTATTAAATTAAAGTTATGAATACATCTAGAGGAATAAACATTATGGAAAACCAGTTGTTTAAGAGGAAGTGTTACTTGTTACCAATTTTATTAGCTGATATCAGAGACATATAAATAACAGAGATTGGCAACTCCACCATTAGCGTGTTTAATTTAAATGTTGTTGAAAAATGGTACGGGACCAACCTTACTTTGAGAACTACAATGTACATTTTAGTAAACTGAGAAAATGATCTTAAACCAAAAGTATGTTGTTTTAATGAAAAGTGTGCATAGGTTAAAATATAGACATTTTTGAAACAAAAAAAATGAAAAATAAGATTAATATATAGAAAATATAATGGCCAGCCATAAAACTTCTGCGAAATCTCGGACGACGGGTAACCAACCTCCTCCTAAAACTCCTCTTTTTATTAGCTCACCTGAGCCAAAGGCTCAAGTGAGCTTTTCTGATCACAATTTGTCCGTTGTCTGTCGTTGTCGTCGTCGTCGTCGTTGTTGTAAACTTATCACATTTTCATCTTCTTCTCAAGAACCACTGGGCAGATTTCAACCAAATTTGGCACAAAGCACCACTAGGTGAAGGGGATTCAAGTTTGTTCAAATAAAGGGCCACGTCCTCTTTAAAGTGGAGATCATTGAGAATTATTGAAAATTTGTTGATATTTTTCAAAAATCTTCTTCTCAAAAACTATTCGGCCTGAAAAGCTTAAACTTGTGTGGATGCATCCTCAGGTAGTGTAGATTCAAGTTTGTCCAAATCATGGTCCCCAGGGGTAGGGAGGGGCCACAAGAGGGGATCAAGTTTTACATAGGAATATATAGAGAAAATCTTTAAAAATCTTCTTCTCAAAACCTTCTAGGCCAGGAATGCTCAAATTAAAATGGAAGCATCCTCAGGTTGTGTAGATTCAAGTTTGTTCAAAATCATGGTCCCTGTGGGTAGGGTGGGCTACAATAGGGGGATCAAGTTTTACATAGGAATATATAGAGAAAATCTTTTCAAATCTTCTTCTCAAAAACTTTTAGGCCAGAAAAGCTCAAATTAAAATGGAAGCATCCTCAGGTAGTGTAAATTCAATACAATGGGGGGATCAAGTTTTACATAGGAATATATAGAGAAAATCTTTTCAAATCTTCTTCTCAAAAAGTATTAGGCCAGGAAAGCTCAAATTTGAGTGGAAACATCCTCAGATAATGTAGATTCAAGTTTGTTCAAATCATGATCCCCGGTGGTAGGGTGGGGCCACAACTGGGGGATCAAGTTTTACATATGAATATGTAGAGAAAATATATAAAAAGGTTTCTTTTAAAAACTATTTGACCAAGAAATCTCAAATTGGCGTGTAACTATCCTCAGATAATGTAGATTCAAGTTTGTTCAAATCATGGTCCCTTGGGGTAGGGCGGGGCCACAATGGGGGATAATTTTTATATATAGAGAGAAAATCATTAAAAATCTTCTTCTCAAAACTATTAGGCCAGGAAAGCCCAAATTTGAGTGGAAGCATCCCCAGATTGTATAGATTCAAGTTTGTTTAAATAATAGTCCAGGGGTAGGGTTAGGCCACAATGGGGGATGAATTTTTACATAGGAATATATAGAGAAAATCTTTAAAAATCTTCTTTTTAAAGACTATTTGGCCAGAAAAGCTTAAACTTGTGTAGAGGCATCCTCGGGTAGTGTAAATTCAAGTTTGCAAAATCACAGTCCCTAGTGGTTGGGAGGGGCTGTGATGGCGGTTTGAATTTTTACATAGGAATATATAGAGAAAATCTTAAAAAATATTCTGGGAAAGTTTTCGGTCCAAAACTCAGTCCTTAGTGTGAAAGCACAGGTTATGCAGATTTAAGTTTGATGAAACCATGATTCCCTAGAAAAAAGAGGGGCCACGAAATGGGGGGGGGGGGGGGGTATATAGGAATAGAGAAAAATCTTCTTACAGGTACAACAAAAGGGGCTTGGTATTTACCAAAAAAAAGAGGTGGATAAAAATTGGCAGATTTTCATTTTTTTTTTTTTAGCAAGATCTACTGTACTTAGTTGTCAAGATATTCTGATACTGTAATGCTAATTTGATCAGAATTAAGGCAATTGTTGCTCAGGTGAGCGATGGCCCCTGGGCTTCTTGTATTGTTTATATGACATAAACTCATGAAAATATAATATTTTGAATGTTTTGGTAATAGGTTTTAGCTGTTTATATTTCGATATAATTCTTTATTAGAAAGATATACTGATTTAAACTGGAAACACTTTACAATAGGGACCGCGGGATTTCGCGATTTATGTCTCTGCTGACATAAGAGATATTTCAATATTTCAGTAAAGGTACGGTGATTTTCCGTAGTATACAAGAAAATAAATAATAGTCTTAACTAGAACTGTCCTAATGGGACTAATACCCCCGCTAGGCTAATTTCAAATGGGACAAATAATTGGATTGAATAATAATTAAGGTTTGGAACACATACAAAAAAAATTCTAGAATTGTAAAAGAAAAAAAAAATTGTTAACAAAGAAAAATTAAAATCAAAATTGTCAGAATTTCTCTGTAAATACATATCTATAACAGTAATACATTTACAAATGTATGCATTTGATGATATATTTTTTTAATTTAATTGATTTAAAGAAAAACCAACAAAATGACAATAACCCCTCCCTTTGCAGTGAATAGAAATACCGGTAGCCAAGCAATGCTCTTCTGTTGATAAAACTTTCAATATCTTTCTAATAAGAGTCTTGACAGATGAAATTAGTTGTTTCAAATTTTCCTCACTTTCTCCTATGGCACAATTGAACTCCATATCAGAAAATTTATCCCATAGGACTATGATTTTCTTTGATGAGCTTGTTAAATTTAATAAACTCCCAAAACATTACCATAATTACCATACTATGTAAAAATATGTAAAAAAGAAAATTTAATATTACAAACAATTTTAAAATTGCCAAAACACTACAATCATATCAGTAATTTTGAATTTCATTTAAATTAATACCCAATAGGGTCACTTCATCAAATTACTTGACAAATAAATTTAAACAACCTCTAAAAATAGTTTAACTTCTTTATTAATAATTATATTATTTATTTCCTTATAATGATAGACCTTTTGGTTTACATGAAACAGTTTTAAAATAGCCCCAAAACCATCACCCATTTTACAGATTATCAATTTCCCCTAAACACATGCTCCATCTGAACCATGGCTCAGATAATGGCTCCCTTGGGACAAATGAATTCAGCCACACTTGTCTTTGATGTTCTCATTAGCTCCTAAAAATTTATCATTGACAAACAAAAACCTTGCATTGTCAGTTGATAGAATACTTATAAAAAATATTTTTTTTTTTATTAATTAAGACATAAAGACAAAAAAAACTCCATCTGGATGTATTTATATAAATATATTTTAGAGTGTTTTCTATTAATTAATTAATAAAATCTGTAAGGATTACCTCCCTTACTTTTCAACATTAGTGTACAATATATAGAATAAGGAAAATGAAAACTGTCATAAAATCATTAAATCTTGTCTGATCTTAAAAAAAAATTGCAGGTGCACATCTTCAGATGTTGTTCAACATATGTACAAATTTTCAAACTGTTCCATGCAGTAACAAAAAATTCTATAGGGGGGACAAAGTTGCGTCTACAGACAGACGGACGGACAGACAGACAGGGTGAAACCAATATACCCCCCTAAACTTCGTTTGCGGGGGTATAAAAATATCCTTGTCAGAGTTCAAAAAAAAAACCCCGGAATTTAAACTGTACTAAGGGAAATGTAAAATTTCAGCAGAGACATAAAAACAATTGTTTATGTCTCTGATTTCAGTCACAAAAAATTCCGTAAGTCACAATTTGTCTTTAACTCAGATTCAAAAGAAATTGTTGGATACATTTTTTTTTACCAAACAAAGATCGATAAATATTGCCGATGTTAACAATAAATCGCTGATCTTTACCTTTCCTATGACCTAGCTTGACTTAATAATTTTTATTCTTTAAAAAAAAAAGAGAATAATTCATAAATATCCTTGTATTTTTGACAACTTTGTTTTGTCCCAATATCGGTTATTCTTTCAGTTTTACTACATAACTGAAATCACCAAAAACGTCGGGTTCGGACTACCACTCACGAAATGAAAGTAAGCCGTTGACGTTTTTTTTTTTTTATTTTGGCTGATAATGAATCGCTCGCTATTAAGACACCGATTCGCACATAATTTTATCAGAAAGCACTTTATTGCGATGGATTCAACTTCAAAATTTCAGGCAGTGCATGATCCCGACAAAAAGGAATTTGTGATTCAACTCAAAGGTCAGTTCATAACTTCATACTTTGATCGGCTGTTGACACTATTTTGTTTGTTTGGGGGGGGGGGGGGGGTTCCATGGGATTCTTACATTAGCCGTAGCTTTTATCAGCTGTTTATTATATCATACTAAAATAAAGAAGAGGAATATGTGTTCTCATTGGCTGATCCTGCAAGTTAAGGCATATATTACATTTGTAGTGTACTATTTGCTGAGTATAAATTGGACCATCCTTTAATTCATCATCTATTTTTTTTCTGTAGATAACAAGAAAGGTGATAAAGCATTTTTACAGTACGACTACATCACTAACAACAAAGTTGATCTGTATCACACTTTGGTGCCACCATCCTACAGAGGGCATGGAATTGCTGGTATCCTAGCAGAGGTATAAACAATCCCAACACAAATCGTTTTAACACAAATCACAGACGGTTTAGTTTCAATTGGAGGACTATAGCTCTGTAGCAAAATTTCTTTTTGGCAGCCAAAGTTTAATTAAATAAATCAATACAATGAAAACCATTGCACTGTCCAAATTCAATACTGTGTTTATATCCCTTTCTTGCCCCAGAAATTTTTACAAATAAAATAACCCCACCATTTAGCATTTGTATGTAAAAAAAAAAAAATGACTGAAGTAAGGAAATCAATATAAAAAGAATTATTTTAGAATGTGTTATAAAATTACTGAAATAATCCCAAAACAAGCACATATTCTTAATAGTGGCAAGTTTTGGAAAAATTACCTCAATTTTTTCGAGGATAAATTTTGGCATGCAATTCTTTGCTTGTACAGAACTATTACAGCAGCTCTATAAACAGTTAACCCAAATTGTGATTTAAGCTTTCAATATGTACACATTTCTTCTTTTCAGACTGCATTCAAACACTTCAAGGATAATGGGATTAAAATGGAATTAACATGCTCCTACCTTCAGCATTATGCTTCAAAACATCCACCCACTTAATCAGCTAGAAACAGTCTGTGCAATTTCCAAAGACAGGATATTAGATCTAAGGTCTTCAGAAATTCACCCAAGAAGTGTGCAGTGGACATGTTAATTAATGTTTCATTGCTGCTATGGAAACTGGTATTTAATCTGAGATCACATCTTGCATGAAAATTTGATGCAAGCTTTAATTGGTATGATTATATGTACCTCATGATTTTCAATGAACATTGTTCATCAGTTGTGATAAAAGAATCAAACATCAACAATATTTAGAAGTCTGTTTTAGTGAAAGACTTGATTGTTTTAGTACGTTGCAAATAAAATAAAGCCACCAGATTTGTTTTGTCAGTTCATTCTAATAACTTGAAATTTAAAAGCATGCGTGTTAATCACAATGGGGCTATCAGTTAAAACATGTACAATACTATAGTCTGTCCCAAGTTATTGCTTCCATCACTTTTTGATGATTTTTAATAAAAATACACATACCTGTGAAAGAAGTACAGTTGAGATCGATGAAAGGGAAAATATCCAAGATATCTTCATTGATAATTTATCCCTTTTCACTCATAAAAGTTTAAAGGAAGGAAAACAAATTTCTTACAGAGATTCATAATGGGAAATGTTTACATCTTTTCTCCATTCGGAAGAATTCGGGACACCTCGCGGAATTTTTCAACGTTATCATATGGGCTGGTGCAATGTAAAATCCCCGTAGACTTTTTATTTTGGGATGTGTATTGAAACCTGAAGCGGTAGAGGGGGCGTTTCAAAACAGATAATCTGGACATTTTTCATACTAGTGGATGAGAGTAGTTTGAGCACAAAGATATTTATTATTATCGAAATATAGTGAAAAGAGGTGGAAGCAAAAACTCGGGCCAGAGTATAGTAATCTGGTGAACTGTTTGACCAATTAAATATCTGGCTGATTCATTTAGTTGTTAGGATTTATATCTCCCGAGATATTCTGATAAAATTTAAGCCCAGGCTTAAATTTAGTTCATGTAATTGTTTTAAATAGCAAATTTTTTTTTATCAAACTTGCATATTTTTTTGTCTTTTTGACATAAACTTCTTATGCTTCATGTTATCTTTTGTAATTAAGTAATTTTCTGTTGATTTGAGAAACTATTTCAAGGTGCAATGAGCCACATTCAACCATACACAAATCACCTCTTGATCCTTGAAAATGTTCACAAAAAAAACCTTGTACAGAAGGTCAAAAAATTGTACAAGTATTCTCGTTCACTGGGTTACAATTAACCAAAATAGGAGTAAAATGTACAGAATAGCCTATAAATAGGGTTAACTTTGACCAATAACAATGAAGAATACAATCAGGGATGTGAACTGCCCATCTTTGTATGCCCAATAACAACATCAAAGTTCTTATGCTAGTCTATTAATTGAAAGCAAAATTCTTTAAATAGTTTTATTTTCTTTTCAAATGAATTTCATCATATGCTATATACTTCACCAGTAAAATAACCATTTAAAAAAATTAAACACACTCTCCAAAAATGACACCGATAATGAACTTTATGTTGACAAAATATGTCAAGAAAAAATGAACACAAATATATCTGAACAATTCACATATCACAGAGGCTTGAGCATTCTATGAGAGTGTGTAAAAATAAGCAATTTAACAACAATTTAATCATTGAAAACTACGTTACAAAACATAAAAAAAAGGTTTACATAAAACAAGCATTCAAATTTATGTTTAAAAATTTGCATTGTTTAATACGATAAGTAGATGTACCACATTTTAACAAAAGACATGTACGTAGTTCTGGTACATATATTGCAACAATAGTTCCAATGAATCACAGTCAAAGTCCTCATACATATAATTCAGTGCATACTGGTAAACTTCAGCCTAAGATTTATCGTGTAATCGAATTTCATTGTTATTGGATTACATTGGTTATTGATACAGAAGTACATGTGTATTATTGGTTCCAAACCAATACAGCATACTTTTGTCTATATGTACTTCTAGTAGTATCTTCTGAGAATAGCTTTGATTTGATCTACTTGGCCTAGTGCATATTTAAATAGTTCAATTATATTTGTACAATACCAACCCCCTCCTCTGTGTCTGACTACATGCATTTTCTGAAAATTCTTCATTTATTATGTTATGTATATGTATGTTATAAATCAGACAGATTAATTGTGATCTCCTGGTTTCGTCATTATATGTTGTGTTAATACATGGCTCAAATATTCAAAGGAAGTTTAAAAAATGGTTAAGCTACAGTATTCAGAACTTTAAAAGTCCTTCTGCTAAGGAACATGTATGCTAATTAAAATCACAACAAAGTTTTTGTGAAATAACTAAGCTGAAAAGGATATCTTATAACTTTAATGTCATCATGTTGTGTTTGCATAAATTTTCCTAGGTGCCTCATACTTGAACATAACGCTAAACATGTCACCCCCTAAGCGGTTTGCTAGCCACCTATTTTTTATCACAGCAATTTTTAAGGCTTCGCATGAGAAGCAGGCATCAAAGTTTGTGTGGATAGCCCGCCCCATTCCTTCAATGACGATTAAGTCTGTCTCCTCCTTGTTCATCAGGTCTACTAGTTGGCAATCGATTAATCTGTAACCAAAGATACTTCTTGTTTCAGTTCAACAGTTGAAAAAATTACGGAATTTCTTAAATGAAAAATTTTACTTTGTTATAAGCATAATTTGTTATATCTTTCAATGTTACAACATGTAATAAAGTCACTGGGAATGAAGTGTAGAAGTGTCAATTTATTATAAGCGTGTTCGCTATAACCGTGTTTTACTGTACATAATAACATTTGATTCAGTCATTATTTTTTAAAATTAGACCAACCGCAAGTCTAAACATGGTGAGCCCTGGCCTGTTTCCATCACCATCAGTCGATTCTCTGAGTAAGCTTCATTTATTTGGGGGTCTATTTCTGCTACTCGCTTCACAAGTATTACAAGTTCATTATAAATGACATCATTAAGAGCTGGACGGCTATTGGCACAAAGAATCACCTACAACATAGTAAGTTGATTTTAAACTAAAAAATAAATGCAATTCTGATGATATATTACAAGGATGAAGTGTAAAAAACTAAACATTACATGTACATCACTAAGACCTCAAAACTATCTTAAACTTCATTTACATGTACACATACAAAACAATTAAAAAACAATCCACGAGCTGAAATATGTACAAGCATTATCCACCTTAGTTCCTCTAGAAAGCATGTCTCTTATAAAAGGAAATATTCCTAGAATGATGTCTGCTCCACTATTATCAACGAATATGGCAGCACATTTGTGGGGTTTCCCTTTAATTCGGCTCAACCAAGCATCAAAATCATCAAACAACCAGGGACGTTCTAGGAGAGAAAACGAGACAGAGTTAATTATGCTACATGTACATGTGATAACCATACAGACTTGTTATTTTTCCCTCTTGCTGTTCCAAATCGACACTACATGTAAAAAACAACAGGTAGGAATATAGTTTCCACACATCAATATATCTCTGAGTGTTGCTAAATCAGATTTTTTCTCAAAATATATTATTTTCTATATACAATTGCAATTGAATGCTCTTTTTATCTTTTTAACAATACTGAATTTTTTTCATACTATGAATTTAAATAGATGTAAAATCTTCCATGCTGTAAAATAACTTAAGCCCTGCATGCTTTGTCCCCTGGGGAATGGCCTGGATTTTTGCAAACTTTGCAACATGTCTCATATTCACAATTAAACCTCAAGTGGTTTTACAGTATTTAAATCATCTCTATCAAATAAGAGAGACAATAAAATACTTGTTCACAGGAAGAAAATATCCAAAAACTTGTCTTTCTAACCATACAAAATTTTATCAAATAAAAATTGGTTTATAATGTTTTTACATTTTTAGAAGGTCTTTAATCTGTTTAGAAAAATTATCCAAAGATAACACATTATGTAAAATGTTTAATTATCAGAAATGAACTAACTCTAAACTTTTTAAGACTATGATTATAGCTAATAAATATTTTATAATCTTAAAATGAAGAATGACAAATGAACCTTGTAGCTTCTCTGTGGCTTCTTTGAATCCAAAACTTTGAGTTTCCATTATCTGAGTAACCTCCCTTGCACCCCAATCAAACACATTGCCTGCTATTACTCCTTTAGCCAAGGCTAACTGTCGGTCCTCAAAGTCCATTCTCTCAAGTTCTTGAAAGTACTCAGCAAGGTATTTCAATGAATGCTCATTTTCAGTTTGTTTAAGCTAAAAGGAAAACAAAATTGATGCTAAAATAAGAGTTCCAATTCGATTAGTCAAAGATTTTGTGGAATACATGCAGTGCATCAACATGTTTATAAAGTTAAGCAAGAAGAGTGGGTCCAAACAAACATTTTCTGAACCAAATACTGAAGCTATACATGTATAAAGTTAAATATACTAAGTCTTATTCTATACCTGCAGATAGGGATCATTGAACATGAATTCTTGGAGGTAGTGACTGCTGGTGTCTAATAGGCTTCTTACTGTTAGGGAGCCATAGGCACTATAATAAAAAGAATTTACTTCATAAAACGGCTAGAAACTGAACTGAAAGAAAGAATTTCTTCATACACAGCAAGAAACTGAAAGTAGCTATGTGTCTTTGTGAGCATGCACATATACCACTGAATTATCTCAGAGACCTCAAATAAAAAAATGCAAGAGAATAAATTCAACATAATTATGCATGTTTAGAACAATGTATTTGGCTTGTTATAAAAACCAGACAGATTCAATTAGTTCCAATACCAGGGATTTTCTTTCAGCTCTGTCAGCCTCTCTATATATTTTGCTGTGAACTTTTCAGCTCTTTCCATGGCATCAGGATGATTCTGTTGACTTTTAATGGCCTGCTCCTGTGTCTGTGACATGTAAATTATACACTGTATTTACAAAACAAAACAATGTTGTGATGCATCAGCGATAAATTTAATCCATACTGGTAATACCATATTAGAATTATGAATGTCAAACGTAGAAGAACATACTTCATTTTGATTTTACAGTGTATCAGTACCTTATGAACACCTTTCGTAAAGCATTCAAGCCAATACTCTCTAGCAGCGATATCTTCTGTCAGTTCTACTGTGTCGGGGAGATAACTCTGCTGGTCCAGTAACAGAGGACAGGGTAGTAAGGCGCGGTCTAACTGGTTCAGTTCTAACATCTCAAACTGCAATAGTACGTAATCTACCGATTTTATTTTTATCTAAAGGAGGATGTGTATTTAATTAAAATCTGAAAAAAAATCTTTAATCTAACTCAAACTTAATCACAAGGCAGAATATATGAGCATGAAAGATCTTTATAATTCCAGTTAAAATTGCCTACAGTTGAGCTGTGGTTTTTCTTCTCTCGCCAGGGATGACTTTTGTGATAGCTACCAAGACCTGAGCTTCCTGCCAAATTCTCACCCCAAGTCAAGCCTCTAGTATCTACAACAGAGGTTATATGCTGTAATTCAACTTTCATTGATGGTTATTTATTTTTCTGTAATTTACAATACATCAGTCTGATTTTGGTTCACATCAACTATAGCTTTTGTTGGAAAAAAATATGCTATTTGGTTAAAACAGACACATCAAGAAATGCTTTATTTTTGCCAACCTCATTAATTAAAGTTGGCGCCTGGATTTTTATATATCAAAACTGCAAAACTGTACTTTATCCATGAAACTTCTGGTGACCAAAAATAAGATTCATATTAGATGTGTAATAGCTCCAAAGGCAAAAACCATCTGTAGAACTGAAGAAAAACTTTCTCTCACCTTCCTCTTTAGCACCTCTAATAAATGCTCCTATGGCACCAAGATAACCCTCGTGACGGAGAAATAAGGCATTTATCTCACCCTAGTAATAATATATAAATAGCGCCTGTTTGGGAGGGTAACAGTTGAAATTGACACCTCAAGAAAACCATTTTCAACCGACGCGAAGCAGAGGTTGACAATGGTTTTCGAGGGGTGTCAATTTCAACTGTTATCCTCTCAAACAGGCTCTATCTAATTTATTATACTGAATGTCTTAATTTAAAGAAATTTTTACTGCTTTTATATAGAAATGGCGTGAACTTTGAGACGAACTGTATGCACCATAATTTTAATCGCATGTTACAATTTGTTGTGTTACCCGTTGCCGAATTGTGTTACCCATTGCCAAGTGTGTTGCTAACGCTGAGGGTATTAGAACGGATTATCAATTGCGTCTAAACCAATCAGATTTCAGTATATATCATAAATTATAATAACAACAAATTTATATTTACAAATGCATATTGTTAATTCATTTTCTTTTTAATCTGGCAAAATAAATATACTTTAGCTACGTGGATAAATATTATATCATTTATGCATGCATTCGTCAACACTGAAAAAACATGTGTCAGCTATTTCTACATCTATTTAACCTATGATGAATCTATTCTGATATATTAAATGCACGTAAGCTTACTTTTGACCAGAAATTGATGGCGTACGTGATGGTATGCATAGTAAGAGGATGACCCCTGATGAAGTAACCCCCAAAGTAGATTTTGTTGAGACTGTGTAGTTTAGCGTGGAGATAGGCAATCTGTCCAATGTCATTGCTGATAGACAACAGAAGACTCCGTGCAATGTCTGCCTCCTTAAATCCAGTTTCTTGATCTTCTACAAAGCAAAAAAAATTACTGATTAATAGGAAAGGAAAACTATGGTACATACTGTCATTTAATTTCAGATAAAACAAGATGTCTGTGAGCCAATGCTTACTAGTGATACCCCCGCTCTGATGTGAATATGCAAAATAAGCAAAGTCGACATTTAACAGAAAGCTGGCATCCGATTGGTACAGAAATATATCCCACAATATAGCATGCCTAAACAAATAGTGTGTTAAAATTTCAAGCATCTGCGATAAATAGCTGCTGAGAAATCTTTGAGGAAAATTTGTTTGAAAATTTTGGCTAAAATAAACAAAGTACTCATTTAACAGGAAGTTGACATCCGATTGGTACAAAAATATACCCCATGATATGGCATGCCTTAACAAACACTGTGTAAAAATTTCAAGCATCTGCGATAAATAGTTGCTGAGATAAATGCGACAGAAATTTTTGTTACAGACGGACAGACAGACACACAAGGGTAAAACAGTATACCCCCTCTCCTTCGGAGCGGGGGTATAAAAAATTGAAATTTAGCTTAATAAAAGAGAAAAATGTGATTTTTCATACAGGAAATTTAAATAAAATTATTACTCTTTTCTATAGCTAAAATATACAAGTACATGAGATAATTGGTAATTTATTGCATCAAAATAGTCCAACAGGAGCAGTCAAAAATACACAGCCAGCTTTTGATTAGATATTTAATTAGTTATGCTAAAAATCATAATTTTTTATCCTGCTTCAGAAAACATGATTTATTTACACACCTGATTTTTTAGGAGATCTGGCTGCCTTCCCAAAACTGCTGGCTATGATGTCCCCAGAGAGCCCAATAGAGGAGTAGGCACCCCCATAAATGTCCTTTACTAGCATATCCACCTCTCTGTGGTCCCCCTGCTCTGCTAACTCCAAAAGGTCATCAAATGTCTGTAGATTGATCAAGGTATATTTTTGTTAAGCTAGACTTCTTGTTACATGTAACACATAAATTATCTTCGCTAGCAAAGGGTTTTCGGTCCATTCCACTCCCCATAAATGGAAAGTAGAGTGGTCTGAATTTATGGGGAGAGGATTGGACTGAAAACCCTTGGCTAGCAAAGATGCACTTAAATATACCTACTCTAATTTCATCCCACACCATTCAAGCTTCTCCATGACACCCAGTAAATGTTTTAAGAATGTTTAAAAATGCTTCATACATTTATTTGACAGTAAGCAGGATGTATAATTCAAATTCTTTTTGTTTCAAATTTGTGCTTATCCCTAAAAGTTAATGGTGATAAGAGAACTCAATCACCAGGCATCTCTGATGTTTACCTTGGCTTTGGTAAGAAGTGATCCCAGGCCCCAGAATGTGCCGCCCCCAGTTGAAGTTCCTCCAATTCTCTGATAAGTGTCTTCTGACTCAACCTTCAGTGATAAAAGAGTTTTCTTTTGATTTCTTTCCTCACATAAAATTTACCTGCTGTATTATATTCCCTGGTCTTTTATTTGTTATTTGCCCACAAATAGTTCTCTTATGAATTTCAAATGTCCAATAAACCTAAAATTATCTTTTTATTTCTCTCTGAATTCATTGTAATGTGTAAACAGCATTTTGTTTTAAAACTTTTTCCATACCTGTTAACCCTCCCGCATTGCGCGGGAGACTCCCGCAAAACGGCCTAAAAATCTAAGATCTCCCACATCCAACCTATCTCCCGCGCGGGAGACAAATTTCTCCCGCAATCGTATTTGTCTCCCCCATACCCCCCCCCCCCCAATTCTGAATCTTTACATGCAAATTTCAACAACCACTGCGGGTTTTTCTCTGATTTTGAGCTCAAAAAGCTGCTGTGTAGCTTGAATATATCAAAATCCATCCAAGTACTGTCTACCGTGATCATAGTATGGCAAGTTTACTTTTTACGATTACTTCCGGTTTTGACTTAAATCAGTTACGTATTTACATGTAGTTATGCATAGGCCTTATAAAAAAAATAAGTAAAAGCTTAAAACATCTTGATTTTACTCTGTAACTCCAAAGAAAACAATACAAAGCCAGTGGTGTCACTTAACAGGTGCACAGGTAAAGCACCCAAGCCACGTGCAGTGAGTCGTGACTAATTCTGTCTGGCCAGCACAGTCGGTAAAAGTCAAAGTGAGTTTGGAACACTGAGTGTTTATACAAGCTACCAATAAAGTGAAGCTCGAGGAAAAAGTGTAAAAGCATTTCACATGAGTTTTTAAAGTTTATAGTACCGGTACTATGAATTACAGGGATGCTATAGACATTACAACAGAGATCATTTTTAAATGATACTGGAGAAATACATGTTAAAATTGTTTTGTGAATTAAAAATCTATCCTATATATAAGGCAAAAAATAATTTTAATGAATATTATTTTCTGGTAATTTCTTAACTGGGTTTCACTGCAAATTCAAAATAGGCAGAATAAATTTTCTGTGTTTACCCTAGATGTCAGCATGCAGTGATGGTTCAATACTGGACAATAGAGAGACTTAATATAAAAAGTGGCACTATTGACTTCTTGTATTGTACCATGCAAACAAAATCATAGTTTTCTGAACTTGTATAGCAACACAAGTTGTAATTGCACACTGGTAGTCATAGAAATAATAAAATTTAAAATGATTGCAAATGCATTAATTACAATGGTAAAATAAGGTATCTAACAGTATTTTTAATATATATTTGCATTTCACGTGAAAAAACGTCGTTTACGCAAAATCTCCCCCTTAGCCAAGTTGGTAAGGGGGAGATTCTCCCACATAACAGCTTTGAAAGGTTAACAGGTATGTTTTTCTGAAACAAAAAGGTAGGCATTTACCTTGATTAAACTGACACCAGATCCAATGTTGACCAGGAGAAAAGGAAATATGTCTCTGCTGACCCCCTGAAACTTGTAGGTTGGTTCTGTATGTCTCTGGTACAGAAATGCCTCGTCTGGAATGTTCTTCAGTAAAAAATTACATCCCTCTATCAGACAGGACATTTCATCCTCTTTTTCAACCCTAGAATGAATGACAATGATCACTTTATCCCAGCTGTCATCTACGTGATATATACATGATTCACTAATGTACGTTCTCTATTCATTCAGACAACAAATTCCTTCCTTGCCTTTAATGGGAGTTCTTGTTCTATAGATATTTGGACTAAACTGTGGCTAGAATATTGTATCTTTTAGAAAATGTGAGATAATAGCATCATATTTTTGGAAATTTATTGTAAAAACATGTAAAACTTTCAAAAGTTACATTATTCGATAAAAGGGTATGTAGCTAATCCATTCGTCACCCTATGTGATAAATTTATTTGCAAAAACCAATGATAAGTAAACATTTTCATAATTATTTATTAATTCTGAAATATTTGAATGTTGCTATATTTGAGTTCTCCTGTTTGAAATCACTGACACTACACCAAATCAAACTATCAATTGGGAAAAGAACAATAGTTTTCGGATCAGATGTAGATGCACACTACTTACGAGATAAGAACAAATAAATTGCCAGAAAAAAAAAATGTAGAAAAAAAACCTTATTGTGACATCACCCAGCATAGGCACTTCGTCAAGATGAAAACTGTATTGAATACATATGCCTAGGCCTATTTCTTACCTGACCTGGGAAAAATAAATCACAACTTACACAACTCCGAGTTTTGAAGCTAGAAGGTCCTTGTATTTGTGTGCTCCACCCCCAGTGACATGGATAGTTTTGTTCTGACTGAGGGAATCTCCCAACTTCTGTTGTATGAAATCTAAACAAGACTCTATGAACTTTGTCTCAAACTTGACAAAATGGAGGCGATCTATGTACTCATCCTCCTCACACACTTCATATATGTGTTGACTTGGGCTGCTCTCAGTGGACTTAAATCAAGAGAAAACACAATAGCATTTTCTTAATGAATAAATGATTATCTATAACTTAAAGCATAACAATGCAGACACACAATGTGATTTTTCATCTGATTTTAAATCAACTTGCTATATAAGTAAGTCAACTGGAGTCAATCGTTGAGATGGTCACAAAATACGATTTCACAATAAATTTTATTTTAACAATAATTATAATTTTTATACAGGTAAATTCATTCCTACGCAATGAATTGAAATCAATTGGAATTCACAATCAGATTTTTTAATCAACTTTCAGACTTTGCTCTCTTGACTAAGATGCACCAGTCACATGCTATGATTTTAGTCGAAAGTCAAAAGGATGAGAGAATCTAATGGTAAATCTGATGACAAATCGCATCATGTGACCACCCTTAAAGTGTGGTGTAAATCATTCAAACATTAGTTTAAAACTACTGGCAATACCTACCTCATTTCTGTCAAGTACCTGTGACATTCGTCTGTGTATTCTTGAACAGTATGCCAGTTTGGCTAGTGAGCCACCTGCATGGTAAAAATGAATAACTAAAAATAAGTTTTTAAAAAATGCTGAATGATTCAAGGTGCCTCTACACACTGCGACAAATCATTATGATAGTTTTTAAAGTCGCAACACAGAGAATTAAATGTCTTTCCTCAAATCAATTACAAAGACCATATTCCTAAACAATGTACACGATCAATAAAGATCAATATTGTGTTTAACTGTCAGTATTATGGAGGTAAAGACTGGTCTATTTCATTACATGTATATTCTTTATTTTTATCACATTCATATTTGCAGGCATCCTTTTGAAATTAACAGTTAAATCATATCATATCAGATCTGACAGATGTTAGAACAGCTGTAGAATGCAATAAAATCTGTTGTGATTGACAAAAATGTACTGCTCACACTTACCAATATCTAAAGCCAAACATCGTGCATTATTCAAATTTCGAAAAATCTGTTCATTGGGGAGGTTAATACTTCTGGCATACGATTTTTCTGTCATGGTGCAAGAAATCGGTCAGTATTTTCCAACTAACGTAAACCTTACGAACCACACTAGGTTTTGCAATAAAAGTTAATGCATTTTGATTAATATCATTCAATAAATCACCGAGAATTTAGAATGTAAACATTGCATTGCAATATATCTCATCAAAATGCAATACAAAAGAAAACCGCGAGCCCGATTGTTATATCTTAGAACCGATCCCGCAAGATTTTAGTACCTTGCATGCGCGGATCAAGAAAAAAATTCTAGGGGTGGATGTGGGTGGGTGGGGGTATAGGGGTCCAAGGTATATTTGTGTTTGCCAGGGGAATTGAGTCCAAATCATTCTTGGTAGTTTTACAATAGGAATTTATTAAGTTTGAGTTTTCCGGGGAGGGGGGTTACTTTCCTTACAAAATAAATAAAATGTACACTTGTATATCTGGCCTCACAACTGATTGCATCGGCTAGTGATATGTACATTCTGCGTTTGAAAGCAGCAGAGGTTTTTACAATTCAAGTTTTATTAAAATAAATTTTAATTAAAAATTGTACTTTTAAAAAATATCTTCAAGTTATGACGCAATGCTCACTATATACCTTCATAGCCCGCATGGATTATCAAAGATAGCATTTTATTGTTTATATAATTTACGTTTTTATTGCAATAAATTATTTAATTAATCATAGAGTAGAAAAATGTGACTGAATTATTGTTATCGTACATCAGAACGTTAACTTTATAAAAGCTAGAATAACCAAGTTTTCATATATGAGAAATTACATGTAAGTGTGACATCATCATGATTATTTCGTGCAGTCCGTGATTTTTCTAACGCTGCTGAAGCTTTCGACCGATTGGCAAATTGGTTTGAACTAGATTGTGCATATTTTAGCCCTGTCAGTATCTATATCGCTGTGAATTAAGAGAGTGGTAATTTAAAAAAACACAACATCTTCCTGTCCAATTGCTAGTAAATGTACATGTAATTAACGAAAAAAATATACACTGTATATGCGTTCATCAAAATAAGAATAAAAAAAAGAATAAAAATGTAATACGTAAAATAATTGTTAAGTTATTGAACACTTCTTAATCAATTAATATAATAATAATGATATCTATAAATATCAGTTCTATATTTCTCAGACAACCAGTGATTGGAAACGCTCTAGTTTATAGGATGATGTTGCTGGTTTTAGTAACATGCGTTAGCACTAATCCAACTGGTGGCTTATTTCTTTTATAGGCCAGTATCACATGTACTTTTTTCCGTCGACAAACTCATTTAACATTTATTTTTCTTAAATGTCTTAAATATATTCTTAATCCACTATTGCGAAACTTTTTATATAATTTCTAAGATCATGTTATGAAATCATGCAATCTGAAGTAAATTAGCAGCTCTGATATATGGAATGCCATAGCTGCCTTAAGGTCAATTTCATATTATATGAATTGGTATATTTTTTATATGCAATATTAATATCATTATATGCAGTGCTAACATCATTATATGCAGTGCTAACATCATTATATACTGTTATTTCACCATTATATTCAGGGGTAAAATCTTTATATGAAGTGGTAACATTATTACGTTATGTCGTAAGATCATTATGTGCAGTAGTTTATTCATTATGTGCTATGAATAAATCTTTATATGATATGATAAACTCATTTCATACAGAGCTAAACTCATAATGAACTATTGTTCAAACGTTATGTTATATGGTACACTCTTCATGTGCAGTTGCAAAATCTTTTTATGCAGTGCAACTTCTTGACATTAGGTGATAAGTTCATTATATGCAGTACTAACATCATGTTATGGTGTATTAAAACCATTATGTATGGTGGTAAAACCTTTATGTATTGTGGTGAAAGCTTTACATGCAATTGTAAATCCTTTATATGATGTGACAATTTTATAAAATGCCGTTGTTGAGTCATTATATTTTGAGGTCAGTTCTTTACATGATATGATCATTTCATTATATGGAGTGGTAACTTCTTTATATGCAGTCGTAACTCTTTATGATGAGGTTGTAAACTGGTTCTCGCTGAAAAGTTTTAATGGGGAGGAGGTCCAGTTTTATTTTGAAAAAGATGCCGCGCAGCGTTCATTGTGACGATGCACATTTCCTGGTCAACTTGTTGTTTGTTTTGAAGAGAGAGAGAGAGAGAGAGAGAGAGAGAGAGAGAGAGAGAGAGAGAGAGAGAGAGAGAGAGAGAGAGAGAGAGAGAGATAGATTCTCTGTTCTTGATACATCGATGTGTGATAAATCGAATGAATTTTTAGTAGAGTACGCGTTTAATTTTAAAAGTAAAATAAATGTCAAAAAATGATTGTACTTTGTAGAAATTTAATACCCCCTCTGCTTCTAGATCCGCGCATACAGTTAGGAAGATCACTTTATGTATCTTGATATTAACATAGAACATTTGATTTCTACTTGCTATCGTGTTTTAAATATGTATGTAATTCTTTGGAGCTTTTTGAATTAATAAATCTAATTCTGTCTCTTCAAAAACGTTTAAATTGAGGAGTTACTTTGCTCTTGATTGTTATTTAAAATAATTTTAATAGCATCCATATAAACCGTGGTGCTTGGAACAAACTTATCCGTATTTTGCTGATTCATACATTATTACACGGATGTCGAACAATATGTATATATATTTTGAAAACGACATATTTTACCAAAAAAAAAATATATTAACTTTATCGATTAATGCGTTACTTCCTCGTTCAGCAGCAAATGTTTTAGCTGCAGATCTGTAGCTCTCTGGTTGAAAAAATTCGGATAACAATACAGATCTGTAGCTCTCTGGTTGAAAAAATTCGGATAGACAATTTTGTCTATCCGAATTTTTTCAACCAGAGAGCTACAGATCTGCAGCTACAAATGTTTATAATGTGAACAAAGTCGGTAACGTTGAAAAAATCAGCACACATGTAAAATATTACAATTACGTTTTGAAACTTATTTAACCCGACATCATTTATTTTCAAAACCATCGGAATAGGGGTATTACCTTTTCAAAAATTAATTTTAAAAATACCAAGCTGTTAGTCGCGGTGATTATTCGATATTCGGACATCCTGCGTAACCACTCGGCTATACTAGACACGATGAAGTTTGCTAAGATTTAAAACACCGTTTTTTAACTTCGGCTTTTTTTTTTCGAAGTTTAATCTTTAAAAATATGCCTCTTTGAAACGAAAATCGGAAATGCCATGAAACCAGTCACATTTTTCAGTGAAACCATTTTACAATGTGTTTAATGCATGGGTTCTTGAACGGGGGTGGGTCGCGGGGAGGACCCCGCCCCAGAAAAATTAAAATTTCCATGAAATTACCAAAAATTTGCCTCGGACCTACCTCCCCCACCCCTTCGGCAAACTTCAGTATTCATCGCACCCCCCCCCCCCTGAAAATTTTGTATTGATCCGCGTATAAAATGGTCCTATAAAAATGATATGAAGATATCTGCAACAGCTTTATGGAAAATAGCACAGGAACTGCAACACCTTCTTTGTAGGATTTAAAATACAAAAATACATGCCCGGTGAGCTTAAATTTTATACAGTGGATGAAACAACCATAAAAAGAGGTTAAGACCAACCAATTTCTTTATTATTTCTTAAAAATCAAATTAATTTTATGAAAAATGAAAAATAATTTTTATCTATGTCTATGAATAAAAATTTGTCTATTCCTTTTGTGTTGGAGGCATTAATCAGCGAGGACTAGCATCTACCTGGTACATTGAAACAAAGGTCTTTCGGCTTTGATTTTAAAACGCTTGCTTCAGTTTTTGTAATTTCTTTTACTTTTAAATTAAAAGCATACAGTACTCTACTACTAATACATTCGATTTTTCACACAAAATGGGTTCAATGATTGATATTATGATATCGATATTAAAGGACAGATAAACTCTCTCTCTCTCTCTCTCTCTCTCTCTCTCTCTCTCTCTCTCTCTCTCTCTCTCTCTCTTCAAAACAAACGACAAGTTGACCAGGAAATGTGCATCGTCACAACGAACGCGGCATCTTTTTAAAAATAAAACTGGACCTCTTCCCCATTAAAACTTTTCAGCGAGAACCAGTTTACAACCTCATCATAAAGAGTTACGACTGCATATAAAGAAGTTACCACTCCATATAATGAAATGACCACATCATGTAAAGAACTAACCTCATAATATAATGACTCAACAACGGCATATTATAAAATTGTCACATCATATAAAGGATTTACAATTCATGTAAAGCTTTCACCACAATATATAAAGGTTTTACCACCATACATAATGGTTTTAATACACCATAACATGATGTTAGTACTGCATATAATGAACTTATCACCTAATGTCAAGAAGTTGCACTGCATAAAAGGATTTGCAACTGCACATGAAGAGTGTACCATATAACATAACGATTGAACAATAGTTCATTATGAGTTTAGCTCTGTATGAAATGAGTTTATCATATCATATAAAGATTTATTTATCGCATATAATGAATACACTACTGCACATAATGATCTTACGACATAACGTAATGATGTTACCACTTCATATAAAGATTTTACCCCTGAATATAATGGTGAAATAACAGTATATAATGATGTTAGCACTGCATATAATGATGTTAGTACTGCATATAATGATGTTAACACTGCATGTAATGATGTTACCACTGCATATAATGATATAACTATTGCATATAAATAAAATACCAGTTCATATAATATGAAATTGACCTTAAGGCAGCTATGGCGTTCCATACTGATACGCTTCGGTAGCGTATCAGAATGGCTGGTTTTAATCAGATTATAAAATCATGCTATTACTTATTTGTGCATGCGTAAGTACCCCACGCAATTAGCCTTCTCGAGATCCCCTTCATCACAAAGTTCATAATAAGGCATGAATTAATAGAGTATCAATCCAGCGGATAGGTCCACGAACAATAAGAACATGCAACATTAACACGTGAAATTAATGTGACAAATCACGTGAATTACAAATATTCGTGCGCTAAATATTGTTTAACTCATAACCATAGTTCCTTTAACTTTTTTCAAAAAATATAGATTTTGATGTGTTGGCTGTTGCTAAAATCAAACTAGAACAAACTACTTGTGTCACGTTACATTTCGAGTTACCTATATGAGTACAGCAAACGTCGGTTGTGAACAATGGTCTAAGGAAATTGTTTTTCTGTAGGACCGGATAGCAAAATGTTGCTCACAGCCTAAGACGTTGGGTAACTTTAAAAAATGAATATTAACTAATCTACTGCGTAAAATAGACTTTTTACTTAATATTATTTATGTATCTAAAGAGCGTGACATGTGAGATGTTATATACATTTAAATCCCAATTGATTCGTGTCGATAATTCCTACAAACGTACCACCTTGTGCACCCACTTTCTTAGTATGCTGAAATCCGATTATACGTACAGGAAGATACGGAAACAAGCTAGACGTGTGTTAACTAATAAATAAAACTGTGTGCATTGTATATACACATCTAAAATGCATACCGCTGTATTACACGCATACATTCAATGTAAACATATTTTAAAAGTTAAAGTTTAAAGGTTACCTTACAGGGCTAATTTTTGTAAATACATGTATCTGATACATAAATTTTTTTTGATTAAATAATCACATGATATTTTCAAAAGTATACAATATAAGTGCAAAATATTTATTTTGATTAAACAAAAATTTCATCCTTTAAAATTCTGTTTACTATTCTTTAAAAAAAAGGGGGGGTTGGGGTTGGAGTCTCCTATATAGAGTACGTAAAACAGAATTTGAAGAACAAAAAAGATTTTTTAACAGATAATAAGTCATGCCCACTTTGTTCTGAATGGTTAACAAATAGGCTATTTTCAATAATTAATACGCAAGTCTTTTTGTTCAGCATTACTATTATTTTTTTTTATGTATCTATTGGGTTTGCTGTTGTTAACAATCACAAGAATTATTGCAATTTATAATAAGAGGCTGCCAGGTCGGTTTACTGTAAACGTATATAAGATTTTTTCTAAATTTATGACCATACCTGTCGGAACCGGGGGGGGGGGGGCAAGGGGGGGGGGGGTTAGCCCCCCCCCCCCCACCACACACATTTTATGCAAAGTTAGACCTATCCATTAGGAACATAAAATCAGGGAGGGTTAAGCCCCCCTACACTTTTTATCGCAGCAAACAAAATTGTTCCAAGATTTAGGTATACTAGCCCCCCCCCCCCCCATTAGGAATTTCATGATTATGGATTTTTTTTTAGCAGGGTAACATGGGAGTCCATAAGTATATAAGTATACAAGAGCCCCCCCCTCCCCCTTACGGATTAGGGATTTCATGATTTGGCAGGTAAGATTGCAGTTTGGGTATTCTACTCCCCTATCCCACAGATTAGGATTTTTATAATTTTGGGATTTATTTTTTTTGTCAAGATATCTGATGATTAGTCTAGCCCCCCCACCACCACTTTCAATTAGCTTCCGACGCCTCTGCCTGTAATTAATAAGTACATTGTATATAAGAATGTCAAATTATTTAACACATCTTTCTCATAAATATCCATATTTCTCAGACCACCAATGGTGCTGGAAAATCCTCTATTTTTATAGGATGATGTTGCTGGTTGTAGTAACATGCGTTAGCACTAATCCAACTGGTGGCTTATTTCTTTTATAGGCCAGTATCACATGTACTTTTTTTTTATTGTGAACAAACTCAATAAACGTTTGTTTATTCGTAAATATTTGCAATATATTTCCAATCCACCAATATTATTGCGAAACCCTTTAATTTCTAAGTTAATTTAGTTACTAAGATTATATGCTGTTACTTATAGGTGCAAGCGTAAGTATTAATGTAATGATCTCCTTCGTCACAAAGTCAAAATAGGGCGTGGATTATCACTCCAGTGGGTTGGCCCACGGTCAATAAGAAAATGTGACATTGACCTGGTGTTTCTCGCAATGAATTCATCATTTCTTGCTTGGTATTGATAAAAAGATGTTCGAATAGATCTGTTTCACAAAAAGATTTAGCGGCCATTAAAACAAATTCGACTTGGTTTCCATTAAAACGTGTAGTGAATAAAGGGTTATTTTCAGGTATTTTGTACGTCAAAAACAAACACCCCCCCCCCCCCAAAAAAAAAAGAAACAAACACCCAACACCCCCCAATATTAGAAATCAAACCAAAAACACGGAAATAAAGAAACCCCTGCCCAAAGAAAAACAATTTGATTTTAGTGACACTTGTGTCATACTACATACAAATGACTTTGTCTTATCCATTTCCTTTGTTTAATTTCAAAGGAAAATCAATGATAATATTTATGAGTGAATAACCTTTGCATTTATTTATTAGACAGATACTAATTTGTTCAGAAAATTGCCAGTTTAATATGGAATCCCTTCAATTATTGAGTGGGGTATCAGCACAACATCTTGTGTATTATTTATATATATACATGTCATAGAGTGTGGAGCGGATACGATGCCCTGTGGTACCAGACGTCTAATTTATAAGATGTCATGCATTTTTACCGTTGGGCTCTCTAACAACTTTAAAGTTTTTATGTCAACCACTTCTGCGTTTTTTCAATAAAACCATATTTAAATTGGATTTAACTTGATACAAAAACTCAGCTTGACAAGATTACATGTACTTATGAAACAGTTGCATATTCTCTCTCTCTCTCTCTCTCTCTCTCTCAACCACAGAGATAAAAAGCCTGATCAATACGTTCTTCTTCTTTAAAAAGATGCATATATAGTGAATCCATAGATCCCACGCTCTTAGGCGTCTTATTAATATCTTATTTCAACGCCACAAACCTTGCAATGTTGTAGTTTTCTTTAGATCGAAGGACTTTCGCTTTTCAAAAGTATAAACATGCCAATGGTCTTTTTATTAAAAATTAGTTGGGTATGTATTTGGGAATGCTTTATGAAAGAAATTCTCTACTTAAGGTGAACTATAGACATTACTGGACGAAAATATATTAGATACTAATATCATGCATTTTATTCACAACAAATATTACTTTCTAAAGTGTCTTGCTCGCAACCAAAACAGATCTTCAAATATCTCCTAAAGTAAATTAAATAAATTAAAAAAAAACTATTAAGAGCATATTTCTTTTTTTATTCGACGAAATATATTTTGGAAATGATATTTTAACAATCCGTTAAAAAAATTTTTGTATGTTGTACCATCCACCTTAAATTCAGCTTTTTTACATGTATAAAACACACGCAGCTCGTTAGGATAGACATGAAATAGTAATTTATCTTTTATCATATCCATTATAATTACTGTGAATTTGTTTAAGATTTCAAGGTTTTATTTAATTACATACGATCATTGTCAGCGTTGACCAGTCTTAACTATGACAAATATATATTGTTCTTATTCAATATGAAGATTATATAACGGCACGTACCATATGATGTGGCAATCTTTTGGATCTACGGGCAGGTATATCAATAAAATGCAGTTAATAAGCCAGTGAGATGTCGTCCCGAATAAGCGACTTTCACTGACCTCATGTACATGTATATGTCTTTCTCATCGACACTTCTCTCGCACACAATATGCAAAACTTGTTTGCAGCATTCTAACTGCAAAATGAAGAAAGTATGCGACACATATCTCTACGTTATCGGAAGATGTTAAAACATATTTTGATGAAGAGGAAAACTGGCCTACACAGATAAAATTTTTTTTTACCAAAGTCACAAGATTATTTTCTCAAAACATTCTTAATTTATTTTTATCATTAAAGAATACTTCCATCAACACCTACATAGGTAACAAAAGTAACAAAGAATAAATTATATAAACGATTTCTAAAGATAATACATATCTATTGGAGGACAGGTCATAGTTGCTAATATGTATTCAACCAATCGGAAATAAAAGAGGTGTGGTATAAAAGTATATAAGACTGATATATCAGTTTGCTTTTCATCACACTTTACAAGACACAAACTTATCAATCATGAACGGAAGGCAGCGAGTCGTCATTGAAAGAAGTCTTCGCATTGGAGTGTTGGGGGCAAAGGAAGTCGGGAAAACATCAATGATCACCCGTTTACTGAAGAGAAGATTTCCAGACAAATACAGTCCAACGATTGAAACATTGTTCCGTTACGACATCCAAACCTCTGAAAAGAAATTCACCAAACTGGAGATTTTGGATACGGCGGGTAACTTCGAGTTTCCGGACATGTTGAGAAAAGCTGTCAGATCTTGCCATGCTTTTGTTTTGGTTTTTGACTTGAGCGACCCCGTGCGGACATTTCGGGAAGTCGAAACATTGAGACAATTTATTCATGAAGAGAGAAGTGGAGAATCTGTCCCTATTATTGTCATCGGTAACAAGTCTGATTCAGTCGTTATGGAAGACGTTGTAGAGAACACAATTATTGATGCCATTGTATCAATAGACTGGGGCTGTACCTATCTTACAACATCCGCAAAATGTGACAACAATATTTCGGACGTTTATAAGGCTGTTTGCAAAGAACTTGATATTAAGTCTTTACAAGATATAGGTGTGGTTCAGCGCAGTAAAGATGCTACTCAAAAGATTGTTAAAACCAAACGTATTTCTTTACTGAAAAGAAGACTTTCAGTAAAATCATTCTAATCATAATAAAATTATTTTTGATTTAGAATATAGTGTTTTGTTTTATTGTTGACTAAGTTGGTTTTTCTTTGCGAAATTACAACGCGATGAGGATAAAAAAAAATGCAAAAATTTCGTGACAATTTAATTAAAATACGATTTATTTGGCGATTCGTGAAAAATAAGACGGTCGCAACATTGCAGAAAAAAAAAATATATGATGCGCGATATTTTTCTGCATTGATTGTTACCTTCAAAGACATGAATCATCAAAGAAAGCATTTTATTTATATCTATATATATCGTATTAATATCTTATTTCAACGCCACAAACCTTGCAATGTGGTAGTTTCCTTTAGATCGAAGGACTTTCGCTTTTCAAAAGTATAAACATGCTAATGGTCTTTTTATTAAAAATTAGTTGGGTATGTATTTGGGAATGATTTTTGAAAGAAATTCTCTACTTAAGGTGAACTATAGACATGACTGGACGAAAATATATTAGATACTTATATCATGCATTTTATTCACAACAAATATTATTTTCTAAAGTGTCTTGCTCGCAACCAAAACAGATCTTCAAATATCTCCTATAGTAAATTAAAGAAATTAAAAAAACAAACAAACTATTAAGAGCATATTTCTTTCTTAATTCGACGAAATATATTTTCAAAAAGATATTTTAACGATCCATTAAATAATTTTTTGTTGCACCATTCCACCTTAAATTCAGCTTTTGTTACATGTATAAAACACACGCAGCTCGTTAGGATAGACATGAAATAGTAATTTATCTTTTCTTATATCCATTATAATTACTGTGAATTTGTTTAATATTTCAAGGTTTTATTTAATTACATATGACCATTGTCAGTGTTAACCAGTCTTAATCATGACAAATATATATTGTTCTTATTCAATATGAAGATTAACGGCACGTACCATATGATGTGGCAATCTTTTGGATCTACGGGCAGCAATATCAATAAAATGCAGTTCATAAGCCAGTGAGATGTCGTCCCCAATAAGAGACTTTCACTGACCTCATGTACATGTATATGTCTTTCTCATCGACACTTCTCTCGCACACAATATGCAAAACTTGTTTGCAGCATTCTAACCGCAAAATGAAGAAAGTATGCGACACATATCTATACGTTATCGGAAGATGTTAAAACATATTTTGATGAAGAGGAAAACTGGCCTACACAGCATAGGTAACAAAAGTAACAAAGAATAAATTATATAAACGATTTCTAAAGATAATACATATCTATTGGAGGACAGGTCATAGTTGCTAATTTGTATTCAACCAATCGGAAATAAAAGAGGTGTGGTATAAAAGTATATATAAGACTGATATATCAGTTTGCTTTTCATCACGCTTTACAAGACACAAACTTATCAATCATGAACGGAAGGCAGCGAGTCGTCATTGAAAGAAGTCTTCGCATTGGAGTGTTGGGGGCAAAGGAAGTCGGGAAAACATCAATGATCACCCGTTTACTGAAGAGAAGATTTCCAGACAAATACAGTCCAACGATTGAAACATTGTTCCGATACGACATCCAAACCTCTGAAAACAAATTCACCAAACTGGAGATTCTGGATACGGCGGGTAACCTCGAGTTTCCGGACATGTTGAGAAAAGCTGTCAGATCTTGCCATGCTTTTGTTTTGGTTTTTGACTTGAGCGACCCCGTGCGGACATTTCGGGAAGTCGAAACATTGAGACAATTAATTCATGAAGAGAGAAGTGGAGAATCTGTCCCTTTAATTGTCATCGGTAACAAGTCTGATTCAGTCGTCATGGAAGACGTTGTAGAGAACACAATTATTGATGCCATTGTATCAATAGACTGGGGCTGTACCTATCTTACAACATCCGCAAAATGTGACACCAATATTTCAGACGTTTATAAGGCTGTTTGCAAAGAACTTGATATTAAGTCTTTACAAGATATAGGTGTGGTTCAGCGCAGTAAAGATGCTACTCAAAAGATTGTTAAAACCAAACGTGTTTCTTTACTGAAAAGAAAACTTTCAGTAAAATCATTCTAATCATAATAAAATTATTTTTGATTTAGAATATAGTGTTTTGTTTTATTGTTGACTAAGTTGGTTTTTCTTTGCGAAATTACAACGCAATGAGGATAAAAAAAAATTGCAGAAATTTGAGACAATTTAATAAAAAAATACATGATGCGCGATATTTCTGCATTGATTGCTACCTTCAAAGACATGAATCATCAAAGAAAGCATTTTATTGTTTATATATAAATATATAAATATATATCGTATTAATATCTTATTTCAACGCCACAAACCTTGCAATGTGGTAGTTTCCTTTAGATCGAAGGACTTTCGCTTTTCAAAAGTATAAACATGCCAATGGTCTTTTTATTAAAAATTAGTTGGGTATGTATTTGGGAATGATTTTTGAAAGAAATTCTCTACTTAAGGTGAACTATAGACATTACTGGACGAAAATATATTTGATACTAATATCATGCATTTTATTCACAACAAATATTACTTTCTAAAGTGTCTTGCTCGCAACCAAAACAGATCTTCAAATATCTCCTAAAGTAAATTAAATAAATTAAAAAAAAAACTATTAAGAGCATATTTCTTTTTCTATTCGACGAAATATATTTTGGAAATGATATTTTAACGATCCGTTAAAAAAAATTTTTGTATGTTGTACCATCCACCTTAAATTCAGCTTTTTTACATGTATAAAACACACGCAGCTCGTTAGGATAGACATGAAATAGTAATTCATCTTTTATCATATCCATTATAATTACTGTGAATTTGTTTAAGATTTCAAGGTTTTATTTAATTACATACGATCATTGTCAGCGTTGACCAGTCTTAACTATGACAAATATATATTGTTCTTATTCAATATGAAGATTAACGGCACGTACCATATGATGCGGCAATCTTTTGGATCTACGGGCAGGTATATCAATAAAATGCAGTTAATAAGCCAGTGAGATGTCGTCCCGAATAAGCGACTTTCACTGACCTCATGTACATGTATATGTCTTTCTCATCGACACTTCTTTCGCACACAATATGCAAAACTTGTTTGCAGCATTCTAACCGCAAAATGAAGAAAGTATGCGACACATATCTCTACGTTATCGGAAGATGTTAAAAAATATTTTGATGAAGAGGAAAACTGGACTACACAGATAAAATTTTTTTTTACCAAAGTCACAAGATTATTTTCTCAAAACATTCTTAATTTATTTTTATCATTAAAGAATACTTCCATCAACACCTACATAGGTAACAAAAGTAACAAAGAATAAATTATATAAACGATTTCTAAAGATAATACATATCTATTGGAGGACAGGTCATAGTTGCTAATATGTATTCAACCAATCGGAAATAAAAGAGGTGTGGTATAAAAGTATATAAGACTGATATATCAGTTTGCTTTTCATCACGCTTTACAAGACACAAACTTATCAATCATGAACGGAAGGCAGCGAGTCGTCATTGAAAGAAGTCTTCGCATTGGAGTGTTGGGAGCAAAGGAAGTCGGGAAAACATCAATGATCACCCGTTTACTGAAGAGAAGATTTCCAGACAAATTCAGTCCAACGATTGAAACATTGTTCCGATACGACATCCAAACCTCTGAAAACAAATTCACCAAACTGGAGATTCTGGATACGGCGGGTAACCTCGAGTTTCCGGACATGTTGAGAAAAGCTGTCAGATCTTGTCATGCTTTTGTTTTGGTTTTTGACTTGAGCGACCCCGTGCGGACATTTCGGGAAGTCGAAACATTGAGACAATTAATTCATGAAGAGAGAAGTGGAGAATCTGTCCCTTTAATTGTCATCGGTAACAAGTCTGATTCAGTCGTCATGGAAGACGTTGTAGAGAACACAATTATTGATGCCATTGTATCAATAGACTGGGGCTGTACCTATCTTACAACATCCGCAAAATGTGACACCAATATTTCAGACGTTTATAAGGCTGTTTGCAAAGAACTTGATATTAAGTCTTTACAAGATATAGGTGTGGTTCAGCGCAGTAAAGATGCTACTCAAAAGATTGTTAAAACCAAACGTGTTTCTTTACTGAAAAGAAAACTTTCAGTAAAATCATTCTAATCATAATAAAATTATTTTTGATTTAGAATATAGTGTTTTGTTTTATTGTTGACTAAGTTGGTTTTTCTTTGCGAAATTACAACGCGATGAGGATAAAAAAAAATTGCAGAAATTTGAGACAATTTAATTAAAATACGATTTATTTGGTGATTCGTGCAAAATAAGACGGTCGCAGCATTGCAGAAAAAAAAATACGATGCGCGATATTTTTGTGCAATGATTGTTACCTTCAAAGACATGAATCATCAAAGAAAGCACTTTATTTTTTATATATACATCCTTCTTTTAACAAATATAATGAATCGATCATAAAGAGTAAGTTAAATTGACAAAATTATTATAAATATCTATCAATAAGTTAATTCTTATATGGGAATTTAAGTCTAACATTATCATGATTATTTCGTGCAGCCTGTGAGATGATATGGCATGCCTAATAAAGAGTATGTTAAAATTTCAAGCATTTGTGATTGACAGTTGCTGAGAAATCATTGACGAAAATTTGTCCCGAAATTCAGGCCAAAAACAAACAGTCGTCATTTAACAGAGAGTTGACTTCTGATTGGTACTAAAATGACTCTTACCATATTGCATACCTAAACAAAACATAGGTAATCATAGATTACTAAGCTCACCGAGACGGAGCATCACCCTTATGAGACATCACCTTCATAAGACCACCTTTATCATTTTATATGAAAATATGATATGATATTGTAACGTATGATATGACATTGTATTGTGTTATACCTTATTGTATTTGATCACATAATACAATATCATAAAATATTATACAATATAGTATTATATTACAATATCATATTACATAATACAACATAACATTGAAACATGATATTATATTGTATAATATAGTATGATATTGTATTGAATGACACTGAAACATATTTGATACATTATATGATATTATATCATATAATACGTCAATATAATTTGATTCCAACATTGTATCTTATCAAATGATACAATATTATGTGATAAAGTAAAATATTATAAAATACATTATTATATTATACATATTGTATCATATGACACAATAATATTACAATATCATATAATACAATTTCATGTGATATGATAATATATCATATAAACCAATATCATATCATACAATATCGTATGATACAATATTATATAATATTACAATATCATATTATACAATTTCATGTGATATAATTCTATATTACTGAAACCAATATCATATTATACAATATTGTATGATACAATATTATATAATATACAATATTGTATCATAGGATACAATATAATATTTTGCAATATCTTATGTAATTGTATCATGTGATAAAATAATAAATTAAAAATACAATATAATATTATACAATATTGTATCATAATATACAATACTATACATAACAATATCATGATACAATATCATATAAAATATCAAAAAAATTGATACAATATCATATCTTATCGTATAACTTTTTATAATATAACATAAGATATCATATTGTATCATATCAAACAATATTGTTTAATATCATACAATACTATATCATAGGAATCATGTTATATCATTTTAATATTAACAAACACATCTATCTATCGAGCTGGTTTGAGTGAGGTAGGAGATTTCTCTTAGCATCCTTGATAATGGAGATCAGGCTCTGCATCTGAAGCAACCTCTGCATTTAATTTATAATAAAGTTAAATCAACTATGCAAGCTATCATCTATAAAACATGTGACCTGTTCCAAAAAACTAAACCTCATCCAGCATCCGAAACCTATGGCTCAGATTCAGCATTCAAGCCCATCAGGTGCATTGGTATCATAAGACGCATCATCCATGCAAGTTTGGTGAAGTTTGGACCAGTAATAACTAAGATATCATCATCAGAGGGCACTAGCAATTAAAACCTTAACTTCCTCCAGCATCCGCAACCTATGGCTCAGATTCAGCATCCATGCCTGTCAGGTCCATCTGTATCATAAGACACACCATCCATTAAAGTTTGGTGAAGTTAGGACCTGTAATAACTAAGATTTATTTTTTAGCATCCTTGATAATGGAGATCAAGCTCTGCATCTGAAGCTACCTCTGCGATTCATTCATATTACAGTTAAATCAACTATGCAAGTTTGAAATAGTACTATCATCTATTAAACATGTGACCTGTTCCTAAAAACTTAACTTTATCCTGCATCCGAAACCAGACTCAGCATTCAAGCCTGTCAGGTGCATCAGTATCATAAGACACACCATCCATGGAAGTCTGGTGAAGTAAGGACAAGTAATAACTAAGATATCATCATCAGAGGGCACCTGTTTCAAAAACTTTATTTAACCAGCTCTTAAAACCTTAACCTCCTCCAGCATCAAAAACCTATTGCTCAGATTCAGCATTCAAGCTTGTCAGGTGCATCAGTATCATAAGACGCACCATCCATACAAGTTTGGTGAAGTTAGGACCAGTAGTAACTAAGATATAATCATCAGAGGGCACCTGCAACAAAAACTTTAACCAGCTCTAAAAACCTTAACCTCTTCCAGCATCCAAAACCTATTGCTCAGATTCAGCATTCAAGCTTGTCAGGTGCATCAGTATCATAAGATGCATCATCCATACAAGTTTGGTGAAGTTAGGACCAGTAGTAACTTAGATATTGCTATCAATGGGCACCCGCAACAAAAACTTTAACCTGCTCCAAAAACCTTAACCTTCTCCAGCATCCGAAACCTATAGCTCAGATTCAGCACTCAAGCCTGTCTGGTGCATCAGTATCATAAGGCACACCATCCATGCAAGTTTGGTGAAGTACGGACCAGCAGTAACTAAGATACTGCTATCAAAGGGCACCTGCAACAAAAACTTTAACCTGGTCCAACAACCTTAACCTCCTCCAGCATCTGAAATTTAGGACCCAGATTCAGCATCCAAGTCTTTCAAGTCCATAAGTAGGTCCAGATGCATCATCCATGCAAGTTTGGTGAAGATAGGACAAATAATAGCTTAAATACAGGACCTGCAACAAAAACTTTAACCAGGTCCGGACGCCGACGCCACCGCCGACGCCGACGCCGAGGGTATAGCATAAGCTCTCCTTGACTTCGTCTCGGTGAGCTAAAAATGTATTAAAATATTAAGCATCTTCAATTAAGTGCTACCGAGAAATCTGTTACAGACAGACACACAGACATACAATGATAGAACAATATACAGTGTATTCCCCTCTTCTTCAGAGCTGGGGTATATTAAGTACTGGAGACTACCTGGAAACCCTCTCTATTACAAATAAGTAGTGACTTTGAACTTTAACCTTTTACCTCAATATCAATAGGGGTCTATTGCAAAACCCAGGGATATAAACTATTTTCTTATGATCCATACAAAGTTAGATCAAAATTTTAAGGCAAAATAAAAGGCATTAAACTCTTAATTAAGTTGAGGTATTGAGTTTCTGCAGGGATATTAAAATAAACAATAAAATCTCTAAACATCAACCGTCTATAAGAAAGAAATTCACTTCTTTTCAAGGTCAACAAATGCACCAACAATGTACTATGGTATTTTGCATAAAAAAGTTTTAATTTTATGAAAAAGTTAAATTTGCTTCCATTTGCTGGCAAAAAAAAAATCATATACTGAAATGTCCATCAATGGTGAAAAAATTTAATATGACAATTGATAACATTCAAACAATGACCGTATGTGTCTGCATTTCAGACTTTTATATTAACAATTTCCAGGCAAATAACTTTGAGTATACATATTCATTTCTTTCCAATTGTACATACATTCAGTGACAGAAAAGAAGGGTACAGAATCTTTTAGTAATGTTGAATATATTTCCCATTTTGAATCCACAAACACTTTAAAGTTTGATTTCCATTTGTTTAAGGTGTATGAATCCACTAATTTTAATCCAGAGCAGAATGTTCTGTAGTGAAATACTAACCAGAGAGTCAAAACAGCTCTGGGGTTTAAACAATAATTACTGGGGGGTAAAAATAATGGAATCTCATTGCTGCAGAGCAGTATATCATTTTCAGCATCATACATTGTTATTTGAAAACTATGTGGGGTAATTAATATACCAGGTATTAAATAACTGTCAAGATTTTCATGGCGCTGCTTTTGAATTAAAGAAGTAACTATTGTCTGTGCAAGCGCCTTTTCAATAGCATCCTCTTTAGTCGCAGATGTTGTAGGAGGTTTTACGTCTACGGCTGTATTGTCACCAGAAGAGAGTCTCTCAGCTGTTCAAAAAGAAAGAAAGAAGAAAAATATATATCTATCATCAAAAGTGCTCTCTAGTCACTAGTTTTAACAAACCAGTTAATCTTGGGAGATATATTCCAAAAACTAATTTGACTCGAGGGAAGATTCTTAGCATTGACATTTTTGCACAAAAAATAAATTTAGATGATTACTGAACATAGAAAACATAAATGCAAATATTTTACAACTGTATTTGAAAGTTGCAAATGCAGGTGACATGAAGAAGGTAAACTTTTACCAACAAAAAACTTTGGAAAAGTATTTCAATTTGCCCTGCAGGAAAGCAGTACCACAGTTAATGTGAAGGGACCTACTGAACAAACTTTGACCTACATTACATAAGTACCGGTAGTGCCTGTTTGGGAGGGTAAGAGTTGAAATTAATGCCCCGAGAAAACCATTGTCAACCGATGAGAAGCGGAGGTTGACAATGGTTTTCAAGGGTTGTCAATTTCAACTCTTACCCTCCTAAACAGGCACTATTTATTTTATTATACTGAATGTCTTAATTTTTAAAGAAAACTTTACTGCTTTTATATAGAAATGACGTGAATTTTCTGGCAAACCGTACGCTCATAATTTATGCGCATGTAACAATTCCTTGTGTTACCCATTGCCAAGTGTGTTGCTAATGCTAAGGGTTATAGAACGGATTATCCACTTTGTCTAAACCAATCAGATTTCAGTATTTAACATGAAAGTATAATAATAAATAATGCTAATGAGCAATGATGTGACATATTGTACACCTACTGTCCTTGATAGGAAGATTTTTAAAGGTATTTTACTATTTAAACTTATGTTGAACTTCTGCCTTTTATTGTGACCCCGTCTTGACCCCAGAAGCCACGATATGAACTATCATTTATCTCTACATGTACAATCTTTATTAAAGCATCATTTAATGATGCTTTAAGCTTACATTTTGCATATTACATTTGGCATAATGGTTCATAGGAGGAAGATTTTAAAAGACATTCAGAAAATTTTTGCAATTGATCAATTATATCTTCTTGCCTGACATTATGTTTGCATAAACTTGAACCCCAATCACACAGGTTTACTTTGTGTCAGGTTTGGTTGAAATTGGCAGAAAGATTTGAAAAGATGAAAATGTGAAAAGTTCGGACAAGGACAGCCAATAGACAAATTCTGATTAAAAAACTTTTGGCTCATGTGAGCTAATATTCTTAGCATTTTTATGAAAATTTTTGTATTTTGACAACAAAATTGGTTTAAATTGGTCAATTGGTTCTTTTATAGACAGAACTTGACATACAGACAACACAGATATGTACAACAAGCAATTAAAAATTCTTACTTGCGCTAAAAAAAACCCAACAACTAACATGCATTGCTCTTTTTTCACTGAATTTATTAAGAACTTACTCTCTGACTTTCTTCGTTTGCAGGGTGTTTCATCTAAAGAAGCTGAAGGCATAGAGTCGTCCTCTGATGTGTCTGCATCAGATATATCTGTGTAACAGTGTACAGGTATGCCATCATATAGGCTTTCGTCAGGGAATCCTCTTTGAGATGAGAGGACCATATCAACATGTCCATGCCATACTTCTTCATGCCCTTCACAACATTTACAAATACAATCTGATAAGATTAATTAACACATGCTTTATAGAGTACCATACACCATATATACACCAACTAAGTTTTAAATGCTCATATATGAAAATGAACACATATATATGGAACGCCATAGCTGCCTTAAGGTCAATTTCATATTATATGAATTGGTATACATACCTGTTAACCCTCCCGCATTGCGCGGGAGACTCCCGCAAAACGGCCTAAAAATCTAAGATCTCCCGCATCCAACCTATCTCCCGCGCGGGAGACAAATTTCTCCCGCAATCGTATTTGTCTTCCCAATACCTCCCACCCCCTCCCAATTCTGAATCTTTACATGCAAATTTCAACAACAACTGCGGGTTTTTCTCTGATTTTGAGCTAAAAAAGCTGCTGTGTAGCTTGAATATATCAAAATCCATCCAAGTACTGTCTACCGTAATCATAGTATGACATGTTATAGTCCAGTTTACTTTTAACGATTACTTCCGGTTTTGACTTAAATCAGTTACGTATTTAGTTATGCATAGGCCTCATAAAAAAAATAAGTGAAAGCCTAAAACATTTTGATTTTACTCTGTAACACCAAAGAAAACAATACACAGCCAGTGGTGTCACTTAACAGGTGCACAGGTAAAGCACCCAAGCCACGTGCAGTGAGGCGTGACTAATTCTGTCTGGCCAGCACGGTCAGTAAAAATCAAAGTGAGTTTGGAACACTGAGTGTTTATACAAGCTACCGATAAAAGTCACCCCTGCGAATGTTATTGTCATTCAAATTTTAGACCATGTGGTTTTATTTGACCATTTCAGTTTCGCAGTAAAAATCGTACCTCTTGTATAAAGTCTATTTCACAGTTCATGTATCTAGGTTCTTAATATAGTAGTCAAATATAAAATCTAGAGGTTTATTGATTTTAAACTTTATCTTCATTAATTGGTGAATAAAATGTGTTCTAGAAAGAAATGTGACCATACAAAAATTAGTTTTTGTCTGCTGTTGCAACAACTAACATGCTTAAAAAGAGATCCCTCCTGAGGATTAATTTTCGATCCGCGTCGGACCTAGTAATAACATCAATAGTGAAACAGACTATACCATTTTATGCAGAATGTACCTTGAAAATGGCTCGATATACTAAGTTTTAATGCAAAACAGACACCCATTATTTTTTTTTAAAACATGGTATTGCACACCACAAGCATCAAACATGGCTATGAATTTATTAAGCAACCCAATGGTTATATTTTCAACCACTCTACACGTGTTTGCACACGAACGATAACTCTGTACTGAATATTATCGTTTAATATAAATAACTGCTAGATGGTAAAATAAGACATACATCTTGAAAGCTTTTCCCATTTTAACATAAATCACAGTAGGATATGATATGAAAAACGACCAGTACTTACGTATTTTGAGAATATTATCCGATCACTTATACTTCCGCTCGAAATTTCACAGGAAGTGAACAAATATTGGTGAAGTCTCGTGAACTTTCATTCGAGCACCTCTGGATTTATTACTTTCTTAGCAACGATAAAGAAAACATTCCGAACACATTCGCAGGGGTGAAAGTGAAGCTCGATGAAAAAGTGTAAAGGCATTTCACAAGAGTTTTTAAAGTTTATAGTACCGGTACTATGAATTACAGGGATGCTATAGACATTATAACAAAGATCATTTTTAAATGATACTGGAGAAATACATGTTGTTTTGTGGATTAAAAATCTATCCTATATATAACGCAAAAATAATTTTAATGAATATTATTTACTGGTATTTTTTTAACTGGGTTTCACTGCAAATTCAAAATACGCAAAATAAATTTTCTGTGTTTACCCTAGATGTCAGCATGCAGTGATGGTTTAATATTGAACAATAAGAAGACTTAACATAAAAAGTGGCACTATTGACTTCTTGCATTGTATCATGCAAACAAAATAATAGTTTTCTGAACATGTACAGCAACACAAGTTGTAATTGCACACTGGTAGTCATAGAAATAATAAAATTTAAAATGATTGGAAATGCATTAATTACAATGGTAAAATAAGGTATCTAACAGTATTTTTAATATATATTTGCATTTCACATCAAAAAACGTCGTTTACGCAAAATCTCCCCTTTAGCCAAGTTGGTAAGGGGGAGATTCTCCCACATAGCAGCTTTGAAAGGTTAACAGGTATGGTTATATTTTTTATATGCAATAGTAATATCATTATATGCAGTGCTAACATCATTATATGCAGTGGTAACATCATTATATACAGTTGTAACATCATTATATACAGTGGTAACATCATTATATACAGTGGTAACATCATTATATACCTTTTTTTGCCATTATTTTCAGGGGTAAAATCTTTATATGAAGTGGTAACATTATTACGTTATGTCGTAAGATCATTATGTGCAGTAGTTTATTCATTATATGCTATAAATAAATATTTATGTGATATGATAAACTCATTTCATACAGAGCTAAACTCATAATGAACTATTGTTCAATCGTTATGTTATATGGTACACTCTTCATGTGCAGTTGCAAAATCCCTTTATGCAGTGCAACTTCTTGACATTAGGTGATAAGTTCATTATATGCAGGACTAACATTATGTTATGGTGTATTAAAACCATTATGTATGGTGGTAAAACCTTTATGTATTGTGGTGAAAGCTTTACATGCAATTGTAAGTCCTTTATATGATTTGACAATTTTATAATATGCCATTGTTGAGTCATTATATTATGAGGTTAGTTCTTTATATGATGTGATCATTTCATTATATGGAGTGGTAACTTCTTTATATGCAGTCGTAACTCTTTATGATGTGGTTGTAAAATGGTTCTCGCTGAAAAGTTTTAATGGGGAGGAGGTCCAGTTTTATTTTGAAAAAGATGCCGCGTTCATTGTGACGATGCACATTTCCTGGTCAACTTGTTGCTTGTTTTGAAGAAAGAGAGAGAGAGAGAGAGAGAGAGAGATTCTCTGTTCTTGATACATCGATGTGTGATAAATCGAATGGATTTTTAGTAGAGTAAGCGTTTAATTTTAAAAGTAAAATAAATTTCAAAAAATGATTGTACTTAGTAGAAATTTAATACCCCCCTCTGCTTCTAGATCCGCACATACAGTTAGCAGGTAGTTCACTTTATGTATCTTGATATTAACATAGAACAATTTGATTTCTACTTGCTATCGTGTTTTTAATATATATGTAATTCTTTGGAGCTTTTTGAATTAATAAATCTAATTCTGTCTCTTCAAAAACGTTTAAATTGAGGAGTTACTTTGCTCTCGATTGTTATTTAAAATAATTTTAATAGCATCCATATAAACCGTGGTGCTTGGAAGAAACTTATCCGTATTTCGCTGATTCATACATTATTGCACGGCTTGCTTTTAACGATGTCGAACAATATGTATATATATTTGAAAACGACATATTTTACAAAAAAATACATTAACTTTATCGATTAATGCGTAACTTCCTCGTTCAGCAGCAAATGTTTACAAGTTATGTATATAATGTGAACAAAGTCGGTAACGTTGAAAAAATCAGCACACATGTAAAATATTACAATGACAAGCGTTTTGAAACTTATTTATCCCGACATCATTTATTTTCAAAACCATCGGAATAAGGGTATTACCTTTTCAAAAATTAATTTTAAAACTACCAGGCAGTAAGTCTCGTTGATTATTCGCACATCCTGCGAAACCACTCCGCTATACTAGTCATGATGAAGTTTGCTAAGATTTAAAACACCATTTTTTTAACTTCGGAGGTTTTTTTTCGAAGTTTAATCTTTAAAAATATGCCTCTTTCAAACAAAAATTGGATATGCCATGATACCAGTCACATTTTTCAGTGAAACCATTTTACAATTTGTTTAATGCATGGGGGTCTTGAACGGGGGTGGGGGTGGGTCGCCGGGAGGACCCCGCCCCAGAAAAATTCAAATTTCTTAAAATTTCCACGAAATTACCAAAAATTTGCCTCGGACCCATCTCCCCCAACCCCTTCGGAAAACTTCAGTATTCATCGCACCCCCCCCCCCGAAATTTTTTTATTGATCCGTGTATAAAATGGTCCTACAAAAATGATATGAAGATATCTGCAACAGCTTTATGGAAAATAGCACAGGAACTGCAACACCTTCTTTGTAGGATTTAAAATACAATAATACATGCCCGGTGAGCTTAAATTTTATACAATGGGTGAAACAACCATAAAAAGAGGTTAAGACCAACCAATTTCTTTATTATTTCTTAAAAATCAAATTAATTTTAAGAAAAATGAAAAATAATTTTTATTTATGTCTTTGAATAAAAATCTGTCTATTCCTTTTGTGTTGGAGGCATTAATCAGCGAGGAGTAGCAATACCTGGTACATTGAAACAAAGGTCTTTCGACTTTGATTTTAAAACGCTTGCTTCATTTTTTGTAATTTCTTTTACTCTTAAATTAAAAGCATACTCTACTAATAATACATTCGATTTTTCACACAAAATGGGTTCATTGATTGATATTATGATATTGATGTTAAAGGACAGATACTCTCTCTCTCTCTCTCTCTCTCTCTCTCTCTCTCTTTTCAAAACAAACGACAAGTTGACCAGAAAATGTGCATTGTCACAACGAAAGCGGCATCTTTTTCAAAATAAAACTGGACCTCTTCCCCATTAAAACTTTTCAGCGAGAACCATTTTACAACCTCATCATAAAGAGTTACGACTGCATGTAAAGAAGTTAATACTCCATATAATGAAATGATCACATCATGTAAAGAACTGACCTCATAATATAATGACTCAACAACGGCATATTATAAAATTGTCAAATCATATAAAGGATTTACAATCGCATGTAAAGCTTTCACCACAATACATAAAGGTTTTACCACCATACATAATGGTTTTAATACACCATAACATGATGTTAGTACTGCATATAATGAACTTATCACCTAATGTCAAGAAGTTGCACTGCATAAAGGGATTTTGCAACTGCACATGAAGAGTGTACCATATAACATAACGATTGAACAATAGTTCATTATGAGTTTAGCTCTGTATGAAATGAGTTTATCATATCATATAAAGATTTATTCATAGCATATAATGAATAAACTACTGCACATAATGATCTTACGACATAACGTAATGATGTTACCACTTCATATAAAGGTTTTACCCCTGAATATAATGGTGAAATGATAGTATATAATAATGTTAGCACTGCATATTATGATGTTAGCACTGCATATAATGATGTTACCACTGCATGTAATGATGTTACCACTGCATATAATGATATTACTATTGCATATAAATGAAATACCAGTTCATATAATATAAAATTGACCTTAAGACAGCTATGGCGTTCCATATATATACCAATCGTGAAATTTGCTGCATTTATTTCCAAGCATGTTATTTCATCTAAATTTCCTCCCCTTCTTTGATGCATGAATTGAAAATTAAAACTTTAATTTCCATTCTCAAAGATTTTCTTAGTAAATGATCAGTGCATCAGATTTATGGATATATTATAAAGAGTAAATCATTGTAAATGTATCGGGTATTTCATTTTCTTTTGAGAAGGAATTTTGGTGAGAATAAGGAGTGTCAAGGTGATTTAAAAGCTTTATAGATTTTTTATTTCTTTTGTACTAATGTTATATATGTGTATTCAGGAAGAGCATTTACTATTAATGTTGTGCATAAAATTCATAGAACCTGTTGAAATGTTCATGAATCCACATAATATAATCAAATATGGTCTTTCATCATTTTAAGAAACTATAAACTTCTTAAACTCTTTTTTAAAAAATTCATCCTAAATTGTTCAAACCAAGATGAATCTGATGTCTATTAAACAATGGTTGATTATCTTCCCTTGTATAGTGGCCTGACTTTTCATTTGAACTTCGAATCCCCTTAACTAAATGAATTTCTTAACGTTTTTGATTTTACAACATTATGGAAATCTTTATTCTATTCTTAGTAGTCTTGTCAAGATTGAGGGACTTGGTATAAATAGTTTTTCATTTGTTATTTTGGTCACTGCCACGTTCGTTACAAGATTGGTAGGAGTTGATAGTAACCCGGCCTCCCTGCCCGCCTTATACATTGTACTACTCAATAATTTTACATGTTTGCCCATACGTTATGCGATTATGTTATATATATATGTTTTGTTTCGTAATTTGATGTAATGCGATCTTGTAACGAACGCACCTAACCTATTTCATTTCGTTGTTGTTTTTTAAATTAGAAAAGAAAAGATTTATTTTCGGAAGAGTGAAACGAGGTAGAAAATAATAGTTGTTTTGTGGTTGAAAAGGGCACAGAGGTTTATAAGAATTTGAGATGAGTATGGTCATGGGTATAGACAATATGTCAGATGGACACTATTAAGCTATAAAGTAAACAGTTAGGCCAAAAATAAAACTTGTTTAGGGTTTTCAGTTCCTTAAAAAGGGACTCACATGAGCCAGAATAACTCACTAACAATTAAACAAGGGCACATGAAACACAACTACAGGACTGAGGAGGCATCGAAAGAAATTGACATGAATGATGATTGATAGAACATCTAGGTGACTCACATAAATTCAAAAGCAGTCCATACAAATAAAATGCTATAGGTGTTTACCTATTCCTGTGCTTTCAAATGCTGGATACACTCCACAACCACATCTGCATGTATCTTTATTTTTTGTGTTTGCATCAATAATGTAGGATCCACCAGGTGCAAGTTTTCCCAATAAATGTTCAGCAAATACAATGTTAATATCTGTCTTTGTAATGGGTGATTCACTGTTGCTGATTAGTCCTTTGTGAAGACTTTTCTCAATTTCATCTACAAATCAGTAAATGGAAAATCTGAACTCCAAGTAAATTTAATTAGTTCTGGGGTTATTCATTTCACAATAAATTTTTTCTAGAGGACCCTTTGATAAATTAACAGAGTAGCAGTGGTAAGATATAAGTTAATAACTACCATAGCTTGATAAGCCCCTTTTGGAGATTGGGTGAGCAAGCACCGTGAGGCTACTAACTCAGAAACAAAAAACTAGTATGTGTATTTCAGCCTCAAAATTAATGGAGAAATATACTCCAATATTTTTAGCAATTCTAATCAGACATTTTCTTATTTAGGCCGGATCTTTTCCCCCCAGACCTTAACCTTTAATGTTAACCGAAACTGATTAAAGGGGCAAACCTTTTAAAATATGACCTACAAGACAATATGTGATTTATTTATGATGGACAACTTTCAAATGAGCAAGTTTTTCTTTGTGGTTTCAATTGGTGCAAGCCAGCTTTTCCTTCAATACGTACCCAAATAAAGAACTTTACAGGGCAATGTCTGGCAAAAGAAATCTTGATGTTTACGTGTTTAATTTCCTATCCTGCCTCATACAAACAATAGCACAAAACTGTCAAAATTAAGACACTCTAGTGAAGGTTTTGAATATTCACTGGTTTAAAACTACAAAAAGTATTGGGAGGGGGGATTATTATTAATAGTATGCCGTCAAATGAAGATATATCTCAAGAATGTGAAAGCTGTCTGTTCACAATCATAATCAAAGAATCATTTTCTATTTAGAAATATGATATATTTAAGTCTCGTATATAGTGTGTGTAAGCAAATTTAACAACGCACTTTGAGCCACAGGTGCTTGTAGACAGGACCATGGACTACCCCCCCCCCCTTTCCATTTTTTTTCTATAATTTTTATATATGTATTTGAAATATCACGACTCTGTGGCATTTTATATTCACACTCGTTTCCCCTATATACATTGTATAAAGGGGAAACACACACATTTAATAATTGAGTTCATAATCATTGTCAAAATGGTTGAAAACAAAATTGAGACAAATTAATGAAATTTAAATTTACCTTTAGTCTTTAAAAAGTTGTCAAGAAGCTTTACAGCCGCCTTTTTGTGAATATCCATTTTTTCTATTTCTTCTGTGGTTACAGTTTTTAAATCACTGAGAAACTTTACACCCTTCTCAAACAGTGTTGTTAATTTTAAACTCCAAAACAATCCATGTTCATCATCCTTGATCATATCATACAAACAGCAAGCATTGGAAAATGAAACACTTCGTTTGGCATTAGTTGATGTTATTTGTAAAACTAAAAGCTCTATGTTGTCGAGACTACATTCAAGAATCTTTCCGTGTTTCTCTAAGACCATTGTCATACATATGAAGGCAAAGAGCTCACGACTGACACACAACGACAGATCTAGATTTGAAAAAAGCTGCAATATTCCGAAACAGTGCGGACAATAGCCTGAGTAGGAGCTAGCAATTTCAATAGTTTTTACAGGAATAAGGTAAAAATATTGATATCGCCTGCTCCTATCGCAATACAGATTAGTCTCTGGTTTAATATGTCAAAATTAATATAATTAAAATATCTTAAAACATTGGATTTCAAATAATCAGCTATAGATCACTATGCCATAATGTCAAAGCTTCATGATAAATCAAAGGATTGAGAGTACCGGAAGCTGAATCAATTGTTTTATATCTGTGCCACATCATCATGCCGCAAGCACCTGACGTTATTTTTCTCATAATGATAATATCATACCATTGACCTAAAAATGAGCAAGTTTTTCTTTGTGGTTTCAATTGGTGCAAGCCAGTTTTTCCTTCAATACGTACCCAAATAAAGAACTTTACAGGGCAATGTCTGGCAAAAGAAATCTTGATGTTTACGTGTTTAATTTCCTATCCTGCCTCGTACAAACAAGGTATTTATTGTTAAGCAGAGGGTATATATTTTGAGAAAATATACAATATATTGATAATGTATGTATTAAATCATTAATGGGTGTATATAACTATCAATTAACTGGCAATATATAAAGGGTTCTTTATATTAATTACTCGGTGCAGGTTTTCTGATATTTTTTAAATCAATGGTTACACGTTGATAACATTCTGGCAAGTAGCATCGTTTTTGAAAGTGGGGTTGGGGTGGGGTGGCAGACTCATTTAATTAATCATTAAATTATTTAATGTTAGAAAATTCCAATGTTCCGTTTTTAAAAGGTATTTTCCGTTGGTGTGTTTCCCGAACGTCTACTCGCTAATTTGAAAATATCTAATAAAAAACTTGAGCAAAAAATATTTTTAAAATCTGTGGTATCAGTTTTGATTTTTTTTATGGTGAAATTAAATCTATTTTTAATTTTTATGTGAGAAAAAAATATCAAATATGAAAAAAATAATCAAATGAATCATCGATTTTTTTAAATCGTAAAATGTAAGAGATAGAGGTGCATTAAATTCCTTTTCAAAAATATATATTTTTTAATATTATTAATTTATAAGATCTCTTTATTTGTCCTTTTCATTTCTTTATACTTGAACATCTTTACTTCTATTTCAATTTTATTTGACGATATCAAACTGAAAACTAATATTTAGGGGATATCTGGGTAATTCAGGACAGTTTTTTTGGTCAGCGCAATCTACATGTACATGCACAACTATTTTAATCATTTGACTAGCAAGTATTCTTTTTTCTGTACATGTCAAATTATGTATGACTGTGTTATTCTTCTTAAGGTGAAATGCTACACCAAAATTTTACTTTATGGATCGTTAGGGTATTATTTCTCAAGGTGGAATAACACATCATCACAAAATGGCTGACTGCTGATCAAAATGACATTTTGTTTTATTAAAAGGATTTTATCGACTGCAATATGTAACTTACTCCATAGCCGAGTGGATAAAGTGTCTGTATTGTGATCCGTACATCGTGAGTTCGAATCCCGCAGGGGCTTTTGTTGTTACTTACTGAAATAATTATTTTCGATATTCATTTTTTATCCCCAAACTGCAAATTTTTCGCTTATTTGACATATGTACAGTTTTTTTTTTATCATTATATCTTTCATTATCAAATAATGTCCTGTTAATTTGAGTGACTTTTTCCAGGTGTGTTATTCCACCTTTAAAATCATAAATCGGCTATGTGGTAATCGGTAATCGGGTTGGTGTCCCCAATAAACAAGATGAATTTGATTGACCCCATTTGTACTGGATTCCGAAGCTTAACAAAAGTCCTTACAAACAGAGATATATAGAAGGTTCCAGTAACCTCTCTCTTTACTCCTTACTAAAATTCCTACAGTATTGAAGGAGAAACTTCAACAGTACTGTACAACAATATACTCCAGAAGTGGTATGAATTAAATGTGGATACTTAAAAACTCTAAAGAATTTTTAGAAACATTGAGGTCGCAAAATCTTACCAAAATCAATAGCATCAAAACGTACGATTTTTTAACGCTTTATACAACCATTCCCCATGACAAATTAATTTGATATAATCGACAGTTGTTTCTTCAATAAAAATGGAAGTCGTAAAAATGCTTACCTTGTCATTGGAAATCTAAAATATTATTTTGTTAAAAACCATTCGGATTGCACATACAAGTACTCTGAGGTTGACATTAAAAAGATGCTTGAGTTTCTGATAGACAAAATCTATTTAGTTTTTGGAGATCAAGTCTTCCAACAATCTGTTGGAATTCCAATGGGTACCAATTGTGCCCCATTGTTAGCAAACCTTTTTTTGTATTCCTATGAAGCAGAAAATATTCAAAAACTTGTACGTGAAAAGAATAAATCACTCTCTGTGGCCTTCAACTCAACATTCTTTCGATATTTTACTGGAAATGGACATTGATGGTAACCTAACAACAAAACTTTATGATAAACGCGATGACTTCAATTTTTCTATAATCGACATTCCTTACTTATGTAGCAATATACCTTCATCACCTGCACATGGTGTTTTTGTCTCTCGGTTAATTTGATACGCAAATGGATGCTCTTCGTATGAACAGTTTCTAAGGCGAGACAAGCTACTGACAAACAAGTTGATAAAATAGGACTATCAACAGTCTCGTTTGAAGTCATCTTTTCGTAAGTTCTATGGTCGATACTACGACTTTGTCAGCAAATACAATCTTCCACCGGGTCGCATGCTGACTGACGTTTTTCATACTAACTGTTAAACCATAGTTAATCACCTAATTGTCTACGGACTTTTCCGTTTTTTCCCCGATTACGACAAAGAGCACACAGCGGATGTAACCGGTCAGCAGAGGATGCTCACTCCTTCTAGGCACCTGATCCTACCTCTATGTTTTTGGAGGTCCGTGTTGCTCTGCTTTGAATTTGTATTTCTTTTTATGGATTTTGGAGATGGTTTGTTATTGTCATTTTTTTCATTCTTTTTCACCAAGATTCCGTTGTTCAAAGAAGGTTGGATGCTCTTGATTACTTAATACGTTTTTTTGGTATTTTTTATAAATTGGAAAATATGTTTTGGTTGCAAGTAACACAATGCAGAATTTAATGATTAATTAATAAGAAATTAAAAAAAATAATACTTTAAGTAACAGAAAAAACTCAAAATTGAATGGAGTTTATAAGTAAACAAAAACAAGCCTCGAGCTTTGTTTATCAAAGCAAAAATTTCTGAACCCCGTATTTTGCTTTTTTCTTGACATTCAATTTTTGGTGGAGCAATACAGACACCTTTTAAACATTCCAGACATTGAAAATGGACATAAAATCAGGATATTTTAAAGGTCTGGACGGTCATGACCGTTTTTAGATCATACATATCTCCTTATACTAAAGAGCACTGTATAAGATGTATACAAACATCCCAAATTTAAATCTAATGCATGATTTTTCTCTTTACTTCATGAAAGTTTATGGTCAAAAATATCATTTGTTTAAGGCAAATCTGTTGGGTAATTTTTTTTATACCACCCTGCCTCCTAAAAGTTTAAAGTGGCATAGAAGAATAAAGAAATAATAATAAACCACGAGTTTATCAACTATACGGTGGTAAAAGGATATGATACCTTTGACAGTTTTTCAAAAAGGGGATAGTGTCCAGGTGCATAGAAATGAATAATATATTTGCACCGGATATTTCACCTGTAAAACCGCAAACCTAAGACAAACGATTGTTTAAATTTCAAGTTGAAAATGAGTACGCATGGTTTCTTCATAATAAATTATTGAAAAGTGATAATTGCTAAAGAAGCAAGTGGGGGAGAAGCTGTCACTGAAGATGTCCAAACAAGCAAATGTGTTCTTTCCATGCAGTGTTAGGAGGGTGTAAATTAAAAACCTACGACTGAAAATGTATCACTAACTAGACTGTTCATAGGTTTATTAAAGTGCAAGTAGGTAGCTATTAACAAAAATGAAAAGCGTTCTTTAATATTATGAGCTGTATTTTTTTTTCAATTATCTTCTGTAATGACAATTCTGCATGTAACATAAAATGATTAATCTCTCTCAGGGATATGAAGGCAATCAATTTTTATACAGGAAAACGATAAAGTAATTTTGCTACAACAAGAGCATCTAAATGCTTTTCCCACAAAAAATGACAAAGGATTTCAAACTGTAATACTCTTTTTTTATTTTAGAATAACTTAAATAATAGTTAATTACAATTTCACAATAAAAATAAATCGACATGAAGATTGCAGCTCATAATGCCTAAACATGATATAAAGCTTGATAGTGGTACATCCAGGAGACCCGGTGAATAGGGAAAGTTGAACTAATCTTTAAGTGATAAATTTACACAACACTCTTCAACTATGCTTTAAAGAGGCTGGTGGCCATTAAATTATCCATCAGGTTCATTCAACATCTATTATGACATTAAAAATTTATTTTGTGATATCAAGATTTTTATATAATGATCAAACTATTAAAACGGCAATTTATTTTCCCTATAAAAACAATTTTCATAATATTCCTCATATCGTGGACAATTATTTATGGTTAAAGGCGCATGGCGATTATATCAACTAAAAATTGAAATTCTTATTTTACAGTTTTTTTTTGTTTATAAAGCCTTATGATGGTATTTCTAAGAAGTCACTTGATATTAACTTCAACTTCATCAAACCCAAACATTTTTTTAAATAAAACATTTAAAAACAAACTGTTTTAATTTTGGGGGAAGGAAAATTAAATGAAATTTAAAAGACTACAATTACTCAAAATAAGAGAAGCAGCGGGTTGAACCACATGGATTATTTTTTTATAAATGATATTAAGATCACAAGACACAAAACAAAGTTCATTCCTACTCGATCATCCAGACCAAATACATTATAGATCAAAAGCACAATTACGGAGGCAAGAGTTTAATTTTCGTCGAAGAAAACCTCCATATTAGAATCCTTCTTTGTTTATGCTTTTTAAAGCTGCTTGGTCCGATTTTATATCAAATTTTATGCACGCTCTTAAACGATGGCTATGCTAAGTTTATGAATAATAATAGACATTGCAGTAGTTTTACCCGTCAATTATGCCAAATTTCAATGAAGAAAAATACGTACAAAATTTGCTAACAAAACAAACGACATTAAAAGGTACCGCGTTATTTCGCCTCATGTTAAATTTCACCCTTGGGGTATGGTTGTATTACGAATTTGACATCGCTTTAAATAAAGGTCAAAATGATCAGACAAATAACAAATAAACATGTGTACGTTTTGTTCGCCAATATTTCCAAAGTCTGCTTTCTTTACAATTGATGCATAGCATGCGGGTTGAATAACCCCAATCATTCAGGGGACGAAACCAAGCGGTCTCCTTTTCTAAACATTCCCGTGATGCATTTTGGTTTGTTTTTTCGTTTGCCCAAAGAGAAATTATTTTTATTTACTTTGAATATTTCTAACTTTGAAAGGAGACTGATTCTGCTGGTGTAAATAGGAGAAAGTCCATAACTTTCTAAGATAAATGATTTTTATGAAAAAAATATTGATACTGTAATTGCAAAAAAATCGGACCAAGCAGCTTTAACTATAGAAAGAAACTGTGACATTTTTGACAAAAGGAGTGTTAAAAAATTACATCACTGGAATGTAGTTTGTTGTGTAACAAGACAGAATTCGAAATATCTAGCCAACTTGAATTTGAACTAAGATGAGCTTTAAACCAAAATAAAGAATGTTTGTTGATATCAACTTAGGAGTTAGGATTAACCAATTTACAACTTGTCAAATACTGTAGGTGTGCGAAACTGTGATAAACAAAATTATTATTCATTATCAACCACATACCGGTAATCTTGAGCAGGTGCAAAACTTAAGTTGTGCAAAACCGTGAGAAACAAAATTTACAATATCTGAACAAGCTTTGCTATATATTGCTATAATGCTATATTTTCCGTTTATAATGTTAATTCTATCATTGTAAGAATACTAGCATCCCTGAATAGTTTCCTCGTGAAATAGAAATAAATTTGGGTTTATGTCAGGTGGGTTGGAGCGAGTCTATGCAAGTCATTTTGACTTGCGCCTAAAACTGACAATTTTATAACCAAATGGTTGACTGAAACCATAAGATATATGCACCAGGCTGAAGCTAGCAGCCACTAACAGCAGCCACTAAGACCGTAGAAGCTAGCAGCCAATAAGGAAATTCATCAAAGTACTGAGAGTACTCGAACAAAAGTTTTTATTTTACTTAATTATCGACATATTTGAATTAATATCAAAATGATTAATGCTCAATAATTTGTACGAGCATTGGCGACTTCCGAAGCAGTAAAGCTCGCCTGGATAAGAGTTATAAATGCGTCTTTGTTGGATAAAAATGAAATACGTTTATACGGATCATAAGTTATGAAAATAATGTTATCCTAAGTGTAGTCTTATTGATACATATAGGAAAACTATATACATCGTATAAAGAGATTAAAAATTAAAAAGACATCGTATCATTACAAATATGAGACAATAGAACACCCAGCATTGTGATTTTATTCTCATAAAAAAATTATCATATGTAGCAGTCAAAAACAGCGAAAATCATCAGGTAAAATTGGGATTATTTTTTCTCAGCCATGTTTTGACGTGAACCTTCGAATACAACATTGACAATGAAAAGGGTCGGGTTAGCTCACCCAAACTTTGTCATATTTTAGCATTTCACAATGATATAGGGGTTAAAAGTGGTCCATTATCTTCCTTATCTTTGAAGTGTGCATTAAACGGATACCAGGGCAGTGTAGGTTTTATTAAACGGATATTAGCCCCATATGCCCCCTACACTACCCTGTTATTCGTTTGATGCACACTTCAAAGATAAGGAAGATAATGGGCCACTTTTAACCCCTATATCATTGTGAAATGCTAAAATATGACAAAGTTCGGGTGAGCTAACCGAACCCTTGTAGGGGTCATAGGTGCCCTCTAACGCTTATTATGAATACCTCTTGAGGTCCTCTACTTAATCCAAGTGTTTGCAAGTTCCTGTGGCCAATCTCAAGTGAGATATAAATCCCTGAAATGAGCCAGAACCCCTGGGAGCCACTTGGTGGTACCCCTACAGCCCATATCTGAGACCGGGAAATATTAGCCCCATATGCCCCCTACACTACCCTGTTATTCGTTTGATGCACACTTCAAAGATAAGGAAGATAATGGGCCACTTTTAACCCCTATATCATTGTGAAATGCTAAAATATGACAAAGTTCGGGTGAGCTAACCGAACCCTTGTAGGGGTCATAGGTGCCCTCTAACGCTTATTATGAATACCTCTTGAGGTCCTCTACTTAATCCAAGTGTTTGCAAGTTCCTGTGGCCAATCTCAAGTGAGATATAAATCCCTGAAATGAGCCAGAACCCCTGGGAGCCACTTGGTGGTACCCCTACAGCCCATATCTGAGACCGGGAAATATTAGCCCCATATGCCCCCTACACTACCCTGTTATTCGTTTGATGCACACTTCAAAGATAAGGAAGATAATGGGCCACTTTTAACCCCTATATCATTGTGAAATGCTAAAATATGACAAAGTTCGGGTGAGCTAACCGAACCCTTGTAGGGGTCATAGGTGCCCTCTAACGCTTATTATGAATACCTCTTGAGGTCCTCTACTTAATCCAAGTGTTTGCAAGTTCCTGTGGCCAATCTCAAGTGAGATTTAAATCCCTGAAATGAGCCAGAACCCCTGGGAGCCACTTGGTGGTACCCCTACAGCCCAAATCTGAGACCGGGAAATATTAGTCCCATATGCCCCCTACACTACCCTGTTATTCGTTTAATGCACACTTCAAAGATAAGGAAGATAATGGGCCACTTTTAACCCCTATATCATTGTGAAAAGCTAAAATATGACAATTCGGGTGAGCTAACCCGACCCTTTTCATTGTCAATGTTGTATTCGAAGGTTCACGTCAAAACATGGCCGATACAAAATAATTCCAATTTCACCTGATGATTTTCGCTGTTTTTGACTGCGACATATAATAATTTACTTATGAGAATAAAACCACAATGCTGGGTGTTCTACTTTCTCATATTCATAATAATACGATGTCTTTTTAATTTTTGGTTGATGTTGTTTCCGGGGGAGTAAAAAGGCCCGAGGATAAATTTTTAAGCACGCACATGTTCAACGTCGAGGTAAACAAATTACTTGCCACACTGAGTTGGCTTTGAGTTTTTATTGTATTTGTATCGTTTTATGCCTTTTAATTTACTTTAATTTATCATTTCTTTTATATCACAATACGCTTGCATATCACTCAATACGATGCATATAGTTTTTCTATTTGTATCAATAAGTCTACACTTAGGATAACCTTATTTTCATAACTTATAACCAGTATAGACGTATTTCATTTCTATCCAACATAGAAGCATTTATAACTCTTATCCAGGCGAGCTTTACTGCTTTGGAAGTCAGCAATGCTCGTACAAATTATTGAGCATTAATCATTTTGATATTAATTAAAATATGTCGATAATTAGGTGAAATATAATTTTTCTGTTCGAGTACTCTCAGTCCTTTGATGAATTTCCTTATTGGCTGCTAGCTTCTACGGGCTTAGTGGCTGCTGTTAGTGGCTGCTAGCTTCAGCCTGGTGATATATGCGGACGTTAAACTCAATTCAGAAAAAGCATCTGGCCTTGGGGCCATAAAAGTTAGACAAACTCACTTTTGATCTAAGTCTCACTTTTATCAAAGGAAGATATTGTGGAAAAGTGAGACTGAGATCGAAAGTGAGCTCGTCTAACTTTTATGGCCCCCCAGGCCTGCTGATTTATGTGTTTTATATCCTTTAAATAAAACATCCATGCCTACCTACCTCACTTGTAGTTGAGTTTTAGATTATTTGATTGAAATGCAGAGGCCTCTCCTGATCGGGATAAATTATTAACAGCATTCGTATGCAACTATTTGTGCATTACCATTATTTGACTGATATAGCTACCGATTGTCTAGAGAATTCATGTTAGGATAAGGCTTTTTAGATATTTTTAGCTATGAAGAAGCTTATCCTAGAGGATTAATTGAAATAGAATTGACCTAAGGACTATGTGATAATGAAATTATTTGTTAAACACACAATGTATAATATACATTGAAAAACTGTTACAAATAATGATAGTTTTCATTCATAATAAGGAAGGACGACCTGTTTTTAAATAAGGTGAATGGATGAACAAATGAATGAATGAATAATGTAAATAATATATGTTGTTATTTATTTTATGTAATGATTGAATTAATTTTTTCATTCAAAACTTGAAGAAATTCAAGATCGTATGGTTTCCATTTATATATAAAGTATATAAAGACCATGTTTTCAGTAACAAAGTATATGAATTATATATATATATATATATATATATATATATATATATATATATATATATATATATATATATATATATATACATTGTAAAACATCTGAAGAAAATGAAAGCGCTTATGTTTTACTCGATCTTTGTGTTTTCATTTATTTAAGTTTTATATATATTTCACCGACCACTGAGGTTTTTCTTGGATTTATATATATATATATATATATATATATATATATATATATATATATATATATATATATATATATATATATATATATATATATATATAAACCTAAACAGGTGAAAAATCATAGGTGGAATTAATTTGCGATCCTCTTTGTCTTCCAATCGGTGCTTCGACACCTAAAATTACAACCGCTTCACCCAAAACGGTGTGTTACACCTGTCATTAATAAGAATCACCCCTCAAGCTGCATCTACTGCCTTAGGTATGCGATAAATGTCTCGGGGGGGGGGGGGGGGGCGAAAGTTGTCACCTATATATAAATGAAATTTCCCTCAAAATATATGCATTTTTAAACATTTTTAGGTTAACTTTGTGTGATAAAAAATATAATTGACTGTTTATATTATCCTGTTTGTTAATTTTTTCTTGTGTGTTGATCGAATTCAAAATCGACGCCTTTTGCTATATTTGAAAGGGATTATCCAAAGTATGAAGCAGTTATGTCAACTTCGGTATTCTTTAGCCTTTTGTTGCAGTTCTAAGGCAGTAAATGCAGATTGAGGGGAGATTTTTTTTTATTAATGACAGGTGTATTACACCGTTTTGATTGAATTGGTTGTAAGCGTAGCAATTTAAGCAAAAATTCCACTTGGTGTGATAGTTTGAAATAAAACCAAGATGGTGGCGATGGGTATGATATGTATTATTAGATATAGGGTATTTATTTTTCATTAGGAGAAAAAATTGTAATGTCAGGTGCCTGAGGTCTTATGTAAGATGTTGCTAAACACACCTTTTTTAATTACATAACCAAATCCAGAGATTAATGTCCTTTTGTCAAAAGCATGTCATATAAGATTGCACTTGCATGATTTCCAATTCAAGCTTTTCATTACTAACTATAAAAGGGATATTCAAAACCTAGTCATTCAGCATTCAGCTTAAATGAATTCATGAACTGACTTTCATTGTATTTTCTCCGCCAAAGCAATGACGTTTACTTTCGTACATTGAAGTTTGCAAGTGGGTAATTTTATAAAGTATTCGCTCGCATCCAAAGTGTATGATTAACAAAGCACTTTTAATTACTAATTAAGGAAAAGAATAAGAATTGATTTATGAACATCCTTTAGTGTGTTATTCAAAATATCTAATAATAAAAAGCTTAATTGTTTACTGAAATCGTCGAAAGGAGTGTTCAATTATAGCGTTTACAAAATGTTTTTCGTTGCGTTACAAACAATTACATGTATATTGTACTTAAAATCCCATGCAGTTTTCAATAAAAAAGCAGCGCTTACAAATCAAACAATACACGTGCATTTCACGTGTTTCCTTTTTGTGTTGTTCATGAACAAATGAGCAAAGTGCACCGGTTATTTGTTAGATAATAATTAGATTTTCGATCTTTGATTTGATAATCATTTGCTTAAGAATAAGATCCTGTTGGAATGTTTTAAACACTGTGTATTGAGATCAGTTAGGATCTACGATCCTTCGAATCGAAATATTGTTATAACCTGAAAGAAGTTTATCTATCTATATGTATAACATAAAACAATTAAATCTAACTTTCGAATCCATGTATTTTACAACGTTGTAGCATGAAGGTCCAGTGGAGTAGCTTGGCATGTATATGAAAAGTGATATTTTTAAAAGATACAATTTCACTTGGCAAATTAGAAGGTCGAATCCACTTTCTTTAATTATTCTTTAACTTTCTTATTAGACTCTCTTATTCGCCGGATGAAAATTTCAGTGCCTTAGGTATGGTTGCCTCCTGCTGAACCTGAAATCTGTCAGCGAAATATATTACTTACAAAGCCTAGGAGGGAGGGCTTTAAATTAAAGGAGGATGAATTTTGTTTACAGCATTATTTTATTTATATCAATCATAGACCTGATTGAATGACTTTTGATGTCTGAATTGATAAATGACTATTGCATCAAATGTGTCTTAAGTATGATCATTAGAATTTTAAGGGTTTATACTTGGATACACAGATAATATTTCTCAAAGAAAGCACGTTAAATATCAATTAGGACAAAAATGTCTAAGTTTCTGTTTCTGAAAAGCTTAGATTTGACCAAATATCAAATCAATGTTTAAAATGAATAATAGAATTAATATCATAATAAATAGGTCTGGTTACCCACAATTTATTTAATCTTTTCTGTAAAACGGTCTTTAGAACAGAAAAATAAATTATTGAATTTATTGATCAATATTAGTTTTATCTTATACTTGCAAGTGTTCCAATAGTTTTTTTTAATTGAGGTTATCCCTTAAAACTTACACTTAAAACTTACAATAACACTCTCTTTGCACCTGTTTTATTCATTCGTTATAACCAATCCCTATTCTAAACAAACAGACCATCCTTCCTTTTCATGAATGAAAACCTTCATCATCATTTTAACAGTTTTGCAATGTATATGATACAATTTGTTTGTTTAACAACTATTTTAATCATCACACAGTCAATTATGGGTCAAGGCTAATTCAAGCCTCTAGAATTAACTTAGCGATAACAAATTATATCTGGTACAGTCAAAAGGAGCCATTCCTATGCATTTATTTATTCTACAATTGATAACTAAAAGAAAATTACAATGTAAAAAATACTGCAGAATATTGTTAATAAATTACAATGATCATGAAAGAAAGGCCTCTTTATTTTATTTTTTCTTTTAAAACAGAAGTAGTACGGGTGAGCTTTTTTAGACAGTAAAGTTTCATTCAAATGAAATGATACAAATAAATAAGTATAAGGTTCCAATATATATTATGGTTTGGGTGAACTGTTTGGTTATCTAAAATATCGTTTTTTGGCGAGTCAAAATGACTAGCGCACCAAACTAACTGTCGTTTTTACAATTGATTGATTTGTCCACTAACATATACCAGAAAATACAAATATACCAAATAATTTTGCCAATTATTATGCACTTATATGAAAAGGCTATACAAGCTAACTACCTGTTGAGTTCACTGGTTAAACTCGTTTTATCTCGTTATATATTGCACAATAGAGAAAGATCCCCTTAATACTTTCAGGTTTCCATTTTTTTTACATCGTTTTTCAAATCAAACATCTCTAGATCTTATTTAAAAATTTCCCTGCTTAATTGAAAACTGTTGTTTTTAGAACTCCGGACACATTAAAATTGTCCCCAACACATAAGGACATATACATTTGATAATGCTATACAATTATATACAATTTTGTAAGCAATTTTTAAAGAAGATTGGTGGATAAGGTGTGTAAAATGTCTATATAAGAACGGATGCTGAAAAATTAAAATCTCAAAAAAATTTATATTTTTTTCAAAGTTGTTCAAGAGAATGTATATTTTAACATATCATCGGTTTGTAACACACAAATATGTTCAATCCCTTAAATATGTTGATTTAAACTGTCGTATGCGTATCAAAACCCCTAAAATGTCATTTTTATACCTTTAATGCTTTTCATTTTATAGAGTGGGTCTGCGCTTTATATTTTTGTCATTGTCTGATTAATGTCTAATGGAAAACAGACCGATTTCGATCAACAAAAACGTGGAAAGGTGACCCACTATACATTAAAATATCATTTTGTATCCCAACAATAGAATGTTTTAGAAAAATAATACAAGTCTGTAATTTCGTGGCCGAAGTCCCACATAGCATTTAAAAACACACTTTGCTGTGACTCAAAACGCTCAGCGATTGGAGCACCAGACATTAAGTAAAACAAATAAAAAAATTATAGGTTGTGGGTTCAATACCACCAAAACTTAACCTAAACCAAATGGGCACTTGCACTATCTTACCCCTCCCATTTGCTTTACCACATTTATGCGTCTATGTATTGCTTGAGCATAACTGATATATACATGCAAAGATATTTACTTGTTTTACGTTTACAACGGAGAAATCTTATTTTTTTAATGTGTATCCATAAGAAAAACTACGCGTGAAGTAAAATTTCATCAGTTGATAAAATCTTGTTCTACAATATCTGATCGTATACTTAATATTATCAACATCGTTTTAGATTTCCCACTGTCTAAATACGATTGTCATAGAGAAAGTTATAGTTTGCAGACCAGACAAAGATTAATCTAACTAAAAACACTGCTGAGCTTGTGACAGTCCGATGTTTGTGAGCCACTTGATATCAGACCGTTACCAGTTGTTACAGTACTGATATCCTTCAAAATCGGACTGTCTCAAGTAAATGAACAACGAAATTCAATGGCAGTGTTTGAAGTACGATATATGCTTCTGAAAACAGTTTTGTACGATAAAATATCATACTTTTCTTAGAACCAACGGGCCTTGAAACTGTTGAGGAATATACCTATTACCTAATCATATCCAGATTCGTTAGAAATGATCACGTTCAAGTTGCCACGCGATAGATCACAGGCACCAGTTTCTTAATAAGTCAAATATCGAAAAATTCTATCCCTACTATATTATTATTTAGTAGGTGTAGAATTTTTTTTATATTTGGCTTATTGAGCGACTGATTGTCAAAAATTCAGGTGCCTGTGGTAAGATGTCAAAGTTAATACTCAGTCATTTGTTAAACACGCAATGTATCAAAAACATTGCAAACTGTAAATACCCAGACGGTTTTTGGGGCTAAATGAGATTCTTTGAGGAGCGTTGGCAGTTTTTCAGCAGTTTTCTTGACCGATTTGGACTTTTTTGTCGGCTGATCAATTGTGGGTCCGCTGGGTAAAGTTATAATTGTTTCAGCATCGGGTCCAATATCTTCAGTTGTAACAGTCTTTCAATAGTCCGTTGAGCTACCTTTGATTATCGTTTGACCATCGGTTGACAATTTGTTATGTCTGTCGTCGGTCGGTTCTAAATATATGAACAATTAACAAAGCACTTTTAATTTCTTTAGATAAATGGATAGTTGAAAATCCACACAGTGTGTTAATCAAAATACTTATGACCCAATAGTTTACATTTTAAATTAGGTTAAAGGGAGTGTTCCAATATAGCATTGACAGGATGTTTTATGTAACAAACAGGTAAATTGTACCTCTTTTTGATAAAAAGGAGCGCTTGTAATTCACGATTTCATGTGTTTCCTCTTTAGTTCTGTTCAAGGACAGGTTTGTTACCAGTTGTGTGCTAAGACTGCACTTTCAATTTGATTTGAAAACGTTTGCTTATGAGTAAGATCATATATATTTTTTGTTCTGTTTGGCAGAAAAAAATTGAATCCAACTATTAAATCTAGGCATTGGTCCATTGGTAATTATGAATAGTGTAATTAAAAAAAGAATATATATATATATATATATATATATATATATATATATATATATATATATATATATATATATATATATATATATATATATATAAGTTAAAAAATATTTAGCCACAGCCTGCCCCTGCATCATGATTGTAACTTAATTTTCAATGAAAATATTCCATCTTTCTGTATGGCGCATCATGTGTCCGGGGATCATTATTTGAACAAAACTAAATTTACACTACCTGAGGATGCTTCCACACAAGTTTCGGCTTTTCTAGCAAAATGGGGTTTATGAAGAGGATTTTTTTCAATTATTTTTATGTGAAAATTAACCTCCTATTGTGGCCCAACTCCACAACCGGGGATCATGGTTTAAAAAAAAACAACTTAAAATCTACACAACCTGAAGATGCTTTCACAAAAATTTAGGATTTTTTGCCCAATTAATTTGAGAAGACTTTTAAGGTGGAGCAACACACCTGAAAGAAGTAACTGAAATTAACAGTGAGTGCCGTGGATAAAATCCTTTTAATTAAACAAAATACCATGTATCATATTGATCAGAGGTCAGCAATTTTGTGATGATATGTTATTCAACCAATTCCTTGTAAATGAAAACAATCCTCATCGTTTTTAACAGTTTTGCAATGTATGTGGTACATTGTGTAAAAATATTTTGATTATCACACAGTCATTAGAATGAGATTAATTAATTCAAGCCTCTAGTATTAACTTAGAAATAACTAGAAATATCTAGTCAGATCTGTAGAAGCCTTACTCAAATATGAATTTAGGACACACTTCATGAACTAACACACTAGATAAATAAACAAATTAGTATGTACAACTGGCTGCCGAATACTGTTAATAAATTACCCTGATCAAGAGAGGCCTTTATCTTTCAATGAAACGAAAGATTACAGGTTGATCTTGGGTAGGTTTGGATGTTTCCATAAAAATAAATAGATGGAAAATATGATACAAATAGATCAGGATGATACTTAAAATTGAAATTTTACACAATTTCCGCAGTTTTTTTTTTTTTCAAGTAATTGATATGCATTTTAATAAACAAACAATTTTTCAGCTAAACAACATTAGAATTGTTTCACAATATTGCAAAATATACCAGCATACCAACTTTATAATTATGATTTTGTTCGGGATTGGTCTGAATTTTAAATTTTCCAATTTTCTTAAATTTCACTATCTCGTTTCAATTTCTCAATGAAATATGATTGTAAAGCAATTGTTTAATGCGAGTGAGAGTTGATTAGGAAAAACTTCACAGGTTTAAAAAATATCTACAATTCTTGACTGCTTTAAAGTTTATTTGTTTGTCTTTACAAATGTACTTTTAGGTGATTGTTTTGAGAGTAAATTGATACCAATATTTTTGCTCTATCGTGTTCGCAGCCAAAACAATTTCATTGGGTTAAATTAAAAATACAAAAATATTCATATTTAACGATTGAATTAAAACCATTGTATATATTTGAACCATATGAAATAATTTTGATCGAGATTAGTTATGTTTTCAATTGGGATTGGTTCAAATTTGATAAATTGTAATTTTTCTAGAATTTGGTATTTTTGTTTCAATATCTTTGTAAAAGATTTACAAGACTTGATTGCTTTATGTAACTACTTATGATTCTTAAGATTTTCTGCATAGACTTAAAAAATATAAAAGAATTAGAATTTTAAAATTCAGAAATATCTTTTTCAGTTGAAACCAAGTTAAAAGCTCTAAAACACTCTGTTTGCAGTCAAACAAATTTTTTCTATTTCCGAAAAAGCAAAAAAAAAAAAAAACAAAACCAAAAAAATAAACAAACAAAAACAAAAAGAAAACAAAACAAAAACTCAAGAGATAATTGAAAGCCAATATTGGTCTCTTTAAAAAAGAACATATTTTAAAAAGATTCTTTATCGATCTATCAAGTAAAGGTTTTAGTGTGTTGAAGAACCTTAACCTCTAACCTTGAGATCGTAATTCATCTTTTTATGTCCAACTTTCTTTATTTTTTGGTCACAGATCCTTAATCATTAGCATTCTTCATCAAAATAATTTTGAAATTAGCTGTCAAATCAAGTCATGAGTCTATATTGTTTGTTGATCTAATGAACCCTTTGAGGATACTTTTCAAAACGAACACGACTTAAGATACCTTAAATAAGGAGAACAATAATCTGTCCCGAGCATAGTCAATGACTAACTCACTGAAGACCCAGATTATTGATACCATTCTTTCAACAGACAGGAGCAGTACCGATCTTAAGATCTTCAAATTGCCACATTGTTATTCCAGATGTTGAGATAGCTTAGTACAAAGGACTTGTTCTTAGATTTAACATAAAACAAACGAAAGCAGAGAAATACGGACGCCATCTTATAGATTCTTATATCGAACGAATTGATTTTCTGAAAAAGTCAAATATTTTCAATCTAGTAATAATTTAAATAATTTATAATGATTTGACACTTAATAATACTTCTTGCGTTGATATTCCTATAATGTATACTCTTAATTGATTTCGTTAAATGTTGTATTTATTTTTATAAGATAATTCTCTGCTCTTTTTTTATGCGCATTTCTACATACAGAAACAAGAATTTATCGTATCTTAAATATTTTTAGTAAAATTATTGCAATTGATAGTCCCTCTAAAATTGATCATATTTTCTAATGCAACATACATAATTTCTTACTAAACAATTTATCCATATGCAGGGCTGCGTTGTCAAAGACTATAATGCCATAGTCTTAGCCAAAAGTCTACACCTCTAGTTACGTCGCTAAAAATATGAAATGCGAAATACGCCCGACTAAGTTTCTGTGTACGTCCTTGGACTAGACTAAGAGTAAGCCCAAAACTTGGACCTCTTTATGAAACGAGCCTCAGAGCTTATGTTTCTTTGCTATGTAAACAAAGCTTTTGTTTAAAGGACTATGTGCGGTATGGTCAAATATCTGCCCCCGATTTCAACCAATTTTTAAATAGTATCGTATGAAAATGAAATCTTCACAAATCATTGTAAAGAGGATGCCTATAACTTTAATCTTGATTTTAGTCATCATTGCTCACTCGCTGTTTATCTATGACGTCACTTAAATGACCTAATTCCCGCAAATTTGCAAACAAATGAAAATATTCTCATTTTTGCACTATATTTTGCATTCGGAAATATAGAGCGCAGGTCTGCTCAAGTGCGATTTTAACATATGTTTTTCTTCAGATAGTTATACATATTATACTAAAAAATGGTACTTGAGCAAGCCTGCGCTCGATGTTTCCCAGTCGAAACACCATCGGAAAACACCCATATTTTTCTACAAAACATCAATTTATCAAAATAATGCAATATTCATGACGTCATTTCTACATTATGACGTCACTGTGGTGATAACCTTTTACACCTTTATTTCCAATATGATTTTAACTATCTTTCACCTTATTTTAAAGCTCTTTCTAAAACTTTGATTTTGGGGGGCAAAAATTGCATAAAACCGCACTTAGTCCTTTTCAATGTTGAAGTGAACATTCCTGTTTTACACCTAAAATGAATGTGGTAAACGTTAGGAACTTTTGGTTTATGCTTAAAATGAGTAAGAAGCTTTAAAAATATTTTTACTGGTATATTGAACCTATGAAAACAAAAACATGGCACGAGCCATGTTTATATGATTAAGAATTATGAGACCTGTATCGTGTTTATAACTCTACGATTGATTCTCAAATTTCATTTTATAATTATAAATGCGTTCCTAAAGCATTATATAGAATTAAAAAAATGGAATTTGATCAAATCTAAGGCGATTTTTATCGTTATTGTCTTACTCGATTGTATAAGTGGTGAATAAGGGCGCTATTTACAAAAGTTACAGAGTGATAATTAAACATCACCAGGTGCTTTTAAGGCATGCGTAGGAGAAATCATTATATTACACATGCTTGCACTTATAAACTAACATTTCTTGATCATCCTACATTGTATTTCAGTAGTGTTATTAAAAAGGGTGAAAATTAAAACAACTGCGTCTAGAATGTATCACTACATGTAACAAGCTTTTATAAGCTATATCGTTGTAAATTGGTACCTAAGTACTAATCTAGCAATCCTAAAAACTGATTAAGAATCAATATTTCTTCTTGTTAGTGTATTAAGTGGAGAGGGAATGGTGTGATGATCTTTTCTACTCTATTATTTAATCCATTTACGATGTGGGGGGGGGGGATCAAAAATTCGTTTGATCCATCTAAAAATGAACATGATTCTTAGTCATATACTGACATCAAGGAAAAATAACCAAACATGTTTTTGCTTTACAACTTTATTCAATTCAAATATTCCTTATTCCTCTTCTAAATTAAAACCGCACTCTTTTTTTGTCCATGAGGCTTAATTCGTTTTGCAGTAATCAAAATATATTATTACCGGCCGCCTTCTGTTATATGTTTTGTTGTTTTTCTTTTTCACTTTTCTCTTATAAGAGAGTGTAATGATTTTTGTAATTGTGTGAAGTTATCACAGACAGATTAAGTAAGATTTGACAAACCGTAGGATTCATAACTTGGTGGATTTTTTTTTTGTGATTGCATTGTAGCAACTTAAACAAAAAATGCTGTTTTATGACACAAAAGGAATGAAACTTTTCTTTCGATTTGTCCATTAATTTGTCTTTTTTTGACAGAGGGAAGACAATGCGTCATTTTCCGTAGAGGTAATTAACCGCCAAATGGTAGGGAAAAAAGGAAATTAATTAATGATGTACAAAAAGTTTGCAGAAGGGTAAAGTTTACACTTTTAATCTATACAAAGAAACAAAACAATGTTAATAATGTATGTGTAATCCTCACATCTAAAGATAGCAAGCAAAATGTCGGAGGAAGTCGTGTTCATTTTTTTCAAGTAATATTGAAAATATCTTTCACAAATCATCCTTAGTCATCATCTATCATACTGCATACTTCTATCCATGTTAGAAGGTTCCAAATTAAGAGTACCTTCCAGCTTCAGAGACACAATGCTTCAGTCTTGTGACAGAAAATTGGGGAATGAGAACAGATAATCCGCAAGATAAGGACCCTTTTAAAATATGAGGACACGCCTTACATTTATATATTTTAATTTCATTTTCAAAATTACGGAATTTTTAAATGGAGTGCTTTATTAAAGCATTCACACAAAGTTATCCTCTCTCTCTCTCTCTCTCTCTCTCTCTCTCTCTCTCTCTCTCTCTCTCTCTCTCTCTCTATGAGAGATGCATATATCTGAACTAAAAAAAATTGAAACAATGGGTTTTTAAATACGTTTTTTATGCACTGTAATATAGAAGTTAATTGAAGCCAAATTTAACCTTCAGAAATAGAACTGCTTTGTAAAAAAACCCCAAAAAATGTTAGAATTATATTTGAAAAGAACTAAGTTTTTTATATATATAAGTAAGTCCATGTGGTTAATGAGCTTGCCATCCCTTCCATCTCAATCCCACTTTCTACAGTAGAAATAAACCTTGCCTTGGTGTAAAAACAGTTTTCAAAAATGTTAATAAATCTGTTGGCTATCCAATAATATTTTAAAAAGTGAACTTCGCATATAAGAAATATATTTGCAGGCGTAGGTGTTTTAATTTACACCCTTTCAATAACAAAATGGATGTTAATTCGAGGAACTTAGTTGTCGAATAGTGAGTGCGAACATGTGTAGTGACCTCATGGTTTGAAATGTCAAGTGCGAAGTTGTGCAATGACTAAACAACTTCTTAAACGTTTCGATCTTTTACCCTTTGCAATTTCAAATGATCATGTTTTTAGTTCTACTACAATTTAAATTATATCAAATCTTACTATTAAGCAGATAAAGGATCATTTCATTGTGCCATCGTTGATTCCGTAACATTCATAACTAGTGAGTTTATCACAATCTGCAGCTTTGGCCAGTTTCAAATCTAAATTATGATATACAATATTAAATTAAATCTTATAAAACTTACACAAAAAAAAATCGTAAAAAACCATAACATTTCAAATCATTTTGACATTACCTCACATGTTTGCTCTTACCACTGGGTAATTTGTGTTCCTCGCTTGCTCTTTTATTTGTGTTTATTAAATAGTGTGAATTAGGACACCAATGTTTGAATGTGCTTCACTGACTTGCTACTTTTACAGTAAATATAAAGACTTAATGTTGAAAAACTGAGAAAGTTTATAAACAGTTTTGAAAACCGTTATCATATAATTAAAAAGCTGATTTCTACTAATAGGAGCAGGAATTAAAATTAAAGGAATGGCCAAGTTTTCTACAAGGTAACTTATTCATAAGAGGCTTAGAGGCTTTAGGCGACCAACCATTTATCCACCAGATCAACTCAATAAATATGAGAAGCAATTTGTCTACCTAGTATAAACTTATTTTTTTTTAATGTAAAACGTAATTTGATCTGTTTAAACCGAGCTCTTTTATTTAGTAGCCTTCAGATGACTATAACCAGACTTAATAACTAGAGCAGAGCTCGTGGCAAAGCCCCGAGTAGGTCTTCCGTTGTTGCTGCGAGTTGAAAATATATGTTACGATTATAATGACTATACTTTCAGTTCTGCTTTTGTTATAAAAACGTGTTGTGATTGAAAGTCTGTATATAAAACGTGTTTTGAAAAAAGAAAGGAAGAAAATATTTTAGGAAAACTATTTGTCGAGCAGAGTTTATGTAATCGTTTCAAACATTGTTTAAAAAATGAGATGTTTAATGGCGAGTTAAATTTTCAAAGGGTAGCAAGCATTGTTATAAACATTAAACAGTATGTACTCATGATTCATGTCAGGAATTGTATTTCTTTTTTAAACTGAACTCGCCTACAAAACACGTAAACTTTTCTCAAAGATAACTTCTTGCGTGCTGACAAAATTTACAGACCCTAAAACGTACTACTACACCAAAAAAGCGTGCGGCCAACGTGCGAGAAACGTTTCGTGTAAAACTTTTAGAGTTTTATGTAAACCGTTTAGCGTTTCGGGCAAAGCGTGTAAATCGTTTCGAGCAAAGCGTGCGAGAACCGTTTTCATTCGGAACTCTCTGACAAGTTAATTGTTTCAAAATGGCGCCCGTGTTTTACATTACTTTAACAAAATTGAACGAATTTTTAACAAACAAAAGAAAGGTGTATGTATTAAAAGACAACTAGTTAAAGAGTACATGTATATTTAACGTTTTCATGCGATGTTTCAGTACTGAAACAATATTAAAATTCGCAATACATAAAAAATATTAAATACAGTTAGCGAAACATGATTTCTATAGGAACAAACCTAAATCAACTTTAACTTGCACAATCATGTTTTGATAAGCATGTATTTTTATTATCTATTTACATCGATAACTCTTACTGAGACCATTCGGCTGTGTACAAGCAGCACACATAACCTCGGACATCGGGCGAGACATGCACCTGGCTGAACCTGTCAATCAAACTCTGTGTATTTGTTTTCATTGGATGGTTAGGCGTCTCTCTTTTGTCGAAAGCCAACGGAAAATTAATGACTTCAAGGTAATCGGAATCAGAATTTGATGAAGCACACAATTTAAATGATAGACAATTTATTAATTATTTGAACAAAATTAAATGTAAACATTGAAAGGAAATAAAAAAATTAATTATTATGGGAATCTATACGCATGGTACTCAATTCAGATAGATTATATTATGATTTTATTTTATGTAGTAAAATCACCCTTCCAACTGTTACTCAATTATATAACAATTGATGACCTGGGGCTATAAATGTTCTGAGCTGTGTGCGCTAAAGCGGCACAAGATTCTCGGTCGCATGCGGCAATTGAATTAACACAGACTGACCGAATAAACAAAGGGGTGGGAAAGTGAAACAAAATGTTACACATAAGAAGAAACCACCAAAAATGATTTTCGACAGATCTTGTTATCTTTTCTCCAATTAAAAAAAAAAACCCAGCGCGAACACCTGTCAGCGGGGCGGGAGGAGTGGGGGGGGGGGGGGGGCAGCAATGTGCTCGCTTTAACAATGAAACTACAGAAGTGATTAATATGTGACCGATAGAATCTAATCTAAAGTTGTTTAAACTCATGTGAATATTTTCTAAAATAATCATCGAATGCCTCAATTCAGGGCATTCCTTTATCGTGCTAGCACCTACCGCAAACATGTAACATGGAACTTTGATTATAATTTGATTTGATTTTTAAACTACCTTGTATGCTATCGTATAAATCAATGCTTAATAAACTATACAAGTAAAATAACTTTATCTTAAACCAATATAATAGTTGAAAACATAATAAAATAAAGTTGTGTCCGTGCAAAATATGAAACATTAACGCGTCATAAGGTACATGTAGAAGAACACGAACCGACCGCGGATCACTTAACCACTCGCGCCGGATCTCCTCAGCCATGTGCGAGGGATGACCATTATTTAAAGGTTTAATATTTGAGGGGGGTGGGGTGGGGGGTGTTGATTTAAAACATTAATTGTACAGTTTTTAAAGTAGTTTACATAAACCAACCAACCATTAGTTTATGTCTAACGATTTTTCCGATTTGGAGTAATATCGTTCATTACTATTCATTTACACTCAAACATTTAATATTAAATATATACAAGTAGGACAAACCTTTATAACATAAAATTAAAACAGTTCTTGTATATACGGCTATATTAACTCAAACACGTTCATATGCATGTAAGTGTAAGTCGCGGTGTGCGAATCTTGTGTATTAAATAACCGCTTACCGCTAGGTAATGTAGCCATGGCTGATCTCCTCGGCCGTGGGCGAAGGATATATTACGTAAAGGTACAACGCACAGAAACGCACAGCTCAGAACCAAGGAAGATTTGAAAAGTTTGCAGTATAATGACCTAGCTTACTCTATCAAATAGAAGTTCTTTATTTTAAACTAAAAACCCACAATTGATCTATGTCATTATTGCTTTAGAGAATGACATTGCTTTTATTAATTAAATGAACTATTTCTTACTTGACATCCAATCGTTTAATCCACAAAAGATTTTGTGTAATCAAAACTAAAACAATTCTTGAGTTCGCGGCTAAATAAATTCATATATGAGAGGCGCTACTCTCGTGTATTAGATAACCACTGACCGCTAGGTAGTCCAGCCGCGACCACGGTGACCGATTTTCTCGGCCGCTGGCGAGGGAGAGCTTACGTAATGGTACACTCACAGCTCTGATTCAAGGTAGATTTTGAATGCATGGTGTTTATAACAAAAAGGTAATGCACATATTTTTTCTTTCCATATTTTGTGTTTTACTAGAAAAGAAAAAGAATGTTTTGTTTTCCAATTCCCGATTTTAAGGATTGTGCACTATAAGAACTTAACAACAATGACTTAAACTCCTAAAAAAAAGCATGTATTCTATAAAAAAAAAAATTCTTATGAATTAATGCCTCCTGTATAAACCAGCATACTTTCTGCGGTAACTTCATGCCAGTTGTACGCACAAAGTCTTTCGTTAACTAGTCAAAACAAAAACAGGTACATGCTAACATGTAAAGCTTTTTACACTCATACTACACAAATCACCTACAAAATAACATTGAAACGACCTTCATGAGATCCCAACAAACAACTTTTCCAGCGACAGCCATATCAAAATCCTAACCGTTTTTTAGTTATTAAGCAAAATGTTTTAGGGGCCATTGGCCCTTAATTTAAGGGGTCAGCCCCTTTTTATTGGTGTCAAATGAAAGCCCTTAATATTTTGCACAACTTTTATTCTACATGTTTTAACAAAATGTTTTTCGTTTAAAAGATATAAAGGAAAACATGTCTAAATTTTTGAACTTTTTTGAATCCTGTTTTTTGACCCCCTACCTTTTCCTAAATAAAAAACGTAATCTAAAAACAAAAACAGATGTGCACAACTACAATGTCTCTGTTATTCAAATTCGTTGGATTCCCATTCCCTGCTATCATAGTCTCGGAGCCTTTGTCTGGAAACAAAAGGCCCTAAAAAAATTTAAAAGGGGAATAACTCGTTAACGGAAAGGGAATTCTAAATTTTATGAATTGCTTAAGATAGTGTTTTGTAAAGTACATTAGCCCTGAAAATTTGATCAAAAACCGTTCTGAAATGAGCAAGATATGAAGCCTCAAAGTTCGCGTCTAGGAAACAAAAAAAAAAAGAAAAATAAGAATAATCTTAATTTTTTTCCCGCACAATAATAGAAAGGTCTTCCGTTGGAAACGGAAGACCTTAATTAAAACGATTTTCCGTGGGATATACATGTATGCCTTCACTCAATTTAGAACCGTATCGTTGCTATTATTACTGAGAAAGGGGGGATAGATGAAGGTTAAATCCTCAAGAAACAAGAGCTATATAATTGTAAAATCTCATAAAATTATCAAGACAAAATTTAAAAATTATGCTTTGTGTGTCAGCAAGAATATTTAATTCTTCTAGTTTGTTATAGATATCACACATATAAAAATTGCATTGTAGAAAAATATATTAATATGACACTGTTTAAAATAGTCGTAATCAAAGAAAAAGGAATGCTTAAATTAAGTGGTTCCAAGGTTAATATTGCAAAACAGAATATCATTTTATATTAAATTTCCATTCTTGAAACCGCTTTTGGTCGTTAGGAAGCTTTAGAATTTCAAACCTACGAGGAATTTCTTAAATGATGTGAAGACACTCCTTTAAAATAATTTTAACCATCCAGTATAACCCACAAAAACTAGATTTCTTTACAGCTTTTAAGTGTCATCAAATTGTTTAGAAACAAGAGGCCTAGGGGCCACATCGCTCACCTGAGAAACTATGACTTAATATGGGCGTTCAAAGGATATTGTGCCATATATTTTCTGCAATTTATATTTGCCTTCCCATAAGTGCCAAATTTGGTTGAAATTGGCTTAGGTTTTAGATAAAAAGTTCAAAATGTAAAAAGTTTACTGACAGACAGACAAAATATGATCAGAATAGCTCATTTGAGCTTTTAGCTTATGTGAGCTAAAACATTTTGATCTGTTTTGAAAAACATATAAGAATATGGGTGGGCTTTTTTATTCATGGAATCATGCTTGATTATCGCTGATATTGTTTCTCCGTTAAATTTCTATTGATTTGTATATCCCTCAGGGGAATATCAAAATTTTTGTTATTTCCGTTTCTTTTATTTTTGGAATAAACAAAATTTCAATATAAAATAAATCTATAATTCTATCGCATATTGCTTGTAGAATTTGTTACAAAGATTGCACGTCTGTCGCTTTCTCATGAGAAAAATACGTCGCTAATCAAAAGACAATATCAAGATTTAATTCGTTATGAAAGCATAGCTCAGAAATTTTTGTTTGAAAGTTTAAAAATAAAATAACCTGCTGAAATTAATAATTTTCTTAAGGATTCAATAAATATGCTAACAGTGGGCGATGTTAATTCTAATATTCCTTACCGATCGGTTAGTACTCATATGAAATGTCACATATTTCTCTAAACTGTCTGTGCGTCTTCCTTGATAATAATTCAATTCATTTATACAGGAAATACCCAATGTCATTCCTTAATGAATCTCTCTCATGCCAATTAATCGGCGTAAACATGCAAAGGAAATCAATTTTATTATTTGATTTATGAGGAGCAGTAGATAACGTAGCCAGACAAGTAAAGAGCAATGTCTGCGTTATAATGACATAGCATCGTGTACAAAAAAATATTGTATACAGGTCAATCTTTCTTAGTATCTCGGTCGTTTTAGAACGAAGGGTCATCTTTTAATAAATTAAGTGAAAAGTGGATCGTCATGCAATATAAAGCTATTAACAGAAATACCTGCACGGACTTTCATATCTATCCAAAGTGAAAATCACCAAGAGAATTGATCATTTTTTAAACATACAAACTTTCTCATATAAATTATACATGAGAAAGTTTTAATGTTATAAATGTGTGGGTGGGTGTGGGTTTGTGCGCGCGCGGGCGCGCGCGTGTGTGTGTGTGTGTGTGTTTTAACTTTTTCTCTGTGAAAGTTTCGAAGATAGATGTGGAAGTTTAAAAAGGATAAGTAGAGGGAAAGAATGATAAGCAAAAACGCACATCTGGGAATTTGTTTGTACACTTTTAATTTTATTTACATATAAATAAATGGCTTGAATTTAATTCACAGCAAAATCCTTTCTGAAGATGTATTTTATCAATGACAGGTTGTAAAATGTTTTGGAACATTTATCTATTTACTAGCAAAAGTAAACAGATTATATTTAATATATTTTGTTGTCTATGCATGTTTCTAGTGTTCAATTAAAAAAATTATAAGTTGTTTTAAAAAACTTTCTTAAGAAACTCCTTTCTTCTATTTTGAGTTTAAATAGGTATTCGTTTTTTGGCAGAATTCAATGTAAAGTCTGGATTTGCTATCATTATTTTTTTTATCATCTTTAATCTTCCATATTTGTAATCTTGAATGGCAATGTCCACCTATTAAAAAAACCCCACAATTTGCTTTTTCAAGATATTGCAAGTATTCCACACAGGGGTTTTGTATAGTTAATGTGAAATTGTTGTTCTTAGGTATCATTAATGTTTTAATCATTGTTGGATGATTTCTTAGTTTACATTGCTTTATCAAACAGTTTATCAATTATTATCATTAGAGCTCAACCCGAACACGGTATATTTGAAGAATGAATATTCAAAGTATAGTTTTGACATATAATAAACAACCCTGACGAATAAATAATAAAAGTAAACATATCAGCTAGATTCGAGCAAATACAAGAAAATGTTGAAATAGGAAAATTTTAATTATGACATTTTAATAAGAGGAATTGCCTCAGATTGATACATAATCGTCCTTTTGATTATCATTTTACTTTCGGCATTCAAGTTTTACTACTGATGACTTAATACATATACACCTACATATTTTAAAATGCCTAAAACAGAAAACAGAGTACACATGAAAATAAGCATGCTTATTGCTTGATAGTTATCATAGTTGTTAATTGGTTTCCAACCAATAGGGGTATAGAGGTGGAGTTTCAAAGTATATAAGACAAATGTAATTCTATATCACAGAGTTTTATACCTCATTGTCAGTCAACCAGACACATTCTAAGCCATGGTGTACGAAAGAAAATCAGTCAATGTTGAAAGGATTCTTCGCATTGGTGTTTTGGGAGCAAAGAAAGTCGGGAAAACATGCTTAATTACCCGTTTATTAAAGAGAGGATATCCTGACAAATATAGTCCTACAATCGAAACATTGTTCCGTTACGACATCCAAACCTCTGAAAACAAATTCACTAAACTGGAGATTTTGGATACGGCGGGTAACTTCGAGTTTCCAGATATGTTAAGAAAAGCTGTCAGATCTTGCCATGCTTTTGTATTGATGTTTGACCTGAGCGACGCGAAGCGGACATTTCGAGAGGTGGAAACATTGAGGCAACTCATTTTGGATGAGAGAAGTGGAGAATCTGTTCCTATCATTGTCATCGGTAACAAGTCCGACCTGATCATCAAAGAAGACAATGTTGAAAATAAGGTTCTTGATGCCATTGTATCAATAGACTGGGACTGTACCTATCTTACAACATCCGCAAAATGTGACACCAATATTTCGGACGTTTATAAGGCTGTTTGCAAAGAACTTGATATTAAGTCTTTACAAGATATAGATGTGGTTCAGCGCATTAAAGATGCTACTCAAAAGATTGACAAAATCAAACGTATTTCTTTACTGAAAAGAGGATTTTCTGTAAAATCATTTTAGAAAATAAATAAAAAAATAATTTAAAATCAATTTTTGGTGTTTTCTGGTTGTTTTCTTTGTTATTCAGTATCACCAAGAAGATTATAAATGTTTTAGACTTGCGTCTACGTACAGCGCTGTTGAATGAATCACCTATGGAGGTAATAAAAGGTCTGCACCGATTAAGAACGATAATTGATTAGAGCATCAGTTTTCACTGATTCATTAATTCATTAATAACTACTGTTGATTTGATTTGAACATATTTTTATTGTACAAAATACAATTGGGATTGGGCACAAGTTCTATAACTTAGACCGCCCTCTCCCAATACAAAGATATAATACAAAATATGTGTACACAACATAAATAAAGTTCAGTGGATAGAATGGACGTATACATAAATGCAATTGACATGTATATAGTAAACAACGGTGTACTAGTAGTTATACGATCAGTTAAATCTTTCAGTATTTTTGATAAAATTATAAACTAATGTAAATAAATGCTTGTTTTCATTGTCACTTATTGAACTGTCACCCCAAAGTAAAACATGAGTATTGACAATGTTAAGATTTACAATTTGAAAAACGTCATTAAATAGAACATTTCTAGCATCTTTATATTTATTACATGTGAAAAAATAATGGTAAGTATCTTCGAGCTTACCACACGAACAGAGTGGACTGTTGATAATATCACATCGAAATAAATCATTATTTAGTGCACAATTGTGACGAAGTTTAGTGTGAATGATATTCAAAAATCTATCCCCATATGTAAAAAATTAGGTCTAGTTCTACATGTAAGTACATTTTCATTTTTGACAGAAACATGTATTTTTTCCTTAAAAATGCGAACAGAGTCGCTTCCACGGACATCCGTTGAAAGCGCATTCCATTCATCAACAACAGTAGGAACAAACGAAGATTTATACAATTCCAAACGACATTTTGGTATAATGTAATTATGTGCATTTCTGGTAGAATAGTTAGATACATTAGCACGCTTATTTGGAAAAATATCCATTACATAACTGGGTAAAAGGTTTCGGTCAATTTTATACATTGTTTTTAGCCTGGATATTTTTCTTCTACTATAAAGCGTTTCCCACCCTGTTTCAAAGTAAAGAGATTCCCGAGATGCAAAAATAGGTAAACCTGTAACAATTCTTGCTGCAATCAATTGTATTTTTTCTAATTTGTCTGAATCATTAATAGAACAACCGCCCCATGCATCAGATGCATATTCTAACTGAGGCCTTATAAATGAAGTATATAATAGTGACAGTGATTTTCTATTAAGTTTAAATTTAAGTTTTTTCATTAATCCCAATTTCTTTTGAGCATTTGCTATAATAGAATTTATATAAGATGACCAGGAAAGGTCCTCAGAAAATATAACACCTAAGTGTTTACTTGCTTTAAACTGTGAATTTTTTTTATTTAAAAAAAATATATATTCTCTCCTTTGTTTATCATTAGATTGTTAAATTTATTGTTTATACACATATAGACACAGATTACGAAGCTGTTGATAAAATATGGTATAGCAGGCTACTAAGTATTCTCTATTACTTCGTACTTAATATTATATTTAAAAAAAATGTTTGACATGCAAAACCTAGTTAAAATTAAATATAATTTAACTCAAGTCAACTCCACGATACGATATGCATGACCAAGGTTGTCCTTGTTTGTAAGGCTTATTATATGAATTGTATATTAGAAGAACTTGGACTTAATTCTGCAAGTGGCAATCCAACTTATACTCATAGCTATGTTTCCAAGGAGAAAATTCTTTAAAATCATGTCGGTTTTAAATATTTTCAATATTCTCAACAACCAAAATCAATTTGAATTATTTTACCTATATTGAATACCTAAACATTGTAAGAATCCTTACAATCAAAGATATATATCGGGTTCCAGTAAATGTTCTAACTCTTTCTTTACTCCTTACCAAATGTTAACAGCAATAATGAAGACATTTCAAGAGTATTGTGCAACAGTATATTTAAGAAGCAATGTAAATCAAATTTGGTTACTTTCGAATTTCAAGGAACTGTTAGAAAATTTGAAATCCAAATTTTTATTAACATCAATAGCATCAAAACGTACGACTTTTCTACACTTTATACAACCATACCCCACGATAAATTAAATTCCATGCTTTTTGACATCATTGATAGCTTCTTTTTCAATAAAAATGAATCACATAAAATACCTACCTTATCATCCGTCATTTGTAAAACTATTTCGTTAAAAAACATTCAAATTGTGCACACAAGTACTTTGAAATGAAAATTAAAAGAATGCTTGAGTTTCAACATCTATGTAGTTTTTTGAAATCAGGACTTCCAACACTCTGTTGGAATTTTCATGGGTACCAATTGCAACCCATTGTTAGTAGACATATTTTTGCATTATTATGAAGCAGAATGATTTAAAAAAACCTGAATGTAAAAAAAAATCACTCGCTGTAGCCTTCAACTCAACAATTGTTACTTTCATGCTCACGTTGACCCGATATATCCAAGTGAACGTGGAGTCTGCGTCATATGTTTCATATTTAGATATTTTACTGGAAAATGACTTTGGTGGTAACCTAACAACAAATCTTTATGATAAACGTGATGGCTTGAATTTTTCTACCGTTAATTCTCTCGATCCTTACCAATGTAGCAATGTTACCTTCATCGCCTACATATGGAGTTTTTGTCTCTCGATTAATTCGATATGCAAGGGCATGCTTTACATATGAACAGTTTTTAAAAGGACTAAGACACTATTTTAACTTTGTTTCTTCAATTATGGGTATTTGTAATGTTTTGTGAAAATTTGAAAGTCAATTATTGAGTTACAAGCAAGATACATGTACTGAGTTTGAAATTGCTGTTTTGTTCACAAAACTCGAGTCTTGTGTTTTATATATATATATATATATATATATATATATATATATATATATATATATATATATGTGTGTGTGTGTGTGTGTGTGTGTGTGTGTGTGTGTGTTTTATTGGCATAAGTTTCAATCAAATGTTGCTTTTTTCTGTTGATAATATTATCTAAGACCACATTGAATCGGTTTATTTTGTTTGCCACGAGTCAGGCTGTCAAAGAAATGGTAATTCCTTACTTTACATTGTTTGTAAACTTTAGCTTTGTCTATATAACAATGAATTCTTACAATCGTACATCTCTTATAACTTGAATTCAAACATTCAAATTTTGGTGAATCATTCAAATGGCGAAAGTAAACTATTTTATACATAAAAAGTGAAAAATAAAATTTTTATATTTTTCAACTCTTTTCATACAAAACTATGGTACACTTGTATTATTATATCTGATCTTCATCGATGTATTATATAAGCAATAGCTTGCAAACCAAATGTGTTCATGTGAAAACTTAGAAGATTCACATCACGTGTTTTTCGTGTGTAAAAAATATTCATTAGTAAAACAATCCCTTACGTATTCAATCTTTTAACTTTGAACATTTGAATATTATTGATGTACACTTAATACATTTGGGGAAAAATCTTTGTCTGATGACAAAAAAGTGAAAATATGTAAAGCATTTCACACTTTCATTAAGGATTGTGAAAGATTTGAATAAATTATTCAAATACAAAAAACATGATATATTTTAATTAGTTTGAAATAGTTTAATGTACAATGTATTTCTGTCACTTGTACTATAATTGTTATGAATATACATTTGTTTGGCAGTGTAATATTTGTAATGAGGAGAGGACACTTTAAGTAAGAACTTGTGTTAAATCCCTTTAACATATTTGGTAAATAAAATATGTTTATTTCAATTTAGACGATGTAACGGTGTAATTTTTGGTCTTACCCTCCCCCTCACCGAAAACTGATTCACTGCCTGTGTTTCAATGGGCTATTCTTTGTCTTTTGAAGACAATCGGATATTTGTTTGACTATATCAACATAATAAAACTACATATTCTTAGTTATCCAAGACATGTAGTGACCGGGGAGTGGATGAGCCCTATTTAGTAAATTTTATTACTTGGCGAGCCGAAGCCGAGCCGGAGTATCAAATCAAAGATTAAACCTACCCTGTAACAACAACTAGGTTATGTACCTAATTTACAATACCAATGATTTTTTTCAGATTAAGGCTTAGTTTTACACAAAAATGCCTTTCCCAAAAATACCGGGGATGGATTTGTCGTCTACGGTGTATAAGATATATTTTTTGAATTTGTGTTTGACCAACACGTATTCCTGGGTTTTGACTTGTTAATTAACTGCTCAGTTTTCACGCCTTTAACAGTTGACTAACGTCACAGGTGTTCAAAGCACCCTTGGAACAAAGCAAATTTACACATTACAATCACGTCACGTTTTGAACTAAGGATACTTCCTCTCCGGATAACATATACAGGTAAATGGTTGTCAGATGTAGCATTATCATTTGCAAATCTTGACTGAGTGTGAAATATTCATATTCTAACTTAAATTGAAGTGTTAAATGATATTTGCCAAAAGTCAACATTTTGTCATATTAATTTTGACATCAGAAAGTTTTTTTTTCTTACAATATCTCTGGGACATATAAATTACACATACTTGATAAAGAACAAATGACCACCGTTGTTTTTGAGAATTGTGGAAATTATTTCACTCTGAAAGAAAAATGTGATTAAATACAAGAAATATCGTCTTTCAAGAAACAATCACATGGTATAAGTTTACTTCTAAAAAAGAGAAAAAAATGTATCATCTGTGTCGGAATTCAGTATTTCTTAATGCAATGAAAACGAGACTACATGTATATTTGTACTAAAAGACTTTTTGATTATCAATCGTATTCTGTATAAGGTCACCGACTAAGTTAACCATTTGTCAGTATCATATATCTCCAGGATAAACTAAGTGACTAAAAATGTTGTTTAAAATTTGATAACATTGTTTATGAAAAACTATGTTTTTGGCATATTGTAGATCTGTATATTTTGTTAGAGTGCCTTTATTTTTCTGTTTAACCAAAGCGATGGGAAAAAAGCGTTCTATGTATATAGCGGTTGCATATTAGCGCGCAAGCAATAGCAGCTCTTGCAATAATGACTTGGCTTGAGACCACACGTTAGTTTTGATTTTTTCCTCCATCTTGACGTTTCGTTTATAAATATATGATTTTAGTTTAATTGATGTATTTTGATAAAGCGAATTCAGTTCTCCATCTTTCGTAGGCTATGTACATGTTGCTTTTACGCCGTAAAACAAACTAATCCATTTCAAAACGTTGTTGATACCGAGCGCAGCGAAGCGAGGATTAATGGTAACACGTATATATAAGAAAATCAGTGAAAAATGAAAGTTTAATCAGGGGTACTAAGGCGAAAAAAAAAATTCTTCCAGCCCTGGGCGCCGCCATATTGGCAGCCATTTTGTTTTTAAAAAGTTATTTCGATCATTGATTGACTGGTACTTATCGATGTTTATTGCCCCTAAACTCGATTGAATAAGTTCCAGTGTTTCAATAGAAGGTATTTGAATTAAAAGAAATTCAAAAGGAAACCAGATAAGTTTCAATAGTGCATCAATCAAGAAACACGACTTGTTCTATGTATGTCTTATCAAATTATCAGATGGAAAATAAAAAATTAACGTCAATGAACTGATCTTTTAGATACTGAATAAAGTATTCAATTTTATTACAGGGCATTCATATGAATTAAATTGATGAACAATTAAAGAAGAAATAAAAAAAAATCGGAATTACGTAGCTCTCTTCGGCTATTTCCGAAGACAAAACTGAAATATGACGTCATAATGTAGACTGAGCATGCGACGTTTAGTTTAACTTTTACGAATGAAACGAAACGTTCCAACTCTGCACGAAAGAATACCTTCTCCATGATTTGTAAACGTCATAAACATAAAAATACAAAGCAAAATATGAGGTTTTAAATTATCATTTGAATTATGAGGGACAAATTAAAACATAAAAATACAAAGCAAAATATCAAGTTTTAAACTATCTTTTGAATTATGAGGGACAAATTAAAACATATCCAGATGCATAAAGAATGTCGACCTCGCCATGACATAACATATAATCATGGTCTATAGATTAATCTTTCCTAAAGGTAGGTCGTTATAAAACTTGGTTAAGGTCATTATTTAATAAGTGAAAATTGGGTCTTTATAATATCAATTAAAAGTAACATAGATTTAAGGTGGCTCTATACACCCACAGTTTATTCCACTTTTCAATAAAAGACCACAAAACATATACTTATCAAATATTAAAATGATGATAGGGATACTATAGGTATTTTTAAAGAAATTTTTAATGTTTTTTCGTGTTTTGTAAAAAAAATTTTCAAAAAGACAGCTATTAACCAATTGAGAGAAATTTTTGTCATATGATGGATATTTCCTTCGGACACATAAAAAAAAATAACACTTCTTAACATTCAAAAATGTTATTATTGCAACATAATTTTTAAATATTTTCTTACTCAGTTGACAAATCATCTGAAAAAGTTGCTTGATGTTATAAGCAAATGTATTTTAATAAATGTGACATAAAAATTTGAATGAAAATCATTGCAAATAAACACAAAAAATATTTTAAATTTTAATTGGTATGAAAGTTCCTCAGGTAAGGGTTATCGTTCCTATGTCCCAAGGCCCAAACACCTTGGGGACTTTTCATTTAATTCTGACATGAGTTGAAGAAAATTTCCTAAATATAATGTTGGAATGATAAATACATACATATTTCATTATAGGCCTGTATAAGTGAATATATTCGCATTAATGCAAAAATAAGTAAAATAAATAAAGGGGAAAATTGACTAGGCTAATAGGATTTATGTATCCCAACCTGAGAGAAATTCAAAGCAACCCTCCCACCCCTTAAGGTGTCGATATTAATGTGCATTAAAGTATATTATAATTGAAATATTTTCACCGGTTTAGAATTTTCTTTCACAGTATTCAACCGAAAAATACGTTTTAGAAAATTTTGGAAAGTTAAAAAATTTATTGTTCTCAACGGGAATCGAACTCATTACCTACAGATTTGTAGTGAACCCACTAACCCACTGCGCTATGGTATAACATATCAATGATGGGAAAGAATCTATTTAAAAAATAATACTTGATTTTATTGTTTATTTCGATAAATAATACTACACAACGTGAAGGTGTCACATACCACATTACTTGTAAATAATGAGTTTTCCAATTATCAAATTAAATCTATTCATTTAACAAATTTTTCAAAAGAGTGGTCCCCATACAATTTGTTTCTGTTTAAATCAGCCAGTACCGGAATTGCATGCCTCAAGATTTACTTTTTTGCCTACTGCGTCATCAAAAAGTGGTGTATAGAGCCACCTTAATGTTTGAAGAGATTTTTTAAGTAAGATATGTTTGGAGTTCAAAGTAAACTGCGGTTTTTGATATAAAGTTTTGTGAAAATTGAAATTGATTTCGCGGTTTTTTTTATATACATCGACCGATTAGATTATCAGAAAATATTCAACCTTGTCCCTCTTTATAACCTCCAAATAGTTTATGAAAACCACGCTCACGTCTGCTTTATCGAGACTATAGAAAGCTATTATGCATACTTTCATTTGTATATACTTGTTGACGCTTGCATATACAAAATGATATATTCTAGAAGTCATGAGAAAATTAAATAATCGTAAAAAATTATCCACTATACATGGTATCGATTTTAATCTATTCTTTCTTTACGGTTATAACTATATATGCATTAGCTTTATATGTATTGGAGCACCATTCCTGTGTCATTGCATTCAGGTTATTATTATCCCAAACACGTTTTAGGCAGGATACGTAGAAACGTTTCTTGAACTATTTGAATTACAGTGCAGTAAGGAATATCCAGTGAAACCAAAAAAATAACAACAACAAAAAAAAAAACAGACTAAAAATGGAACAAATATATTTCAAATTACTTTCCCTTTCTGTCAGACTAGACAAAAAATTTGGAATGATCGTTAGGATCTACAATATCATGTAAACGTCGGAACTGCACACGTGTTCAGTAAGGACAGTATTTTTCATTGTCTCTTCGTAGTAAGTGTAGTACATGTATGTAGAAGTTTTCCAACCTGCTTATTCCCATGTTATTTTGACCGCTATATATAACCCCATGACATCATAGAAAAAAATTTTGCGACTGAATCCTTCCATATATTATGTCACCTTTTATTTTGAATACTTACTGTTATTGTGTCTCCTTTTTTACATCCAGTTTCGACTACTGAATGATAATCGCGAATAAATGTAAATAGAATCAAGAAAATAAGCTTCATTTATGCAATTACAAGGATCAAAATATTAAAATACGGAATATCGAATGTTATCCAAGCAATCGATAAATTGACATTATTTTTTCTTTTTGATAAACATTTTACATATTCCAGATCACTACTGACATAGTGCATATATCTAAATTGTTACAAACAGAGTACGCCTGAATAAAGAATATTCACTGTAAGTAATTGTAGCTGCTAATTGGTCTTCAACCAATCCGAAAATAGAGGTGGAGCTTATATAAGTTTATATAAGTTTATAAGACAAAGGTAATTCTATATCGCAGAATTTTATACCTCACTTTCAATCAAACACATTCTTAGCAATGGTTTACGAAAGAAAATCAGCAAGCATTGAAAGGATTCTTCGCATTGGAGTGTTGGGGGCAAAGAAAGTCGGGAAAACATCAATGATCACCCGTTTACTGAAGAAAAGATTTCCAGACAAATACAGTCCAACGATTGAAACATTGTTCCGATACGACATCCAAACCTCTGAAAAGAAATTCACAAAACTGGAAATTCTGGATACGGCAGGTAACTTCGAGTTTCCAGAAATGTTGAGAAAAGCTGTCAGATCTTGCCATGCTTTTGTATTAATGTTTGACTTGAACGACTCGAAACAAACATTCCGCGAAGTGGAAACATTGAGGCAACTCATTTTGGACGAGAGAAGTGGAGAATCTGTCCCAATCATTGTCATTGCTAATAAGTCTGATTCAGTCGTCGTGAAAGACAGTGAGGAAAACAAAGTTCTCGATGCCGTTGTATCAATAGACTGGGACTGTACTTACCTTACAACATCCGCAAAATGTGACACAAATATTTCGGACGTTTATAATGCTGTTTGCAAAGGACTTGGTATAAAGGTTAGACAAGATACAGATGTCAACCAGTCTAACAAAGACGCCACCCCGAAGATTTCCAAAACCACTTTAATGAAAAGAAGATTTTCAATCAAATCATTTTAAATGAAATATAATCTTTATTAAAAAATATTTTAAAATAGAATGTATCGTTGGTGTTTTATTTGATCGTTTGTATCATTCTAAACAATTGAGATGTTCTAGACCTGTGTCTACGAAGGGCACAGTTGAATGAATCACCTTATGAAGATAAAAGATGTCTGAATCGATTACAGGCTGATTATTGTATTAAGCAGCAGTTTTTAACTGGTTCATTAATACAAAGCCTGACATTCACAATTTAAGACACAATTAAAACATTTTCTGTCTTAGCTAACTACTGTGTTGTTTTATACCTCTTTTGACCAGAAGAATCTAGTTCATTTATATTTCAGGAAAAGCTAGTTACAAGTAATTAAATGGCAATTTTAAAGTATAGAAATATGTTGTATTTTCATCATTTTTTGTCGATCGTTTTCTTCAATAAGCTAGTTAATTTAAAAATGGTAATTTTAAACTATGAAATGAGTTTATTTTCTCCTCATCGCTTGTCGATCGTGTTCTTTAAATCATTGTTTGTACATGTATAGACATCCTTTAAGTGGTTTATTCTTACAGTTTGCTGTTGATGTAAAGTATAGACAGCCACCAAATATTGGCAGGTACTGAGTACTTTCGATCATTTAAAACAGAATTCGTTGTAGTGTATGTAAAATGAAACGACCAGTCAGTTGCATAAGATGACGGTTATTAAGATTTGTCAAACGTCAAATTACTACTGGCTCATCGATCTCTGTATCTAAATAATCGAAGAAAAAAATATTTTTCTGTTTATATACGAGGGTCAATCAAAAAATACGAAGTCAATTGGGCTGTATCATATATTTTTCGTAAAAGTCATAAGTAACAGATTAAGTTATGCAACAACACATATTTTATTGATATACAAAGTTTCATTCCATTTGATGAAAAGGTATTTTTGTTACCCGATTTTAAAATCAACATGTTTTGTCACCACAGCGCATGGTAACGTTGAAAACATGACGTCAAGATGACGCACGTACAGCTTATAGAAATATCCAATCTTTATATCACCCTTAATCTTTTGTGCTCTTCACCATACAATTTAAATCGGCACTATATCACTTGAAGGCAAAGAACTATATATGATATTTTTGGCCCCCATAATTCGCTTATTTTAAAGTGATTCAGGTACATGAATCTGTTGTGTTATTTTATAAAAGAGTTGACATAAAATATGTTTTTCACCCATTTATTTGATTTACATGCACTCACTGGCAGTACATGACGTCAGAAGTGACGCTATTTTTATAATTCAATTAAAATCAACCAAAAATTGACATTTTCTTATCTTTTTTCGAATGGGAAATATAGATCGACTCTTTGAACAAGAACGAACTTTTTGTCACTTATAAGTATTGGAAAGATACATCTTTGGTGAAAATATTTTGTTTGTTCAAGTAGTCCCTCAATTTTTCCTTAAAGAAAAACTGCCTCAAAACAAGCCGTTTTATGCTAAAAATGAGAAAATGGCAGGAAAAGGTAAACTTTATGATGTCATATTTTTAAATTGTGGGCACTAAAATTAAAATGAAAATTATGAAAAAACTTCAAATGTATATTTGTACAAATAAAACAAAGAATTACAGTAAAATGACAATGTTCATTTTAGGGGGCCATTTTAGGCTCAAAGCATATATAGTCCTTTGTTCACATTTGTTCGAAAATAATAAGTTTGTTCCTCGAAATGTTCTTATTTTTTACCGCATGTCTCTTCGATTACAGTAAGAAAATCCCGAAATTTCAGAGGACGTTGTTTGTCCTTTTGACGGAATATTTACAGATTCTACTCTCTTTCGTTCTGTTTGATGTCCAAAATAAAGTTACCACAAACACCACAAATGTGAAAGAGTTAAACACAAATGTACAAATAATGTTTACTTTTTTTCCACCATTGAGCATTTTCACTGTTTTTATCGGCTTTTTCCGAGTTAAATCCATACTGTTTATACACTTCGTTGCGCCGTGACGTCCGGCAACGTCAATGTTTTATGTCAATTTTAAAGACAACTATATGTCTTTAGTTAATATCTATTCAACAAATCTATATATCCTGTCATAATTTGGTACATAGAATATCATGACAATTCTTTATATTACGTTTCAATATTATTTGGTTTTAAGCACAATTTCTGGAGATATTACTTTCAACATAGTATGGTTTATTGCTGACAAAACACAAAGTTTTACCATGCGTCGTGACCTCATTTTTGCAGGATTAGATTCCAAATAATTCTTAAAAATAAAAGAATATATGAACTTTTTTTCATTTCACATTATTTGAAACAACTGCTTAATTATGTCTACTAAATTTAGTAATTATATTACGTTAAATAACATAACTATGGCAAAACTATTCGTATTTTTTGATTGACCCTCGTATTATTAAATTTATTATTACCCACTTTACTGAATAATTTTTTTTTATTTAATGTAAGCATCAATATAGATGTGTATAGTGGAGTTCATCTAGGAAATGACAATTAAGATCATTCCAAAGATAAAATTTCCAGCTACCTATATACATGTAGTAACGCCTAGAACGTTTGCATCTTGTAATTATGCTCTTACGTTTCGCCCTCCCAACATAATGGGCAATGCATTTATACTTTTAAACAAAAGTAATGCTTCACATTCAATAGATGTCTGCTTACGGTGCATACCTCTTGGAACATCTTTAGTTAGCACAACACTTGATTAAAAAATTAATACTTTTGTAGTCAGACCCGAACTTTGAGACAAAAGACAACCATTTACTAAATATTAAAATCAAACGTTTATTTCTTTAAGAAAAACAGCTTTTATATAAACACAAACGTAAAGTAAATTGGTGACAACTATGTCAATGAGCTTTTCATGCATTAAAACGCAATAGAAGATACTCGTCTCTTCAGGTTTGACAAGGAGAGTTTGCGAGGTTTCCGGGTCACCGCATCTTCATCGTTAACATTTGTCTGTCTAACATCTATACCAAGTCCTTTGCAAACAGCTTTATAGACGTCTGAAATATTGGTGTCACATTTTGCGGATGTTGTAAGATAGGTACAGTCCCAGTCTATTGATACAATGGCATCGAGAACTTTGTTTTCCACATTGTCTTCCTTGATGATTAGATCAGACTTGTTACCGATGACAATGAGAGGGACGGATTCTCCACCTCTCTCATCCAAAATGAGTTGCCTCAATGTTTCAACTTCTCGAAATGTCCGCATCGAGTCGCTTAAGTCAAACATCAATACAAGAGCATGGCAAGATCTGACAGCTTTTCTCAACAAGTCCGGAAATTCAAAGCTACCAGCTGTGTCCAATATCTCCAGTTTGGCGAATTTGTTTTCAGATGTTTGGATGTTGTATTGGAACAATGCTTCAATCGTTGGACTGTATGTGTCCGGAAAGCTTTTTTTGAGTAGCTGTGCAATTAAACACGTTTTGCCAACCTTTTTAGTTCCCAGAACTGCTATACGAAAACAGCCCTCCATCAGTTATCAATTTCAGCCTTCTTTACGCAAATGACTTCGTTTGTAAATAAAAAGCGAAAGATTCTTCTTATACACTTTTCATATATTCTTACTCTCTTTTTATATACTTATCGTATATTCTTACTCTCTTGTGATTGGTCAATTATGGTTATGTACTAATATTAGTACATAACCATAGATAGTCATTGATGCATTATCTTTTAAGCCAACACACTGTAGACTATAAAGAGACAATTCATAGAGTGAACAATATGTAAACAAAATGTACACTCAGCGTGAAAAACAACATTGTTTTGACATCCATCAGTAGTAAAAGGTATCATTTGTGTCTCTTTGGATATCACACCTTCTTTCTAGAGATTCACAAAGTTCTCATTTTGTTTAAATTTTGTTCAATTAGGTTTTACCCCTTTACTTTGATTTTCATTTTGATAGTCTTCGCCATAACAGTTTCTACTAGTATTTTATTTTATTTTAAATTTTTTAACAGAAACGTTAAATTAATGGATCGTTTTACCCTCTAATTTAATGTAGGCATTGAGTGATAGACACCAAAATTATGAAAAAGGTTTAATAACATATCAATTGTAATGAATTATATTTATATAGAAAAACTATAAGATTCTAACAGATGTCCATAGATAGATATTAATGATGGATAAAAAACATAACAAGTTGTTTCTAAACAATATTATAAAAACTAGAACTGTCCTAATGGGACTAATACCCCTGCAAGGCTAATTTCATATGGGACAAATGATTGAGTTGAATAATAAAGGTTTGCAACATATATCAATAAAAAAAAAATAGAATCGTAAAAAAAATTAGTTAACAAAGAAAAATTAAAATCAAAATTGTCAGAAATTCACTGTAAATACATCTGTATAACAGTAATACATTTACAAATAAGTATCTGAAGATTTTTTTATTTAATTGTTTTAAAGAAAAACCAACAAAATGACAATAACCCCTCCCTTCACAGTAAATGGAAATACCGGTAGCCAAGGAATGGTCTTCTGTTGATAAAACTTTGAATATCTATTTTGTTGTTTCAAATTTTTCCTCCTCTTCTTCTATGATACAATGCAACTCCATATCAGAAAATTGATCCCACAGGACTATGATTTTCTTTGATGAGCTTGTTAGATTTATTAAACTCCCAAAACATTACCATAATTACCATACTAAGCAAAAATATGTAAAACAGAAAATTTAATGTTACAAACAATTTTAAAATTGCCAAAACACGACAATCATATCCGTACTTTTGAATTTCATTTAAATTAATGCCCTTTAGGGTCTCTTCATCAATTTACTTGACTAATAAATTTAAACAACTTCTAAAAATAGTTAAATTCTTTATTCATTTCCTTATAATTTTAGAAACTTTTGGATTACATGAAACAGTTTTAAAATAGCTCCAACACCACGATTATCAATTTCCCTTAAACACATGGTCCATCTAAACTATGGCTCAGATAATGGCCCCCTTGGGATAAATGAATTCAGCCACACTTGTCTTTGATGTTCTTATTAGCTCCTAAGATTTTATCATTGACAAAAATTTTGCATTGTAAGTTGATAGAATACTTATAAACAATAAATTTAGTTAAGAAATAAAGACAAAAAATCTCCATCTAAATGTTTCTATATAAATATATTTTAGAGTGTTTTAATACTATTACTTAATTAATAAAATCTGTAAGGATCACCTCCCTTACTTTTCAACATCAGTGTACAATATATAGAATAAGGAAAATGAAAACTGTCATAAAATCATTAAATATTGTCTGATCTTAAAAAATATTGCAGGTGCACATCTTCAGATGGTTTTCAGCAAATGTACAAATTTACAGACTGTTCCATGCAGTAGTAAAAAATTCTATAGGGGGGACAAAGTTGCGTCTACAGACAGACGGACAGGGTGAAACCAATATACCCCCATGAATTTCGTTTGCGGGGTATCAAAATATAGCCGAGTGCAAAGTCATTCTATTTTTACCGGCCGCAGGAGCAGTCGATCTATTTGTGGTCCTGCAAGAAAGTGCATGTAGGGAAAAGAGGCGATTATTGTCTTGATAGAATATTTTTTGTAGCATTTGGAAAAGTCAAGAATAAAATATCTCAAAATTGTTCAATCTAAAGTCAATATAATTATCAGCAAAATGTTTTATTTTTCCTTATCGTTATAAGACTATAGTTGTGTTTTTAGCTATAATTAATGTCCCTCAAGGAGAGGAATGTATAAAATACAAAAGGAATTCGTCATAAATTGATATTTCTAATGCCCTATTATAGATTTAGGCAAACACTATTCTGAGCATGTTAAGTAATAGGCTATACAGAAATGAATTTACGAGAGCTTATTGTATGTGGTTAACCTTATACAATGTGTTAGCGACAGTAAAATCGGTCGAAATTGTCGTGGATTATGATAACGTCACTTACAGCTATTCAGTACATGTAAACAAATAATCATGCCAAAATAATTATGCCGTAAGCATGTATAACTTCTGCAGAAAGTAACGTGTTTTTCTTGACTACATTGTCTGTATATTGCAAATACTTTTTTAAAGTGTGCGGCCGATATTATGCTTTGCATCAAAATTATCTTGTTATTAAAATTGCCTAAGAAACTAACTTACTAATTACTAACTAAAAGATATTTTTATCCGTAAATATGTTAAAAAAAAATAAGATACAGGAAAGTAAGAATCAAAAATTTATTTAATTTTTAATTGTTTATTCAATTATTATTCAACATATTTTCAAATTAGCATAACAATAACATTAAATAGTACTACACTTATTCAATAAATTCAAATAATTATTGCAAGTGTATGTTGTGGCAATCATGAGATAGTTCTTGAACAAGCAACTGTAATATATACCCTTATGGCACTTCTTTCTTAAGCGACGTCAATTACTACGTATAATATAATACTTATCAACTTATATTCAAAGATTCTCCAAGTAGCCACTATGCCGTCATACAAATTTTTAACATCACATAAAATCAAAAAATGTTTATAAATACTGATTTGTAAAACGTGTACGTATAAAATGTATAGAACATTTAACTGGATAAATCATATTCACAAACAATAGATATGAAAAATACTACAAATGGGATAAAAATCAACAGAACTGCTAAATGTTGCTACTTCATCTGTAATTTGTAAAAATCAATGAGATGTTAACCAAAGACATGAAAACCTGTAAAATAAATTCATGACACGAGTGATATCCACAGCAAAGTGCAGCAATGTTAGTAAAACGTAAATAACCATACTTGTAAATACATCGATTAAAATTAAAAAATGACAGTTTAAAAGGTATGAGGAAATATTCTGTACCGTATTTGTGGTTTTTTTTAAAAATATGTATCAAGGCTATCACTTTGAGGTTGTTTTACATAACAAATGCAATCAAATATTATCAAATTTCTTTTCCAAGCTCAGTAATACCTAAATTGTGAAGGATACATGTATCTTTCGTTTTAAAAAAGCCACATTAAACAACAAGATTAAGTTTTCATTGATCATTTTAATAAAATGTACGTCTTGTATCATAGCAGCTCAGTAATACTCCCAGTTCTTGGCATGCCATGATAGTATGTAGGTTGGGTTCTTCACAGACTTTCTAGGTGAACCAGGCCTGTTTGCAAAAGCCTGTAGAAAGTTATGCTCTATTTCAGTCTCAGGCTTTAGAATTAAATCTCTGTATCCTTTTCCCACTGTCACAATCCCATAAGGTATACCGTGTTTCATAAACTGAGAGTCACTTTGCTCGTTCTCCTGCATAGGAACAATTGTTCTGACATAGAAATCTTCACTGCTGTGACAGCAGAACACCGTGTATGGTTTGAGTTCCACAGCGTCTGCTACAATGACACAACCCGATGTGGTACCGACGTACAGGTATTTATCTGATACTCTCATGGCAGTCACCTGGTATTTGCGAGCTGTAAATCACACAAGGGTAACTTGACTGATATGATGAGCACAAGTCTAACATCCACCAAAAATTGAAATTATGATTCAAGTGCTGATGATTTGGGAGTTAAGGATTTCATGTAAGGAGTTATGAACATTGAAAAGATAAAATATCAATTTTGAAGTTGCTTATAAATAAAGGGTTAAACACAAAAATCTAGATGAGGACTATCCTGACTGTTCAATGAATAAAGAGATGACAATATTGATAAAATATATGACATCGTCGATTTGGCCTATGGTTTTCACCCTTGTCCTGGTGTTTACTTGCAAATTTTAAATCTTCAATATCAAATTCCAAAGATTTATCCAGTACATATAAAAATGGATAACAATCTTACCTTCCAAATTGTTGGTGAAATAGGCATGGAGGGACCCACTCTCTGTGATAGGAACCACATCAGCACAATTCAGTTCAGCCTCCACCTCTTTGGTCTTCACATTCCAACAACTCACGGTGGTTCCTCAATATACATTAAGGAAAATGTAACTAACTTGCATCAATTAAATTCATTGTTTTATGACTGTTTATGGAGGTAAAGGTTAAAAGGAGTATGTGTAAAATCAAAAGAAGGACTATTTACCCCCCCCCCCCCCCCCACCACAAAAAAATATGGCATTTAAATGTGTTTTGGTTATTTTAGTTTACATCATTACTAAAGCACTTTCATATATAAGTCTCATTAAGTTGCTGTTTTTTGCTATATGCAAAGTCAGAAAAAATGCATTTGAAATTCTATCAAAATGACATACTGTACATGGTTTAATTTACAAGACATTTTTTTCTCTCAGAAACAAAGGGCAGAGTAAGCAAAAATATTTTGCTCAGCTATTGTTTAAGTTAAGATATATTTAGATATGTATATGATGACAGAAAATAAACCAACAAAATTCTATATATGGAAAATGGTAGTATAATGCCTTCTTTAAGGTCTTCTTTAAAACAAAATGTACTCATGTCAATTAAAAAAATCTTTATTACACCTCTCCCATTTTACTGGGCCAATAAATCAAATAAAGATAGCCATATTACAAACAGTTCACATTAACTGAAAATTTTCAGAGCTAGAGGAAACTAAATGAGGTAAAAACAAAAACTTTCAAGCAATGTGTGCATTATGAATGCTACAAACCTGGATAGTTGTAAGACCAAACATACTGTCTATCTCCCACCATGGCAGACTCTAAAAACTGACAGTTGCGATGCATGTTGACAATATCATTAGTTTCCACAATCTGTTCACTTTTGGTCAAGTCATTGTAATCTTGAACCAGAATCTTGCCTTCAGTTTGTCCACACCAGATTTCTTGGTTTCTGGGACAATCAAGTAAATAAGAGTAAACTATACACTTAGGATATTAAAGACAACTTATGAAAAAGTCACTAAAAGAGCTAGATAATATCTTTATGAATCTGATTAACACATCAAGTTTGATTATAAAGAATGTAAGTTACTGCTCATTAGATTAGACTTAATTTCATTCAAGATTCAATGCATGCAGATTTATTATAAATTTGTAAATAAAATGCATCTAATGTACAAATTTACCTATATTACCAAATAAACTTTGCGTAAAATCTACGCAAATAATATAATAATCCGTTTCAAGTTATATAGTGTACCACTTGACCCATTGTAATGTTTGTTATGAATTTATTTGTTTTGCATTTGACAATCCTAAGCATGAAAATACAGTGCACATTTCTGTAAACAGAAATTAAGATCATTCTTTTGATAGTTGTATTCAGTCCAAAACTCCATTCTTTTTCATTTCAATAATAAATGGTAAACCAACGACAAAGTCTGTGATAATCTTGTTCTGTCTACGATGGCAAATTCTGCTAACTACAGAAAATCTCTTACCCATCTTCTTTTGGCACCAGGCAAGCACAGATACATTTACCAGGTACAATGTTCTGTCTTGTGCTGACTGTGAGATTTACTGGGTCTACTTCTATAATGACTAGGACTCCACCCTTCACCGATGTTAACACAAAGACAACTTGGGACTGACTTTCTGCTCGCAAGATTTGACTCGTTAAAAATCGAATCTTGAAATCAAACCCACAAGTGATCATTTTAATTTCTTTAGCCAGGGAAGATCTAAAATTTTGAAGAGAAAAAAATGTTTAAATATAAACTAGATAGCTATGCAAAAGCAATTAAATATTGAAAATGAAAAAAAAAAGGAATTTTGGTAGTAGACATACGTATTTGAGACATACGTATATGGTATTAAATGACCAGAAAAGTTCACCAAATCCTTATTTAGAGAATTGGTTTATTAAATAAACAATATTAAAAATAGTTTTATGATTAATGCCTTAGAGTTAATTGCCTTGCTCATTGAATAAACAAAACAAAAACACTTCCTCATTTAACTCCAATCATTAGGTAACTAAATAAAGATAATGATTCATCCTTGTGTTTACATCCTTTTTGATGACTTAACGAGCAGAGGTGAGTGTATGGCTATTACCGATAAATATGGATTATTCCCTGATAATCAATACCAAACACATGGTCTTCTAAGGAAATCAGTCCAAAAATTTCATTTCCTTTCAAAGGGATTGTCTGCAAATAAGTCATCAGTAGAAAACGTTGCATGTACAGTACAACTGTATCAACATAAATAAGGTCTTTCAAAGTCGCTATCAACTGAAAACACATTTTTAACCATGATATTTCATTGAATGTATTTTTTAAAAATTCACAGCACAAGCCACAACTGGCATTATCTAGAAAGGGTCAAAGCTTATATACATTCATTTTTTAAAAGTCAGCATACCTTATTTATAGTGGATCTGAAGACTCTATCATAACAGTAAATCTCTATTCTAGAGTTTCCATTTGTTGGTGCTGTACTAAGCCAAATTTCTTTTGTCGTATTTGTGGGCAAGAAATCATGATCATCTTCAAAAACACAAAAAACAATTATTTAATTTACTCAACATTGCAGTGGGATTAGTCTTGAAAAGTGGTACATAAATTAGATGAAAAAGAGATTAAGGAAGGGTAACAATAAGTTATACATTGTACTATTAGTGAATTCGGTATGAAACCCCTGCACTTGCATAAACATTTACTTTTCTTTGAGATGGACGCAAATTACCTGTTGTCTTTTTGCACTCTTGATATCTGTTAGCTACACTATCAAACCTTGGATCAAATTTTCTGTACAAATATGTTATACAACAAGAATGGTGATAACTTATTCTAGCAGTTTGGAAATGTGTGTTCTATATTTAGTTCAATGCTGATAAAATCATGGAGGAAAAACAGGGAAGACCAAAATATTTTTTAGGAACATATGATAAACATGTACATTAACTTTTCAAATTCTACCAGGTTTAATTGATATGTTTTATGCTTTATTTTATAATAACTGGAAATTATATCATTACACATAAATGAAGTCCTTTTTTGTAGAATATTTGAAGAGTATGGCCTTTATTTAACTCATTACAACATTAAAAAAATGTACAATAAACCTTTATTAGTATGAACACACAAATCAAAATCTCAGATATAGCAAGGTTTTGTAAAGAACCCAGCAAATTTCTTAACAAATCCTTATTAAATTTTACGGTTATATTGAACTTGTTATTATTTATCTACAGTGAATAAAGCAAAATGATTTTTGATAATTTTAGACTTATTTGCTCCCATTTGGATGATAAGTAAAGTTTAAGCAATTGCAAAGATTTAATACAAAATTAATATAATATTAAGTAGAGGTGAAAAGTAATAAAATTTAAATCTTTATCACATATATTCTAAATTATATAGTTTCAAAGATTAGATCTACCAATTTCTACAATTATTTTAATGAATTTATTTCCAACACTATTTAATTATATTTGGTTTCCATAGAAGTGGTAGTCATGTGGAAGAAAATAAGCACATAGTTGATTTACTATACTTTTTGTTACAAACTCTTCATACTGATATAATGAAATGCTGATGTAGGGAGGTAAATCCTAAAACTTTGTTACAATTGAATTTTATTATACATGAAGATTATAGCTGAGACAGTAAAACACTTAGTCCTTAAAAATGAATGTGCATTTTCTGGGTTTGACTGTGCGTTTATATTTTTGTTGTTGTTTTTTTAAACAGTGATGTTCATTGATAATCTCCGTGGCTTCATACTTATCTTATTGATTATCTAATTTCCTGATTAAATAAATTATGATTTCTTGATAGTACCAGTAACCAACGTGTATGGATCATTTTCATAAACATGCACGGGGTTAAAAAATATACTATAATTTCATTATCATCAATAAACACAAGGAACTATAAGAGCTAGCGTACATGTCATCAAAACTTCCTTCTGTCAACTAATTAACCAACAATGAATTGCTAAATATTTGTTCAATGAATTTGTCAAACCAAACAGAAACTGATGTATTCAATGTAGGAGACATAGAAAAGGTGACTAAAACAACAGACAGCACATAAAATTATTTGTTCTGAATAATGACCTCATTAAAAGACATAATCAAATGACTGTACAATTCAATAAAACAATTACCAAAGACATCATCATTTTCGTTGTCCATTTCTTTCTCAACTGACACACAGCATGCTGACAAAATATTGACACTCGTATCCATGGAGATGGCATCAATGAGGTGGCAGAACTGTGGACATTGGACCATTTGTTTGATTCTTTCTGCCGAAGGCCTCTCTGCTGGATCATGTGACCAAGAAATGGACATCAAGTCTAGAAAGTGGGAAGGATAGCTCAGCTCCTGTAAAAATTATACTCATGAAAAACTTCCGAAAAGGCATTTATCTACTGCAAGTACTATTCACATCACTTCTATCAGAATTTGTTAATTTCAATGTTTAATGATTAGCAAATTAAAAACTAGCAGTTGAGCTCACCCTTCTTGAAATTGAAGGTCGCCCATTTTGACATATGAAAAGTGTTGGGTTGGTCACATCTTCCAGGGGTTTCTTGCAAGTCAACAATTCATAAAAAAACATCCCAAAAGAAAATATATCAACCTGCAAAAATATAAACGTTTGTCAAAAAGAAGTTATTAACAACCATTGAGGATATAAATATTTATTTCAGTATGCTTCATATTTATATAAACAATGCACATGTGAACATAAATAAGTCACATGTCAACATAATCATACTTGGCATGTTGACAAATTAAATATCTTGCATGTTTACCTAATTATTTTGCATGTTGATATTAATAACTCATTTATCAAAATAAATACATTGCATTACATAGTTATATTGCATATCATATGCCAATAATTAACAATGTTGCATCTTGCATGGATCATGTTAGACATTGCCATAAGTAAGAAAATTTATCCATATTAAAATCAGATTCTCTAAAAAGATTGCTAACTTGCACATCAACATAATTATCTCGCATGTAGATATAATCATCTTGCATGTTGACATACTTTTCTTGCATGTTGACACAATTTATCTTTTATGTAGGGGCCGGGCAAAAATATGCCATCATAACCTTAAGTCTAAGATATTGTTTATAGATTTTCTATTTTCAGACAAATAATGATTACCCTAAATATACCGTATGAATAATAAGAAAATAATAAAAGACAAATGTCTGAGTCATCTAAATACCACTGCTTTCCTTCAGGTATATAAGTTCTTTCTAGAAAATGAAATCCAATTTGTTTATTTAATGTCTTATGTGTCATCACCAGCATGCTTCTGTCACGATATCTTCATCTGAACATGTATGATGAAGACATATAAGAGAACATTCACACTGTTACAATTATTAATTTCATCATTGAGCTACAAGTTCTATATTCCCTTCATAATAAATAGTCACTCTCGATGGGTGTACAATATTGGTTCCATATAGTCAGACAATTTGGAATCATTGTGTCCTTTTCTAATCCCCTGTAAATATTTTTAACGTTTATAAACAAGCTAGCTTCTCTGTGAGTTTAACGAATCATAGCCTTAAAGTACTCATAAATCTGAATCACCCCTATTAAATTCTGTGATCTTTTACATACTTTTTTACTTCCATTTGCTTCGAAAGAATTTTTTTTAATCACTCCAATGTGAAATTGTCACTTTAGTGTAACACTGAACAAAGTTTTGGCTGCTAAATATCTTGAAGATGAAAGTAACGGTAGGTTAAATCATTGCATTCATTTTTTTATGTTTGGGTCATAAATTTAACAATTTATGTTCCCCTTCCCTGCAGATTTTACTCACTATATTTATCGGAAGTCAAGATTGGCTTAGAACTTTGGATATATTACTTAAATGTTTCAGAGTTTACCACCACCAATCAATGGATAACAGAATGAAAACACTGAATAGAAAAGACTATATAAATTAAGAAAACAGGGAATGAATGAAATCATAAAAGGGCTGTACTATCCCTTTATACCACACTCTCTCCATTAAATAACTTTGTAGTAATTTTATATGACCCATAACTACGGTAACCTGCAGATTTCATTGATGGATGACTGAATATGTCAAAATGAAGAACTATCTGAATATTGCAGGGAAAGAAGTATAATAAATTTAAACCAATAATTTGAGATGGAAAAAAATAATCAATCAAAACAAAACTTTGTTCTCTCTGCCATTTTAGTGCATGAAGAGTACCTGAACAGAAAAAAATTGAAGAAAAAAGAATAGGGTTTTACACTGAAAAATTGAAGCTTGGCCTGGCTGAGCTCAAACAAGCATTCTTGTCCTACAGCTTTTGATGCAGTGAATTGCATGCATTTAATATGGTGTTACCTCCAGGTTGCATTATGTACTGCATTGTGTAGCACTGTTTGTACGGTATTTAAAAGCATTAAATTTCTAACAGAACTTGACTAAATTCGATAGAAAAAAATCAACCAGGAAAAATATCATTCATTGGTTCAATGGCAAAATTTCATGTGTTATCTCACAACCAACCTTTTCAGTGTACTGAGCCTTTCCAGCAAACTGAAGGATCTCCGGAGCAATAAATGGTGGAGTGCCACCAAAACCTTTCGTTCCTGATGACTGGACTGTCCTGCTAACCCCGTAATCTGCAAGCTTCACATGAATAGGATCAAGGGTGTCCTCTGAAAAGTCAAAGCCATTCATCTGCCATACCAGTACATTGTCTGCCTTTAGGTCCCGATATATGATGGACCTACAGTGCAAGTAGGACAAGGCATCTGCAACCTGAAAAAGATGTCAGAATACAGTGCTACACTCTACAACGCCAAATGTTCCCAGTTTTTATTTTTGAACTTCTGTTGTCTAGTTTTAGAAGGGAAAAGCACTCACAATAAAAAATAAACTCCAATACCATAATTATCAAAAATCTAAACTGATATGACTAATTTTATCCCACCCCCAATTAAGGACCTTGAATTAATGGGAGAAAAAACACAAAAGAGTTAACCTGAAGCACAATCTGTTTGATTGCATAAACGCTAAGTCGTCTGCCATCATTGCCAATCTGCAGAAGCTTGTTTCCTAGACTTCCCTGCGGGGCCAAACTGAGAACAAGGGCCAGTGGTCGCAATGAGAGCCCCAGCAGGGGGACAATGTTCTGGTGGTCTATGGTCTGTAGAATGGATATCTCCTGCCTGGCTGTCAGATAGGCAGAGGTGGCATTCTCCATGTGAAGGTCAGTCTGACCCTGGATAATAAACCACATGTCAGCTTATATTTCACTTACAGTCAAACAAATGATGACACAAGGCCAAAAGTTCAAGAGCTGCTTTCAATTTGCTTATCAATATCTGAGTGTTGCAAACTGATAATTATTACACCTTGAACCAAAGAAACCTAAATAGATTTGAATATAAATTTTCTACAGACAAAGCCAGGTCATTGCACTAGGGAGATCTAGAGATATAAAATTTGTTTTCAATTATTCCTGATACAGCTTCATTCTAATTAGAATTCAGGTTAAATTTGGAGTTCAAATGTATATATGTAGAAAACAAAAAATGACTCAAACAAGTTTAGATTTTGTTGACGTAAATGCACTAATTTACAGTTGCAAAGTCGAAGATAACTGCATATTTTAATTTTACATGGAAATATAGTCTATTTTCAAATAAAATGACTTGACATATTGCATTTAATTCATTTTTAAGGTACAAAAACTAGAAAAAATGTACAGAACTTTTTAATTTATTTACCTTTGATTGTAATGATGCATCTTTGAACGGTCCACATAACATTTTAACAGCAACATCCTTGATAGGTTCATCAACCTGCATAAAAAATTAAAAATTAATTTAAAGAATTGTTTGACATTTGAAATGAATACAAAAAAATTGTAGTTTGATGTGTGCTTAATCAATAAATAATAGCTTTTTCTTATGGTAAATCAAGAAAGGTATTCTGCATTTCATTTCTTTAAATTCCTATAATGAAAGCTAAACACAGAACTTTGGTTAACTAACTTGCATACCTTTCTAAGTTTTCCCTGGTATACCTCTCCAAATGCCCCTTTACCCACCAGTTTGACCAAGGTCAAGGTATCTGCTGGACCAATCAGAATGCTGGTGTCAAGGTCACTGAACAGAATCTCCGGAGCAATGTACAGTGTCCTAGCAACCCCATCCGGACTCATCATAAAGCGTGGAGACATGCTCCCATGGAGGGGACAGATTTCATTGTGGTCATTCAGACAGTTCAAAATACACTTCTCCACAAGGAAACAATACATGTTGTTCTTACTTGTTTCTTCCCTAAACACATGAATTTTTTTTTTAAATTAAAATAAATAAATTATTATCAAAAGCAATATGAGCTTTAAACTACCGTATTTTCCCGACGACTCGTCGATGCGGACGACTCGTCGAATTGCTCATTTTTAGCCAAAATTTTAACAAAATCCTACGAAACGTCGATTCAGACGACACGTCGAACTTATCGCTTCAAAATGGTGGATAAAACTGCAGTAACATTATCAGTGTATGATGCCACGATGTCCCCGATATTGCTACCAATTATTATTAATGATTAACATTTAAACAATTACTCTTTATACTTATGCATCATATTTTCAAATACCGACAACATCTAAAAAGTCGCTTGCATTGTAAACAATTCCCGATATCGCGTGATGTGCAAAACTAAACTTACTTTGACAGAAATATTTTATTCCCACGCATTAAAATAATCACCCACTCTGACCATTTCCAGTGTATTCGCCATTACGTAACCAGCCACCTGTTGACTCGGCGCGTGGTCAATGTTTGTTTAACAATTTCCGGTGTCATAGGCATGCACCTGTCTCGTGTCGGACTTCAAAGGGGGATCTCAAGTGCAGAAAGCTTAGCAATTACTATGTTTTGACGAAACTTGTTTACTTTGTATCCAGTAATGCAGTTACACGCTATTGTTTTACATAGACACTGTTAGAAATAGATCGATCATTTGTACGACTTGATAATGACGATATACGACATACATACGTTTCCTAAAAAAAATTATCTAACAATAATCAAAGAATTGGACAATAATTAATCAATGAACTATAATCACTCTTATAACGGTACTCTTTATATACACAGGGAGTGAAAGATCTCAGCCTTAGGGCAAGATTATTAACACAACCGGTGTCAGCCTATTGTATAAACAGTAGTATTGATAATTGCCGATTACGTATTTTAAGATTGAATTTGACAATAAAATATTTCTGATTATACTTTCCACTAACAACTCTTTACTAATAAAATAATTAAATTTAAAAAACATCCCCGGACCTACTGCAATATTTTCTTCCATTCAAATTTGGTTTCAATTTTACTGCTCAATGTTATCTTCCTACTAGTGATACATAGAACCATGTGACGATGTGTTTATAAATAAAAACGGAACGGTAAAACTTTTAATTGATATAAGACAATGTAACATTTTTTAATAACTGTTGTTATTATTATGTATTTAAGTGTTAACAGATGAGTGAAAATAATAATTATTAAAGATGAACAGTGAATTCAACAACGTAATTTTCAATCACACAGCCAACTCAAGATGATTAAAACCAAGATTTTTAATGCGATTTTTAACAATTTTCTGACCTCGAGCCGTCGACAAGTCGAACAAGACGATAAGTCGAGTGCTCTGCTTCAGAGAAAAAAAATACCGACTAATCGTCGGAAAAATACGGTAGTACAAATAATTTTATTTGTTATAAACATGTACAAGAACAACACTTATCACGCATGCCATCTTTGTTTTTAATCATTGAATTTATTTAAAGAATAAAAATTTTATGACTATGGACTATTATAAAAGTGTTGCTATTGCCTTTGAGTATGATGATTTAGCAACAAGAGAAGTACATTAACATTCCCTGAGCCCAAAGACATAGCAAAACGCAATTAGAGATACATGGTGTCATTGAAAGAAAAGGAATTTATAGATCACCAACTGTGTTCTAGAATGTTGGATATCAGCCAATCAGAAAGCTTAGAATGATTCATCTTTACATAATAACATTCTATTCAAACATTAATTGTACAAAACAACAACAAAAATAACAAAGGTATGATATGATTTTTTTCCCCTTATTTTGATGGCCATCACTCCTATTACTATTTAAGACTGGCAGTATATCCATATACATTGTAGGTCACTATGAAATAAATATTAATAAATACCTTACTTACTACACTACTTATGCAACTGAAATGTTTAAAAGATCAAAATTTTGCTAAAACTGTTCATGATTTAACTTCCAAACTAGATGAACTTGACTTTAAAGTTTTTTGACAGCCATAAGGCCATGTGTGGATCCAGAATTTTTTTTTAGGGGACTCCAATGGTTATTTGAGTTTTCCAAGGGGGGGGGGGGGGGGGTGAGGCATATTTTTGGTAATTTTATAATGTAACTTTAAAAGAAATTTGAATTTGCAGGGAGGGTCCAGACCCCCCTGACCCCTCCCCTCTAGATCTGTGCATGCCTAAAGCTAGCTGTCACAATGTACATGTATAGAAATTCTTTATTATAGATTAAAGGCTACCTTTGATCAAGAGTTGATTCATCAAGCATAATTTCAGACAAGGAGATGGTTGAGGTAATGTCCAAGTTCTGGTCCACAAACTGCCAGTACAGAGTAGTGTCATTTTTCCTCTCCTTCCTGACCACTTCAAATAAACAATGTGGACAAGGAATGACTCTGGTGATTAAGTACCTTCCATAACAGTTTTGTACAAATCGGGATTCCCCTATTTCGGGGTACCAGTCTTGTAGTAGGTTATCAATATGCTCAGACATCTTCACCAGGAACTTAGCACTAGCTCTTTCCTCCAGACAGACCTTGATCTTCTTTGTAATGGCACACATGCCATGCTGTGATGCTCCTCTGTCAGCGAATGTGAATTCTATGGAATCACACGGAAACCCCATCTCTAGAACAACACTGTTTTCCATGTCGATTGGAGACCAGCGATTGTCTATCCAGCACTTTAGTGCCGTCCTTTGGTAATCACAAAATCCGCTCAGCCCTGGCAGGACTTCTTTGATTCGAAATAAGACAGTGTTATGACATAGAAGCTGAACCCCTGTCTGCCAGGGCTGCCAGTAAGGTTCTTTGGTTTTTAGATACGGACATGCTTCAAGAACCTCACTGGGAATTGGAAACAAATCAGTGACAATCTCATACAGGGATTTATCTGCAAGGATTCTGGTGATCAGCCTGGGCCAAAACCCACTTGGAAAATAGGTCATCACATAAAGTCTGCAGTGGGAGAAGATGACATTGCTGGAAGGGTGACTGTTCACAAACCCCAGAGATCCCCCTGGACGTTGGTACATGGAGGAGTTCGGACTGCCACTGCCAGGCAAACTGTTCTTGGTTCTTCTGAGTGTTTCATCTAATGGAATCAAGGGAATCTACAAACATAGATTATATTACCTTAAAATGCCAATTAGGTATTTAGAATTTCATAAAATTCTATTAACCATATTTCCATTCAATGATATACAAGTAGCCATTAAAAGATTACTTTCACTTTTATGAACCATAAGAAATTTTAATCTCAATTGATTTTCTGGAAACATTTAATATCTAAAACATCTTCGAATCCCTACTTTACTATATATCTTTAAACTTGTAAAATAAGAACTTTGCAATTAAAAATCAGCTACCATAAATAATGTGATTACATTAAGGAAGGAGTCTTTTCTGGTTTTCGACTTGTCAAACGTAAATTTGATGAATTGTTCATTAAATCAAGATGAAAGGAAATTAAAATAGAATATTTTTCTTTCTTTTTTACTATCATACAACTTGGCATAGAAAAATGTAATCAATGTTTAGAATGGAACAAGGATTATATTTTTGGCGTAATATTGGCGTAGGAAAATATCACATGTTGCGCAATTCAGAATTGCTGCAGATTATATATATGTAATGAGTCTGTTTTAGCATTTTAAAAACAATAACAATAATGTTGGATTTTTTTTTACTAATGTGAACTAATAATATGATACTTGGGTTTCAGAATATGTTTTTAAAATATGATTTGCCTATCAAATAACATTTTTATAAGCTTTTTAAAGCGCCCATTCTATACATTGATTTTTGTGAAAAAATCACTAAAATCAGTTTTTCTCTCTTATGAAACGGTCAATATATTAGCTTTTCTGTTAATTTATATCTTTATATAAAGTCTTCATAATACATAAAAATTAGAAATATTTTATTATTGGAAGCATAAAAAAATAATCAAAATTTCTTCAAAATTTAAGAAAATTAGAGGAAATGCGGGCTAAGCAATATCAATTTTAGTATAAATATTTATTCCAATTTAGTAGTATAAGCTGATAGACACTCTCATGGTCTATGATTTCATTGAAGATTTGAATCTTCAAATCTTAAACAAATGTCTACAGAACTATAAAGAGCTACACTTATTTTTATCACTCTTTACGTTGAGAAAAAAGGTAGTGACCTTGACCTGACCTTTATCCGAAAACAAAAAGGTCAAATTTAATTAAACTGATAAAATCATTAAGTAATATGATCCGTTTGACTGTGTCAAAATTTCATGCATTTCTTATTATAAGAAGTATGTTTGATAATAAAAATACTCCTTCCTTAATGTTATAGTGACAATCAAGCCTAGATACTTAGACCAGTGTATAGTCCTTGCATTGAGAAAAATGTTCCTGTATGGGGTAAAAGGCCTAAGGACCTCTTAGGTCACCCGATACACCTGTACTACCTAACACAAACCTTCCAAAATGTTTTTTTAATCATTTTAAAATTTCTAGAACATGTTAAGTTTACTATAAAGCTGAACACAACTTATACATAGGTACCAGAGTAACATGGCGACAAAAGACATACGTCCACACAGATAAGATCTGACTACAGCAATGGGCTTTGAACTGTTTTAAAAGAGGTCTGTGTGGTATATAGGGGTTGTAAGGAAAGAGGCAAAGACAAAACAAGGCTGACAATGCCTTTTACCAGTTGTGTTCAGATTTAAATATATCTTGGTCAAAAGGCTTTACCTTGATAAAAAGATAGTTACCAGTGTATTAAACATGCATCCTCTAATTATCAGCAAAGTTACATTATTATAAATGTTTTCCTCTGAAAAACAGTAGATTTTTTTTTTTTTGATAAATATAACTGTACCATATTTGAAATAACTGTAGGAAGAAGAGTATAAATGTGTGTGCTTGTTATTAAAGTCTTATTGTATTACAAAATCAGCATTCTAGTAAGATGTAAATATGGTTGAACATCAAACAATGCATAAAACAGCAGCTATAAATATAGGATCTCTCATGATCTGCAATGGTATGTGGTTTTTATCCTACCAGTTGTGTGTTTTCTATCCCCAAGCCTTGGCGAGGGGATAGAAAACACACAATGAGTTGAATTAAAATCATATACCATCGCAAATCATGAGAGATTCTTTTTATCACATGTTTTCCAAGTATTTTAAATTGTTAATCTCAAATTTTTTCTGTAAGATTGTAACTGTGCACCGCACAACACGTTATCTATAAAATACAAGTCATCAACAACTTTACGCATGGAAAAAAAGTTCCTTGAAGTTTAACAAACAAACATTTCATTTTCGGACATTTATTTAAAATTCATGAAATATAATTGAAACAACACCAAATGCTTCACATTAACAACTCAACACTTTTCAATTGAATTAATCATTTACTTTTTAATTATATCAACCGCCTTAACTTACGTAATGTTTAAAGGAAGTGAACATGAAAAAATTATCAAGGGCTCAAATTTGTCTGTTTGATGTGTATAATGATATCTGAAAACCGTTTAGACAGAGCTTTCCTCAGTAAAAAGATATACCACTGAGAATAACTAATTCATGCAATCCATGAGCGCTGCCATATTGTTAAAATCATTACCTCCCTGCTGGGTTATCTCTAAGCATCTAAGAGAGGGCAGCACTGATGCTGCCGTCAGTGAGACACATTGCATTTTTACACACGTTTAGTAACAGAGATAAAATGCCATCAATGTAAAGCGTTGTCATTTTAAACAGTGTTTATGGAGGAAGATTTTGGATCTCAGAATGATGCATTCCCACCAGCAGTTAATGTGACATGTAACTAGAATGGAATGTCCGTGGATCAGTGTTATTGTGACCTATTTTTTCTTGCACTCGGGAATTTCTTGTTTATGAGTTTGAACATTATGTGTGCTACATAAATGAGCACACAAGGTGCATTGCACAGCATCCTGACTTTTTAAAAGTGTCTTAGTCCTGTTATTCTTCTGACAGCATAAACAGAACCGGCGTACATATCATCAAGATCTTATGTATAAAAAAAAAACAAATAAGAAAAATTTTCAGGGCATTTAAATAAAAAGTAACGGTAAGAAACCCCACAAAGAAAATGAAATTACAATTTTATATTAATTTAAATTGAAATCTAAAAACAGCATTTCTTTATGTAAACACTGACTGCCACATCTTCGTACAAACCTCTGGAATGTGATGGTCTTATACTTCACAAATTAATTTATCTATTCATTTTTTTTTTACAATTCATAAATAGTTATCTGAGGTTCATTTATAGAAATGTACTAAATCCTTGTCTTCTCATGACAGTACACAAAATTTTTCTTCAAATCAAGGCATATTTTTTCTTCGTAACTTTCATCAACTCTGTACATAAACACTGGCCTAGTTCCAACATTGACCCAGTCACCAGCAGCAATGTGGCTTATCTACGTCAGAGAACAGATGCATGCTGGGGAATAATGGATTACCTCCATAAACCTTTCACTGAGAGTGTTTATAATTGATAAAATCTCTTGATAGAAATAAACAAAAAGGTAACAGACCTCATTTTTAAGTTTCAAAAGGCTTTTAAAATTTATTAAGCAACAATTATTTTTTCATGTTCACTTCCTTTAATTATGATGTCATGTCACGTAAGAACACACAGTGTAATATCAAAAATTTATCCCATGAGTGATATCCACCACCTAATGAGATAAACATGTGATAAAAAGCATTAACACATCCTCCCTTGCAAAAGAACTATATATGATATTAGTCAAATTTGGCCCCAAAAATTTGCTATTTTTAAAGTGATTCAGGTACATTTATTTGTTGTGTTATTTTATAAAAGCATTGACATAAAATATGTTTTTCACCTATTTATTTGATTTATATGCACTCACAGGCAGTATATGACGTCAGAAGTGATGCTCTTTTCATACAGAATTAAATCAAAATCAGTCCAAAATTGACATTTTTTCTTACCTTTTTTCGAGTGGGAAATAAAGAGCGACTCTTTGAACAAGAACGAACTTTTTGTCACTTATAAGTACTGGAGAGATGCATCTTTGGTGAAAATATTTTGTTTGTTCAAGCAGTCTCTCAATGTTTCCTTAAAGAAAAATTGCCTCAAAACAAGCCGTTTTATGCTTAAAATGCGAAAATGGCAGGATAAGTTAAACTTTTTGATATCTTATTTTTAAATTGTGGGCACTAAAATCAAAATGAAAATTATGAAAAAAAACTTCAAATGTTTATTTGTACAAATAAAACAAAGAACTAGTAGGCTAATTGTTCTCGAACAATTAGAGGTCTTTCCACCTCAATATATTTAATGAATTGCTAAATTGCTCAATAAGGTATACAAAAAATTATTATACCTATAATTCATGTTGTACTATAAAATGGGAAAACCACAAAGCCATGAAATGATAAATAATTTTTAAAGAGATTTTTTTTTTATTTTCAAGCCATTTCTTTAAGAATTCCATGTTGTATATATCGTAAACATTTATTAAATTACTTTTCTGAATTTTTTTTCCACTTACTATGAACAAAACTGAGCCAAGTGAATATTCTTTACACAATCATATAAACAGTCAACCTAACAATAGAAGAGAGTGTTCTGGAGGCTAGCTGTCTGTACAAAATGAATAGGTTGACTGTAAAAACAAGTTCCACTTGAGTAACCACAGGACTTGATGTGATACCTGGCTGACCCAATTGAATACCTTATTGCGCAACCCAGCAAACTATTGAAACCCTTACTATAATTTTGTATTTCAAATGATATGAAAACTCATTAATTAACAGACTTCCAAATGACATTGACCTTTGACCTTTATGTCATTTTGATCGGCCAAGGTAGACGCTTCTATTCCAAGTGGTCCGAACTCTCTATGATAGATAGTAAAATAGTTGGAAATGATTTTATGGAAGTTTCAATACTTTCAGGGGCAATAACTGCTATAAGGGGGCCTCAGATCCTTTTGGTATGAATAGATTGAAGAACCCTCTAAGTGTACTGAAGACAATGGTAAAAGTTCCATATTTCTATCTCTAATGGTTTCAGAGGAGTAGCGATAACAAGCATTTCGTACAAAAGGGGCTATAACTCTGTAATTATTCAAAGGTATGAGCCTAGGGGCTATATTTTAAAATGGCTTAAGACTGCCTACTACATCCATAAAAAAGTTTTTCTCTACCACCCTAAACAAAAGAGATATAAAAACTCATTAATTAACAGCTTCTCAAATGACCTTGACCTTTGACCTTTATGTCATTTTGTTCGGCCAAGGTAGACGCTTCCATCCCAAGTGGTCCGAAGTCTCTATGATAACTAATAAAAAAGTTGGAAGTGATTTTATGGAAATTTAAATACTTTCAGGGGCAATAACTACTACAAGGGGGCCTCAGATCCTTTTGGTATGAATAGATTGAAGAACCATCTTAGTGTAATGAAGACATTGGTAAAAGTTCCAAATCTCTATCTCTAATGGTTTCAGAGGAGTAGCGATAACAAGCATTTCCTTCTCAAAGGGCAATAACTCTGTGAGTTCTGGGAGTTCTTTGACACGGGGTCAATTGGTACCATAACTTTTAATGAGCAATTACATAAAGTTTAAATTGTTTGGATAATTCTAATAATAAAAAAGTCACCCCGAGCTAAATAGAAAAAAAGAAGAAGAAGAAGAAGAACTAGTAGACTAATTGTTCTCGAACAATTAGAGGTCTTTCCACCTCTTTGTTTTTTTTTGGACATAAGATGGCTTCGATAGAATACAGTATTTCTCTGCATTACTTCATAAAAAGTGTCAAACGATTAAGTTTGCAATTTTTTATTGCTTGACCTTGACCTTTGTCCTTTATGTCATTTTGATCTGACAAGGTAGACGCTTCAATACCAAGTGGTCCGATCTATCTATGATTATTAATTCAAAAGTTATTTGTGTTTTTATTGATTGTTCAAACTTTCAGGGGCAATAACTGCTATAAAAGGGACTTTGGACCCTTTCGGTATGATAGATTGAACGAGCGTCTAAGTGTACTGAATACATTATTAAAAGTTTCAAGTCTCTACCTCTAACGGTTAATGAGGGGTAGCAATAACAAGCATTTTGTACAATAGGGGCAATAACTCTATAATTGTTACATGGTAAGGGTCAAAGGGTGATATTTTGAAATGCCTTAAGATGTCCTACTACATCCATGAAAAAGTTTTCCTCTACCATCCTAAACAAAATAGACACAACAACTCATTAATTAAGAGATTTCCAAATGACCTTGACCTTTGACCTTTATGTCATTTTGTTCGGCCAAGGTAGATGCTTCCATCCCAAGTGGTCCGAAGTCTCTATAATAAGTAATGAAAAAGTTGGAAGTGATTTTATAAAAATGTAAATACTTTCAGGGGCAATAACTACTAGAAGCAGGGCTCAGATCCTTTTGGTATGAATAGATTGAAGAACCCTCTAAGTGTACTGAAGACATTGGTAAAAGTTTTAAGTTTCTATCTCTCATGGTTTCAGAGGAGTAGCGATAACAAGCTTTTCGTACAAAAGGGGCAATAACTCTGTAACTATTTATAAGAAGGAGCCAAGGGGATATATTTTGAAATGTCTTAAGATGTCCTACTACATCCATGAAAAAGTTTTTTCCTACCATCCTAAACAAAAGAGATCTAAAAACTCATTAATTAAGAGATTTGCAGATGACCTTGACCTTTGACCTTTATGTCATTTTGTTCGGCCAAGGTAGACGCTTCCATCCCAAGTGGTCCGAAGTCTCTATGATAAATAATAAAAAAGTTGGAAGTGATTTTATGGAAATTCAAATACTTTCAGGGGCAATAACTGATAGAAGGGGGGCTCAGATCCTTTCGGTATTAGTAGATTGAAGAACCCTCTAAGTGTACTGAAGACATTGGTAAAAGTTCCAAGTCTCTATCTCTTATGGTTTCAGAGGAGTAGCGATAACAAGCTTTTCGTACACAAGGGCAATAACTTTGTAAGTTCTGGGAGTGATCAAGCAAAGGGTCATTTGGTACCATAACTTTTAATGGCCAATAACATAAAGAAAAAATTGTTTCAATGTCTCTTGAAATAAAAAAGTTGTCCCAAGGAAAATAGAAAAGAAAAATTATAAGAATAATAAAAAACATAAAGAAAACAAAAGGTCTTTCACCTGAAAGGTGGAAAGACCTAATAAAAAACATAAAGAAAACAAGAGGTCTTTCACCTGAAAGGTGGAAAGACCTAATTACAGAAAAAATAAAAATGTTCATTTAAGGGGGCCATTTTAGGCTCAAACCATATATAGTCCTTTACACTTCCTCTGTCAATTATACAACGTTTTTACCTAACTTATTCATACCAAATGAAGGATTTAAATTTATGTAAAAAGAATTATACAAGATCATTGAATTATAAATATTAGTGAAATTAGTACACGTATATTCCAATGAATTTTCTGTGGCATGTTGCTCCAGTAATATAGCTGATAAATAAATATGCATGTTTGGTTTCGAATTATTTTACAGTAACAAATACATTTCAAGATCTATTATTAGGAATTGGAAATAAATAATGAATTACAATTAAAACAAAGGGTTTTTTTTCCTATTCCCTTGAAATTTACTTAAATGAGTTGCTTGCATTAATTTTCATCATATATTATATACTTCATACAGCACCACACTAACGTCTCAACATGTTAGCTACTGGGCCTTGGCCTTTCCCTTGTAGAAGTTATATAAGCAAATGACCAAGCTAATTAGAAAATTATGATAATTTTCACAGGACTATTTTAAACAACAATTGATTGTATTCATTTTAAGTGCATGAGGTTTAAACATTATTTTGTTTGATAACCGTACTTATCAACTAAATGACAAATAATAAATTATCTAACATGTTTATACTCAAGAGGTGAAGAGTACAAGAGAAAATCAAAGTACTGAAGTACTGACAGGAGTTGATTTTATCGATCATTATTTATCTTAAAATCAACGATATGTTATTTTGCTTGGCAAGTAGTTTATAATCTCTATTTGAATTATGCACATTTTTATAATATGGATTCTCTGACTTTTCCGACAAGAATTTCGAGAAAACCTCCATGATTCATGTTGTGTAATATTTAAAAATAGAATTGATTTCATCAAACTATGTATCGGTATTCGAAATATTTCAAACGTGTATGGATTCAACCAATAATGAACTCTAGTCTTGTTCAACCATATGCTCGGCTGTCTTCGTTAATCTCCGACAAGTAAGAGATACCAGGTCAATGATAGCTTGATGATGCGACCTCTAAATATAGACTGACTCTCTGCTTGTTGGATATGTACACTACAGAGACAGCCGATGGTTGAACAAGACTATATTGAGCTATGGCATAGGAATACATACGACTACAAAAAAATTCTAAATCGTTCGTACTATTTAAAATCTTACTATTTCTTAGGTATTTATAAATAAGTTTCCTTTAAAAAAAATGCTTCAGCATACTTTACATCGAATTTATCGATTATTTTCAAGAACTAACTCTTGTCAGCGGTGATGATTTGTGCTTAGGTCCAAACACTGTTTCAGTTTAAATTGCCCTTTTTGACTGACTGAAAAAAATTATCTGAATCGAGATACTTTTATTCACATTCTGATCATATATTTTTATTTAAATACAGTTGTTTGCAGACTTTTTTCTTAAAGTTTTCTTTTTAATTCAAATTCTGAAAAAAATAAATGTTCCTACCTTATCAAATTCTTAAGCATAAATGAACCTGTACCCAATGAAATTTCCTGTCAAATGCATTTTGGCAGAAGTAAGGACATTATAAATAATTTCATCAAGAGAAACTTCCGATAATTGTTGCAATAAACCAATATTCATCAAATATATCTGCATATCACATTATGCAAAATTAAAAACATGCGCATCTAAAGAAAATAGGTTTTTATAGTAAACTTGTATTAGCAAGAATATATACCGGTATATGAAAACCATGCCCTGCTTGCCTGTGAAATGATCAAGAGTAAGACAATTAGCACAACCTAGTACCTTAACATCCTCACTGCTCCTGATACAGGCATACATATCCTGCTCTTTTGGTAACAAGGAGGGAATCAACAAATGTTTTTTATCAAAATCCAAGGCCAGTTCAAACTTGGCTAGAAGTCCACAGATATAATGCTCAATATTCTCAGGCTGAAAGGAGGATTGTTTGAACAGGACATGCAGGTTCGTGGCACGCATCACACCTGTGAAAGATCAAGTAATATGTCTCTATTTTGTAGAGGAAATTACTGACTACAAGGTATGGATATATTTACACAAGGTTAAACAAATCATTACAGCATTATGTTGATCCCCTTTCTGATTTTAATTATCTTTTCAATTGAGATATGATAAAGAGGAATTCAAATTGTTATAGTAATAATACTTTAAACCCCTTTTCCATTGGGATTTAATTAAAAATCAAAGGGGGATTTGATATTTTACAGCCAGAAAACTTCGAACCATTAGGGTTCAATACTGTGGAATCATTAAATTTTGTGGGGGCCAATTTTCGTGAATGGCTTGAATTTTACAGGTTCTTGGGGACGTAATTTCGTGTATTCTTATATATCTACAAAAGGAAAATATGACTTTATTACCCTAATTTATCAATTCGTGGAGGATGTTATTTCATGGATAAGATTTACCCACGAATTTCACAAAAATTGAGCCACCACGAAATCTAATGATTCCACAGTATTCTATAGGGGGTGGGGGGTTAACATGATTGTAAGTTTTGCAGCAAAATATACCATCATAGTGATGAAATATTTTGAACCCAATCATTGAACCTTATTTATTTATATGGATCGAGTCTCAAACAAACCATTTTGAGCGAAGTTGTTGACCTGGTCAACCGTGACCACTCTGGCCAGCTGATCACACAACCACTGGGGGTCCAGGAAGTATCTGTCCTTCAGGGTCAGGTCCTCATAATGAAACAGTATCCCTGGTTGTTGGTAAAAATAAAAATCTGTTTGTTAAATCAACAACATATTTTCATTTCTAACATGCTAAATGTACTGGGAAGAATTATCTTTGAATTTTTTTAACTTTTAAAATTTTCACAAGAAAATTAATAACAGTTTTAATTAATTAATTGAATAATAAATGTTTAAATCAAAATCTCCAACACATGATGCACTAAATTACACTTTGAGGAATTTAATATCTCAAGGTACAGTGTATTGACAAAAATTTCCCCCAAACAGTTGGTAAAATAAATAATTTTCCCATGAAAAATACATGATGAAGATGATAACAGTTTTTATGTAAACTGAAAATCTTACCGTTTTCATGCAGGAATCTTGTAGCCTGTTCTACATCCTCTGGGTCCCTAAACAATGTTCCCGATCTCTCCATCATTTTGTGCATGGTCTTCAACCTAAAAAAAAAAAACTCTCAAGAGTTGTCAAGAAAGGAAGAAGAACTTTCTTTTCAATCATATTTTCATTAATCACCTTAAAAAGCATTCCATGATACTAGCAAATTGAAATATGGAATTTTGAAATTGATTTTGCAATCATTCTGTCAGTTTTAAAGTTTGAATCTTTCAAGTTTATAGTCAGGGGCGTAGCTGCCTATACGCAAGTACGCAAATGCATACACATCATTTTTGTTATCTTTTTTGGAATGGGAAATAAAGAGTGACTCTTTGAACAAGGAAAATATTTTTGTCCCTTATTAGTCTTGGATAGATACATCTCTGATGAAAATAATTTTGTTTTGTTTAACCATGCACTCAATGTTTACAGAAAGAACAAGAGGCCCATGGGCCACATCGGTCACCTGAGGAACAATTGGTATGATAAAACCAGCTTAATGGAGTCATAATACAAACTATCTGGACAATGTACAACAATACATGAAGATCTTGTATAAATAAAATCCATTTTTCCCCCTGGATATTCTTATGTTTATTATCATAAGTCCCTTTTCTAACAGGATGATTTTATAGTCATATCACATATTGAGTATTGCAGTTCTCAAAAATATCCTTACGGTAACTCCATACTCGGAAAACCCTCTGATGAAAGATGAAAAACAGAACTGATTTCAGTTAAATAGACTTAAATTTCATCAATTATAAGAAAAAATATACATGTCATCACACTTTTTGAGATGTTAGATAAACATGAACTAAAGCATAATTTAGCATCAGAAAACCGTACTTTTTTTGTTAAAAGTAAAATATTTGTAGGCAGAAATTTGTTTATCTTGTTTAATTTTATTGTCAACTGTGTCAGGAAAGTAAAACTACAAAAACATTTTAAAATTAATTGTTGGGATAAGAAAATTTATAGCATTTAGACATACAACTGAGAGAACAGTCAGAAAAAGAGTTATTTCCCCTTAGCATAGATAAAATGTATAAAAAATAGGAAATTAAGGATAAAATTAAGCTGCAAAATTATCTTGAACTTAACAATATTTCTAATTGCATCCATGAGATTATGTTCACATAAAATAAATAAAACTATCTTGCACAAATTTTAAAGAATTCAAAGTTTTACAATAAAGTATGACGTCACAGAACACTGGATCTACTTTAACAATTGTTTATATATGGGATATAAACCTACATCAAACTCTGAACCTTCTTGTGAGGCCAAAGAATTGTCCTTTGGCCAAGGTCATAACAATTATAAAGAATAATCTGGCTGATTAGTTTCTGAGAAGAAGATTTTTAAAAATTTGCTCTTCATATTCCTATGTAAAACTTTGAACCCCCCCATCCATTGTGGCCCCACCCTACTCCTGGGGGTGTCATTATATTCACAACTTTGAAGTAATGATTTTCACAACTTTGAATCTACACTACCTGAGGATGCTTCCACACAAGTTTCAGCTTTCCTGGCTTAGTGGTTCTTGAGAAGAAGATTTTTGAAAATTTCTCAAAATTTTTCATTAATTTCTAATTATCTCCCCTTGAAAAAGTGGCCCTTAATTTTCACAAATTTGAATCCCCTTTGCCTAAGGATGATTTGTGCCAAGTTTGGTTGAAATAGGCTCAGTAGTTCTTGAGAAGATGTTAAAAATGTGAAAAGTTTACAGACAGACGAACAGACGGATGACAGACAAAATGTGATCAGAAAAGCTCACTTGAGCTTTCAGCCCAGGTGAGCTAAAAACTATATGAAAACAAGCCATTTCATTATGCTAAAAATGCAGAAATAGTGGGAAAATGTTCACTTTACGATGCTATATTTCTAAATTTTGGGCTCTTGAATCAAAATAAAAATTATGAAATAACTTCATATGTATATCTGTACAAAGAAAACAAAGAATTACAGTAAAATGATGTTTATTTTAAGGGGCTATCTTAGGCTCAAATTATATTTAGTCCTTTCACAAAGAGACAAATATTTAGTTTCATAAGTTCAAAATAACTGGTTATGTAAGACATGAAAAATTGATATTTTATTACTTAGCTACATGTACACCATTGTTCAATGTTCATTGACAATTATCACATTTTAAATCACATGCGTGATAGCTTTGCTATCTTGATATATATAGAATTATTTACTAGTTCTTCAGTTCTTTATTAACTTTAAGCTATATAGCTCATCAGTACAATAAATATAAACAATATACACGTACAGGTAGGTTAATAGGAGAATGTGGCAGAAGTGTACATATTATGATATCAACATCTAATTTGCATTATGTAAATCTTTTCTTAATTTCAAACCAAAGTGAATAAATTTACCCAGATTACATAGTTCCTTTACATTTTCAACATTAAAAAGTTGCAGAAGTTTACACATTGAAGGTTTTTTCCAGTAATAAGGCTTAAAGTATTTTTTGCGATAGCCTTCGTATATGGGACATATTAAAATAAAATGAAATTCATCTTCAATAGAATTTGAACATAAAAAACAGTTTCTATTGTGTCTTTCAATATCATAAAATTGACCTGTTTCTATCGACAATTGATGTGAAGACAACCTGAATCTGGAAAAACACTTTTGATATTTGTTTCGGATAGATTTCCTTAAATAAAATTGTAAATTATGGGTTGTAATTAGGTATTAGGTACTAGATCCCCTCCAATTAATATTGAACATATCAATTAGCCACCTGTTGACACTGTTTATCTAACAAATTTTGGTAAAGCAAATGGTGTGTTCCCGTTTTGCACACATTTGATAATTGGGTATAGAACAATAGGTGTGAATTGTGTTGTGATAGCAATTATAGTCTGCTTTCAGTCAAAGATTTTACCTGGATTTTTACCTGTGTTTTATCAGCACCTTTACGATGAAACATGAAGAATATAGATACAATTGTATTTTGTTGTGTTTTAGGTCTAACAACTAATAACTATCACCATTTTTTTCTTTTGATAAAATAAAGATAATGATATTTTTAGTCTTAAATTTCAACTCAGGTCAAGACGTTGTGAAGATGATGGGGTACTCCATGTTTCTTTTTACAACTTGGTTGCGAAATATGTAAAATGCATGTTTATAATTGGTTGGCTGGTATCAACAGAAAGAATATTATGAAAAGAAAAACAGATCTTTATCACAAAATATTTCAATCTTTGAAGTAGCGGCTTTGACAGTAGTTCTTATGACATAACCGCTTTAGTATAAATTACATTTTATAATTGCAGGTCACTTTCTGATTTTTCAAATCAGTAGCTAAATACATGAAGCACAAAAATTTCCGACAAAAATAATAATTTTAATATTGATTCAATAATTTCTGATGACGTCACTGCTTTAGTTTATATTGCGGTACATTTTCTGGTCTTTTTTTTTCAAACCAGAAGCTAAATACATGGAGCACAAAAAATTCTAAAAAAAATAATAATCTGAATATTGATTCGATATACTTCAATCTGAAGAAGGTTTAGGTCTTCATTTGATAGGTTTTACAGTTTTTTTTAAGCATATAAAATTGCCGATTTATCATCATACCATCATCAACTTTGTCTATTTTCTTCGATTATACAAGCCACAGCATAAATGAGGATAGGGATATCCGTGTCACATATCTTTCTCTATTCCAACCAAAGTATAATCCGGACTGTTTATCAGCAAAAATCCACATTCCGGAAGAAAACTGTGAAACTATCAATATGCGATCATTTTGGCCTCGCGGAGTCAAATGCCGGCCATGGATAAATGCCCATGAGAGACAGCAAGGTTGCGAATCAGACGATGTAAAAAAATAAACTTTTTGTTTAGCCATGAACATACATAAAGAGTACGCAATGCACATTGATCTTTTGTTTATCATGTTGTTTTCAATTTTGAATTGGAATGTAAGAGGTATCATGTCCTCTAATGTTTGTTTGACAAATTTATTACGTTTAACAAAGTGTGATGTCGCTGTAATCTCAGAACACAAACTACCTGAAAATTGTTCAAAATTTTTAAACAGTATTGATCAAAGTTATATCAGTACAGCAACATTTGAAAAATCGTTAACCAATGGGGATAAAGGCAAAGGAGGTGTAGCGATATTATATAAAAGATCCCTAGAATTTTACACATCATTGGTTAACACAAACTCAAACAGAGTCATTGGTATTTGTTTAAAAACACCAAACCATGTACCATTGTATATTTTTGGTGTGTATTTACCATCTGAAAATGATGTAGATAAATATAGAGAAGAACTAAATGTACTTCACGACTTGTAGACAATCTATTCTAATCATGGCCATGTTATTTTTGCTGGTGACATAAATGGTAGCCTTCAACAAAAAGATGTTGAAAGAACAAATGCCTATAAATCAGCAGAACTTGTAACATTTTACAGAAAAAACAACCTGTTTTTTCCTTTTCATAATGTTGAACAATGCAAAGATGTATATACTTTTATACCATGTAAAACAATGTTAGACTAAACATTTGTTAGTGAATCGTTGAAGAACCACCTAGTAGATTATGATATTATTCACGAAGGTGTAAAATCAAACACGTCAGACCATTTACCTGTGATCGCTAAAATTGAAATTGTAGAGAACCCCCATATCCTATTACCAAACACCACTAAGTGGCCCGCATGGCACAAGATATGTAAGGACTCAAAAAAATCATATTGTAATCAACTACAAACAGAGTTAAACCAACATCTTCCACCAGAGAAAGATGAAATGTCACTGAATGAAATAGTTTTTTACACTACAACAATCGTAAATGCTGTAATAAAAAGTACTACTCTAACTATCCCAACGTGTTCCTATAATCCTCATACCAAACCCTACTGGAACACTACAGTTAAGGAGGTGCATAAACGTGAAATGGAATCCAGAATAAAATGGGTCAAGGAAGGAAAACCTCGAGGAATGCAGCACCCATCTTATGCAGAGTATAAACGTAAAAAAAGACATTTTCGACAATGCCAAGAAAGCGCTTCTGAAGAATACATGAAACAAACTTATGAAGACATTGACAACGCTGCAGGAATCGACATTCGCTTATTTTGGAAACTCATTCGTCGTCAAAAACCACATCAATCAAAAATATATCCAGAAATACAATTTGCAGATCGGACTGGTAACACACCAGAGAGCGTTGCTTCGGTATTTGCTGAATACTTTTCCACAATATATCAAACAGAACAAAATTATACCTTTGATAATGATTTCTACAACAGTATCGTCAATGAATACAATAATATTAAATCCCAAGAGACTCAAAATTCTATTTTCTGTCCGGAGGACCGCATTACGGAAAAAGAAGTTCTTGACTCTATTTCAAGGAGGCGTCTTATCGGGTTTTCTATATACAGTTTTCATTAATGACTTACTTAACGAGCTGGAAGTCATAAATAAGAACTTCGGAATCAATAGAATCAAATCATCAACCCCAGCCCTTGCAGACGATATTGCTTGTCTATCTTCAAACCCATACTCACTTCAAACCATGCTTAATACAGCGTACTACTACTCTTGCAAAAGGAGATTCTCTTTCAACGCTGGAAAATCATGCATAATAGTGTTTGGAAAAAATCCCAAAACTAACTTCACGCACCAATGGTTAATTGGAAACGAAATTATACCTATACAAAAAGATTATAACCATCTTGGCATAATCCAAAACTGCAATTTTAAATCTATTACTAGAACAAAAGAAGCATGCGACAAAGGCCGGCGCTCATATTACGCAATAAAAAATTTGTCTTCTGGAAACTCTAACCCAGTAACTCTTGTGAATCTTTACAAAAAAGTAGTATTACCCTCTACACTTTATGGCTGTGAAATTTGGAATGAACTTAAACTACAGGATTATCAATTATTAAATAAATTTCAACACTTTATTGTCAAAGACATTCAAGGCCTGAAAACATCAACACGATCGGATATGTGTGAAAGTCTAGTAGGTCTAAGACCCATCACATCAGAAATTGATAAAAAGAAATTACTGTTTTTTGAAAAACTGTGTAATTTTTCCCATGACATATTAGTAAAAAAAATATTCCTCTTCAGACTGTTTACATATTTGAACGACAAGCAAGATAAATTGTTTGGATATGTTTAAGATATATTCTCAATTCTTCACAAATATTCTTTAGAACAATATCTTTTTTCTTATTTGGAAACAGGTATCTTCCCGAGCAAAACCGAATGGAAAAAAATGATAAAGTCGGAAATCTTCCGTTACGAAAGTCACCAATGGACTAATCAAACAATTCATGATTCGGACTTAACAAGATTTATTATACTCCATAATGGAACGGGCTTACCAAGAATCTGGAAATTTGCGTGGTTGGCACAACAAAGTAATATAATCAAAGTTATAACAAAACTCTGGACTATTACCCCTACAAGAAATATAAGCACCTGTCAACTATGCAACACTCAATACACAGACATTTTTAAGCATGTTGCTGGTAGTTGCGCGTACTTCTCCACAAACAGGGACATTTCTGGAGTGATATAATTAACTTCGATCTGGGCATTTGTGCTGAACTTTGCGCTCTTGACGAGGAGGAACTGTACTCATATCTATTGAGTAAAATCCCAGCCACCCCATTATCGGAACAAAATGAAAAAGAACTCATACTCTTATTTGGAAACTATCTTATTAAGGTATTTGTAATACATAAAAGAACAGTCAATAATACACAGTAGTCCTGTACATATATATATATTTTTATTACTATCGTTGTAATTTTTTTTTTTTTTCTGTAACCACCTCATTGAATTTATTTAGCACGATATATTTCACCTTTCAATTGTAATACTCACATTTTCAAACTTGTTTAAATATGTATATATATATATTTTTGTATCTTTTTATAAATATTTCATAATTGTTGTATAATATGCATGTTTGATTTTGTTCAATAACATACATTCCATGTACTCTCTGAAAAGAGGAATAAAATATTGAATGAATTGAATGAATGAAATTGGGAGTACATGTTTTATTTATTTATTTTATTGTCAATAGCCCTCACAGGAATTGTGATATAGACTATAGCAATTAAGCAATTATCTCACCTGGTCAAATTCCCGTTTTGTACACATTTTTTCGATACCTAATTTTCAAATTTGTGCAAAACGGGAACAAACCAAGCAAATGAATTTCATACAAGCACTTGGAATAAATTATCCACATGTTGTCATTGAGATCAATTTTTTTATTTACCTGAAAATTTTTTAAAATATATCACGTTTTTGAGAATGTATTTTTAAGACAAATGTATTACATGTATATATATATATTAGACAAGACGTCCCTGGTAACATATATAGTTAGTGGGGATTTTAGGAACTGTCCCACCCAGAAATGATATTACAAGTAAATTAGGGGTAATTACTGCATATGCTGTATAAGCATATCTGTTTCAGACCATAATTGACAATATATATTTATTGCATGATTGTGAGGGAAATATGAAGATTTATTACTCCAAGAAAAATCATATTTACCGAGGGCCTCGCCATAATGCAATAAACTTTTACTAAATTGAACAACATACATGTATGTTTAAACAAAATACGTTGATTTCTAAAAATTGTCTGACTTTTCAATAGCAATAACCTCGTGATTGTTTGATTTCCTATGTTACTGTCTCACTTTTCTTTCATAATCTGAATCATGGATAGTACAAAGATTTTGGATGCAAGGGCTAATATTGTATTTTTAAGGGGTTGGAAAGTACTTTGCAGAACCATATTGAGGTATAATAATAAATGCTGCTGCATCTCTGTTTCTTCTTGGGCAGCATGTTCTCTCGTTTTCAACTATGTCTACTGAAGAGCGTCGGTAATGGGCAGTATATACCCCCTCTGACTCGCATGAGCGTTCGTACCATGGAACACATGATCACACGTCCAATTGCATTGGCACACATTCATTTGTCTGATCACCTCTCTCTCGCACGATCCTATCGCATTTTCTTTCAACAGTTGCTTTCATTGTAAAACAGTTGCATATAGACGCAAGATATATGGCAAGATTTACTGCATTTACATCACACAACGCACGCTTAGATCGTGCAAATTTCGTAAGAATACTTTTTAAAATGAGATTATTTCGGCAACAGTTTACGAATCATATCTAATTTTTTCGGTCGCACAAATATTTTGTCACTTCTAATTGTGCGCCAATTGTGAAACGGGCTTTAGCAAAACTTTTATTTAAAAAAATAATTATTTGATTACAAATTTTATTTTAACATAAATCAATAAGGAATTTGATTATTCTTTTTAGTAGATAACTTTGTTTTTGAATATCTGACAGAAATCTGAAACATTTGGATGTAAAAATGGGCTTTAACGTTTGCAGTTCTTAACAGCTTTTGGCAATATATTTAATTTCATACAAGAACACAAAAATATTTATCAAGAATAAATAGAAAATAGCGGAATAACTGTCAGAATTTGACAGTTATTCCTAATACACTGTAATAAATAAATTTTTATTAAACAAATCAAAAAATAAGTGTTTTGACCTCGCCACCTTCCCCATCCATTTACCTTAACTAGAATTAATATCAATATTAGTCACCTCTCAGAACTCAAGCCATTTTAATTACAATTTTTAATTATAATTTTAATTACAAAGTTAAAATAATAAGTTAATATGATAAGATTTTCTTACTTTTAATTGATACTGATATTTTAATTGATACTGATACTTTAATTGATACTGAGCATGAACATGAAACATAAACCTGTGATGTTCATCAATTGAGGGTCACAAATTGAAACAATACTAAGAAATAAAGAACCCCAAGAAAAATTTTCAATGAGGACTTCAGGAATGAAACAAAAAGAAGTACAATCTAATTAGAATTAGACATCCTGAATCTGCTTGAGAAGCGGAAACCGATTCAGAACGTCTAATCTTAATTAGATTGTAAGAAGTATTACCCTACATATTTCTATGTAAGAATACTTTTGAAGCAAAGTAAAGTATTGCCACATATGCTTACATTTTTTTTGAAAGGCATTGTGAGGTAACATCTATCACCAGTGAAATGACATCCATTTCACTTTTGATAACTTTAGCATATATTTTCATAGTCTACTTTATTTTACTTTATTCTTATCTTATATGTTCCCATACTTAGCAATTGCTTATTGACATCTAAAGCATTCCTTATTATTTATTTCTTAAGGTTGTCCAAGCTGTTGTTTACTTCTTAATCCCCTAGAATATTTAGTGATTTCACAGTAATTGTTAATCTTTATTGTCAGTGACACTGCTCATGGCACTGGGCACTCATAGGTGTTAGTTAGGGTAAACAAAACCACTTTGACTTCTTCACATCAAAGGTATGACACTGATAACTTAATTATTTGATTAGCCATAAGTGACAACTTTACCATAGGCAATTCATAGAGAAAATTAATTCTCGTACATGAGTTCTTTTAGAGAGAGTTAGTTTTGAGACTTCGGACTGAAAGGATGTAGGACGAAGCTAGGAAATCATGTAGAGTGTTAGGAGACAAATTTCTAATTCATCTGTTTAGGCCCCCTCCTCTAAATTACAGTTAGGAACAAGACTTGCTCATTAATGTTGTTACCTGCGTGTGTAGATTGGATTATTTAACATTCAATCTTTAATAAACATTTCTCATATCCTGCCATTTGGACTTTGTGCATTCTTGATTTACTTATTCCCCTTGAGCTTAATTCCCCAAATGAACGTGCACCATCGCCTAGTTATGTACCAGACATCCGGGCGTGGTCACAGAGTGGTCGAGAATCCGGTTCAAATCTTATGGAATTCCTCTCACAGTGAACTGATGTAAACATCCATGATCCTGGGACTCTTAGGATTTCTGCAGGATTTCTGTGCTGTCAAAAACTGTGATTTGTGACTCTAACGTTCTTATGAAAAGAAAAGGAGACCAATCCATACAGAGACAGCGTGCCAGTTCCTGTTGGTGAGTACAGCCACTTTTATCACATGTGACACAGTTTAGATAACTTTCTATTGTTATCATTTTTTGACATTTATAGATTGATTATTGTTTAGCTGTTTTTATCACTGATAATGGCTCCCTCACTTGAAATCCCATCAATGTCCCAACAAACTTCAAATCCCAACAACTTTTTGGCTACTATTTCAGCTGCAATTACCAATAAGAACAAAATTCAAATCAAGCTCTCTAACTTTCATATCAATGCCCTTGTTGATACCGGTGCTAATATTTCTGTTGTTTGCAACAAATTTTTGAGGAAACTTATCAAAACTCCCCATATTTACAAATCAAATCGCTCAGCTGTTACAGGTGTTTGCAACACATCACATGCTATTCTTGGTCAAACAGATCTTGAAGTAGATGTCAATGGTTTAAAAATGCCCCATACCTTTCATATTTTGGAAAATTTGCCCCACGCTATCATTTTAGGCCAAGACTTTCTAGAACAAAACAATGCTGTAATAGATCTTACCCATAAATATGTGTCTTTTCACAATGAAACAACCATTGCCTCTATTTCAACACCTGATATCCAACATGACAACCAGAAACATGTTTCTCTTGCTCGAACGGAATCAGATATTATGTTACCACCCCTTTCAGAAAGCACACTATCACTCCTTGTCTCGAACATCCCTCATGGTTCACAAGTCTTCCTTGAACCAGTCAACCTTCTTACAAACAAGAATCTGGTTGGAAGCAAATGCATTGCTACATGTCTAAACAACACACTTCCATATAGGATACTAAATCCTCTGAACAAATCAGTTCCATTGAAAGCAAATTCTGTAGTTTCTAAAGTGTTCAACATAGACAACAATTACATTATTTGCTTTGACACACACTCCTCTGACACTCACACCAGTCAGTCAAAGGCTTCTACTACAGATCATATATCTATTGCCAAAACCCTGCAAATCCATATCGAAAAACAAAATCTTTCTCCTGCTCAAACTCAACAACTCCAAGATCTGATTGGACAAAACAGAGATGTATTTGCCAAAGATGCCACCGAACTTGGTAAAACAAACCTCCACACACACTCTATCATCACCAACACTGATAAGCCAGTCCGCACCCCAAGATATTCCCAGAATCCAAAGATGCGCCAGGAGACAGAACGTCAGATTCAAGAAATGCTGAAAAATGATGTCATTGAGGAATCAACTTCTCCTTACCAAAGTCCGGTCGTTATGGTGAAAAAGTCTAATGGACAATACAGATTTGCAGTAGATTACAGGAAACTGAATTCTATCACAGAGCTTGTTTCCTTTCCGATTCCAAAATTAGATGAAGTTTTTGACACAATAGCTGATTCTAAATCCAAAATTTTCAGTGTCTTAGACTTAGCTAGTGGATTCTGGCAAGTGCCCTTGGATGAGAAAACCAAACACAAGACTGCATTTATCACACATCAAGGTCTTTACCAGTTCAAACGACTTCCTTTCGGCTTAACAAATGCTCCTACAAGCTACCAGATGCTGATGACAAAAGTTTTACAGGAACTAAATTGGAAAATTGCTCTTATCTACATTGATGACATTTTGGTCTTTTCTAAAAGTTTTGATGAACATTTACAGCATTTAGATCTTATCTTTCAAAAACTTCGTAAAGCCAATCTTACTCTCCAGCCAACAAAATGCCACTTTGCTGCCCAAGAAGTAAAATACCTTGGACACATCATTTCTGAGAAAGGAGTTGAAGTAGACAGAGCTAAGATTGCTGCAGTGGCTGACTTCCCACAACCTCGAAATTCTAAACATGTCCGCAGCTTCCTTGGGATGTGCAACTATTACAGGAAATTCATCAAAGACTATAGCAAAATCTGTGCTCCCTTATTGAATCTTCTTAAGAAAAATATCAAATTCCAGTGGAAACCAGAACACACTGATGCTTTCAATCTTCTGAAGAGAAAATTAACTTCAGCACCCATCCTTGTCTTTCCTGATTTTAGCAAACCATTTGTATTGTCTGTGGATGCTTCTGATGCTGCCATTGGATATGTCTTGGGACAAATAAACTCAAAAGGACTTGAGAATGTTATCGCATATGGAGGACGTGCACTCAGGGATCAAGAAAAACGATGGCATATAAACCATAAAGAGGGACTTGCTTTGATTGAAGCCATCAAAACCTTCAAGGCTTACCTTACCAGTGCTGAATTCACAGTCTTCACTGACAACATCACAGTTCGTTGGTTGGATACCAATAAGGATGCATTAGGCAGACTAGGACGCTGGGCTCTATTCCTTCAGCAGTACAAATTCAAGATACAGCATCGCCCAGGAACTAAGAACCAGAATGCCGACTGTCTGTCTCGTCGTGAATATCCACCTTCAGACCAACCATGTTCTCCATCAGATGATGACTTGCCAGCCATTGGATCCATTGAAGCTTCCACAAAAGAGTTTATTGCCACAACCTTTGAATATCCAGAAGACAATCATCCAAGGAAACCTGAAATTCTTGCCCTAAATACAGCCGATCAACATGATGATCATATTTCAGACAACCCAACCCTTCAGCATCTGCAAGAAAATTGTCCAGACTTTCAAGCGATTATCGATTACAAAAGAACAGAAAATTTGCCGCAAAATGTTAAGCAAGCTACAGCAATAGTCGCAAAATCCTTCCACTATGAAATTATTAATGGACTTCTTTTTCACTTTTACAAGGAACGTGCTAGGAACCAATCTCCTGATCAGAGTCTTATTAGACAACTTTGCATTCCTGCACCCCTCCAGAATGATATTCTTCTCTCATATCATGATTGTATTGCTGGTGGCGGACACCAAGGACATGAGCGCACGTATGCTGCTATCCGCGCCAAATACTACTGGCCAAATATGTATTCAGACATTGAACAATACATTAAAACTTGCGAAACGTGTCAACAGTCCAAGAACTCTAAACATCAGAAGCCAGTCCCTTTGAGACCACTCCCTATTGAGGACATTTTCAGCAGATGGCATATGGATTTCTTGGAATTACCCATCACGCCAAACAAAGATAGGTACCTTCTCTTAGTTGTTGACAGCTTCTCAAAATGGTGCGAGGCCTTTCCTTTGAAATCTATGGAAGCCACTGAGGTTGCCAGAGTACTCTTTGCTGAAATATTTGCGAGATACGGAGCACCAAGGACACTTATTTCAGACCGGGGACAAAATTTCATGTCGAAATTAGTCCAAGCCCTTTGTGAACTCTTTGAAGTTACCAGACACTATACAAGTGCTTACCACCCACAAACAAATGCTGCTTGTGAAAGGATGAACTCATTTATCAGCCAAACACTAAGATCATACTGTAACAAGGACCAATCCGACTGGGTGAAGTTTATTCCGGCTGTCCTCATGGCATACAGATCTACACCTGCCACACAATCAACAATGTTTTCACCATTTCACTTGTTGTTTGGACAGAAGATGCGCCTTCCTGTTGATGTTGCTCTGACACCAAAACCATCCATGGCACATGAACCAAAATTACATCTAATGCGTGTTCTGGAACAACTTAAAATATGCAGAGAAGTTGCTGCTGAAAACATTCAACAACATCAACAGAAGTACACTCAGCAGCATGATAAGCGTGCACAAGAACCAGACTTCATGGTTGGCTCCACAGTATGGCTCTACTGCAGCCATGTTCCTAAAGGAAAATCTCCCAAACTTTTACAAAAATGGGTTGGTCCATATTCAGTAATTTACCAGGGACCAAACCATACTTTTAAACTCCGAAGAGATTCAGACCACAAAATTCTGAAGAGTCTCGTACATGCCAAAAGACTAAAAACTTACCATAGTCCTGAGGATAGACCTCACTATTTCTTACCGGAGTATCAAGATGTTGTACTCAATCCTGAAGAATTGGACAACCAAAATAATGAGGAGATTCCTCCTCCAAGTGAACAGCATCAAGCTCATGATGATCAGCTTTCAGCTGATGATGAAAATCAGCTTCTCCATGAAGATGATGCTGAAGAGAATAATGATGATAATGATGATGACCAAAGCATCAGAAATGCAGCTCATGATCCCCAGCATCAAAATCCTCCACCTGAACCATCATCTTCTAAAACACAACATCAAGCCAAAAATCAAACCAAACACAAAAGAAATTCAAAATGCGAAAAACCAAATGAAAAACAATCGAAACCATTTTCTACGGACCAAATAGACAAAATTCTTGAATATAGCCTATACCAAGGGAAGCCGATTTACAAGATCAAATTCAAAGGTGCAGCTCAAACTTCATGGCAAGACGGAAACCAAATCCCAAAATCCTTTAAAGATACCTTCCATTCCCTCTACAATGCCAAGGGAAAGAAAAGAAAGCGACCCAACAAAAAACATTTTAACAAACAGGAATCTGTACAAGCCCTTTCATTCCCTCCCAAGAGTCAACAAGAGATCCACACTGCTTCCATTGACCGAAGAGGCACACATATCATGTTTTACCTCCAAAATCATGATGGATCTACTACAAACGGAAAGTATGCTTATCAAGTTCCAAGCCATTTATTCAAGCCTTTCTTCAGAAAACTTGAACAAGAAATCAGTGACTGTATATCAGGGAAAGGATGTGAGTTTGTAAACTGGAACATCAACCAATACTTTCCTGTATCCAGAGTCTTATTCTTTAAACACAGACCAACTCTTTTCATGCATCATCTTACTCCTTCAAAAGCCAGGCTCTTGAAAAATTGTAACTCTTCACCAGAAGGCATTTTAGCATTCAAAACAAAACTCTATGATCATGTCAAACTCTTCCATACAAATGCAAACCTCTAAATTTCTCAGCTGAATACAAATTAATTTTTCAAAAATCACTCTTAGACTATTACATTTTCCAAATTAGGTCAGCTGATATTTATTCTGTGTCCTGTACATAGTGCTAGGTAGTGTGACTGCAGCACATTATCATCAAATTCAAAGGACCCAGGATAAATATACACAACTCAAAATTTATTTATTTTTTTCCCCAATATTTTAAAAATAATTCTCCCTTCTGTTTTTCTTTAAAGATTCTGAATTTTGTTTAATTTACTGAATAACATTAGAACGCCTGTAAGTTATGAACCAGCGGAAACTGTGGTAGTTTCTTAAACTGCTGGGGAACGGCGTAATGCTCTATCTCAGTATCAAGTAAACTTACTTTTTCCATCAGAATAATTTTTCTTTATACCTTAAAATCATAATTCATTTTTGCCAAAGTTTTGTATCTCATATACTATTCTATTTATTTTTCTTTTCTATAAGTAATCTATGATAGGTAATTTCGTTGTGTCACATGTTGATTTCTTGTGGTTGTGCTTACTGATTGATCATTTATCATGCCTTGTCCTATGCCCAAATTTGCAGATTCCAGGTCAACATAAACCGATGCCATCCTGTTTCCAATGCCATGAACACCTTTGATATAAGCTATAATGGAACTCCTATAGCAAACATGGGATGTTATAGCTCTTTTGATATATATTTTTTTGTCATGATGGAACTCCCTACTGGTGGGATATCATGACTTGTTGTTTATCATGATGGAACTCCTTCAGGGGATGTCATGATCAGGAACCAGGTTGCAATTTTCCCAGATACTGGTAGAAATTCTTTGTGGAGACGTCCACTTGCTGCAGTTCCTGTCTGAGGACATCAAATCCAATGAACAGTACAAATTAAAGAAAAACCAAGTGAAAATCGACAAACCAATACAGAACCAATACAAAGACTTTCGTGATTATGTGAAACATGACTTATTCATTTCATCCAATTATTCCATGGACTGTATGACATTTATGATGCTGTTTTCAGAGAGACTTTATATTTTCATTATGAACAATGTAAAGTGAAATAGCATCTTTTAAATTGTATAGCTCTATTGTTTACTATTTTTCTTATGCATTGTACATGCAAGTCTTGATATTTTTTTTTTTTTCTCTTTCTCCAATTTTTTTTTTATATGATGGGCCCTTGTATATACATGTATATAGTAGCTATAGTTTAGAATTCATTCAATTAATAAGGAATCCACGCCCTTAGGAATTAATACTTTTAAAGTATATTTTTCCTGGTTTAGACATTTCTTAAATTTAGGATATTATTATCTATACTGACCCTATGCCTTTAGGTTAATGATATTTTCATAAAAATAATTGACCTGCTACATGTATCAGATAATATGTGTCATTAATTTTGCAATTTATGAAAAAAAAAAAAGGCAGGATTGACTTATGGTATTCTGAGATTTCAGGAGAAATCTTTTTGTGAAGTAGGGGGAGCATATCACCAGTGAAATGACATCCATTTCACTTTTGATAACTTTAGCATATATTTTCATAGTCTACTTTATTTTACTTTATTCTTATCTTATATGTTCCCATACTTAGCAATTGCTTATTGACATCTAAAGCATTCCTTATTATTTATTTCTTAAGGTTGTCCAAGCTGTTGTTTACTTCTTAATCCCCTAGAATATTTAGTGATTTCACAGTAATTGTTAATCTTTATTGTCAGTGACACTGCTCATGGCACTGGGCACTCATAGGTGTTAGTTAGGGTAAACAAAACCACTTTGACTTCTTCACATCAAAGGTATGACACTGATAACTTAATTATTTGATTAGCCATAAGTGACAACTTTACCATAGGCAATTCATAGAGAAAATTAATTCTCGTACATGAGTTCTTTTAGAGAGAGTTAGCTTTGAGACTTCGGACTGAAAGGATGTAGGACGAAGCTAGGAAATCATGTAGAGTGTTAGGAGACAAATTTCTAATTCATCTGTTTAGGCCCCCTCCTCTAAATTACAGTTAGGAACAAGACTTGCTCATTAATGTTGTTACCTGCGTGTGTAGATTGGATTATTTAACATTCAATCTTTAATAAACATTTCTCATATCCTGCCATTTGGACTTTGTGCATTCTTGATTTACTTATTCCCCTTGAGCTTAATTCCCCAAATAAACATATCACCAGTGAAATGACATCCATTTCACTTTTGATAACTTTAGCATATATTTTCATAGTCTACTTTATTTTACTTTATTCTTATCTTATATGTTCCCATACTTAGCAATTGCTTATTGACATCTAAAGCATTCCTTATTATTTATTTCTTAAGGTTGTCCAAGCTGTTGTTTACTTCTTAATCCCCTAGAATATTTAGTGATTTCACAGTAATTGTTAATCTTTATTGTCAGTGACACTGCTCATGGCACTGGGCACTCATAGGTGTTAGTTAGGGTAAACAAAACCACTTTGACTTCTTCACATCAAAGGTATGACACTGATAACTTAATTATTTGATTAGCCATAAGTGACAACTTTACCATAGGCAATTCATAGAGAAAATTAATTCTCGTACATGAGTTCTTTTAGAGAGAGTTAGCTTTGAGACTTCGGACTGAAAGGATGTAGGACGAAGCTAGGAAATCATGTAGAGTGTTAGGAGACAAATTTCTAATTCATCTGTTTAGGCCCCCTCCTCTAAATTACAGTTAGGAACAAGACTTGCTCATTAATGTTGTTACCTGCGTGTGTAGATTGGATTATTTAACATTCAATCTTTAATAAACATTTCTCATATCCTGCCATTTGGACTTTGTGCATTCTTGATTTACTTATTCCCCTTGAGCTTAATTCCCCAAATGAACGTGCACCATCGCCTAGTTATGTACCAGACATCCGGGCGTGGTCACACATCCACAAGCATGAACTTTGATTTTCACTTGTGATGCATTAAGTTCCAATTCTTATTGTCCAGCCTGAGTATGCTTTCAATAAGCAAGCTGCCAAGGGAGGGGCCATATAGCTCACCTGAGTAACTTGGCCATAAATCTAATCAGCTAACAACAGCGTTAGGTATCAAGGACAGGCTTTTCAGTCTTAGAAACAAGACTGAATTTGGTATTACAGTTTTAATCTAATCAATTTTCACAAATAATAGCCTTTCAATTCTTTCAAAATGGCACTTCATTTGAACAAATTTAAAAGCCTTTTCCCAAATGCATACATGTTAACTCTACCAATTTACAACGAAGTCTACCATTTTTTAGCTCTGTCTCCTGCCTACTCCTTTTTTATTAGAAAATCTACATCTTTTCTTTAAAATATGCACTTTGTTTCAATGAATAGCCATTTTGGAAACCATTGTGGTCCTAAATTCTCGTCGGGTTTGAAATTAGTGTGTGACTTTTAATCGGGGGCAAACAAATGCTTTTTTAAGGTGGGTAAATGACAAGTTTCTCCCTTCTCCAAAGGATGCTTTGTACCAAGTGTGATCGAAATTAGCCCAGTGGTTCTGGAGAGGAGTTTTTTTAAAACACCTAACCCTTTTGTCACTCTTTTCTAATTATCTCCCCTTTGAAGGTGAACTGGCCCTGCATTTGAACAAATTTGAAAGTCCTCTTCTCAAGGATGCTTTCTGCCATGGTTGGTTGATATTGGCCAAGTAGTTCTAGAGGAGAAAAAATTCTAAACACACAACCTTATTTTCAATCTTTTCTAATCATCTCCCCTCTGAAAAGGCACTGGTCCTTCATTTTAAAAGCAAACTTGTAAGTCCTTCCCCTAAGGATTCTTTGTGCCAAGTTTGGTTGAATTGCCCCAGTGGTTTGGGGAAAGAAGATTGTTAAACACCCAATCCTTTTTCACTATTTTTTTTATTATATCCCATTTAAAGAGGAACTAACCCTTTATTTGTACAAACTTAAACGCCCTTTTCCCGAGGATGCTTTGTGCCAAGTTTAGTGGAAAATGGCCCAGTGGTTTTGATGATGATGAAAATGTGAAAAATTTATGACAATGACAACGCCAACCAGGACGACAGACAGGTGGGTCACCTCCATGTTGTGATGTATTACTTATTCAAATAAACAATACAATCATATATGATTTTATAAATAGTTACTTTCCCAAAACTATTACCTAACAGCGTACGGTTAGAGGTCTCTATACGAATCTGTAAGACATACATTCTAATCCCACTAAGAATTTTAAGATTTTTGCCTTTGCAAAAATTTTTAAAGCATATTATTTGGTTAAATATTGTGTAATTTGAAAATTCTAAATCAATGAAAGTATTTTAATTATTATGTACTTTAATATCACATTAATATAGACATACATCCCATAAAACCTTAAGCTTTTGTCTAAGGTGAGCTAATAATGCTGAAGTCAGCATCTTTCATTTTGTTAAAGAACTACTGTAAACGTATTATATTTGATGTGTACGATATTTGGCGGAAATTAGTTTTTGAACAAGTTGGCGTGGATTTGAATTAGCATATTCCTGAATGTGACTATTCTTGTACATATATGCATGACATTTGGCAATGTACTTGATTTAGCGGTTGCCGCATTCCTCCAAAAACGCTAAAAAGAATACACAGCCAAATGTAGTACGTTTACAGTATTTTATGTTGCAGATTCATACATCAAAGTGCATAGGTCTACTGTAATGATTGTTTGCATTGGGGATCAACCCCAAAAAGCCACTGAAACAAAACTTTTGCCCTGCATGCTATTTATAAGCCCTGTCAAACATGATAGTGAAGTATCAAGCAAAAGCAAAAGTGTTTATCGAGCAAAACACCGGCTATAAACTGTCCAGTTTGCTTACATATAGGAAGACTTATCCAGCACAGGATCCTTCTCCTCATGAATCCTTTCCTCAGCCAGTTCCTGTACAATATCCTTTAATATCAAATATTTCTTGGGAATTTTGTGCTGCAACAATTTTTCCTTGTTTCTTCCTAAAAATTGACATATAAATTAGAATTTTTGCAATTGTGCACCTCTAAATAAATTCATTGTATAAATGCTGGTGTGTTTTTCCATAGTTACTAATGGTTAATGTCTTTTTAAGAAATTTTGCTTTGAGGAAAAGAAGACAAATATCAAAAATCTGAAAAAAAGGGGAGGGGGTATCACATGCAAGACAAGAGGCCCAGGGGCCACATCGCTCACCTGAGCAACAATTGCCGTAATTCTGATCAAATTAGCATTACAGTTTCAAAATATCTTGACAACTAAGTACAATAGATCTTGCTAAAAAAATTGAAAATCTGCCAATTTTTATCCACCTCTTTCTTTTGGTAAATACCAAGCCCCTTTTGTTGTTTGTACCTGTAAGAAGATTTTTCTCTATTCCTATATACACCCCCCCCCCCCATTTTGTGGCCCCACTTTTCTCTAGGGTATCATGGTTTCATCAAACTTATAACTGCATAACCTGTGCTTTCACACTTAGTACTGAGTTTTGGACCGAAAAATTTCCCAGAATATTTTTAAAGATTTTCTCTATATATTCCTATGTAAAAATTCAAACTGTCAACACGAACCCGCCCTACCACTAGGGACTGTGATTTTAAATTTACAATACCCGAGGATGCCTCTACACAAGTTAAAGCTTTTCTGGCCAAATGGTCTTTAAAGAGAAGATTTTTAAAGATTTTCTCTATATATTCCTATGTAAAAATTCATCCCCCACTGTGGCCTCACCATACCACTGGACTATTATTTTAAAAAACTTGAATCTATACAATTTGGAAATGCTTCCATTCAAATTTGAGCTGTCCTGGCCTAATAGTTTTTGGGAAGAAGATTTTCTCTATATATTCCTATGTAAAACTTGATCCCCCCATTTTGGCCCCATCCTACCCCCGGGGACCATGATTTGAACAAATTTAAATCTACACTACCTGAGGATGCTTCCACTCAAATTTGAGCTTTCCTGGCCCAATAGTTTTTGAGAAGAAGATTTTTAAAGATTTTCTCTATATATTCCTATGTAAAACTTGATCCCCTTCTTGTGGCCCCTCCCTACCTTCGGGGACCATGATTTAAACAAATTTAAATCTACACTACCTGAGGATGCCTCCACACAAGTTCTAGCTTTTCAGGCCGAATAGTTTTTGAGAAGAAGATTTTTGAAAAATACCAACAAATTTTCAATACTGTAAAACGAGAAAATTTGGCGCATACGTATTTTAGCGCAAACGCAAGTGCCAGTACATTAGCGCAATTATATTTTAGCGCATGCAGCATTTCTTTAAAAAAGAATAAAAAAATGTTGTTGTTTAATAATCGATCACGCCCAAAATTTAATTCTGTGTTCACTCAAGCACGTGAACACAACGACTTTCATTTCTATCCCGCATGCACGGTAAACTGTCGTTGAGAACAATACACTTACTTTTGTGTAAATCGTCAGTAGATAGATATGAAAACTTCTTTTATTGGCGATGATGTGTAATTTTTGTTGGTAAACAAATTTGAGTCATTGGACTTTGAATTTAATGTGTCGACTTGGATGACACTAGAAGAGTCCCGAAACTAAAAGTGAAATCGAAAGCTACATTTACAATGATCTTTTTCACAGTAATTTTACATTAAATAACCACAAAAAATAGGTATCGTCTTGTTATCTTTATATCCACTAATCAGAGATCAAAGAAATTATGATCAATTATGTATTGTCAGTGTTAACGATCGTCACGTTTAATCACATTTTCACCCCGAGGCGCTAAATGGAAGTGGCATGGCGAGAAGCCCAATTTTCAAGGTGCTAAAGAGAGATTTTAAAAAGCAATTAAAACTGAATTAATTAATCCATGTTTAGGCACTTATACCCGATAACCTATACCGTTTACCTGTGCAATTGTTTAAACAAACAGAACCGACAGCATTTGATATTTAAAAATGGACTGACGTTATTGTTTTGCAACTTGAAGAAATTTAATACATATGGAAAACCGTTGGCGCACTTTGAATTTTAGCGCTCAAAGGCAGTTGCGCCAAAGGTGCTAAAATTTGTAGTGCGCAATATTTTCTCGTTTTACAGTAATTCTCAATTATCTCCCCTTTAAAGAGGGCGTTGAATCCCCTTCACCTAGTGGTGCTTTGTGCCAAATTTGGTTGAAATCTGCCCAGTGGTTCTTGAGAAGAATATGAATATGTGAAAAGTTAACAACGACGACAACGACAACGACAGACAATGGACAAATTGTGATCAGAAAAGCTCACTTGAGCCTTTGGCTCAGGTGAGCTAAAAAAGCAATATATGTACCAGGTATATTTATGTTTAAACAAAATTTACATTGATTTTAATTCATCTGAATTCATAGATTTTCTCAAAATATTAGTATTTTTACAGTAATCCATTTAATTTAATAATAATGAAATGATAAATCTTCTTTCTAAATCAAGTAATCAAACTTCATGCATACTTGGATGCTTGAGCTGAAACACTCTGTTGTAGATGAAGTTGACTAGTTCTTTGACATTTTCTCCACTTTTACAGCTGACATTGAATTGTCCAATCACAAAGGGTAATCCACATTTGTCTGGCTCCTCCACATTAATGAATTGTCTGGCAATGATCTCCTTCATATCATCCTCGAATGAGGCTGGGAAGTTGTTACGAGTTTTTCTGTTGGTCAGAAAGTCTCTATGGGTTCCTATTATTATCACAGGGGACCCAGGAGCTCTAGCCTAATTCGTGTCAGAATGAATATTTTTTATCTTACATATTTAAATTTTCATACAAAAAGCAGTCATTGCAGTAAAATACCACACACCCCCTCCCCTAATTTTCTTATTTGATTGAATCTATGTTAAAAGATTATCATTTTATGCCTAGTGGGATCATTTTAAACCACAATAATTAAACATTCAAAGGCTTTGTTGTAATATAAATTAAAAATTCACAAAAATTCAATTATAAAATAGCAAGAGTTTATGGCCAATAGCTTAATTAATCTCATGTTGCTTCATGTTTGGTTTGACCTCTGACCTGTATGCTGACTAGCCACTGCCATATTGTCTGGATACCCTGCTCTCCGTCTGTCAGTTTCCACATCACCAAGTAGAGCGATCTCGGAGACAAGAAGTACTGGTGAGTAGCGTAATACTCTTTCTACAAAAAAAAAAATTCGATGAAAGAAACAATACAGATTTGCTGAATTGGGCTGAAGGAAACATTGACATGTTTGACACATTGTTGCGTAAGGCCAAGGGCTTTTAGCAACGATTAGACTATCGTCAAACAGATCTTCTTTTGCCTTAGACACCTTACAACAGCTGTTTTGTTATTCCTATGTATATAAAGATAACCCATTGGAGCCCCATGTGAAATAATTGTCAACAATGTTTAGGTTTAAAATGTATCATGGTGGGAGTTAGAAAAACTCCAATTTCTGAGGAGAAAGCTTATTTCCCAAGGCGAACACCAGCCATCTCACCTGACCGCCAAAATCCCATGTGCGGAATGTGACAGGTCCATTCGCCCATCTTTCTCCTATGACAATTTCATTGATGTCAATACCAACAGTTGACAGGGTATTGCCATCCTGTCGCATCCCTGTAGCTGTCTTGTCTATTCTCTGACTGAAATGCTAAAATGAATAATAGGTTTAAACTGAATACAACAAAGAAAAACCTTTGCAGATCATATTTGTTTCTGCATTACTGTATCTCTTCTTATTTAAAAACTAAGAAAAAAATCATTCAAAGACTCTGTTTCAATTTCAGTGGAAATGAGACCCATACAAAGATATAGGCTGGTGGGTGTCTGAACTTATACCAAACAGAACTCTACACAGTCATGAAATACCTGCAAAAGAAAAGCATGACTTCAAATGAAATTGATAAGGTCATGGTTAGGGGGTTTGGCTGGAACAATTCCTTTCTTTGCAACTGTGAAGAATTGGGTTGTAAAATTCATTCAGGGCAAGGACAGCACAGAAAGTAACCCCTGGCGACAAGGGTTTAAAACCTCAACATTTTGGTACAGTAGAAGCTGTTGCATTCATAGTATGATTTAGAATGAAAGACTCTCATCCATGGCTAACGTATGCAACCATTTTTTTTGTTGGCAATTGCAATTAGTTCAGGTTCAGTTCACATTGATTTGACTGATATATTAGGGATAAGCAAGCTTTCTGCAAGATGATATCCAAGAATGCTGACACCATATTAGATGCTTAAAATAGCTAACATTTCTAAATCTATTTCAAATGGTCCTTGGTGATTTCCGCCAAAAATAAGAAATCCAAGTATTAGCCTGGACTCACCAAGTGTCAAAGCAAGCAAAAAAGCTGTAAATGAAAAATACAATGCTTCAGGATTAAGACAACCAAAAGAGTCAAAGCCTAGAGAAAAGCTGCTCTCTGATCATCTGCCTGTTCACTAGGTCTGCTCGGGTTACAGTAACTGAAGCAGCCAACAACTGTGGATTTTGATGGCTTTCATCTACAACAGGACTATAAGAAAACTTGGGAAATATTGTTATGTTTCTTCAATTTTTTTGTAAATGAGACCATATTGAATTAAATTCCAAACAAAGCTAAATTTACTCAAAGAATGAACAGGTATTTTACAAAAAGAATTTAACTGAAATTGTCCCTTTCATTTCATTTACTTCTGTTGTACTTGATGTTAATAATGTCATTCTACTAAAGTACAGTCTGCTGATCTCTAAGTACATGAACCGATACATGTTATTTTGTGTATTGCTAATTATGTTTTTCACATAATTCCCAATTTTCTTCTTACTGACTCATTTGTAACAGTACTATTCATTGTCAACAAAACAATATAATATTATTATGTTGACCAAAAATGGTAAAGTTTGTACAATATTTAAAATAGTTTAAAAACATTTCCTAATAACATGTTAATAATCTCCAAATAATCTTGCATTATTCATTTAACTTAATGATTTTATATCCAGTTTCAACTGCATGTATCCAGTGAGGCACAATTATTGACTGTGTACACCCCACCAATTTTCTCAAGAAATACAGGATTACACAACAAACATTAATTCATGATCACATTATCACCTTTTTTGTCATTCTCTGTGCCTTATTTGGCTCTTAATATAGTAGCTTGTTTAGATGAACAAAAAATCAAAGATGCTTATGTACACGTTGACAATATATCTTGATATAAATTGAACCATATAAATGGCTTCCTGACACTGAAGTCTCTCACCATTGGTCAATGTAAAGTTGGTAATTCAAAAAAAATAGAGCAATCATTTTTGATAGATTATGGCTTCATGCATCTCCCTGCACACTGAGAGGATAAGTAAGTAAGTATTTTGATAGAATTATCAGTTTCAATAGTCCTTTTATTAAACAAGTCAAAAATTGAAATTATTATTGTTTGTCTTAAGCTAGGTATCTCCACAATGATTTATGATAAATTTGATAATGTATACTAGGAAAGCTGTCAAGTATGATGAAAAAATCTTGAGCATTCACACAGTCATAGAAATAAGCATAAAAGTGGTCATTAATTTACACAAATTACACAGTTTAATCTAGCAGCTGTGCAAGATATCCCTTCATGTATGGTTACAAAACACTTAAAAACTTCAGATGCATCAAGAACTTAAATAAATAGGCCATTGATGTATCTTTGAATTAAGTTTGATGAAATATATAATTCTTTTTTTGTAATTGAGCTAAATGCAATGTCTTCTTCGCCAAGTTTTTAATTGTATTTCTCAGACTTGCCGTTATGTTCATGATGAATATTTTCTGATCACGTTATCGAGGCTTACCATGACTCTATTGGTTGTTTTGCCATATTTTCTGATCACGTTATCGAGACTTACCGTGACTTTCTTGGTTGTTTTGCCATATTTTCTGATCACGTTATCGAGACTTACCGTGACTTTCTTGGTTGTTTTGCCATATTTTCGTATCTCCCTCAACAACATTGTCTTCCCGATGTTATGAACACCGACAAACATAAGATTCATACAGTTGTATTCTTCAGCCCTGATATTAAAGAAAGGAAATATCTCTTTGATAAAAAATAGAAGCAAAGCAGCTAGTGTAGGCTCTGAACCATTTTATAAATTTCCCCTATGGTACGCCATCCCTCTGAACACATGTACAATTTTTATTTCTGTGGATATAAATTATGTTGTTGCAATATTTACCAAAAACAGTTTAAATTTATAAAAACAGACATTCTGTATACCAAAAAAGGAAACAAACAATAGGAAAAAATATCATCATTCAAATAGCAGAGGGTTCACTACACTTTTTTTATTAATATTACAAAAGAATATATTACTCTTCCAGAACTGAGAGCAAGAAACCAAGGATGTCCTTTGTGCGCATTGGCGAGCCATGGATGATGTCTAGGATTGGCCCTTCCAAGTTGCATTTCTCAAGCTCCAGGGTAAACAGGCTCTTTAATTTACCTATGTTTGGTGGCAGCTTTAATGAGAAAAATACATTAATAAACAGTATCTACAATGAACCTACTATCTTGGTATTGACAAATGATGTCTATTAAATAAATGTATGTCCTCAAACACCAGTAGTCATAGGATACAATCTACCGGTAATTGCCTTCATAGCTGATAAGTGAGAGAATCAGAGAAAGAGATTCTACTTTATGTGCAAAATAAATTATGCTGTATACAAAACCACATTGGGAGAATGGATTCCTAGTTTTTATTCATTAAAAACCATCTACTAGGTACTGATTGATTTAAAATATATAAAACAAACTCCAGTAATATCAAACCTCTTTGACTCCTGTGAAAGAGAGAGACAGTCGTTTCAGAGAACTAAGGTCACCAATTTCCGATGGAATCTCTTGTAGACCGATGTTGTAACTGAGGTCCAGACTTGTCAGATTTGGAAACAGCAGACGCCGCTTCTCTTCATCTAAACTGGAGTTCAGTGAACTCAACTAGAACCAAATAAAAACTTTCTTAAGCAAAAAGAATTAATCTTTATAGTTTCCAAGGCCAAACATTTCAAAAAAAATAGTGTGGAAGATATGTAGGTGTTTTTTATTCATATTCTTATTGCAGGATTTACAAAGGGGGAAAAACTCAATTTTTCTTTTTACATTTGAAAAACTGAGCTTTTCCAATTTCAATTTTGCAATAAAATTAATCATTGCTGCAGCATTTGGCCTGATGCGGTGAACCCATGAGAAACAAACCAATAAATTTTTTGGCCATATCAAAATCTACAGGAATGGTTTTCTCTTAAGATAAGCTGCTTATTTGATACAACAACAGACTGAGTACAGTAGATTCTTTATTTTACAAGAGGACTTAATTCTGTGATTCAACTGTTTTGAATCAAAGCCAAATTTTTATCATAGTTTCATTATAATCTGCGAGATATTTGCTTCTCATGATTTTATGCAAATATTAATTCCTTGCACTTAATTAGGAATCTACAGTATAATAATAAGTATAATATAAACTGAAATTTTGGACCAAATGTACTAAAAAAAGAAGAGTCAGCTGCATTCTGCAGTAGCAATAGTGTAAAGTTGTTTTATGTTAATGTTGATCAACAAACTGGTATTCTTTTTTAAAGCCATCAGATATATAGATCTACAGGAATAAGTTGGATCTTACATTCCTTGCCATAGATACAGCTTATCTTATATCTATTATCTGAAACTGCAGCAATAATTATAAAAGTGCTCAATTCACAGCTATATGATGGAGTGCAGACTTTTAATGTGAATATATAAATGTATAATGAAATATTTCATAAGGCTAAATTTGGAGAGAACTATTACCTTATTCTGACTTATGACTAAAGAGCAAATAACCTTTGAACCCTGTGAACAATGACAAGATTTGACATCATTGATGACGTCATGACTTACACTGGCTGCGCTCGACCTCCGCTGTCTGTTGTCTGTAGCTCTGGAGACAACCACTTTCTCCAGTCTGCGGTTTCCCCCCAGGTTCAGTGTGTCTAGTCTCTCCAGTATACGATGCTGTCTGTGGGCACAAGTCATCAGCTGGGTGAAGCTAGTGTAGGAACTAAAGGAATGTGGGGAATTGGTGGGGCGAACGCTGCAATGGCAAACCAATAACAATCATTTCTTTTACAGAAAAAACATACCACCTCTTTTCTTTAATTGCTGAGCAACATCTGTTTGAGAACTCAATTAAAATTAAGTAATTCAGTAATTATATGAATTTAAGAAAATTCCAATACAGCATACTTTTTCGCACTGATCAATATTTTGTTATTTATGCAACCATTAATGAATACTGTTATTATTGATATATGGCAAAAGTATGCAGAAATAGTAACAGTTCTTATGTGCTACAGTATTAAAAACTTTTAAATCATAAATCTTTTTAAAAGATTTTTTAAAAAATAACAGATTACTCAAAATTTGTAACAAGCAAAAAAAATCTGATTATTCTAGATGGTTCAACCATCATCTGTTCATGCAGTTACCTTCGAGTGCTGTAACATAGTCCATCATTGTCTTCAAAGCACTGCCAATTCACCGTGTCTGCTAAATTGTTGCCACTGAGGTCCAGTGTCTTCAGATGCTGTGGCAGTTGAAATAACCTCCCTACAGAGCTAATTTGATTTGAGGATAAATTTAAATTTTCCATGAATGGTGATGTACAACACAGCCAGAAAGGAATCTCCTTGAGTCTGTTTCTAGAAAGATTCAAGTCTTGAAGTCCCCGATTCCTTGGTCCTGAGCCAATATCAAAATCATTGTCTGATACATGAACAGACCCCGACATCCAGATTAAGGCATGCTTTACTTCAGTTTCCTCTACATCTGATTTAGGTGTGGGGGCCTGATTTGGGATGGAATCATCTTCAAAATTATTGGGGACATTTGAGGGATTTCCTTGAGAAGGGGGGCGAGATTGTTTGGGTCGCGGCTGGGGAAGAGAGGCAATCATGTTGTTGGCCAGATTCAAAAAGGCCAAGCACTGAAGCTCCCAAATGTCACAGGGAATGTCTTTTACACTGTTGTATGATACTGAGAGAAATCGAAGTGTAGACACCTTAAATAAATAATCTGGTAACACCTCAATTTTGTTTCTGTCAAGCAACAGTTCCTCTAAACAGACAAAGAGATGGTCATTATCGGACACATCAGGAAACATTTTGATCTGGTTTTTGGACAGATTTAGGTAGTGCAAAGATGGCAGTTTGAAAAACACTGCAGGAAACATGGGACCTATCTTATTTCCAGAGATGTCAATCTTTGTGATAGCAAACAGTGCAAAAGGGTTACTAAGGGATGTTGCCTGCAGCTCAGGATTGTGGTGACAGCTAATATCCACTAGGGTATCTTCCTTCAGAGCATCAATATGCTGAAGATCCTGCCATTTAATGTGCACTGAATTCACAGGGAACTTTTTCTTGAAATCTAAGTTCAGTGAATTTAAGCCATCATAACTGTCTTCTAGATCAGACATCTGCCTGTACAAAAGTCTCATGTCCATCTTGTTAATTTTGTACTCATTTTCCAAGTCTTTAAAAGTTCGATATTTTAAAAGTGTGAACACCATTCTTGGCCTCTTTTCTACAGCATACTCAAACACCTGTTTGTCTAAATCGTCAGCCCCATACTTAAAAAGCTTATCAAGTATAATACTGTCCCCTTTTTTACAAGCCATCATGAGGGTTGATATCAGTTTGCCATTGTCATTTGCCAGAATGTTGACATCAGCCTTGTGTTTAAGGAGGATATCCGTAACCTCATAGAAGCTACTGCTGACTGCGACATGTAAAGGAGTGAATCCATTACGACCTTGGAGATTAATGTCCACAGGGTGATAAATATTGGAGGCAAAAACCCCATTGTGAGAGCCACTAGCTTTTAACTGCTCTCTTCTTAACTCAGGTTCAAAGTTAACATTGCTAGCTTGTCTGTTTCGACCTTCATATTTTTTCGGTTGCTGTTTCCTTTCACACTGGACACAGAAATCAAGAAGACATCGTACTATTTCCACTTGGTTTTTCTCAGCAGCCAGATACAGAGGGCTCCTTCCGATGGAGTCCTTGGTGTTGACATCAAAGGGAAGCTTGTAACTAATGCCCAGGGCTTCGTCTCTATGGTCCTCCAATGCATACTCAGGGTAATCGTGGTACAGTAACAGCTGCACCAGAGATAAGTTCCCAGCTTCAATCGCCAAGTGCAGCGCAAGACTTTCATTAGACATTTTTCTTTGCACAATGTCTGGACAATGCTACTCAATAAAAAAAATAAAACAATATGAAATTGTTATATTCTGTTTTTAAATCACTTCATAAATCGAATCTTTCTTTTTGTGGTAGTGTAGAAAAACATTTACTCAGATTAAATACATTTTCACTGTACAGTAAAACACGCTTATAACGAAGTCCCAGGGACGGGCAATTTAACTTCGTTATAAGCGTAATTCGTTATAACCGTCAAGTTTACAACATGAAATAGAGACTTGGGGAATGAAATTCACTTCGCTGTAAGCGTCAATTCATTATAAGCGTGTTCGCTGTAACCGTGTTTTACTGTATAGCCACATTGGCACCACTTAAGGGCATGAACCCCTAAAGAAGGGGCCATGAATTTCACAACTTTGGTAGAGGGCTTCATGAACATCATTATCATGCATTCAGTTAATCTCCCACTACTGTAGAAATTAAAGAGAAGATTTTCTAATATTTAATACATTTTCACTATATGGCCATATTGGACCCACCTTAAGGCCTGAACCCCGACCCAGGGGTCATGAATTTCATGAGGTAGAGGGCTTTATGGACACCATAATCATGCATTAAGTTTTTCTCAAATATATATGAGAGTAGAGAAGAAGATTTTTTAGGATTTAACAATGCTGGGTACATTTCAAGCAATAGATTACAATGTACCAATTGCATTTCTCAATTACTGGCAGACATTGAAAACTCTTTAATGAGGTCTCATTAATCACTTTTGCAGGTGTGAGACAGAATGCAATATTGATAAACACATTGCTCAGTGCTGCAATTCATAATCAAAAACAAAATTTCCAACCTCTAAAGAGTACACGTATTTTATATAATGAACTTGGTTTCAAAATAACAAATTTAAATAATTCACTGGAACAGAATGCAATATTGATTGCAATTTCATAAATAAAAACAAAATTTCCAACCTCTAAAGAGTACACGTATTTTATATAATGAACTTGGTTTCAAAATAACAAATTTAAATAATTTACTGGAACAGAATGCAATATTGATAAACACCTTGCTCAGTGTTGCAATTTCATAAATAAAAACAAAATTTCCAACCTCTAAAGAGTACACGTATTTTATATAATGAACTTGGTTTCAAAATAACAAATTTAAATAAATCACTGGAACAGAATGCAATATTGATTGCAATTTCATAAATAAAAACAAAATTTCCAACCTCTAAAGAGTACGCGTATTTTATATAATGAACTTGGTTTCAAAATAACAAATTTAAATAATTCACTGGAACAGAATGCAATATTGATAAACACCTTGCTCAGTGTTGCAATTTCATAAATAAAAACAAAATTTCCACCCTTTAAAGAGTACATGTTTTTTATATAATGAACTTGTTTTCAAAATAACAAATTTAAATAATTCACTGGAACAGAATGCAATATTGATAAACACCTTGTTCAGTGTTGCAATTTCATAAATAAAAACAAAATATCCAACCTTTAAAGAGTACAGGTATTTCAATAATGAACTTGGTTTCAAAATAACATTTAAATAATTCACTGGAACAGAATGCAATATTGATAAACACCTTACTCAGTGACGCAATTTCATAAATAAAAACAAAATTTCCAACCTTTAAAGAGTACAGGTATTTCAATAATGAACTTGGTTTCAAAATAACATTTAAATAATTCACTGGAACAGAATGCAATATTGATAAACACCTTACTCAGTGACGCAATTTCATAAATAAAAACAAAATTTCCAACCTTTAAAGAGTACATGTTTTTTATATAATGAGCTTGTTTTCAAAATAACAAATTTACATAATTCACTGGAACAGAATGCAATATTGACAAACACCTTACTCAGTGTTGCAATTTCATAAATAAAAACAAAATTTACAACCTCTAAAGAGTACAATCATGTTTTTTATATAATGAACTTGGTTTCAAAATTAATTCACAGGAACAGAATGCAATATTGATAAACACCTTGCTCAGTGTTACAATTTCATATTCAAAAACAAAATTTCCAAACTCTAAAGAGTACATGTATTTTATATAATGAACTTGGTTTCAAAATAAAAAATTTAAATATTTGGAACATTATGATTCACTGGAACAGAATGCAATATTGATAAACAACTTGCTCAGTGTTTCAATTTCATAAATAAAAACAAAATTTCCAACCTCTAAAGAGTATTATATATAATGAACTTGGTGTCCAAATAAATTATAGATTTAGATATTTGGGACATTATGATTCACTGGAATTTGATTTTAAAAACAGGGTGTCTTTGTTGGTTGATATTAGTTTATTTTACAAGAATAATAACAATGTTTGTCACAGTTGCCATATTGGCTTTTAAAACTGGCTTTACAATAAAAAAAGATACAAACTTCATTTCATTTTGAAAATGATTTCAAACAGATAAGCATATGCACAGTATGCCATGTTTACTGAATGGATATTAAAAGCCAGCTTACATCAACAAAATTAATGAGAGGTTTCATGCATGTCTATATTATCAAATAATTACTTAATATATAAGTGTGGCAATATATATATTGAACTGTGACAACTGGGAAGATTTTATTTGAATTTTTTGTTGTAACACTAGCTGCATGTTAAATATAATACTTCTTACCTGAAGAAGACGTTTGACACAGTCTGTGTTTTCAAAATGGCAGGCAATATGGATGGGGGTCATTTCCTGGGAGGTACATGAGATGGTGGAGGCATGGTGCCGCAGAAGTAGGTCAACCATGTCGACATTGCCACACTTACAGGCCCTACAGACACAAGCGATCCTCATTCACATACTTCATTTCTTTCTTTGTTTATAGAACAGTGCAGTAAACTAACTATTATGCACAACAATTTTACCTAGCGATTTACCAGTGGAAAAAATGGTTCAAAGTGAGTTATTTTCCTGATTAAGTAAAATTTTAACACACTGAAATAAAAGTTAGTTTTAGCATTTTCAGAATTATTTTCGAACTATAGATATGCGACCTTACCAACATTTATTCCTGTATGAAAAATATTTGTGACAACTGTGCATACACTGTACCTCATTGTTGCAAATATTTGATAATGCCCAAAGAAACATATACTACTGGTACATAAATATTATGATACTTCAACCATGAAAATATATTTGTCACAAAGAGTCATGACATTGGTGATTTGTTTAAAAGTCCCAAATGTAGCTTGTTTACAGTTTCCATAAAAACATTCTTTTTTCAAAGATTTCAAAGAATGGATTAAATCAATAGGTATTACCATACCAACAAACAGGGGTTAATCCATCTTCTGTCACTGTATTGAGGACCAGTTTAGCATGCATCGTTGGTGATGTGTTCGTCTCTAAGATGGTGGCCATCTTGGATGTATCCGCAGCCCTACAGGCTTCTGCAAATGCTGCAATTACAAACAATCATGGCAAAATGTTGAATATTGTCATGATGATACTTCCTAATATACTACAGTGTAGTTGTCTCCCTTCTATGATTCTTATAGTTAAGTCAATATTATAATTATAATATTACCTGATAGAACAGAATCATACACTTTCTCTCTTCTCTCTGAAAGGAAATATGTTAATCAATTATCAACATTCTTCACTTCACCTGTTGTATTTTATAAATCAATGTTTGAACATTTTTTAAATTGATTATTGCTGTAAAGCTGAGGAAATATTTCCTTCTGTTATCAGACAAAGACATAGCCTCTAGCTTCAATTTACTTTGATCTAGAAATACAGTTATTTTTGGACAATCAACAAGTTTAACAAAAGTACAAATGAAAAGAGTATGTGACAGGATAACATTCTACACATTCTTTTTCATGAAGATCAAGCCCCATTGATCATTTAATGAAAAAACAACAATAAGCCCCTCACCCACTACATTACACCTGGGTACCTTGTTTTTCCATGCCTTTCTGCCATTTCCCCCTTTCCTGGGTCCTTCTTTCTCTGCCTCCTTTCCAACCTTTGTACTTTGTTTTCCCATTCCCTTTAGCCACCCATTCCTAATTTAGATTTTTTTCTTATCCAGTGTCCTAACTTATTCAGCCCCCACCCCTCCTCTTTAAGCCAGCTCAATTTCTTCATTTTTCAGTCTCCTTTCCATTCCCATTGCACTTTTTCAACACCCTCAGTACTTTTTTCAGCCCCCATTGTGTTTTTTCAGCCCCATTTCCTCTCAGAGCTTGCTTCCCTCCCTTTTCAGTCTATCCTCCCCACCCCCTGTGTACCTTGCTCCTCCTCCATCTCCTGCAAGTAATCATTTAGCTCCATGTTCTCAGCGAGAGCCATAGGACTAAGGCCCGATCCATCAGGTTTAGTGATGTCTGCTCCATAGGACAGCAGCAATTTAAAGATGTCAAGCTTCAGGTCAATAATGGCTTGGTGGAGAGGGGTCTACCAACAGATACCCACAACATCCATGATGGCATTGACTTAGAAGTGCGTGAAATAAAACGCCCGCACATATCTTAAAATGATCAACACTGATAACACTGAAATAATTCGAATGCAACAGAAAAGGAAAAATTAACTTAACTTCCCTCTTTTGAGATAATCTTGAGTTGCATATATATCATTTATTTTAAGTTATCACCAATATGCCGTGAAATGTATAATAGATATCCTGCAATCAATTTGCCAATTCAGTATGCAAATAGGAATCATAATTACTAAATGAATTCTATTTTAAATTGAAATTTAATTCAAAGTCATGCCTTTACAACATTTCATTGATTGCTTCACTGTTGGCAATATAATAACACCCACACCCATAAATCTTATTCCTATTTCTTTTATCAACAAAAGACATGGCATATTGGGTATAAAGATGGCGTGGAAGGATTTTTTACTGAGAATTTGAAATAAGGTTAGTAATTATTTATATTAAAATAGTATATTCATTTTCAGGTTATTTTCGCCAAATAATACGAGACCAAAAGTTTACACAACCAAGTACGTTTGAAACTATTGACTGAGCACTCTTAAAATTCAGCCATAAATTCAGTCTCATCATACTTAACAGACACACAGAGCTCACTTTACATTTCGTGGTGTACACTGTACATGCATGTACACAAGTACACAGCATGTTATTATATAGCTAGATTAGTAAAAAGGAAGTATAATAAACTCATCAAAAAAAATCCTCATGAGTATTTTTAGGTGCATTGTATCAAAAATAAGATTATTGACATTTAACATAATCTGATTTCAAACACTGTTATTTTACAGTGATCATGATATTATGAATGTTTAATTAATGTCTATGATAAGTATATATTTATAGGTTGTACCCACCATAAAGTTGAAGGTTTTCAATGCCGCTATATTGGGATCAGCTGAAAAACAAAAGAAGACAGATATAAAATAAGACCTAAAAACTCAACAGCCATACAGTATTCACAGGAGTTCAAATTCAAAGCTTACGCATAGCTCATGGGTCAGACAATAAAGTAAGTTTTTTGAATTTATTGATAAAAATTCGAACTCCTGTGCAGTATTTAATCTTTACAGTATCACTACTGGATCATTGGATTAACACTCTGGTAAAATCCTTAGGCACTGGATGACCATTTTTCACATATATCCATACTGTTACATGAATTAGATATACAGTAACTATGAAGATATGAACTATCTCCGATGTATGTTAGAACCCAACGTAGGAAGCACAGTTAATGTTAAATGAATTTCCATGGTCATGAATTTAATTTTCAGCACCCTAATACTGTGGTTTCATCAATATTTGTTGAATACCAATTTTCATGGATTTCATTGTTAAGTTCATCCATGAAATTAAATGTTCATTGAAGTGCAATTCCTACTAACAGTTTGTACTAATAGGGTCAATGCATGGCCACGAATTATGTTTCCTTGAAACTGTGAGTTTCACTTTATTCACAAAACTTGATACCCTTGAATATTAATGAAACCACAGTACATTTTTTCATATTTAATGTAAAACAGATGGATTTAAACTGTTGCTGGAATACCAAAAAATGACATTTTTATGGACTTTTGCACCATCTCTATAGGGCCTTGGTCCTACCGGTATATCTTTTTCAATGCACCTGTATATTTTAGTGCAAATTATAAAAAAAAAATTCTAGAAAGATGATGATCCACTTTACATAAAAAATACTAGTTTGTTGTTGTGAAACATAACATTAATATTTTAAATGAAAAAAAAACACCCATAAAATCATTGATTATAAAATACTGTATAGCATTAGGATACCTTGATTATTGTATCCCTGGCTAGTAGAGCCTTATGGACAATACTGAGTGAAAAAGGAATGAAGATTTTTTATATTTGGTATTCAATTCCTTGAACATTACCAAAAGACTTAGTACTTTTGATGATTTTGTTTAATTTTTTCATATCAATACTGACTGTACCATGAAATCTTTCATTTGTGCAGTGTAGATTTAGCAACTGAAATATAATTTTTATAAACTTGATCTGTTATTTTATGATCTAACCAATAGGCATTTTCTCCATTTTATTCACCCAAATTCTTTAACATCAATTGCCTCCTTTAGAAAAACTAGCAGTGGAACATTCATTTTATCCCATAATAAACAGATACAAGTTAAATTAGAAAATGTTGAGAGCTGCCATTGTTACCTCCATGCTCCAGCAGAATGCGGAGACATCTGGAGCTGTTGTTTGACACAGACGTATAGACTGCCGTCCGTCCTCGCCGGTCCTGGAAGTTGATAAAGTTCACACACTCCCCCTCCAACAGACATTTCATCAACTCTGCATCGTTAAATATCGCTGCCTGGATCAACTCCTCACCAGTGAAGTCTCCCATCGAAATCTTAAAATTGTACATAAAGTGACCATGGTGGTTCTATAGCTGTCAATCATATACTGAGGGTCTATAAGTAATAGAGATTTTGATCTGGGATTCACAAGTCCGAATTGATATATTCACGAACTCTTATCTTGTGTATCGATGATACACAAATGTCAACTAAGTGGAACCTTATTATGATCCTCTTATCAAGGGAGTACAGGCAATCTCTCTGGCAATTTTTTGACATTAGGAACCTTTTTATATGACAGCTAGCACACACTTCTAACCTCAGAGTGCAATTATACACCATTCGGGGTCTAGTGAAAAGTAAGATTCAATAATCACATGTTAATTTGGAAAATTCTATCCTATATTTCATGGTGATACTGACAAGCAACTTGAGATCTATCATACACTCATCCCTCCCTCCCTCCCCCCTCCTGCTATAATGACTACTAGCTGATATACATGCAGTAACTGTCTCCATCAGTCATGCTTACTAGTATGAGTCCCTCATTTCTATATTCTAATCATGAAGCTCCGAGGAAAAGAGATCAATTCAATCAGTCATGAAAGAATACCCCGGTATGTTATTATTTCTGGCATGAAATAGTTTCTGTATAATCTAGCACTAACCCATTACATTTGTTATCTCAAAGATAGTGCCCCACCCCCTTCTCCCCCTTCAATGTAAACAAATGCCTTGGTCATAAAATAATGAACCATAAAGATCTCATCCATGTTTTATAAAAATCTAAAAGCATTGTTCTGTCTCACATACAATAGGCATTACTTATACCAATAATGTGCTAGTCAGTGCGACGGACCTTTAAGATTCGACATGTGGCCAAGTTGCTCAGGGTCTGGACATTATATTGGTATTTTCTGGGCTTATCTTTACTAGTGATTTGCTGGTGTACTAAAGCCTCAGATTAATCCATTTTGAAAATCATGTATTTTAAAAAAATTATAGTAATAACTGAACAGATATGCATAAAGCATGTGTTCAAATTTCATTTACATCCTGCATTCATATTTCAAAATTATTAGTTATTATAACATTTTTTTTTAAGTTTTTGAAACTGACCTAAATCTTTATTGCCTAGGTAATTAACTAAACATATTACACTTCAAAAGGTGCCATATATTGGATAAAGAATTGGTCAAAGATTAAAAATGATTCCAAAATACCATAAGTACATAGCACCACAATTAGTTTAATGGTTTCAATAATACATGTACTAAAGTTTATTAAAGAAGTAAATTAATTTTTCTTTATGGCATCTCCTCTCTCTTCTATTCTTAGGTATGCATGTTCTATGTATGGTTCATAAGCATAACCATGGACAACATCAAATAGCTTGACAACTGGTGATAGTGATGAATTAATGTCATATGTACTAAAATCAATGTGTGCATGAACCATGGTGCCACATAGAAAAGTATATGACTTAAACTACCTGGTAGTTCATTTCTAGTTAATTTTGATATATACATGTGTGTGTACTGGTTATACCAGTAATTAAAAACTTTTATGGCTTAGAAAATAAATTATTCATTGTCAATGATAAAAAGTGTATATGTCGTAACCTATATATGCACAATACATATATAAAAAACAAAATAAATCATTCAATTAATAGTTTGGAAAGATGTCCTAGTACAAAACACCAGGTGCCTATAGGTAACAATTAAGAATTGATATGCGCTCAGCTATCAACCTTATTTTTTTTTAAATATCAAAATGTCTGACACTAAAATTGTAGCTTTAATGAAAAATGACAATAACAAACTGTCAACCATCTCAAAAATCCATAAAATGAAATACAAATTCAAAGCAGAGCATTTGTGCAGACCTCTAAACAGATAGTAAGAGGTAGGATCAGGTAAAAATGTCAAAAAAAATGTAAAAATGTCGTAATTTGAGGAATATATCATGATTGGAAAATGAATTAAATAATCTAAAAATAATCCACCAAGAGCTGAACATAGCCCCAAAAATAACAGACCTTTTCACAATAATTACTGCAGTACTGCTCTACTGCTGGGCAAATGGACATCCTAGTATTTGGCAAAGTTATGGTAGGTAAATAATTTATGATGTATAGGTAATATATAACACTTGCCATTACATCATATTTCACCAATCTATGTGAGTTCGCCCTGCAAAAAGGGCTGTACTGCAGTTACCTTGAAGGGGCCTATTGGAGCTCCATGGTAAGAAGCACTTGACTTGAAAGAGGAAAACGAAAGAAATTATATATATATATACTGCAGTACAGCTGATATACTGTAGTATTTAATTAGGAAAACCACAACTGTAACAAGCACAGGGTTTTGACACAATCTGTGCAAAAAATCGTATATATAGTATAATAGATTTTTTTCACATATTCATGTCAAAACCCTGTGGTAACAAGATGTGTAATTAATGGATGATTATGTTGATAGCATATTTGTTTACCGTTATACATCCCTATTGCATTCAATAAATTTTATTCTTGTTTTAATTTACTTTCAAATTTTAGTGACTAAGTGTTCAAAATGATGAGATGATTTTCATAATATTCGTCCAATATCAGGGACATACGACAATATTCCCCGTGTGTAAGATAAGGAGACAGCGTCGAGATTACAGTTCCATTATAAAATGGAACTCACTAACCTTTTAAGACTCTCACCACGTGCAAAAATCCCAACACCAATTCTTCCTCATTATTAATTATGCCAGCCTATTTATGATGTTTACAGCCAATTCTACTTTCAGTTTAGGACGAATATAAACACCCAAGAGTTTCCGAGTAATCATTAGCGGTGGGCGTTAAACAGAATAGCATCATTATTTAATTAAATGGGTAAAGGAAGAAGACATCGAATGCCACGTAAGTGAAAGTAAACCGGTTGTGTCGAAGAAGCCTCCGAAGTAAGTGAAAACTGACGTAAATAAAGTATTTCGATAAGGAACAAAAATGTAATGAAAATCATTTACTTCTTCATATTTTAGCAAGTTCGTTTGCTAAACCATGATAACCACGGACTGACAATGTACATAGGATAAGAATTTAAGGTTTTATCAACATAATAAAAGGTATATACTGGTGTCTCATAATATCGCGGTACTTATTTTCTAGTCATTTTTAAAAGCAGTTTTCTAACCCTATACTAATTGTGAAATGAAAGCTTTAAAACTCAGCTGCTGCTTTCCCAAAATAAGAGCATAAAAATAACATTATAATTTTGTTTTAGTTTGATGGAAATAGGTCATATCTGATAAGATTAGTACTGTACCTTATCCCGTTGAGATTCAAACTACATCAAAATTCTACAAAATTACGTAACAAACTAACATACTTGAAACTTTTTAAAAACAGTTGATAGCCTATAATCTATATTGAGCCACAATTTGCATTTTTTAATTATTTTCAGAATGAGGGTTGCAGAGTTCATCGGGTTACAGCTCTTTGAGTCAGCCTACCTATTTGTGCTGTTCTGCATCCCAATAGTAGTGGCACAGAAATACATTGGAACAATTGTCTTGTTAATTCTAATTTCCTTGGCAATATCAACATTGTTGAAAAAACTATTTTACAAGCCAGTAGACATAAAAGGACAAGGAGTGCTCATCACCGGCTGTGATACAGGTCAGTATTGAGCTGAGCCAGGCCCACACTTGATCAGCATCTCAACCTCAGGAATTGTCCAATATTGTACTGGCAGTGATCAAATTTTAAAGGAGGCCGATTGGGGTTTTTTTTTGCTGAAAAACTACAACAGCAAAACTCTTTTTTTAACCTTTTTTTTATTTATCTTTTTTAACCATATGTCATTTTAACCAACTCTAATTTATTTACGAAGTTTCAAGAAATCGACCATGTGGTTCTTTTTAGGGACCATCTCAAAAGAGAGGTACATTTACTGTAGGAATATATAGGAAACTAAGTCATCTTCTGCACTTTGAAGCAGATTAAAAAATACTACAATAGCTTTCTTTCTCAAATCGTTATATATGACAAGTAATATCATTTACTACCTTACAAGTAAAATATACTAAATTCTACCGTCTGGTTTTTAATGGGGGCCATTTCAAAATATTTAAAATGCATCAAATTTTTCTATATATTTGGAGCATTACAAATGAAGATTAGTATAATGGATTCATTCAAAAAATAAATGTCCTCAAGGATAGCATCATTCTGTGAATAAAATTTCAATGGCAAACAATTATTACTTTTTCTTTTATATTATTTCTTATAACATACTCCTGCAAAGCTTCATTTTATCATTACATCATTAAAGTTCAATGGCAATGCTCCCCTACCGCACAACAGAAAAATCATTTTAAAAAAAAAATTCCTTTAAAAAACTAATATTTTTATCTGTATTTTGTTTATTGTGTTCAATTTTATGAATGATATTGAAAAAATTTCATAAGAAGTATAAATTCAACGTATTATACTAGAATGCATATTAAAAACATGCGCAATGAAAACTAAAGTCGCCTCCTTAAATGGCCTGAGTCTTGTTTGGTAGAGCAGGCAATTTCAAGCACGTTGAAATTCTAAGCCTCTTTTACACAAATTTTAGAAATTGCCCACTCTGTTAAACAGGCCCAGGTACATTTATGAATACTCAAATTTTATCATAAATTAAAAAAGTGGCAATCCATGAATTTTGCTATTTTTTCTGAGGTTGAACACAATATAATTTTTTATCTTATTCAAAATCAAAACTTTAAATCTTGAAACAATCATAGTTGGTTGAATACAATGGATATGCATATTTCTAAGACTTTTAGATCCAGAATGCTGTTTCTATGCGTTATTAACCATGATGATATCTTGAACACTTACAATCTCAGTTTTCTCATTGTTTCAGAAAATTTTAGAATTTGACAAATTTGTAGACAAGGTAGTAGTCAGAGTCTGCTTGTGGTCATGATTTCTGTGTCACAGATAAATGTGACAAAGTTTTGCCTATAGCTAAGAAGGTCTCAGAATCAGCCACTGATTAATCCTGTTCTTTTAATGTCTGACTCCACAGGATTTGGAAATGCCTTTGCCATGAGACTGGGTGCGATGGGGTTTACAGTATTTGCAGGCTGCTTAAACCCCGAGAGTGAGGGAGCAAAGAGGCTAAAGGAAGAAGCATCTGGACAGATCCATGTTCTAAAAATGGATATCAACAGTGATGCTGATGTTAAGTCAGTCCTGGATTATGTAAATGAAACACATAAGTCCTCAGGCTGTGGTAATTAAGTTTAGTCTTTTGTAGTTAACGTATATTAGCCTGTTTTTTTTCTATTAGAATTAACGATGCTTGATTTTTTCTCTGAAATTTAAAAGGGAATATAAAATTTATTTCACTTTTGTTCTTTGGTGTCTCAAAGTTGTTTTTTTTCTACTTATCTCCTTTTTCTACTGATAGGGTTATGGGCACTGGTCAACAATGCAGGAGTCAATTTTCTTGGGGACATTGACTTTTGTACAATGGATATGTACCACAGAATCATGAATGTCAATTTATTTGGAATGGTTAGAACTACAAAAACTTTCCTACCACTCTTAAGGAAAAGCAAAGGCAAGTCTGAACTTCTCAGTGGAAGTTTTTAACAGATTTGTATAAATCAATGTCCATGTAAAATTTTCTTGAGATAAAAATTCAAATGCATTTGTTGCCTTTTACAGCAAATGAAATACTGGTACTTATCTTTTCAAAAAAGGGCGAGTAGTAAATGTGACCAGTGTCAGGGGGCGCTGTGTGTTTCCTGTAGCTTCAGCGTATTCAATGGCCAAGTATGCAGGGGAAGCCTTCTCTGATGGCCTGAGGCTGGAGATGAGGAAGTTTGGGGTAAAAGTTGTGGTAGTTGAGCCGGGAAACTTTGGAGGAGCTACTGGAATGTTAAATGAAAAATCTGTGAGTGTGATTCCAATTAGTGAGATGGCACACTAATCTTTCTGAAGTTTAGTGTTTAAGGCTATGAACTTTTTTTCATTGAATGAAAATAAAACATCTTAGATGATGTTTATTATCCCTTTTGTCGTTATTTATGGTAATTTTCATGTAAATAAAGTTTGACAATAAAAGTATTGAATTTGTGGACAGTATGGTGACCTGATTCTTTGATCATGTATGTATTACCAAAATGATGATAAATGCAATGACTATTCAATAAAGGCATAATTTCTATAGTTAGCCATCATGAGGCGAGACTTTGACACAATGTGGGCGGAGGCGGGAGAAGAGGTGAGAGAAACGTATGGTAAGGAGTACCTGGATCGCCTGTTTGAGGGAGCCAAGGGAACCTCAGCCACCTCCTACCCCACCCTGGCCCCCGTCCTGGATGCCTTAGAGGATGCAGTGGTTAACCAGAATCCTCGGATACGATACCTCGTGGATGGGGGGAGTGGCCTCATGGATGAATTCTGTGTAAGCTTTGGATTTTTAGACTTCAAGGGCATTTTACAGTCATGTACATTATATACATGAATTTTTCCATCAAAAATCACAGTGAAAGGAAAAACAGTAAGTTAGGTGGATCTGTCTTATTACATGTACATGATTTTTTCTCACTTAATCAGAGATAATTAGAAATAAAGTAACATTGTAATGTACAATTGTTTGTATCAATGCCTACCACAGAGTGATTCGTGTTTTTTGTGTATGAACTCTGTGTAAAAATGTTTAAGAAGCTATCTGTCTGTTATAAAAAAAAAAAAAAATACCGGTAACCCCCAAAACACACCATGTTTTCCACTTTAACAGTTCTCAACTGCTTTATTCATTGTTTCAGTGGCTGGCCAGGCTGAACTCCTTCCTACCAGAGCCAGTGATGGACTGGGTTGTATCCAGACTGCTGTCGCGAGAGCTTCCTCCTCTGAAGTCTTCCACACAGTAGGAGGGGAGGAAACCTACAGCACACACTGAACGCACCAACACTTACAGGGATTCAACTGCCAATTCATAATTAGTGTTGATTTACTCTAACAAGCTCTTCAAATTTAAATTTACTTTGGAATTCTGTGCATTGTTAAACATTTTCATTACAGAGTTACTGGGTTTGATATTGCATGATTTAGTAGGTGGGATGGATGTTATATAATGAAAACAATTCTTTTTGGCTGGATTACTGAGTCTTATAAGGGATTTGGTTTCTCTTGTCAGTAACTATGATGTAAACTGCCACTGTTAAGCAAAGGAAGATAATTCTGATAATACTTTCTCTGCAGGTCTGTAGCTAGCACAAGTTTTGTGAGCAATAAATATACAGTATTTTTCAATGGGTGGCACTGCAGCTCCCAGGTCGTCCATCCGAATTTTTTAAGACTGGGAGCTACAAACCTGCAGCGAATAATAGTTGACCAAGAAAGTTTTGATACAGTAATTTTAAGGCTCTTCGACCCTCAGCCTTAAAGTATTTTTTTTCATCATAAAAATGTGATTTGTCCTTCAAACTTTATAAATGAAATAAAGAGAAATTAATTGAAGATATCAATGCATTTTACAAAGTTTTTGCAAATTTGCCCACAATGAATATAATGGAATAAATATACAACTTGAGATCAGATTTGAAAAAAAAGGTTGTACCAGTGCATCAGTGGCTTGACCTCCTTTAAATTACCAATATATAGTAGAGCCAAGCATTTTGTTGAATAATTAATTGTAATATTAACACTAGAAGAGTAATTAAATTTGTGTCCATTAAAGGCAGATTTATGGTACGATTAAAAATTCTGGATATTTTATAGTTAACGTACTTAGCTGAGGATCGGAGATTGTTAAACTGAGCTTATTTTTTGTATATTTATTTATTTGCATGTTAAAACTGGTAATCAAAATCAGCATAATGAAAAAAAAAAATCAATATATATTATACAATAAAGTGGTAAAAATATTTTTACTTTTTTATTTTTACTCCCCTTTACTGGTTTTCATTTATTACTAGTAATGTTTGTTATCATAGGTTCATATTCATAAAATTTGAACCAAATTATTTAAGGAACCAATAATCTGATAGTCCATGTAAATTACAAGTACCGGTACTAGTACAGGCCAAGAACAGTTCGAGTGTGCAAGGCTTTGTGCATCTATTTTCATGCAGCCATGGTACAAAGTTATAACTTTCTTTTATATTGTGTTTTTATGCAAAATTGATATTTATATTACATGTAATGTTTCTTAGTTATTAGCAATAGTGATGTTATGGCTTTGATAAGGTAAATGCTAAAATTGGCATTTATGCATCTCTGTTTCCCTGTATTTTAAAGTATACTAAAAGCCTAATAATAGGTATAATTTGCTAATTTATTTGAGGCGGCGATGGATTTTCAAAATAAGAATTTATTAATAGAGCATCAAGAGAAACATTTAAGCATTTTAAAAGTGATATTTTGTCTATAATTATTTTTTATAAGCCCATATATACTGCAATATGCCAATTTTGAAGGGTAAAAAATGGTTTTTTGATATTAACCCTGGACCAAACCACTAGGTAAACATTTTTGAAAATAGCATTATCTGGTGACTTTTTACAATATTTTTTTGATACATTTGAAAAAAAAAATTCCCAGGGCAAAATTACAAAAAATATTGGGAAAATGTGAAAATTTTGCACTTTTTAGGTCACCTGAGTCACTCAGGTGACCTATTGCAATTGGTCTTCGTCCGTGGTCGTGTGTCGTGCGTTAACAATTTTACATTTTTTACTTCTTCTCAAAAACAAACAGGCCAATCGTTACCATTTTTGGTGTGAAGCATCTCTATGGTAAGAAGAATCTAAATTGTGAAATTTATGGCTCTACCACCCCAGGGGTGCCGCGGGCGGGGCCAAATATGCAAAAAAAGCAAAATTTTCAAAAATCTTCTTCTCTACTCCCACGTGTGTGAGGAAAAAACTTGTTGCATTGTTATGATGTCCATGAAGCCCTCTACCAAAATTGTGGAATTTATGGCCCCTGGGTCAGGGGTTCAGGCTCTAGGGTGGGGCCAATATGGCAATATAGTAAAAATGTATTAAATCTTAAAAAATCTTCTTCTCTACTACCATATATATTTGTTAAAAACTAAATGCATGATTATGATGTCCATGAAGCCCTCAACCTAAATTATGAAATTCATGACCCCTGGGTCATGGGTTCAGGCTCTAGTGTAGGGCCAATATGGTCATATAGTTAAATTGTATTAAATCTTAGAATATCTTCTTCTTTACTCCCATATATATTTGTTAAAAACTAAATGCATGGTTATGATGTCCATGAAGCTCTTAACCTAAATTGTGAAATTCATGACACCTGGGTCAGGGGTTCAGGCTCTAGGGTGGGGCCAATATGGCCATATAGTTAAAATGTATTAAATCTCAGAATATCTTCTTCTTTACTCCCATATATATTTGTTAAAAACTAAATGCATGGTTATGATGTCCATGAGGCCTTCTACCAAAATTGTGAAATTCATGACCCCTTTGTTAGGTGTTCAGGCTCTAGGGTGGGGCCAATATGGCCATATAGTAAAAATGTTTTAAATCTTAAAAAATCTTCTTCTCTACTCCCACACATGTGGGCAAAAAACTGAAAACATGGTTATGATATCCACAATCTCCTTTACCTAAATTGTGAAATTCATGGCCCCTGGGTCAGGGGTTCAGGACATGAGGGGGGGGGTGGGGGGGGGGGGGGGGGGTGGGCAATATGGCAATATAGTGTTAATGCATATAATGTTTAAAAATCTTCTTCTCTATTCTCACACATCTGTATAAAAAAACTGACTAATAATTATGTTTAACAGGAAGTCCTCTACTGAAATTTTAATTTTCATGTCCCCTGAAGTATGGGTTTTGACTCTAGGGCAGGGCCAAAATGGATGTATAGATGTTAATGCATATAACGGTAAAAAAATTATCTTCTTTACTCCCACACACCAGAAAGAAAAACTGAATTCATGATTTTGTAGACCAGATCTTTTAGTTTTTCACCAAAATTATAGGTTTCACAGTTCTTTTTGAAATGTGGTGGTCATTACAAATTTATAATTTTTCTACTCCAGTATGAAACCTAATTAATTAGATGCATATATGAGACTCCATGACAAGTTTATTGTATTGGATATATGCTACTCAGGTGACTGTTAAGGCCAATTGGCCTCTTGTTTAACAAATTTGTGATAGGGTCCCATAGTAAAAAAAAAACATTCGTCAAAACCAACTAGGAAATCAGGAGCGGTAAACAAATATTTTTTTTTACCTAAAAATAAATGATTTAGAAGTAAAACTACTTGCAAGAAATTTCATCAAAATATCTAGGGTAGAAATAATCAGACTTGGCTTGTTAAAGGTAACTAACTCTCCACCTTTGATTTATTTTTAGAATAAATGAATACAGTCAGTTGTTCTCCAAGAAAAGAAGACAAAACTCATAAATGTAATTATACCCCCCGCAAACAAAGTTTGGGGGGGTATATAGGAATCACCTTGTCCGTCCGTCCGTCTGTCTGTCTGTCTGTCTGTCTGTCCGTCTGTCTGTGCAATCGTGTCCGGTCCATATCTTTCTTATGGAGAAACATTGGAAGTTCTTACTTCATACAAAGATTGCTTATGACCTAAGGGTGTGTCATGACCTTGACCCAAGATCATTTGGGCAAGGTCAAGGTCACTGGCAGAAAAAGTGCAAAATTCGTGTCCGGTCCATATCTTTCTTATGGAGAAACATTGGAAGTTCTTACTTCACACAAAGATTGCTTATGACTTAAGGGTGTGTCATGACCTTGACCCAAGGTCATTCGGGCAAGGTCAAAGTCACTGGCAGAAAAAGTGCAAAATTCGTGTCCGGTCCATATCTTTCTTATGGAGAAACATTGGAAGTTCTTACTTCACACAAAGATTGCTTATGACCTAAGGGTGTGTCATGACCTTAGCCCAAGGTCAATTGAGAAAGTTCAAGGTCACTGGCAGAAAAAGTGCAAAATTCGTGTCCGGTCCATATCTTTCTTATGGAGAAACATTGGAAGTTCTTACTTCACACAAAAACTGCTTATGACTTAAGGGTGTGTCATGACTTTGACCCAAGGTCATTCGGGCAAGGTCAAGGTCACTGGCAGAAAAAGTGCAAAATTCGTGTCCGGTCCATATCTTTCTTATGGAGAAACATTGGAAGTTCTAACTTCACACAAAAACTGCTTATGACTTAAGGGTGTGTCATGACTTTGACCCAAGGTCATTCGGGCAAGGTCAAGGTCACTGGCAGAAAAAGTGCAAAATTCGTGTCCGGTCCATATCTTTCTTATGGGAAAACATTGGAAGTTCTAACTTCATACAAAGATTGCTTATGACCTAAGGGTGTGTAATGACCTTGACCAAAGGTCATTTGGGCAAGGTCAAGGTCACTGGCAGAAAAAATGCAAAATTCGTGTCCGGTCTATATCTTTCTTATGGGGAAACATTGGAAGTTCTTACTTCACACAAAGATTGCTTATGATTAAAGGGTGTGTCATGACCTTGGCCCAAGGTCAATTGAGAAAGTTCAAGGTCATTGTTTAAAAAAAGCTAAATTCTGTCTGTGTCATGTCTTGTATTAATGGAAATATTAGAAGCTAAAAATTAACAGTTTTCAAAAATAAAGCAGTTGTTATTTATAGAAAATGGACAGTGAAATAGATTACTCCAATATTTTCTGTAATAGCAAAAATACATGCGTTATGATTTTTTTCTTAGCGGGGGGTATCAATTGTGAGCTTGCTCACAGTACCTCTAGTTCTTCCAAGAGTTATGTGTGCAGGGGTTATGTGCAATATAGGGAGAGAATATATATAATTTGTTCATTGTTATTTAAAATAATGACAAATGAGGTATATGTATACCTTTGTACATGTACTTATTCTATAATATTACCAGCTTAATTGTTACATGAACAAATAATTTATGGGAGCCATTCATAAATGTAATATGCACAGTGAAAAGTAATATTAAGAGATCTCTTCCATTTAGGGTGGTATGGGACACCTCCATATTGTGACAGTAACTTTCAATCGAAATAAACAATAAAATGAAGTATTTGTTATAGTGTGGCGCAATGGGTTAGAGCATTCTTTTATCCACAATAATATTGACAGAGGTCCCATGGCACCTTAAAATTTATCGTAACATTAACTTGATTTTGATTGTTGTAAAAACTGGAATGTCCTCTTTACAACATGTACTAGTCTGAAATATCTGAGGTTTTCCTGGCTTTTTTAATGATTTGGATATTTTTCTTGCCAAGAAAACATCAGAACTGGCGCCATTATGAAAACTGGAAATTTACCAACTCCAACTAGAGGTGGCATTCTCAACACAATTTTAAATACTTGTGAGTTGAATCAAATGTTTTACTCACATCTATTTAATAAAATGACGATATTACTTCTCAATATCACTTTTATGGGTTCTTACATCCCAGACACTATTGAACACATTTTATCGAACTGTTGAGATTTGTTCTCATGCATTTTTTGAAATCTCACAAAACATAGGGTCTACTACAGTTGTTTATCAGTGCAACTATGAAAATATTGAGAAGGATTTTTATTTTAAGCGATATATTGGCGAGTTTTGATATAAATTATCAAAATTGAGCCGTAAATGTCGCTTCTACGTGGAAACAGTGAATTTCAAGTTTTTGTAATGGCACCTGTTCTGACGCTTTTTTGGCAAGTAAAATATCAAAATTGTTAGAAAAAGCCATGAAAAGACAGATATTTTGGACTAAACATCTACATGTATATTAGGGATTTTTTTCCAAGTATTGTTTTCAAAATGTGTATGTTATTACAATTATTATGTTTTTTCCAGATTTTCAATTCTGAATCAACAACAAATGTACTTGATATACTTACAACCATTTAATACCATTAAAAATACAAAATGCTTCATTAGGCTATTAATCTAATCCATTAAAAAATTCTAAACAACCATACCAATTGTATAAAACTATATATGGTATATAAATGGTAGTAATTAATAGATTACTAGAGATTCTAATCTGAAAGATCATCAATTCAAGTTACTCTTTCTTTAAACTCTCAGTAAATCTAAGAAGAGAGACAAAAATTTGAAGTGTTTAGTTTGATAATAAACATCAAATTCTTGTCCTATTACAGTACAATAAAGCAATGTATCACAGACTCAACATTGGATGGAATATTCAGTATGACATTTCAAAGTAATGAGACAAAACAGAGCATGGAAAATAAATAAAATCTCAGATTGCCCTGTATTTCATACACAACACTTATACATATGAGCATGTTTCAAACTACATGTAAGTCTTGTTTCAATCCTTAAAATCAAAAAATACAACATGAACTGAGCACTTTACCATCAAGAGATACACTTCATGTGGTGTACAAGTACTGGTACATGTACATGAATTTCCACATCTAGGGCTACTACCTATAGTAATATCTAAGTTTCGACCACCCATTCTTTCTATAAATGTTAAAAATAGCAGCTAGTCTATGACGATTATTGAGAAATTGATGCCACAGGGTTATCTCAAGCTGGATACATTTATAAAAAAGAATACTGAGGACTGTCAGCATTGAGTTTAAGCAATAAATATCATCAAAAAGTATGATGCACAATTCTTGTCATAAAATTGTAATGTTTTGTATTTCTTACCAAGCACTGTTTAAGCTACATGTATAAATGTACTGTACTTACTGAAGTACATGTATCAATAAATACATGTATTCTATAATCTAATGCCCATGTGAAGCCAACATATAAATATATATATATTAACAGTTTTATAAAACTTGTTTTCTATATATTTCCTGGAAGTTATTTTTTGCTCAGCAGTTGCTTCCTCTGTTGTTGTAGAAGGCCCTCCAAGTGATCTGCTCTCTTCTGAGCAGCATTATATTGTTCTCGTAATTGAGTGACCACTTCCTCTTTCTTCACAATTGCTTGTTTTACTCTGGAAAAGAAAAATACAATAGCTTGTTTTACCCTGGAAAAGGTAATAAAAAATACAATTTTATAGCTTGTTTTACCTTGGAAAATGCTTACAGAAAATACATACCAGTATTAAGAGTGTTTTCAACTTAAATTGTCATTAATAAGTACATATAGTGGATCTCCCTACAGTTTATGACAAAAACCTTTTTACATTCAGCATTAAATTCAGACGTCCGCAACAAGATACTGATGTGCACAGCTTCTGATGGCCCTCACCTTTTGTGGACTTCCTCCATCTCCTCGTCTTTCTGTTTCCTTACGTCCTCCATTTGCTCCTTGCATCTATCCAGCTCTATCCGATGTCTTGCCTTCATTTCAGACATCTCGTTTTTCACACGCTTATTTTCTTCATCTGTTGCCACCAGTCGGTCAGCAAATTCTTGGCGTATGATATCAGACACTCGATCCCTCTCACGATGCATTTTGTCAGTGAGCTGTAATACAGAGATTACCAGGTATACAGTGGACTCGATTCTTTTGTGGATAAATGTACACTCACTTAACAGCTCTGAGAGCATGTTGACCACTTACCTCCTGTAGGTTGTCAATCTCCTGGTCTTTCTGATTCAGCTTGACTAATAGACACTCATTTTCACCACTCACTTCAGTTAGCCTAGCCTGTTGATTGAAAACACAATATTATCAGCACTAAAGGGAAAACAATAACCATTCCAAACTTGTTTAAATATGATAATACAGCTCCTTGCCTTCATTTCATTGTATTTCTCAAGTGCTTGCTGCTCCGATCTTTCTAGGTCTCTCATCTCCATCTCATACTTTTCTCGTATTCTCCTATAATATGAATTTTTAAGGGTATTAGTATGTAAATATATAGTACATAAATTTAAGAAAAGAATCATTTGTGTTTACTGTAGACTGAATATTAATTTTGCAATACATGTATAAGCAATTACTGTAACTAGCAACAAAGGAGTCGCAAGGTAAGACATGCTCCCTGGTACTGAAATTATGTACATGTAGATTTTTGTTGTTATTTACTACACTACTTTTTCAATGTTTTATGGAATACCCTTTGCAAAATAATTCATATAAAAGCTCACACATAAAACAAACCTAATTCTGTGCTCTGCTGCCTTTTCAGTCTCCTCACGACTAGCAGTAGCATCCTCCTCGAGTCTCGAGATCACTAGCTCAATCTCCTTGTCTCGATCTCGACGCACCTGGTCCTTCAGCTCCCTCTCTTTCTGTAACATCCAAGTCTCTTGCTTCTTCATATAATTCTCTTCCCATGATGCTTTCTCAACAGCCAGTCTTTCTTTTAACTTTCGAATCTCAATCTGAAATTCAATACATAACATACTTAATAAAATTTGAAAAATAAAAAAAAAATTGAAAATCAGCTGTACACAATACATGTAATTTAACAACTGTAAATAATCTGTTTCAGAGACCCATTGTTTCATCATATGAGATCAATATTTTAAATAAAAGTTAATCAAGAAAATATGGATACATAGTAAAATATATTAAAGAAATCGTGTACATTATGTCTGTTTTCCTGCTCTTCTCGGGCTTTCTCGAATTCGGATTTCATGGCTGCAAGGGCCAGGGCATGGCTGTCCTCGAGCTGTCTCTGGAGCTTATCAAGCTCTGTCCGCTGCCGAGATGCTTGCTGAGCAACACGCTCTTTTTCTTCCTGGACTTCCTGGTACAAACGACGCCTCTGCTGCTGGTATGCCTCCTCCTCATTCTGTAACTCCTTCTCATACCTGTAGAATACCATGGGCAATTAGTAAAATATACATAGAAATTATGAAATTTACATTTCTTTTTTTAAAGAACATAAACAAATACGGGGGAAAAACATCCCTATGGTTATTCATATATACTATAGGAACTTTGTATCATTATGGAAGAAATACAAGTATTAAAATCAAAGTACTGAAGTACTGACGGGAGTTGATTTTATTGATTATCATTTATTCAAAATCAACGATATGTGAATTTGCATGGCAAGTAGTATCAGTAATCGAAATATTTCTGAGAAATTGTATGGATCCAAGCAAGATTGAACTCTTGTCTTGTTCAACCAAATGCTCGGCTGTCTCCGTTTATCTCCGACAAGCAAGAGAGACTCTGTTTTGTCGGATATTAATGGAAACAGCCGAGCATCTGGTTGAACGAGACTACATTGAACTCTAGCGTAGGAATACATACGACTTTAAAAAATATCTAAACTGTTTGTACAATTTAAAATCTTATAATTTTTATGGTAAGTATTAATAAATAAGTTTTCGTGAAAAACAATGCTTCAGAATACATAGCATCGAATTTATCGATTATTTTCAAGAACTAAGTGTTGTCAGAGGAATTGATTTGTGCTTAGGTCCAAACACTGTTTCACTTTCGCTTTGCCCGAGTAAGTGCATAGGAGATCAAGTTGATTAAAATCAACTCCCAATCATTTGAATTTATGATTATCTGACAAGCATAGAATTGATGTGCATAACCATTTTAAACATATTTTTCTCATTGAAATAAAATATCAATGAAACTTTTTAACATGAACATCTCAGTGATAAAAACATCTCAGTGATAGTTAAAAAGTACTTTAATTTTCTCCTATAATGTGCCTAAATATTCTTTAAACTTCATCACATTTCACTTCTATCTGTGTACCTCTGCTTTGCTAGTTCTCTTTCTCGGGCACAAGCAGCCTCCTTTTCCTTGGCCAGCTGGTCACGGAGCTCCTCTGTCATTCTGACGTACCGCTGGGCCGCTCTCTCATCTGATTCCAGAATCTCTGCTTCATGGATCTGCTTAATCTTCTTGATTTCATTTTTATGCTTTGCTATCAACCTTTGTATTTCTGGTTCTAAACCCTGCACTGTCATTTCCTGTAAATAAAAGAATAATTTTAAGGCAAAATTCAATTTACATCATAAATAATGATAATAACTGCCTCTGCAAACTAGGATACTAGAACACTTGCATTAATAGTATAAATAGTTTAATACCACTTCAATCTATGTATTTATATAAGAATTAATGAAATTCACAGAAATGTCTAAGCATCTGCATATAAGTACATGTAAATAATGTATCACCTTGATCTTCTTAGTTTTGTCCTGGATCCATCTTTCTCGCCTCAACTTTTCTGCTGCTTCATGCATATCTTTGATCTTCTGAATATCTATTGCATGCCTAAGGGGGATAATTCATATATTATGTACGTGTCTTTTTTATGTGCATGATAAACTATTTGAAATAATTTATTCCATACGTGGGTTCAAATATAGATCACACAGGTAATAGCTGTCACTTGCTATAGGAAAAACCTTGAAATTTTTCGTATATTTTTTATACTTAAGGTACCAGCCTAATGTTGTACAAACTGCCTATTTTCACAGGAGTTTTCTAAATGTATAATGCATCTTTTGTCTTTTCCAAAAGTTTGTGCATGGTTAGGCTGACAGTAAACAAAGGCTCTGAAATGAATTCCAGTCCTCAATTAAGTACTAGTAAATAAGATAACGAATGTTTGCCAACCCGTACTATGTTGTAAAGCTTTGTGCTTTTTATATACACAAAATTCAGCGCTAAAACTTGTTGATTCATATGGTTTAAATACCAGTAGATGATGTGAGATAAAAAAAATATGCTTAATTTGAATCTTCATTTTATTCACTTTTGAGCGGGGCCCATAATTGCACTTGTTCTTTGTTAACAATTCATCCGCCTTAAAATCAAAACATGGTATGTGTTCTCACTTTTCATCCATAGTCTTTATTTTATCTTGGTATTTCTTATCCACCGTCTTCAGTTCCTTGACCAACATTTCACATTTTTCACTCAGGTTCTTCTTGTCATCAATCAACTAAAAGTCAACCAAATCAAACAATACTTGTTTAAAACCTTTACAAAAATCTGTTAGCTTTTACTACTGATGATGACATATCAACAATAATTGTTTAGTAATAAAGAGATAAATGAAATAGAGAGATAAAAAAACCGTATTTACCTGATCTATAAATGATAAATGCCTTTTGATTGTTTCCTCATATTCATCTTTTTGTACATCAAGCCGTTTCTTCATTTCTTTCTCAGTCTCTCTCGCATGCCTTATAGTTAATTCTCTTTGCTGATTCTACAAATAGAGTCAACATTCATGTACCTCAAAAATCAGGCTCAATCTAAATCAAATGTTTCATTTGTACAAATTAGAATAGACTAGTATTGTTGATGTTGGAATACCTGTATACATTTCACAAATTTGATTTTTGATCTGCGCAAATAAGTTTTCAAAAGTAAGACTTCACAATTTACTTTGGTAACGATAACCTGGTTAGTTGGTGATGACTTATTTCAACTGAGATTATGTAGATGATCATAGACAAATATAAGAGACCCTGAAAGATACCCCGAAGTACTAGATTACCGTGGTATATAAAGAAATATTCTGGACAGGGTGTTTGCAAAGTTTTCCCACACGCAATAAATGGTGATTTTATAATACATTACACTGTAATACGTGTAATATCTTTTCTAGCTTCTCTTTGGTAAATTCCATAAACCATGATTGTCACAATGAAAACTGAAAGTACCATTCAGCAAGAATTTTACAAAAATAATTTTGACATTAATGTGGCAAAGGTTACTGTAAACGTATTATATTTTGCGTATATACGATAATTGGCAGAAGTTTGTTTTTTAAGAAGTTGGCGTAGATTTAAATTAGCATATTCCTGCATGCGACTATTCTTAAACATATATGCATGACATTTGGCAATGCACTTAATTTAGCGGAAGCTGCATTCTGCCAAAAGTGCTAAATAGAAAACACAGCCAAATGTAGTATGTTTACAGTATGTTGCCATTGCAGTAATTGTCAATGGCAGTGGGTGGCAACTGATTTGATAGACAGTGGTGGGTACTGACCAGTGCCTTCTGTAACATAGTGATGGTCCTTCTCTTCTCCTCTAGCTCCAGCCTCTGAGACAGGACGGTACTCGTCACCTCATTGGCCGTGGCCTGGGCGTTCTCCAGCTCTGCTAACTCATCCACGGACGGGACCAGGGGAGGGGGGATCTCGTAATCCTGAGATGCCTTGCTTAGTTCCTACATAAGCAGAATGTTACCTCTGTTGAATTGGTTAACTGGTTTGTAAGAATACTCTGTTTTCTGCTTTCAGAAAGTATTATACTGAGTAATTCATGTGCTTGATTTCCATAAAGTTTTATTAACAATATCCTCATACATGTAAATCATTCATCAATTAAAATAAGCCTTGTCAAGCAATCAAACCTACAAATATTTGTAAATATCAGGATTAAAATGTGGAATAAAACAAAAAACACAAACATTGCTGAAACGTATCTAATTGTTAAGCACAAGTACCTGATCTACAGCACTCAGTCTGTCTGACACCTGAACTTCATCCAGGAAAGACATGATGCTGCGGAGCTTGTCATCGGACAGTAAATTCTCCCTCTGGCCCCGCCCCTCCCTGGACTGACCAAGTTCCTGCAGCCTATCCGATGTCAGCTGATTGCTGTTCTCCAGCTCCTTGTCGATCTCATCCACTGCTCATATCAAATGACATAGAATTCTCTTTTTATCAATGACATCTAATAGGTTGTTTTATACTCATGATATATATATATAGATATTGAACGCATTTAAATACTTATAAAAAATACACGTCTTTGACCAATCCCAGATTTTTTTGCTTAAATATAACATTCAAATACTACAATTATGTCCTTTAATTGTAAATAATTTGCAAGTAGATGTACCGTATATGTACAGTTCATGTAAACAAGACTGCCTGACATGGGCATGGTATGTGTTGTGTTTAAATAATACAAGTTATTGTCATAAATGAGTGAGACGCAATGTCATACATACATTTCGTACTGATTTGTATATGCATACAGTGGAAATAAATTCTTACACCAGGCATTTTTCTTCTCTGGTTTTGGAGACTCTAAGTGTTCGTCTTCCTCCAACTTTTTCAGGGTTTCCAGTAAGTCGTTGAGGGTTGACTTTGTCCCAGCTTCACTGCCAGGAACTGGATCTCGTCTGCTGTCCAACTGCTGAACATTGCTGACAGACTAAAACAGCATCAAACAAAATATTGTTCTTTACCCATTTTCTAGAAACCATGATTAAGTTGATTAAGTTTCAAAAAAATCTCACAGATTGATCAGATCATCTCACCTCAAATTCTGAGTCTGTCTGGTCGCCTTTCAGCGTGCTCACTGATCTGGCACTGGACTGAGCTGACTGAGAACTCTGGGGTATGGAGCGTGAGGTTGAGGGAGGTTCGGAGACTGCATCATCCTTCTCCTTGTTGCTGACTTTCTTGTTTCTGTCTGGTTTCTTTTTGCCCAGGTTTGTTTTGTAAGGTGTCTTGGTGATCTTACCACTGGCCTGTAAGTAGGCAACTTCTTCCTCAGCCTTGCGTTTTACTTCATCTCTTCTCTCTTCTCGCTTTTTGTGCAAATCCTGAAAATAAAGATGTGCAATGTGTAAAAACAATGTAACAGAGATATGTTGCATGAAAAACATTAAAAGTTCTCAAAAGTGTTTGTATGTACATGTAAGTTCTAAGTAAGAAATAATGTTATGTAATGTGGGCTTTACATGTAACATGTACATGTATCTCATGCTTGAAAAAAAATTTGGTATATTATATTAGTAACTTCATCTAAAGGGTCTAATCACATCGAGTTGCCAGGCATGGATCATCAGATCAAATGAGACGCAAAGCATCAAGTATAATCTGATGATCCGCACCTGGCCACGAGATTTGATCCAGCTCTTTGGATCAAGTTACTGTTACAATGATAAATTTATTATATACCCTCGTCCATTACAAAGTTTAAATTACAAAACTATCTTTTTAAAATCAATTAAATGACATTTACTTTTACATCTAAGCTTTTTAAACAAACTATTATAAAATGCACTAAAATACAAATGGTATTTAATCAGAGTGGTGAAATGGAATCAGACACCCACAGTGTGGAATCCAAAAAATCAGACCACACTCTGTAAAATTGACAGTATGAAGAAGGGAAAATTGATGGGTATATAATAAATTATAATACAATAACACTTTACTTTCTATCATCTCATGACATACCTGGATGGCTTGCAGCCTTGCCTGCCTGGCTCTCTCCTCTCGTGTTTTTTTCCTCTCTTCAGCCTTCACCTTGGCTGCTTCCTCCTCTGAGAGCAATGATAAGTCCAGCTTACTGTGGCTCTCCTGTACCTCTTGTCTCTTCTGCTGCATCAAGCGTTTGAGTGCAGCTGCACCAGCCCTCTGCCTGGCACTATTCTCAGAGCCAGGGCTACTATCTTGTCTATGTTTGCGATACCATCGCTGGATTTTGGTGGCAGCAGAATTCAGAGTTTGTATGTAGTCTTCGGCGATGTTTCTGCCTACTGAGCTATGTGAATTGTTGGCACCACCATTTATTTGTCTGTCATTCACTTGGTTTACAGGCATTTTATGTTTAATGTTCTGGTAAGAATTTTCTATTGATGTAAATGAAGTTCTAGGAGATTTCCCTTTCATCACCATGTTATTTGCAATTCCAGTAGATGACTGCACAAAATTATTAGCACCTTTTGCAGTCCTTGTAACAGTGTCTGATTTAGAACTGGTAACTTTTTTGTTGTGAAGATCGGTCACATCATCACTAAAGTCCTTTTTCCCAGTGGGAGTCTTAATTCTCACCAAGGCATCAAGATTTCCTAAAATGTCATTTGGAGAGGGAGATTTTTGCTTCTGTGCATGAAGCTGCTGTAATGCTTGAATTTTACTGTAGCTTGATGATAAAATATCCTCATCAGATTCATCATCCGTGCTGCGATATGATCGAGGCTGGAATACATTTTGTGCAGGACTAGGAGATACACTACCCTCACCATTCATTCCACTATCTGAGGGAGACTTTTTAGGCTGAAAAAAAAATTATGACAAATGCAATTCTTTTTTTATGGGATCAAAAATTTAAGACATTCTTTCAATCTTAAATGACATTTATTTGACTAATACAACTGATAATTGATTATTCTGGTTTGACATTAATCATGTTCTGAAAATTGAACTTACAGGTTGCTGCCATAGGACTTTGACAGCATTGGGTCCAGGCTTTTTGGATTTCGTTGCTGGTGTTTTTATCTTGGGCTGAATTGAGCTCTCAAACAAAGCCAAGAAATCATCCCTATGACACAAAAAAATAAACAGGTGAGATCAAATTACATGTTCATTATCAGTTTAGATACACATGTCAAAAGCTTGAAACGAAGATGTTCACTATCAAAGACAGCCACTAAGCATACTAGTTTAAATTTGCAAATTCAAGGAGAAAATTTTTATTGAAGGTTATAGATTATTGTTTCTTGATCATTTAAGGTATCTCCAGGTAATACATTATAGATTTCATTTTCACATTCTTTACTTTCTTTACAAACCACAGGTTTATTGTGTTGAAACGAACATGGTGCTTATCTCCATATTGTGCACAGCAGTCATATTTACCCAGGTGATTTTCCTTTTGGTGTGCCTTTTTTACTTGATATTGATAGGTCACTTCTCTGGCTTATATTTCCCTGACCTATAGAAGACATGATAAAATTGGATTGATAATTACAGTTTAAATTTACAAAATACATAAAAATATCATTTAATATTTTTTAAGCTTTAATATTTTTGTTGAAAAGTAATCATCACCCAAAAAAATTGCACTTAAGAGAATCTTGTAATGTATCATAAAGACTAGAGTTACCTTGGAAAGAATTCCTCTTAACACCGCTGGATTTGGCTCCATCCTAAAAGAATAAATTCATGATAATCATTTAAGAAAATATTTCCTGGAATGTTCATATATATCTTATCATCAAGTATCAACATCTTTCTTTTTGTTCAAATCTAAAAGCAAAATATAGCATTTTGAATATAGAAGTATTAATGTAAGTATGATTTGACTTACTCCTTGTGATGTTTTAGGACCTGCAGCAGAACTAGGGCGGTTCAGCTGTCTTGCAGATGAGGATTTTTTCAGAGATGATCTTGTTGATATCTGAGAGCCAGTAAGGCTCAAATCATCTCCATGACTTCTGGCAGACATACTGCAATAATCATTAAACCAAATCTCATTACTTTTAAGACTTAAATTGCTTTGTAAAATGCTAAGAATATTGATTATTATCCATCATTTGGTAAAAAAAAAAATCTTTCAAAAAACTGGAGAGAGATATGAGTTAGGAAAGAAAAGACTGACTACAGATCAAATTTAAAAAAAAGCATTCATGTAATCCTGATTGAAAGAAAAGTGTGAGTCTTTGTAAGGGGGGGGGGGGGGTGTTGTGTTACATTGAATCAGCACAAATTAACTCTCTGGATCAACACTGCTTCAGGATCTCAGTTAAAAGGTCATTGGAAGGGGGGGGGGGGTAATAAAAAATTGTTATACACAAGTTATATACTTGAAATCATTTTATCTCAATGGTAACTGAAAATACTGTGCTTGTTTTTAAGAAATTTACCAGTATTTACAGAGCTTCTTCGTTGTGTTAATCACCAGAACTTCAAGTTTCATAACTGATGGCAAAACAGACTAATGAAGATAATTCTTAAAAAGCTTCTTTGATCAAGAAAGTAATGATCGAGTTATATTTGAAGCCCTGTTTAGAACGAAGCAATGTAGTCTTACATAAATGGGTGGGTAAAAATTTTCACAAGATGAAAACTTGTTTCAAAAAATAAAATTCTGTTAAATGAAGAATGCACCTATGGATGAGGGGTTGGACACGAGAAGAAACCCCTGTCTTGCAAAAAATGAGGAAAAAGTGCAGAATGTAAACAATCAATCTCATGATATTGATAAGCAGAAAATGATAGAGAACAGAAAAATGCTTGCCGACAAAAATTATGAAATATGTAAGTGATTCAACGTGATTTCGAGTTTGACTCACTTTCATGAAGTTCTATGGAACTTTGTATGCATGATATAAGCCAACCTAAACTCAAAAGACTTGTCAAACGAATCGGAAATCGGCATGTTTCTAACACATGCGTAAACAAACTGTCCCACAATTCTCTCTAGTACTTCCAAAAATAGTTCGAATATATTATTGAGCAAGGTTTGAAAAATAAATAAAACTGGAATACAAGTTTTAAATGATATAAGTCCGATAATTGGTAATCTAAAATATCACCAGTGATAAGAATAAATTTACTCAAGAATTCACGTAATTTGTAAAATATTCAATTAATTATCACGGCGAACTATTTTTTAGGCTTTAGTTTCGAATGGAGTAGTTGTAATACGGTTTTCGAGATAGAGGCCATTTTGGAATATTCAGTGAATTTTTAAGCATAAGTTCGTAGATCACTTTGGTACCTCAAAGCATTGATTTGGTACCAGGTCATAATCGTAGCATGCTTCTATCATCTTTCTACGAATATTTATAGCTATGGCTGATAGGCGGAAGCTACAAGGTGAGGAAACATGCGACTCAAAAATGCCCTTCTTTGATTTTCGCAGTTTTCCTCATTATCTTTTGTTAAGAAGCATCTTTTGATGCAGAGTGTTTCAATGGTGTCCACAATCTGTGGATGCTAATATGCACTGTGTGTTAAGAAGAACGTGAAATATCAAACACACATCATGATCATTGTTGAAATTTAGAGCGCATTTGAAATCGCTGTGCATTTAATAAGTGGTCGAAATACAGGTGTATGCATTTGATTATTAAGATCAGCTGATTGCAAATTATGAACAGTGTTCTTAATAGTTGTTCTGTGTTGCTGACATCTTACTCACAATATGTTAAAATTTGTATAAATAAGCTTTAATTTTGTTTAACAAAAAAATTTTTACATAGAGATGTCTAATTGATTCTAGATTTAGTAACGAAATTATTGCACACTGACTATAACTTAGTGTTTTGGATTCAAATGCAAAGAAGGGCATCTATCTAATAATACTATAATACTTTGTTAATGTTCTAATGGCGTTGTTATTATGCAAAGTCTGTTTGTATATCAATTTAAGTAAAGTCCTGTTAGAACAATTGTTTCCTAGAAATGGTATGTGTTCAAAGAATATTCTTAACATCAAATTATCCTAAGAAGTTACGGTTCTATTCATATATTTATATACAGGTAAGGTAATTAAATTATTACGTAAATGGCAAATGCATGGCATCTTAAATGCACCTAAAGAAATAACCCTTACACGCAAATAACCCTTACCAGCAAAATTCAATCGTATTTGTTTGAAAAGAAGAAGAATAATTGAGTTGGGTACAAATTAATTATTTAAAGAAGATGCGATTGATTCTTGCAAAGTACCTTTTCTCACCAGTGCATTGTAACATCATTTTATGTGTTTATATAATGACGTAACAATGCACTGGAGAGAATAGTCCTTGGCAAAAATTGGTTGTATGCCAGCATACCTGTTGGAATATGTTTGGTTTATTAATAATTGATTGTCCTAAAGTATCCCATGCCAAAATTCTGTAAGATTTAGTGTAATATTCTAAATTCATTATTACCAGTGGTGAATTTTTTTTTATTCTGGGTGTTAATTCATATTGAATAGATAAACAAGTTTCTGATAAGCATAGCCGATTCAGAATATAAAAGTTGCAAGATTTCTATGCTGAATATTGTAGATATTTACCTTAATTATGATCGCCATGCCCTGGATGAGGCATAAGGTTGTAGAATTAACAAAGATAAAAGAATGAAACTTAAAAACACAAATAGCATGGATGTACATGTAATTTTAATAACTTTATTCCTTCAGGTGAAATTGACAGATGCCTTAAAAAAGTACAAGAGGGAGTAGAATCCTTTGAAGACATCTGGCAAAAGGTAAATAAAATATTTTTTTTTCATGTATTGTGTATTATGGTATTATATTGGTTACATTAATTGACAAATTTATATTTGGTTACAAACTTTTATATAAAAAAGATTGTGAAATATTTAAGTTTTTTAAAGCCCCCTCCCAATTAAAGCTATGCATAAAGCTTTAGAAATTTGATAAAAGGTAGATTAAATCAATATTTGATTTAAGGATATAAGAATAAATGTCTGATTGCTGTCATTGTAAAGATAAAATATTTTGATGATATAACTTCACAAAAGTTACACATTTAAGCAAAAAATATTGGTTATTTTTTATCATTTAATTCAAAAGAATACATTGATGGATTAACTTTGTGAACGAAATCTGTATTGATGATTCGCAGGTGCATAATGCAGCAAACACAAATCAAAAAGAAAAATATGAAGCAGATCTCAAAAGAGAGATTAAAAAACTGCAGGTATGCAAGACCCAACTAGTTAATCTGTATATGACTTGTTTTTGCTTATAATGTTTAGCACAAAGAAAATAAATGACATGTTTTTAAAGTGTTTGTAATCATTAAGAAAAATGTACAGACCATTTTTAGGTATTCCAATTAATAAGATTACAATTTTAAACTGAATTTGTTTTCATTTCAAAAGGCTTGTAGTTTTACAATTGTACATGTTATATCTGTAGCGTCTACGTGACCAGATCAAAACGTGGTGTGCTAGCAGTGACATCAAAGACAAAAGATGTCTGGTTGAGAACAGGAAACTCATTGAGACGGTATGGATGAAGATTTTTTTGGTCGTGTGATTGTTAATTTAGCTGCATTCTTGTATTTGAAACATTCAAGTTTCATGCAGTGTTTTACCCAGAAAATTTTTGATGCGGGGGGGGGGGGGGGGGGGGGGGGGGGGGGGGGGTTGGTTTGTGGTGTGGCCTAAAAAAACCCAGCCAGTGCAAAATTGTAATGATAGTATAACTGTTTGATGAAATGTACTACATGTTAAGTACTCTAATTGGTGCATTCTCATGAAGTCTACATTAACAAGTAATATTTCATTTTATTTGTAGTTCTTAATTATATTTAGTCAATTTAGTCATAATTTTTCCGGGGGGGGGGGGGTCCTAACAAAACTAATAGCATTTTTCTCGAAATCAAATTTTTCAAGAGGCTGACCTTTACCAGAAATATAGATTTACAAGGCAGTTCAACACCTTCTGTCCCATTCTTTTTCCTATATATAGAGGAGGTTACTTTTTTGCACGTACAGTAAACTTGATTTAACTTATTTTGGCCACTTTATATTTTTTGTTTGAATTGGGGGTTTAAAAAAAGCGTTTTATAATAAAACAAAAGTGATCACATCTGTATTTATACCTTTATTACCGATTAATATACTCAGGTTTAATATATCTCAATCATAAGCCAAGTCCTTTAAGTGTTTACCACATGTGCCCCCTTGCTGAGATCGATGTTGAAGTTAGTGATGCTCTCTGCAGCTGCAAGTGTTTTATTGAAGATTGAATGGAGAAAGAACATTTTATACTATTAATTACTGAGAAGATGTGAACTAAAAGTACAAATAATCTTTACTTTAAAATAAGCATGCATAGTGGGAAGCATGGTGGCACTGTGTGATGCATGGCAGGGGATCTCCAATGCATGTACTGCTATGTAAAACAGCCTGGGAAAACACTGTTATGTGCGAAATAGTCCTACATAAGATTAAACTAGTAATGGGAAAAGCCATCAAAGCAAATTCTTTATTCAACATTTGTGAGCTATTATGGTCAGCATATTTTGTTTGTTTTTGACAGCAAATGGAAAGATTCAAAGTGGTTGAAAGAGAAACCAAAACTAAGGCATACTCGAAGGAGGGACTTGGGGCTGCTGCAAAACTAAACCCTGCAGCTAAGGAGAAGTCAGAGATGACCAACTGGCTCTCGGTAGGTTATGACTGGGACAGTCTCTGTACATCTTGGGCATCTTAGAATCTTTTTAACCACATTTACGATAAATAATTGATCTAATTTTATTTCCAGCAAACCATTGACAATTTGAATATTCAGTTAGATCAGTTTGAAAGTCATGTGGAAAAGTTAACATCAAAGAAGAAAAAGATGGACAAAGACGTATGTATAGAAAATAATATTGGAACTGAAGTCACTTAGATGTAACGACTACTAGCTCTATTTCAATTGTATTCAATTTTGTAGAAACAAGATCGACTCGAGGAACTTAAAGGGCATATGGAAAGGCATAAATACCATCTAAAGCAGTTAGAGACCATTCTTCGAATGGTAGACAATGATGCTATTCCTCTGGATCAGGTTAGCTATCAAAAGGTCAATTTAGAAACAACCTTGCAACCAGTCTTTGAATTTAAGTGGTTTACAGATTTGAAAGTTTACCCATCTTTTTTATATTTTTATGAAATTTGCTCTCTTAGATTAAGAAGATCAAAGACGATGTCGAGTATTATGTGGATTTTAACCAGGAACCAGATTTTGAAGAAAATGAATTTCTCTATGACGACTTGGATCTGGAGGACCTAGGTAAGATAGTAGTGGAGAGGAGAAACATGGAAGGTGATCTCCAGTAACGTCTGCATAATGTTTATTTTCAACTTTTGGAGGATCAATCTGAAATTTAACACTGAATATCAATTATCAATTATCAAGCTTGTTTGAAGAAAATACATGGATCGAATTACATTTTTACTATTGAAAAAAAAAAACCTCTCAGAAAACACAATAAACTAATTATTCATGAGTTGTGTATACAGTTATGAGAAGAGAGACCCCATATTCATTGAATTGTAGGGGATAATGCATTATTATTTAAAGTTTTTAATATTGAATCAAGTTTAGGATCCTGCCTTGTTGCTTGATAACCAAATTCCTTTTTAAAAAGTAAATTCTGATTGAATATGTTAGTAGGTGCACAGTTGCTTGCATCTTCACCACCGAATGATGACATCAACATGGAGACGTTATCAAGTACTCCAACTTCAACAAATTCAAGTTCACCCTCTCCCAGTCCTAGTCTGAGTTTGAATCATTCCAAAGTGAGTTTAGTTTTCATTTTTAGCTCACCTGAACCGAAGGTTCAAGTGAGCTTTTCTGATCACCCGTTGTCCGTCGTCCGTCCGTCTGTCTGTCTGTCCGTCCGTCTGTAAACTTTTCACATTTTCAACTTCTTCTCAAAAACCACTGGGCCAAATTTAACCAAATTTGGTACAAAGCATCCTTATGGAAAGGGGGTTATAAATTGTAAAAATAAAGGGCACAGCCCTTTTCAAAAGGGAGATAATTGCGAAACAGTAAGTATAGGGTGCATGTCTTTAAAAATCTTCTTCTCAAGAACCACTGCACCAGAAATGCTAATATTTACACAAAAGCTTGTATATATAGTGAAGATTCTAAATTGTAAAAATCGTGACCCTCGGACCAAAACTGGGGCCCCAGGTGGGGTTCAAAGTTTAACATAGAAATACATAGGAAAATGTTTTAAAAATCTTCTTCTCAAGAACCACTGCACCAGAAATGCCAATATTTACACAAAAACTTGTATATATAGTGAAGATTCTAAATTGTAAAAATCATGACCCTCGGACCAAAACTGGGGCCCCAGGCGGGGTTCAAATTTAACATAGATATACCTTAGGAAAATGTTTAAAAAATCTTCTTCTCAAGAACCACTGCACCAGAAATGCCAATATTTACACAAAAGCTTGTATATATAGTGAAGATTCTAAATTGTAACAATCGTGACCCTTGGACCAAAACTGGGGCCCCAGGCGGGGTTCAAAGTTTAACATAGATATACCTTAGGAAAATGTTTAAACAATCTTCTTCTTAAGAACCACTGCACCAGAAATGCCAATATTTACACAAAAGCTTGTATGTATAATGAAGATTCTAAATTGTAGAAATCGTGACCCTCAAATCAAAACTGCAGCCCCAGACGGGGTTCAAAGTTTAACAGAACTACATATGAAAAATGTTTAAAAATTTTCTCCTCAAAAACCACTTCACCAAAAATGCCAATACATACACAAACGGTTGTATATATAGTGAAGATTGTAAAAATCGTGACCCCTGAATAAAAAGTGGGGCTCCAGTAGGGGTTTAGATTTTAACATATATAGGAAAATGTTTTAAAATCTTCTTCTCAAGAACTATAGTGCAACTGTTTGGGATATTACTATGCATACATGTACATCCTTAAATAATGTAGATTCAAAAAATTGTAACTCCCGGACAATTGATGGGCACCAAGAGGGGTTCAAAATTTAAACATTTTAAAAAACATAAAGGAAAAGTTTAAAAATTTTCTTCTCAAGAACTACAATGTTTTAGTTTGTGGAATTTCTATGCCTTCGCTCATGTAGATTCCTAATTGGTAAAATCGTGACCCCCGGACCAATACTGGGGCCCCAAGATGGGGTCAAAGTTTATTATAGAAATATAAAGGTAACGTTAAAATATCTTCTTTTCGAGAACTACAATGCCTCAATTTGTGAGATTACTATCATGCATACAACCTTGGATAATGAAGGTTCGACAGTTTTAAAATAGTGACCCCTGGACTAATACTAGGGACCCAAGATGGGTTTAAAGTTAAATGTAGAAGTACCGGTATATATGGAAAATGTTTAAAAATCTTCTTTTCGAGAACTACAATGCATCAATTTGTCAGATAACTACGTAAGCACCCTCAAATAGTGTAGATTCGAAATTATAAAAGCTGTGACCTCAATCTAATACTGGGGCCCCAAGAGGTGTTCAAAGTTTAGCATAGAAATATAGAGGGAAAATGTTGAAAAATCTTTTTCTAGGGAACTATAATGCTCCAGCTTGTGAGATAACTATGCAAGCATCCTTAAATAATGTAGATTCAAAATAATTAAAACTTTAGCCCTGGACTAATACTGTGGCCCCAAGAGGGGTTCAAAGTTTAACATAGAAAGATATGTTGAAAATGTTTTTAAAAAGTTTTTCTCGAGAACTATAATGCTACAGTTTGTGAGATTATTATGCAAGGATCCTCAAATTGTGTAAACTCTAATGTAGTGGAACCAAGAGTTATCTTTCTTGATGTTCTGTACAGTCTGAGAGTTATTTCTCTTGAAGTGGAACTCTGCTACGTTCAGTTTTTCAGGTTGTGTACGTGCGGTCCTACCGCAGTGCTACACATTTTCATTCCTATGTTACTGTTTATGTTGTTCAAGCCAACCATAAACCTCGGACCATAACTGGGTCCCCAGAAAGGGGTTCAATGTTTAAAATAGAAAAAGCATATGCTACGAAATGTAATGTTACAAGGAACTGCTGTTCAGGTGAGCGATGTGGCCCATGGGCCTCTTGTTTCCAATGAATTTGTGTCATTTAAATAGTCATGACTGCAGTATGTTAAACACTTCATGTATTTACAGGAGAAGTCAGATGATGAGAGGAAAAGACACAAATCACAAAACGATGAAGTGAGTAATTTATAGTTTAGTAATTTTCTTGTACATATATTTTATTAATGCAGATTGAAGTTACTTTTAATTTTTAAGTATTTTTGAAATTCATAGCCAAAATGATCACAATGTTGATTATCTTATATACAATGAATATATTACTTTGCAGAAGTCAATACCTGTGATTTCTTCTCCATCCTCAACAAATTCATCTTCATCATCAGTTCCTCTCAATATCAAAGTTCCATCAACGCCTACAAAGTTATTCCAAGGGTAGGAATTGTGTATTATTGGTTGAAACATTAAATAGGGTTTAAAAAATAAAAATGTAACCTCTAGTTACTTCATTTATTCTCATATTTAAATGGTAACTGTAATAATTTTCAATCTTTAAAACTCTATGGAAAAAAACTGCAATAAATAAGAAAATTAAAGGTGTAAACTTATCTTCAATATGCTCATGGAGGTTTATTTCTTATTTTTTGGGGGTTGGGGGGTTCTTATTGAAGATACACTGACACAAGTTCATGCAAAATTTACCATAAAAATACAAAACTGTATTGCATATTATTCTGCATTATTAAAAATTCCACATTAATGATATATGATGATAATGCATGTAAATATATACTTTATTATAGTGTAACTTGTTTCAAATTGACAGGAATTCCTCAACAATAGAAAGTTCAAATAGCAATCATCGTCCAGATTCCACACCGCCACCCCTGACAGGATTCTCCTCAGTAGCAGCCAGTTCTCAACAAAACAACAATACAGGTCAGTAGTGGGAGTAGAGTACCTTACACAGACAAGGCTGTCCGATAGCAGGCAACAGGATCAGGAAGCAGTCTTATAATTCTATCAATACACTGCCTTATGAAAGTTTTATTATCATAAACAGAATTTGAAATGTTATCTATCAAAATCTTTCTTGCAAGTTGTTAACGTCGAAGTTTCCTAGTCAAATTTTGATGGAAAGGCAATTTATTTGTGATAGAATTTTGACTTGCACATCATGATCCTTGGGCCAGATTTCTGGACTCTAGCAGGGGCAGGAAATGAATACATGCTGAATGATAACATGATCTCTAGCTCCATCTCGCTAGATGTGTGATGCATTAAGGACCTCTGAATCTTGTAGATACATGCATGAATCATTAGAATACACAAAGAGAATTTGAAAATTGTAAGAGAATGTATTGGATACTTGGAAATGAAAATATTGATTTGTCCATTTTAGGTATAACCATTCCAAGGTTACCTGTCAGTTCAACTGTATGGCAGGGGGATAGTTCCCCCATGAAGCTTTCTTACTTAACTGACCGTTTTGTTAAAAGGGGTAAGATGGATGGTCACTGTCCTAACCCCTTATCACTTGCTGGTCTAGATCAGTGATTAAACACTCTGTTGTCCTGCTTGTTGATGAGACAGGGTTGGTCTGGTATCGGTGTTGTGCACAGAGTCCAGGACTTCTATATGTTGGAGTTCAGTCTCTTATTGTTGCATGTTGGGGGTGGTTCATCATATAATCAGAAGAAAGAAAAATTTCCTTACTCGAACCATGTCAAACCTGCTTGTTCACAAGTGTTTTCTCCCAAGATACAAGGAAATAGGTTTCCTTCTTATTGAAGTTTTAGAGGCCTTATTAATGCTGCATTCTGCACTTTAAACACAGCAAAATGAGAGCTCATTCACCTAACATAGCATAAATTATAAAAATTTGCTAGATGTGTGCAGTGCTCATGAAAGAATTATTTTCTAGTTTGTTCATGCAACTAGGGTGCTATGGCAGGCTTTGCATGAGAAAGGAATGCATTAGACATTTCATTGGCATTTGAGGGGTTAAGATATTTATTTTGATTCTCTTTGGAGGGGAAAAATCAATATTGCTTGAAATCATTGCACAAATTTTGCACTAGTTTCATGTAATGCTAACTTTTCAGTGAGAGATTGATATGTATGAACGTCTATTTCAAGCATTATTTTCTAATTAAAAAAAAAAAAAAATGTTATTTTAATAATAAATTTATTGATTTCAAAATTGTGATTTTTCCTTCTTTTATTTCAGATACAAAAAATCAAGTGAATGCAATGGACCACTCGGCTTTAAATAGTAATTTGACAGTGAACAGCAGTATGTCATCCGTGACGCACTCAAATTCAAACTCTGTCTCAGTGACTTCTGTAGGAAATCCCTCTTTAGTGCCAGCCCCATCACCATTGTTTACAAATAATGGAACAACAGTGCCCTATTCAATTTCAATGCCAATGGTTGTATCAAACAGTGTACCAACAAGCAACTCACACACAAGTCAGACAACAAATGGACCCAACTCACTTCCACCCTCAACCGAGGTAGTTATGAATGGACCTTTGAGTGCAGGGGCACCAGGATTAAAGGGGATCAGTAGCATGGATGACAGTGTAAGTGGCTAGATATCTGAACACTCAGAGAATTGTTGACTGTCAGATTTAAAGGAGTTGAAAATCATGTGAAAAGATTGTTTATTTACCCTCTTATGACTTACTGGGGAAAGAAAACCCAACTTAAAGGGTTTTTATAAACTATCTGAGCATAATTTTTAGCTCACTAGGGTTAGAGCTTATGAGCTTTTCTGATCACTTTATGTTTTGTGTCCATTGTTTGTCCTTCTATAAACTTCTTACATTACATAGCTTATATGGACAACAGTGTCTTATATTGATCTCTATTTTAACAATTAAAGAAAAATAGGCATTTAAGAGGGGGCTCAGTTGCTTTGTTTTCCCGCCACCTCCGTTTTAGTTGGTAAATTGTGCTTAATAGGATCAAACTATTAAACGAAATCCACTTGCTCTCAAATTTTTTGTAAAACTTCTTCATAATTGGTTACCTCTATATTGATATCACAATTATTTTTTTTTAATTTTTCCTACATCCATTTATTCTTTCTATTAAAAAAAAACCCTGACAGTAGGTGTAGATTCAGCTGCAGATTTTTTTTTTGTTAGTGCAATTCCCCCTAAACCACTTCAGGGCATTTTATAAATCTGTGTAGGTATCTAGGACACAATGTGTAGATATGCATATTACCAGGAAATTCCAGATTCCTGTATTCTTCTGGAAATTTTGGATCTTAAGAACTTATAAAACAAATTATTTTCTGTTTTGGGGGGTTGATTTTAATCAACTCTCCTATGCAGTTACTCTGGCAAACTGGAAGTGAAACAATGTTTGGACTTGTGGACAACTCATCACTGCTAACAACACTTAGTTCTTGAAAAATAATCGATAAATTTAATGTAAAGTATTCTGAAGCATTGTTTTTCAAGGAAACTTATTTATAAATACCTTGAAAATAGTCAGATTTTAAATGGTACGAACAAATTAGATATTCTTTTATGCTGTATGTAATCTTACGACAGAATTCAGGTTAGTCTTGTTCAACCAGAAGCTATGCTATCTTCGAAATCTCCAACAAGCAGAGCAGAGAGTCTCTCTTGCTTGTAGGAGATTAATGGAGACAGTCGAGTGTTTGTTTGAATGAGACTAGAGATCAATATTGCTTGGGTCCATACAATTTCTCAGATATATTTCGATTACTGATACGTAGTTTAATGGAACTTATTTTATCTTTAAATATTTCCTGGAAATTCTTGTCGGAAAAGTCAGAGAATTCATATTATAAAATATATGCGTAATTCAAATACATATACGAAACTACTTGCCATGCAAAATAACACTGATTTTTAAACAAATAATTAATCGATAAAATCAACTCCCGTCAGTACTTCAGTACTTTGATTAATGTATAACTTGCCATTCAGTATTGGTAGCATTGTCAAGTAACTGGGAAGCTTGGGGTATGTGAGCTTCCTCACTTTTTCTTCATTTCTTTCTACTATTACTGTAGTGCTCAGTCATAATTAGAAGCTTGGCTTTAAAAAAATTTTCCTGAAAATTTTTTGATGAATATTTTTAGAACTGTATATACTCACCTTGCCGTCAGTTTTTAGGATTTGTCAATCGAGTGGTTCTGTATGCTACCAAGCAGGAATCACATTGATATATTGAGGCTATAATGAATTAATAAAACTATTTTTCAACTTTCAATCCTAACTTATCAGTTGGTTAGCAGCAAAACCTTTGAAGTAAACTTAAAAAAAACACAAGCAATTATAGTTGAACAATGCTTCCAAAGGTGTACTGTATATATGATACAGCTTTGCCAAAGATTCCATGATCTACAAAACTTTTTACTTGATGTGGATCAGCTTTGTATTTTGGATGCACCTGAATAAAATATAACCCTTATTTCTTTTTTACTATAATAAAAGACATTGGAGGGGGGGGGGGGGGGGGGGGGGCGGGCATATGTGTTTCAAAAACATTTCTTCAAGATTAAAGTAAAAATTCTCAGTATGATTGTCAATCTGTATCTTTGATTTTCACTATTTGTCGCATTGTGGCTTTTAATTACAGAACTCAGAATCCATGTCTTCATTAAAGTCTATAGCACAGCAAGCAGTGGTCAATGCGGGTCTAGAGAATCAGATACCAACGCCTCCTCCCATGTCAACAGAATCGAGATGTGAGTGTTGGTCAAGTCTCTTGTTTGTTCTTGAATCAAGATAAAACACTCTCATTGCACATGTACATTTACATCCACGTGGTGCGTTCTCTTTTATTTCAAGAGAAAACTGAGGAGCTGTTTGTTGTAAATAATCAGACAAATGACAAAACCAGATCTAATCAGGTTGAAAATGAAAAAAAAAGGAACATAAACAAGATGTGTAGCATATGAACAACAGACCAAATCATTAATAAGCAAATTGTTATCTCCATATTTTAATAGAGTTATTTTGGAGCGCTGAGCATTTTATTGGCA